>NC_059674.1:6252500-7502500 GCF_905147105.1 Pieris brassicae | reverse complement strand
TTATTCTATAATTGAGTTGTACCAATTCTATAAAGATAAAATATATAACAACTTTCAAATAATGAACACAAAACAATATGTACTTTAAAAAACTTTCCCTTTTCAAAGTAACTTCCTTCCTGTTTATCATAGTAGTAATAGTAGTTTATTGTTGGCTATAGACTATAGACTATAATATACAGTCTCCCCTCATGCCATTACCGTAATAGTAAATTATATATCACTTTGCAGCTGGATGTACTGCGCTGATTTATTGAAATACTACTCTCATATCTTTACAAATGGATACCTTTAATTTAATTAATACATATTAAGTATACAGTGCTGCTGTTGGGTATATAGCTTAGTAAAAAGGATTATTAAATTGTTGTACCAAACTTAAAACACATCTAAAAAGCAACAGGTTTCTTAATAAAACTTAAATTTAAAATCTTGAAAGGCACAACAAGCCGAAGTTTAAAATTATTAGCTTTTACCCCTCAATTAATAGATGCATTAACAGATATGATATAACAATGAAGATATAAACAAAGCTTAATTATTTTGTAAAAATTTAATTACATTAATTAGTAACAAACATTTTAAACTGAATATACCAAAAATATGTTTATTCCAATATTTAAAAATTAATAAAATACATTTGGACCTTTTTGTATCAAAATGTGTTGAGACAATAGTATAGCAGTTATTAATGAAATTAAACTCTAAGAAATAAAAGTAGTAAACAGGTTCAAAAAAAGGTTATTATTTGAAAGATTTGACATGGCCCTAAACACAATATTCGAGTTTATATTTGTAACAAGTTAGAATTAATCTAAAAAGAATGAACATTTAAGCAGACAATTCATGAATACATTAAACAAAAAACACAGAAGAGATAGACTTATTAAACCATTAAATTAAATATCATATAATCAATGAATGGAAGCACTTACAAAAGATATTCGAAGTGCTTTTAAAACATAAAAATTGTTAAAAAAAGGTTTTTGGTATTAAAAGAGAAGTAAAATACATTTTATTCATGAATTTCTTGTGAATAAATAATAATCTAAAATCTCAAGACTATAAGGCCACGGGTGGGTAAACTGTTAATTTTACAAGAATCTAAACCGTTTATGGACTCTTTTCAAATGAGTTAGTAGCGATTCCTTTGCTTTAAACTTTAGAAAGCAGAAATCACACTCAAATGTTACATTTTTGTATGTATGTTTGTTGTTGTAGTGTTTATTCAGTTTATCTTTGCTTGTAAACTTTTTCTGACATTTGATACATGAATTTTCAGCTAAAATTTGTTTCAACTTTAAGTGTTGTCGAAGGCAGTAACGTGACTTAAACGTAATAGCACAAGCCTCGCATTTTGACTTACTTTTGATCTGATGCTGAGTTTGGCAATGTATATCCAAGTTACTCTTTCTTTTGAACATGATCTGACAGTCATTGCATTCAAAAGTAGCTTGTCGTTGCTGAGTTTGGTGGTTCGACGTCATATGTCGAAAGAAATGACTGTTTTGGGTGAATTTTACACAACAGTATTGGCAAGTATAAATGAAATTCTTTCCGTCGAAATTTGGTGGTAAATTCTCTGGCTTCCGGCGTAATGCTGGGCGTGTTATTCGTATTTTAGGACCTATTCTTGGTTTCTTATTCATAACTAGGCTGGTGTGGACTTAATTTAACTTTTATTTCATTATTTTTTGTCACAACACGTAAGCAGGATGGATTATACTAAAACACTGTTCAGTTAATAATTGACTAGTTAAAGTAAGGTTTTTGTTTAAACAAAAATAATTTAAAATACTATTGCTATAATATAATCTATTATTAAAAAAAAATAATAAATTAATTGTAAAAATTTTAACTGAAAGTAAATGTCAACACGAAAACAAATATGACAGATGGGAAATTGACGACAGCAAAGTTCGTTCGGAAATAAAAGTAACTTTCACTTTAGAGAAACAGTGTGTACAGTAGAATTGTTACATAGTTATAAAAATATATCATAATTTAACATTAAATAAGTTACAATTGTATTTACAATTTTTTTTCGTTATGTATTTACAATTTTTTGTAATAATGTACAGAAGGGATAACATGAATTATGAACCTGTTAAATTGTTAACGACACATTTCCGGACGGGCCCAAAATCAGCCGTTATTTTTTTGACCTTGAAATAACGAAACATGTGGAATTTGGGTCAAACGCCGAGTTTATAATATTCTTTATTACATTTTTCTCAATTAACTTCAAGAGAATTGACAAAAATATACATGAAAATAATAATATTTTTGCCCTAATAGATGGAAATGGTTATGTACTCGAAATTAGAAAATCTTCGCTACTTTTTTTTCAAATATTGAAAAAGTTTCTCACTTGAATATTAAGGAAGCGTTAGTTCTATTTATTATATTGTATGACTTAAAATTATAACGATCCCTACGTTTCTGTAACCCTTAAACTACGTGTAGAAATTAAGTACTGTCTTTTAAATCTGTGATATTCCCGAAAATTATATTTTCTGAAAGTATATTTAGGTACGTTTTTGTGGTTTTCGGTTTACTGAAGTATGTTTAAAATATCTTAGACAGACTTTACTGTATATAATTTTAAAGGACAAGGAGTAACAATAAGAAAAAGGAAATTTGAATATTTCACTTTAAACTAATTGTACAAAGCTACGTAGATAGAAAAGTGGCCAGAGACGCACGATTTGGTTTTAGGTAATGGTTTGGTCAAATCAATGTTCAATGTTCAGTTGCATCCAAAATCCAAGTAGTATGATGGCTAACCTTCGAAAGAAGATGGCACTCACTATTTAAAACATAGTTTTATTAAATATTATGGCAATAGAATTAACTTTATGCCAGTTTCAAGTAATATACAGTTTTTGTTGCGCGTTATTATTTTAGGCTGCAATAGGAGCAAGTGAGATGGCATTCTTTATCTTACCTCTTATCTTATCCAAACGGTGCTCCCGTTTATCCGTTATCCTTATCCGCCAATTATTTTGTATTTGGAAAACAGCAATGGTTTTGTTTACGACCGATACAAACGAATAATATATACAACAATAATAAAAGAATACATATTTTATTTCGACATCGACACTATGACTTCGCGTAAACAAAGTTTTTATGGCTAGTCTGTATACAATTTTTCGACCTTAGCCACTGGGACCTTTATACTAGTAAGTGGTTAGTGTGGTCGAGGATCTCTTTAGGTTGAAGGCATAGCACCATCTATCTTTCTCCACGAATTTAACATGAACACTTGATACAATTTTCTTGTGTTTTTATAAACACTTCCATATATCTTATATTATAACAACAAACCTGATACAGGAAAACAGTTTATCAATTCAATTAATATTTCACACAATTGTATAATAATTTAACAATTGCATAATGTCTTACAATCTGATTATCTTATTTTAAAAGAGCACGTACTTATCGTTACCGTTCAACACTTTAAATGCAGATGCATAACAATTAGCAATTTATAACCTCGAAACCAAAAAGATCGAAATGAAGAATTCGCTTGGTATTTATAATCTATGTCAAAAAAAATTATAAGGTGAGTTTGACGTAATACGGATTTAGGTCCTCTTTAATTGCACTTTATTCCTATGTTTGTTGTCGCGTAATTTCAATGTTGCAACACTAGTTATATAGTGAGAGGAGTATAATAATTATATAAATTAGTTTTGTTTTATAAAGGATTTCAGGATATTAATAAACACTTATTGAGTCTATGATTTAATATTGGTGTTGATTTGTTAAGTAAAAGTGCTAGTTAATGGCAATAATAAATCGAAACTCACGTTATTAAACTAAATATTAATGAACAGGAAAAGCGTCTCTGCAGTGATAGTGTTATTGTAAGGTGTAAAATAAATATTGCAATATTTCCGAAAGTTTTTGATAAATAACTATATAAAATGGACAAATATCTAATCGATAACTTATCATTACACATTCAATAGAACCTCATTTACATTGAAAAATAATGGAGTGGCAAATAATTATATTTGCCGCCATTTTTGGCGTTACTCTTGCAATGGAGAATAATTTGATAGTGACAACGACGGAGGGCCAAGTTCAGGGTAGTTTAGCATCCAGTGGCTTATATTATGAGTTTTTAGGGATTAGATATGCTGTACCAATCAAATTTCGGGTAAGTTTTTTTAATCTATGTAGAAAATATTAAGCCATAAATAATATTTACAGAGGCTAACTTTCCAAGTCTCTCAGATTTCATTCTTTACCAACTTTAAATAATATTATTATTATAAATGTATATAGTTTTGTTTATTGTGTATTAATACATAATGTGTATGAATGATTATACATATAAATAAACGTATTTAAAATAAAATGTTAACGTTATATAATATTGCATTTACATATTTTTCAAAAATGAGAAGTAAAACAGTATCTACTAAAATATTCTAATACCTCGACCTTTCCAGGCACCAGCACCACCTGAATCCTTCACTGGTATCTACAAAGCTGACAATCGCGCTGTTCTTTGCCCCCAATTTCCCACATACGATCCGCTCGCTGCCCCAAGCGAGAACGAAGATTGCCTTGTTCTCAACGTATTTACCCCTGCATTCATTAACTCTACTTGTCCCGTAATGGTCTTTCTCCATGGAGGAGATTTTGGTGTCGGTTCCTCTACGCCAATATTTTATGGGCCGCAGTTTCTCATCAGCCATGGCGTTATAGTAGTAACAGTTAACTATAGACTGAACGCTTATGGTTTTCTCAATTTAGGCATCAAAGAAGCACCAGGAAATGCTGGGTTGAAGGATATAAGGGCGGCGTTGCGGTGGGTACAGAAGAACATTAAGAATTTCCGAGGAGACCCTAATAATGTGACTGTTTTTGGTCAAGGCAGCGGTGGAGTAGCCGCTATTTACCTGACTATGTCGCCAAGTACGAAAGGATTGTTCCATCGAGTTATATCTGAGAGTGGATCCCCATTTTCCCCTCACGTTTTCGACCATAGTCCACTCAAAACAGCTAGTCATTTAGCCAAGTCTCTTAGTATGAAATCTGAAGATCCAAAAACTCTGCTCAAACTTTACAGGGATACTCAGATAAGCAAAGTAGAAGAGGCAATAGGTAATCAAATGAATGCTAAATCAGTATTCCTTCCATCTGTAGAAAAAGTGTACAAAGACGAAGAACCATTTTTGACTGATACTCCATTTAATATTCTCTCAAACAGACCTGAGTATTTCCATCCAGTACCAGCAATTATTGGTATAAATACTGTCGAAGGTCTGTCTTCTATTTTAGACTATAATACAGTTACAGGCCAAATGGATAGAATACATCACGAAGACTTTTCAGCGTTGGACCAAAGGAACTTCAATCCTGAAGACAAAGAAGATTTCCGAAATATGTTAAGAGATACGTTCTTTTCTGAAATATCAAATGATGAAGCTTTGGTGGGTGGCTTGGTAAACCTGAACACAGATTTCTGTCACGTGGGTCCAATGTCGTTATTTGCAGATCTATACGGGAATAATACAGATTTATATCAGTATTTATTCAGTTATGTTGGTAACAGAAATCTTGGTCGTATATTAACTAACAGTACACTGGATGCCACAGCAAATTTGGACGAGTTATTTTATGTGTTCGATTTGGATAGACTGCCTTTGGAAATGGATGAAAATGACGCCAGAATTATTACTTTCATGACGCAGATGTGGACAAATTTCGCTAAATTTGGGTAAGTACTAAAATAAAATTGTGTTTGAGCGTGAAAAAAGTATTTAAATAGTATTGAGTTTCTTGAGGATTTTCTGCCACGCACTATATAGAACCGTCTGCCCACTGAAGGATTTTCGGACCATTTCGACTTAGGGTCCTTCAAGAAAAGTGCGTACCAATTCTGAAAAGGCCGGCAGCGGGCTTCTGGCAATGCAAGTGTCCACGGGCGGCGGATTAACTTAACATCTGGTGAGCCTCCTGTAAAAAAAAATTAAACCTCGGCTCTCTTTGCCTCATCTGTAACTGTACTCCAGGTTTGCTTGGGAAGGCCACGCTTAAGCTTTCCTTACGGGCTCTAATTACTGCATGCTTGGGAATATAATTAGAATCTCTTCGGAGTGTATGGCCTATCCATTTACACTTTCTGGTACACTAAAGGAAAATATAGCGAGGAAATCAGCATTTTCTATACACCAAAATCAGCTACATGCGTCGCACTGCTGCTAATCCTAAGCAGAAACAATTGACAGTACAGTTTCGCTGGTCACCTTTGACCATCTCATTATAATTCATAAAACATTCTTAACCAACATAATAGTAATAATACTTAAAGATTGATAAATAGAAAATTAAAATAAATTTAAAAAGTTTACACCTTTAAAGCTGGCAGTAAATATCGCAATATATTTATTAGATGAGCGAGAAAAGCACCAACTCTGTGGTCACCGGTACTATATACCAGGCGCCATTTTAAATCTTTAATAAGCGCCTGTGCATTTGAACCCTATGGCGAATAAATAATACATATAGAGAATAGATATATAGAAAGGAGTGGTTCAGATGTAATCGTTTTTGCTTTAATATGTCATTTTCTTTCAGAACCCCAACTCCCGACGTATCAAATGGAGAATGGCTGCCGTATCCCCACCATTTAGAAATAAACTTAGAACCACAATACGTGGCGCCTCTCACGCCTGAGAGAGCACAATTCTGGCGCGCACTCTTTTACAAATATGGCGCTGTTATGTCAACTAAATAATTTTATGTCACAGCCGTATTCATAAACGGTTTAAGGTTTAAATCCATTTGGAAGTCAATATATACTTTCCCATCGTTTTAAATATAATTAAGATAATTTACAAATATATATAATTTATTTAATGAATGTAAGATACACAGATACACTCAGTCAGTGTTTCCGGCAAGACCGAGAGAGACTTTTTACTGAGTATTAGACTCGCACTGTCCAGTGTCAACAACATCCCATTGTCCGCTTGCTTAGCTCAATAGTTTTCTGGACTCTTCGCCGGTTGCTGTTAATTTTATAAAAAATACTTAAAGGAACCACAGTTTTATAATATTATTAGTTTAAATTTGGCCATACATTAGCTGTAAAGAAATAAATAAAATCTTAGAGGTGAGACACAACTCATATCTCTCTATTAGTTATATTAAGTAGGTATTTCCAAACCCGTACGACTGAGGGGTCTTCATAAAGCGAGTTAAGAGCCACCAACGCACCCTCTTAAGTAAACCTCTTGACGTTTCAAGTATAAGTAAGACACAACTTATTCAATACAAAAAGTCCTCTGGGAGTTGTGCTAAATTGTGGGCCACTCGACTGTGAGGAAGTTTCATGGAACTGGTTCGCAGTACGCCTTATGTTCTCGTGTTTTTTTCACATGTGTATATCCATTGTATAATACTTCATTGGCGTCCTTGTAAAATGTGTGATGTTTGAGAGTAAAGATAAAATATATTATTATGAATAGGTTGTCAATAAATTATAAAATGTGTTTTGATCGTTTTATTTATAAAATCTAACAATTTAATAAAATATGAAAATGGATAACAATCTTGTGAGTGCAAAATTACTAATTAACAACTATTAACACTGTTTTATTAAGATTAGTTGACATTCACGTAATAGACATATTTGATTACTCTATAATGTTGCCATCGTTACGGGAAATACACGTTGCAATTTTTTTCTTCTTTTTGGCTCTGGCACGGTTTGTGTATTAGCCAGCGTCAAGTATAACACGTTGCTGACTTTAAATGTATCACACATTAGCCACGCATGAACTACCATGCTCCACGGGAAAAATGTTTTTATAGTTATGTATCAGTTGCCTTATTTAGTATCTAGTTAACAAATTAATATTATCAAATTTAAATGTTATTCAATCAAATTTTGAAGCATGGGACGAGATTCAACAGATAGTCTTTGACATTTCTAATCACCACAGAACATCTTTTAAACAAATGGTCCCTGCACAATGACATTATTTAACATTAAAATCTAGCCTTACTTAAGATTAATAAGTAATTTAAAACTACCTCTTATTTACTAAAAATAATATGTTAAATACATAAGAAAGTGTCCAATAACACTACTTATAGGGGAAGACACTCTGTTCATGTGTACTATTTTTTTAAATATTACCACAGAATAACATTACAGCCTTTATTAGAAAAAATACCGGAAGTTACAGAAAAAAACAATAACGTTATGTCATGTCATGAAAAAGCTGACGATTTAACGAAATAGCCACATCAACTCATAAAATCTACATTCGGACCACTATACAGATATAAATGCAACGTTTGGGTTTAGTATGGAGGATCGTAAACATACTATAAACCCGAGGAATTTAACAAGTCATCATTATATATTTCAAATTGATACGAGAAAGAGACATTCAATATATTTTAGTATGTATGATTAACAATTAAAATATTATAGCCTTACATTACATATTTACTTAGGGTGAGATTAAGACATTAGAGTAAGCTGTATGATGTAAAATTCTTAATTTTAAGACAAATTTGCACGCCATGATCGCCATTATGTGTGCCAGAATATGCGCAGTTTAGATTCCATCACCATAATATTTTTGAAGCATAACTCTTACAAATAAAATATTATTTTAAGCGCGAACTATGACAACAAAGCGCGAACAAAGCCTTTTTAACGCCTTATATCGTTTTTGAATCTTAACCTTACATTCGTTATTGCCTCTTAATTAAAGTATAAAATATATTTTTATTTAATTATTCAACAATAGAAAAGGCCAAAATGTTAAAAGTTATTACTAACCAAATTTTGTTGTGTTAATTTTATTAATATTTGTTATTTTATTAATTTAGATAAATTTGAAAAGAAACACTTCCTGAGTGCTCTTGAAACTTTTATTATATTTAGTTTAGCCTAAATATATTCTTGAACTAAGTTATAGCTACTTATTATTTATGTATAATACTAGAATAAGCAACATATATATCACTATATACTAATTTTATTAGGAAAATTATCAAGTTTTTTAATTAGGTTTATTATAGGTTTTAGTACACCGGAACGATTGTTTCATATATTTTATTTATTCCTTGTATTACTATACGTAAATTAAGTGATAGGAACTATTTTTTCGTTTTTTAAATAAATACCTACAGACAGTTTAATATTTTTTTACTACAACTTAGGTTGGCGATATGATTATCGGGGAAATTAATAATAGAAATAATTGTTTTATTAAAATAATTACCAAAGTCTGCTGGCTGATCTGAATAAAATTCCAGCGATGAATAAATTCTTAGACTTCCACTGAATTTCTCCGAAAACCGATCCGAAACGAATGAAGACGTTAAGACTACAAATAGATATGGACTGGTCCCAAATTAATTATAAAAATATAAATGCAACCTACAATTGCTTTATCTTAATTAACTAATTATTGTAAATTAGAAGATATAGGAACCGCGCTTCCCGCCAAAAATTGTGACAATTCACTTGACGTTGAAGGAGTCACGTTAAAGTCAAAATGACAATTGTCATTAAAAAGAAGATCGCTTATTTATGGAATTTTTTCGCTCAGCTTGACGAATCTGACTCTTCGCTGGAGTCCCTTCTTTTCTTCTTTTTCTCTTTGCGATCTCGTTTCTCTTGTCTATCTCTCTTCCTAGGACTCCTTTTGGGACTACGCCGGGGACTTTCCCGCCTTACCCGGTGATGTCAAATACCCGAATCGTCTGTTGTGTGTTGGATGTTGTTCAGAGACTCTTCGGAGGATTGGGTTTTCTGCTTCTTCTTTGTTCTTAAATGTTAAATAAATGTATATATTATATATTTAGCTCTGATAAAAATAACAACAGTTGCACATAGTATTGTCTTTTATTAACATAGTTTTTACACATTTAAAGAAAACTGCTATCCTTTACAGCGTGCGTGGTCACCGTGACCACGCGAAACGTCAGGAAAAATTATGTAAAAAAATTATAAGTTTATAATAATACATAGCTTCAATCCCGTAAAAAAGTGTTTACTTTAAATAAGAACTGTGTTGGCATAGTGGCTTCAGCGTGCGACTTTCATCCCTGAAGTCGTAGTTTCGAACCCTGGCTGTGCACCACTTTCATTCATTCTATGTGCGGATTTAACATTCGCTCGAATGCTGAAGGAAAACATCGTATGGACACCGACTTGCCTTTGGCCCAAAATGTCGAATGTCTGCCACAGGAGGCTGATCACCTACTTGCCTATTATATTGACAAATGATAATGAAGTCTTAGACCCAGGCCTAAAGAGGTTGTAGCGCCACTGCTTTATTTCTATATGATATTAATTATCTATAAAAATCAGATGAAAGTGACATCGCAGGCAAAACAAATAAATTACAAACATTTTTCTTTTTCCCTTTATACTGTCTAATGGGTGCTTATATTTAATTTTGAAAACATACAAATTAGGAGTTATGTAAATAATGTAATAAATTCGGGTTATTTTAATTGTTTCATTTTAAAATAACGTAGCATCTTGTGCAAAAAAGTTGCCATACGAAACCACGCTATAGTATTTAAAGCTGTCATTGGAGAATCGTAGAAAAAATAATTGATATATCGTTTGCATTTAAAATATTTAACTATAAGGTTGATGGCCCCAACTAAATTAAATTTTCGTGTACCCTCTAGATACCCCAGGTATCTCATGATCCCATTTGTGCTTTCAGAATAACGCGTTCTGGCCAAAACTCACCGATATCAAGATTGAGTTTTGACAAACTAGCTATATATGTCGCAGTAAAGTTCATTAACGTTTTCGACGCTGCTTTATTTGTGCAAAATGCTAACGAGTTGATTGAATATCGACAGTTAATTAACTGTCTAGAGATTATATAGATTAGATAGACAATTAACTCTCTGATTTAAGTACTTTACTGCGACATATACATAGTTGCTTTCACACTTTGATATCAATTTTCGTCTAGATTTTCGATGTTTTTTCTCTTCGTGTTTGCTGCCTATAAGGCAAACATAACTTGTTGACACAGTAAATCTTGTACCGTAATTACTAATGTATCAGTGTGACGTGCGTTGGCACACATGTGGCGCACACATGACAAGCTTTTCTAAATAAATAAATAGTATATACTGTCATGTCATGTGTAAAATAAAAATATACGAAAGAATGGAAACGCCATTCTTGCAACACTGAGTTATTTACGTCAATAAATAGCTCACCCTTTTTTCTTCTCGTTTTCAACTGTCACTTGATCCTTGAATAGTTTAGTCAATTCCAACTCTTTGATTTCATCTGAATTTGTCAATATTATGGCCCTGAAAGAAAAGTTTTATCTGTCAATGTATTATGTCAAAAAGGTTACGTCGGCCATCTTGAGAAAACTGAATTAAGATTAAGGCATTTGAGTTCGTATAGATTTTTGATGTTCAGAAATGCTTTCCCAAGGACAAGAAAGGGCGTAGTTATAACGCAATATAAGATAGACACGGCGGGTCATCGCATCCATTGTATTGCTTGCTCATTTGAACCGCACCCCTTACTAGTGCTGCACTAAAATGTCGATATATCCTCTATTTTGATACAGATTATACTCAAAATAACATAAACGCATTGTAAATCTAAATAGCTAATAATGAGTACCCAAGTCACGACCAATTCTATTTTATCACGCGTTTTTTCGAAGTAAAGCAACAAATCAAATGGATTTTTAGACCATATAAACACCAATACACACATTAGCACACCTCAACAGGTACATTCCTTATTACAATTTTGTCGTTTATGGTGTAAACCGTTTTGGTTATATTTAAAATAATGATTATAATTATCAATACACTATTAAATAAATAATTATTTGCATACCGGACTCATAGTTATAACTAATTCAATTAACATAATAATAAAATATCGCCAATAAGCTTTTCATGATTTTTTTTTCATGTTTAGTTTTAAAATATACTTATTTATTTAACAAGCTATAAATACTTATACGATATTGATTAAGAACTACTGTCATTTATAACCCGGAAATTATTGTTGTCCATTGCTCCTTTAAAGGACTGGTGATTGAAAATCCCTCAAAGCTAGTAGACAATATTCTTAACTTATATAATAATAATAATAAATAGAAAATTAAAACAATATCAAAAAAATTGGGCCCTGTGGCATTTAATACTAGCATTTCTTCGATATATTGCGATACGTATTCGTTGAGAAAACCACCAGCTCTGGGATCACCAGGTGCCATCGTACATCTTTAATGAATGCCTATGAACTTGACAATATTATTTCTCTTAAAGTAAAGTATTATAGTATTGGTTTTGGCGCATCACTAGCCATGATTCGGAACCCTTCTATGTCAAGGTGATCTCACCCTGCCTTTCACTGCTAATCTACACATAAATATAATCTATTGTCTATTCTACAAAATGCTACTGACCCTATCCGACTTTGGTTTATATGTTATTTTATTTATATTATCACGCCTTTTTCCAAAAGTACTTGCTTCGGTCCTCCCTTGCTTTATAGTGTATGAATAACCCATGTATCTTTTAAGGTCATATTTTATGTAACACGTGTAACCTAATTATAAAACCTATTTAATCAATGTTTAACATTAATAAAAGGCAGTCTTAATTATGATCTCGTTGTTTTCGTTCGTCACCTAATACATCCCGTACATGGCGAAACTGCCAGAATGGTCGACCACCCGCGCGCCTCTGTTATACGAAACCTCATTACCAAAACGGGAGTGGAACTTTTATAAGACAGTGTATTGTGTGTTTTAACGTAGTAGAAAAATTATAATATGTTATTAAAAATGCCATTATTAAAACAGAGCGATTGTTTGGATAAATTAGACGTAATTCGTGTGTATTGGTTTGAAATCCTGAATTAAGGCAATGGCTAACCAAAAAATCTCAGGAAGTGGTCATCGCTCAGAATGCTGCAAGTGGGATAAATCAGGCTACGGCAGACCTAATACAATGGCATATGTCGACTACTAACATATTGCTCATGACCATATCTCTGTGCATATTTATGGGTATGCTGTATTTTGCGTATACTTTGTATAAGAAGTGTCACATACGATGGATATCGCGGCAAATTAATAGAGCTGCATTGAGAACTTCTTTTATCGGCGACCAGCAGCGACTTCTGGATGTCTTGAGGGTGATGCTCAGTCACGAGCTCCGAATAAACTCTACCCAGGTGTTGTGTAGTGAAAAGCGATGATAAGTGCATGGTTCGATAAGTGCTCGGTTAGATAAAATTATTTACTAGTAAATTACGTTTTAGTAAATAGTGTATGTGAGTTTGCGTTTATATGGTACGGCTATATTTAATGGATTATTTAATGGACTGTAATGTTAATTAATAATTTTAACTATAATAAAATAATGTTATTTATATATTTATACTTCAAAAATGTATAAAAAATGTAATGGTAAGTTATGGCAATTTATTTACAGTCTTTATATAGCGAATTGAAAGAAGTTAACCCATATTTAATAAAAATAGGCCCAAAGAGGAGGTAAGGTGATGTTCTAATAAATAAATTAAATGCAACTAATGAAATATATGGGCGATATTTAAACTGGCTAAATAAATATAATTTAAAATTAAGGAAGGACGATGATGATGATCAACTTGTGAGAAGTTTTTGTAACCAGTTTTTAAGATTATATAACGAAATAATTGATTTATGTCGTAGTGATTTACCGAACTCTGAAACAACTGTAACAATGAATACTTTTGATTTAAAAACCGCTTTGAATTTATTGCCCGTTATGACAGATACCGAGGCCGATACTAAACAATTAATAGACAATATTGTATATTATAATTCTTTATTGGAACGTGTAAAAATAATTTAATAAATTTTGTTTTAAAAAGTAGATTATCTCAAGCTTCAAAATTAAGATTAAATACTAGTTATTCAAATGTGAGGGATTTAATTGCGGATATGCAAAAAGAACTTTTACCTCGCAAGGCGGCAACTGCAATTTCGAGTAAATTAGAAAATATGAAACAAAATAATTTATCTATTTCAGATTATGGACAACAATTGTCTGAATTATTCGTGAATCTTACGATATCGCAAGCAAACGGAAATTCAGAGAGTTATAAAATTTTGAAGCCATTAAATGAAAATATTGCTGTTAAAAAATTCGCTGATGGTTTGCGAAATCGTAGGCTCAGCACTATCATAGCAGCTAGGAATTTTAGTACCCTGAAGGACGCTATCCAAGCGGCTCTTGATGAAGAAGTCACCAGCGCATCTGGTGCGGGAGAAATTGTGGGTATGCATAAAAATCATTATTTTAATTCTAAATATAGGGGTGCAAGGAATAATTTTAGAAGTCACCGAGGAGTAAACTACAACCAGTTCCCTACCTATAAGGGGAGAGGACGAGGTTTTCGAGGCAACCAGCGAGGATGGAATCATCAGTTCAGCGCCCGAGGCACTCCAATGCGAGTTCACCAGTTCAGAGGTCAGCAGCATAGAGGTACGTTTTGTGGAAATCAAAGGATACGGCAACAACCGAATGTTCACGTTATGAACGAAAATCAGACTGTAAATTCAATTCCAAATTTAGAAAAACCAAAAACATTTTTTCGTGACTAATGAAATAAATCATTCAATTTTATCATGTGATAGCGACTGTTTCACAAACTTTTAAATAAAGGTAAAAACATTTTCATTTTTAGTAGATACTGGGGCATCTTTGTGTGCAATTAAATATAAACATGTGTTAGATTTAAATCTTACAATACATCGCGAAAATATATTTATCAATGGTCTTGGGGGCAAAGTCCAAGCAATAGGATACGTGTTTATACAATTGAGCTGCGACGATTTAATTATTACTCATAAGTTTTATGTGTTTAATACATTGCCGATTATGTGTAGTGGTATAATTGGTCGAGATTTTTTAAGAAGGTTCAATTCCGTTTTAGATTTTGAGAATTTTTTTTTTGATAATGCGTGATGGGTTTAATAAAACAATTATTCTGCCCATTACAAATAAATGTAATAGTCAATTAGAAATTTCCCCTAGATGTGAATCGATTCATTATATTCAGACAGAATTCCAGGAAGACTGTGTTATTTGCTCAGCAGAGATACAAGACGGAGTTTATTTAGCGAGTTCAATCGCGACGCCTAAAAACGGTGTAATACCTATTAAAATATTAAATACAACGGAGAATCATATAGTCTTACCAAAAATTAATTATTATATTCACAAATTGAGTGAGTATAATCTTTGTTCTTTCAATAAAATAGAGAATAAATCAGAGAGGGTTAAACAATTATTTTCCTGTATAAATTTTTCTCATATGAGTGATGAGGAACAAACCTCTGTTGAAAAAATTATGTGCCAAGTATGCTGACATTTTCTATTTACCGGGAGATAAGTTACAAACAACTAATACTTATACTCACACCATACATTTGAAACCAGGCACTACACCGATTTTTTCTAAGTAGTATAGATTACCTCAAGCTCAGAAACATGAAATTAAGCAACAAATAGATAAAATGATTAAAGAAGGCATAGCATTGGTAAGCCCTGTATTATTAGTACCGAAAAAAATAGATTCAACAGGTGCTAAAAAATGGCGATTAATTATTGATTACCGGAAATTGAATAATTGCATAGTAGATGATAAATATCCTTTACCGGATATAACTGAAATTTTAGAATCATTGTCTGGAAGTGTTGATTTCAGTCATTTAGACCTGTATCAAGGTTATTATAAGGTGAAACTTGATAAAAATAGCCGAAAATAGATAGCATTTGGCTCTGGTCAGTTTTAAATGACTCGGATGCCTATGGGCTTGAAAACAAGTCCTAGTTCTTTCTCTCGAATGATGAATATAGCTTTAGCAGGTCTTAATTACGAAAAATGCTTAATATATTTAGACGATTTGATTTGTTTCGGGAGATCTTTAAGTATCATAATAAAAATCTGCAAGATATTTTCTAAAAGTTAATTTGAAATTAAATCCTTCGAAGTGCGATTTCTTAAAGAAAGAGATTTTATATTTAGGACACGTAATATCTAATAAAGGAATACAACCTGATCCAGGAAAAATAAATACAGTAAAAAATTATCCCTGTCCAAAAAATTTTGACGAAGTTAAGAGATTTGTAGCTTTTGGAAATTATTATGGAAAATTTATTCAAATTTTTGCTGAAATTGCGCGACCTTTAAATCCACTTTGTAGAAAAAATGTGTCATTTAATTGGAACCATGAGTGTCAAAACGCATTTGAAACACTAAAACAAAAAATGATCTCACCTCCTAATTTACAATATCGCGATTTTGGAGAACAAAATGAATTTATTTTAGAAACTGATGCATCTAACTATGCAATAGGATCTGTTTTAGCTAATAAAGACGGACGTCCTGTTGCATTTGCACGTAGAACACTAAACAAAGCCGAGAAGAATTATCCTGTAATAGAAAAAGAGTTATTGGCAATTGTGTGGGCGGTTAAATATTTTCGTCCATATTTGTATGGTAGATATTTCAAAATTCGTACAGATCATAAACCTTTAATTTACCTTTTTAATTTGAAAGACCCATCAAGTAGGTTAACGAAATTCAGACTGGCTCTAGAAGAATATAATTTTGATGTAGAATATATAAAAGCGTTGCGGACGCTTTATCTCGAATATCGTTAAATGAACTCAAAGAAATGAATGAGAATGTCATTAACGTTTTGACTCGTGCACAAACTAGGAAGCTTAAAGATTATTATATATTATAAACCTCGGACATTTGGCCTGATCAACCAAATGTCGTAGGAACTCATATTAAACCGAAGGAATCAGTGGAATTAGTATTTATCGATTTAAAAAGATATGAAAAAATGAAACGTGAAGGTATCATAAATAATGAAACTGATTTGTTTTGTTTCGTAAGCAGTAAACGAACTATTTTTTATAAAATATTTAGGATCTCAATCGCGGAGTACACGAGGTGAATTCGTGAGAGAACTAGATAAGTTATGTAAAGATATAAATGTTGAGGTTATAGTGAAAAATAAGGATAATACAGAATTTATTTATAAATTGTTAGAAGTAATAAAAAATAGTAAAGATAGGTCCGGACCACGTATTTGCATTATAAAGGATGTAGAGAGAATAAATAGCAAAGATGACAGGCGAGTAATTTTGAACGACTTTCATCTCCTACCTAGTAGTGGCCATGCTGGTATGAGACGAATGTTGAATAATATTAAGAAATATTACTATTGGCCTGGAATTAATAAAGATATAAAAGAATTTGTAAGACGTTGTGATAAATGCCAACGACAAAAATATGCAACTCCACATAAAGAGCCAATGATTATTACAACTACGGCTAATTCGGCATTTGAAAAAGTGTTTTTAGATCTGGTTGGCCCCTTAGAAACTGATAAAAATAATTTTTCTTATATACTCACTTTACAATGTGAGCTTAGTAAATATGTTGAAGCTTATCCTTTACTTTCCAAAAAGACAGACGAGGTAGCGAAATCTTTTGTTAACAACTTAATTCTCAGGTATGGAGTTCCTAAGGAGATTGCTACTGACCGAGGTAAGGAATTTATATCATCCATATTTCAAGAAATGTGTAAATTGTTGCAAATTAAACAATTAAATTCAACGGCATATCATCATCAAAGCATAGGAGCTTTAGAAGTATCTCACAAACATTTAAATTCTTTTCTTAGAATTCATACTGATAAACATCCAGAGACTTGGAGCCACTGGCTTCCCTTTTGGTGTTTTGCATACAACACTTCGGTGCATTCAGAAACAAAGTTTACACCTTATGAACTAGTGTTTGGTAAGAAATGTATTCTTCCAAGTAATTTGTGTAAAGACTTAGTGGAACCTGTATATAATTACGAAAGATATCCATGTGAATTAAAATATCGTATACAGCTTTCACAAAAAGAAGCGAGAGATAATTTGCTTAATAGTAAATTCAAAAGAAAAATAAATTACGACAAATATACTAACCCTGTTGCATATAAGGAAAATGATTTAGTTTTAGTGAAAAATGAAGGTGGTAATAAATTTGATGAATTATATTCGGGTCCTTACAAAAATAGGACTAAATTATATGTCTCTTAACTAACTATGTAATCATAGTCATAATTATTTTATATAATGATAATTAGTATTAGCATAATGAGATATTTTTTTATAATCAATATTAGTTTTTGATATATGTTTGTAAAAAAAAAACAATGTATTTTTTTTCTTCTTTAAGAAGGGTGGTGTAGTGTATGAATAACCCATGTATCTTTTAAGGTCATATTTTATGTAACACGTGTAACCTAATTATAAAACCTATTTAATCAATGTTTAACATTAATAAAAGGCAGTCTTAATTATGATCTCGTTGTTTTCGTTCGTCTCCTAATACATCCCGTACAGCTTAATGCATTTTTATGACATTTACCAAGCATCTACGGTATATGTTACAATCTATCTTTTCTAATATCAAAGACAATTATTAAAAATAAAAATAAAGTAAAATATGTTTATTATGGAACAGAAGGTACAAGTATCACTTATGCCACGTCATTAAATTTAAATAGGTAGACATCCCTACTCATCTGCCGACACTCCTCTGCCGATGGATGTCGGCCGAGAGAAAAAGCCGGCGTAAACTCTCGGTACTCTCTTAAAATAGCAAATCAAACAGCTAAAAATACTCCACTGTCAATTTTATATATTCAAAACAATTACTAGTGAAACAGCGGATTAGGTATCAGCTAGACACTGAACATTGCTTTTTTGATGGATCATCCCACTACCGAATCTATAATCTATCTACTCAAGCTCTGGATTAGTAGTGTTTATTCTGTCATCTTCGCGAATAATTCTAATGGGAGGTGCCGTAACTTCTAGGTTGGTTCAAACGGAATTTTGAAAATTCTGCTGATTTTGAGGTTACTGTTCTGTATTTAACGATTTAATAATTTGGATACGAAACACCACCTAGAGATCACCGATAGAATTGACTTTTCTATTTCCTCTTCGCTGATGCTACATATGCCTATGAGAAAATCCTGTACTAGTAAATGCAATGTCGAGTATCTTTGAACCATGCTCGTTAAGGGTACTTTTAACATATTTAGTACTACCTGGATTTGGTCCAGGTATGACGACAACACTACCAGACCCGACTTCACCATATATATGTCGAATGACATTCGTGATTCTGTTTTGAAAATCATCACACACATCTTTGTCAGTTAAAAGTTTTCACTATGCAGTATCTAATGTTCGCATGGTTTAAAAGACCAGAAATGTGTCATTTACCTTATCCGGCCTCCGTCGATTTTGTCCTGTTTTCTATCACTTATGACAGCTATAGATGTTTCTTCTGTCAAATTCTTTCTTCTGTGACCCTTTTCCTTTTGTTTTCTCTCTCTAAAAATGAAAATTGACTTTGCATGATGGTGTTGAGAGGTGTTAAATGAATAGTTATAATGCGATACATTCTCCTTGTTTCTCCTTGGTAAGGAAAAAGTAATACTGGCCGACATAGAAAAAAAATATAATAAAACAAACCAACAACCCCCACACATGGCGCCCTACAACGGTAGTGACTGAACGAATTAATTATTAAAAACACGATCTTAAATGAATTTGGCTAGAATCACAACTATGGACAAAACATTGCTTTTTCATTATGCAACTAAGAGAAGAAGAAATAGACCATCTATTTCTTTGTTGCATAATGGACATGAAGGAAATTATCTCCAACTTCGAACAAGTCTAAGCCGACGCCTTCCGCCATCACAGGCTCTCTTTAGGACAGCCAAAGTGTAGTAATGATCGAATACCTTAATCATGTAGCTACTATTAAGGGGAATTTTTACGCAGGACAAATAAGGTTGCGTGATAAGATTGTTATGTTTCACCAAGAAAACACCACTGGCTTCGAATTGATGCAGTAGTCGTCACGGTACACGGATTTCTCAGGAATCAAAATGAAGATTTTTATAAGGGATAAATAAATAAATATCATTGACATATGTATGTAATGTATGTAATATTATCAGTTTTTAAATTTTTTTCAAATCCAAATCCATGTGACTCCTTTATATTACTTGGGGTACTACATACAAGTCGTAAAGAACAATAGAAAATAATTTGGAGCTGTTTTGAGGTGGAGCCGTGATTCGAGTGATTGTAAGAGAGGCCGTATGAGATTGGGATGCGTATTCCACAACTCCATGGTGGAAAGCCTTAGAGATTTGCCTGCGAAGTATGAGCTGTGACAGTTATAGTATAGCACACATTGAGATCATAAAAATATGCACACAACACTTCTGAACATTTAAAAAGTAAAAATTGGGATAATAGTTACGTCCCTAGAATTAATATTTTTTTAATAACCAGGCTAGTAAAGTTTCACTAGGCTAAAGTATTTTTCTTCTAAGCCAATTTGAATAAAGTGATTATTTTTATTACAAACACATCCTAACATATAACTTGAAAAAATTACTGTTTAAATGATAACATACATTATACCAATCGTACTCACAGTCCTCCATTAAATTATATCTCATTAAAGAATCTAAAAACCTCTTCGGCTACAAAATGTTATATTGACTTTTTCGCTATCGATTAGATTTGTACTAAAATATCTTTCAAAACTTTATTACTGACCTGGGTAACATTTATTTACAAAAACACAGGTTTTTATACGGTCTGCCTACGGGACACCCAAAGGGTAGCCATCGCAGCCCATGAATACCCATTTTAGTGGGTGCTTTGCCGGCTTATGAGAGAGTATTTTAACAATAGAAGTCGTTTCTCTTAGGGAAGACACAGACCGGGAGTTGACTCCACAGTTCGCTAGTTTACAAAAGAAAATATCTTCTGAAGCGGACTGTGGAAGACCAGCCATCAAGGTAATTATGATTTTTTTGCGTTGTAGAATACGCATAGAGACGCAATGCCTACAGAGAGAGAATAAAGTCGATCGTTGAAGATTGACAATTTGCCTGGCTTGACTTGAGGCTAGTATTTGGGCCACCCTACAATATTCTTAGCATAAGAAAAATACCTGCGTCTCTCTTTCCTCTCACTGGTCTTGGGCTTCTTCCTCTTTCTATAAACCGAGTCTCCATTAGTATCCTCAGTCTTTTCCAAATGCAGCACATATAGTCTATATATTTGTAGTAAAATAACCTAAAAGTAAATACATATATGTGTGTAATCGGGAATCGCATTTACGCGTTGAATAACATCCCCAACTTGTCAGTAAGTATTTAGTTTATTTTAACGCAAACTATGACTCGCCTGTCAAAATTCAACACACTTGACGTACGGGAGTCGGACATGGAGCTGTCTTGTTTGTGAATCTCATCCTAAGTACTAACTTAGGATGAGATTCACAGAGACTACTCTATTATTATTGAATGTCATTTAGGGCCGTTCAAGTATTACGTAAGCAGATTTACTGCAATTTATTTTTATATTATTTATTAAAGGCTAACGCGGTAATAAAGATACAAACTTACCAACGTATTTTTACATGTGAAGAATATATTCATATAGTTGATAATCTTATAATGCGCGATGATGAGAAGTCGAAATGCCAAAAATGGTGCGTCTTGAAGGACGATGTTCATCATTATTGCGCAGACTTCAATGGAGCAACAACACGCGCGGCTGGAGTTCCTAAAATATAGCATAATGTCTGAATTTCATAGACAAAAGAAACAGTCATCCAAAACTTGTGTCAGACATAAATGGCTGATGTACTTGCCTATGAGAAAAATGATCACAAAACAGATACATATATCGAAGGGATGCAGCGCCTCTGTTTTTAAGATAAATAGAAAGAATAACAATTGAACTTTAACGACGAGTTTGAAGTGTTTGTACTTAAGCGAGGCAAATATATAAGCACAACCATTTGGATTGGATGGATGGATTTGGAAGGATTTAGGGCCTGTTCAAGATCAGAGCCCTTCTTCTGTAACTTCCAATTTTTCAAATGGAATCTCGCTGTTGAACCCAAAGGCCTGGACAGGTCAGCTCACACAGTTGGCGTGAGTTGCTCGGCCAAAATGGGAGTTTCCCGCAAAAAGCGCAAGGGCGTCTTGCGAGACCCAGAGCTCGGCTTAGGCCGTCACTGGGTGACCCGATCTCAAAAATTTATTTACACTTCGTTACATTCATAGACAAAACAAATAACATAAACGTTACGGGTTGCCTTATCGCTTATAAGTGATTACTTCCCGGTTACCTTAGATCATAAGGAAATAAACTAAAAAAAGAAATAATGATGGGTAAGGTACAAGAAAAGAAGTGAATAACCAAATCTTCTAAAAAAATATAGAATCACCAATCTTAATCTAAAATAATACAAAAAATAAATAAACTAACAAGCTAATCTTACGGATTCATAAATTGCGATGCAATACAATAATTACAAAAGTCACGGCTGAGCATGATAGGATATGGTTAAGAAATGTTTATGTAGAGTTTTAAAAGATGCTATGGTATCTGGATGGTAGCTGTATGGATTCAGGCAGCCTATTCCACAACTTAATGGCGGAGTTCCTAAACGAATTGCCTAAGAAGGATGAACTGTGAGATGGAATTTACAAAAAGCATCTATTAGAGGAACGTAACATACGGAAATATTAACACTGTCTCGACCTTGAATTGTAAAAGTATTTACTCATTAAAGCTTGCACTAGATTAGCTCTCAAGGTTTTAATTAATATTTAAGACATATATAAGTTGTCTTAAATTATAATAGTTCTTTATTAGGGAGAATTATCATGAATTGCTGAGCAATGTGAGAATTATTCTACTTTCTATTTTCTTACACAACGTCTATTGTTTGATAAGATAGGTGTCGCAATAAAGTAGTTAGATCACACAGTCAATTGAATCTCTAGACAGTTAATTACATGTCGATATTCAATCAAGTCGCTAGCATTTTGATTAAAATAAAGCAGCGTCGAAAACGTTAAACTATCTGTCTGACCGAAAGCCAGCGTGTTGATTAACAATGTAAAACAAGACTCCGCCATAATTATTTCATTTGTAATTGTTATTTCGGTGTGATCGTGAAGAAGTGAGAGCTTGGAAATTCCGTGTTTTGCTTTATTGTAAATGGTTAGGTTAGGTTAGTCTTGTTGCATAGGAACGTTTAGGAAACTCGTTAAATGTTTCGTTTACTCACTTGTCTGACGGAACTTTAGCGAATTGATTGAATATCGTTTTTTTATTAACTGTTTAGAAATTCAATTAACTCTCTGATTAACTCATCTCTTAACTACTTTACTGCGACATATATATGATTTATCGCAAAATATACAGCGTTCGATTCAAAGTTTGGCAGACCCTAGCTATTCAATACTTCATTCAGACTTCAATACAAAAAAATCCCCTTTGGGAGTTGTGAACTCCCAACTCAAAATAACTTTATTCATATAGGTAACCACATACACTTATGAACGTCAACAGAAAAGATGTTAAATTGGTTCTGAATTTATATTTACTAGCAGTTCGCAAGGGCGTAGAACAGACAAAAAGAACTGGCAATAAACTATTTTATACTATATTATTTTTAACTACGCGATTGTGAGTATCTGGTTAGCTCTGCGCCTTCTTAAGTTCTCAATTATTTAAGCCAGCTCTTTCTCTCGGCCTACACCCTCTGTCTTCTTTGCCGTTGAGTAGGGATGTCTACAGATACAAATTTAATGACGTGGAATAAGTAATACCTGTATCTTATATTCCGTTATAAACATTTTTTTTTATTTTACTTTAATCATAACCAGATAACCTTTTGCTATACATTAATCTTTTCTAAGTACATTTTCAAATCATAGTATATTTTCACTATACGCTTCATATCCTTCCTCCATACCTCTGGAAACTATTACAAGTAAGCGGGGAATGGGATCTCGTTGATGCTGGACAGTGCGAGTTGAATACAGCAAAATGGTCATTTACACACGTGTATATCCTTGAACATATTTTCATAGTTTCATTGTCCTTAACATGTGAGATGTTGGAGAGCATAAATAAAATTGAAGCTAAATACAAGTAAGCTATAGCTTCAGGACGTGCTAAGCTAAGCAGCGTGCATTTACGTACATGTCAGACCTATGAGCTGTGCCACGGGACTTCCTCGATTTGGTCGCTGTCAAAACGACCGTGAACTGGACAAGCGACCACGACCAGATGGCCAGTGTCAGGAGGACAAGGACCTTTTCAGTAGCCACCTTCTCATCTTTGAATGAATCGAAGAATTCGATTATATCCGCGGCTGTACCTGGTGTAGAAAATATTATGATTAATGGTAAACTTTGATTCTGTTCCATTTGGGGGACTCTTGAGCTGTGGGGATCAAGTGCACATGCGCTAATTGAAGATTTAAGTTGGCGCCTGGTAGTAGGTAGGTGGACCCAGAGCTGGTGATTTCGTGGCTCAACGAATAATTATCGTAATACAGCGAGGAAATGCTGCCAGTGTTACACGGGTGTGCCACAGGGACCAAACTTTTTAAATTTTTAAAACTTTATAGGTTAAGAAAGTTTAAAAAACAAATTAAACATGATTAAATGATTACTGATTATTATTTCAAATTTTTTTTTCTATATAAGGGAGCAAATGAGCAGGCTTAAATGGGCTCATCTGAAAGTGACACCGCCCATAGACACTTACATTGTCAGAGGGTTCGCAAGTACGTTGCCATCCTTTAATTTTCAGTTCTACCGGCTTAAACAATCTACAATGATATAATAGCTCACCAATATATACCAGCAGCAGTTGGCTGAGCTGGTCCCTCGTAAGATCTCCTTTGGGCAGCAGCCACCGACCCACGATGAGGGTCAACATAAGGAACTGCTCTATCAACGTTACCCACATATCTGTGGGGATTTTGGTGGCACCAGGAATCGGAATCTCTGTCTACAAATATGATATGATTGAGGTAATTAGTAAAACGATACATTATTCTGTGTTCGTGCATCTTGGTACAAAGACATAGTATATACATATATCCGTTATTCCCGAGCAACATCGTAAACGCAAAGAAAATACATATATGAGAGCGCTCTAAGACTATGGTACCTCAAGGGAAAGTGCCTAAAATATTGTAGATATGATATTTTGCCTAAAGAAGATTATTTTATTTTGGAACGAAATTATTACATACATTACCGTACAAAAAAACACACCTTATTTTGTTATCCTAATTGAATGGGCAAAAAAAATTATTTTGTATTTTCAACAAAAGGAAAAACGTGAAATAAATCATTTGAATCAAATTAAAAACATATATGAAATCGCTAGCACCAGATCTAAACGTTACTTATAATAATTATTATTCGAATAGTGTTTATCTGTTGTTTAATAAATTAATAGATTTAGTATGGTTAATTTCGTGTATTCTTCTTTTTTATTAGTATTTGTTAATTTCTAATAAGTATAATAAAATATACGAAAATGCAATGGCCCAAAATGTTCTAAAAATAAGGGTTATCTATCAAATTCGTTCTCCAATTACATAATCATCAAATTAAATGGTTGTACAGCCCCTTGTGGGCCAGTATATTGTCCATCGCAATCTATTTCGTGATCCCCAACCAACCACACGACGTGTACATGTCCCACTTAAGAAAAAGAACATAGACACTTTCACATTAAACCTTTCTAATCCTTAAATACAGACGAAACTGCGTGTTAAATAATGGCGTAAAAAATACATTTATCAAGCCTTTAACGAATGTAACGAATGTTCATAAGTTGTTAAATGTTAAAATCTTTTTAGTGATTAGTGATAGACATAATATTAATACGAGAAATAATTATCAAAATGCCGTCTTCCAAGAAGATGGGTGGACTAAAAGGTTTTTAGATTTTTCCACAAAATAGGCGTTTCATGAGCGGCTCTATCACATATTAAAAAATTGTAATTGGCATAATGTTTCCCTCGTTTTCAGGAGGCCGTAATATTTTTCAGGCAGTTTCAGACATGTGTAGTCAAGTGGTGCAGTTTTCAGGCGAGAGAGAGAGATGATCGGAACCTTCTCGAAGCAGGACTGAGCACTCTAGAACGGCGTATGATAAAAACGGAGCAATGTGCAAAAAAGGAAAGAGTACGTACGTTCTAGAATTGTGCCATCGCTACTCAGTACCAATCCTGCCTAGAGAGTTCGCGGGCATCGTTTAAGATTCTTCCCAGGGATAGAGAAGCGAGACAAAACGAATTAATTCAGTACGAGTGCAATTCAGAGAGATGAACATTGAAGAGATAAAGTGGGATAATGAAGACAAGTGATAAAGTACTGTGTGAAGTGCGCCAAATTGACAAGTTATTAGTGATCGTATTTTGTGTGTGGTAATTAGTGTATTTCTGAGTGTAATTTGTGTTTAAAATAAATCAATGGCTCTACAAGGTTTAAGGTCTGGGCCTCAGATTGTTCCTGTATCTGTTTCATCATCGTTTGTGAATTGAAAAGGTCAGTAGACAGCCTTCTGTGCCTGACACACACTTTCGACTTTTTGGGTCTAAGGCAAGCCGGTGTCCTCACGATGTTTTCCTTCACCGTTCGAGCTAATATTAAATACGCACATAGTAAGAAAATCCATTGGTGCACAGCCGGGGATCGAACCTACGACCTAGGATGAGAGTCGCACGCTGAAGCCACTGGGCCAACACTGCTCGTAATTTGTGACTAGAGTAAACAAATTCCGCGTTTATTAAAATTTATCTACGGATTTTTCTATCCGATCCCCTAGCTCGAAACAATATTACAAATAAGATTATATTCAAAACAAAAATGCTTGGAACCAATGCCCTGCTCCATAGGACAATCAAACTAGACAAAATCTACTTTCCCCTAATCTAGTCATAAGGGTTCATATTTGCTTTTTTTAAAGAAATCGACTTTGACGTAACTCACACTGTTTAACTGTATGTTAATTATTTATTTTTTTGTAAAGAATAATGTTAACTATATAGTTGCAATCTTCGTAAAAATACTACGAGTATGTATATACATAATAATATAGTTGTCTGCTGCATTGGTTTAATAACACCTATTTTATTTTAGTACATGTAGTAGTGTTTTTTGTTCTAGTCTTCACATATAATTATTCTCCATATGAAAACTTTTGGAAGGGGCAACTAGTATTTTTTTTTTCATTTCCTTAACTTGTAATGTTGTCTTTCAGAAGTGACTTTTTAATAGGCCTTATTTTAAATAAATGATTTGGCCTTAATACTTTGTTTCGAGGCTTCATCGGCATTCGTGGACAGCGAAAGACTGTTAAATGTTTCATTTACATGTGTTCTGTGTTACACAGACTAAACTATATTTATAATAAACAAATGGAAATACATACTATGTTTACCTCGATGTATGTTATGTTTGCCTTCTTTTGCAACCGAAGATCGACCTTGTGCAACTCCAGCAACCATATTGCTGGAACCACCAGGCCCAGGTAGATGAACACCGACGGGCAGAACCTGCAGTATAGCAGTATATCAAGGGTGAATCCATAATACTCAGGGAGATTGGGTCTCGCTGTGTCAATTGATATAATGGATTTTGTTAGTGGGCACATGGCAAGAGGAACAGAAAGGCAAGAAAGTACTATCTGGCCAAAGGTCTATTAAACGAAAAAGAGGATGAGAATTTAAAAGGTGTATAGACCAAATTAAGGAAAAGGTACATGGCAGAGAGTGGCACAGTGTAGACAGGAATGGCGGGATGTAGAGGATTTTGCCAAAAAGAGGCACTTAGATACCTTAAATTATGAGATAGAAATATGAATATATTTAATGTAAAAGAATCTGAAAAAATCCTATTATTATTTGCAGTAAAACAATAATTTCATTCCTTAAACACACAAACTTGTGTGTATCTTCTAATCTTTGTGTGATGGGAGTTCTAGCCCTGCCCGTGCTTGGAGTTTTAATGAAACCTCCGTAAATCTGTTTAATAAAAGCCCAGAAGGAAAATCGTAATGCAAAGCAAATTAGAACTATTTCGTACTTTATACAAACAAAAAAAGAACAATATAATTATCTGTCTCTGACACACATATATTTTATTACTATAACTCCCGTATGAATGAGTCACGAGAGATATATTTAGCGCAAGTCTCAGCTCCGAATAGCTTGTTTAAGATCCTTCAAAACATGGTTCAATTGTGTACATATACAACTTTATTGCTGGATATGGAAAGTTCAAAGTACACAGTAATAAACTCTATAGACAACAGGGACTTCAACACTTGACCTATGCAAACACAGCTAAACGCCTAAAAAAAGAGTGTTACAATTTTCATGTTCGTAAATCGTTTTTTTAACTAGCAACTCCCTTATTTCAAAAGTCTGGGTGTGAACGGAAATAGCAAAACCTTAATGTATAACTTGACAGCGTCACATCCGGTAATTTAAGGCAGTTACGACGCGCCTTTTTATCCAAAGTAAAATTTGAAAAATTATTATCATTTAGCTGTAAGTTTTGTGACTTATTAATAATTTCTTAGCGATTTGGTTAGTTTCTGCTTAGTGTATAACATTAAAATTTTAATAGAATTTTGAAGTTGTATGAACATACATTTATTGCTCGAGTAGCCGTTAACACGGATAGACTTAAACCCTGACTCTTACTTTTGGGTTAGCCTGGTTGACCACCTTACAATTACATCTCGGAATGAAAAAAATTCATAATTAAAGTCGCTGTACGACAAAATTTGCGACCAGAATGAGACCTAAAATCGACAGTGTACCAATTGCCAATAAAGAATAAATATTAAGGTAAAAAATACATAAACCTTATGTTGGTTTTAAAAAATTCCAATTCAATTCCAATTTGGATTCCAATTATATATATTATTTATTATACTCTTTTTCTATGAAATTGATTTAAATATCAATAATTAACGCCGGGGATAATATTACCCTATCGCGAAAAGTTAATCGTTTTAGGTGTTGTAACAAGAACGTGAATAAGCTTATGTTCACATAGATTATACAATTTTTTTACAAAGACAAGATCCTGATAATATAATAACCTTCTTTGATATGCTCCAAGAAACAAATGCTATATCTGTAGTGGGAAATGGGTTCTATATCTGCTTTTCCAAATAAGTTATGACTTAAAGGTCTACGTTACCAGGTCATAAAATTTAAAAAAATCTATATGGTCTACTTGCTGGCCGTAAAAGAAACAAATCAAACTCAAATGTGATTTTATAGAATACCTTAATTAAATAAAGAACGAACTAGACAATAGACACTCACCATTTCCACTCTTGATTCTTTTTGACCGTCAGCGTGAAGACGCCTTCGAAAATTAACAGGAGAATCGGCGACGCCAAGTACCAATATTCATTGTTATTTTTAAAAACGGTGACTTGCCAAATTGCTATTATTCCATGACACGCAAACACCAAACGAGTGATGACAGCTTTTATTGTGGCCAATACTTTACCCACCGACGCCATTTTGATTATTTCGCGCCCTTTCAAAATTAGCTTCGATTTGACCTTTGATCTATGATGTAATGTATTTGTTAATTAATTGTTTAGATACGAAGTTTAGATTAAATTGAGCTATACATATATTATAAAGTTAAAAGGATTGTTGAATGTAATCTAATTTAATAACTAGATAGTTTCCATAATAACTTGATATTGCCACATCAAAATTGCAACTATATATAATATAGATTTTTTAGTAACTACTAAAGTTTTTGCACGCTTTTCCGTTTTAATGACATTCAAAAACAACTAACAAACAATTATAAAAGTACTTTTGACCGCTATTAGCAGTGTTTTAATAATAATTTGAATTCTTGACAATTGTAAAAAGTCTGCAAGATGCCGTACTAAGGTGTAAATTGTTACATACGATAAGGATTAATAGGCCTTGTGATCCTTTTTGTTACCAAAAAGTATCACATAACAATTTTTCATCTTTATAGCTTCGTATTAATTGACTATGTGAATGAACTCCCTTTATTTAAGTCTAAAGTGTTTATTAGTTTATATTTATAAAAGATATAATGTACCATTAAGATTTTTTGGAAGTTGGTGGACAATCTTTGTTCCGAATGGTCATAAATTATTATACAGAAATTCGATTTATTTTTTTGGTAATATATAAAGTATTAATTATAGATCGTCAATATCGGTCTACGGATGAAGGTCCATGAAAATACACAAGAACACGCCGAATTGTTAACATCCTCCGTTTTTTTACATCAAAAGTAAACGTATAGTAAAATTTTATTCAAAAACCTATATTTATTATACTTATTGGTGTCTTCAAAAATCTGCTAAATATTAATTATATTTATTTATACTTCAGTACCTTAAACAGAAAAGTGTAAAACTAATCTAAGGGATATCAAGTACTATCAAAACTTAGGTACCGCTGGATCGGCAGAGTGGAGGAGGACCTGCTGCAGCTGAAAACCAGCAATTGGAGGAATAGAAGCATCTCATTTCGGAGACCAAGACTTTTGCACTATCAATACTTGTTTATGTATAACTTGAACTATCTTTCTTAAACTAAATGCTTTTATGAAATAATGACGAATAAATCGAGAGAGAATGTTATCAATAAATGTGTTTGTGTATAGCATAGCTCGACTGTCCATGGACCTATCTGGATGATGAGACAAATAATTTAGATTGTGACCAATTCGCTGTAAATCTGAATGTAATGATTATTGAAAACTTTTTAGTGCATTTTGTAGACGGACTTTTTAAAGTTTTTTTTTTCACTAGTCAAGAATATTTTTATTATAAGTTTTTATGAGCAGAAAACCAAAATAATTTATTTTGATTACTATGTAGTACATTGTAGATACTGTATATTTGTGTTGAAAACATTACACATTAAAAAATATTATAGTTTACTAGCTGACGTCGTTTTTGCCATATATATAATTTCCAGGAAACATTTTTTTAGTTCAATAAAATAACCTAGCTACAATAATAAAAATAGGGGTTGATTGTAGAGGGGTGACAAGTGAGGGTTGTATGTATTTTTGTATGCTGTATCATAAAAAAATAAAAACAAAAAAAATATGTTTAAAACGTATTAAAAAATATAGAGGTGGACTTAGGGGTTCGAGAAATAGATAGTAATCGATTCTCAGATTACTGAATAATCATAAAAATAATCATAGGTATAGGTCGAGCCGTTTCGGAGGAGTATGGGAGCAAACATTGTGACACGAGAATTTTATATATATAGACATTAATAATCATGATGGATCACGTCAGTTAAAGATTACACTTAATTTACTTCAAGTCTAGGTTTAGATATAAGTTACTTATTAGTATTTCCTCCAACGTTGATTTTGTTCCATTTGAAGTAGACTCTTGGGCCGTGGGGTTTTTAGTGCACATCTAATTAAAGATTTAAGTTGGCGACTGGTGGTACAGGTGACTCCAGAGCTTTCCAGAATAAGTATCGCAATACAGCAAGGAAATGCTTGCATGAAAGATACACTGCCACCAATCTATTTATATTTGTTTAAATATCCTATTTATCAAACTTTAATTATTTTTATTACTATGTAAGTTTCAGTTTAAGAAAATTGTAAACACTGCATATTTGCGTTGAAAATAAAATGTAGAGAATAAATAATATGTACATACAAAATAAAAAAAAAACTATTTAGTTACATATTATACATTTTTAGGTTTAATTATTTTTCATTTTGTTCAAAGTTAATAAATGTTAATCAAGATTTTCAATTATTATAAATTAGGTAATTTAATTTTATATGTGTTTCTACATTCCATATACAATTCGAAATTAAGTTCAATATTTTTTTAGTTTATCACAATCACAATAACCGTTAACTTTTAAACCATCCAAGGGGTTGGCGAAATCACGTACTGAGGTTAGACCAGTGTCACGACTTACAAATAAACACGATTGTTATGTTATGTATTGAACAATTTTTCGCCCGTGTTAACAGTACATTGCTGCTCCTGTCTAAAGGTCTGTACTCCCAAATACCAGCTTGTACCATTTACGAAATTCAGCGAAGAGCTTGTTGAATTGTCAATCTTCAACGTATTACTGATCGGCTTGATTCTGAGATACTGCATTTCTATTTCTACAGCGTATACTATGGAGAGTGAAGAGTTGTTTGGGTTGACTCGTTTTATCACCGTACGTGCCATATTACTTTCATCACAATCTCCTTTACAAGATGTTTTCTTTTGCGAACTAGTGAACCGTGTATTCGACTCCCGGTGGGCGTGTTCTCTAAGAGATACGACCTCCAGCTATATAGTATAAGAGAGTCCTCCGTCAAAAGCCGTCAACGCACCATTAAAAATGGTTAATGGGTTTCCATGGGCTGCGATGACTGCTCTTTTTGGGCGTAGGCTCGTTTGCCCCCCCAGTATATTATTAGTTTAATGGAATTATTAAGTAATCATGATGTATTTGATAAAGTGTAGGTAAAATATAAAGAAAAGATGATGTACTGTTCCTCCAACCTGAGAGATCCTCAACCAGTCTAAGCAATGACTAGTCCGAAGCCCAGCTACTAAGGTAAAGTTTTATAAATCCAGATTCAGGGTATGATGTCACCCAGTGCTGGTGCAGGTGCTCAGTGATTGCAGCCGTAAAAACTTCCATCATATCAAGAAAAGATGCATCCTTGTAAGTATTGTGACCCACCTCCCAAGCTGTAAAATGCGGCGGTGTATGTGAGTATGGCCCCCTGCCAAGTCATAGACTGGAATAGGCATTCCACATTAATATCCGTTGGAGGCCGTGACTTCAACGGCAGATCAACGTGGCGGGATGTGGAAAAGGGTCCACTGTAACCTACCTCAGGCCAATGCCGGTAGCGCTGTGGGGTTGGTGGTGTTTTCTTATATCTCTATGTTGTACCACTCAACAAACCAAGAGTTTTTATGTAATCAGTAGTCATACTTTGTAATTACAATCGTTGTGGAAACAGGCATCTTTTTGCACAAAGTATTAAAAAATAATTCAACAGCAATGTATATTAAACAGTCAAACCGTTAGAAAGATAGAAAAATTGCGCGCGCATCTCTAACAGCCATTTGGGTTTAATGGAAAAGGGGCTTGGGCCATCTCATACAATGTAGATATAGTCCACGTGTCAAATGTTAGCCGAACTTTATATACTTAGCTTTTGAATTGGACACGCTTTCTATGACAGAATCTACTTTTGTTTTCATGATCTATATCTATAGCGTGAGGTCATATTTCCTCGGCTAGTCACTTCGATTTAGTTTGAGCTCTTGGAACAGCTAATCACGAATCTTCTAAACATTCTATTAAAGATTCAAACTCAAAATATCTTTATTCATATCGGTAAACAAGTACACTTATGAACGTGAAAAATAAGTTAAATTAATTGTAAATTTACATTTACTACCATTGAAGAACTGGCAAGAACCTTTCCGGCTCTCTTTTTAATCGCTAAGTTTTGAGTCATACAAATTGTTTGAACTGGAGCAAATCAATCCCAAAGATTAGGATCATTTCAATAATCGTCAAATTTATAAAAAAGTTTTATTGATTAATTTACGTTTAACGAGGGCTTTGAGGACTAAACTGATAAAAGCAAAATTTAAAATAACGAAATGAAAAAGTAAAAATATAAATATGTATATAAAACACTAACTGAAAAAAAAATGCGTTTCAAACTGAAAATTTCTTTTACCATCCAGACTATGAATGTCTCTAATGACAGTGGCGTCTTCTAACATTTTTCTATTTACTCTCACGGGTACACCCAGTAGCCACGAATAATTTGAATATTGTCTTCCTATATCCTCATTGGAATCGCATTGACTCCTACACTTGGTGTTTGCATATGTCCTGCCCATCTTCACTTAAGTAACTTAATTAACACTTTTTATTTTATTTATTAATATAATACATAATTACATAGATTATCCTTACAGACTATGCCAAAACGATAATGTCGAGAAAAATAAAATATAAAAAGTCTGTCTGTAGTATGTCAGTCTGACACGTCCGGTTCTCTTACTTGTTTCAAAATTGCTTTGGTGCAGAGCTCCTTCGAATGTTTTAGCGGGAGTCGATAATATAGCTACCGATCTATATGCTTCCACAGCGTCTTTTCTATCGCTTTTGGGTATAGGAATCACTCTTATGATTTTCCAGCAATCTGGAAAATAACCGTTGTCCAGGCATAGATTGAACAAAAAGGCAAGGGCTCAGCAAGTATAGATTGGCAGTCCCCCATTATATATGTTGGTATGCCATCTAGGCCTGCCGTGCGCTTATCTGCGCTGATGACAGTTCAGATACGTGCATGTATGAGCTGCTCCCTGTATCCGCTGCCATCGCCTCGTCTACATTCAGCTACGTGGTCTCCCTACTGTAGACTGAGTAAAAATACGCCGCAAATTCAGCCGCACAATCCGTATCTAATAAATCTAGTACCTCACCATTTTTTTTAATATAATTTTGATATGCAGAATTACTATTTCGCGCTCATATTTAATGCCTTTTGACTTAGGATTGTTAACTCAATTATTCTGTATCCTCTCTTCATAACATTCAAACGAAAGCTTAGTATGAAATTTAATGCATGCAAGCAAAAATCACGGGGCTCGTTCAGAGAATTAGTACATTTATATTAGTATAATTTTGCTTTTAAATCAAAAGATCAAAAAATTATGTACCACAATGAACGGTTCGGTGGCCGTCGATACACAATCTTATACTAGAATAATAAGTCCTGAGTACATACCTCGTTACAATATCTTCTTACCAGGAAAAAAGACACACAATATTATCAGCCGTAAAGATTAGGAGAAATTCTATTAGTTTGGGAACAAAGAGAGGTTAGACCGATGCCAATACCGTGCCTCACGATAGTTCTCAAAAACGCACTAAACACTCACGATAAAATTCTAAATAGTGGACGTAACTATTATGAATTATAATTAACAAAAAGTATATATCAAAATAAAAATGTGTCTAACGTAACCCGAGTAAATCTTAACAATGACTCAAGTAATAAATGTGACGATCGGCCAAGAAAAAAATATTTGGGATACTCATTAAAAATTATTAAATTGAAATTATGTATTTCGAACAGCTCCTATAATTTCCTTAGTATATCACTCAGGATATCAATATTTACGATAATTACAATATCTACTAGGGCCATTAACCTTTTCTAGGGACACAATTATTAATAACCTCATTAAAAATACTACAAAAACATTATGGCCCCGTGTGGGTCACGCGCATAAAGAGCAGCACTCCAATCGGCGAATTCTATCGAGGATTATAAAGTATGAAAATTAGCTTTATAAAAATTCCATTTTGGTTTATTTTCACTTACGGTTTGATTCCTTCTGGGCTGTGCGGAGAGTTCGATGCGGTCTAATCAGTTGTGCCTCTGCGGTTGGTGATACCACTGGTATCAATGAATCGTCCGCTTCAAAAACTCACACCCCGTCTCTCATACCCGACGAGCACGAAACAAATTCCTGCTGTTCCCATCACTAAACACCAGTCTTACTTGAGTCAATTACAAAAGGACAAGACAAAATTAAAAATATTGTTTAACATTTAAACTTAAGTAGTTTTACTTAAATTAAAGTTAAAATAATAATACATTTTTATATTTAACACACAACAATTCAACTATTCGGAAAAATAACATATATTCTGTATCACACGTATTCGGCGGTAAATACACCGCACAACATAAGAATAAACATTTATCATTTAAATGAACTGACACGCAAACTAACTCAAACTCACTGATCGACGTTGATTTCATTCGGTTCTTTCACACGTCGCAACCACAGCTCACGTAGCCAATAGAAACACTCCACCTTGTTTTCTTCCATCCGGTCCGGTCACATCTTCAGATTTGATACCTCGCAGGCACAATTTCTGCAACTTTAATAGACTCATTACATCCCGTTTCTGTTATGGCCACTATATCGACGTTCAGCGCTTCCATATCCTTTATAACTTTATTTAACTTGATTCGCAAGCCTCTAGCATTATATTGATAAAGAGAAAAGTTAAGAATACAGTTTCCTCTGTTTTTTTTTCGGCTTTGGAAATCAAAACCGTTGACTGAACTCAGTGTTCACAGGCCATATTTTTTTCAAACTTAACTTAATCGCCAGATATGTGTTTCTTTCTTTGAGTACCTTAATCGTACATTTCTTGTACAAAGTACCTCATCATTTCTAACTTTGAGAACCGTTTGCGAGGAACTAGGAACTGACTTGCTATTGTCTAAGTTTGGTTACTAGCTCTCAAATCGCTAGCCGCTTCGCTTACCAACGCCCGTTTCCTGACCTCTTTTTATTGAGATGTGTGTGGGTAGCGGTCGTGTTATCCTTTTTTTCAATATTATTGCAAATAAATTCGGCATATGCTAACCTTTTGTTTTGTATTTATACCAACTCTTAGCGAAACAGAACACGCACAGGTATATTCACAGTCATGCGATGTTCTGTTCCGACCTTTTTTCTTAAAGCTCGAGATATTGTTTTTTGAGTTCTTTCAACTCCGTCTGTGTGGACAGAAAAACTTCCTGCATATGCTTAAGTGTCTTTGCTTGGTTATACAATTGCTTTAGAACTTCAACTCTAAAATCCCGGAACTCCGACAATAAAATAAAAGTTTACAGTTTTTCAGTCCGTTGATATTTGAATCGGAGATGTATCCTCCCTTTCTTCACCTCAACCGAAGCTACTACGTCTAAACATTTTGAAATTATGAAATAAACGTATAATAATCACAAAGCCTTATTTTATTTCCCTATCCTTAATTAACATTTCAAATATTGTTAGTATTTACTTATAGCTAAAAGTTAGTAGCAATGTGTTACGCGCCTGCGGTTATGAGTGAAAGTCTCCTTAAACCCTTTCCAGTTGACTATATCTTTGCCAATAGTCTTCCAATTTTCCTGTCATTTTCTTTTTTGTGTAATAGTAGGCAAACGAGTAGGAGGCTCAACTAATGTTAAGTGATACCGCCGCCCATGGACACTCCCATTGTCAGAAGGCTCGCAAGTGCGTTGCCGGCCTGTCAAGAATTAGAGACCCTAACTCGAATTGGTTTGGAGATACTTCAGTGGGCAACTGGTTCCAGATAGGGGAGGTGCGCGGCAAAAACTGCCTTAGAAAACTCTCAGTTGTGGAACGACGGACGTCGAGGTGATACGGATGGTATTTTGTATTTTGCCTTGACGTCCGATAATGAAACTCAACTGCAGATATTAACCTAACATCTCCACTAAACACTCTCCATGGTAACTACGGTAGGAGATGCAGAGAGAAACCACATCTCTACGCAACGCCAAGGGATCAAGCCGCACGGAAAGTAACTGGTCGTCGACGAATCGTTCTTCGTTGAATACGGTCAAGTGGAAGGAGCTGATACTGGGAAGCTCCCGCCCAAAGGTTAGAACAGTATTGTTGCCCTATGTGGGGCCTTTATAGAGTTGCAAGCGGTGGCCCAAAGTGAAGTACTGTTTCGCTTTGCTGAGCACACCAAGCATTCTGAAGGCTTATTTAGCCTTCCCTTCCAAATGGCCGCGAAACTGAACGTCATTCTATATGTCAACGCCCTGTATTCTGATGGTAGCTGAAGCTATCAGGAGAGTACTTTCAAAGAGGGGGGAGCGACAAAGGGAGTTTTTTTAGCGGAAGGCGGACATTTGTATCTCCTTGGGGTTAAATTGGACTAGATTTAGTCTACCCCAGTCCGAAACTCCGCGTAGAAGAGTTTCGATTTCAGACACAACTTTGTTCCGGTACTTATTAACAATAGCCCGACAAATACCTGCCCAGTGCTGTCCTCCGCATAGCGATGAATGTTGCTAAGTTGCAACACATTATTGATATGCAGAATAAACAGGGTCGGAGATAGGACACAGCCTTGAGGGACACCAGCATTGACGGGTTTAAGGTCGGAGCATGCTCCGTCAATGACGACCTTAATGCTCCGATCAGAGAGAAAGCTTTTCAGTTGCAAAATTTCTCGGGGAGCCCATAGGCTGGAAGCTTCGAGAATAGTGCTCTGTGCCACACCCGATCGAAGGCTTTCGCTATGTCCAAAGTTACCGCCAGCGCCTACCCCTCGGAGTCAATTGCCTCTGCCCACCTATGTGTAAGGTATACAAAGAGATCACCAGCTGAGCGACCACGATCAAAGCCGTACTGAGAATCGCTAATCAGCTAATAGCATGGCTCCGCCAAGCATCCGCGGATAATAATAGCAAATAATTAACACAGCAAGGTTTCAAACGACTCGGCGAAAGGCCTCCATGGAATTACTGAATGTTCACCGAGTAATTTTTTACCACAATTTTATTATTAAAAGTATATTTGAAATTAATTCCAATGATATAGACAGATTAAAACATGTTTACTATCGCATCTGTGGAAAATGAAATTACAGATACCGTGAAATGAACTTTCAATACATTTCAATTCGTTAAAGTTAAGAAAGTTGCAAACATGTTAAGATGGTTAATCGTTCTGTGTTGTAAGTATGTATTTATTTAAGTTCACCATATCATATAATGCTAAATCTACAATATATATTACAAACTATCTTATATAAAAATACATTAGAATTATGGTAAACATAAATGTTACAAAAAAATTATCAGTATCAGGTATTAGATATTATTAGGGCTTAACAACGTTTTTTTTTTTAATTTATAATTTTTATTTATACTTATTACAAGCGCTGGATAAATAGTGTTTATTCTGTTATATTCGTGGTATTCGGGAAACTGCATGCGGTTTAGGATACTGCATATTATTTTGTACTTATAACGAATCAACATTTAATACAGAAATACATACCTACATTATCCTTACTGACTATACGAATACGATACACATAATATACACAATTCTGTGAATTCTCGCTACTGAATCTCGTACTTGGTGTACCTAACGAATCAACAAAAATATTTTTGTTTGGTACACTTTGAGGCATTCCTCTTTCGTGGGGAATCGAGTTGCATATACCCTCCCGTAGCGCAACAACCTTATGTTGGAGGGTTATGTGGGACTCGCTACTGTGGATACCCACTAAAACACCACGACAACAGCTATCGCCTGAAGCAGGACACGGTAACAGCGTAGATCTGTCCGCAAGCCGCTACGCGATCAATTGAAATCGTGGTCCTCTATGGCCATGACCATGAGGCCTTCTCACCGTAACAGTTTTTTAACCAGAAGGAGGATCGTTACCCTTGATAATGTTAGCATAAGTTAGGGTGGATCTAATTTTGTAACGTGATGAATTTGGAGAGATGCAAATGTGTAGATTGCAGAATACTGGTTATCCTTCGACCTAAAGGGAGGGCCAGTTTGACTAGTCCGAAGGCCCCAATGGCAATAACAAGTTGTATATATCCTTAGCGTCATCATAACGATTTGTAGCCGAGGAATATAGGTGTACACAAATGTTTCAGGGTATAATAATAAAAGTTGAAATTTGTTAAATTACTAGATTTATTTAAAAAATGAGATATATGTTGTGCAGCTTACCAGCCAGTTGACTGTGAAATGTGTGGTTATATATGTATGTATTAAATGTCAAAAATATCTGTATAGTACATGTAGAGTATGTATATGCAAGCTGCACTAGATAACTATGGGATGTCTGGACCAACAGACGAAGCCCTTAGCTAAAAGGAGTTTTCGCCTCTTTAAGGGGAAGCTAGAAACGAATAAGACAGTAATATTCAAATCTGATATGTTGTTATAAAACAGTATCTTGTATTACACGCACATCTATCTTCTATAATATAAAAATGAATCGCAAAATGTGTTGGTAAGCGCATAACTCTACAACGCCTGGACCAATTGTACTAATTCTTTTTTTTAAATGTTCGTTGAAGTCTAAGGATGGTTTTTACGGCGAGAAAAATTCGAATAATTTCCGGGAAAACCCTAAAACAACCCTTTTTTCCCATACAAACGGTTTGTAAATAAAATGTAGCGTCAATTTGAACTTTATTGCTATTCAATAAGGTTCATATTAAATTACAAGCACTCACTGTTGTCTTAGCAATGTAGGTGTGTTCCTAACGTCAAAGAGTCTATTTGCACTTTATTATCGATGCACAAAGTTCATCCAGTCCAACCTACGCACACTGTTTGATAGAATCATATCTATCAAAACAGTGTGCGTAGGAGGATTTTGTCGCGTTCCGAAACTCAACAAAAGTGACAATATCGCGAACCCGACCTAATTGAATAGTCAAAAATTGTAAGAGAGAGAGAGAGATCATTAGTACTGATTTTTATTTTGGTTGGCTTCGCGATATTATTTATTTTATTTTAGTTTCGGCATGCGACGTTTTCACGTCATTACATCTGTCAAACAAATCGCGTTAAAAAGGGTTTAATTTTTTAATTATTAATTTAATATCCCTATCTGTGCAAAATTATTTAAATACATACCTACATATAGGAAAATATCCCAGTCGGGGTTATTTACTGGGTCACAGAAGAGTGGCCAAAGTTCGTGGAAGCGAAGATACTTTGGTCACCCGAGCTGACCCTCAGGGCGATGTGACGGGTGACGGTTCTGTTCAGGAGAATTTTTTGCGCCGACTATAAGATTGGTAGGAACAAAAAACTGCCACATTTTAAATCTTTTTGACAGAACGAAGTCTGTCGGGTCCGCTAGTATAAAATAAAAATGAATCGCAAAATGTGTTGGTAAGCGCATAACTCTACAACGCCTGGAACAATTGTACTAATTCTTTTTTTTTTTAATGTTCGTTGAAGTCTAAGGATGGTTTTTACGGCGAGAAAAAATCTAATAATTTCCAGGAAAACTCTAAAACAGCCCTTTTCTTTTTCCCAAACAAACGTTTTGTAAATAAAATGTAGAGTCAATTTGAACTTTAATGCTATTCAATAAAGTTCGTATTAAATTACAAGCACTTACTGTTGTCTAAGCAATGTCCCGTTCCGAAACACAACAAGTAATAATAGCGCGAACCCGAGAAAATTGAATTGTCAAAAAATGTGACAGCTATAGATCTGATTTTTAATTTGGTAGGCTTCGCGATATTATTTCTTTTATTTTAGTTTCGGCATGCGACATAAAATGCATATGTTTTCACGTCATTACATCTGTCAAACACATCGCGTTAAATCTCGGCAAAAAATTTGCTCAGATATCCTATCTTTGAGCAATTTTTTTGAATACATACTAATAGAAAAATATATCAATGAGGCACACAATTTTTAAATATTTGTCACTTTTAGGTTCCCACTATCCTTTTAGATTATTTTCCAATCAGGTTTGAACCCTAAGTTCGCCTCTTAGTTTGAAGACCTCTAGCAGACATCCCAATCAGGTTTTTATAGTGGGTCACAGAAGAGTGGCCAAAGTTCGAGCGAAGATACTTTGGTCGCCCGAGCTGAACCTCACAGATCGACCTATCATCAGGGTGATGGTTCTGCCATGAGAATTTTTTGCGCCGACTATAAAATTGGTAGTAACAAAAAACTGCCACATTTCAAATCTTTTTGACAGAACGAAGTCTGTGGGGTCCGCTAGTACATAATATTATTCTTTCTAAATTCTAAATTTATATTAAATTATTATCTATATTTAAATATATAATCATTTATTTATTAATGCAACAATCATAAGTTCATATGGTTGTTTATTACAATATTGTCCTAAATATTTTATTAGTTATTTAATTTCAGTAATACACATATCCCTGTCGATGCACGTGGAAATAGTAACCTCCAAGTATCCCACTCCGGTGCATTATGAAAATAAAAAAATGAAAGTTAGAATACCTATAATAATAGGACGTAGAATTCAACCGCAAAATGTTGATAAATTCGTTGAAAATCAAGGATACAAACGGAATAACGAATTAATAAAGAAAGCAGCAAGAAACATAGAAAATGTTTGTATAGATGTAGGAATGATTGACAAAAATAATGATATTCATTCTAGAAAACGTGACTCAAGTAATAAAGAATCATTACATTCAGCCGTTAGTAAAATGGCTGTGGATTTATCAAACACGAAACGTTGGTTAAATCTAAATCCTCGTAAAGTTAAAAAGCAAAAAGGTAAAGGAACAGAAAACTCTCGAAGGCAAAGCGATTACATGGACGCGCGTAATGATATGGTGCTGATGAAGCATTTAAAGAAACTGCGAAAGAACAAAGTAAGAAGAGACGATAGAGAAGAAGAGTTACAGTACGATTTCGATGAAGAGGAATTAAATTATGAATGAAATACATAATATACACGCAAAGCACATATACATTTCCGTTTTATTATTAAAGTAATAGGGAGCGTTCAAGTATTACGTAACGCATTATGGGAGGGGGGCCTTTTGTAAAACGTTACGATGCGGGGCGGGGATGGAATTACACGTTTATTTATTATACATATATATTACACATTACATTATTTTCCACTTTTCATTACTTTACACCACATAATGGTAAGTTTAAGGTTTAAAGGGTCACTGTAGTTGGTCACGAAACGCTTTACTATTGGAAACAGAAACGTTACGGCGCGTTTCATGGGGGGGGGGGGAGGTCAAGAATCTCCAAAAATTGCGTGACGTAATACTTGAACGGTCCCTTAGATAATCTGGTCCAGTAGGGTTACTAACCTACATGGACCTTGGTCTCGTTGGCCTTGGCGTAGAGGATGCGCCTTATCCAGACCAGACACGATCACTCACGATGTTTGCCTTCACTGTTGAAGCAACTGGGAGAAAGAAAATTCCATTGGTGCAGACAGATTCGAACGCTAGGGTCTGGATCGCACGCTTAAGGACCTATCCGGTCGCCAAACTCCAAAAAAGTACATTGTTTCTTTCTATTTTCTGTCATCGTTTCTTGAAGTAGAGTGGAAAAAAAATATGGCGGAGTTGAGTAGTTTATACATCCATTTTGAAAGATCGATACACGATTTAAATAACTTCGCTCGATAGAAAAAAAATATATAAAACATGATTTTGTAATTTACACGATATGTTTCATAGCAAGCCAAGTAATCCATTTCAGAAAAAAAATGATAAAATTATATTAATTTAATGTTTTACATAACTAATTGTTATTACGGGCCGTCGCGCCTCAGTGCTCCAGCTCTCCACTACGCACCGCAGTCCACCCAGAGACACTGACACGGCAATTCGTGCTGGGATAGGGCCTTAAGCTACTAGGCCAACACTTGCCATGATACTCTGGTACATCTAGTAAAGAAATCACCAATAAAATCCGAATCGCCTAATCCGCTAAAAACTAGCCGCAATGGAAATTTCATTGGCGGATATTTTGCTAAGATTCACAATTGTTTTAGGGAAATTTATGTTCACTGTCGGGTTTAGAGCGCTGGGGCTGTAGTCCCGGGGCCTCTACAATAAAGACTTCGGACAAAAAATGTTTTTAAATTCCGACTATTTACTAGTAAACAACTTTTCCTTTAGATTTTTTTCGCTGTTTTATCTCTATAAACACATGATTATATTGGTCTTAATAATAAACAAATCATTAATCTTTATTATATTTTTAGTTTGTTAAAAACTAAAAGAATCTACTTGGTTTCACCATAAATAATAGATTGCGATGGCGAAGTGGACTTGAGGAGGCTAAGGTCCACAAGGGGCTGTATAACCATTGATGATGATGATGAGAATCGTAACATTAAAATAAATAGATTAACGAAAACATTTAATATATAGGAAAATTACAATCGACATTCTTAGACCACGCGTGTAAACCGCCAAATAGATCTTTAATCTTTGAACGATGATTTTCTTCTATTTCATCCAACACACGCTTGGCCGCTTTTTGCGAGTCGTTGCCTCGGCGACAGATGAATGTCACTGAAAGAGCAAAAAATATTTTTAAAATGGACACTGGAGCCAATGTCCAGAGCGACACGTACAAAAGTTCCTGTTAATATGTTGTGTTAACTTATAATAAATACGCAAAGAGTATGTATTCATCAATTACTGTCCGGATAAAGAACCCGAAATATACTATAATATATTGCTAAGAAACTGCCAGCAATTTTATGCTTTTTTAAAATTATTTTTTATTATTACTAACTTCTCTAAAATGGCCACTCCGAACGGATACCAATCATATTCCCTAGCAGATGTTTGATACCCACTACCCACGCCAAAATCTCTGCTATTTAGAGACTGGGTGAACAATACCCACTAAAACCACATCGAGTTCCTACAAAGCCGCGTTACAGAGGCTCCAGAGTCACTGTCGCATTCTACCGGGAACTGTTATACCCCTAAGATGTAAGCCTTCATGCTGACACAATACAAAAGAGAGTCATGTCATCATAAATAAAAGGAGATAGATACCATTACTTTGGTAGCAGTTAGTCTGCTTTGAGATCTTATTCAGAACGGTTATTTTATCCTAATTACGAATTTTAAATCCTGTATTTGTATGAACCATTTCAAGTTATTAAATATAGATTTAGACTACCGTTTAAGATACAGGCATAGGCATAGTTTAAACGTTAGTGCTCATAGAAGTATATTATGTTTAAGGTTAACCAAAATTAATATTGTATCTCAACGTTTCGTTGCCTATTGTATGTTTACAACCTTTAGAATGTAAGTTCAATAATGTAATGTTTTTTTTTTAGTCAAATAAAGTAATTTTTAATTTAATTTAATAGATAATGTTTTCTTTTTTAAACTTGAATCCACAAACTCGTATAATATGCTGTAGTCACAAGGCCAGCACTGCTCTATTACTTATAAATAAATAAATATAGAAATTATGACACATATACAACTTACCCTGGCTAGTACATCTCCGAATCTCTCCCAACAGATCGTCGAAATTCCTATACATTTGATCGAGCGGGTAGTTGACAGCGCCATCTATGGAGCACATTTTGAACTCCAGCTCGCTTCGAACATCTACCAACAGATGGCGCTGTTCCAAATCGATTTCGTTTAGTTTCTTCGCCAATTCCGTGGCAGATATACGGTTCTCCGGGCTTAGGATTTTGAGGTCGAGATCCTGAGAATATTGTAAGTTTTATAATTTCATAGATTTGTTTAATAAGGCGAACTCATGCAGCGTATTTATTATTGCCGTTTGTCTATAAAGTCAGACTTTATGGGTGATAAAGTTGCAAGACTGAAAAACGAGACTTAACGATGACTCATACAATTATAATAATGATTACATTACTTTACAATTTTCAAGGCAATTATTGCCGCGCACCACTGCTATGTGGAACCAGCTGCCCACTGAAGTATTTCCGAACCAATTCGATTTAGGGTCCTTCAAGAAAAGAGCGTACCAATTCTTAAAAGGCCGGCAACGCACTCGCGAGCCCTCTGGCATTGAGAGTGTCCATGGGCGGCGGTATCACTTAACATCAGGTGAGCCTCCTGCCCGTTTGCCCCGTTTTTAAATAATAAAAAAAACATTTATTTGCATGCATGCAACAGCGTATGTTCCAGATATCTATATTTTAATTGTAAGAAAAACTGAATTTTAATTAGAATAAAAAGTAAAAATCATCTACTTGCATTTCCTTTAGTTAAACAAAACTATCGTTTTTTTTAATGTTCGTAGTGAATTCACAGTAGCGATATTGTCTACCTTATGTATATTATATATTTTAGAATAATAAAGATAGTGTATTCTTTTAACAAATAAATATTAAAAAATCTTTTTGATCATTTTTCTTTTGACTCATAATTAGCTACTTCTTATATATATTAACATAAACTAGTAAATACCTTCTCTTGGGCGCGTGAGTTACAGAACATCTCATAGTCGACCAAACAAGTGATTGTGGGAGTGTCCGAACATATCGGACACTTTAAGTTGCGCCCGCGCAACTTCACTGAAACAATAACATATTAATAAACATACTTTTAAAACGTCCTGAAAGCTCAAATAATATTAAAATTAAGAATTTTATTATATATCCTATAACTGAAATTAAAAAAAATAACAATATACCTGAATGGATCATCTCTATATGACTTTAGTTCCCACGAAACAAACAAACATACATAGTAATGCAATTTTATTCCAATGATATTACATACATAAATGATGACCATTTTTTTTAATTTCCACATATTATTACAGAACTATTTGTCATAGACATTGCGTGTGTGTTGCCGACCTTTTAAAATCGATAGCTATTGAAACAATATTTTAAAATATAAGTCTAGTTATTTTTCACCTGTCCTAAATGACACGTCTTCACCATCAAACAATAGTAGTCTCTCAACCAGAAGTTTCTCTTTTGTTTGACCGACCAAATATTTTATCGCTTCCAACGACTGTAGGGCTCCTGAAATCATGTAAATCATGAATAGGGAAAAAGCCACTTTTATTTTATTTATTTAATGATTACAATTAAACAAAGTCACTCATCGTATATTTGATTTGATCAATACTTTGATGTGTTGCTTGAATTAAAATCAATTGACTATAATTTTAATAGCTAATGACTCCAATTGAAAACACAATACAATATAACTACAACTCAAACTCAAAAGAACTTGATAGAGGTACACTTATGACCGTCAGAAGATAAGATAAATTAATTCTAAATTTACATTTACTACCAGTTTGCAAGTCTTGAGCGTAGAGCGGGTAAGAAGAACTGGCAAGAAACTCTCCCACGCTCTTTTTAATCGCCAAGTATTGTTTCATACAAATTGTTTGAAATGGAGAAAATCAATCCCCAGGATAATGATCATTTAAATAATTAATTTACATTTAACAAGAGTTTTGAATTTATTCAGTGATAATTTTCTAATTTCGCTTGAGTATTTAAAAACGTATACAATTACGATACAACACATTTTCCACCCTGATCTTAGATTAGTTCAAGTATAATATTGTTTTAAAACCGTTTATATTGTTTTGAATATACAACAAGGCTTTAAGAATGTATTGGAGAGCTAATGTCATAATATTTAATGCCTTAAACTTATTCCGTACCGAGTCCTTACAAATTCCACGAACAGCCAGTTATAAATTCCTCGAAACAAAGAAAATATAAAGTCACCACTAACTTTTGCGTAATTTCTATTTAATCAATGCGAGTATTAAGGAGTATTAATTCAATTACAGCACATTATTGGATGCGCGCTCTTAAGCGCTTAACAATAGCTCACAAGGCACTGGCGCACGAGCCACTCCCAGGTTACGTGTACGCACCATGCCTGTTTACACCTGGCTGCGAAAAGGTACGGCCAGGTGCGCAACGGCAACCGTGATTTTTTTTATATCTTTATGTAAATTGCCATGATATAGACGATATTTTATTCCAAAAATCAATTAAAAATACTAGCGGCCAAATTAATAGGCTACTTGGTAGATAAATATTCTCCTAATTACACAAACAACAGATGAACGCAATAGTCCTGCAGCCGGATCTCGTACTATAATCGCCTTTCTAAAATGGCTAGGTAAATAATGTAATATACATTCTTTTTAATATTAAGAATTTTTCATTTAAGTACATTAAATGATTGGATTTAGGAAGAAATTACTTGGAATATTTTAACGTAACACAGTAAGTAAACTTACTGTGTTACGTTACCATAAGTAAACCATAATGAAAATTTGAAATTGAAATTACAAATGATTTAAAAAAAAAGAAAACATTTTCTTTAACCGGATTAAAGCTATTTGTATTATTATAAACTTAAAATTATTTTACATAATTTAAATTTTCCGACGTTTCCCGTGCTTTTTACAGCGTGCGTGGTCACGGTGACAATGTAAGATAATTATAAGTTTATAATAATACAAATAGCTTTAATCCGGTTAAAAAAATGTTTTCCTTCAATATGTAAAAGCTATGTTAACCAAAGACAAAACTATGATTTTAATAAATTTTCGAATAGATCGATAGACAATCAAATTGCCCATGCTCATGTTTGTCATGTCACGTGACGAGACCGGTTTCTAAGCAATGGAGATTAATAAGCCGTAAAATACTTTACTATATACCTATAGCTCCAGGCACCGAACCGGCGACCCCGTTGGCTGAGCAGCTACCCACTGATTCTGCAGGCGGTGGACTGGGAAACACACACCTATAGCATGGACCACGATACGACGTGTCCTGGAAGGAAATAATTATTCTTTAATCATACAACATAGGCCTATTTGTTCCTCAAAACCCCTCTAGCCCCTGAAACGCATCGTTACAAGACCCCCTCCACCCAAATGCCTTACGTAATACTTCAAGGATATCATAATAATATATGACTCGTAAAAACTTGGCCGCATAAAGAATTTCAATTTTTTAACGATATTGTATTTCTCGGATTCCGCTGCATTACTTCCGTGGTATGTATGATCCTTGACGTAACACATTAAAAAACGTTGTTTCTCAGTTATAGAGAGACAAACATACTCTATTGAATTCCATTGAGCAGAGTGGCTTGAGCGTGCGACTCTCATACCTGAGGTCGTAGGTTCAAAACATTCGCTAAAACGGTGAAGGAAAACATCGTGAAACCTTGCCTTAGACCCAAAAAGCCGACGGCGATAGATTGATAGATCATGAAACACATAGAGAAATCTGAGGCCCAGACCTAAAAAGGTTGTAGCACCAATGTTTTTTTTAATAACCTTTTTTAATTCGAAATAACATTTACAACGCGATTACACATTTGTTCAAGTACCTACAGAATTCTGTTCTTGAACGCTCGATAATTTACAGATAGGTTTTTAAGTTTAATATTGCATTACCTTTTCACTCGGGTTTTTGTCCGCTCTGTATCCATAAACAGTGAGTTGGCCCTCCATTTTTAACGCACTACCTGATATTAACGGAATCTGAAAAAAAATGTTTTTTTATTAAAAATAAATTTTAAACGTTCTTAAACCTTATATATAACAGCAGTTTGTAACGATTTCTTGGCATATCTTGCCAAATTTAAAGAAATAAAAACTACTTAAAACAGAAATATCGTTGTCCCCATCTATCGCTAGTCCCCACAGTATCCCTACTCCCTGTGGGTAACTAGATAACAATCATTCCGTGGTATAAGCGGTGCATGTGTTTTTATATATTTCAGTTTATTTTTTAGTTTCATATTTTATTTATTAACACTTCGTTGCAGAAACATAATACAATTTACATAACTAAATTAAATAGAAGGTATCTGGCAGCATTATCGCTTACGCCTGATCTCTTCCAGGCTACCACTTTTAAGCGTTACAACTAATCAAACCACGTCAAATATATACGAGTAACTTGTACATCTTTCTTGAATTCCAAACTAGAATTCTCTTAGCAGCGTATAAAAGCTTCTATTTATATATATATTCGCAATTCATTTCATTTAATAGATCTTATATAATTAGTCACTAAGAAACAAGAAAAAGGCCGGCAACGCACTCGCGAGCCCTCTGGCATTGAGAGTGTCCATGGGCGGCGGTATCACTTAACATCAGATGAGCCTCCTGCCTGTTTGCCTCCTGTTCTATAAAAAAAAACAATTTATACATTTTATCACCACCTAACAATTAAACCTGAAACTTGCATGTTAACGACTGAAATAGTAAAATCAAATTATTATGTCTTCTTGTATTTATGTATAGCCCAAAAAAAACCAGTGGCACTACAACCTTTTTAGTTCTAGGCCTAGGTTTTTTCTGATTCTTAATCATTTGTCAATAGGCAAGTAGGTGATCAGCCTCCTGTTCCTGACGCACGCCGTCGACTTTTTGGGTCTAAGGCAAGCCGGTTTCCTCACGATGTTTTCCTTCACCGTTCGAGCGAATGTTAAATGCGCACATAGAGAGTCCATTGGCGCACAGCCGGGAATCGAACCTATGACCTGAACGACGGGAGTCGCACCCTGAAGCCGCAAAAGAATTACAGAAATCAAAACGTTTACGAAGACATCGTTTAGAACAACACACCTGTTATATTGACCACAATCAAAAGTCCCGGCTGAATTCTATGTATTAGGCACTTAATAACAACGCCATCGGTTTTTACGACCAAACAATAATCCCTTCGATGTCGTTATAATAGATTTTGATTGTATAGCAAAAGAACCCAATATAGTGATAAAGTAATACGAAAAAATATCAAGATTCTTCGGGCAGCATATTGCCATTCTGTGTAGTGAAGCGTTGAACCATATTGTTAGCGGTAGTTGATCTAGTTCTTAGGGTAGGAAATTAAACACTTCAATGATGATTTAATTCACTATAATTTACTTTACTGATTTTACGTGAACTGTGTAACTTCAAACTTGTACAAAGAAAAAGCCCGTGCTCATGTGTCACAACTTCTTTTATAAGCACAACCCCCTCCTCCGACTCGGCCATCTCACTTCCGGGAGATGGTCGTCAATTCGTAACAATTCGTAAACAACCGTCAAATGAATAACTATTGCACTTGTAGCAAGATTCTTAAGAATATGTTTCATAAAAATGTTTAGAATATAATTAAATAAACATTAGAAGCTAACAATATATTAGAGCGTTCAATAGAAGTAAAAAGTGTATCCACGTTCTTGCAATGTCTGATACCTTCAGATATAGTTTGTAGATAAATTAATCTCAGTGACAAAGTAGACGTTCAAGTATTACATCACGCAATATTTGAATATTCTTGAAAAAGCCCCGACCAACCCCAGTGACTCTTTATACCTAAAACTTACCATTGTGGTGTCAAGTACTGGAAAGTGGAAAATAATACTATCAATAACGCGTAATTCAATCCCCGCCCCGCATCGTAACGTTTTACAAGAGGACTTCCCCCCCAAAATTCGTTACGTAATACTTGAACGCTCCCTAAATACTAACATCATTTTAAATGGAAACGAAAGATAAGGAAATGGAAAAAGCCTTTATGATCATTTAATATGATTCTAAATTACTTTTACTGCCAGTTCTCATTCATACTCTTGTCATGCATACAAAAATTGGCAATAACAATAAACTCTTTAACACTCTTTGAATCGCCATTAAATTATATTTATTACAATATTTTACATTACATTAAATTATAATAATTACATCATACAAAATAATATGACAATATCTATATTAACTTACTACCTTAATTATCTCCTTACCTTAGTCAAAACAGACACATCGCTAAGCAAGTATCTTGTTGGTACGTTGTCCGAACAATCTAAAATTATGTCATACTTTGATGCAATATCTAATGCGTTCTTCGAATCTAACTGTACATTATATGGTGTCACCTTTATGCGGGAGTTTATACTGAAACATTAACATGAGGTTCAGTACCATTAAATGTCGCTGGAGACATAGATATAACATGATACAAATATTATAAAATGTTCAGAGGCACTTTCATCTTTAACCACTTTCACCAAATTTTCACAATGGATTTAAAACTTTATACATTCACTTTTTTTTAATAGCGGGTGATCCAGCCCATTGGAAGCTCAAAACGGGCAGCACATGGAGCAGGACACCTATGATATGTTGACATTTTAATGGGTGTGTGGCCAGCCTTTGAGGGAAGAGTATACTCTTTTTAAAAACAATTGTATGTAAATTCTGAACCTGTCTTATGCTTCAACCGAAACTATTCAGTAATTAGGTCAAGTACCTAAAAACATTAACACACAAGCTGCCCACGACACAGGTAACCTATTGCAATCTTTGTAATATAAAAATAATGTATAGTTAGTACATCATTTTTTATTATGTGTGTAAATACATGTTTATTTGTGTTATATATATTTGGATATCTAAGAAATAAAGACTAAACATACAAATATAACACAAACAGACCATGTGTTCACTTGGTAGAGGTAAAAATTAAGTATATTTGGTACTATTTCAATGCCAAATTGGGGTGGCACTTGTAATGGTGGGGACATTGTTTTTACATGGTACATTTAATATACTCAAACGCAAAATAACTTTATTCATATAGGTAAACAAGTAACACTTATGAACATTAAACATTAATATTGATATTTACTACCAGTTTGCAAGTCAAGGGTGAAGAGTGGGCAAGAAGAACTGGCAAGAAACTCTCCATCACTCTTTTTATTTGCTAAGTTTTGAGTCATACAAATTGTTTGAACTGGAGCAAATCAATCCCCAGTATCAGTATCATTTAAATATTCATCAAATTTATAAAAAGCTTTATAATACACATTTAACTTCAGTCTGTGTATAAGTTAAATGTACTAAGAAAAAAATTTCACAAAGGATTTACAAAATTCTTTACCAACCTTCTCAAACTATTTGCAGCAGAATCAGCTTTGCTTATATCTTGGTCTCCCTCTGTATGCAGAAACTGTCTATGTATATTTGTTAGATCAACTGTATCATAGTCTATGATACCAATTTCCCCTGAAAATATAATCAAATTAAGCATAATAAAATATTAAACCAGAGATAAATTAATTGTATTCCTGTATGGTTATCTGTTAGTTAAAACAAAGCACACACACACAGTAGAAAACAAAATTTATACAATTCAATTATGTCTGTTTCAGTAGAAGCCAAAAAAATAAGCTAGTTTTTACTCTTGGTTTTAAATAATACTCTTACCAACTCCAGCACCAGCTAGATACACAGCAGCAGGACATCCCAGGCCACCAGCCCCGACTATTAATACTCGGCCCTGCATTAATTTCTCTTGTCCACTAACACCTATTTCTGGCAACAAAATTTGTCTACTGTACCTGTAAATTCAATTTCAATATCTGGGTTTGATAAAAAATTTAAACAAAAATAAAAAGGAGTTACAATTATGACATGAATGCAAACAACAAGATTTATTCCTTACATACTTTTCATTTGAAATTCTTTAAGTTTTCTTTCTTTACTCAAAATCAGCACATAAGCAAAGAGGTTATGTTACTCATCTAGAGGGTAATGTATATTCATATAGTCAATTTCTCAAAGTATCAAGGTAGGTAGTACCTTTCTATTGCCCATTTGGGTAATGTTTCACCAAACTGCACTTTTAAAGCCCTTGTTTGTTCTAGGTTAGATCCATTTTGATTATCCATATGTATTTCTGCCTAGAATGTATTGCATAAATCAATAAATTGCATTAAAATTATTTTGAAACATTTAATTGTCTCTTATTGGATTAATTAACAGGGTAGATTAGAGGGATAAGATTTATTAAAAATAATTCATATTTAAAACAAAATTTGTTTACGGAGTATTACAATAAAAAAACATTGGACTTCTATTTGACTAACGAAATGTTTTTTTATACACGTATATTCCAATAGCTTTAATGTGTACCACATTTAGCCTTTAGCTATATATACTTAGCCGAATACGGAATCACAATTCAAAACGTGTCTTTAATTAGTCAAAAGTGTATGAATTAAAATAAACATACCGTTCCCATTTTATGTTTTATAGACAGTAATTCTTGTTCCTTACTCGCTAAATTCTGTCGTAATTCCTCAATTTCCTTCTCTAGTTTTCTAATAAAATCCATGTTAAAATAATTTCTTGAATACTTGATAAAATATTTTAATTCAAGTCGTCAAATCTTTTACAAAACAAACAACACCATTGTTTATAAACTTGCGAAGATTTCTATTTTCGTAACCGCGTGAATTTTGACCAATATGCGATTTTATAACTTTCGTCGTTGTCCGTTGACGTTCAGTCAACGATGACTCCTTGCTTAATGTCAACAGTCAATTCCAAAAGAATTTATTATTTTTGCTTAGAAATAGATAATTTTATTAAAAAACACTATTATGATAATTACTTTATAATAACAATACGTAAACTTTCATTTTTATTAAATGTTTTTACTACTCGATAATATCGTATCGTTTTCAACAGAACCAGACAAGTAAAATTGTCCGGGGATTCCCCGGGTAACAAACTTAAATAATTTTCTGAAACCATAGCTCATAGATGAGATGCTACATTGTATGTTGTATAAATATACACACGATATTTTACTAGCAAACATGGTATAAATTCTAAGAATTCTTAAATACAATCTAGCGAATTGTGTGAGTGTCTATTATTATAGGTAATCTACTCTATAAATATGAATGGTAATGCTTTGCTTGCGAAATTCGAATGAAAGATGCATTAATAATTAACATATTCCATGTACATATCAGGAAATCGAGTCTGGTAAAATAATTGTTAGGGAGCATCTTAAAGTAAGATTTATGGTGTTATAACTGTATCCGACACTTTCTTAATCGCAAAAATCATTTTCATCATAATAATAAAAATAATTTACATCATGATCAATCTATTGTATGGGGTTATTCATTAATGTAAAGGAAGAGAACCACTCTAAAAAAATTATAATCATATTTTTTTATAGTCTTTAAGAGTATTTAAGCTTAAGTTTACTTCAATAATCATTATTATATAACATCAAACTGTTGATGCAAATATTAAATTACGAATTACGAAAACTAAATAATTAAAAAATTTATAATTTTATGTTAAAAATACTTTACAATTATTATATGTAGGTTTAGTTCAAATTATTTTAACGCAAGCATGGTCACGGTTTGTAGATTATTTTTTGAAGAGCATTTGTTTTTTCAGATTGAATCATACAACCAACAAATACAATACATATTTGGACATAGAAAAATCAAGGTAAGTCTCAATACTTTATTTCATATATAAATTTAAAAAAAATACGTGTTGAATTATAAACCTATTGGTAAAAATACAGAAGCACCTAAACTGTGGAATACAGAAAATTTTCCGAAAGCATTTTATACATTAATTATAAAACCATTATGAACCTTTAATCTACACTAAAATATAAATTAAAATATGTTTATTATGGAACATAAGATACAAGTATCACTTATCCCACGTCATTACATTTGAATAGGTAGACATCTCTACTCATCGGAAAAGAAGACAGATGATGAAGGCCGAGAGAAAATGCCGCAGAAAACACTTATTTTAAAACAAATATCGCAAATTAATTAGAAGTAGCCTGTCTAGCACTAGTCCCATACCCTTTAACTATGTAGTAAGCCTTTTTACACTGCTTTTCTTTAATACATTTATTAAAAGGCAGACATAAAACAGCCTCTGGGATTTTATTAAGGAAGAGGATACCTTTTCCCAAAAAAAATATTACTAAAATAGTCTAGTGCGGCGAAATTGCAGCCTGCGTTTGTTCCGAGTATTAACATTGTGCGTATGTTCTATTCTAGTAAATAAATAATATTTTCATAAATATATTGCGAGGGAATTAATTTCCTTCAATTTATCTCTCAGAGATTCCCTAAATTTCAAATTATAGATTGCACGAATAGCCCTGTGAAAGTAACTAAAATAAACAAGTCTAGCTGTATCGACATCAGTTAGTGAGCGAATTTTTTTAACCGCGTAAGCTACAGAACTAAGTCTCTTCGCCAATCCGTTAATATGAGGGGACCATTGAAGTTTTGAATCCATGGTCGTGAATTCCAAGAAATACAGTGTATCATCCAGATTCAATTCCTCATCATTAAAATTGGTCTAGTATGAATAACTCTTCTTGCACAAAATTTAATGCATTTTGTTTCCTTTGCATTAAGTAGAAGATTATTCATACTAAACCAATGGACAAACGAAGAGAGAGCCTAGTTCACATCATCAAAATTTGTTATTTGTTGTTTGATATAGATATAGCAACTACATGACAGTATGAAAAATAGTATTATTGATGGTAATATGAATAATCATGGCATTAAAAAAATATACTAAGGGTAAAATAACTTTCTAATCATAATAATATTGTCTAGGACCTCAATTTAGGACAGATAAAAGAAGTAATTTTATTTTGCATAATAATAATTATTAACGAGTAACATCTTGACATTACAATATATAGTCAAATTTGTCTATTAAATCTTGTCAATTTTAAAGTATAAAATTCATTTATGTTACAGTTTCTATAATATGAATATTCTTAAGCATAGGCATCATAATATATCACTTAGTAAATATGTATGTATTTAAAATTGTATAATTAAACAATGTATAAATAATTTGTGTGTATATACAAATATATCCAAAACAAAAGTACATTTTTTCCCTTTAAGGATATTTAGTTTGGTGTGTAATACCTAATAATCCTAAGATTTATTTTTAATTGACCAATTTATGAGGCTGTTTCACTCATCTTTTATCTGTAGATAGATAAGGTAATCAAAATACATAACTTCCATGTTAAACAATTAATAGTGTTTGACTAACTGAGCTTAACAGTTGTCGTAGTTATAATTAAAATTACCTGTTTATATTTTTCCAGGGAATCTTCACTATATGGACGACTTAATATACATATTATCAATATGATATTTTAATATACACTTAGCACATATTTTTGTCATGAGTAATTCTATAAAATTCTCGCCATTACCATTTTTTAATTAATTCCAAAAATTTACATATATGTATGAAAGTTATTTAGGTGAGCCTGTTTTGATAAAGTTTTCAAAAGATGCCCTTATTTTTAAATTAGCTAGGCGTTCCTTATTACAATCTGCCATAAGAATTTCCGTTCTAACAGAAGGAATGTCCTCATTAAATTTAGACTCTCCACTGTCCAAAACAAGTCGCCTTTTCCAATCTCTCTGTTCGTCTAATATTTTTTTTCTCGCCGCCAAGCGCTCCATGATTTGCGGCAAAATAATTGACTTTTCGTAAATATCAGGACCTTTTGTTAAGTTTTGATTGTTTTCTTTTAATTTCATCTGTTTAGCATATAGTTTTTGATCTTTGACAACAGTTTGCAGTAACGGCCCTGATTTTATTTGGGTAAATTGATTATTAGATAGCATACTGAGTGGTTTGGGTTTTTTAAGATCTTTTGAATGAGCGACTGGAAGATCATTATCAAATGGATTAATGAAAGATGCATCCATAGATTTATTGAGGTTTAAAATATTTTTTGCATAATAACATTTGCATTTTATTGGAATTTCTTCTCTTTTAACTTCATCTAATATGTTTCTTCTCATGCTATCAGTGAGTTGAAAGTGACTCAAGTCACTTTTCACACCCGGACAATCTCTTAAATTACTTTGATGTGAAATATCTTTTGAATGATCTTTTGTTTCATTTGTCATGTATTCATAATCTGTTTTAATATCTGAAGTACCAACTCTTTCAGCATTTGGTGTTTTTCTTTTTATGGGATCATTGTGTAAAGTTAAACATTTAAAGTTGTTGAACAACGAAAATTCTGTTTTTTCTGGACTGCTTGTGTCAAATTTAGTTATACATGATCTGTATAGAGCATCAATTGTTGCATCTAAATTATTTTTTATAGTATTCTCTTCAATTGTTTCACTCACATCACTTGCGAAATGGGATGGCCCTGTTCGGTGATTTAATTCATCAAAGCTGGGTATGTCTGTTTTATCTAGCCTAACAGCTGTTGAATTATTATTTTCTATCTTTTTAACTTTCTGTTTGTCAATAAAATTGCCAAAATCAATAAGTGAATTCTTGTCAATTTCAGTTGTTTTTTTTTGTAAATGTTGTGGTGTAACATAGATATTTTGATACAAATCTACTAAATTGTAGTCCGTTTTAGTAACAGTATCTAAAAAAGACCCCATTTCTAGCTTGGCATCAGGTTGTTTTTCTTCTACTGGTGTTAAATCAACAAGGATTCTATCTTTTAAATCAACTTTCTGTGGTTCTAGTACTTCATATGGGTTAAAATTTTGTGATACTGGATCTGTGGGGCAATCCAGTAACAAAAGGTCCTTGATTGGCTCCTGCCACATTCTAGAAAGGTTTTGGTTGTTTTATGTTAAATACCCAAAGTAAAAGCTTGAAAAAAAACCTATTTAAAAATATTCTTTCCAAAAGGATTATTTTAAATAGGAGTTTGAGAAAATTGTTCAAAAATAATCTTTTATATCAATTGATGTCTATCAAACCTTAAAAAAAAGTACAGATATAAATTTTATATGTTTGTATCTCAGGGCTAATTACACTGGAAAATTTAAAAATTGTCTCGAAACGAGTATATTATTTCTATTGAACAACTACATTTTGAAGCATTAGACATATGTTCTGGGTTAAAAAGGATATTTTAACACTTTGAAGGAATGTTTAACTTGGGTAAGTTGTAACTAACTGCAATAATAAAACTTGTTACTAATTTGACTTAAATTGATAAATTTATATCATTATGCAGTTAGGTTATTGGTTTCGAAAAGCACATCAATTACTTTGCAAAAAAAAATTTAAGCATGGAGAGATAAACATAATACGTGTGCGAAAGATTAACAAAAAATTAGTAAGGTTTTGATAAGAAACAAACTTTGTGTTGTTGTTTTGCTAAATTGTCAGTACAAAATAACATAATATTAAAAAGAAGTGCATACCTTTTGACTTTAAATCAATATATCTGACTGTGTTTGCAATTTAAGATAAAGCCCGATTTCTGGTGGAAAAGCTGAAAGACTGCAATTAAAATGAATTATAGTATAGGCCTAATTTCACCAAGATTACTCTCTCGCGTAGGTAATTTACAATATTTAATATTTTTTATATTAACATAGACTGTAGAGTAAATGATAAGCGAAGCATAGTTTGTAAAAATGACTGGCTGTATGGACTAAAGTCCTTTGCCTTTCCCATTGGGGATAAATTAATATCATCAGCATTGCAAAAATCATTAACCCGTCAAAAAAAATGAAATATGTTCCGTTAACTGTTTTTTGTTTTGTTCGTCAGTCGGTTAGCTATTGAAATATCTAGGAATTTTTTTACAAAACTCTTTTGAACTAACTTAACTTTAATTCATTGCTTTCGTTAAAACTTGTAAAATGTAATGGTATTGCCATGGTAACAATGGAAAAGTTTTATGATGTTGTTAATATTATCAAAACGAATTAATCAGTAAAAGGATTTTTACAATAAATAATGATGATTTTATAACTTAAGATGTTATTAAGTTAATGTATTTTAGTACGGAAGTCGGAACGTCTGTAGTTTCCGATTCGCCTGTGTCGTCATTTGATCTATACGACAGTGCTGCCAACTTCGGAGTTTTCCGGCCAAATTTAGGAGTAATCAAGATCTCCAGGGTTAGTTATTCAGGTAGTAATTTAAAATAATCTATAAAATTTATATTAAAACTCGCACCCAACCAACAAACTAAAGAAAATATTAAATTGAATGTATATATTTATATTTAAAATTACCGCTCAAAGCGAGTGTACAATGAGGATTATAATAATAATAATAATAAGCCTTTATTCCACATCTTTGACATACATTTGATTGAAATAAAAAGAAAAATTATAGTTTTACTAAGATGCGGCCCCTGTCCGGGAGAAGGCCTCCTCCAACTTTTTCCACCCTACTTTATTTTTCGCCATCGTCATCCAATCTCTGCCAGCTACCCTCTCGATCCCGTCGGCCCATCGCTCCATTGGTCTTCCTTTCTTTCTGTTTCCTTTCGGGCCCGTCCATTCTGTTACTGTTCTAGACCATCTGTCGTCTGTACAACGGGCTACGTGGCCTGCCCATCTCCATTTAAGTTTAAGGGCATATTGCTCAGCATCAATAATATTGGTTTTTCTGCGAATATTTTCACTTCTATGTTTGTCGCGTAATTTTATTCCGAGAATACTCCTTTCTATCGCACGTTGGCACGAACGTATTTTGGCTTTTGTTTTGTTTTTGAAAATCCAAGTTTGTGCTCCATATGTAAGGCAGGGCAACAGGCAAGAATCCACTACCTTTTTCTTTAACTTAATTGGGAGCTCAGCTTTGAGGATTTCTTTTAAGCTCCAAAACTTCTTCCAAGTTGTGGTGACGCGGCGGTCCAGTTCGTTGTCATGTCTTTGTTTCTTAAATGAAACTTGTTTACCAAGATAAGTATAGGTGTCTACATACTCGATGTCTGTTCCGTTAAGCATAATCGGGTAAATGTTGTTATTTGTTGCAACTTTTGTTTTCGAAGTATTATTGTAGTCCTATTTTTTGCTGGCAGTATTTAGGTCTTCTATCATTTCTTGTAATTGATTTGGCGTTCCTGAAAACAAAACTATATCGTCTGCAAAACGTAGGTTGCTCAAATATCTCGAGTCTATTTGTATTCCTTTCCTTTCCCATCGCAGTTCTTTCATAATATTTTGAAGGACGGCTATGAATATCTTGGGTGATAAGGGATCTCCTTGTTTTACTCCTCTTCTGATACGAAATTTTGGTCTGTCTAATTTTACTTTACTGGTACTCTTCTTATATATGTCTTTAATAATGTTGATGTATATGGCTGGTATGCCTTGATATGAAAGCGCCTGCCAAATACTTTCATGTGAGATACAGTCAAATGCTTTAGTATAATCGATGAATGCTAGATATAGGGGCTGGTGAAACTCTTGATGCTTTTCTTCTATAAGATCTACCGTGTGTATATGATCAGTCGTTGAATATCCTGCCCGAAAACCAGCTTGCTCTATAGGTTGGTGCTTTTCTATAAATATTGCGAACAGTTTGTACAAATTTGGTAGAAGACTGATAGGGCGGTAATTGCCAATGTCTGAAGGGTCACCTTTTTTATACAACAGAACTATATGGGATTCACCCCAAATTTTGGGAATTTCTTGCTTTTCCAATATCTTGTAGAATAATGTGGTTATCAAGCTTATAAGGATATTTTTTCCAATTATTAAGGCTTCATTTGGGATACTGTCCAGATCTGGACTTCTGTCATTCTTCAGCTTATTTATATTAGTTAGAATTTCATTGGAATCGAAGGGTGACACTGGTGCGGTTTGTTGTAAGTCATGTTTCAAGTAGCCTAGCGCTCCATCCAGATTGTCCTGATAGAGGTCACGATAAAAGTCTGATGCTATATTTATTATGTCATTTCGTGATTTAAGTTTGTCTGAGTACCTCGGGGATTTTAAAGTATGAATCCATTTTGTTTACTTGCTAAGTTCCTTGAAGGCTTTCTTTTGACTCCCGGTATTAATTAAGTTCCTTTCGATTATATCCGTTCTGTATTTTTTATAGTCGTATTTTATCATTTTATTTGTAAGCTTATATAAAGCGGTCAGTTCTGTCTTTTCTTCTTTGGTCTTGGATGGTTTTGATTGCAGTGTATAACGTTTTTTAATTTGTTGTTTTGTTTCATCCGAAATAATTTCTGGTTTTGTTTTCTTTATAGTCACGCTTGCCAAACTTTGTTTTATAGCCGTTTCAATCTTTACGTAGAATGAGTCTATGTTATCTTCGTGTTTCCATTCGATTTGTTGGATTTTTAGTTTTAAAGCTGTGAGGTATTCCTGCAGATTTACGTCAGGCGTAAAATCTGTTCTAGGCGTTTTGAAACAAGCTCGACTTTTTTTGGCTTTACTCAGTAGGAGAGTGCCTCTCAATGAGGATTACGAGTATATAAATACTTCTAAATATCGATATTACGAGGTATTTGAAGTTGCTCTTAGGGGGAATATTTTGTAGGAGTTGGCACTGCTATTTGATATCACCCCATCATGAATCATACGCAAATTCGTCCCGACATGGAATACTGTTCTCGTATCTACCCTGGGCGGCCCAAGGAGCTGGCTGTATTCAACTCAGAACCATTGGAATGTTCGACGACCAGTTTCTTTCCGAGCGGCTCGATCCCTTGACGTTGCGTAGACATGTGGGATCTCTCTGCAACTTCTACTGTATTAACCATGGAGAGTGTTCAGAGGAGTTGTTCGGACTGGCTAAGACCTGCAAGTGAGTTTCATCATTGGACGGCAAGTCAGAATACAAAATTCAACAATTCAATTCAACTTAGAGTTCACTAAGAGCGTAGCCTTTCTTAAAAATACCGGCAACGCACTTGCGAGCTTCCGAGGCAATGTCAATCAAATCAAATTACGTTTATTCAGTTTCGATAAAAGTCGTTCAGTTCAGTTCGTGAAAGAGCAATACTACGCCATCAATTCGCAAAACTATTAGGAGGCCTTGTTCTGATAAGAACGGGCAAGTAACTCGGCAAGTTTAGCGTTCCCGTTACATTAAAAAAAATGATTCAAAGGAAAATTTCATAAACCGCCATTAAAGTTACACAAGGAAGAAAAAATCTGTTCTGTGATTTACCACACTTTGCACACAACTTTATAATTTTGCCGTGCCATATAGCCTCAAAGCAAATTGCTTGGATAAAGTTATTAATAAAAAGAAAAGAAGAACTCGACCATATTTTCTTTTCTTGTTCCCAATATGACCGCACCTACTTTCTGTATTTCTTACAATTACTACATGTTCCGTTTCCAACTATAATCTCCTGCCTTTTGCTTTATCCTTTGTTGTATTATAATGTATTATCTTCTTTCATAATAAATAATAATATTAAGATGTAGTATGTTTATGTACATATTTTATGTTTAACTAGCTTATTCCTTTGTTTATTTTTTCTCGCGTGTAGTTTCCCAACCTTTACTTGAAACTGGCATAAAGTCAAAACTGCCATAATTTAAAAAGAAAAGCATCAGTTGATCAGACACACAGTCCTTAGAGGTGTAAGACAGCACTTACCATAGTACAATGTGAAAGATTAAGCGTAGTCCAGAGAGCTATGGAAAGAAGTCTTATAATGAAAAGAAGAATTGACAAAATTAGTAACAAGAATTTATGAGACGGGGTTTGCTGACGTTACATTTAAAACAAAACAACTAAAATGGAAATGCTCTGGATATACTATAAGAGGAGCAGATAAATTGAGCAAAATTGTAACACAATCGTAACCAAGAAGTCATAAAAGAAATAGAAGCAATTTAAAAAGTGGGCCGATGACATGGAAATGGCTGGAGACACGTGCTCGAGATTGGTATACAAAAAGGAAATAAAATAAAAGAGTTGCGAAGAGTTTATTGCCAGTTCTTCTCTTCCGTTCTACGCCTTTGATTTAAGAACTAGCAGTAAATGTAAAATTAGAAGCATTTAATGTATATTAAATTGTGTTTTTAAATTAAATGTATTTTTTGATGTTCATAAGTGTACATTGTGTTACCTATATGAATAAATGATTTTTGACTTTGAATTTGAATAATGGTTTGCTTTGAGACCTTTGCCTGTAGGCACACAGAATCGGTACATTAAGAAAAACAATACCTATAATGTATATATATTTTGTACTCTGATACAAGGCTATATAATTAAGTTAATAAAATCCTATGTTTAATATATACTCTATGCTGTTATCACTAATATTGCTAGCTGTCACGCTTGAGCTTGACCGCAGAGCGCAGTCGGCGAATTTTGAATGGTTGGTTGGAAGCCTTGCCCGGTTGCATCTTTGCTTACGCATTCCCGGATAATATAGAACTATTTTCCGAATAAGAGTATGAAATAAGGTATTAATAATCACTGATTCAAATATATGTTTCATGTTACAATATGATTATTACATTTAAGTGTACAATAGCTGTCAGAGAACATATTATTTATCTTCACAGGCGTCTGCGATGTTAATGTTTATGTGTTTATCACCTGTTAGAGATGTGCATAAGCCTTTTATTTTGTTTATTATATGAATTACTTCAAATACAACTGCGCCGTTAATAACATTATGCAATACAATTAATCTAATTATATTCTAAGGTTAAATATAATCCGAAGTTTCTTTGTTGAAGCAAAGGAATTTTTATTACCTAGTGACAACAGAAATAATGATCAAAAATATTAAGCTAATACAAATTTTGTAAACATCAAAAAAACTGTCTCTATGGTGATTGGTGGCTGAGGCGATTATTGTATTATTGTTATTACTTAAGTTTAAAGAAACATTTGATGTAAGAGATAATGTATACTAATATGCCTTATATTTATATCAAAGAAGAGTATAGATATATATTTTTGTTGCCATAAACCATACAGTAAGTGTCATATTACCTTTGTTCTTGATAATCAACAAGTCTTTGTATTGATACTTAGAATTCCATTGTTAAAACAATGCTTCAATGGCTGAGTATCACAGAAAATACAGGACTCTTAATATGATTTATTTACTAGTTCCTTTGTTTAACTTTAATTTCAGATAAAGAAAATGTCTAATTATGTTTAGAGGAGTTTTAATAATACTATCTAAAATGTATAATTTATGAGCTATGTTATGTAAAAAAAATTATAATATACAATACAAAATAACATTTTACAGAATGGAGTCATGCTCTCGTCTCACAGCAGCAGAGGGTGGTGCCAGGCTAGCAGCTGCCGCAGGTACCAAGAACATAATGATAACTGAACATACAAACTTCATCCCTACTTCCTTATTGATTGAATGCGCCCATGGGATACGTGGGTAAGTTAAGAAAATTAAATTTTTAAATCATATATCAATGTACCTCAATGAAGAAACAGTAATAGACTATGATTGAAAATATATTTATTTACACTTAAATAATTTTTATGAAACTATTTCTAGATATAAAAACACATACTTGTGTTTCTATAATCCTTGTTCTACAACAGCTGCATAATCTAAATATTTAAATATAACATTACTTTATGTTATTTAAAAATATTATTTATTTCAGGACTCTGTTATCAGGCTTCAAGCGCTCTGTGTATATAGCCCGATCATCTCAAATCTCCTGTGTGGCTCATGAGTTGATGATTCTAACAGATCTTCAAGTAATTGGAGTGAAGGATTACAATGAAATAGAGGATTGGAAACTGGAGTTAGAAAATAGGCAGGTGAGTTTAATAGTCTTTTTTATTTTACATATCAGTGTTATAAATTATAAAGATCTTGACATATATAATATCATATGTGGGAGAGTATTCAATAATATTTTCCTTTGTTTAGGTGTTGGTGTGCACATCGGCAGTGTTCAACCAAATACTGGAGAATGATTTACTTAAGATGACAGATCTTAATGTTTTAATCATTGATAGCTGTCATTTAGTTTTTAGAGACATACATTTGCAACATGTAAGTATTAAGAAAAGTTATAGTAATAGAAAAAATATAACATCTTTTAGTGTACTAAGTGTCAACTGTTTTTAGTCTGTTTCTCTAATCAAACCAAACATTTATTTACATTCATTGCATTGATTATTAGTATAGTCCATACATATTATGCACAACAGACCTGTTGAGTCTGCCTGACTGAGTTCACAAACCAATAATAGGGGACTTTGTGGAATCTGTAGAACATTAGCTGAACTAGTAGTTTATATAGATATATTTTACATAAAACATAAATCTGTATTGATAATCAACAACATTTCCAAGAATTAAGTTGAAAATGTTATTATACAATAAAATTCAGGCTTTGAGGGTACATATATATATATATATATATATATATATATATATATATATATATATATATATATATATATATATATATAATATCTATGTTAACAACTAAAGTTTTAACTGTAGAACACTTTGTATTTAAAAAATAATAAATATTATTTATACACCTAAATTACCATAGTTCTGATATTTTTCTTTTTTAGATAATGCAACTTTACAAAGACTGTGATAATGATAACAGACCTAGAATTTTGGCCATGACATATCCATTATTTCAGTCAACTAAAGATAATATGGAAAATAATGACAATGTTAATGATTCTGAAAATGATACATCCAATACAAGTATTAATGATGAAAATAAATCAGACATAGATATGAGAAGAATAAGTGAAAATGAATTAAAAAACAATGATGTGAGTAGAAATTTAAGTGAAATTTCAAAGGAAAAAATAAATGATTCACCAAAAATGGACCAAGTAGACGATAAAATAAATATTCAAAGTAAATTAGGTGATGAAATTAATAAAGATAATAAGAATGCAATTGATAAGGTTATTAAAGTTCGTGAAGGAGAAAAAGAAACCAAAGAAAGTGTAGATTGTGATTTGATTGAAGATGTAAACAATGTGATAGAAAATATTGATAAAATAAAAACCAAAGGTCAGGATAAATCATTGTGTACAATTGATTATGATAATATTTTGATGCAAGTTTATAAAAATTGTGATGACTTTGACATGTATGAAAAGTTGGAATGGAAAATTGAAGAAATGGAGAAACAACTTTGCTGCGAAATGGATCTTGCGGAAGATATTGATGGTGGAAAAAGGTGAACAAATATATTTAAACAACAATTAAGATGTAAAAAAAAGTGATTTTATATATATGATCTAAAGTTAAGACTCTATTGATATATTATTTTTGCATCAAAATTGCGTTTTTATATTCCTTAAATATAACAATTTAATACAAATAGCTTTAATCCGGTTAAAAAATTGTTTTCTTTCAATGTGTCAAAAGCTATGTTAACCAAAGACAATACAACTATGTAATAATTAAAATTAAATAATTTACGGGTTTTTAAAACACTGACAGTCTTTGGTATCAAAACAAACAATAACTATCTGGAAAATATAACATAGATGTCAATATAATTTTATGTATTTATGGAGTTCACTTACAATAAAATATATTTGTAAAACTTACACATTTAATATTACATTTCAAAATCAGAAAAAACACAGTTAAAACGTGAAAAGGAAATCCTTTTAAAATTAATTACTTATTTGAAAAAACTCATAATGAATTAATATTAAAAATTTTACATTTCAGATTATCACCGTCCACAACAAAACCAAAAGAGGTGATTGTGGAGTATGGTAATGTTAGTGACAAAATCTCAGATCCATATAAAGAGCTAGAATCATTCATGAGAAATACAATCAATGATGCTTTTCAGTTTATTAATGAGCATAGGTAAGCTTCTAATATTGTTCAATAAAATATTATTATTTTAATTTATTAAAACTCAAAGAATATCTTGTCAACCTGTCCTATGCTGATACAGAAAATATTCCTATTGTGCAAAAATACAGTTTATATGTTAAAAGGCAGGGACTGGCTGCCCACAACACGGAATCCTAGTGTGGGGGCCAGTGCACTTTACCTAAATATCCTGTATATTGTGTATAATAAAGTTTTTCTATCTTTAAATCACCACAGAAATGGAGGGTTTGTCGGCAACTCCTTAAATAAAAATACGTAGTCCCTACTATCGGTTGTTAAACCACTGTATTGTCATACATTATACGTAGCCGGGATTCGATTTATAGGGAAGCAGTTTCAGGCAGTATTTTCCAAATCTCTGTACTTTTTGATTACCTGTACTTGACGTTGATAATCCATTATGGGATTGTTCCATTGTTAATCTATAAAGTGTATATGCTTTTTGCCAATTAGTAAGCTCATTTTTCAACGTCATGGATAGCGTCCAGGAGTTGTTGAGAACATCAAGGTAGAAAACGAAATTCCAACCGTATCACATCGACGTCCGACGTATAGCCGAGCGATTAAAGGCACTTTTTGCCGCACCACTATGACTACCCACTCAAGTAGTACCGAACTAATTGTACTTAGTGTCCTTCGACAAGAGCGTACCAATTCTTAATAGGCCGGCAACGCACTCGCGATGCCTCTCGCATTGACAATGTCCAAGCCCCTTGTTCTATAGAAAAAATAATAAAAAAATGATTTGTTTGATTTTATGCTCAGGTATATCGAGTCAAAGCCTATCTATATATAGTCCTAGATATACATATTATATACTGTTGTTATAAATAGTAAATTTAATTACTTATATTTTTATTTCTAGATACGACCCCACAGAAATATATGGTGAAGAACTTTATGAGGAATTTATAAACATTCCTGACCCTACTATCGAACCTAAAGATATATTTTGCCAGTTTCTCTATGTTTTGGATGAGTTGGGTATGTGTACTGTTAATACTTTTAGTGTTTTTGTGTGTTACAAATTTGTGTTGCTGAACTGTTATTTTTTGTTAAGTAGGTGATCATCCTAATATGCATGACACTTGCTGAGTAAAGGCTGTAAGCTGGTTCTTCAAAATGTAACCTTCAGTGTATGAGCATGTATGAACGAATAAGCATGCAGTCGTGAAATAAATAGGTTTACGCTGTCGATATAACATTATTAGAATCACCAACACCGATACAGCCGCTAAAGATTTTATTAATTACATATATATACATTGTATTTTCAGGTCCCTATGCAGCCGACAAAGCAGCATTTTCTTTATTAACGAAACTGGAAAAACTTAAAATTAAAGTGCCATATGAACGCCATTTTCTTCTCCTATGCCTTTGTACGTCCGTGTTCGTGAAAATAAGGTGCTACGCCGATTTTATATTTTCAAAGTACGAATCGGATTGGGAGAAACTTGCCTTGTTCTCTACACAAAAAGTATTAAGATTTGCAGCAATTTTAGAACAATTTCGACCTGATGATACGAAAGACAGTAATAAAGTAGAAGTTAAAATTAATCAGGAAATTTGTGAAAATGAAAGTAACAAAATAACTGATACTAATAATGAAGGGGATAAAGCCTCCTATGAATTTGAAAGTCATCAAACAAAATCCGACCAATCGTGTTGTAATGAACTTACTAGTCAACATACAGATGATGAAGTTCTGGAACCGAAAGTTATTACTAAAGATAATGCAACTGACTTTGACAACACAGGCCTGAAAAGATCTAGAACAATAGAATTATTAGATGAAATTAATAAATGCGATTTTACATCTTTAGGTGATAAAATTGAAGACACAGTTAATGTTATACAATGTGATTTAAAAGAATTTGATGCCAACTTTAGAAACGAAACAAGAGAGACTGAGAGTAGTTTAAACGAAAACCAAGCAACTTTAAAAAGTGTTGATGAAAATGTAGATAAAAGTAATAAAACAGTTAACAAAGTAACAACTGAGATTAAAATTATTGCAAATATACAGAAAGAAGTTAAAACTATTGATATTGTACACGCAGTGGAACAAGGCCATTCCACAGATGTAGAAATCAATAAAATTGACAGACCCACCAATATTGAAAGTGATCAGAATGCTACAAATGATTTAGAGACTAGCAATACAAGTAAAGAGAAGAGTACCAATGATAATGATGTTATAAATAACAGTGACAAATCTACTCAAGTCAATGTCAAACAAGTGATAAATAACAGTGAAGTCACAGGAAATAGGAGTGTTCTAGTGAAAAGTGATGTAAAAACCAGTGAAAGTGACGATCAAAAGACATTTAAAAGAGGACGAGGTCGGGGCAGAAGGAAGCTAAATGTGAAAAGTCAACTGCAGACGAGTGATTCCTTGTGCGGCATTGTGTTTATGAATGAACCGTTGATGGCGAAGATTATGTTTATGATGATTATTGTAAGTATTCTTTAACTTTGTTTTTCTGACATTTGTGTCTCGTACTTTGTTCAGACTCACTAGATTTTCTGGTGAACTTCGTATCACCTACATATATTCCTGCAAATTTTAGAGTTAGTACACAATTTTGACTATATATATATTTCTAGTTAAACGGTTAATATATATAGCGACCTGAAAGATGTTCAGCCAGTTGATTGAACAGCTAGGCAAATGACTTGGATCGATGACGTTTCACTTTCTGCCACTCTCAACTGGAAATAAAACTCTTCAAACTGTCAATATGGCGTCAGCAAACCACAACTTTGATGGCATTCTCCAAAGTTTCATGAAAAACAACAAGTACAATGCAATAGTGTACTGATAATAATAATGTGAATTAAGCTGTGACTGAATCAAGATATTAGATTTTTAAAGAATTATTTTGTATTTCAGATGTTTCATGTCTTTTATTTCTGCCATTTTAAACCAGCAACCAGCTTAATAAACAGTTAAATCAACGGTTTATTAAGCTGGTTGGCTACGATATTTGTGTTATACATTTTTATTTTAGTAAATATGTGTTTAATTTAAAGAGATAATATGTTTTCCCAGGATATGTCCCGTTCTCGTCCATCACTTTCTCACCTCTGTGCTCAGTACTGCGCCGTGGAGACAGTGCAAGAGCCAAGAGAACATCAAAGACAAGGAAGAAAGCAAGAAGATGTTTTAAAGAAGTAAGTTTATTGTCTCTTTAGATTTCTTTTTCTGTATTAGAATTATTCCTTCTATATTCGAGCATATTCTATTCGTCAAATGAATGAATGAATGAAATGAATTCTTTACCCAGATTGGCCCAGGTCTTGCGCCAATTTAGCTGAAACGCGCTATGAATTTCCAACTGAACATCTGCAAACCTGGCCACAATCAGGTAGAATCGCCTCACCGGTGAAGGCGTGGCCTTTACTTTGCACTTCGCTCACTCTAATGAGCTTCCGTCGTACCCTTCAGAGGCCCAGCCTGCGACGGCCCAAGCCGGGGCCAGAGTCTCGCTGGAGCGTCTTCACGGGAATAGACCCATTCCCGCCGTGCCGAGCTGTCAATGCCCTTATAGCCAAATCCTTAGCCATTTGGGTCTTGAAGCCAATGAATGGTTTGAGGGTTAGAGGAGCAGTTCACCATCCTTCCACTTTATTTAATATAGACCTATAGGGCATACTTTAAACAAGTTTGTATTGATTCCAGGTTTCGTATGCACGAATGCAATCTGCTGTTGGCGACGTCTGCCCTGGAAGAGGGCATCGATCTGCCAAGATGCAACTTGGTCGTTAGATGGGATGTGCCTCCTTCGTAAGTTATTTCATTACAGTTGATAATTTGGAGCAGTGGCTTCAGTGACTCTAATCCCTGAGGTTGTAGATTCAATTTTCGGCTGTGAATCAATGAACTTTCTTTCCATGTGCCCATTTAACCTTTTCTCGGTGAAGGAATCTTGAGGAAACGGCTTGCCTTTCACCCAAAAAGTAAGGCAATAGGAGGATGATCAACTACTACTAGATTGACAAATTATAATCAAAGAAGTTCAGAAATCTGAAGCCCAGACCTAAAAAGGTTGAAGCACCACTGGTTTTCTTTGAATGACCATTACCTCAAAATATACAGAACCGATTTTGATGGTAATTTAGGAATCCCTAGTATTCAAAAAAAATAAAAATCAACTAATTGTAAATCTAAAAAATGTCTTCAAAATAAGACCAGCCAGTGTCCATGGGCGTCGGTATCACTTAACATCAGGTGAGCCTGCTGCCCGTTTGCGCCCTGTTCTTTATAAAATATTATATTTGAACACAATAAAATCCGTCAATTTTGTTCAGTTTATGAGTTTACAAATACGAACAGAAGAGAATATATAGGTTTTTTTGTTGTTGTAAATGTGTTTACTATTTTATTAAGCTGTGCGGTTCTGATTAACTAAACTATATAAAAAATATTTTTTTTACAGGTATCGATCCTACGGCCTCTGTCGAAGTCGAGCTAGAGCTGCCAAGTCCTCGGTATCATTGCTGGCAAATGCCGACAGACACAGTACATTATTAGTCCACAATCTTGCTGTGTACAAGGAGTTGGATCAGGTCAATCTCTTATTATTTATTAAAATCATCATCAATGGTTACACAACCCCTTGTGGGCCTTAGCCTCCTCAAGAACACTTCGCCATCGCAATCTATCTAGCGCCTCCGTCCTCGTAAACAGAACCAAATATTCTTCGAAGAATATTACGTTCGAAGATTGGGAGAGAGATCTCGTCTTTCTTGCTTGTTATACAGATAAAAAAGGCCACAATTCATTAAATAATGAAAAAAAAATATACAATTACAAATATAATAAAAGCCAATCTTCAGAGAAATAACTTGTGTAAATATTGCTTATATCTTTACACAAGAATACTCCATCGATATATATATACGCTACGAAATTATTTTTTAACACATCTACTACCTAAGTAATGGGTTCAAAAGTAATTGCGATTCGATTACATTCGTCTTTAAACATAGCTATTTACAAATAATCCATGCAAGTAACAAACTGAAATACGTAAAAAATTAAATATTCTATTTAAAATTAAAATAATACAAATGCACTGTCTATAAATATTTTAAATGTAATAAATTTGTAATTTTTTCAGATTGTCACTAGAAAATGTGGGTGTGGTATTCAAAACGAACCACCTCAAGAAGAAGAAATAGAAGCAGATACATACACTTCATGTATCAAAGCCTATAAACCCAGTAATAGAACTGTCATTCACAAAATTAATGAAATAAATACAAGCATTAATGACATTAATGGCATAGATACGGAAAAAGAAGAAATTGTAGTAGATTTTGGTGGAAATAGTAAGAAAACTAAAGATAAAGAAGAAGGTTCAGAAGAAATCAAGAGAAGTAAAGAAAATTGTACAGAATGTATTGAAAATCAAATAAATAGTGAAGATGTGAAACAGGAAATAGTTTTTGATGATCTAAATGAGAAATCTGAAGTAGAAGATACAGAGAAAAATAATGTTAATGTAAAAGAAAAATCAATGCATATAAGTGAAAACAATATTTTAGATTTTAGAGAAGTGCGGATAAGTGGAACTATACAACAGACAAGTGATAAAGTGAATAGTGAAGCGAAAATAACATACAGTGTTGAAAGAAGCGAAGAAGCTAGTGTTGATTTGAATAGTGCTATCGCTTTAATTAATAGGTATGTTCTTTAAATAAACTCAAAATAACTTTATTCATATAGGTAAATAAGTACACTTATGAACGTTAGAAAAGAAGTTAAATTATTTGTAAATTTACATTTACTACCAGTTTGCAAGTCAAGGGTGTAGAACGGATAAGAAGAATTGGCAAGAAACTTTCCGCCACTCTTTTGAATCGCCAATTTGAGTCATTCAAATAGTTTGAACTAAAGCAAATCAATCCCAAGGATTAGGATCATTTAAATAATTAATTTACGTTTAACGAGGGATTTGAATTTATTTAGTGATAATTGTTTAATTTCCCTTCTTCCCTTGTTGTAAAACGGAATACAATTTCCATATAAGGAGTGGTTTATCTTCTGGAGCCTGTTTGGTCGTAGATTAGTTCTGTTTCGATCATTATACTGGTGAAATTCACCATTTGTTTTAAAATTGTTTATATTTTTTTGAACATACAAGAATTTCAAGAATATATTGACCAGATAGTGTAATTCCTTAAACTTATTCCGTACCGACTCCCTTGGGAATACAAAGATATTATATACAATCAAAAACCAATCTTAAATTATTACAGTTCACTATTATAATTAGTTCAAAGTGAGGTCCATGTAATACCAAGTCTGTTAATTCAGCGCCCTGATGAAGGGATCTTCTGTCTAAGTTATTACGGAATAAGCTAACCTAACAGCTCATAGTAACCATATCAATATTTAAAATCTTTCATGTTTTTATAGCATGGAAACAATGTATCTCACTCGATTGCCATGTCATTCTCTTTTTTGTTCGACTTACACTCGACATATTTTAATGCCATAAGCCATCAAACAGACTTCAAATTGCATGATATTTAAAATATACCGTGTTAATCCCTACTTGGTACCGGAAAATGGTTTTTTTTATGCGCATTTAACATTCGAACAAGTGAAGGAAAACATTGTGAGGAAACCGGCATGTCTCGTGTCGGGCACAGTAGATTCATCTACATGTCTATTAGAAATGATTACAGAGACAGAAATCGGAGGCCCAGAGCTAAAAGTATATAACCCTTTTACTTATCATTAAATTCTTCAATTACAGTAGATAATTTTCTAGGTATTGTGGCAAGCTTCCATCAGATACCTTCACCCGGCTTGCCCCTCAATGGTGGATGGAGGAGGTTCGAATCCCGGCTGGGAACGAAATGAAGACGGCATATATTTGTACTCTACGCATGCCGTTAAATTGTCCCGTTAAATACAATATTGTGGTGAGTAGGTTTTAACTATTTACTATGACGTGACTATGTTATTGTGGACTATGTGGATACCTGAAGCTGACTTTCACCATTGGACGTCAAGGCAGAATACGCAATTCAACAATTGGTTATGTAAACATTAAATTAATGTGATTTTATCTTTTATTTTTTGAAATGGATTACTTGGCTTGCGATAAAATATATCGTGTAAATTACAAAATTATGTTCTATATACATTTTCGTCATAAAATGAATTCCAAGTGTCAAAAATTTTCTCTGTTTGGATTTTTTTCTATCGACCGAAGTTATTGAAATCGTGTGGCGATCGTTCAAAACGGATACATAAACCACTCAACTCCATCTTATATTTTTTCCATTCGCCCAACTTTAAGAAACGATGACAGAAAATGGAAAGAAACAATGTACTTTTTTGAAGTTTGGCGACCGGATAGGTCCTTAAAGGCCGGCAGCGCGCTTGCGAGCCTTGTGGTAATGTGAGCGGCGATGTCACTTAGCATCCGATGAGCCTCGGGCTCGTTTGCCCCCCAATGTTTGTCCTATCTAGATGTTTTTTCTTTTCTAGGGCCATCCGATGCCAACTCGCGTTTTGGCTAGGCGCATGGTGGCGCTGCAGGCTTGTAGGATTTTGCACAAGTCAGGGGAACTGGATGATCAATTGATGCCCATAGGTGAGTCTTTGCATCTGGTCAAAATATTTTAGAAGCCCTGTTGTATGTACAAAAAATATAAACGACTAAAACAAATGGTGACTTTCACCAGTATAATACTCGAATTAGAACTAATATAAGCGTACGACCAACCATGCTCCAGAAGAAAAACCACTCCTTATATGGAAATTGTATTCGTTTTTACAACAAGCTCGCAAACGAAATTAGAAAGTTTTCGCTGAATAAATTCAAACCTCTTGTTAAACGCACATTAATGATAAAGCTTTTTATAAATTTGATTATATGATATTATGATAATATTTAAATGATCCTAATCCTTGGGATTGATTTGATCCAGTTCAAACAATTTGTGTGACTCAAAACTTAATTAAAAAGAGTGGCGGAAAGTTTCTTCCCAGTTCTTTTCCCGCTCTACGTCGTTGACTTGCGAACTGATAGTAAACGTAAATTTAGAATCAATTTAACATTTTTTACTGTTGATGTTCATAAGTGTACTTATCTTTATGAATAAAGTCCTTTTGAGTTTGAGTTTGTTTAACTACAGGCAACTACAGTATCTGATTAATTACATTTCTAAAACCAAGGCCAATAACAACTTGATAAGTTTGGCTGCCTGAAAGCCATCAAATGTCGTGTAGTGTCAATGATAGGATTTTTTCATATTTTATTCAAATATCAAGTAATGTTAAAAGAAATGTAAAGAAATCATTTTACAATTATGTAAAATGGATTTGTATTTCTTTACGTTTCTTTTCTTCGATTATTGAACCTGTATTTCTGCTACAATTTACTTAACTGGACTCTGCGTGTTATTCCCACGACAATGTAAGTGCGTGCGCCTATTTCACCATGCCTCCTGCTGACGTCATGTGGAAACTGGTGTGATGGTTGCAGCTCCTTACAAACGAGCTCCTCCTTACTCCTCCTTAGAAGCATTTAATGAATACATTTTTTTTTGATATTCATAAGTGTACATTGTGTTGCCTATATGAATAAATGATTATTGACTTTGACTTTGAAAAAATATAAATTCTATAATCACTAATACATTTAAAATCGTGTCGATTATAATGTTGTACAAATAGTTGACATGTCTAATTTTAAATACTTCCAGGCAAAGAAAACTTCAAAGCAGCTGAAATGGACTCGAACCTGAACCAAGAAATGGACAATAACGATTCCGCCCGCCCAGGGACCACTAAACGAAGGCAATATTACTTCAAACGTGTAAGTTATTAACATATAATTGAGGGTTACGTATATATGTTAGAACTTAACAAAATTGCGATTGTTCAGAAGAGTTGTTCGGTCTAATAAAAAGTCTAAAAGATGAGTTTCATTATCGGACGTCAAGTACTAAATACCATCCGTATCACCTCGACGTCCGTCGTTCCACATCTGAGCATTTTCTAAGGCAGATTTTGCCACGCACCACCACTATGTGGAACCAGCTGCTCACTGAAGTATTTCCGAACCAATTCGACTTAGGGTCCTTTAAGAAAAGAGAAAAATTCTTAAAAGGCCGGCAACGCACTCGCGAGCTCTCTGGCCTTGAGTGTCCGTGGGCGTTATCACTTAACATCTGGTGAGCCTCCTGCCTGTTTGTCCTGTTACATAAAAAAAAGGAATGAATAATACATTCGTACGGGTGACTAAGGGTAGTTAAGAGCCGAGACTTGTAGTAACATTACGAGACAAAATAATTTCATTATAACGTTAAAAGAAATATAATGTTTATTTTATAACCATTTTTTTGTGTGATTTTTTAACACTTTGTAAAAATAATAAAAACAAATATGAACGAACGAGGCAACGGGCGGACTTTTCGGTGACAAGCGATTTCTTCCACTATTAAAAATGCATATTTACAAATGCTTCTGATTTATTTGAATTCATTTTTCAGACAGCCTGGGCGTTCACTGATTGTCAGCCGATAATAGACACTAACGACGCTGATATCGAAGCGAATCCGATACCAAAGATTAGACCCATTTTACCCGCTGGTGAGTTTTGAAATAATATAGATTACGAAATAGCTAAAGTACACGACGTGAATAATGTTTGACAGATGACAGATGACAGCTGATAGCTGACATCGAGAAGTTACATTTTAATCTTCTGTGGTGTGTGGAAACGTTAATAAGCGATTTTTTTTAAAAATAATCTCATTCTGTGAAATTGTGTTTACGTCTTTTGATTTACGTGGTTCATTATATCTCGCTGAGGCGGTTCAGGCACAAAGCTTCAACGCCCGGTGTCTGTTTTATTTTTAATCAATGCCAGTGGAGTGAAGTCAGTTCTAACATAAATTTGCATGACGATGACAAAAATGTTAATGTCATCTACTACGTAAAACCAGAAAATACGTGCTCCTCAAAGTCCCTACCCGTCGCAGTCCAGATCGAAAGCTTGTTGTCGCTGCTAAAGCTGCTCTTAATAGCTTTTGCAGCTGACACCTCACGCGACAGACTACGACTGAGAAGATCATAATATATTCAGGGCAATGTGGAATGTGACCGAAAGGCTGCAGTCGTTATTAGAGGTTGAAGATACTTGTGGTCAAAGCAAATCATTGTTCAGCGCGACATCAAAAAACTAAGTTTATGATTGCCAACCTTTAAAAGAAGATAGCGATGAGATGGTCCTTCCGTCTCATGGGTTAAATTTAGAGATATATAATAGATTTTTGTTTACAGGTACAAAGAGAAATATGCTCTATGCAATAGTCTCGAATCTATGGTGTGCCCTACCAGAGAGGTATAACACAAGAGGCAGGAAGTTACATCTTCCGCAGCACGCCGATCAAGCTATAGGGATACTTGTCGCAAGATGTGAACCTACCAAGTAAGATTATGAAAAATTAACTTAAAAGTTTAACATTTTTCTTTATTATTATTAGCTTATTTAGACCCAAAAAGTCGACGGCGAGCGTCAGGCACAGAAGGCTGATCACCTACTTGCCTATTAGATTAACAAATGATCATGAAACAGATACATAAATCTGAGCCTTAGACCTTTAAAGGATGTAGCGCCATTGATGAAAAAGAAAGAACTTGGCGATTTAAAAAAATGGCGGAGAGTTTATTGCCAGTTCTTCTCTTCCGTTCTATGGCCTTGATTTGAGAACTAGCAGTAAACTTAGAAGCATTTAATATATGTTTTTTTGACGTTCATAAGTGTACATTACTTATATGAATAAATGATTTTTGTGTTGTTTATTTTTTATTTATGTATATATGTAAGAAATTCATAAATCTCATTCGTCTCAGTCGAATTATTTTTACGCCATATCTTTATTCTCTCAGGTTGCAAATTCCAGCGTTTCCCGTATATACGCGTTCCGGAGAAGTGAGGATCAGCGTTGAGCCGGCCTTGGATGCGGACGTTCGTTTGTCGCCACGACGAGCTCGGCTTGTACGTCGGTATGTATATACATATATTGTTACGTGCAAGGGGTTTCGGATTGAAAATGGTGGAGAGCTTCATGGGTTTATTTTAAATTGTACGAGTGGTACTGAGTAACTGATGTTCTGTCCTTGTCGAGTACGTACGTACTCCCAATATGTCGCTCCGTCTTTGACGCACGGCATTCTAGAATATCTAGTCTGGTTTTGAGAAGATTTTCCCTCTGTTTCGCATCATACATCATCGTCCAGGGATTAAATTCCTGAAAACTGTACCACTAGACTGGACTTGAGAACAATAACAAAATTTGAAGTTCCTAGTACGTGAGAGAGGTCATATAACACATTTTAACAGCTCGAAAACGTGTCTGAGCTGTAGTAATATCGAGAATCAACTCTGTACACCCATCTTCATAATGTAATTAAATATTTAATAATAAAAAATAATGAGAGACTTCGTTTTTACGTTTACTGTACTTGTTTTAAGAATATCTTGTTAACCTGCCCTATGCTGATACAGAAAATATTCCTATTGTGCAAAAATACTGTTTATATGTTAAAAGGCAGAGACTGGCTGCCCACAACACGGAATCCTAGTGTGGGGGCCAGTGCACTTTACTTTACCTAAATATCCTGTATATTGTGTATAATAAAGTTCTTATATTCTTTTCTTTTTAATAACTAAGCGATACTATTTTTTTTAAATAGGGCTGGTGGGGTTGCGACAATAACAAAAATCTAAGTCTGCTTATTTGTAAGTTCTTCTAACTAAGTGACACTTCTGTTACCTATAAAGAATATAAATGTAGTCGACCTTTATCGGAAATGTTATATTATAATTGATGAGTAGGAAAAACTAAAGCACTCATTTTGGCTAATTGAAAACGCTTCTAATTATTAACTAAAATATATAGTTGTATCGTATATTCGGTTACATAACTTACGTTGCATGAATTATTAGATATATTTACTACTACTAATATGGAGTCTAAAGCAAATTAATTAAAATTCCAGCTTCATGCGTTTCGTATTTTCGGACGTGCTGCGCGTGCGTCGTCGCGGCATGAAGTTACAAACGGAGGGATCGACGCAGAACAATTATTACATCGTACCAACTGTTAAACGTAAGTATTCATATTTATTTTTATTATCTCTTCGCGGTTTAACTTTTATCCGTCCCAGGGTGTCTCAAGCGATCCAAAGGCAAGCCTGTCAAGAGGCAAAACTTGAAATAAACTAAAGAGTATACTCCTCCCTCAAAGGCCGGCAGTGTACCCACTACAATGCGTGGGCTGCGATATAAAAACACTTTTGTACAAAAAATCCGTTTGAAATAAATAAATTTAAACATATGTAGCAAAAAAATAATGCCATCAAAAACATAACATGCTTAACCAAGTTAAACATAGTAGTTGTATAGCTTGCCAGCAGGTGGACTCTGAATGTGTGTTGTGTGTTAATTTATATGTATTTACTAGCTGTCCCCGCGAACTTCGTTTCTCCTTTATGTGGTTTTAGTTAGCCATAATACCGTGACACGAAATAATAATTTCACTGTATTATCGTATACTATAATTTGAATTTTATTTACACTTCGGTCTAAGTGACACGTGGTTGGCTATGCTAACACCAAAAAATAAAAAAGTAAAAGTAATTGAACTTTAGCCTCAATAACACGTGGTAATCATGATATTGAACTGCAGCTTATATGACACGTTTGTCGGTTTACCATAGCAGTGCCATCTATTGATTTCTTACTCAATCCAGTCGAAAAGTATCGTCATCTGTTAGAATCTTTTGGAGTTAACAGATAATTGTGACTGTCAATTAATTATAGACAAATAATTTGCAATAAAATAAAATTGCGACTATAATTAAAGATCTAAGCTATCCTATCTCTTAAGTTGGACCAGACTGCTCACGGTGTGCCAATTTAATTTAAAATCGGTTAAGTAGTTTAGGAGTCTATCGCGGACAATCATCGTGACAGGAGATTTATATATATTAAGATATGTATTAAATGTCGGGAGTACATACTCTACATATAGTAAATAACTAAATATATGAGACAACCCTCCGGATCCCGAAGCCTTGTAGACGTACCTCAACACATACATAGTGAATATATAAATAAGTACCGGATGTCTGCAAAGCCCTAAGGTAACAGACGGATCCCTACGGGTAGGATCAAAGGTTCAAGGTGGTGGGATTATCTCAAAGCTATGTGGCAGGCTCACAACGATAATTGAGACTTGAAGGTGGCTTCGTCACTTGAGAGGAAGCGAGAAATGAATGAGACAGCAATATTCAAATCTGATTTATTGATCAATAAAGTGTCGAACATAGTATTGTCTTTTGTTAACATAACTTTCACACATTAAGAAAACACTTTTTTTGAAGTCGATACCAACTCCGGGTAATAAATACAGATAACACAACTTTCTCTATAGCTTTTATACTTTTGACATTCAACACCTTTTGTCTTCAGTCACCGTGACCACGCACGCTGTAAAGTACGCGAAACGTCAAGGAAAAATTTGAATTTATAATTATGTAAATAATTTATAAGTTTATAATAATAATACATAGCTTCAATCCGTTTAAAAAGTGTTTTCTTAAAGTGTAGAACAGCCACGTGGGCCGTGTCAGCAGTTGGTGAATGTTCATTGGCTGTTCTTACTAAGCCCACATAAGTCCATGTAATCATGGATTCCAATCCATGATTACTGGACCGACCAACTGAGTTGGCTAATTCAGAATTTTCCAAATTTTCGAAATCGAGCCAAAATTAAAATTGGCACTGCGTTCTGTTAATATTCGCATCTTAGAATCTGCAAACGTCGTTTTGCCTTTTATATTATTTCCAGGAAAAAAATTTTTAGTTCAATAAAAATAACTTATCTACTATTACATTGACAATTAAAGGTTGTATGTATTTTGTATGCTGCATCGTAAAAAAAGTAGAAAAAAAAATTGTCTAACAAATAAAAAAATATTTTTTGGGGCTGACACCCCTTATCACTTTGAAAGGGTTTGAAAGATAGATAGAAGCCGGTTCTCAGACTTACTGAATATGCATAAAAAAATTCATAAGCATCGGTCGAGCCGTTTCGAAGAGAATTTTATATATATAGAGATATGTTATAATTATATTTAAAAAGTAAAATAATATATTAATCAAAGCCATTCACTAACGAAATACATACATTAACATACTTTTTAATTAAGCAATAACATACATTTTAATTAACGAGCCTTCTGGGAATGTGAGTGCCCATGGGCGGCAGTTTCATTTAATATGATCCTGCCCGTTTGACTCCTATAATATTTACAAAATAATTCTAAATGTATCTATTTGTTATTTTACACTGGTTATAAGCAGCCAACTGGTCAGGTGGTCTTCGTACTTAGACCATAAAAAGGCCGACAACGCACTGGCGAGCCCTTTCGAATTATGAGTGTCCATGGGCGTCGGTATCACTTAACATCAGGTGAGCCTCCTGCCCGTTTGCCTCCTGTTCTATAAAAAAAGGAAAAAAAACACTTACATTAAAATATCTCAATTTTTTTCTAGGAACAACGGAAACTGGTACAGCGGTGGATATAGACTGGGCGTTCTTAGAACTAATATTCAAACATACGGAAGGGAAGAAGATACAAGAGCAGGAGAACTCCGCGTTATGGGAGAAGAAGGAGAAAGGGCAGATAGAGAATCCTCTCTTGAGGCCGGGTGATGTTTTTGAATTTGACCCGGAGAAATATAACGAGGCGGTTGTTACGCCCTGGTATAGGAACCAGGATCAACCACAGGTAATGAAAGTGTCTGTATTGCATAGGAAACTATTTAGACAATTATAAATAATTGTTCATATTATTATGATGTTATGATAATTAATGTGACGTTTTTGAAGTGAAAGAAAAAGTACCGTCACTTTCCGGTTACACGTCACATTGTCCCGTTACGCGGCACATATTCCCGTTACGCATCACATTTTTCGGTTACGCGTCATCTTTTTCTTATCCCTACCTGGGTTGATTCGAAGAGATTCGAAGCCATTTATATAATTACCAAAAATATATAATAACGATAACAATGATAGCAATAAGTCTATTACAATTAATGAAATTCTGTAATAATCTTAGTAGTAATAAGGTAAAATGAAATAATTGTATTATTTGTATTCATGTCTATGACAACAAAAGACTTTTGTTAAACTTCATCTAACTTTATTTCACCAATTTTGGTACAGTTCCATATAGTAGATCATTTTTCGTCAAATAAGGTCATAAGGAAGTTTCACTTCTGACGTGTACTAACACGCACACATTTTTTTAAATGGAATCTCGCTGTTGGCCTTAAGGACCTTTAAAGCTCAGGTCGGGCTGTTTTGGCGAGCGGAGCTCAGCTGGAAATATCAATATGACATTTGCATGCCTATATGGGTGATTGTGCTTTTTGATTGTGTGTTTTTTTTTATGATTAATCAAACTGAATATTTTGCAAATAATGGATTTATTATTACTGTTCAATAAGAGATTTTGTCACATTTTTAATATATTGAGTTAAATTAAAATTTATAGTTTTTGGCGAACCGACACGAAGCTCATCTAATCTTAATTGATATGGCGGCCCTTGGACACTTTCAGCCAGAGGGCTCACGAGTGCATTGCCGGCCTTTTAGATATATGTTCGTTCTTTGGTTCAAAGTAAAGTTTTGTTAACGTGATTTCAGTTCTTCCTGGTGGCAGAGATATGCTGGCACCTCACCCCCGACTCGGCGTTCCCTTCGGATCAACACGCGACCTTCCGCTCTTACTACAAAGCCAAGTACGGAGCTGATCTGACGCAGAACGATCAGCCATTGTTGGATGTGGATCACACCAGCGCCAGATTAAACCTTTTGACGCCTAGGTGAGTCTCTATTTGGTCTCCGATTTCTGCGTATTTTATTGATTCTCCGATCATAACTTGGCCGATCTTTAATTGTAGAATTCCTTAGAGTGTTAGTGTACTGTACTATTGAGGCAAAATATTATTTACTATATAATAACATATACAATAATTACGTCTAAAGCTGTTCGAGGGATTTGTCCCTTCCCACGGGAGTCGGTACGGAATAAGTTGAAGGAATTAATTATTATGACACTATCTGGTCAATTTATTCTTGAAGCCTTGTTGTATGTACAAAAAATATAAACGATTTTAAAACAAATGGTGACTTTCACCAGTATAATTATCAAAACAGAACTAATCTACGACCAACCAGGCTCCAGAAGATAAACCTTATATGGAAATTGTATTCGTTTTTACAACAAGGGAAGAAGGGAAATTAAACAATTATCACTAAATAAATTCAAATCCCTCGTTAAACGTAAATTAATTATTTAAATGATCCTAATCCTGTGTGATGTGCTAACGTCTCGTACATTCGCTTGAGGTCACTGTCCACACCACACGTTGCATGTAGCTTGCTGTTGCTTCGGTAGCTGCATACATCTACGAAATTTTTTTTTTATCAACAAATTTAACATCTTTTCTGTTGACGTTTATAAGTGTACTTAACGCGGAGATTTCTCAAGTTTTCTGTAATGTGATAATGATTAAAGAAAACACTTTTTTTACGGATTGAAGCTATGTATTATTATAAACTGATAATTATTTTACATAATTTTAACTGTTGAATGTCAAAAAGTATCACAGCTGTAGAGAAATTTATTTCCCCGGAGTTGGTATCGACTAAAAGATGAAGGGTTTTTGCAGAAATTACTCACGGTGTCCTCTATTTTCGCGGATTGTTTGTCTTGGGGTTTTAATTTGGATATTATTGGACCCCAGGTATTTGATAATTTTAGGCCGTCTTTTTTATTGAAATTGGGGTGTTTTTTTATTTCAATGGCTTCGCGTACCAGTCTTGTGAAGAATCTTTTTTCTTTCGCAAGTACTTTTGGTTGGTCAAAGCGTATGGAATAATTATAAGTTTATAAATAAATAGCTTCAATCCGTTAAAAAAGTGTTTTCTTTAAATGTGTAAAAGTTATGTTAATAAAAGACAATACTATGATAATGATTAATCAAGTCCATAATTAATTTGCGTACAAGGCACCTACAATTGTTTTATGCAATTAAATTTAATAACTTTATTACATTCGTATTCCTAGTTTTTGAATTGCTCAAGAAAACTGTTGTACGAGAATACTACTACAACGCGATTTCCTATAACGCAGTCCGAGTCTACCATGTTAAAGGGGGCTTACTACAAGTCGTACCTTAACGTATGGTAATAAATATTTTCACTAAATGTAACAAACCAATTGTAATTTAAATATAATTAAGTTAATATTTTTAATGTATATTTTAAGATATGTGAACCGTAAAGGCGTTGCGCTGCCAGTGTCGTCGGAGCGCACGCGCAGAGCGAAGCGCGATCGTCTTGACCAGAAACAGATAATGGTTCCGGAACTCTGCAAAGTCCATCCTTTTGCGGCTCCGCTTTGGTTCGCTACAGTTGCGTTGCCCTGTGTGTTGTATCGGTGAGTTGTAGATATTTAATTGTTCACTCATTCACTCACTCACTCACTCACACACCAATTTACTCATTAATTCACTTACTCACCCACTCACACTCACTCAAACTTCTTTCCATGTACAGAATCGTATTCCGCTGTAACATGTTGTTGTTTTTTTTTTTTTTTTTTTATAAAATAGGGGGCAAACGGGCAGGAGGCTCACCTGATGTTAAGTGATACCGCCGCCCATGGACACTCTCAATGCCAGAGGGCTCGCGAGTGCGTTGCCGGCCTTTTAAGAATTTGTACGCTCTTTTCTTGAAGGACCCTAAGTCGAATTGGTTCGGAAATACTTCAGTGGGCAGCTGGTTCCACATAGCGGTGGTGCGCGGCAAAAATTGCCTTGAGAAACGCTCAGTCGTGGAACGTCGGACGTCGAGGTGATACGGGTGGAATTTTGTATTTTGCCTCGACGTCCGATGCTGAAACTCAGCTGCAGGTATTAATCCGAACAACTCCTCTGAACACTCTCCATGGTAAATGCGGTAGAAGATGCAGAGTGACCCCACATCTCTACGCAACGCCAAAGGATCGAGCCGCTCGGAGAGGGATTGGTCATCGACGATTCGAACCGCTCTTCGTTGGATACGGTCAAGTGGAAGGAGCTGGTACTGGGGAGCCCCCGCCCAGAGGTGAGAACAGTATTCCATGTGGGGCCGTATTTGCGCTTTATAGAGTTGCAAGCGGTGGCCCGGAGTGAAGTACCGTCTCGCCTTGCTGAGCACACCAAGCTTTTTGGAGGCTAATTTAGCCTTTCCCTCCAAATGACCGCGAAACTGAACGTCGTTCGATATGTCAACGCCAAGTATTCCGATGCTGGCTGTGGCTTCAAGAAGAGTGTTTTCGAAAAGAGGAGTAGCGACAAAGGGTATTTTTTTCGCGGAAAACGCGCAAACTTGTGTCTTCTTGGGGTTAAATTGGACTAGGTTTAGTCTACCCCAGTCCGAGACTCCACGTAAAAGAGTTTCGACTTCAGACACAAGTTTGTTCCGGTACTCATCGACAACTGCCCGAGAAATACCTGCCCGGCCAGTGTAAAGAGTATCCCCAGTGCTGTCGTCCGCATAGCAATGAATGTTGCTAAGTTGCAACATGTCATTGATATGCAGAAGAAACAGGGTCGGGGACAGAACACAGCCTTGTGGGACCCCAGCATTCACGGGTTTAAGGTCGGAACATGCTCCGTCGACGACGACCTTGATGCTCCGATCGGCTAGAAAGCTGGAGATCCAGTCGCATAATTTCTCAGGAAGCCCGTAGGCTGGTAGCTTCGAGAGCAGTGCTTTGTGCCACACCCGATCGAAGGCTTTCGCTATGTCCAAACTAACCGCTAGTGCCTCCCCCTTGGACTCAATTGCCTCTGCCCATCTATGAGTAAGGTATACTAGAAGGTCACCAGCTGAACGACCACGACGAAAGCCGTACTGATAATCGCTAATCAGCTGGTGGCCCTCTAGATAACTCAAGAGCTGGCCATTAATAATGGATTCCATTATTTTGGAGAACAAGGAGGTTATTGCGATTGGGCGATAGTTGGATGGATCAGTGCGATCGCCTTTTTTAGGGATCGGATGTATCGAAGCGGTCTTCCAGCACTTCGGGACAGTGCCGAGCGAGTACAGGTACCGGAAAAGGCGCGTCAGGACCGGAGCCAACTCAGGAGCACATGTACGCAGCACAATTGGAGGGATACCATCCGGCCCGCTCGACTTATGAATGTCCAAGGAAGATAGTGCTCTGCGAACAGCACGTTGCTGGAATGTGATTTCCGGCATTGAGTTATCACACCGCGAAATCGCCGGTGGTGATCTCCCCCGGTCATCCAAAGTCGAGTTGGACGCAAAGAGACAGCCCAAGAGGTCGGCCTTCTCCTTCGCAGTGTGGGCGAGCGAGTCATCCTCTCTGTGCAGCGGTGGTATCGATGGCTGACAAAAATTCCCTTGTACAGCTTTGGCGAGAGACCAGAAGGCTCGGGTCCCAGAAGGGAGTTGGGCCAATCTCTCGCCAAATCTGGCGATGTGCTCTGACTTTGCCTTAGCGATTTCCCGTTTGAAGGACCTGGAGGCTGAGTTATATGCTTTTTTATGTTCGCTGGTATTGGCATCACGAGATATCGCCGCCTCCGCCCATGCATTAAAGCATTCTCGCTTTCGACGCGATGCCGCCTTGCAAGAACGCTTAAACCAGGGCTGTGACCTGCCACCGATCGGCACCGCAGAGAATGGAATAAAAAGTTCCATTCCCTGCCGAACCACTTCGGCGACAGAGGCAGCGACGGAATCTGGAGCTTCCGACGAAAAGCACATAGGCCCCCAAGGGTAGGACGCAAAGAAAGACCGCATCCCATCCCAATCTGCTGACCGATAGTGCCAAATACGAAGACAACCCGAAAAACGGGGCCGAGGAGGGCGCGTAGTGGGAACAGTACTCCGGACCACACAATGATCCGATGAACCCAATGGCGGGTCAACAGAGACTTGATAGGTCTCCGGATGTGAGGTCAGCAGAAGGTCCAACAAAGAGGGTTTATGACCATCCACATCTGGTATTCGCGTAATCGCAGGGACCATTTGTGACAGGTCGTAAGCTAAAGCAAAGTCGTGAAAGGATCTTCCCGCGTGATCGGTGGTTTCCGAACCGAGCCAATCGGCATGGTGAGCGTTAAAATCGCCAAGTATCACGATTTCAGCGGTAGGAACCCCTTCGAGCAGGGAATCTGTAGCCATTTGGATGTGCTCAATGAGTCGCTCAGTTTCGGTATTTCCGCTATGGGACCTATACAGGCATGCGTAGAATCGCGGATGGTCATCGCAGTCTACGCGCAGCCAGAGGCTAGATAGGTCCCTTCCTTCAAGCGACCCGAGGCGACGAGAACAGATATCCTCTCTGACGTACACGCAAACTCCCGCCCGCGGCACAAATGAATGTTCCAATTTGTACCCCGGGTAGGAGAGGTAGAAAGTATCAGCCGGGAAGGATATCTGAGTCTCAGTAAGGAAGAATAAGGCCGGCTTCGCAGTTTCGAGGTGAAAGTGAACCGCGTTAAGATTAGAGTTGAGCCCCCTAACATTGGTAAAGTCCACTGAGAGCGTGGAAGGGGATGCCTTCGGTAAATTCTTCCGTTTGCCCCGAGATCGAAACTTATAGTTTTTTGAGCAGTTTTTGCCCACCCCAGAATACGAAGGGCAGCCTGTGCATCCACCACCGAATACTGATTGTTCCGATGATGGACGCTCAGAGGGGGATTCTCCACAGCGGAAACGTGTGGTACCCCCCTGGGGTAATCTCTGTTTAAACTGCATCTTCATATTCTGGGGGAGGGGGGAATTGATGGGCTCCGGGAGTCTCACTCACCGCACGAAACGCGAGTACAATAAGATGAACCTATTGCATCACTTCACGCCGGTTTTCTGTGAGACAGTGGTACTGCCCCGGTCGTGCCTGCCCGATTGGCTGAAGCCCGAAAGCAACAGCATGGCACTCCCACTAAAGATATACTCCCACTATAAATCTGACTCACAATTTTCACAAACGCTCTTAAAATTAAGTGTATCAAAATCCGTCAAAGGATATATATACGTGTCATTTTTAAGAATATATAATCCCGCGAACTTCGTTTCGCCTCATTAATTTTTTTACTGAGACTAGTAAGTAGAAAACTGTTGTTAAGGTTTTCCCGTGCTTTGTTCTCCATATATAAAAGTTACTCGAATTAGTCCAGTCGTCTTCAAATTTCAAAATAACATTAAAATACACACATACAAACATACACAACATTACTACTAACAATTTATTCAGTAAGATAGAGAAAGCAAAAAACAGCAGCCTGTAAAAACAGCTTTCTGGAACTCTTTGCACCCTTCCTGCTTCCCTATACAGTGTAATATGGGTTCATTTAAGCGGCGGTTGATTAGGCGTTCCCCTTCATCATAACTCACTTTAAATCGGGTGGGATTGGGATTTCTTCAAGAACTGGGTTTCCTTGTGCCTAGGGGATGTGTGTGATGGCCAAGGCTGTTTGCGATAATAGCACCAGTCTGTTGCACAGATCCCTGTTCAAGACGTTGTACCCGACACTTATTGATATAATTTCTTTTCTCCCATATAACATTTTCAACAATAAATAAGATTACGGTTGAGAAGGTATTGTGAGGACTGGTTTCCAAACTAGGTGATCCCTGTGATATGGATAACCAGGCTTCCATTCCACAGCTAAGTCATATTGAGTGGTAACAAAGGTACATACATATATGGGTAGGCAAACAAATTTAACGTAAATAAGGAAAGAAAACAAAACAAAACAGTCAACTAGTTAGAAGTTAGTAGAAATAAAGTTGTATATGTGCATGCCAGGGTGGGTTTGTGTGAGTGTGTGTATGTGTGTGTGTGATAGAGAGAGAGATATTCTGTATTTTATCTTTTTCGACATTATTGTTTATGAATAAATTTAATATAGAGCTTTTTTTAAAGAAAAGCTAATTTGTTAAGTCTAGAATTGTATCACGCTTTAAACGATTTCCAGCATCAACGCCTTGCTAATAGCGGATGAGATTCGTCGCGCCGTAGCCTTGGACGTGGGGCTTGGCATTCCCAGAATAGATGACGACTCGTGTCCAGGGTTCACGTGGCCGGCTTTGGACTTCGGCTGGAGTTTGGCAGAGGTGAATTATTAATGTATCCTTGAACTATAGTAATTACTGTAATATTTTCTCTTTCTCCTTCTGGTGCCACTTCATGACTAAAGGTTGGCTGTTAACGAGTGCCAGGTATCGGTGGATGTGATGCCGGTCCACTCCCGTACGTTCCGCAACCATAACTTCTTCCTTTTGTCATATTTTTGTTAAAAAAAATAGTTTCTATTTTAGTCCCTAAAATAGGGATTTCCATCCCTATGTTGTGTGATTATTACGAGGAGTGAAATAACTTTCAAGCTCCAAAAGTTTATTCAAAACTAGCGGATCCGAACGACATACACACGTCTTTAATAATAAAAAAGGAAATCTAAGCCATCAAATAATAAATCAAATACATTTCATCAAAATCTATTTAGCCGTTTAGGAGTTTAATTACAAACACGTCAGTCAGATTTTTATTATAAGATTATTTGTTTGGTTAAAAATGTCAATATTTTTCTGTATATAAGTAAGAAACACAGTCGTAATAGTGATAATATTTGTCTAGGTACTCAGTGCTGACTCAGAGAAACACGACAAAAAGAAGGAGATAGAAGACTGGAATCAGAGTGATGATCTGGAAAAGGAACAGAGGTGGGAAGAATCTATTACTTTAGCGTCAGAGATACTAGATTTGATTTACGGGGATTTTGTCTCGGACACAAAGCTAAGAAAGTATCTTTGAAATGATCAATAAACATCAGTCTTTTGTTGTATTGGATTAAAAGGTTATTTCCAATAAAATACTAACGACCAGTCTGCAATGCTGATTTTTATATTTTGAAAATAATTATAGCCTAATAATAATGACATTGTAATGCCGCCTTGGGTTGAATGCCAACCCTGACGGCGCATCCTAAGGGCGTGAGGGAGGGCTGAGGTAGTTTTAGTGAGTGTAGACCCAGCCCCACAACCACATCGTCAAGCAGTCCTGCGTTAGCGCGTTTTGGCCATCATTAAAAAACTCAAGAATTTCGGAAACCGGTCCAGTAGTTTTACAGTTAAAAACATACGAAAAGAACCTATTTTATAATATTAGTTATATTTTAGGGATAAAGAAGAACAGGAGAATTTGCAGAAGACTGAAGAAGAGTCGCAGGAGCCGAAGGAGAAGACGATCAATGATATATTACAAGAGAAGGAGGAAGCGGAGAGTGTAAGTTTTTGTCATTTGTTATTTATGCTCAAATCTGATGTATTTTCATATAGTTGATGGGTTTGGTCGAACATTAGTACGAGAGTTGTTATTTGTTAAACTAGTATTCGTTGATATTTAGGAACATATCATATTTATTTTCTAGTTGAAGTTTAAAAAAATAATTGTCTTTGGTTAACATAGCTTTTATACATTGAAAGAAAACAATTTTTTAACCAGATTAAAGCTATTTGTATTATTATAAACTTCTAATTATTTACATAATTTTAAATTTAAATTCCGACGTTTAATTTCCGACGTTTCGCGTGCTTTACAGCGTGCGTGGTCACGGTGACCACGTATAATTAAGTAAAGAATTGTAAGTTTATAATAATGCAAATAGCTTTAATTCGGTTAAAACTTTGTTTTCTTTCAAAAAATAATTTCTTGGTCAAAAACGTTTAAACAGTTTTTTTTTATTGCGAATTTTTGTATTTTTGAATGCCAAATTGAGGGTAATATTAAGGCAATTAATATTTTTATCATAGGGTTTTGAAATCGGCACTTGGAGCAATGAAATGGCGTCGTCAATACCACAAACAATGGAGTACGATGAGTTCATGGAGCCTCTTCCGCCTAACCTTACATTCTGCACATCTGCTACCGGTTAGTATCCCATAACGAAAATTATTGTAAATAAACGTGTTTGTGAAATTATATAGCAATGATAGCAAGTGCGTTTTTCATGGAAGAAGGGGCAACCTGACCCTGGAGTTCACTGATGTTAAGTGAAACAGCCGTTCATAGACACACATACTGATAGAAGGCTTTATAGGAATTTGTACGCTTTTATATTGAGAGACCCTAAGTTGAATTGGTTAGGGTTTAAAACCCGCTTTGCAATGCTTTTCTTGTATACCAATTAATTGCCAATTTTAACATTACTTTTAAGACGTATGCACCAGAAGGGATCCATATTATCTTAAGTAAATACTTTATTATTATTACATGCGAGAGTCATACTTAGCGTTAAATCGCCAACCTAAATTAGACTCAACCGAAGGAATGAGTCACTCGCCCGAAAGTACAGATATTGAAATGTTATTTTGTAATGTATATTTCAGGTGGAGCCAATTGGTCAGATCCAATAGAGAAACCGAAGCATTTCTCTGGAAGGAAATTCTCTATGGCTGAAAGCGATTGTTCATATTTATCCAGGTATTTATTTGGTAATAATATTGTTCAACAGAAATTATTGGTGCTAATGTTAAAATATTCCGGTTCGAAGGACCAAATAATCAAATATAAAGACAACTGTGCACTCGATGTTTCCATTTAGTTTAAATGTATTTTTAATATTGTCCAACAATAATTATTGCGCTAAATGTTAAAATATTCCGGTTCGAAGGACCAAATAATCAAACATAAAGACAGAAAGTGCATTCGATGTTTCCATTTAATTTGTGTGTATTTTTCTATCGATATATTTTGAATCTATGTTTTCAGCGACTTTGATACTGACGATTCAGACTTCAACTCGGACGGTAGTGACGAAGATTCCGACGGATTCTCAAGCAGCAAGAATGCAAATGGTAAGTATTCGAGACAAATTTCGGTTTATATAACCAGACCATTACGGGTCAACCCAATCAGGCAAGTATTTACACTTATATATATAACAATACACACAACATTCAAATAAAACAACATTTAACATAAAATAATCAATATGCCTAACTATAGTTGTGTATTAATCACGCGAATACACTCGCGTGATTAATAAAAATATAAAAATATCGCAGAAATGTGTCTTAGTTGTGTTCTATTTAAACACACTTACATATATTTATGTATACACCGTTATCCAGATTGAGCATTCTGTTAGGTCTGGATATCAATAGTTGCTTCTCTCACTCACACTTACGATTTTCGTTTATTCTTTATATATATATATATTCTTTTTATTATCTATTGTATGTTATGTTTGCCTTTAAGTGCTTTTCACATCAAACATTAATTTTTCATGTACCAAAGTATCAGTATGCCGAGCGTTGGCAAGCTTTTTTAAATCGCAATATATATAAAATTCTGGTGTCACAATGTTCGTTCCCATACTCCTCCGAAACGGCTCGACTGATGCTTATGAATTTTTTAATATATTCCGTAAGTCTGCGAATCGGCTACTATCTATCTTTCAAACCCCTAAGCGATGAGGGGTGTCGACCCCAATTTTTTATTTTATTTTTTATACAGTTTTTTTTATAATAAACCATATAAAATACAACAATCCTGTATTGTCACTCCTCTACGACCAAACCCTATTTTTATTATAATAGATAGGTTTTTTATTTAATTAAAAAAATGTTTCCTGGAAATAATATACACGGAAAAACGACGTTTGCCCGGTTAGCTAGTAAATATATATAAACTCAGACTAACACACAACAATATTAACTCATATTAATAAACACATAATCAATATTCGCGTTAACAAATTTGAATTGCCACAGTGACCTAATCTTTTGCTTTTTTGTCTCTCTCTTTCTCTCTCTCATCTGTTCCGTCAATTATTTTCCATATGGTTCCTTATAGAAATATAACAGATCACTTGTCAGATAGATACCACCAAATAATGGAAGATCCCTGGTTATTTTAATTGGATTACGAATGCTTTTCATAAAGCCGTTTATTTCTCGGTATCTCTCCTATCATCTCCAAATTCCTCCATTTTCCCATTTTTTTTAAATTTACGTATTTATTGAGAAGTTCTTTGTCGTAGCTGCAATGGGCGTACGTATAGAATATAAGACAGCCCACGAGGCTGAAGCGGTAGACGTCGAACGACGTCGGCCTGTAGCCCCTGCGCCTATGCCTGATAGGGACGACGATATGCGAGATGTGGCGGCCTATAAGGAGATTTTGAAGGATGGCACACCACCGGAACAGGTGAGGATTAAGAGGTTTTTGGGGAATCTTTGAGGTTTAAGATATTCTGGGAGATTTTTATGTTTTTTTTTTATAATCTAGATATGTTATATTGCAAAAGCTTGTAGCTGTGATAGGGATGAGACAGTCAATAAATATCGCGATCCAATATCTAGTAACCTGTCTCAATAATTGAATCAACTGGTCGTACTCCATTTTCAATAGATATTGACTTTATTGATATCGTCAGTAGTCAGAAGATCATTCGTACGAGTAGACGTGTTTCGTAATATTAGACGATAAAAATAGTCTGTATTGACATAATATCTTAATGCTATATTAAGATAAGTTCTTTAAAACAATATATTTTCGTAATCAGTTATGTACTTTAATTTTTAGTAAGCATAAACACAAAAATTATTTACGTAAAAACAGTGATCCAACATCTTACGCTAAGTGCTCATCCAAACAAACACACACAGTCAATCAATATTATAGATTTTATGTCAAAATGGTCGATATTGTTTCCACGTTTACACATTTGTAAATATTAACGAGATCTCGAGGAATACGACATATAGTTATCGTTTGACGCCAGCAATGCAGTATGTGTTTTTGTTTTCAGCATGTAACAAAATTCCGAAATTCGGTCATATCACACGAAAAAGAAATTATTGCTGGTCATCTTATTAGAAGAAGTGATACGATAAAATATCTCCTACCTGAGGGTAGAGATACAGATGAACATATAAATAAAAATGTTGATAGTCTGAAAGTAATTCTGTCTAAGAATAATTTAGTCTATCAACAATCATCAAATTCAACCAAAAATGGTGTAACGGAAGCTAACTCTGATAATAACGATAATGTTAAAGAAATATCTAAAACAGATATAACAAAAGATAAAATATCAGATATGTTTCCATATCTAAATGGCATCGATACAGACAATGGTCAAATAACATTGGAGGCCATAGAGAAAAACAAACGGACACTTCTCTCGGAAATAAAAAAGACATTGACGGATGAGGAAATTAAAAAGTTTAATTGCTTCTCTATGGTCGATATAGATATCGATGCCACAGATTATGTGAACGAAAAAATTGCCAATGTCGGCTTTGATTCCAAGGACAAGTACGAGGAATTGGTCAACAGATGGGACTCGAGTGATTTGAAGCCGTATTACTTGGACCAATGTCAGAGTGGTAAAGACTTTGATTTTGATTATCAGCCGAGTTTGGAAGGACATCCAGGGCCGAGTCCTAGTGTTATATTGCAGGTGTGTTTCGATTATTGTCTATAATATTTTTAATCCAGTATCATAGTATTGTCTTTTGTTAAGATAGCTTTTAAACCTTTAAAGAAAACACTTTTTTAGCCGGATTGAAGCTATGTATTATTATAAACTTATAATTATTTTACTTAATTTTCCGACGTTTCGCGTGCTCTACAGCGTTCGTGGTCGCGGTGAATGAAGACAAAAGGTGTTGAATGTCAAAAAGTATCACAGCTGTAGAGAAAATTATGTAAAATAATTATAAGTTTATAATAATACACAGCTTCAATCCGGTAAAGTGTTTAAAATATGAGCTTACAACTAACATAAAATGAAGGGTTCTTAAATCTAAGTGACACTTAAATATAAGTGTAGTCAATCTTTTGGAAATTATCGGAAACAAATGTTATGGGCTCAATTATTACACTCAAACTCAAAAGAACTTTATTCATATAGGTAAGTATGAACATTTATGAATTGATTCTAAATGTACATTTACTGTATGTACTTACATGTATGTAACGTATATATTTCTCGTTATAATAAATAAGTTTATATCTCCCAAGCAATGATATATTTACATTTGTAGAAGAAGGACAAATTAAATTGCAATTTTTATATACATTGAAATCGCATTTTATTCCAAAAGGAAGTGAAGGAAAACATCGTACTCCAACAAGTCGACGGCGTGACATATATCGCAAATCCTACTTGCCTATTAAAATACGAAACAGATAAAGAATTCTCAGTCCAAAACCTACAAGTTTGTAGCGCCACAATAAATGTATCATTTTTTTTAAATTTCAGGCTTTAACCATGTCGAACGCAAATGACGGTATTAACTTAGAACGTTTGGAGACGATTGGAGACAGTTTTCTCAAGTTTGCGATCACGGCGTACTTGTACTGCGCACATCCAGCTGTACATGAAGGGAAATTGTCGCATATGAGAAGTAAACAGGTGAAGTTACTTACAGTTAATGCATACTTTTTTCAAAGTACTCTTCGTCTCTTTCTTTTAAATTGTGTTTACACTGTTATGAAAAGGGACAGATAAGTACTTTAGTTAGAATGATTTAGATTTTATCAAGGAGACGGAGTTTAGGAAACTTCGGCATATTTTTTATTGTTGAAGTGAAATTTCATTAGGCACATGAGGGTAACTTTTTTACCCTCTAGGAAAAATTAGAGAGCCATTGAGACCGATTGAGAGAGAGTGAGAAAGAGAGATCGAGAATAAATACACGCTATTGGTTTTTGGAAATTCTGTCGCATGTCTTGTGCACGTATACGGTGCGTAAACAGTGTGAATATATATACACGGAGTGATGATATACTGGTACATGATCACCTATTGGGGCTTTTACCTTCGTAATAATTAATTTACAAAGAAGTTTCACTCCTGACAAGTGTACATTGTACGCACGCACTTTTTGTGAGTCTTTTAGTGATAAAATAATTGACTGTAACTGTAACTACTATGTAAAATTCTACGTTTTAAGACAAATTTGCACGATTTTTTATGTGTATATTCTGCATATACAAAGTTTACATTGTACCACCATAACATTTTTGTACCATATTCTTGCAAACAAATTATTATTATAAGTTTAGTTTCTGAATCTCACCCTAAAAAGTGGAAATATGTCTCAACGCCAACAGCTCATTAATCGTTCGCCCTACTATTTGTGACTTCGTGTTCCACTCAGCCGCTGACCTTTTAGCATTCATGACTGATTTGATTTCAGGTGTCGAATCTGAACCTGTACCGCCTGGGTCGCAATAAGCGTTTAGGTGCTCGCATGATCGCTTCGAAGTTCGAGCCGCATGACAATTGGCTGCCACCCTGCCACAAGCCACCGCATACAATGCAACCAGGGGTGAGCATTTCTGATCTGTCCTGGCTTCAACACTTAATATATGTGCCAACTCATAAATAAGTTCTAGTGTTGAATTTTTGACAGAGTTATTACACTATACATTCTCTCTTCAATCGTTAGCTTATGTCTGATCGTGGTCAGCAAGGAGACATCTAGACAATCTGTTTCCAACGGTTTCCGTCGAGCACCTCTCTTATACTGTATAGTTTTGAGGACGATGGGTATTTCACTTGATCGATCCATCAGGTTGTTGAAAGGTCACGTGATTCTTTGCCTTCTGTGTTACCAACCAAGATCAGTTTCTCCAAGTTCTAATTCCCTCTGCGCATTGTATTAATTCCACATACTATTATTTATATTTACATTTCAAATTAACTTTGATTGCAACTATCGACACTCGCACGCAACCACAAAAACCGGTCTTGTTTGTTTCGCGCGTATGTGTGCGTGCACGTAACCTGGAGTGCGTGCGTTAGTGCGCTTTGTGACTTATTGTTCGATACCCATTTACTTGTTTGTAACTGATTAACGTCATTCACCATCTCTGCTTACATTAATAAAATATATTGTCCCTGATAAATATAGGTTATATTAATTGATAAAAAAAAAAGTTTGCAACCAATTTTGTTAATTTATTGTCAAGACAGATAATTCCATAAATATCTGCTTCCATTATCCAAAGATGTGTGGTCAAAGCAACGATCTACTTTATTATTATATTAATAAATGTTTCGTCAACAGCACGATCAAGACGAAGGCGAAAAGAAAGTGCCGATAGATAATACAGGATGTTTCATCCCGTACAATCTTATAACGCAGCATAGTATACCGGGTAAGAATTTTTTTTTTTTTTTATTTGGACCACATAATTAGGATAAACACATGTACATAAATTGGCATACATACAAAAAAACATAAAAAGCGGTGCCGTCCCTATAACACGTGGACACGACCAGCGAAATCAAGTAGATACAATATACAGTGTTAATACAAACAACCATAAAATTTAAAATACAAACTATAAAAGAATTATACTATATATTTATGAACTCTTCTATAGTCCAGTTAGATTTTTTTTAAATAAAGCGTCACAACTTTAACCCCTATGTTATATAAGTTATATGCTCATGTTTTAAAGAATTAAAGTCAGTTGTTAACCAGCTTCAAAGTGTTTCAATTAACATATATTTGAACGTATCCATACAAAAAATGCCATAGTCTCTTTTCATCACAGCGATAACAGAACTAGAAAGAATGAGATGAATGGCTTTCAAACCCAAAAATCTAAGATTCAGAGGTCTAAGAGTCTGTTGTTATAGTGCTGTAACTGAAGATTCTTCTGTCTCTTTTCATCACAGCTTGACAGAAAGAGACGGAATTAGAGTTTTATGGATAAGGGGGTTAGTGTTTATTACATTTTCAGATAAATCCATAGCGGACTGCGTGGAAGCCCTAATTGGGGCCTATCTGCTGGAATGTGGGCCCCGCGGAGCCCTGCTCTTCATGTCTTGGCTTGGTATTCGTGTTCTGCCGTGTCATCTGCTGGATCTGCCCCTGGACCATCCCTACGTACAAAGGCAGAACTACCAGGCGACCACTAGTGTTGAAGAGGTACGCTGCTCTGATTAGCCTGTCTTAGTTCGGAATCTGCTAAAACCTCTAGGTCTTGGCCTCAAACTTCAGAATCTGTTCTTCTTTTTATTTCTCAATAGGCAAGTAGGTGATCAGTCAGTATTCAGAGGAGTTCTTCGGATTAATACCTGCAGCTGAGCTTCATCATCGGACGTCAACGCAGGATACGAAATTCCATGCGTATAACGTCGACTTTTTTCTGCCGCCCACCACCACTATGTGGAACCACCTCCCCACCGATGTGTTTTCGAACCAATTTGATTTAGGGTTCTTCAAGGAATAAACGTACCAATTCTTAAATGACCGGCAACGCACTTGCGAACTTTCTGGAAATGTGTGTGTTTGTCATTAGATGTTTATTAATTTTATTGTTTTTTAAACTAAATGAGGGAAGAATCTATTTAAGTTGTTGCCTTTGGTTAGACCGTAGTAAGTGTGAACTTCGATAAAGATTTTTAAGTCTTGTGGATGAGAAATTTGAATACGAGATATGAGTTTAGTGTTTATTTAGGTAAGTATGGAAACTAATATTTATTGTTAGGATTTTCTATTTAAATTAAATTTTAAACAATAGAACAGACTGAAGTTAGAAATTTTAAATAGCAAAATTTTATTATTTTATATTGCCAAACAAGTTTTCAATTTCATTATATTCTTGAGTTTTTAGCCATTCTACAACTTTGATTTTACATTCATAGATATTAAGAGGATAAATATTTAGAATTTTATTCAGCTTATTGTACAACATGGGGCCTGTGTAACATTGGATTTTTGAATATAACTTGTTTCAGTTTGTATAGTGGGACAGACTCTATGTGTTCGTCTTCTTGCAATGGCTTCATCATAAATTATTTTTTGGTGTTATAAAGATAGTCATCTGTGCTCGGCACCTTCCTTTTTTCCTTCATCGAGCGATTACTCTACTCTTTTTTTCTAAGTTCTTTGCCAAGGGAGCGTTCAAGTATTACGCCACTAAATTTTTGGTGATTCATAAAGACTCCTACGGGTCAAAGACAGATAACATTGGTACTTATCATGATGCATCAAGGATGGTAATTAAATCTGTTCGGTTCTCGGCATACAAGACGCAAGACTGGAGAACTTCTATCGTATCGTAACTTCTATCTGATATAGCGTATAGCGTTCTGGCTAGAACGAGCCCAGACCTGCACGACTAATATTATTGACAATATGCCTTGCGCAGAACAAGCTTTGGCTTCTGGTGCGTTACCTGCCAGTCTCTGAGCCAGCCTATTTTGAATATTGTATTTTAAACTTTGGATATAAAGAGATTCCAGTAAGACCATAATGAACATTCCAGAAACCGCCTCAAAAAACCTTTGAACCGCTATCAAGTGACTCCGAGAGCTGCTGTTCGTCTGATGAGGAGGGTGCTCCGGATTCTCAACCGCCACCAGAAGACTGGAGCTGGACCGGTAGGCCGGTTGGATCTTTGCGGCCTTATAGGGATGCTGCTGGGAAATGGGTTCAAGTAAGTCCCGAAACTGTATAGCCTTCTGTTATATGCAACTATGTTAAGTCCTTTTAGCAAGGTCATTATTAACATTATTGCTAAGAAATAATGAAATAAATTTGGGGTGGTCTACGGCGCGAGTCTTTTCTGGGAGATCGAATTGTTTAAAAGGGAATATTTATCTATATCCAACACTTTCCTTCACTTTCCAATAGTTTTTACAGTACCCTTGTTTTTAAAAGCAATTGTGTTGGTTACCCTTGATGAAACTTTGTAAATTTAAAGAAGAGCGAAGCTTCCCTGACACAGGTCTCTTGACTTACTAGGGAGGCCTCAATCTGAATTCTATTCTACATATAGCTAAACAAATAAATAATTTTGAAGTTTTCCTTTGATATCATAAGTCATATATATCTTACTCAACTTCACTTTTCGGTTCTCCAAAATTAGTTTTTGAACCTTTTTGATGTTTTTTTTGGGAACAGTCTCTTTGGGGCGTGCTGCGTACTGCGTGCATCGCGCTCGGTCTTCATTTCGCCTCGTTTAAACTTAGTAAACCATCCAACCGTTGAATTTGTTTAATTTTTTAATTAATTTTATTAGCCCGTGTTTGGGGAGCTGAAAGCACCACCATCGCCACTACTTCGATATATAGAAGACCCAGAAGGAGAACTTGAACAAATGCTGTCAGGTATCACCAGTCTTATATTTATATTAAAAACATAATTTTGCAATTGAAACTAATAGAAACGAATTTACAATAACAAAATCCTGTTAACCAAAAATGATAACTCAGTTGTAAAGCTGTCAACAATCCTGACTTTCTTCTATTTTTCTCGTATATAAAAAATCTTCAAACTTTAATTATATATACTTATTTTTTAAAGTATATTGTAATAATACAATATTATTGATATGTATAATCATAAAACAATTTAAAAAATAATAACGTTGAACATAACTGCATATATATGGACGTAATATTGTAATTAAATAATATATACAGAAAATTTCTAACTACTTAAGAATGTATTAAAAATTCAATCTCTTTAATTTCAATTATTATTAGTAAATGCAATTGTACGGAAATAGCAAATTTTAAAATTATGTTATGTTAAATACAATTTTATCTATATTAGAGATACGTTCTTATAACATTTTTGTTGGCAATAAAAAAAACACATAAGACAAGACATACACAATTTTGGACTATGTATAGACTCAGAAATGCAAAATAAAGTCAATGAGTTTACAGTGTAACGGGGCTTTTTTCAGGTTATGAAGAGCTGGAGAAGACCTTACAATATAGATTCCGCGATAGATCGTTGTTACTGCAAGCCCTTACTCACGCGTCCCATCAGAAAAATAGACTGACGGACTGCTATCAGCGGCTGGAGTTCCTCGGAGATGCCATTTTAGGTAGAACAAAGTCATTTAAATATAATATATGTTCACTTTTTGCTATATACATTTAATTACACTTTGTTATATTTAACATACATATAAAAAAAACAGATTTCTTCTTTGTAACTATTAAATTTTTAGTAAAAATGAATCAATTGATGTCATGCTATAAGACAAGACAAGTACATAATAAATAAAGTAAATAATAAATAAAGAATATGGGTATCCAACAATAAGTTACCAAACGCAATGATGTACGTATGTCGCGGTTATGTGCACGCACACATACGCAAGCAACAAGACCAGTTTTTGTGGTTGCGAGCGTGCTTCGATAAAAAGATGATATTTATTGATTTATTTACATTTTTTTTGTTTAAAAGTACATACACTTTGCTTACATACAGTACTAAGCCAATACGATAATGTTGAAAAAATTATATTCAAATAAATATGTCAGAGATTATCTAATAAAAAATGCGATGTCATTTGCTTTATTAGAATGGCAACACCACAAATATCACAGACATCTTACAGGTTGTAATATACGTTATATATCAGCCGGGCTGATAGCTTTAGTTTTTTATCTATTCATAAAAACTATTGTACTCTGTTAAAATACTCTTTCGTATCTTTCTCTCACATTGTGTGTATCCTGTAATGAAAGGAGACTTCAGTTAAACAGTTCAAGTAGATTATATGTAAGTGCTGTTAGACCCTGAAGATTTATTTATTTACACTTCGTTACACTACAATATAAAAAAATAAACATAATTAAATCAAAAGGAGGGCAACTGGCGGCCTTATCGCTTTCGAGAGATCTCTTCCAGGCAACCACTGTGAGTAAAGAAAAAATAAAAATGTATCAAATTACATAAGATAGGCAAGTAGTGCAAAAATACATGTTATACACATTAATATCTCATCAGTCACAATTATTTTTCAGATTATTTGATAACCCGACACTTATATGAAGACCCGCGGCGTCACTCGCCCGGCGCCCTCACAGACCTACGTTCCGCACTCGTGAATAACACAATATTCGCTACCTTGGCTGCTAGGCACGGCTTTCATAAGTAAGTAAAAATTTCAGTTTGGAGGGTAGGTGCAAATTTTTTATTCCTACCCTCACTTCATAAAATCGTAGTATAAGAGCCCGCTGCTAATCCCGTATTCTTAAATCTAGTTTCACTACGTGATTAGACTGCCCGGTTATAAAAGACAAAACTAATCATAAATTTTATCGACTGACAATTCTGCTGCTAATAAAAAATAAAAATAACAGCTGTCAATCTATTTTTTATGTTTGATTGTGGTGTTGCCAACAGTGAAATCTCTATGTCTTGGTTCCATGACTTTCCGTGTCATTATATTTTAAATTCCTAATGAAATATGCTCAATGCTGAAGTTTTTTTTGAAAACATTTTTCCGTGACTTCAAGTATGTTTAAATAAATTTCAGATATTTCCGTCACATGTCTCCCGGACTCAACGAAGTCCTGACGAAGTACGTGAAGATACAAGAGGAGAATGGTCACTCTATTAGTGAAGAGGTAGGGTTTCAAATGATTTCTTATTATCTATATAAGAATTGATTGCTGTACGGTACGTTTATCTCGCTTAAACTCGAGAACTAAACCGATTTGGATAATTTTGATATTTGTGGAAATTAATTATTAGTAAAGAATAATATTGCTGGCATCACTGCCTATGCATTCCAGGTTTATTTTAAAAAATATATTAAGTTTACTTTATTACTGTTTTTGATGAAAAAGGACGTAATTATCACTCGCCTCAAATCCAAATGTGGAGGACCGCACTTAATAAAATAGAGACATTCACTAACAAATAAAATTTATGCATAGACTAAGATGTTCACTCGTATTGAAATTGAAAAATGTTCCAAAAAGGTTTGCCATCTCTGACATGTTAAAAATGATAGCTTTCTACGGTATTAAAAATCAGAGTATAGACAATTATTTTCTCTTTAAGTCGGTAGAAATTTGGTTTGTAAAGACTGCGGACTTTTTAAAATTATTTGTCTGTGCCCAAAGACATTTAACATTACGATCTAGCCTAACTTAGGACTTATAAGTAATTTAAGTCTAACCTAATTTAATATTCATAAAAATATTTTAACACTAACTCACACACGCGTACAACTTTATTTCTACTAACTCCTAAGTAGTTGACTGTTTTGTTTTCTTTCCTTATTTACGTTAAATTTGTTTGCCTACCCATATATGTATGTACCTTTGTTACCACTCAATTTGACTTAGCTGTGGATGGGATTCTTACAGTCTCTATTGAAGGGAAGACTCAGATCTTGTGTACTATTTTTTCACTTACCTTAATAGTTTGACCTTTTTTATTAGGCCCATGGGAGTTGAGCCTCGACGTTGGCTCTGTGCGAACCAAACGGGCAGTTATACGAATATATTATTATTTTTTTGTTTAACCAATTATTTTAATTCTATTTTCAGCATTATTTAATACAAGAAGATGAGATGGAGCAAGCTGAAGATGTAGAGGTACCGAAGGCACTCGGGGATCTCTTTGAATCCGTAGCGGGGGCAATTTTCCTTGATTCCGGTGAGTTACTTTTTATTTCATTATTATTAAACAAATTAGAAACAGGTTTTACAACTTATTTCACAAAAGAATTACAAAATATCTAGAGAACCGGTTGAGCGATCTGAATATTGCATGTTCTAGTCATTCTGTTTTGTGGAGCGGGCACCCACAATGGGGTTTGTGAAAAAAGTACTTTTGCTAAACTGGACAATATGATAAATAAGAAAGGTTTCTAAGTTTATAAAGAATAAGAATTTTGAAAAATTGTTTCAATCTTACAATACATTAACTAGCAAACTTACTAACGCAAAAATTTCAAGCTAAAAACATTAATGTTTCTGACTAACATAGGATATAAATAAAAAATAAAAGGAAAAAGTTAATTAATCAATAAAGCTTCTTATACATTTGACGAATATTTAAATGATCCTAATCCTTGGGATTGATTTGCACCAGTCCAAACAATTTGTATGACTCAAAACTTGATTAAAAAGAGAGGCGGAGAGAGTCTTGCCAGCTCTTCTCGCCCGCTCTACACAGGTTGAGGGACTTGCGAACTGGTAGTAAATGTAAATTTAGAATCAATTTAACATTTTTTCTGTTGACGTTCTTTAGTGTACTGGTTTACCTATATGAATAAAGTTATTTTGACTTGACTATTTATAGAAAACACTTTTTTTTACGGATTGAAGCTCCTCCCTACGGATTGAAGATACATTATAAACTTATCATTATTTTACATAATTTTGAATTTTACCTGACGTTTCGCGTGCTTTACAGCGTGCGTGGTCACGATGACTTAATAGCTTCAATCCGTTAAAAAAGTATTTTCTTTAAATGTGTAAAAGTTGACTTGATTATATTTTTTTCTCCAAAATATTATGTTCACAACAAACATTAATAATTTTACAAATTTCTATTATTATTTGGAAGTTTGTTTTTCCGTGCCTGTTTTTTTATTAATTCTTGTTTAAAATGGATTCTCAGTTGAAGTTCTCAAAAGTTTATGTACAAGTGGAAAAGCACTTTCACATAGTGACTTAACTTTTCTAAACTACCCGCATTTATAATTTATCCTATTTTTAGGAGACTTTAGCTAAGCACTACTCAATTCGAACTCACACCCAGCAATCAATACTACGGAACATACAATAACGAGAGTTGACGCGCTTTCCGGTTTCTTAGAAATAAGTAGGAGACTTTTCTGTAATTGAAACTCTATTTCCAGGCATGTCTCTTGGAGCGGTGTGGCGGTCGTACGCCCGTCTGATGATGGCGGAACTGGAAGCCTTCAGTGCCGCAGCACCCAAGTCGCCAGTCAGAGAATTGTTGGAGGCCGAACCGGACACGGCTAAGTTTGGGTGAGTGTCCGATATATTTCTGTGTCCGTTGAGGAGTTTTTAAATAATGGGGCAAACGGGTCGGTGTTACAATGGCTATTCACATTGACAGAAGAGTCGCAAGTGCGTTGTCGGCTGAGGAAGAACTCTAGGTCGGATTTAAGTGGTTACAGTGTATAAAAATATTTTCTGCCCATAATAGATGGATAATAGATATCACTGTCGTTAGATATGTCGATCTTGACGTCAGTCAGTGCGCAGGCGTCGATCAAAGATCAAATGGGACAAGAGTAACGATCCGTACTAATGACAGATTAACATATTCTAATCTCCACGGTGTATATGCCGCAGCCAACTAGCCTAATTAGCCGTTCAATTAACAGCCTAGCCTTTTAACTAAATAGCCCCGTTTAACCAACGGCCTCTAAGATATTCAACCGTAGCGTTTTTTACAAAATTTATAAACTGGCTAATGCTTAAGCCATTTGTACGATAGAGTCATTATTTGGCAGAAATAAAATAGATGAAACATATGATATAAAATATATTTCTTTTAAAAATTAATTGCTTAAGTCAAATTCCCAATATTATTGTCACTACACTCTTCTATTGTAACACCGGAATACACCAAAGTTGTGGTTTGCCGACGCCATTGACAGTTTGAAGAGTTTCAGAGTGAAACGTCATCGATCCAAGTCATTTGCCTAGCTGTTTGATTAAACAACTCAACTGGCCTTAAAGATCTTTCAGGCCGCTAGTTAAATGGCTAGGCTGTTAATTGAACGGCTAATTATGCTAGTTGACTGCGATATATATATTGCGTAGTGTTGCCATTGTAATAAAATAAAATACATCATACAATTATATTAATTCTTATTTACATTGAACAATCAACAATTTATATCAACAGTTAAACTGACCATATTGAAATTATCTGCTTAATGATTGTTCAGTGGGAATAAAAATTAATTTAGAATGCTTTCGATTATATAATCAACATTTATAATTTCTTCAAAATTTTCTTTATACAATTTTCACCGTTATTAAATAGATTGACTAACTTTTTGTTTTTTTTTTATATTATCAACATTACCAAAGTGTAAAGGATCCACAGTTTACCCAATGTAACTCTATTTAGCCTACTGGATAAATTAATTTCACGGCACAAGAGTTTTAAAATTCAAACCAAACTTTCAGCTATGACATAGTATACTTTTTTCAGAAAACCCGAACGCCTAGCAGATGGTAGACGAGTCCGCGTGTGCGTAGAAGTGTTCGGCAGAGGCACCTTCAAGGGAATAGGACGGAACTATCGCATCGCCAAAGGCACCGCGGCCAGGTGTGCGCTGCGGCACTTGAAGATCCATCGTGGGAGATAAAGGATCGTATCACTTCCAAAAAGAAAATCCTTCATCAGTCAAAACTTAGGGCTAAGTATAACTATTGAATTGAATGCTTTGATTTTTTAATTCCCTTTACATTCCTGTTTATATAAATAAGTTGTTTTTGTCGATGTTTATAATATAAAAAGGGTTTCCAGCCTTTTTAAAGTCACTTTGTAAAAAAACTTGATAAACATGTCAAGAAACAGTGTTCATATATTTATAAAATCAGTATGTATACTCTAGTTCTAAACCCAACAGTCATAGCGAACATTGACAATTTACGTGACAACTGCCACTGTCAATGTCAAATGTCGGTGACAATTCAATCATATATAGATTTTTTTACATTTTATACGTGTTTTTTTTTGTTATCCCATACGATTTTTAATACCGCAGAATCTGACAGCCGTCATTTTTTGACATGTCAGACATGGCAAACCTTTTTGGCCGGGCACCTTTTTCAATTTTAATACGAGTGAACATCTTAGTCTATGCATACATTTTATTAAGTGCGGTCCTCCACGTTAAAGGTGGATTTACGGCGAGTGATAATTACGTTATTTTTCATCACAAACAGGTAAAGTTAACATTTTTTTTTAAGTTTTACTGAAACTGGAATTAGTTAAATCGATATATTGTTCGTGATATTGAAGAAACAGTGTTCAGCTGAATACACAACCCCGAATAAATGAAAAAACGAAATTTCCATGGTATTTAAAGATGGAAACATCATCAATTATACTTAGATTTTAATACAATTTTTATGATATAAAAGTTTTTTATTCCATTGTGTAACTCCCTAAACATTTGTGCAGTGTAGAGTTCCTTAGATGTTCAGTTACATATTTTTTATTTATACTCTCAAACATCTCAGATGAGGAAGTCTATCTGATACTGATGAAAAGATAAGTTATAATGACCGGATCCACGCAACTTTTTCACAAGCGGGTAGTTTGCAATATCGCAGCATACACGAGGGTCTCTTTGTATTGAAGAAGCCGTATGGGTCTGCTAAGCATCCGCGAATATACAATTTTAATACATAATTATGTAGAAATGAAGAAAATAATATTAGCAAATATTAACTATGAAGTTGCTGAAAATATGTACCAAGTCAAACGGAATTTGTTTTTTTTTTTGGGGAAATTAAATTTGTTAAATACATTCAGTCATTACAGCGGTCCGTTTTCGCACCGCTAGACGTTCATATAAAATAAGGATCTTGAGCACTGTCTAACATGTCTAAAACAGAACTGGTTTGACAGATATTGAAACTAAATTTAGTTTCGTCTATAAACTAGGAATTAATAATAAAAAAAACATAAAAACACACATTTATTAGAAATTAAACAAATGTATACGTTTAAAACACGGTTAGTTACAGATTATTAATTAAAAGACAATCAAAGATAAAATTTTAAGTGTTCGTCACGCCAAATTTAAAAAATATATTTCAGTTGTCAAACTGACAACTGACGTTACAGACGCAATTCGTAGCTGAAGGCTCACGTCAGCCACCTACTGCCCAAAGGCTCGAAAATACATTGTTAACGCGATTTGGGGGTCTTGTGAGGCTTCAGGGAGGAATTCCATTTATTTTAGAAATCTTCGACGTACCGGACCTAACCACCAACAGTCGAAGAATATCTTTTGTCTATACGCTCTTGATGCCAAGTTTTAGATCCACCCTTGGGATAATCTAACTATTTTTGATTTTGATCATCAACATTTCGTAAAATACATAAATACAGCAAAGTACAATCTGCCATGTACTATATGGAACAAAAGGAATTAATTTTGACAATTGACAATTCTCAATAAAGACGTTTAGGAATAATTTTAAAAGCTGACATTTAATCCTTATTATTTTATAACCTAGTATCATTTTCAAGCAGCTTTGCAAATGATAAAGATTGGAGTTAGCCCTACATGGAAATCCAACATGACAGTTTGAAGTTTGAACCATAGAGTAAATTATTTTCGTATCTTACAGAAAAACACACTATAGGTATAACTCTAACAATTAGTTAATTAAATCTTGGTATTATTTGATACCGGATGGTAGGTCCTTCATTTTAATTAATTTTGGCGCGGACGGGCTTTCACAAGTGCAGTAACAATTTTTCGTGTTTTTCGGTCCTCGGGGCAGGATGACAAACTGTAGATCGACAACTGTTTGTAATGCTTGAAGATTATCTGAAAATATAAACGATTTATACACAGCTATAATAAATAAATTCTACTTAGCTTGTACTTTCGAAACTTATAGAACAATAACGATTGTTGTGTGGAAAACTTAAAAAGTGCTCTGTGGTCGTAATGGAAATTAATCGAAGCGGAAAAATACATAGTTCGAAAATAATACCAGTTGTATAAATTAAATAGAGATTAGATACTTTACCGTCAAAAAATTATCGTATCGTATTATAAATATATTATTACTGAGAAAACTATCGTAAAATGCCTATATATGCCTGGTTTTTGGTACTCTAGCGGTTATTTTCATTTTTAAATATCACATCATAGTATTTTATGATATACTATCAGCGCTAATAAAATAATATCAATTTTTAATTGTAATTCAATAAATAAAAGAAAGAAAAATTAGGATGTTTTGGCGTTGATATGAATATGTATTGGATGTAAATCCCAAAGTAGCGTAATTTAGTTCGATGTGTATCTCGCCCGAAATAATAATACACGAAATAATTTACGATAGTAAAAACTAAGTGACTGTTTAATCACAAGTTTTTTTATGTCAGCAAATTTCTAAATTAGAAATTTTTGATTTCTTACCTATGTTCTGTATGTCTTGTCCGGGTGCTGTAGGTTGAGATCCAGAAGCTGGTTTCTCGACTGGACTAATATCAGGGCATGGATTATGACTTAAAGTCACTTCGCTGCCACCAGGGCTGGTTCCGTCTGTACCAGCATTGCTTCCGAGACTTTCTTGAGATGAAGGTCCTCGAGGATTTGGTTCCGATCCATTGGGATTGTTTCCCTCTGGGTTGGACTCTTGCGGAGTTACGTCTGGTCCATTGGGATTGTTACCCACTGGCTTGGTTTGTTGCGGGGTAACTTCTGATCCATTGGGATTGTATCCCTCTGGGTTGGATTCTTGTGGGGTAACCTCTGATCCATTGGGATTGTTTCCCACTGGGTTGGATTCTTGCGGAGTTACGTCTGGTCCATTGGGATTGTTACCCACTGGCTCGGTTTGTTGCGGGGTAACTTCTGATCCATTGGGATTGTATCCCTCTGGGTTGGATTCTTGCGGAGTTACGTCTGGTCCATTGGGATTGTTACCCACTGGCTTGGTTTGTTGCGGGGTAACTTCTGATCCATTGGGATTGTATCCCTCTGGGTTGGATTCTTGCGGAGTTACGTCTGGTCCATTGGGATTGTTACACACTGGCTTCTTTTGTTGCGGGGTAACTTCTGATCCATTGGGATTGTATCCCTCTGGGTTGGATTCTTGTGGGGTAACTTCTGGTCCGTTGGGATTGTATCCCTCTGGGTTGGATTCTTGCGGAGTTACGTCTGGTCCATTGGAATTGTTACCCACTGGCTTGGTTTGTTGCGGGGTAACTTCTGATCCATTGGGATTGTTTCCCACTGGGTTGGATTCTTGCGGAGTTACGTCTGGTCCATTGGGATTGTTACCTACTGGCTCGGTTTGTTGCGGGGTAACTTCTGATCCATTGGGATTGTATCCCTCTGGGTTGGATTCTTGCGGAGTTACGTCTGGTCCATTGGGATTGTTACCCAGTGGCTTGGTTTGTTGCGGGGTAATTTCTGATCCATTGGGATTGTATCCCTCTGGGTTGGATTCTTGTGGGGTAACCTCTGATCCATTGGGATTGTTTCCCACTGGGTTGGATTCTTGCGGAGTTACGTCTGGTTCATTGGGATTGTTACCCACTGGCTTGGTTTGTTGCGGGGTAACCTTTGATTCATTGGGATTGTTTCCCACTGGGTTGGATTCTTGCGGAGTTACGTCTGGTCCATTGGGATTGTTACCCACTGGCTCGGTTTGTTGCGGGGTAACTTCTGATCCGTTGGGATTGTATCCCTCTGGGTTGGATTCTTGCGGAGTTACGTCTGGTCCATTGGGATTGTTACCCACTGGCTTGGTTTGTTGCGGGGTAACTTCTGATCCATTGGGATTGTATCCCTCTGGGTTGGATTCTTGTGGGGTAACTTCTGGTCCGTTGGGATTGTATCCCTCTGGGTTGGATTCTTGCGGAGTTACGTCTGGTTCATTGGGTTTGTTACCCACTGGCTTGGTTTGTTGCGGGGTAACCTTTGATTCATTGGGATTGTTTCCCAATGGGTTGGATTCTTGCGGAGTTACGTCTGGTCCATTGGGATTGTTATCCACTGGCTCGGTTTGTTGCGGGGTAACTTCTGGTCCGTTGGGATTGTTTCCCACTGGGTTGGATTCTTGCGGAGTTACGTCTGGTCCATTGGGATTGTTACCCACTGGCTTGGATTCTTGCGGGGTAACTTCTGGTCCATTGGGATTTCTACCCACTGGCTTGGTTTGTTGCGGGGTAACTTCTGATCCCTTGGGATTGTATCCCTCTGGGTTGGATTCTTGTGGGGTAACTTCTGGTCCGTTGGGATTGTATCCCTCTGGGTTGGATTCTTGCGGAGTTACGTCTGGTCCATTGGGATTGTTACCCACTGGCTTGGTTTGTATTAGGGTAACTTCTGATCCGTTGGGATTGTATCCCTCTGGGTTGGATTCTTGCGGGGTAACTTCTGGTCCATTGGGATTGTTACCCACTGGCTTGGTTTGTTGCGGGGTAACTTCTGATCCCTTGGGATTGTATCCCTCTGGGTTGGATTCTTGTGGGGTAACTTCTGCTCCGTTGGGATTGTATCCCTCTGGGTTGGATTCTTGCGGAGTTACGTCTAGTCCATTGGGATTGTTACCCACTGGCTTGGTTTGTTGCGGGGTAACTTCTGGTCCGTTGGGATTGGTACCCTCTGGATTGGATTCTTGCGGAGTAACTTCTGGTCCATTAGCATTGGTGCCCTCTGGCTTGGATTCTTGCGGAGTTATGTCTGTTCCATTGGGATTGTTTCCCTCTGGGTTGGATTCTTGCGGAGTTACGTCTGGTCCATTGGGATTGTTATCCACTGGCTCGGTTTGTTGCGGGGTAACTTCTGGTCCGTTAGGATTGTTTCCCACTGGGTTGGATTCTTGCGGAGTTACGTCTGGTCCATTGGGATTGTTACCCACTGGCTTGGTTTGTTGCGGGGTAACTTCTGATCCATTGGGATTGTATCCCTTTGGGTTGGATTCTTGCGGAGTTACGTCTGGTCCATTGGGATTGTTACCGACTGGCTTGGTTTGTTGCGGGGTAACCTCTGATCCATTGGGATTGTTTCCCTCTGGGTTGGATTCTTGCGGAGTTACGTCTGGTCCTTTGGGATTGTTTCCCACTGGGTTGGATTCTTGCGGAGTTACGTCTGGTCCGTTGGGATTGTATCCCTCTGGGTTGGATTCTTGCGGAGTTACGTCTGGTCCATTGGGATTGTTACCCACTGGCTTGGTTTGTATTAGGGTAACTTCTGATCCATTGGGATTGTATCCCTCTGGGTTGGATTCTTGCGGGGTAACTTCTGGTCCATTGGGATTGTTACCCACTGGCTTGGTTTGTTGCGGGGTAACTTCTGGTCCGTTGGGATTGGTACCCTCTGGATTGGATTCTTGTGGGGTAACTTCTGGTCCGTTGGGATTGTATCCCTCTGGGTTGGATTCTTGCGGAGTTACGTCTAGTCCATTGGGATTGTTACCCACTGGCTTGGTTTGTTGCGTGGTAACTTCTGTTCCATTGGGATTGGTACCTTCTGGGTTGGTTTCTTGCGGAGTTACGTCTGGTCCATTCGGATTGGTACCTTCTGGTCCGTTGGGATTGTATCCCTCTGGGTTGGATTCTTGTGGGGTAACTTCTGATCCATTGTGATTGCATCCCTCTGGGTTGGATTCTTGTGGGGTAACATCTGTTCCATTGGGATTGGTACCTTCTGGGTTGGTTTCTTGCGGAGTTACGTCTAGTCCATTGGGATTGTTACCCACTGGCTTGGTTTGTTGCGGGGTAACTTCTGGTCCGTTGGGATTGGTACCCTCTGGATTGGATTCTTGCGGAGTAACTTCTGGTCCATTAGCATTGGTGCCCTCTGGCTTGGATTCTTGCGGAGTTATGTCTAGTCCATTGGGATTGTTACCCACTGGCTCGGTTTGTTGCGGGGTAACTTCTGGTCCGTTAGGATTGTTTCCCACTGGGTTGGATTCTTGCGGAGTTACGTCTGGTCCATTGGGATTGTTACCCACTGGCTCGGTTTGTTGCGGGGTAACTTCTGGTCCGTTGGGATTGTTTCCCACTGGGTTGGATTCTTGCGGAGTTACGTCTGGTCCGTTGGGATTGTATCCCTCTGGGTTGGATTCTTGCGGAGTTACGTCTGGTCCATTGGGATTGTTACCCACTGGCTTGGTTTGTATTAGGGTAACTTCTGATCCATTGGGATTGTATCCCTCTGGGTTGGATTCTTGCGGGGTAACTTCTGGTCCATTGGGATTGTTACCCACTGGCTTGGTTTGTTGCGGGGTAACTTCTGGTCCGTTGGGATTGGTACCCTCTGGATTGGATTCTTGTGGGGTAACTTCTGGTCCGTTGGGATTGTTACCCACTGGCTTGGTTTGTTGCGAGGTAACTTCTGTTCCATTGGGATTGGTACCTTCTGGGTTGGTTTCTTGCGGAGTTACGTCTGGTCCATTCGGATTGGTACCTTCTGGTCCGTTGGGATTGTATCCCTCTGGGTTGGATTCTTGTGGGGTAACTTCTGATCCATTGTGATTGCATCCCTCTGGGTTGGATTCTTGTGGGGTAACATCTGTTCCATTGGGATTGGTACCTTCTGGGTTGGTTTCTTGCGGAGTTACGTCTAGTCCATTGGGATTGTTACCCACTGGCTTGGTTTGTTGCGGGGTAACTTCTGGTCCGTTGGGATTGGTACCCTCTGGATTGGATTCTTGCGGAGTAACTTCTGGTCCATTAGCATTGGTGCCCTCTGGCTTGGATTCTTGCGGAGTTATGTCTAGTCCATTGGGATTGTTACCCACTGGCTCGGTTTGTTGCGGGGTAACTTCTGGTCCGTTAGGATTGTTTCCCACTGGGTTGGATTCTTGCGGAGTTACGTCTGGTCCATTGGGATTGTTACCCACTGGCTCGGTTTGTTGCGGGGTAACTTCTGGTCCGTTAGGATTGTTTCCCACTGGGTTGGATTCTTGCGGAGTTACGTCTGGTCCATTGGGATTGTTACCCACTGGCTTGGTTTGTTGCGGGGTAACTTCTGATCCATTGGGATTGTTACCATCTGGGTTGGATTCTTGCGGGGTAACTTCTGGTCCGTTGGGATTGGTACCCTCTGGATTGGATTCTTGCGGAGTAACTTCTGGTCCATTAGGATTGGTGCCCTCTAGCTTGGACCCTGGCGGACCTTGAGTTATGACAGTTTCTGGTGCATTTTCATTTGTAATTTGTTGAGTTTTGTCTATAATAACAGGAGATTCTTTTGTTGTTGTTATAATAGTTATAGTTGCACCATTTTCCGTTTCGGTTTTTGTTTCTTCGGAGATAATAGATGCTTTACCCGATATCTCCGATTTTGGCGCTTCCGTTGTTGTTGTCGTCGTCGTCGTTGTTGTTGTTGTCGTATTAAGTGCTGGTTTGTTATCTTTCATATATATTATTTGACCTGTTAAATCTGAAAAGGATATTAACATAAGTATAAGAGTAGAAAGACAAAATAAATGTTCACAGTAAAACAATACCTTTGTGTCCAGTAGCTACAGTTAGGACTTTAAGAGCGTCGATGAAAGCTGAAAGGAAATTAGATATTAATTTCATGCTTCTAAAAATGTAATAAATATTATTTTAATACCAACTTGTTTCTTTTGTAAAAGCCAATAACTTCGTTATTGCGTTGTCCAAAACTGAAAAAGATATTTAAATATTAATTAAAATAATTACGAATATAATGTATTTAGTTGATGTCATCAACCCAAGTGTTATCCAAGACCTCGGGTTCGTTGTAGGGGATATTTGCGACGGACCAGAATCTGTTGCACAGATCCCCGTTATCAACGACGTTGTATGGACTGTATCTATAATTACATATTAAACATCACATAGCCAAAAAAATATCGTAGACGTTTTGATTCAATTTGATTTCATGTTCCTTCTTTTATTATTGATCTTCATGAGTGTACAAAGTTAAATTAGGTTTTGAACATACGCAACAAGTTGTACAACTTCCTAATGTGCCTTGTGGTTGGAGATTACGATTCTAAATGGATCCAGGCTTTTTTATGTGTTAATATTTTATGTTGTAATTTCGAAATTAATCGTTATGTTTTATTTAGTGAGCGACTTCAGTCTATCGTTGTCTATCACTTATGTATAATAATTATAATCAATGGCACTACAACCTTTTTAGGTCTAGGCCTCATATTCTGTATCTGTTTCATGATCATTTGTCAATCGAATAGGCAAGTAAGTGATCCTGATCTTCTGTGCCTGACGCACGCCGTCGACTTTTTGCGTCTACGGCAAGCCGGTTTCCTCACGATGTTTTCCTTCACCGTTCGAGCGAATGCTAAATGAAAATCCATTGGTGCACAGCCGGGGATCGAAGCTACGACATCAGGGATGAGAGTCGCATGCTGAAGCCACTAGGCCAACATTGCTCATCACTTATGTGTATGTGTGTAAAAACGCTATTCATACAAACTAAATGCGTCTCTGACAAATTGTGTTGACGCTGAGATGAAAAGAGATATGTTTAAAACGCAATTGACTTTATCAATTAACGGATTAATAATTAGTTTAATACTCACGTAATCGTTTACTCAATGTAGTGAACAAATCAAAGAATTTGATTACATCTGAAAAAAGACAACATCTTTACACAACACATAAACGGTTTTGTTTATAGAAAAATAAGTGTATTATGAATAAGTTAATGTTTATTAGCAATCATTACATTCAAATACAGTATCCTTACCCATATTCGATGTTTTGTGAATAACCTCGAACCATTCAAAGAAACCTGCAAATAAACTTGTCTTAAAACAATTTCAAACGCTTTTTTGTCCACAGGAATTGAACTGGAGACTAACATAACCAATGTAACATTTAAAGTATCGTTTGACATTAATTTAAAGTTAAAAGTTAATCTTACCTTCGATGCCCAGTAACTTGTTAATTTTAATATTTGCGACTGGCAATGTAGACGTGTTGGTAATACGCAAAATCGTTAATACAACGATTATTATGTTAGTGTGTGTGTATAACTTGAAACGCCTGATCAGCACGAAGATATCTGTAACACATTCCCGTAACTATTTGGACACACAAAGATATATTGAATATTGTAAAAAAAGACAAAATTTAAACGCATGCATACAGGGATCTATGCTACTTGTATGATTTTTTCCTATTCAGTGTCGAGACCCATGGTCCGTGGAGTCCTAGCGCTATAAGGCTTTTTAAGGAAATAGCCAAAACGATGGTCAACATCACAGGAGAAGAGCTGGCAACCTCGGACAAAGAATTAGTCTAGCTATTCAAAGGGGAACGCTGCCTGTATCTTCAGAATCTTGCCTAAAGGGACTCCTTTTATTAATATATTTTTTAAGGATTTCAACATAATTTAGGAGTATGATATTATGATGGCACTTCTACGATACTTCCTTATTTACACTGTGTTTATTAAAACGGGAAAATATTTTTAACTACTGACCCGTTTCCTTTGTTACGGATATAATCACTTTCCAGCCTTGTGTCAAATCTGAAACGGAATTTATATTAATAAAATAGAAGATGTGAGGAAGTTTTTGTGGGAAGACTCAGATTTTGTTTAAGCAGTAATTTAAAATATTAAGTATTATTTGTTGTTTCTAATGTTAAATTTCAGTTTTCTTTAGTTTATTTAAATACGTTATTGTCCATTAATGTACTTACTTGTTTTCTGTTACATATATATTGTAATGTAATGAGTCCTTTCTGTATTATCTAAGTGTTTTGTTTCATAATATGTACGTTAGCTTTAAAATTATGTAAATAATTATATGTTTATAATAATAATACATAGCTTCAATCCGTTTAAAAAGTGTTTTCTTAACATGATAATTAAATAAATAAAATGTAGCAACAACTCAAACGGTAATGCATATTTTTTTAAATTTATTATTTTATTTTATAAGTAATAATGATAAATATTTTTATTTATTTACATTATCATGTTAAGAAAACACTTTAAAAACGGATTGAAGCTATGTATTACTATTATAAACATTTAATTATTTATATAATTTTTTTCCGACGTTTGACGACTCTATTCTTTTAAGCCACACTATTCACGTATTACTTATCCTATCAAACGTTATACCTTAAAATCCCTACTACTCTATACTTCTTAGCTCTACTCTGTACTCTACTATCATTCGTTCTCCACCACCAACTATGGAAAATATAAAATATCTGTAACATACTGACAGAGAACAAAATAGTCTTTATATAGTATATCTTTTTTCATTTTTTTGCGACTGAGGCGCGAACTAACTGTTGCAGTATCTGGCAGAATGACCAGCGCCGTAGAACAACTCTCCTCTTCAGCATAATGCTGAACCACAGCACACACGCATTACACACATAAAACGTACCTCGTTTTTTAAAAGAAAAAAAAAGATTATCTCTCTTTTTATTTGATTATTGTGTGGGTGTTTTGTTAGTAATAAATGTTATAAGCCTATGTCTAGTGGCGCTACAACCCTTTGGCGTGGCTTCTAATTTCTGTATCTGGTTTTTATGGTTTTTTTTATAGCCAAGTAGGTGATTAGCCTTCTGTCTCGCTGACATTTTTGGTCTACTCGTTTTCTCGTGTCGGTTTTGGTTGTCGGTCGGTTGATAATATTTGTTTGAGTGGCGTTACAGCTTCCTGGGAATATGTTGGTATGTTATATGAATTGTTTTAAGTTACGACTTATTGATTTCCTAATCCCACAGCTTATATTAACAATGTATACCAAACAACTATCGTAAAGATGGCCAAAGATGGAATTCATAATATGTACAACGGCTCATATATAAAAGTAAAAAATCAATAAAAAATATTCAATAGGTACAACTAAGTACCGAATACCTGTTTCGGCTATGTTGTGTGATGGTATCTACGTGAAGGTGTGTTTGTGGTGTGTGCTCATGATGCAGGCGATTGCCTTTTTTTAATGTAATAGGAGGCGAACGAGCAGGACGCGGCGTCCATGCATCGCGTTCTCTCTCCCTAAAATATGCTACTTGTGGTCGAAATGAATTCGTGTATGCGGTGATGAGAATGTAAGTGCGTGCTCCTATTTCACCATGCTCCTGTTCCTGCTGATGTCATGTGGAACATAGTGTGATGGTTGCAGGGTCTTACAAACGTTGTGCAATACAAAAAAAAACTTGGCAATTAATGAGAGTGGCGGAGAGTTTCTTGTCAGTTCTTCCCTTCCGTTCTACGCCCTTTGGGAACTGGCAGTAAATGTAAAATTAGAAGCATTTAATGTATATTTTAAGTAATATTTTATTAAGCGATACATATGGACACTCACACTGCTAGAAGGCTCGCAAGTGTATTGCCGGCCTTAATTGGTACGTTCTTATCTTGAAGGACCCTAAGTAAAATTGGTTCGGAAATACTTCAGTGGGCAGCTGGTTCCGCATAGTGGTGGTGCGTGGCAAAATCTGCCTTAAAAAACGCTCAGTTGTGGACGTCGAGGTGATACGGATGGTATTTCGTATTCTGACGTCCAATAATGAAACTCGGCTGCACTCTCCATGGTCTCCGTGCTTAGATGTTCTTAATTCTCCTTTAAGCATATTCAGCGATAGCTTATACGAGTTTTTATTTCTAATATTAGGTTCCGGCTTATAGAATCCAATATAATCAGGTCTAAATAAAAGATTTCGTTAAGAAAAAATACTTACTTTTCGCTCCAGTAACTTTAATCATAAGTTGTCTCAAGAAGTCAACGACATCTTCGTGGGCCGAATCGCGCTGTATTTGTTCTAGAACCGCTATGGCGTCAACTGAAAAATATTATATATTTTGATAGGAAATCTGAATTCTTTAGGGAAATATATATTGTATCGTATAAAGCAAGTGTTTTTTGTCGTCTGCTTTGTACCATTAAGCCTGGATTTAAGTTTGACTTGTATAAATCCAATTATATATTTTTATTGGCATAGAAAGTTGGTACGTAATTCGTAAATCTAAATAAAATAAATAACCGCAAATGAAGGAGCAATGAAATAAAATGTTAAGTTCGGTCAATCACTATGGACCCATTTCAGAGACAGGTTATTGTTGGGTTGTATGAAATTTTAATTTTGCGCCTTCAGTCATTATATAATGTATCACTCTATAGTTGTCTAATGTTAGATCACTGATTACTCGAGTGCATACTTTTTCCGCCATTATCTTGGTTTACAATAAATAATTAACGCTTAGATTACTTTAAATACTCGTTTCATATGAAGTCATGAAAATACATATAAATTTTTAATATTTAAACATATTTTGGAAATTAAGAGTTCAGGAGGAGGCCTTTATCTAAAAGCGGTTCTGCAGAACACGAAGAATTGGAAATAACAATAACTAACGTAGACTAAGTGTGTGACGAAACTAACACCTATCTGAATTGTTATAGTTTTCAGGTAAAGAGGCTTTATTATTATTATAATTCCATTGAATGATCCATTGTTTCAAGCCTATTAATTAATAGGCTTCAAATGGAGCAGAACGCCATCTATGGACAGTATAAAACAACTCAAGTTATTTGACTAACTTTTGTCAGTAGTGAGACCCGTGATCTCATTGCAAGCGCCTTCGATCGTGTTCTGCTGCGTGAGGTCCATGATGCTGATGAGGAATTGGAGAGGATCCCGCTTCCTCGTCAGGTTGTTGATGCGTTGGAATAGATCCGTTATGTCTGGAAGTTTAATTATTTATTATTGGCAGCGATGACGAGCATGAATGTTTATATAGAAATATTTTCAAACTAACGTAAATTTCGATTTAGTTCCATTTTTTAAAACCTTATTGACGTTTATATAAATTTGTAATCTATGAATAAGTAAATAAGTAATCTTTGTGTCCGCAATAATGCGCCTTTTGTAATACCATACATTTAATTTGTATCAAGAGTTATTTAGCCTAACATTAGTCAAGTTACATAGATATATACGTGGGTAACACTGAAAATACTTAGAACTGGCCAGTTAGAAACATTGTTAATGAAAAGTTTTTTTGAATTAAAATTTTAGAACTCTTTGGTAACTTAATGTAGTCTATTCATTCATTTGTCATTTGTTTTTGTGAATTGGCGGCAAATCTGAAACTCTTAACACGTGAAAATGAACCTAACGCGAGAAAATTGTCGGTCAATGATTTATTATGACTTCCGTCGTGGGCTTACTCAACAACAAAGCCATGATAGGCTGCGATTACTTCTTTTTCTCAGTGGTTCCATCGAATGAGACGATGTGTAGAGAGGAACGGAGATTACGTCGAAAAACAATAAAAGTATTGGCAACTTTCTACATTAAGCCGTTTTTCATTTTCTAAACATTTTTAGTATTACCTAGGTATATAGTTAATTAGAAGCATAAATGCATTAAAAAAACGATCAGTTTTTCCCACACTCATCAATTGTAATATAACATTTCCGATAAAGGCCAAAAGTTTGACTACATATATTCTTTATAGGTAACAGGAGTGTCACTTAAGAAGAACCCTTAAATAAGCCAAGTTAGTTCTTTGTTAACGTCGCAAGCTTGATAATAATCTTGTACAACTTACTTTTAACCTTAAACAGCCGTCGTACGAGAACTAGAATTCTATCAAGTCGATTTTCTCCAGTAATTTTGTAAAGAAGCTGCACGACTTCTTTCAAACTGAACCTCCCCGTGTCTTGTAGTATTTGTTCAATAGCGTATCTGAAATCTATAAACGACATTTGCAAAGAGAGTGGTACATTTAAATCCAGCCATATAAAGATAGGCATGCAAAATGTCATCATTATAATAAGAAAAGTTGAGTTATTTACAATTTAAAGAAAACACTTTTTACCGAATTGAAGCTATGTATTGTATATATGGTCACCGTGACCACGCAAGCTACCCAGCACGCGAAACGTCTTGAAAAATTTAAAATTATGTAAAATAATTATAAGTTTTTAATAATACATAGTTTCAATCCGTTACAATAATTTTCTTTAAATGTGTAAAAGCTATGTTAACAAAAGAATATTATTTATAATTGTTAAAGTTATGATATAAATACTCCCGAAAACTAAAAAACTAACTACTAACTATAAAAAAACTATCACTTCGCTTGAAAGCATGGCAGTGATTTATAAAACTGTTTTTTCAGTTATAGAATGCTACAAAAAATCCTTGCATCGTTCGTTCGTTGCAAATCGTTGCAACCTTTTAAGGTCTGGGCCTCAGATTTATGTACCTGTTTTATGGTCATTTGTCAATTCAATAGGTAGGTGATCAGCCTCCTGTGAATGACACACGTCATCGACTTCTTAAATCTAAAGCAAGTTGGTTTCCTCACGATGTTAATGCGCACATAGAAAGTCCATTGGAACAGCCGGGGAACGAACCTACTTCAGTAATGAGAGTCGCTGAAGCGTCTACGCCAGCATTGCTCATAGTTTTAGTACAACATTCGTATAAATCAAAGTTGTGTACCAGAAACTTTCAAACATTAAGTCTCCAGTGGCGCTACATCCCGAAACTATATTGGGTCTTAATGGGTCTTGGTCAGCCGGAGACAAATTAGGTGCATGCACAAAATATCCCCTTTTAAAAGTTTTATAACTAGCTATAATAACAACATTAATAACATTAATCTAAAATTTTGATTTCTTTCTCCATTTATGTAATTATTTTGATTTTGTTGTAAATTTCAGCAATGCAGTGTTTTCCTAGTGGCTTCAGCGTTCGACTCTCATCCCCGAGGTCGTAGATGGACCAATGGATTTTCTTTCTATATGGATTTAACATTCGTCCAATCGGTGAAGGAAAACATCGTGAGGAAACCGGCTTGCCTTAGATCCAAAAAGTCGACGGCGTGACAGCACAGGAGGCTGATCACCTACTTGCCTATTAGATTAACAAATTATCATGAAACAGATACAGAAATCTGAGACCCAGACCTTAAAAGGTTGTAGGGCTATTGATTTATTTAATTTTTGTTGTAAATTGAATTCGTTTTTAATCATTTATGTTATGCTTCGTTTTATTATTATTCATTAACTGTAAATAATTAAAACGCGCAAACCGTGCCGGTACCAAAAAATAAAGAAGAATTTTATCGTGTTTCATTATTTTAATTTAGAATTACTTACTCGTCATTCCAGTAAACTCCTTTAATAACCATATACACTTGGAGAATTCATCTTCGTTCAATAATTGTTTTAATTCGACCGGTGCTTCGCCCATATCTGAAAAAAAAACTTGTGCTTCAAGTGCTTAGTTTTCATTTTGTTGTCCTGCAATGCAAATAAACAAAACAAAAAATAATTGGAACGGCTCAGACTGTGAATCAAACCCAGATCTTATCGTTACGCGCCAAGAGATCCACCAGTTGAGCTATCTCTCAGAGACTCATACTAGAAAACCAGCTGTTTAGTTGCAGTATAGATAAATAGCCTAGTTACAGACTAAAGCGCCATCTACCGAGCTTAATTGTGAATCTAAACCACCCAAACATATACAAAAAACATTACATCGGTCAAGCCGTTTAAGAGGAGTTCAGTGTCATATACATTCAGCCTCCTGAAAACGAGGGCAACAATATGCCAAATACAATTTTCTAATATGTGATTATACCCCCTCCTGAAACGGTAATAAACCACTTACCAGGTCGTTGAAAACGTCTCTAACTTGTAACAATAGGTTAATTGGTGATTAGTTTACACCAGCGGACCCGACACGTTGTCCTGTATGATATTTGAAGTGATTCAGATATTATTATCGGAAATCTAATCCATCCAGGGAAAAAAATCATTCAATCGGTCCAGATGTTTAAGAGGAGCTCAGTGAATACACACGTACAGTAGAATTATATATATTAAGACGAGAAGAATTAAGTACAAAAAAATACTTCGCAAGTGATGCGTTAATATTTTTTCGTTAAACGGAATTGCCGCTAAAACGTTCAAATATAATATGCTGTGCAATTGTTTAATCGAGATACTTATTTAATACAATCTACAAAAAGTAATAACAAATACTCTATATCCTTTTTTCTTGTGTTTTATAACCAATGTTCTTTTAAGGGCCTATATGATCGCCAAACTCCAAAAAGGCACATTGTTTATTTCCATTTTTTGTCATCGTTTCTTAAAGTTGGGCGAATGGAAAAAATATATGGTGGAGTTGAGTGGTTTATGTATCTATTTTGATCTATACACGATAGATCTATACACGATTTAAATAACTTCGGTCGAAAGAAAAAAATTCTAACAGCAAATTTTTGACACTTTGAATTCATTTTATCACTAAAATGAATATAGAACATGATTTTAAAATTTACACGATATGTTTTATCGCAAGCCAAGTAATCCATTTCAGAAAAAAAATGATAAAATTACATTAATTTAATGTTTTACATAACCAATTGTTATTACGGGCCGGCGCGCCTCAGTGCTCCAGCTCGCCATTGCGCACCGCAGTCCACCCAGAGACACTGACACAGAAATTCGTGCTGGCCTATCACAGTAATGGCTAAGGTAATAACACTGTTTGGGAACACGTGGCGCCATCTCTTTTTTCAATACATAATTAAAAACTCACCGTTACATCTCATAGCGCCCATTAGAACGTTGTATGATGAATCCCAATCTAGAAAATTTAAGGTTTAATTAAAAGTGGTAAAGTTATTTCTATATATATTATTAAATATGTTTAGTTTTTAACATGTCTACTTGGTTTAACGTAAAAAATAATAAATCATTGCCACTACAACAATTTTTAGGTCCTCAGATTTCTGTATCTGTTTAAGCATCTTTTGTCAATCTTAAAGTCAAGTAGATGTCACACGTCAACTTTTTCAGTCTCTCGGTTCCCTCAAGATGTTTTCCTTCACCGTTGGAGTGGAAAAATGCGCACACAGAAAGTCTATTGGTATACAACCGGGTATCGAAACTACAACCCGAGAGTCGCACGCTGAAGCCATAGGCCAACTGCTCACTTGGTTTGTTTTGCTTAAGTTTATATAATACCATGTAAGGTGTGTGTTTTTTGAACATAAAATAATTGTAGTATATCGCCTTAGAGCACTCTTGATTTGGAAAACTCCTTATTACATTTACACTTTTTTTACTTTTTGTTTTTCATGTATCCAGTATCAGTTTAGTTAATTTTTTGTTCCTGTTTAGTTTCTTCTTTATAACTATATGTTATGTAATTTAATACATTTTTCAGTGGTTGCCTGGAAGAGATCGCTCGAAAGCGATAAGGGCGCCAGTTGACTTTTCATTTAATTATATTCAACTTTTATATTGAAATGCAACGAAGTGTTAATAAACAAATAAATACATTTAAGGTATCAAACACTCAGAAACGGGATTTAGTGATATGACCCACATATGTCAAAATTCAATACACACGAAATACGTAAGACACATGAATATTGCTTTCTGAATAGTACAATTAGCACACATTAGTAAATATATAGTTTGTTTTATTTGCAATAAATAAATTGATAGATTTTGAAGCATTTTTTAATGATTCCCCTCTAAAGTCGTTATTAGAACGCCAATCAAACTTTAATCGAGTTGCAAGAGTTGTCAAACTATTTTTTCTTTAAGAATTTTGACATTTGACGTTTAAGACGAGTTGTGACATTGTGACGCATCACAAATGTCAGTATAAAAATAAATACAAGATTTAAGCGCGTTAAACTTAAATTCCTTTATAGAAAAAAAGTAAAGTTATAGTAAAAGCAAAAAAAAAATAGGTATACCTAGATCAGTCTTCAAAGCGAGAAAGACTCCAGACAAAGCGTCCGGTCCCTCTCCTCCTGTCATCTTGTTGACGTAATTCTCTACCCCATCCAGAGCTAAATAAAATATAGCTATATATAAAATATACTACGTAAAATATAGCAATTGATTTCTAATTATAATAAAGACATGTATGTTAAAACAACTGGTGACTTTCACCAGTATACTTAATAATAATACTCGAAACAGAAGCCATTATCAATGACAAACCAGGCTCCAGAAGATTAACCACTCCTTATATGGATATTGTATTCGTTTTTACAACAAACTGGTTAGCGATATTATCTCTGAATAAATTAAAAACTCTCGTTAAACGTAAATAAATCATTAAAGCCTTTTATAAATTGACGATTATTTCAATGATCCCAATCCTTTGGTTTGATTTGCTCCAGTTCAACGATTTGTGCGACTAAAAACTTGGCGAATTAAAGGAGTTGCGGATAGTTTCTGGCCTGCTCTGCGCCGTAGAATTGGGAACTGGTAAAATATTTAAAAACATTTTTTCTGTTAACGTTAGGCGATACGGATGGTAATTTGTACTCTGCCTTGAGGTCAGATCATAAATATTAAGTATTGTCTGATACTAACCAGTGGCATCAGTTATTCCTTCCATATGCTCAGCTTCGTGTTCGTAGCAATCGAATACGTCTGACATATCTGAAAAAAAAGTATACAAAGAATATAAAAAAAATGCGGCTGTCCAATTAGTTACAAACGCAAACATTTTCGGAGTTATGGCCAACCCAAAAGGTAGACACGCCATTTGAAGGAGTCTTCCCTCGTAACTGATACGCAGATAGCAACGATGTTCGAGGGAAATCGGTACATGATAATAGGCTTGGCCGAGATCCAGCTTCACCATCCAATCGCCTTTTTGTTGGAAATTTGGCATTTGGTGGTGATGATTTAAGGATATTAGGTTGAAAATGACTCGATTTTTTCCGTTGTTCTTTGTTATTATAAAAACTGAAGATATCAACGACGGCGCTGGCTCGAGTATATGGTATCGATTTCCAACGACATCGCAGTTGAAACAGGCGTTTGCAATTTTTTTGGGATTTTCCGCGTTGGTAGTACTAATGGCGGTTTTCGATTGAAAGGTATTCGAGCGGAGGTTATTATTTTTAGAATGGAAGAAGGTTTTAATTTCGCTCAATTTTTGTCCCCCTTTTTTCTAGTTTTCGTGGTCATGGAAGTTTTGTCCATGTTTTGAGTTGTATCGGTTACCAGGAAAGTTACTTTTGACTAACCCGAGATGTTTAAGCTACAGGCGATTTAGAACGTATGGGTGATTTAACGCGTATTGTTTTAGGTTGGTACCCGCGAATTCTGTCAATTTTGTCAATACTACCCGCATTTTGTAAATATGTATATAATTGTTCAGGATTAAACATGTATTCTGAAGAGGGGGGAATTTTATCTAAATCTTCTCTAACGTGTTTTCTTTTAAGGTTTTTAAGCAATGATTTACGGCGAGATTCTAAGACTTCGGCCCGCTTGCCGGAAATAATTTGTAAAACATCGTGAGTAACGGCTTTATACTGTGAAGTTTGACCAAAACATTTTTGCAATTTATCATGTATAGCATTTGTATTCAGTATGACGTTCGACTGTGAAGACCACTCCAAGACGCTACGTAACGCCTTATTGACAAACTCATTTTGAGCTGAAAACGCGTTTGATAAGGCCGCAAAACTTCGTTCCATACAACTTTGAAGAATCCTCTAGGAACCGTATTGTTCATTAATTTTTAAATCAGTAAAAGCAGGAAAAGCAGCGTATTTCTTTTGTATATCAATATAACGTACACAGTTCCAATCAGAAGTGTAAAACCTCTGCATTGAAGTTAATTTTGTAACTCTTTCGGTGATGGCCTTTGCAATTGAAGGTTCTTGAACCGACACGTCTAATTGCGCAATATCTTTAAATACAGCCGCGTGGTTCAAAAATGGATCGTCTAGGGTTGCCTTATTAGACTCAGTAACTTTAACATGCTAAACGGCGAAGCATAGTTGTAAAAAGTATTATTTAGGTGACTCACCAATTGCTACGACTATTGCTCAAACCTTTGTTCAAATCACGAGGATGGGAATTACAGCGCACGTGGTTATTTCGTCTTTGTTTTGGCTTCGTCACCCTCTTCACTCTTACTTGAGCTTTGTGAAGAACTCGGCTTGTCAGAACTTGCAGAGACAATATCTCCCGTGATATGTGTAAAGTGCGGGTTAGGCACGTTTGACCGCGTGGTCAACACATTTTTACCGTTATTTTCATTATCACTTTGCACCAAAACCTTTTTTAACTGTTTACTATCATTAGCCATTTTGTATATTTAGCCTAAACACCGAGTTCACCAATTTACGTAATATAACAAATTTTAAGGTCGATATAACTTTAAATTACTACTACTACGCACTAGCGACTGTGCTTGACGAAAAACTATGCAACAATGAACAAGAATTTTGGCGACTTGCTTTAACGCGGTAAAAAAGTTAGTTCCAATTTTAAACGTTGGGCGCTGGCGGCGGTGACACGTGATAGAAAAAGGTCGGATACTAGCGATTTGGGCGAAAACCGAAACGATGTACTCTCATAATGGACCTCGGACGTCAAACGGAACACATAATAAAGTTTTATTGTCTGTTCACAATATTTTATTTTATAGGACATCCTGCAATAACCATCTTTGTGAGAGGCTGGTATCTATAATAGGACTAGGGAAGTCCTGTGATAACAGGTAACAGCCATCCATCTATATTCAAAATATACCAAATTATACTAAAGCGTGAGTACATATACCGGCAAACTTCTTGAGCATTAAAGAAGGGAGTGGGGGAAAGTTTGCGCATCATACACAGCGCGGGACACAAACGTCATCTGATTTCACGCGATCGACATGTCACTCATTACGAGTCGGGCAGCATCTCGTTTCAGAATCTTAGGGTAATACTCACTCTTTCGACTGGACATTTTCTGCAACATCTCCCAGACACCTTCAATATCGTCATGGCCGGTCAGTGGTTTTATGGCTTCGAAGGCGTCAAGTGGATCTGAAATTACGTTAGTCATAATGGCACATATTATAATATTTTTCTTAAGTTCTTCTTAAGTGTAGTTTATTTTACGCGAATAAGAATCTGGATTAAGAAAGGAAAAATAAAATGGACCCGTAAACTTTTGTTGCTGGCAACACAAATTGTCAATCAGTGTCTGACAATATAATGTAACATTTCCTTTATCTGTGGTAGTCTTTATTAAACGTGAATTAACTATGGATTTTAATCCTGGAAACGCATTTGAATTTTAACCCCTATAATATAAATTAATGAAAAAAAACACACTTACTCTTCTTCCCAGTGAGCAGTTGTAACAGTCGCAGGCAGCCTTTAATATCTAGAAAAGTATACATAAAATACAGAATAATATTCTTTATTTATTTATTAAAATTCGCCACATAACATATACATTTTTTATCTACAGTATATGTTGCAAGCTATATTTTCTTATGACAGTTATGGTAAACATAATGTTACAAACAATTAAATAATAAAAATATCACACTTCCATTTTAGATTTTCATGTAAAAAAATACTAGCTAAACAGTGGATTGAATATGAGAAAGGCACTTAACAATGCTTTTTCGAAAATTGATCAGCCCACTACAGAATATAGTCTGAACTCAAGAGGTAACCTAGGGGTTAGTAGGACATCGAAATTTGGAAGATTTTGCTGATTTTGAACCTTTGAAATTAATAAGGGACCACAATGGCACAGACTTTTTTAAATTAGAGATACTTACTGGTATTGCCAGTCAACTTTATCATTATTTGATCGTAGAAGTACCATCCACGATTACCCTTGCATGCTTTCAGGAATTTGAAAATCTCCTTTGGGGCTGAAAACATATTTTTTTTGATCGGTTATTGCATTTGTTATGTATTATCTCTTATGATATGATGGGTATATATGTAAAGATTGATATTATAAAAGCTACTTTAATGCCTTATTAGTAAACGTCGGATTTATTTGTAATTTTCATTTACTGAAATCAACATTTGATAAAGAAAGCATTTTCTTTTTTTTTTAATTTGTTTCGCGCGTTTTCATACTATATCCGTGATTGATCTCTTTTTAAACATTCAAAATCTAGGTTCCAAATTCAAATCACTTTTATGACTTTTTAGTAGTCTTTAAATAGAAGCGATATTAAAACTTTTTCAGCTTCTTGAAACTATGGTTCTATTTAAATCTTTACTAAGCCATCTTTATCTAAATCAAGGTTGATAAACCTGAAGAGCACCAAGAATAAAAGAAAAAAAATCCTAAACAAGCATTCACGAAATCTCATAGCCCAATAAAGGATTAGGCGTTGGTATCATAGATTATTTCTTAATAGACAAGACGTGGGTGATCATTGCCGTTCATGTTCTCAGGGCATGACGATATTTTACTTCGTATTTCGAAACTAAATCAACACGCACAGAATTATATAAACCTTAATTAATATTAATTAAATAAAAAGTAGACTTACAATTAAGCTCAGTTTCCTTCAACAAATACGTCATAAACTGTTGTCTTTCTGTAACACAAAAAAAATATCGCATTGAATTTAAAATATGTGTTTTTTAACGTTCTTTAATTTTGTCGTGTCCTGAAGATGTTTATATAATAGGGGTTATATTGGTCAATCTACATTTAAGTGTACTATGCTAATTACATAAATGCTAAAAAAAGAGTTTTAAATATATATTTGTCATTTAAATGGGTAATGAGGCTGCCTGAGTCAGGCTTTATTGTCAGAGCGTAATTCCGACGATTTCCTAAAACGCCGTGATTATACGAAAACCTGAATGAGAAAAGTTTGCTAAATTGGTACTCGTACACGTATAAACAAAAAGATAATATATACAAGGATATATAGATGAAATTTCTTCTACAGAAAAGTTGGTCAATTGACAATTGTGTTAAAAGGGGTTTAGTTGTTTAATCTACAAGTTTTCTTAATGTAAGTGAAGTTATACGATTGTACTAGTCGTTGCATATAATTACAATATTATGCAAATTAGCCAGAACATGTTTTAATTCGTTTAATAATATAATTATATTATTTACTCAAGTGTGCAAATAGTCCAATATTTTCAAGGAAATTACGCAGTTTAAAAACAACTTATTTCACGAGTTAAACTCGCGACATTGTCTGAAAATAATGAAACATAAAAACCATATGATTAAAATGTAGATTAACATTATTTTACTAAGCCTGTGGTAGGAATGTCTAATGCTTTTGATTTAATAAATAACTTAGAAACAGATAGTTGACAGTTGACACTTGACAATCACTTCAGATAATATTTTCACGAAAAACTGTATCGCAACTTCAGATCACATACTTAATGCGACGTTTTTCAGAATGTTTTGTATTCTTACCTCTAAAACCTGTATATTTGTAATAGAATTCACTCAATTGGTTGTGACCTGAAACAAAATAGGGTAATAGAAGCAGACTGCAATTGTACATTTCCCACAAAGGATGATTCACATTTAACCTAACAAACATCATCACTTATCTTATACAGAACTGGACAGACGTTTGGCCACGGTCTCTGATATTAAATGAGATGTGGCCTATTGGAGGGCATTCCTGTCCAGGAGGTGTCTATTTAACCGCCTCTTTAATTAACCAATATTATGCTGTGTAGGGAACATAAAAGGGGAAGAAACGAACGATGTTATTTCTTTAAAATTAGGTAACTATTATTGTAAAGTGACAGCCTGGCGATACGTCAAGTGATTTTTGACAGCTCGAAAGTATTTCCATATCGTTTTTAACGTATGCTTGCGTGCTTTTGCAAATATGTCCAAGAAGAATATATAGTTGCTATTCTATTAACATAGTTAGTCTATTAAAAAAACGTATCTTTGTGCACAATTCGAGATTTGACATTATATACTTAATCTATTTTATTTTGTGACTCTAAACGATATTAAATGATTGCCATGAGCGCTAATTGTAAAAAAACAACTTTCTACTTACTATGTACTCCAAATATATTCACCAATGGGTCGGAACGTTTTCTATCTGAAATTTTTTTTTCTATTTAGTTTTCACGTACAGAGTGAATTTAGTATATTAAATGAAAGATAAACATATGTTTCAGTTCAGATATTTTTTTTACGTAAGATGTAGCACATATTTACATAGTGTTACAACCTTTTAAGTCTGGGCCTCATATTTCGTACCTATTCCATGCATCATTTCTAACATGCAAATAGATGATCAACCTTCTCTGCCGAAACACGCTTTCGACTTTTTGGGTCTAAGGCAAGCCGGTTTCCTCACGATGTTTTCCTTTACCGTTCGAACGAATGTTAAATAAATCAATCAGAAAATCAATTGATGCACAGACGGGGATTGAATCTACGACCTCAGGAATCTCAGGAAAATCGCACTCTAAGCTGACTTACGGTGAGGGCGATACCCACTTAAGTCATGTCTCTAAATGTTATCCTACGAGTTTGATTGCATTAAATTTGACAAAATTGTAATCAATATATAAATTAACATTTTTTGGGTCTCTATTTATTTATTACTTATAAGGGATACCAAATATTACATATTATACTAATTTTAATGAATAAACACATTTTTTTAAATTTATTTTATTAATTTGATTATTTCAGTTTTTATTTAAATGAAAACCTAGACATAAAAATCAGATATACAGTATTTTAAATTTTCTTTGATTCCGCCAATGTTCCAGCCATTTTGGAGCAAACAGGCATCGCTTTTGCGAGATTAAGGTAAGCGGCAGGACGGGATCATCATTGATCCCTTGGAAGATGGGACGAGCTTTGTTATAGGATGCTACTTGAGAGGACATGTTAGTCCCGGCTCACCTTCCTCGGACAAGCAAAAAAGCTGAGACAGCCGCATAATAGGCGGTAAATAGTTAACGGTTCAAATATAGGAGTCTTTCCTTCTTCTTTCCAACATCGATTTTATTTCCTTTGGAGTAGAGACTCTGGGGGCGAGGCGTTGAATTGCACAGGCGCTAATTATAGATCTAAGTTGGCTCCTGGTATATAGCACCGGAACCCCAGAACTGGTGCTTTCCTTGCTGAACGAATTAGTATCACAACGCATTAAAATTGTAAATACTGTATATTTGATTGTTTCGAAGTTAAAAAGATTATTACTTAGAACTAGAGTAGAGATAGGCAGATGTACTGAATACTCACTTTTACCGACTAGACCGCCCAGGATAGCATCATCCAAGTTCTCGTGGAATTTTTTCACGTCATGGACTTCATTGCCAAGAGTTCCCAATACGCCCAGAACACCAGGTACGACACCTAGGTGAGGAACATTAAAAGAACTACTTATTTTAATCAGAAATTAGATTTTAAACACCACCGAGATTAGTAATATACGGTAATACCCCGGATTAACGCGATAAGTGGGACTGGGATCAACCAATACTCGTGTAAGTGAATTCGCGTAAGTCGTGGCGTGGCTTGTATGTAAATACAAATATAGTCTGTGCAATCGGGACCAGAGTCTAAAGAAAACAATAATTTTTCTTTACTTCTTATAACCTTTCAGATTGTTGATTCCGGTAGGTAAAATTTCTTTGCTAATTCTCAAAATTTCATTTTAGTTTCAAAAACAATACTAATTTCTTAGTATTTTGGTTAATATAATTAAAGATAAATCATGTACACTGCGTACGTAAAACAATTCCACTCGTCGTTAACCGAACACTGACAGCAGCAACTGATCAAAGTAGGCTTATAAAAACCACGTACCTATTTCCGAATCCGTGAAAAACGGTGTATCGGAGTTTATTTGTATAAAATTAAAAACCTAACACGGGTTCAGAAAATATCATTTATATCATACATGTAATATTGCAAAATATTGCAGGGGTGCAAATCCATGCGCCTCCTAATATTACTTGAGGTCCACAATTCGTAGAGAACGATATAAATTTTTTTGGAGCTGTTTTAAGGTGGAGAAAATCGTTTTTAAAAAGCAATCATTACGAAATAATTATTTTGGGAATTTGATTATTTAATGTATTAATGTCATACGATCAGACATATATTCATAATATATTGTATATCTATACTATTATAAAGTATTTTTGTATATTTACAACGAATAAACTCAAAAAGTACTACCAATTTCTAATATTCTTTTGCCGATAGATTTTGTTTATTTACAAAAGCTTGCGAACGCTCGGAACACTGATACACTGGTACTTAAGATATAAGATAAAAGCAGGCCCGCATCATGGATCATGGATCGTCGTCCAGTCGACGTCGAGTATGATGCGGGACCTGTTGGGCTGGATCGAGATTCAAAGCTCTCTGCTATTAAGCGAGACCCCACCAACTAAAATCGCCACGCCACTACGATGGGCCCTAGGGGTTCGCCAGGCATTCTACCCAAGGTTAGATTATCCCCGAATAATGTAGGTTATTTACAAAATTATTTAAAAAGTCCTGCGAAGATAGGCCGCTTGTTATATCTGTATTTTTTTTATCTACTTGTAAGTTTAAAAAAATTACCTCCATCATGAGTTACACCTCCGTGAAGTTCAGTCTGGAATTGATTGTGTAGGTGATGCTCTGTATGGAACTGGTCGCTGTGTTCGTTCTGCTCATTATGAAATTTCTCGTTTTGATTCTGATGGAACTGATTGCTCTGCTGATACTCCTGATTGTGAGCAAATTGCTCATTATGTTGGTAAGTCTGCTCTTGGTTGAACTGTTGGTACTCTGCGGAGTTTATTTTTATTTAGTTCTCTAAATAAAATACAACTTTTTGTAAAATAATGAAATTAGTTAAGAGTCCTCCAACTTTAGTTCCGTTTGGAGTAGAGACTCTAAGGCTTTATAGTTCAAGTGACACAGACACTAACTAAAGATTTAAGATTTAGTACAGGTGACCCCAGAGCTGCTGCTTTTCTGCTCAACGAATATGTATCGCAATACAGCAATACACAATAGAGGATATTCCAGCATTAAAAGTACACTGCCATAAGGATCAAACTTATTTATTTCTTTTAGTTTTATATTTATCAATTTTTACTTATTATTATTACTATGTAGGTACTGTACATATAATGAGGACTAACAAAGAAAAATGGACCAAGGATGTAATAGAGTGGTACCCGAGGAACGGGAAAAGAAAACGAGGAGGTCAAATGAAAAGGTGGAAGGACGATCTACCAAAAGGATGGAAAAGGTCTGCCAAGGATAGAGAGAAGTGGAAACAATTTGGGGAGGCCTATGTCGACAGACAACCTGACCAAAGTGGTTCATAATAAATTTATTATTTTTCTACGTGCATTAGATTTAGGAATTCGACTATTTTCTAAGAATAGCATGTAAGTTAAAATGGTCAGATAACAGAGAGCTTTTTATTATTATTATATATATTATTATAAATACTGTATATTTCTGTGTTGGAACTAATTCTAGTTTACAGTAAGTAAACACACAGTAGTTACAGTATAATCAATAATAATAATAACCAATGGCGCTACAACCTTTTTAGGTCCGGGCCTCAGATTTCTGAATCTGTTTCATGATCATTTGTTAATCGAATAGACAAGTCGGTGATCAGCCTTCTGTGCCTGACGCACGCCGTCGACTTTTTGGGTCTGAGGCAAGCCGATTTCCTCACGATGTTTTCCTTCACTGTTCGAGGGAATGTTAAATGCGCACATAGAAAGAAAGTCCATTGGTGTACAGCCGGGGATCGAACCTACGACCTCAGGGATTAGAGTCGCACGCCACTAGGCCAACACTGCTCCTATATGTATTGTGTATTGAGATAAAAAATTATGTTTAATACATACGTTCTGGTAAGGCTTGCGCCACCGCCACAAGGACCTGGAACAATTATGGATACTAAATAAAAAAATAGTAATAATAATTAAAGATAATAAGGAATAATATATATTTATATTATGATACTATTAAGGCCTTTTTTATTTCCATTTCAAATGTTGTTAATAATTATAGCTAAATGTGAGTCGTCTGTGGTTATGGACCCCTCTTGGGTGAAGGCCTCCTTCACCGCTTTCCAGATGTCTCTTTGCCAATAGTCTGCCAGTGCAGTCTGCTATGTCTATGTCTAACAAGTACTCAGCTCAACTTCTGTTTGGCCGGCCCCCACTTTTGCCAAATGGTCCCTTCCATTGTGTTGTCTTACCATTCATCTGTTGTCTAGTCTGTCTATCGTGACTAGCCCATTGCCCATGCCCTGTGACAGAGCATTGGTTGGTTATAGTTTTTTGTCATTAATAGTATTATGTAAATATTAGGATAAATCCGCTTCCACGATAGCTTCAATTCTTCGCGTTCAAGTTGATAACTTTGGTCTCCGGCGGTTCGCGGGACTGGTTCAGGGACTTAGTCAAGAAGCCTTAACAGTAGTGTATGTAGAAAGTCGAAAACTTAATTTGTATGAAAATGACCGTTCGTGTAAAAAAAGTTTCAAACTAACCCCCAGGTCGAAATTTCCAGAAGGAAATCGTTGGAACCAAAAATGCACTGTGTTTTCTTTTACGACACCGTCGTTATGCACATCATTAATCCTTCGAGCCATTTCTGCACCCAGTGCCACGTTGGAACTGTTCCTAAATTACAAGATATTTCATGTTTTCCATTTTATAGAGTGACGTAAAGAAATTGAAACAGAATAATGAAATGAATCATGGTTTTCGAAAAACAAATGCGAGCGAAAAATAAAAATAAATAAATTGCTGTGAAAAATTGCATGTGGAAGACCAAAGAGGAGATATTTGTTGACAAAGTGGCCAGCACGATAAAATGCCAATTTCATATGTACCTATTATTTGCTTTTAAAGACGTTTTTATTGCCTCTGTGTGTTAGTATGAATAAATAACGGAAGCCTGGATTGCCCTTACATGGTTCATTGCAATGGACCGCATGTACCTTTATTAATATTATGATTTAATATACTTTAAAACTACTGATATAATTAAATTCAATTCAAATTCATTTATTCATATAGGTAACACAATGTACACTTATGAACGTCAAAAACAGAAACCTCTATAAAACGCTTCTAATTTTACATTTACCGCCAGTTCTCAAATCAAGTTTTGTTTAACACAACGTTTGTAAAACCAACCATTATGCCATGTTCCACATGACGTCTCAAGTAATAACCATATAGACTTATGTTCGTCCTTATAAATCAATTATTATTATATGAACCCGATCTAGTATCGATAGATATTTGGACAGATGAAATACACCCCTTATCACCTCCGACGTCTGCGTTTTTTAAGGCCGCTTTTGCACACCACCACTATGTGGAACCAGCTGCCCACTGAAGCAATTCGAATTAGGGTATAAGAATCTAATGAAACTTCTATCATCATCAATAGCAACAGGATCTTTATGGACTAATGTATCTTTATATATATATATTATAAGTATCTTTCGCCTCGTGCTTCTTGCGTCCAACTTCAAACACCTATTGTTTCGATGTCCCTGACAACCCTATCCCACCAACACAGTTTCGGTCTACCGGGTTGGGTCTCTAGCTTGGTTGTGAGGACAGTAAGAACATTGGGGTTCTGCTATTCGCACTTCGGTGCATATGTCCCAACTTGAGTCAATTGCATTTATTGAATTGGAAGTTTTTACACCCACCGTTGTCGTATTGCGGGCCATAAATTCTTCCAAGAATCACTTTCATCCTCGACAAATATTACATCAGTAATTTACGTTTTAAGAATATACGTTTCTTTCCGTACACCTCTTGCAGTACGTATCCTTTAAACTATGTTCTAAATATGTCCCAAACCGAAACCTATTCCTGACCAATAGTAGAATAGAAATAAATAATATAATATAAAAAGACTTACAGTTATCAGTATAGCACGCATTGTGTGGCCAGACAGAGTCTTTTATTCCACTACGCAATTTCCATCGAAATCCACATTTATAAACTGAACAGAACAGCTGTGCAAATTGTGATATTCATACGTAATTTATAGAATTCTAATTAATATGTTTGGCCTCTCGATCGATTTATAGGTTACCAATGATTATAATTAAAAATATTTGAATTTAATTCAAAGTAGTCCAAATCAAGAGCGCCAACAGCTGATTCAATTCAAGGCATGGGAAGGAGGGGTCAGAGGATCCTGGTCTTCTATGATAAAACATTTAAACAGTAACTAATTAGATATACTAAACAATGACGAGCAGTGTTGGCCTAGTGGCTTCAGCTTGCGCCAATGGATTTTCTTTCTATGTGCGCATTTAATATTAGCTCGAACGGTAAAGGAAAACATCGTGAGGAAACCGGCTTGATTACCTACTTGCCTATTCGATTAACAAATGATCATGAAACAGATACAGAAATCCAGACCTAAAAAGGTTGTAGTGCCATTGATTTTTTTTTACTAAACATTGACAAACATTAACTCTTATCTTGGCTAAGGCACAGCGGACAAGAGAATGATAGGATTTGGACAGCAAGAGACGTCACGGGCCTTAGATGTGTTTGCGTCCTCGCGATGCTATCACTTTCTATTGGTGCTGCATAGCCGGCTTCAAATTCAGTATAAGTGTCACGCGCAACTAAGCTAGAAGCCGTCAAGAATGTAATATAATATTGTTACGAGCTAGGGGATCGGATAGAAAATGCCGTAGATTACTTCAAAGGTTTATTTCTTGATAAATCAATGAGGAATTTATGGGCACAATTTAATCGCAGAGATGTACTAATAACACACAAAAAAACAATCACTTATTACTTCACTTATGCACACTTCACACAGTACTTTATCACTTGTATTCACTTTATTCGCACTTTATCGCTTCGGTGTTTCACTCTTGTTATCACATTCAAAACTAAAGGCGACTAGTCGCGTTTCGGCTCGCTTATATATCCCTGGGAATAATTCTAAACAATATTCGAGAACTTTCTAGGCGGGCTTGCTACTGAGTAGCGATTGCACAATTCTAGAACGTTCGCACTCTTTGTCTCTTTCGCACGTTGCTCCGTCCTTGTCGTACGGCGTTCTAGAGTGCTCGTCTAGTTTCGAGAAAGTTCTGATCTTCTCTCTCTCTCTCTCGTATCATTTCGTCCTTGTCTCACACCTAGAAAGTTCGGTCTAGAATATTCCTTCATCAAAGGGGTATAACTAGGCCTGAAAAACGCCTGAAAACGGGTCTCCTGAAAACTGCACCACTCGACTACACATGTTCTGAAACCGACTGAAAAAAGGTTTCAGCTTCCTGAAAACTAGGGTAACATTATGAAAATTACAAGTTTCTAATATGTGATTGACCCTCTCCTGAAACGGTCAGAAATCATATTACAGCCTGCTGAAAAGTTCTCTAACTAGTGGAAAAATCTAGAAACATGCAGTCGACCCGTCTGCGTAACAATATTTTATTGTACAAAAATAAATACTTGACTGGCCCAGCCCTTAAAAATGGACGTCACTATACAACCTCTTGTGGAAGTTAGCCTTCTCAAGAATAATTTGCTATCGCAATCTATTTAGTGGCATCCTGCGTGCAACTTCGAACATAATGTGTCGAGATGCGTGCTTCACTCATCGAACTACACTTGTCACCCACATAAAAGGCCGGCAACGCACTAGCGAGCCCTCCGGCATTGAGAGTGTCCATAGGCGACGGTATCACTTAACATCAGGTGAGTCTCCTGCCCGTTTGCCCCAAGGGAATCTTATTAGCTAGCGACCCTGAATCTTACCTCCAAGACCTGGATCCAACTCACGTATAAAATTTTGCAATTGCATTTTTTTTTGTAGATCTTTAAAAGACTTTTAATGTCTTCTAGCACTTCGTGACAGCGCTGAGTGAGTAGAGGTACCTGAGCGAACTCAGAAGCACAAGCCAATCTCTTCCCAAATATGCAATATGCTCAGACTGTGCTCTAACAATCTCCTGTTTGCGGGACCTGGAGGCAGAGTATATGGTCTTTATGATTGTTTGCCGGTATTGGCATCATGAAGAGCCTTCTCACTTTCCACGCGAGGCCACTGACCAGTATTGCAAAAACTAGAATAAAGAGTATTGTATTTTGTTAACATAGCTTTTACACATTAAGAAAACACTTTTTAAACGTCACCGTGACCACGCACGCTGAAAAGCAGGCGAAACGTCGTATATTTAAAATTATGTGAATAATTATAAGTTTTTAATAATAATACATATCTTCTATCCGTTTAAAAGTGTTTTCTTAAAAGAATAAAGAGTTCCATGCCCTGCAGAACAAATTTGGAAACAGAGGCAGTAACGTAAACTGGTGCATCCGACGAAAAGCATATAGGCCCCCTAAGGTAAACAAATAACGACCGCGTCGGAACCCAATCTGATGGCCTTTACTTATTAGGTTATATTTTTTTAGTTACAACATTTTCCAACATGGCGGTCGGGGATAAGGGCGCCAACCCAACAAACTTGAGGTTAAGCTTGTATTGACCCCCCTACATGTCCCATAAATAAAATTGCGTCATCTATCAAATGTTCAGCAAACGTAACATTTCAATGCACTACTAATGATTTCGTTTATACAATTTTTCTATTAAGAAAAATTAATTAAGAGAAATTTGTTTTAACTTTCTTTTTATTAATTTTTTTTTTTCATTATTAGATTATAAGAAAATTGTAAATACTTCATATTCTCTAAAAAATAGATTAAATATTACTATTTAATTCGTTTAGTAGTACGGAATATCTGTGTGGTTAGATACACAGAGCTGTGTTTAAATACGGAAATTGTTTTTCTCACACATTGTTTGAATCGTTTGTACGTCATAGCTAATATTGGTAGAAAACAAATATTTACATAACAATTAATGAATACACCTAATTTTATACAAGTTTCATTTACATTTACATTATATCTATCAATTACATAATTATATATTTTTTAGGACTAGTTATTTAAGCGTTCGCTTCCCGCCTCGAAACCGACATGCCTTAGACCCTAAAATCAGCAACGTGTCAGGCACAGAAAACAACAGAAATCTTAAGCACAGTGCAGATACACCTTTAAGGTTGTAGTACCACTATTTTTTCTTAAATACTAAATACCAACCCTCTACTTACATATTACTACCTTCTACTATAACATACCTAATATAATAGGCACGTAAAGTTATCAGTACTATGCGTACTCTCATGATACAATAGTAAAAGAAGAATGAAAAATAGAGTAGGAGTAGAATAGAGTAGATTTGAGTGTTTTCATATAACAGGAGGCAAATGGGCTGGACGCTCACCTGATAAAATAAAATATATTTATTATGGAATATAATATACAGGTAACGTAACTATACCATCTGGGGCCCGTGGTTTCTTTTGATAGGACCTATAAGTTAAAATCGTCACGTTGTCATTTTAATTTTAATAAACTTCAAGATTTTCAGCGTACAATTACACGTTGTATATGTCCCACTAATGCCACAATAATAACTCCTCTCTTAGGCGAGAGGGAATGGTTTGTAGCCCCCATGCTAGCCCAATGCGTATTGCATTCATCCAGAGAACATAATATCTTAATGCAATCATCATTTATTATTTTCTTATGTAGCCAAGTTCACATTTCAAGGATCGTCATGCTCTTAAATGTCATTGCTTGTGGCGGCGTCCATGCGTCGGGTTGTCTCTCTTCTTAAAATATGACGAGGAGGCCGATGACTGGCCATGCGTGATACTCGTGAACGGGTCCTACTTGTGGTGACTGGTCGTACTTGAATTCATGTATGCGGTAGTGTTAGTTATTTCGACTATGATTTGCGTGTTATTCCCACGAGAATGTAAGTGCATGCTCCTATTTCACCATGCCTCCTGCTGATGATTAAAAAGAGTAGTGGAGAGTTTATTGCCAGCTCTTCTCTTCCGTTCTACGTCCTTGATTTGAAAACTGGCTTAAATGTAAGAAGTATTTAATGTATATTTCTTCTTTTTTTACGTTCATAAGTGAACACACCTATATGAATAAATAATTTTGCAATTTGACCCTGACTATTGGCAACTTATATATCTCAAGTTAATAAAGTATATACCTTATGTTGATAAAGTTTATTGCTAATGTTAATAAGTTTATTGCTCAAGTTAATAAAGTTTATTGATCAAGTTAATAAAGTTTATATCTCAATCTAATAAAGTTTAATGCTTAAGTTAATAAAGTTTATTGCTCAAGTTAATAAAGTTTATATCTCAATCGAATAAAGTTTATTGCTCAATTTAATAAAGTTTATTGCTCAAGTTAATAAAGTTTATATCTCAATCTAATAAAGTTTATTGCTCAAGTAAATAAAGTTTATTGCTCAATTTACTTGTTGACTGTGCCATTTTTGAAAGGGCCAGGTTCCATGTGGAGCTCAAAACTGACATGAGGGTATCCCGGGATGGGCTATCCGACATGTTGCTTAAGTTCGGATCACAGCTGGAAAAATTCTTCGGCAAGATTGTCAAAAATGTCACTAACATTAATAGCACGAGAGCTAACAAAGGTAGAACCGGCAGCGGGCTCCGACTAGCCCATAAATATCATTACGATATTTCCGAAGTAGTTGTCGCCGCTATTTTGGCGTAACAAGATAAAAATCTTTTTAAAAGTTGTAATCTATGTTTATAGCAAAAACGACACTAACAATAGAAAAAACTAAAATGTTGACTATAGCTAACTTCATGGTGTCGGTTTTTTGTGACAGTGTGCGCGCGCATCGTAAAAATGTATTCTTATTATTTTTCCGTAACGCGTCAAAAGAAGTATAACTTCAAAAAATCCAATTGGACAAATATATAAAAACAATTAAAACAAGAATATTATAGTGTAAGGGAAGATTATTAGCCAATGCATATTTAGGAGAACCTCATCTCGATTTGGTGACCTCAGGTCGAGCATGCGAATCACACCGTCACAAAAATCCGACACCCTGAACAGTGGCGTAACTATACCATCTGGGGCCCGTGGCAATTTCTTTTGATAGGGCCTTATCAGTAAAAATTGTCACGTTGTACTCAGTTTAATTTGAATAAACTTCGAGATTGTCAGCGTACTCGATTACACGTTGTATATGTCCCACTAATGCCACAATAGCTGGCTAGCCCAATCCATAGAACATAATATCTCAATGCATCATCATCATCATCAATTCGCTAGCTTTTCGGTGGAGGAAACGTTAGGAATCCTGCATACATTTACAATTAAATAAAAATAACAATTTTTCGAGCTCGCGGCCTCTTGGGCAGGGGCCATCTTGGGTCGGTGGCCCGTAGCATTTTGCCCTTATTCCACGTCATTTAATTTGGCAAAGAAGACAGAGGGTGTAAGTCGAGAGAAAACGTCGGCGTAAAAAACTCTCGGTACTCTTTTAGCAAATTATCATACAAAATGATGGCACACACAGATCGAAGAAACCAGAAAGGAGGGAGATACAGTCCGCTTTTTATTTGTATTAAATTACAAAACTGAACGGAGTTCATTTTCAAGTTCAACATAGGTAGTTCATTGATCCCTTTACTAAAAAAACCAGTCGGACGGGAATCAATAACATCTGTGAAGGCGATTTGGACTGCCCCCTCAGAGTTAAATTTTTTCCCTTGCAAGAAGTTGTCCAAATTTCGAAAAAAATGGTAATCTGTCGGAGCAAGGTCCGGGGAGTACGGAGGATGTCTTTGACATTCCAATTGAAGCTCTTCTAATTTGGTAGCCATCTGTTGTGCAGTGTGTGGTCTAGCGTTGTCGTGAAGTAGCAGTGGCGTGGAGCGATTGACCAGCCTAGGTTGTTTAGCCGCTAGCTTTTCCATCATGGTTTGCAATTGCTGACAATAGACATCAGCCGTAATAGTCTGGCCAGATTTGAGAAAACTACAATGAACAATACCGGCACTAGTCCACCAAACGCTTACAAGTAACTTTTTTGGGGTTAATTTTCGCTTGGGGCAGGATTTGGCTGGCTGGCCAGGATCCAACCATTACGCTGAGCGCTTCCGATTATCGTAAAGAATCCATTTTTCATCACAGGTAATGATTCGGTTTAAAATACCTTAATTATTGTGCCCGTTCAGTAATGAAACGCAGCAGTCGACGCACGTTTGCCGGTTTGCTTCAGTCAATTCGTGAGGTACCCACCTTTCAAGCTTTTTAATCTACCTAATTCGCTTCAAGTGAATTAAAACAGTTTTATCACTAACACCGCAGCCTGCAGCTAACTCGGACGTGGTTTGCGATGGATCCGCTTCCACAATAGCCTTCAATACTTCATTATCAACTTGGGTCTCAGGCCGTCCACGGGGCTTGTTCTGCAGGTCGAAATTTCCAGAACGAAAACGTTGGAACCAAAAACGAACTGTGTTTTCTTTTGCAACATGACCGCCATACACATCATTCACCCTTCGAATCGTTTCCGCAGCACTAGTGCCACGGCGGAACTCGTACTCGTAAATAATGCGATACTTTAAGTTTTCCATTTTGTAAAATGAGTGACGCAAACAGAAAAAAAACAGAAGAAAAATCAAATGAATGACGGTCATCGAAGCACAAATACATGAGTAAATAGCTGTACAAATTTGAATTTGGAATTCCTTACCAAAGAGAACATCGAAAAAAACTTCCTTAAAACATTGCGTTGAAGACACAAACTTGTCTTCTTACTTCTTCGGGTTAAATTGGGCCATTGGAGGCGAGCCATGGCTATCGCCAAATCTGGCAATGTGCTCTGACTTTGCCTTAGCGATTTCCTGTTTCTTTTCACTACTCCTCCCTTCCCGCCCTTTTGGGAGATGTAATAAATAATAAACTGTTAGAAAATTAAAATTTATTATCTAAAGTTGACAATTCCTAGTAGAACTTATATTTTCTTAGAATATTCTAGTTATTGATTCCTATTACGACGTAATTTCGCCAGACTTTTGCGCTCGTATAAACACTGGCCAGGGGGCTTAATCAGATACTATCTCGTTATAACTGTCGAAGGAAAGTAAAATAATAACATATAATGTGTATTTTAGCTGTTATAAATTCGAATTTATTATCAACGGATTATATAATGGAAATTATGATTCATTAATACCAACGCGGCAATAGTGTTTTAATGTTGTAGCGACATCTACAAGCAGGAGCTAGAATCTTTATGATGACGTCATAGCCTGGATTAGATAACTTTAGACAATGGGGCCTTTTACTATTAGGACTAGTCGAGGTCTAGAATCAGCATCCTCCTTGCTTCACAATATCAACATTACAATATACTCTATTCAAAAAATGTATCCCTCAACTTGATAACAAATTCGATTTTAAATCCGCACAAACTTTTTTAAATCATTATATTTGTATCAAATCTCCGCAACAGAAACACTTTGAATATAACAAAGGTCCATCTTAAACCGTGATAATTGTGGGAAATGAACCTGATAATTGACATATGAAAGATTGTCAGTGTCAAAAGTCCAACAACGTAACAATCAAATACTAGAATAATGTGAAATGAAAAACAAAAAATTATATTTATATAGAAATTTAATCAAATGGCTTTCAAACATTTTTTGCCTCGAAATAAAAGTCACACATCAACTATAACAAACAATGATAGACAAAAAGAAATATTGTTACCAAACATACCTAGGAGGAGATAGATCCTTTTTAGTGTCAGATATTTAAAAAAGGATTGTATATATCACAAAGTGTAGAGAACGGTGGAAAGGGGTAAACTGTAGTGAAAATATACTATATGGAAGATATATATATAAGATCACAGAGTTTCTGAATATAAAGGCTATATTATTATTATATAACAAGTCCTTTTCAATTTTTATCAATGCTTTATACTTTTGCTTAAAAGAAATTTGTTATTGAATTGCAATATAATCTACTTTTTTATTTGCTTTTCTTTCTTGTTCAGCAAAGTTTTAAATAGGAAAGAATTAACATATATAACATAGGTAATTCATGTCAAATAAAGAAAATTAAAATTTGAACATTTCTATTAGTTGATATAGAAAATGGACTAAGGGGCAAAAATAGACTTATATAATTCAAAATACATATGAGTATTTTTTGTAAATATATGTTCTTTTTGGAGGATTACAAAGAACTTTTAAGAACTCATTTTTATGTAACTAAAGTAAATTAATAAATTCTCAGTCCATTTAGTATACTATATCATTAATAAATGTTATGTCTCTACAAATTTACGACTATATCCCCTTTTTTCACTTAATGCTTGCTCCCAGGTTTTGCCAACTGTGCAGTAGAGCTGCATTGTAGCTCGGGCATCCTCAACAGAACTATGTTCCCCATGTTGAATGTCTATACCTAGTATTTCTTTCGCTAGACGTTTGAGGGATGGTGTGCTGCCTTTAGTGATCTGAAATATGACAATTGTCTAATAAAGATTTGATCTAAAATAGTATTTGGAATATAGTTAAAAAACTAGTATTTGGAATATAGTTAAAAAACTGTCTTTCAATGGTTTATGACTTTTCTGTTCAGACAGTCTTATTTTATCATGTCCCTGAAGTCTTCACCATGCAATTCATTTTGCTTGCTTGAAACCAATAATCATTAGTAATAAATTAAATTAATTAATGAGTCTAATTAGTTAATATTAATTAATTGCATTACCTTTCTAAATGGTTTATATTTTGATGTGTCTCTTATACATTTCTTAGGATGTGATAAGAATAGCACACTTAAATCAGTCTTGAGTGAATGACCTACTACAATGCGTCCTTTTAATATCTCAGAAACTTCTTTCTGTACTATTATAAAGTCTTCACCATTTAATAAATCCTCTTTTCTAACTCCACTTATACTAGTTCTATAGTCTACAACTTCTTCTCGCGGTTTAACAAACTTGTCGTAAATACAGTCACCGAATTTATTAACTAAAGACACTCTAGCTATCATATGGTCATCTCCATTGTAACCTATTCCAACCATCTCACAATCCATTGCTATAAACTTAGTCAGTTTATTTTTTTTATCTTTCCTAGTTTCCTCTTTAACATTATCTACTGCATCAATGTCCAATTCTGTTAATTTATTATTCAATTTTAAAGTTTTCAGGTTTTTTGCAACATTGTTTTGTTCAATAATTTTCTTCTTTCTGTTGCGACGAAATGTGCCTTTAAACGATTCTTTTTTATCCGTATCTTCTTCCTTTTCACTTTTTGTGTCCATTAATGTTGTTAAATGCATAAGTTTTTGCCAATTTGCATCAATAACACCTCTTTTAACAATTGTTTGGTTAGGTTTCCCTATTGGGTTCCTATTATGTTTCTTATTATTTTCGACCATGTTTACATTGAAAACTTGATGAATAAGTTTACTATAGATATAATAAGCAAACACGAAAACAGTTTTCACCACAAAATCGATAATAAATAGCAACCGTATAAGTAAGTCGTTAAAAAAAATTAACATTTATATTTTATATATATTTTAGCAACTCTTAAATCCACAATCCACATGGCTTCTATACTCTTGTCGTCTATGGTTTATGAGTATGACAAATACTAACAGGTATAAAATATGCCATATCTATATATTTCGTTAACATTTAATATTTAATGTTATGTTTTCATTTTATCATATATTTTTTAATTCAATTTAGTTTACTAAAGTCATGTATTAATTTTTGTAACATGTAACACGTAATAATCAAAAAAGTATAGAAGTTTCGTTTAAAAATATTAGATGAAAGGAATGTGAAATATTTAAATTATTATTTACACTGATTTGGGCTATACAAAATTATTATAGTGACTTTATAATATTTTTTAATATATACTTATACTCGCTTTTGCCTTTCCCATTAGGGATAAAAAATAATATCATCATCATCTAACATTAAGATTATTAATTCGTGTTGAAAGTGACATATGTGACAAAACATCAATTGTCAATGTTACAAAAACAATATTTATTGTTTTTATTTTGATTTACAATTTACATTGATCATTGATGTTTTGCGTTAGAAATGAAGTTATTATTACCTTTTAAAAGCCGCAATGTATATGACTATATATAAAATTACAATTTTATATTAGGTGATCTATTACACAAGAATGTAAATAAACAAAATTGTCTCTAAATGTCAAAAGTCGGCCGACGGCGACGTGTTTTTGTGGTGGGGAATATTAACGTGAAAATGTATGAAGGTGATGTGGAACGCAATCAGTATACACTTTCTAATCGTGGCGATCGGTCTCGATAAGATATAGTTCTTTTGCCGCGCATCAAAAAATGTCGTTCGAAAATCTTAAGAATTATGTGAGTGCCCATGGTCAAGAACACCTTATCAAGTATTGGCCGGAACTTAGTGATAATGAGCGAGAACAGTTGGCGGCAGAGATCCGGAAGTTAGATCTGGCGGAAATTAATGAAACTTTCCACAGAGCGAACGAAACACCAAAAGTTATATCGGAAAAATTAGATGACGAATTAAAACCCATTCCTCAAACTCACTATGAAGCTGTTCCCAGCTTAACTGAGGAAAAAATTACGGAGTATGAAAATATAGGCTTACAAGAGATATCTGAGGGAAAAGTCGGTGTATTGCTTCTCGCAGGCGGGCAAGCTACAAGACTTGGGTTTGGACATCCTAAAGGCATGTATGATGTTGGTTTACCATCACATAAAACCCTGTTTCAAATTCAAGCAGAAAGAATTCTTCGAGTGCAGCAAATGGCGGAAGAAAAAACGGGCAAATTTGGTAATATTACTTGGTATATTATGACTTCTGAGCACACAAAAGCACCTACAGCAAAATACTTCAAAGATCATTCCTTCTTTGGCTTAAACGAAGGAAATATAGTATACTTTGAGCAGGGTACACTTCCATGTTTTGATTTTGATGGAAAAATTCTACTTGATGAAAAACATCATATTGCTTCTGCTCCAGATGGTAATGGAGGCCTTTACCGTGCATTGAAAAGTCAAGGCATTCTAGAAGATATCAAAAAGCGTGGTATCCAGCACCTACATGGTCACTCTGTAGACAACATTCTAATAAAAGTGGCAGATCCAGTATTTATTGGATATTGTAAGAGCAAAAATGCTGATTGTGCTGCAAAAGTTGTTCAGAAATCTTCACCAAGTGAAGCAGTTGGTGTGGTATGTAGAGTGAATGGACATTATAAAGTGGTGGAATACTCTGAATTGACAGATGAAGCTGCAAACAGACGAAACCAGGATGGACGTCTTACATTCTCTGCTGGAAATATATGCAACCATTACTTCTCAGCTGATTTTCTTCTAAAAATATCAGACTTTGAACGGAAACTAAAGCTCCATGTTGCAAAAAAGAAAATACCATATGTTAATGAGGGAATTAAAATAAAACCAACTGAACCAAATGGTATTAAAATGGAGAAGTTCATATTTGATGTGTTTGAATTTGCTGAGAATTTCATCTGCTTAGAAGTGGCTAGAGATGTTGAATTTTCAGCTTTGAAAAATGCAGATTCAGCAAAGAAAGACTGCCCATCAACTGCTCGGGAAGACTTATTGACGCTTCACAGGAAATATATCAGGGAAGCAGGTGGTATTATAACTGATGATATTGATGTTGAAATTTCTCCCCTGCTTTCCTATGGAGGAGAAAATTTGAGGGAGTTTGTTGAAAATGAAATGTTCACAATTTCACCATTCCATTTAAGCGGTATTTATGAAAGTAATGGTTATCAAAATGGTAATCATTAATCAGATCATAATCTGATAAATATCATTCATTATACACCCTAGAATTAATGATATAAAAACTCCTTTGAATTTATATGGAAAGAACAGAATATCACAAAATTTAAAAGTCCTATTTAAAAAACTGTTTAACATTAATTTAAATTAATATCAGTCTGATATGATACTGTATGACTGATTTACGAAATAATTTTTTTTTTTTGTAAATGAAAGGCCTTCAAAAATGTAAATATTAGGTCAGAAAAGCTTGCCTTAGCATTTAGTAAACAAATTTTAGGCTGTAAAACTAATTGCATACTGCCATTAAGACTTAAACATTTCGAAAATGTCAATGTTATTTACTAACAAGCAATGTTTCCTATAAATAATGACCTAACATTTATGCATCTACTAGTCGTAGAAATTACGATTGGTTAAGACTAGCCAAGATCCTTAGTTCATTCTATGTATATTATACCCAAACATTATTTTTTCTGTACCGTTCTATTCATGTTCTTTACAATTTTTATAGTATTTATAATTTATATCTTTAGCTGAATCACACGAGAAGTATATACTAGACAGTTCATACGGAAACTATTCTTCGGGATTCTTTTAAATTCAATTCAATCCAACGATATTAAAGAAGTTATAGTAAAAATACGTATACATATGACACACATGAAGCAAAAATACTATGTTTAACATAGGTTATATATTTTTTTCTATCCTATTAACTTTCTTCAAAATTTCTAGTCAACGGTCATAATCACAATGAAATTACAATGTACATATGTAATATACGTTTTTAGTATTTATAGAAACGCTAGTAATTTGAATGAATATTAGGTTTTATATACCGGGAGTGGTATTACCATAACGAATTTAATTGTTGGTTGCCGAAAACAAAAAAAAATGTCATTATGTAGCTTTCCACTAATCAAGAATATAAACGGAAATAGTTTCGTAGAAAAAAATAAACTCGCAAATTCAATATGTTATCTATTTCCGAAGAGAAAAGTTGCTAAATTCCTTTTTTTTAAAATTGACAATCGGAAATTGAATTGGCCATGCGCTTGTTTTTTTTTGCAGTTTTAATTCGGAAATAAAACCTCCCGGTGACTTAGACAATCTAGCGAAAGTAAATTGAACTATTTTAATCTAAGTTATGTATACAAACTTCCAGCAAAATGTATTATAATGTCTTTCATTAAAATCTTTATGCTTGACGCAATTGCTACCCATTAATAGATGTTTATATTTTATATAATTGTTATAGTTGTTTATGTAAATAGATTAAAAATTGTTTAAGCCCTTTGCCTCGAAAGGCTTTTAATTTGAAAATTCCATGTACTTAATTTTTAGAATTATACGTTATTAAATTGTTAGATATTTATGTATATAATACTTATATGAAGAAATATGCAATAAATTAATTATACTGAAAATTATTGTTTCTTAATCGACCAATTTCTTAATGAGCCGTTCTTAGAATCGTTCATTATATCTCTATTTATTTTTATTACATATATCTAATTTCATACGTCTTCGAAACTAAAAGCCCAATTAGTTAAAGACGAGTGAAATTGTGAAAGAATGTGTAGGTTGTTCTTGTATCTATGGTTGGTTATGTCATAAATAAATGTATTATTATTTGTTAAAATCTAAATAAATCTAATTGATTTTTTTAAAGAAAATCTAATTGAAACAAATTGCACTTACACAATTAAAGATAATCGAAGAAAGAAATATTATTTTATAGGCTAGATCGTAATATTAAATGTCTTTGGGCAGAGACAATTTATAAAAAAAACAATTCGCGCCGATTTATTTATTTACAAAAAAAAACATTTTTTTATATTGAATATTCAGATAACAATGTCGAACTTTATAGCAGCAATTTAAACAATAAAGGGATTTTAGTAGCGCAGCGACCTCCAACCCCTCGAAGGTGAGGTCTTTGGAGAGAAATGTCGCTATACAGTCAGTTCTGAAATCAAGGGCGTAGAACAGATGAAATGCCCATACCAGAAACGCCGCTCTTTTTTTAACATGATTCCGTCAGTTTTGTTTACGTGACTTGATTAACATGACTCCATTTAAAACAAAATTAATATCTTTATGATTTTATATGAGTTGTAATATTTATTAATACATTTATTTTCTTGTTTTCTATTTTTATAGTTAGTTGAGTACGATATTTTTATGCCATTTTACGTTGAATATATTTTTTTAAAATTCTAGGTCTATTAGGTTTAATTATAGTTCCACAGATACACTTATTAAATCGAGATTTTTGACTTGCACATGATATACACCTTGTTCGTGTTTTACACCTTGTTCGTGTTTTACTTTTCCCCTCAAAAACGGTCGCTGTCATGTTACAAAACTAGACGGGCAATATTTTGTAACCTGTTATAATCGAAAAGTGAATGCCATGTTTTAACCTTGACAAGGTAATTAATTTGTTTATGTCTTCGTAGCTCAGTGGATTAATAAGGAACGGGTTCGTAGCCTCGCATAACATTAAAAAGTTTTAACGGATGTAAATACAACAGCCGTAAACACTAAATATGTAATGAAATAAATTCTCATTCATTTCCTTTTAAATTTGATACTTTTTATGCTGGCACTTACATAGGAAAACAAAATGTAATGTGTGTTGGTAAGCGGTAAGTGATCAGGCTGAGTCCGCTATCTTACCGGGACGCCATGGCGACGTCGACGGCTGTTAACTTACAACGTTGCCAATTTGGAAGAACTGAAGCCTCAAAAACCTTTCTTAAACTTTCTTCTTTTCTTTTCTTTCCTTTCGCCTTCGCCAAGTGAGTTAACCACCATAGATTTCAATACAATTTTTTTGGATACGTAGCCAGCGATGTCGCCATCGCATCCCGGTGAATTAGCGGCCTAAATTAGGTCGACACTCGACAATTGCTGCGCCAGAAGTGCAAAGCCGTTTCAGAGCTCCATTTAGAAAACTGGTTAATTGCCTAGAAGCTATTTAAGTATTTCCATGCGAGATACGTGTTACGACTTACTGGATTCACATTAAGCATTTTTTTTTAATATTCAAATTACAATAGTGTTGTATTTGACTGGTATGTGGTAGAACGAGTTGCCTCATGGGCGCCTCACCGTGTCGGTTGTGACATACAACTGGCGGAAGAGATAACTTTAATAATATATAATATAATTTAATATTAAATTTGGCCTGTATATTCATATATAAAATAAGAATATGAAAAAAACAGAAAATAGAAGATATACAAAAGTTATAGATGTCTTATATTATGCCCTTAAACAGAAGTGGCAATGGGTTGGGCATACAGAAAGATCCAAAAGCTGGACTATAAAGACTAAGTTATGGAAAGGACCGAGGGGAACAAAGTGTAAAGCCTGTTAAAGCTGTATAGAGGATATAGAAGCGTTAGGAAGCGTTAGGAAGCGTTAGGAAGCGAAGGGAGATAGAAAGCCAGGGATAGAGAAATTTGAAAAAGCTAGAGGAGGCCTGTATCCGTTAAGGGGTTCCAATCAATGGTACTGAAGGAAGAATATACAATAACAAATCTAAAATGTGTAATGTCAACAGTAGCAAATATTGGAAATAAATTGGCTTTATTATTATTATTACTTATAGTCATTAAAATAAGTCAATGCGATTTTTCAGCGACATATTTTAATTGTTACCCTAAATTGGTGGTATTTTGTTTTTTTTACTTCTGAAACCTACACAGATCTGCCTGATCGCGTGCGTAGGACGCACTGTCACGCATCTGTGGCCGAGAAGATAGGCAGCAGAAGAGTGTCAAATCTCCCCTTTGCTCAGCACAGATGACATTGTTTAGCTATTGAATATACATATAGTGGCGTAATAACAAGGACTTGGCACAGGATAATGAACCCATCATTGTTTCGATGGTTTCAAATGGGCTTCTAAGCTAGCATATTTCTAATTTAACTAGGTAAGTAGGCGGAATTCACGCCTGACCTACGCAGTTATGCAACGAAATATCTATTATTTTGACATTTTGCCTTTCACTTTCAAATTGCGGTAAGTTCAATGATTTATTCAAATTGGGTTCAGGCTTTGAGAATTATTATTTTTTATTTTAAATAAAGAATTTTTAAAATGAAATTAATTATGAACGTACAGTAATAATTACAACAATGATTACAACTTGATAAATAGAAGATTAAAACATATTACAACACAGCGAGGGAATGTTGCCAGCGTTAAAGTTACACTGCCACAGTGACCTAACTTTTTAAATTTGTTTTAATTTGATTTTTATTAATTTTTAATGCTTTTTATCATAACTATTTTGTTTAAAACAATTGTAAATAGTAGTAATAAAAGTTTGATATGTACCTTTATTGCCGGCATTTCCTCGCTGCATTAATTATTATTCGTTGAGCGAGGAAAGCACTAGTTCAGGGGCCACCGGTACCACCAGACGACAAATTACATCATTATTTAGCGGCTGTTCAGTTGAGCCACACGACCCATGAGTCTCTACTCCAAAGGGAACAAAAGTTGAAAGACTGTTATTTTTTTCCAGCTGCACCAGCTTTTTTACCACAAGTACAGTGAGATTTATATATAACGCACGCGTATTGTTATCTATTTTCATAATTAGTAGAATTATGAAAATAGAATAAGAAAGCGTTTTTCAATGCTATTTATTAGTTTCTAAATTTTATATAAAATGATATTCCTTTGTGTCCTTTAAGGCATGTAAGGAATTCAGATGACTCACACTTTCATTAAAGTCAACGTACTGAGGATATTATGTACTTACATTATGTATTCTAAGCACTTAGTTATAACGGAGCGTCGTACAAAGAGCAAGAAATTCGTATTATAATAATAGTGGGTTTTGTTGTTGTGTTTATTTTGTTTTTATAAAGATTTTTAGTAAAATATACCATTTAAAAATTAGTATAATAATAATAAGAGCAGAGACTTTCATCCTTGAGTTTGTGTAAACTGTATCCTGCTGTAAACTGTGGCTTGCCTTAGACTGAAAACGTTGACGGCGTAATTGAGAAATGATCATGAAACGCATACAGAAAACTGAAACCCACATCTAAACAGGTTGAAGCGCCTCTTAGTTATTTTTTTATAATATTAATAATAATAAAGGCTTATTTATTCCTTGACATTTACAATTTTAAAACGAAATATTTTTATTTTGTGTCAGTATAATTCGCGCAGTTTCGTGTTAAATTTCGTTAATCACAGCTAAGATTTGTATATTTTTTAATAATTTATAAAGCACGGGCTCACCCGTGCAATATTAATAGACATGTAGATCGGATCAATAAAATATATATAATAATGAGGCGTATGCCTTTGGATTCCTTAAATATTTAAATAACTGATAATAAATACATGATGTAAATGATATTGTCTCGGTTCCCAGTAGTCCGTAGTAGTAGTTAGTAGTAGTTTTATAAGGTTACGTTAAAGCCAAAAATTTGTACTGTAATTTGTACATTCTATGTGGTTAAAGAGAATGAGCGACCACATTTTTGCATGGTATACCATTGACCAGGGATGAAAATATGTAGAAATTATTTTAAGGTGTATTTTATAATTTTGACATTTGACATTCACTCACTTTAAAAGGTGATAAGGTGAATAAAATATTTTATTCTAAACTTGTTTTTGGTTTCAATTTAAATAAAACACCTCTCTCGTTGTATTTCCTGTATCATTTTAATACAATAGTAGTTGAACACGACTGCTGTGTATCTAAAAGGAGCAGTTATATAATAAATGTAATTTGTTTACTTCAAAAGGTAGGTCACCGGGATATGACAAAATACGCATGTTTCAACGGCTCATATTTCAGTCAATTAATGAACAATCTTCAAGATTGATTTATGTCATTTGTCATTTATCACTCTATCTAGTGGTGTAAATTTTATCTAAATCTATTGGCTAGTTTTTGAGTAAATGCCATTGATATAGATATAGACGCGGCACGTTTCCTAGGAAATTTATAATCTTTCGCAGGATTCTAAACGAGAGATAAATTGTATTATTTTACATCCACATTTCCAAATTTCCTAGGAAATTTATAAACATGCGGATTTTGTTATATTCTGGTTACATATAAATGTAATAATTTTGACATTAATTTTGTTTTTAAGTAGTTACATAAAACATTTCGTAATAATATTTTTACTGTCAAATTAAATAAAACCTCTGAATAATATATAAAAAGCTAATTATATATATCGATTTTTTTCCAATCTTAATATGAATTAGTAAAAAGAGGCAATTTTCTTATGAAAACGCAAAATAAATGATAACTCTACAGGGGTCGAGTTTAAGGACCTCCCGAACATCAATTTTTTGCAGCTGATGACCCCATATAATCCCTAGTTGCGTTTGATACACGACTATTTGGCCATCCTGTATAGCTAATAAAAATAATAAATCACTACAAGAACTATAAATGACGAGTTATGTAAATAATCTAACATCGATAAAATGTATTTCGTTTTTGGGATGCTACTATTGTGGACTCGTTTGCCGTCCCTTCGAACAAAACGCTGGGACGGCTGCAGAACAGCTGGAAAATAGGATTTATATATATATATGAGTTTCGTCCAACTTCAATTTTGTTCCCTTTGGAGTAGAGACTCTTTGGTCGTGGGGTTCAAGTGCAAAGGCACTCATTGAAGATTTAAGTTGACACCTCGTAGATGGTACCGGTGACTCCAGACGTGGTGTTTTCTTCGCTCAACGAATAATGGATATGGAATGGAATACAGCGTGGTAATGCTACCAGAGTTAAAGGCACATGCCACATGGGCCATACATTTAAAATTTGTTTCGATTTTCTTTTTAATAATTTTTATTAGTACTTTGTAGGTTAAAATAATTTTAAATACTTGATTGTATTTAGATTATATTATACCATGAAATATATATATTAGAATCTCTTTTTAGTAGAACATATTCAAAAGTTATTAACATTGAGTTATGAAGGTGATGCTTTAGTAAACGTATTCGTAAAAAAATAATCGAAATTATGTATACAATTTATAGATCTCTCGTAAATGTCATCGTCGCGTCTCATTTATAATGTCAAGGATTTTAAGCAATCGCAAAGTTCAAATATGCTCGTGGAAGCATGTACGCGTGTATAAACTATTTATGTTAAATAAATCGTTTGTATGTTTGTTCAAAGGCAAATCCGCCAGTGATATCGCAGATAAGTTAAACAAAGAATCGCAAAATATGTTAAGCCAAACCTCGAAGACGGCTGGAGTATGTTTTTAATTTATTCCTAGAACTCTGAGGATAACATATATATATATATATACACATATACATATATATATAAAAACTATAGAGATGCAAATCATAAATACCAGTTATCTGTCTCTATGGGATAACAAAATGTTCCAAGATATGTAGTTACTAAAATGGTACATTCAGATATTAAAATTCAATAATATATATAACTCTGTTTATTTCTGTCTGTGTGCCTTTTTCGAAGAATCTTCCTTTAAATTCATCCTGACAGGGTAACTAGGAACTTCTTTATTGAAATGAAACTTCTTTATCGGCGTTAGAAAAAAAATTACCGTCCCATTTTTCGGTTACGCGCCTTTTTTTCTTGTCCCTACCACGAAAGATTCGAAGCCATTAATACCAAATATATATAATAACGATAACAATGATAGCAATAATTCTAAGTATTACAATTAAATTCTGTAATAATCTTAGTAGTACTAAGGTAAAATGAAATAATTGTATTATTTGTATTCATGTCTATGACAATAAAAGCCTTTTGGTAAACTTTACCTAATTAAACTTTATTTAACCAATTTCTGTAAAGTTGCATATACTAGATCATTTTTCTAAAAATACGGTCATAAAGAAGTTTCACGTCTTACGTGAGTACACTAGTACAAGCACACATTTTTTTATTTAATTAATAACATGAATAGAACCGGTGGCAAACCTAATGTTATTAATAAAAAAAAATGTGTGCATGTGCTAGTGTACTTGCGCGTGCGTTGTTGGTATTTTAAGAATTGGTACACTCTTTTCTTGAAGGACGCTTTGAATTGGTTCGAATATACTTCAGTGGGCAGAGGAGAAGCAAAAACCGCCTTATGAAACGCTTAGTCATGGAACGACGGACGTCGAGATGATATGAGTAATTTTGTTTTCTACCTGGATGTCCGATTCAAACAGCTTTTCGTTGAATACGGTCAAGTGGAAGACTGGTAATGGGGAGCTTCCGCCCAGAGGTGAGAACACTACTCCATGTGAGGCCGAATTTTCGCAGTTTATACTCTTAAAATAATATTTTGTAACATTCTGAAGTTATCTGTATGAATAAATATATGTTGACTTTGACATAAATGCGTTATAACATTCATAATTAAATAGCAATCTGTCTTATTAGGTTTGATACCTTTTTTGATTTTTTATTATCTATGGTTTTATTTTACAGGAAACATTGAGTTTTATTTTTTTACCACAAATATTATAGATTTTTGTAAAATATTTCCAATCGATTATTTAAACAGTTTGTCGATTGTTATTTATCTATTACGCAATTACGACACATACAATTTGTTAAATTTAGCTGATAACAAATCTTATCGCGTCTTGTCTGTAAGTCACGGTCAAATTGTTTTTGGCATATAAACATAAAAAGAAAGATGTAAAATTTACGATGCGCTTTTTACTTTCATTTACACACGGGAATCAGGCTTATGTGTATGTTAAGTTGTATCCACCCATGGACACTGACAGAAAGCTCGCAAGTACGTTTCTGACAAAATCGTAGTGCCAAGATATCATGACCACATGAAAAAAATAATAATATATCCATTAATACTTCATCAATAGATTGTTTGTTTTAAATTTGTATTTCCATACACAGAATAAGTTAGAATTTAAAAAATCGATAAGTTTTTCAGTTATGAGAAGTCGGCAATTTTGTTTTTTGAATTAATTAATCGTGATAAATTCGTGGTACAGCTACCGGCAAACTTCTTGAGCATTAAACAAGGAAGTGGGGGAAAGTTTGTGCATCGTACACAGAGCGGAACACGAACGTCAACTGATTTACCAATCACGCGATCGACACGTCACTCTACCGCCACCGCGCACCATTCATAAAAGAGACGACATTAAACAGTTCGTTCGTTCGGACGTTCGTCAAACAGTTCAGTATCTGCTGAATTAACAGATGCACAATTCACAGTTACATAAGGCACAGTTGATAAAAAAACATTATACTATATTTATAAACGACTATATATTAGTAAGAGTACAACTCAGTGACTAGAAAATATGATAGACTTGACTCCCTTTCTTTCAAAATCCAAAACATTTATGACGTACGGGAGATATAGGTCACCATAGGTGAGATTTAGGCCTAAGAGTCTTTAAAATAATATTTAACATACCTTAAAGGTACATATAGAGCAATGTTGGCCTAGGCATTTTGGCTTCAGCGTGTAACTCTCATCGCCCTAAGATCGTAGGTTCGATCCTCAGCAATGCACCAATGGACTTACTGTCTATGTGCCCATGTAACATTCACTCGAATGGCGAAATAAAATATCGTGAGGAAACCGGCTTGCCTTAGACCCAAAAAGTCGACTACGTGTGTTAGGCGCAGGCGGCTGATCACCCACTTGCCTCTTACATTGACAGATCATGAAACGGATACAGAAATCTGAGGTCTAGCATAAAAAGTTTGTACTGTATATTTTCTTTTAAGTTACATTTTATTTGTTTAAACATGACCGGTATTTACCCCACTTATATCTTATCACGATTTTATTCTTTGATAATTTCGATATAAATGATAAAATTAATCGCTAAACAATCAAAGTGAAAGATATTGATATTTATAAATTATCGAAGTAATTAAATCAAGTGCATTAAACTAGATTTAGATGAGGACTTTGATTAAAACCGATTTAATTGATTTAGATGCAATGGAAATACGGTGTACTGAAAAGGGCGTAACAAAAACTGATAAAACTATTGCCATAATATAGCAATAGAAAAGAGCTAATAAAGCAATTATTATAGATAATATTTCATACATAATAAAATATTTTCAAAAAGGATATTAAGTTCAAAATGCTCTAGCCCCCACTAGGATTCCCCTCTTGTCTCTTCCTCTTGGCAAAAAATAATGATTTTATTTGACGTAATAATTTTAACATAACACTTACATTTTATAATTAAACCATTGTTGTATAGGCTAGAACTATTTAGACATCTGAAATAGAAAGCAAAACAATATTATTAGAATGAAAAACAAGTTTTGATCTGTTTAAGGCCTCAAGTTCTGTATCTGATTCTTAATAATTTGATAATTAATTATTTTTACTATTTTTTTTTCTACTATTATTATTATTACATTTTTTAGCGTCTGAGGCGCAAACTAATTGTTGAGGTCTGTGGTAGAAAGACCAGCGCTGTAGAAGACGTCTGTTCCACGTCAAAATGCTGAGCCAGGGCTAGTAAGTATCACAACACATTACACAGCTTAACTGTACATTATTCCAGAAAAAATATTTGTTATTTTTTTGATGTTTATTATTTTGTGTGTTAGGTTTATATTTAGTTAGCAATAAATTTTATGTTTATGTGTATTTGTTTTATTTAATACATCACAGTAAATCATCCTTTTGTGGTCTACGGTTTTTCACGCGTTTTTGCTTCTCTGTTTTGTTCGAGCGTGTGATAGAAGCGCACATAGACAGAATACCCAAGTTCGAACCTGCGACCAGGGATGAGAGTCGCGCGCTAAAGCCAAAAGGCCAACGCTGCCATAAAAGATGGCATGTAAATAAAACATATACTATACCTACATATGTTGAGAACGTCGTTGTATGGTAATGACAACTGAGGCAGCCATTTTTGTATCGAATCTATAATTTATGTATGATTTTTTTGTAGTCCTCAATTATCTATGATCTATACATTTTTGACATACGCGTCACATACATACATAGCGCTCTCTACTTTGAATATTGTCCTTAAATTCGGGAGTATGTTTATTTCAGATGTATTGTGATTAAAGCCACGGAAGCATGTTTGTAACAAAAGCGATACAAAATAGAACGGCAATTCCGCGTTGGTTAAGGTTATTTACTTTCAAACTGCAAGGCCGCCACAATACCTTTCCTTTACATAAATTATTGATTAAATCCTAGCCTACTACTACCTTATTCAAAAAATCAGCACATAATATAAGCACAACCATGCCTGGTATAATAATAATTGACAGACTCCAATTAACTTTTTAATTAAGTTCTCAATTCAAAACAACTCCCATTTTTGAAGGCTATTATTAGGTCAAGTTGGGACTCAGCACATTAAAAGATTGTCAAAATCCGTAAAAAATTTAGTGTTACTTTTTGGCTAAAAAAGTAAAATTATATTATTGAAGTGAAACTTCCTTATCGGCGTTGGAAAAAAATTACCGTCATATTTTTCGGTTACGCGCCATCTTTTTCCTGTCCCTACCACGATTGATTCGATGATATTCGAAGCCATTATAACAAATATATATATATATTGTTATCGTTATATATATATATATATAACGATAACAATGATAGTAATAACTCTATTAAAATTAATGAAATTCTGTAATAATCTTAGTAGTACTAAGGTAAAATGAAATAATTGTATTATTTGTATTCATGTCTATGGTAATAAAAGCCTTTTGTTAAGCTTTATCTAATTTAACTTTATTTAACCAATCTCTGTAAAGTTGCATATAGTAGATCATTTTTCTAAAAATAAGGTAATAAAGAAGTTTCACTTCTTACGTGTGTACACTAGTACACACACTCATTTTTTTACCAATAACAATTTTTAAAAAGACTGCCACAATATATTTTAGTTAACACTGTTCTTTTTTTGTATTCCTGATAATCCACCAAACTTACAAAAAAAACAAGTGTGTACCAAAACGGCACTGAGTAACGTGGGTAACAATGGATGTTAATTCTACATAAAGGGACTATAAATATTCTGTACGAGATAAATATTTATGCAAAAATGCCGTCCAGCCTTATGTAAAGACATTCCAACGATACGACTTGATATAATGTTGTTTATGAATGCAGGAACTATTTTATAATAGTAGTTATAATATAGATTTTATGTAAATAATAGTGGATTTTATAAGTTAGTAAACTTTTTTATCTGAGTAATAAATATCAATAAAGGAATTGGCTTCTTTAAAAAAACATAAGCCTATTTTTAAAAAGTAACGGCCTGTTGAATTTTTGAATATAAGTGCTGCCATCTTTTGACAATACAACTTAACGTTGTGCAAACGAAATAGTTACAAACCCTTTTTAAATATTCCTATATCCTCTATTATATTAGAAAAGTATATAAAGCGAGCCTAAAAATAGATCAACTGTTCGATTCGATCACTTCATAACATGCGCTTATCAAACCTAATATAATGCGACAAAATACACAGACGCTACACATGGAGGAAGATCATTCATAAATCCATTCTTCGCAATTTATCTGCTTAGCCATCTTTCCTCTAACCTCTCGTTTTACCGTGTAAAAAGGTATAGGCTATCTCTCTTACGCAAGGCACAGTTTTCTCACTATCGTTCAAAAAGTGCATTTGATTAATGGCTACTTGAAATTTTGACATTTCGCCGTGCACTGATACGAAATCGAATACGAAAATTTACGTTTTTCGCGTATTTTTCTCGTAATTTTTGAATGAAAAGCGAACGCTAGTTTTCGTTTCCATTATTTATATCGAAGTTGGTTTTGAGATGTGAATTTTAAGTGTTTATCTGAAGAAAAACCACCATAACTATTCAAGCGAAAGATTAATTTGTTGCTTCGTTTGTTTTTCTAATTAAAAAACTATGAGTGCCCCGAGGGATTGTGCTTTTTGTTTTTCACAATTTGTTTGTGGTTAGTGACCTTGTGCAATGAATCTCAATACAAAAAAATAAGAAATTATTTAATATTTCACTATGAAAGAACAATAATAAGTTTTTCTCAGGAATTTATAAGTGAATGTGTTAAAATGGTTACGATGAATTCAAATGAGAAGACGGCTCAGAAGGCCTGTCAGCAGGGACCTTCCAAGTAGGTTCAATAATTCTTTACTATAAAAACCAGCTACATATGCACCAATCAGCTGCCTATTGATAATTTCTCGCAAATCTTTAAACTTACTCTTATTTCTTATTCTAACTCTGTTTACCTCAGTCTTTAACATTCACGATTTTTTTATGATGATGATAGCATCTTAGTACATTTAATAACAAATTATGTACACCTTATTTTATAATTAGGTGTAAGAACTTTGGCATAAGCTCCCAACTTTTAAAAATATATAATACAGAAGTTTTCGTAATTTTTAGTTTTATGACAAGCTAAGTTGTGTACAGATTTTTTTTAGAAACACAGTTTTTTATCCCTGAATCCATTGGCTCTTAAGCCCAAAAGCATCTTATGCTTAGGATTTCATTACATAGGTGATGCTTATAGCTCTAGATAAATATTTAAAATATAAATATCTATCTATTAGATGTTGAATAGTAGTTTTTGTTTAGGTTTTCAATCACAAAATGGTATAACTTTCTAACTGTCTTCTAAATAATTAATTGAACATCTTAAAAAATACATATCACATTGTTAACATCCTTCATTGGGTTTTTTATGGTAATAAAAAAATGTTATATATGTTATATGTTTATATAGCTTCTTTGTTTTCAATATTTCTATTATCTATATTAATAAGTCAATTTTCCTTTTATTTTTAATAATATTAATATTATTAATTGGGAAAAAATATCTATGATTTACAGAGAGGTGGCAAAATCGGGTAAAGATGATAAGGAAAATGAGAAGAAAGACAAGAAAGACAGAGAGAGCATGATTGCTAACATGCCACCCAGTGTTCAGGCACTGATGGCTACAGTACCTTCACCAGAAGAATCGCCTAACTATCTGGCGTATAAGAAGGTAATCTTGCTGTGTACATGCTCTGGGCTCGTGCATTTTTATTTTTAATTCCCTTTGAATTCCCTAATTGCCATCTTTTCATAAAATCTGATAAAGGGCCAGGTGCTGATTGCAGATGGACAAACTTAAAAAGAGAGAAAGAAAAAAAGCTAGCTTCGAATACTTTGTGGCTTTAGTTGTTAACACAGATACAACCTTGTTGTTGATTTGCTTCCCGGTGAAACAATAATTAGTAATTACATGAATGAAACTGCATTTAATGAAACTCATGTTCAATTATTGAAACTTAATAATTTACAATTATAAATTTAATGTATAGATGGAAGCAATAATTGAGAAAATGCAGGATGAAAACACTGGGGTGCCTGTTCGTACTGTCAAGAGCTTTATGAGTAAAATACCATCGGTAAGTAATATAAAATATATAAAGTCAGTTGCTTGAAATCCAGACCAGATTCACTGTATTAAAACCAGTCTCAATTTAAATTAATAACAATTAAAAGAAAATCATTGTAAGTGCCTATCTGATACCTAATTCGATGTTTTGCTAGTAATTTTTTGCTTACTAATAAAATCTTAAATTGGAAGCGTATATTTTTTATTATTTATTGTTAAAAAATAAATCAATGGCGCTACAAACTATTTAGGCCTGGGCTTCGAATTTCTATTTCATGATCATTTGTTAATCTAATAGACAAGTAGGTGATCCATCTGTGACGCACGCCGTTGACTTTTTGGGTCTAAGGCAAGCAGGTTTCCTCACGATGATTTCCTTTGTCGTTTGAGTGAATGTTAAATGGGCACATAGAAAGAAAGTCCATTGGTGGACAGCCGGGGATCGATCCACCTTAGGGATAGCCACGCTGAAGCCACTAGGCCAACACTGCTGTAATTTAATTTTTTGTTACATTTATTTTTAACATAATAGTCATGAGAAATGATAGCTTGCAACATATACTGTAGATATAGCAGTATATATGATGTGGTAAATGAATTAATTAATTCCGTATACAAAGATAAAAATTGTCAGCTCCTTCTCTGTGGTGTATAGTTCAATGGCAGATAAATATTTTCAGGTTTTCACTGGCTCGGAACTGGTGGCATGGTTGACCCGACACCTCAATCTTGAAGACGCGTGGGAGGCTCTGCACCTGTCTCATCTATTGGCGGCTCATGGCTACTTATTTCCTATAGACGATCATTGCCTCACAGTAAAAAATGATAATACTTATTATAGGTAAGATTATTTTATATATATATATATATATATATATATATGTCGCAGCCAACTAGCTTAATCAGCCGTTCAATCAACAGCCTAGCCTAAAACCTATCATATCAGTTGTTCCTAAGTTTGTGTCACATTTATTTAAGCCTAGAATTGTATTTTCTAGATATAAGTATACATTGTTTTACTAGGACATTTTAATAAATTATTAAGTCGAATGACTTCAAATTATTCCCCTTATAATGGTAAATTTTTATTTACTGGCAATACTAATATTCATGACAGCGACGCTATTATGTAATCTCTATGATTCCGACTAAAGGACTCTGTATCCACGGTTGTGGAATAAAAATAAAATGATGTAAAATAAAACAATGACGACATCGCTCTTACCGACCAAGAAAAGTATGTGGCACTGTAACATAACTTTAAGCAGGCGTCACCTACCGAATTACAATTTTAAATAATTTATTTTGTGATAAAAATAATAATAATATGCAAGAATATATTACAAGAAAGTGGTACAATAGTAAGTTCGCATATTCTGCCACGCACATTGGCACGCAAATTTGTCTTTAAAGGAGTTTTACATTTTATATTAGGGAGCATTCAGGTATTCCGTAACGAGTTTGGGGGGGGGGACCTCTTCTAAAATGTTACGATGCGGGGCGGGGATTGAATTACGCGTTGTTAATATTATTTTCCACTTTCTAGTACTTTACACCACATAATGGTAAGTTTTAGGTATAAAGAGTCACTGGGGGTGGTCACGAAACGTTTTACTATTCTATACAGAAACGTTACGGTGTGTCTCATGGGGGGGGGGGGGGGGCAAGAATCTCCATAAATTGCGTGACGTAATACTTGAACGCTCCCTTATTAGTCATATGAATTGTATACAAATATGATGATGTAATACTTAGTGTAGATGACTTATTATGATATGTATAACTTATTTATCAGGTTCCAAACGCCGTACTTTTGGCCATCAAATCAATGGGAGCCTGAAAATACGGATTACGGTATGTGTACAATCTTTTCATATTTTTGCTTGCATCTTTCGATGTTATCACAACGCCCATGGACAGTCACCAAAGGCTTAAGCATCGGTGTTGTCAGCTTCAGAATCGGTACACTTGACTCTAATTGAAGTTCTCGTTTTAGCGGTATACCTCTGCAAGCGAACTATGCAGAACAAGGCGCGTTTAGAACTAGCTGATTATGAGGCAGAGTCTTTGGCGAGATTACAGAAGATGTTCAGCAGGAAATGGGAGTTTATATTCATGCAGGCAGAGGCCCAGAGCAAAGTAAGGACATGATTTGTTTAAGTAGTGTGGAATCATTTTCCACCTTAGACGCCCAATGATCCCCTACGGGTTAAGTCCTGGGTAATTAAGCCAGCCCAGCTACTTCTAGAAGCTCAGAACTTTCCTGGTCATTTCGCTGGCTCCACGGAGCGATATGGATAAAAAAATATTGTTATACCGCATATCGAACCTGGGTCCTTTGCTATATATAATAACACTAAATCTCAAAAGACGTGGAAGAATGCAAATATGCTGATAGTAAATTGAAAATTTATTTTATAGCATGGTTCTCTTTTTATCGGTGAGATGAACAGTCTCCAATATAATTTTTCGTGGGAATCGAACTTGGGTTTTGGCTTTTATTAAACGTAATGATACAAATTTTTCTTGTCCGCTCTACGCCCTTGACTTGCGGACTGATAGTCAATGTAAATTTAGAACTAATTTAACAGCTTTTCTGTTGACGTTCATGAGTCTACTTGGTTACCTATATGAAGAAACTTAGTTTGAGTTTAATAAATTAATTCAAAAGGAATTTAACCACATTGGAATTAATTTTTATTTCATCGGGTATCACACTTATAAGCATTTATATTCAATAATTTTCAGGTTGATAAGAAAAGGGATAAGTTGGAGAGGAAAGTACTGGACAGCCAGGAGAGGGCGTTCTGGGATCTTCATAGACCTATGGTGAGTTCAAAATGGCTTACTTGAGAAGAAAAAAATGTATTTTGGGTATGCGCGTGACTTGTCATATATATGCCATATTTGTTCTGAGTGTTGAATTAGACTAAAAGTGAGGGTAGACCGGTAGCAAGTTTTTAATTTCCGAAAAGGCCGCAACGCACTTGCGCCAGTGGGAGTGTCCAGGAGCGGTGAGATGAGTTATAATATATTAAACTTAAAACTGGTTCTGGAGAGTATATTTTCTAAAGTTTGAGATTAATTTAAGAAAAGATTGTCTCTTACGATACGAAGTAGAAGATGGACTATTGCCATGTTCTTTGGAATAGAGTAGAAAAGAGAGAATGAGTCGCTGTTGCGTTTTTAGTTATAGTATTTTGCAAGTCACCAGGCGATAACAAACACGTCTCTCATAATGGACTTCGGACGTCAAGCGGAACACATAACCTAAAAATAAAATTTGTATTATGTTTTCTAAGATGTCCGAGGTCCAAACAAACTCTTCCTGGTTCTCTTATTATGAGACACAGTGAACAAGAATTCTGGTGGCTTGCTTTAGCACATTAAGAAGTTAGATCCAGTTTCAAAGGTTGGGTACTGGCCAGCCAGTGATAGAAAAGGTTCGGATACTAGCGATTTGGGCGAAAACAGAATGTACTCTCTTAATGGACCTCGAACGTCTTAGGAAATATGATACAAATTTTATTTTTAGGTAAACATTTGATATCATTCCCCTTGATTCAAGGCTGAAAATTATTTATAGATAGTATATATTCAGATCTAAGTCCGACCACCAAGTGGCACCAGTTCACGAGTCTCGAGAACTCTCTAGTCTCGAGAGTTAGGTCGCTCATGTCTGATCGTGATCGTTCCCCAGGTTTTCAGCGCCTAACAGTTTCGAGGACAACGAGGCTTTCACTCGATGGGTCTATCTGGTTTGTGGACGGCCACGTAATGTTTTGCCTTCTATGTTACCACGATCAGTTTCACCAAGTTCTCATCGCCTCTGCGCGTTGTTCATGAGTGGCAAATAAGAATTTAGTTCATCTAAGTTCCGCACGGAAACTACTTTAATAAAATTCGAAAAAAACGAATTAATAAAATTCGTATTTTCTAGCCGGGATGTGTGAACACAACGGAATTGGATCCAAAGAAACTATCAAGAATTAACGCGTTAAAGGAAAGACGGCTTCAGCAATGCAGAGACATCATTACGCAGCACAATTTGAAGGTTTGTACTTGGGGTATGGGGCAAAAGTGTGTATAGAGGTTGGTTTTAAAAACATTGACACTTCGAGCAGTCTTTAGTAGTTTCCGTTTGCGACTCTTAACTCTTGTAGGTGGCATTAAGTCACTTCTATGGTGAATATTTTATATTTATTTTTACTTTCAAACATCACACATGTTACAAGACAATCAGACACTTATAAAAATATATAAAGAATATACACGTGCGAAAATGACACAAGAACTTAAGAAGGCGCCAGACCAGAAACTTTTTCACAATCGAGTGTTGAAGCCGTATGGGTCTGCCAAGCATCGTGAGGAAACCTACTTGCAAACCTAGATGCAAAAATTCGATGGACAGGCACAAAAGGCTGATCAATACTTACATATTAAGGAAATTGGTCACAAAAGAAATACTACCCAGACAAAAATTGATCTAGATTGATACAATATTACAGACTTTGCGTTAAGATATTCACATTTTATAAATTTTGACTTTTACAGAACAACCCAATAGTAACAATCACGAACCCTCAAGAAAGCGAAGAGGCCATACAGAAAAATTCTGAGGCCGTTAAGGAAAATGGTGAGTTACTGTTATTACTAATTCGATTGACTTGACTATTTTAGACAGCTTAGGGCCAACTCAGTTTTGACTTGACTATTTTAGACAGCTTAGGGCCAACTCAGATTTGACTTGACTATTTTAGACAGCTTAATTGGAACGTAAGATCTTTAAATTTTGTTAAACGTCTAAGTTACAATGTGTTTATTAAAAGTCTTAACTAACCAAAGTCACTCATCGTAGATTTGATTTTATCTATGTGATGCTTGAAAAACAATAAATAAGTATTGATGACTTCAATTCAATTATTGTGTATAATTAAAAACACAATACAATATAAATTCTTCGATACAAAAAAAAACAAAGAAAACTTTTCTTTTTATTCAATCATAGCGAGTATTTAGTCAAAGTTAATTGAATTACAGCACTGCTACTAGCGATTTTACTAAACTTTGTATATTTAACGAGTTATTTAAATAAAAAGTATTTACTTAATTTTTGTTCCGCGCTACAAAATTCCGTCTCACCTCACCGCAAACTTTAGGTATACGTTTATTTCACTAGTCACTAGAGCGGGTGAAATAATGAATGTTTCTAGCCTAATGCGCGCCCTTAAGACATAAATTTTGCGCTAGTGAACCGTTAGAACGTAGTTAAGACAAATCGTACTATAAAAATGTTGTCGAAAAATTGTATGATCACTATAATCGTTGTATTGCTCTCCAAAGCTAAAAAAAATTGTAATGCCACTGATTTATTTTTATTTAGATATTTAAAGGCATATTATAGTTAGGAACATTAGGAATCGGTTTGATTTTTTTAAATTTTAATTTCAGGCGAATCATCCCACTCTGAACTGGCAACACTAGAAGGTGACAAACCGAGTATTGAAGCTCAGATTGAAGCAGCTAAACGACAAGTTACGGTTTTGAAGGCGCGACTCGAGAGGCGAAATGTCCGCGTCAGTAAGGTTGCAGAAATGTAAGTAAATATATATCTCCAATAACTACAGGTACCGCCAAACATCTTGAACAAATGTCCTTGCCTGCGCAGAAGCGATTTTTAGGTATCACTGGGAAGGGGTGGAGAGTGAAGTGTCGATCGCGTGATTGGTAAATCAGTTGACGTTTGTGTCCCGTGCCGATGCGTAAACTTTCCCCCACTCCCTTGATTAATGCTCAAGAAGTTTGCCGGTATCTGTACGAATTTTTACCAAAGCACGTTCACCATTTCACCCGTATCACCGCAACGTCCGTAGTACCACAACTGAGCGTTTTTTAAGACAGTTTCTGCTGCCACCACTAAGTGGATCCAACTGCCCACTAAAGTATTACCGAACAGGACATTTTTTTGGGGATCTAGCGAACTGTTAATGGACTCCCAGTGAGGGATCTTCCCACAACAACCAATTGTTAAAAAAACAGCATCCTCAATAAGGGCGCCAACGCACCCACTAAAGTAGGCTGGTTTGCCGTTATCCAAAAAAAAGGTTCTATTGAATTGCTTTACAGATAAGAAAAAAAAATATTAAAAAATGACTATTTGGACTCCGATGTGTTACGTCTTTCTTAGTACGGGTATTAGGAATCGCTTATATGTCGAGGCCTATTTTATTCGGCCCTTTACAAATATGTATTTTTGTTTACATGAGATACTTAATATATACGAACGAGATACTAGGTTTATTTTGATATTTATCTTTAACACCCTTTGAACTGGTTAAACGCGCTAATTTTACGAATTTTAGACGGTAATTGGTTAAATAATTACAAACCCTCATACTTAATAGACTTCAAATAATTTGTACGCGACTTCGGCAAAGTAAGCGAATTCGCTCGACGAGTACTGCGTGTAGTGGTGTTTGATTTTTTTGAATGATGACCTACTATGTACAGAGTTTTTTTTAAATCTAGGTACAGGTGCTATAGATATAGTTTTAATCGCATCGAATTATTTAATCACAGATTCATATCTTACTGCGAGCAATATGCCGAGTACGACGCCTTCCTGACTCCACCGGAATGGCCCAATCCATGGATAAGCGATACAACGGAACTGTGGGATCAAGAGAAACAATGGTATTTATTGTATAAAATAATAAATAAATTATAAGTATAAATTGTAAAAATGGGGATTTTTATATAATATTGTTATGGCAAATAACATTCAATTGCCTACACATACACAACACTGACTTTCGAGTTTCTTGTTAATAATATGGCAACACTTGCACTTAGGTTTTTTTTTAAATATGGCAACACTTGCGCTTGGGTTTCTTGGAAAAATATGGCAACACTTGCGCTTGGGTTTCTTGGAAAAATATGGCAACACTTGCGCTTGAGTTTCTTTAAAAAAATATGACAACAATTCATTACATTGTGATTTTTATAGTGGCAACACTTAATGTTAGACTTTTATCTTATGATTTGTAATTCAAATATATTTAATGCTTGTTTTCGTAACTAAAGTAAGTTTAGTAATTAAGATTTTTTTCTATAAATGATGTATTTATTTCAGTAAAGAACCGTTACCCCTCCGTCGCGTCAGACGCTGGTCGTTCAACCTTCGGGAACTGCTCCGTGATCCTCCAGGGAGGGACCACTTCGCGAAGTTCCTCAACAAGGAATTCAGTGGCGAAAATCTCAAGTCAGTCAATACTTAATTCGTATTAAGTTTAGATTATTTGCAAGAAATAAATAAATATTATTATTATGTTAGGAGGTTATTGAGTCTTGGCCTAGTGACTTCAGCGCGTGACTCTCATTTCTGAGGTCGTAGGTTCGATCCCCGGCTGTGCACCAATGCACTTTCTATGCGCGTTAACATCAAACAGTCAAAATCGTGAGAATCGTAACATCGAACAGGAAACATCGTGAGAAAACCCGATTGCCATAGACACAAAAAGTCGACGGCGTGTGTCAGGCACATGTGATAACCTACTTGCCTGTTAGATTGACAAATTATGAAACAGATACAGACATCTGAGGCCCAGTCCTAGAAAGGTTGTATATATATATGAATGGTACACTAACGAAAATCTCGTAGACAGTCAGAACAGAACACACGTCATACAAAAAACACATTATTATTGGCGCCGGAACAACGAAGACTGCAGCATCTCACGCCTGAAGACATGGAGATTGCCATAAATTCTCTTTCACACACCCAAACAATACACACACATCAGTTGTTTTTGAGTGCTTTGAATCACAAAGATTTCATGCTTTAATTCAATAGACATCATCTTCGGACCCATGCTGTTGTGTAATTGTAAGCCAACTTATCGGAAATTCTTCGAAAACGAGGGAAAAGCAAACAGAGGTCTATTCTGAGGTGGAGAAACTGTGGGTGTAGTGTCCTCGTATCTCTTTTTGTGTATTTGTACCACTGTATCTCTTTTTGTGTATTTGTACCACTGTATCTCTTTTTGTATATCGGTACCACTGTATCTCTTTTGGTGTATTGCAGCTTCTGGTTGGCCGTGCAAGAGTTGAAGGCGCTCCCGATATGTCGCGTGGCCTCTCGGGCTCGGGACATTTGGAAGGAATTTCTCGACTCCAACGCACCTTCGCCCGTCAATATTGATGCTGCGAGCAGGTAATGTGATACGGTGATGTTACCATTTTATGGCCATATATTTCTGTATGGTAACATTTAGATAGAAAAATAGGTTTATGGAATGGAAATGAGAGCGTTAAGAAACAGTGTGATAGGATGCGTCTACTGGAACTGTGTGGGTTAAAAGATACGAAAGGGTATGGAGGGTGGTGTGACCATGGAGATTGGAGGGTACTAGTTAAAAGTACACATAACCTGCGAGCATGCAAGTCGATGAAGCGGGAGAGGTATGCCAGTACCGTTGCAAGTGGAAATCCGTGGCCTCTGTCTACTTCTTTGTGAAAAAGGCATGAAGAGAGTTCTGGCGGAGGGGGTGGCGGTGGAGTAGTAACTCTCTGTTTAAAGCTGGGTGTCAACTGGCTTAGATTGCATTAGGGGTTGCAACGCTGGATTAACAAAACTCTAACTGGACTATCGAAGAGTTCGTAAATCTAATTGACCTTATGTTATTGAACATTATCGGAAAGGAGAATATTAAAATACAATTGATGAGTTGGAAAAAGTAAAGGAATCATTTTGGCTTCAAGTGTGCGATCATTGCTAATATTTGGTTTACGCTTCTAATTATTAACTACAATATGTATATTTTTTCTAATCACTCGTTGTCGTTACTTCCTTCAGTACAATTGATTGGAACCCCTTTTCGGGTAAAGGCCTCCTGCAGCTTTTTCCAAATCTGATACATGGATTTTCTTTATCTTCTATACTACATAATTATCTAACCCCCATGCTTGCAGTAAATGTAAAATTAGAAGCATTTAATGTTTTTTTTTTGACGTGCATAAGTGTACATTGTGTTACCTATATGAAAAAATGAGTTTTGACTTTGACTATACAAAACCCTAGATATCTCTCTCAATCGCAGCGAAAACACAATTCAGCAGAACGAGACAAAAGAGTGCAATTAAACATTGTTATTAAAAAAAAGTCTTAGCAAATAAAATATTATGTGTTTTACAGGGAACTAACTCGCGTGAGAGTGGAGTCTGGCAAACCGGATAGATATTGCTTTGATCAGGCGCAGGTAAGCGAAATTTTATGGGGTAAATGTTCTCTCACTACCACCCAGTCACTCTCTCTAACTCATACTCACACACTCACACTCTCTCACTCACAATCACACTATACCTCTTTTCCACCTTTCTCCAATGGCACTGTGTTTACTGTGTCATCGGATGTTAAGTGATACCGCCGCCCATGGACACTGACATTGCCAGGAGGCAAGTGCGTTGCCGGTTTAAGAATAGAATATGTATATCTACTAAATTTTCCGTTTTGTCTTTCAGGCTCACGTGTACCATTTAATGAAGTCTGACAGCTACTCAAGATACCTCCGCTCGGATATGTATAAGGACATATTGAATGGATCAAAGAAAAAGGTATGTACCTATGTAAACCTGTGGCTATCTCTCTCTTCAGTCAGGTGTCTGATCGTGGTCAGCACACACCTGGAGCGCACAATCTGTTTCCACCGGTTTCTGTTCAGCTCCTTTTTTATAACTGTCTACAGTTTTGAGGACTTGGAAAGCCGTGTTTGTTTTGTCTAAGGCAAGCCAGTTTTCTCACCGTTCGCTATTGTTAAATGCGTAAATAGATAGTCCATTGGTGCACAGCCGCGTATCGCACCTGCGACCCCAAAGCTTTGATTGGATCCACTGAGTTCACTATTTCACACTCTACGTGTATATTTAACGATAGAGGCCATCCAGAGGATATATATTTAAAAAAAAACTTTTTTTTCAGACGTCCGTGAAAGGTATTCGATCCATTGTCTCGTTCACTGGAAGGAAGGAAACGTCTGCTAATTAATGAGTTGAAAATTTAACCTAAAATCCGGATTATACTAAGTTGGAATTGCTAATGTGATTTCTGTTTGGCGCTGTCGAGATTCTACAAAGCTTTCATTGGGAGGAGTTTGGCGGCATGTGTCAAATATCAGTGTCAAGTCTAAGAGGTATAGTTGTAGTCAATTGTCATCGGACTGATCTGGGATTTATGGAATGATATCGCGGCTATTTTAGCGAAAAAGCAATATTAAACATTTGATGTCTTCTGTCGATTTTCAAACAATATTATATTATTTTGAAATGTATCTTCAGTATAAACTCTTTAACGACACACAGGGGTCACGCATTTTGCCGTCACAATAAGTTGTCGTTAAATGGAGAGAAGAAAAATTTGTATTAGAAAAAAAATTCATACTAGTGTTAGTAATTACATCAAAAACAAACTTTTGCTGTACCAGTATTTTTTGTATTTCTTCGTGATAAAGCACGTGCTAGTAATCCCAATTTGTAAACAAATAACTGATTTTTCAGAAAGTTGGGTACGTATGGTGCCGACTTAAAAAGTATTTAATACGCAATTGTCGTTATTAAGAGTGGGTTTAATGTAGAGTGTGCTATGTAGAGTGTATTATTGTATGGAAGACAAGCTAAACTAATGGATTTCGTCGTTAAATTCATGGAGTTAACACTGTATTTTCAAATACTTGACGGAAGAGAAAATGAGATTTTGAAACCAATTTTAATTAGGAAAACGTTTGGTAGTGTTGCCATGATTTAAAAATTATAATAATCTGTGCCCATAGAATATTTTAGTCGTTGAAACAAATATTATTAGACATTTGAGTTCACTAAATTTTATTATTCTATTCTCTATTAAAAAATGCACGTCTAATAAACCTCCTTCCTTAACGTTCTAATAAGGCACCTGTGTAGTAGTGAACGGCTAAAAATAGGTTCTAAAGGACGGCTACGGTAATTTGTAAATTAAAAAATTAATTCACGGTTAAGTCACAAGTAGAACGCGTAGAGCGTGTCAAAATATTTATTACGTATTCGTCAAATTACTTTAATATTAAAAGTGTAAATAACGAGTGTTGTCCCAGTGGCTTCGGCGAGAGACTCTCATCCCTGAGGTCGTAGGTTTGATCCCTGGGTGTGCACCAATGTACGTTCTTTGTGCGCTTTTAACACTCGCTCTATCGATGCAGAAATATATCGTGAGGAAACCTGCTTGCCTTAGAACCAAAAAGTCGACGGCGTATGTCAGACTCAGGATGCTGATCACCTACATGCCAATTACATTGATCATGAAATAGACAGAAATCTTAGGCCCAGACCTAAAAAAAGCTGTAGCGCCACACTGTCTTATATTATAAATAACAAGACGGTAAGAGCGTACAAGAAATGACTACGAAGCCCTGTTCCTGTGTCCCTACTCGTCCAGAATCAGCAAGCACCCATCTCCACTTGCTCTGACTTAACAGTTCTTTCGTGTCGGAGAGTGTGAAACGTTTGAGTTTACCGTGATTTAAAAACATAGTGTTTTTTTGTCCTTTTTTTTGCGGCTAGAATTTTTCCCTTGAATTAAGACCGCTTACTTACCGGGACTGTTATATATATGGCTATACATTTTAATCAATATTGTTTTTATACGTAGCCAGCGACGTCGTCATGACATCTCGGTAAGTTAGAAGCCTCACCAACTCCGTGGTGCACCAGCTCCGCCTTAAAAACTTTTACCAAAGATTTCTTGGTTGTATATTTTCCAAAAATAGGTGTAAAATTCCTTTTAATTTTAAAAGGCGAATGACTTTCGTATGTCAAATTTTGACATATCCGAGTCACACTTAGCGCTGTCTCGCTGTATGAGGGATTTGAGTAGTCCCTAACTGAGCGTTAGTAGAGTTTGAATCTCTTAATGTTAATGATACTGATCTTAGATTAAAGAGAAAATATCTCTACTAAATGGATTTTAATAAATTAATTAAAATCAATTTACTTATTTCTGATGTTATTTAAACCAAAGTTTATAAGACTGTCCAGTTTTTACTGCATTTTATATGTTTTTTTATTAGTTGTACTACGCACATAGTTCGTGGAATTTTACGTTACTCATTTATAGAAATAATTATTTTATTATTGGTCTCTAGAAAGAGACACTCGAACTTCGGCATCGTTCTATCTTTACGTTAAATGGAAATCTGTTTTCCAGCTTGTTGAAGCAGAAGTTACAAAATACTTCTGAAACTCTTAACGATGGATCTTATGTGTTATGTGTGTAGTGCCCCTAAATCTAGTTTCACAATAAGTAGCGCAATGTCTATGTTTGGTCTCCAAAAAGATGTTTTTAAAAGTCAGATTTTCAATTTTTTTTTAATGAAACATTTGTTTACGCTAATTAATTACATTTCTATATAAAACGCGTTTATAAAAGTTTTTCACTATTTGTTAAATGAAAAACCGTTTGTTCGGTGTTATATATTCTAGTCTAGTAATCTTCCATGACTTAAGTATGGTTAGCAAAATAATTTGATAAGAAATGGTACCTACGATTGTCAGATTACAAATACAATAAGTATATAATAACTGTTTTCTGTGAATGTTTTATTATTTACACGATGACGACAGCGAGATGAGCTATATGGTCATTATAACGTTTAAAAACCTCTTACAAACTTTGACAGCTGTCAACGTCAAACGATTGTTCTTTATCGGTGATTTTGAAGTTGGTTTTGTTGATGTAGGTAAAAGTTTTCGTTTTAATAATGCGTATGTTTAATTTAAACAATAATCATCATTTGTATATTGTCTTCTGATTTATCGCGGTTTGTTTAAAGTTGTTGTTTTCAAATTGTTTTGCTGACTGTACAATTGTGTAGTAATAAGTGTTCCATGTATAGAATTAGTAACTTAGTCATTTTGATGTTTCTTTTTCTCTTTAATATTGGGTAGAGAAGAAATAATACATTCAATTAAATGAGAAATGTGTTTTATTTACCTTTTTATTTCATTAGTGTTACGTCGTCTGCCTATGTCATAAGGATAATTCACACACTTAAATGGAATGGCGGTCTTTGGAACTACTGAACCGGGAAATTTGTGATTGTATACCTTAAAATTTTAAGTATTGCAGTAATCAAGCAATCTAAGAGAAATTAAGGAGTTAAAAATTAAAAATCTAGTTGAAAATCATTTATTTCGTTTTGATACAAATATGATTAAGATAACAATAGTGCATGAACGTGCTGTCACACTGATTAATCAAATGTCAAACTGACAATAATCACAATAAAAACAGGCACGAACTGTCAATGCCAACACGTCTCGCTATAAATGTATAAAAACTTTAGTTAATTTAAACTTTTACCAATAACAAATTTTTTAATAAATATTAACTATGTTACACCGAAAAGCGTTTTTGGATATAATCTACGAATCATAATTAGCAAGAATGACAATTTCGTGTCTATTTTTATTTTGATCGTTAAGAAATAATATGAAATCGGATCTGGCCACGCACATGCCACGATAAACATTTTGTATGTTAAAATTATTTACGACGGCCACGACGTGTTCACGACCCGATCATAAATCATATTTTACAAATGTCAACAATCACAGATTACTTTTAAAAACAGCATTTGTGTACGAGTTTTTAAGCTGCTATTACGGAAAAATCTTCCATGTCTTCTTTTAAATAGCTGTCACAGTTGATATTCGAATTTATAGTCTATGCTCGGTATAGACTAAAATAAGATTCGAAACTTCAAAGTATAAACTGTCGTATTTCAAAAAACTTAATATTTGACATACGGAAGTCACTCGCTCGACTTTCGCCAATACATTAGAGATGTATATTGGCGTTTATGAATTTATGAAGCAAATACTGTTTTTAAAGTAATTTTACATTTTTATCGATTTTATTGATTATTTTTTTAATACTTCAACGAGAAATCTAGGCCATCATGAATAGTTGTATTGTGCAAAATATGAAATATTATTATCAAAATAGCCCGCGAGAGCTTTATTTTTGAAAAATCACCAATATTTGTGATTTTTTTTAGAATTTTCGACATTATCTGTGTAAAAAAATTTAAACAAAATTGCATTATAATTTCTTTGGTTTTCACTAAAAATACTTAAAATTGTATCAATAATCGAATAATATAAATAAAAATACATTAAAATCTTAAAAACTTAAACACTGACTGAATTCCAGAGTGTATAAAATACTGTGTCTCGATATAACCTCAAAATATTACGGAGATCACTTAATACAAAAACACATCGTTTATTTTTAAGTCTGTTAAAATACCTTTATATAAATAATAATATGCATAATGCCAGTATTTGACGAGTGAAAATGACAAAATACATATTTTTTGATTAATGTTACCTGGATACATTCTTAAACCAATCACACTGAAATTAAGAATTTAAAACAGCCGAGAACTTCAGTGACGTCAAGTTTAAAACGTGTTAAATTTTGACATATACTTAGCAAAATGTCTCGACTTTAAATACCACCTATAAGTCAACTGCTACACATGATAGTTCAGTTAATTTTTTGGTATCTTATACACTCCGCACTAACTTAAGTAAGTACAATTACGCTTAAACTAAAAAAAAAAACTAATCACAACTTGGCCGAAACTTAAAACTTAACTCGACATGGGCCGATACTTTTGACAGAAATATCTAAAATTGGAAGAGCATTGGAATAATGTATTTAGCCAATAGAAAATCTCAGTATGGAATATGTCAGATACTATAAAGATAGTATATATATATATATGTGTGTGTGTGTGTGTTAAGAGAACAAGTTTGATTCCTGTATTACAAAAAATTTACAGTGTCTATTCGAATTTCGCACATCTTCTATATCTGGAAAATAACAAGCTTGTCATTTTTGACAATTAACAATGACAGCTGAATCTCTGAATTGTCTATGCCTAGTGGTATTTACAATGCATAAAATCAACATCAAACATAATGCTTAATACGTATTAGTTTCTCTATTCAAAGATTTCTGTCAGCTTCTCAAATTATTCATTACAAAAATATTTAATAAAATTAAAAATTAAACAACTCCACCGCTGTATATTACGTAGAATAGCTAAAATTGAACTTCTGTTAAGTTCTAAATGAGTTTATAAAGAAGATTGGTGTATGCCAAAGGGCTATGGACCTAACAAACATAACTGACGTGTCAACACCCAAAAGTTAAAGTGGAAATGGACTGGTCACATTGCCCGTGTTTGTTATGACAGATGGGTCAAAACTAACTTGGAATGGCCCAGTGGGTAGAAAAAAGAGTCCGTCCCCCAGAAACCGGATGATATAATAAAAGACATGGCGGGGAAGAATTGGAAACGAGGATGAAAGGCAAGTGGAAAAATTTGAGAAGGCCTTCACTCCGTCGTTGTAAAACATGACATGGACTTGTAATCCTGATTATATATGTATATATTATGATTACTCGAAAATCATGGTTTTTTAATGATAAATATTAATGGATTTTATTGCTTATCGGCCTACTATAATTTTTTCTTCTTCTTTCATTTTAATTTCTCTTTCCGGCCTAAATAATTAAAACAGTAATTTTACGTTTAATTTAAACCATAGTTTTGAAATCTAATCAAATAGAAAAGCTTCCAGAAATCAGGATACTAAGATTTGTTCTAATATGTTTACGAATAACTATTAGGACGAATACACACTGCAATTCCTTATTTCATAGAATAATATTCCGAGTTTTTTAAAATAGGGTTTGAAAGTTGTTGCTGGAGCACTCTTGGCTTTTTGAACGAGCTTAGTAGTCTGGGCAATAGTGTAGCTCGCGTATCTAAACTCTCGAAAATTGAAACTGGCATAAAGTCAAAACTATTGCCATATTTTTTAAAAAACTGGAAAAGCATAAACTTTTCAGACTGGCTTAAACCACTTATCGTCAAGTTAAATACCGCTGATAGCTAAACCAAGACAAAGGCAAGTTGTTTCATGGGCATAGCATTTTCTAACTAAAAAATGCTCGCCAATTTAGTTGGTTAGAAACGTTCCTGATTTTTGGGAAATTAAAAATAGATTTTGTATATGGATAGTTAAAAGTAATCATATTAAATAAATTGACGTAACGTTAAGGTAGACGAAGTAGTTATAACAGATTATAATTCACGCTTTGTTCGTTAAAATTTCTAGCTTAAAACCTCAAAATTAATAATTTTGACAGTTAAAATATTATTGATTTATTAATCTTTTAAATTATATAAATTTTACAAATACCTGTACCGATTATAAATATGCATTGTTAATGGCCGTAATTTTATGCGTAGTAGATGTATTTTCTGTATTGTCGACCTATTTTTGTCATATTTGTGCATAGTCCTTGGTCACTGAAATATAAAAATATTATAAGATAAACACATAGAATGGTATCCTCGCTCAACGAATAAGTATCAGCAGAAATGCTGGCAGCATTAAAGTTACACTGCCACAGGGACCAAACTTTTTAAATGTTTTAATTTTCTATTTATCAATTTGTAATTATTACAATTATAAAATGTCAAGTTAGAAAACTGTGTTGTTTTGTGCTTTTAATATGGTCACACCAACTTGCCTTATATTCAGACTTGACAAGTTTGCGAAATGTCAAGTTAACGTGTGGTATAAATAGAACAAATTTGGATAAATGTCAATTGTCAACGTTAGTGGTCTTGCGTCGTCGTCGGTTAAAAAAAATCGGAGCACACCATTCACTGAAATTTTTTGCTTAGAATTAAGTTATCTTAATTTGGACATAACTAAGGCAGTGTTGTCCAAGCAGCTTCCGCGTAAGACTCCCTCCCTTCGGGGATCAATGGACTATCATCTATGTATGCATTTAACATTCGTTCGAACGGTAAAGAAAACATCGTGAGGAAACGGGATTGTCTTAGACCCAAAAAGCCGCCGGCGTGTGTCAGGCTCAGAAGCCTGTTCACCTACTTGCAACATAGATTGACAAATCATGAAAAAGAATCAGAAAACTGAGAACCAGACCTAAATAGATTTAAACGCCCCTGATATATATTTTATTTTCAACTTGGACAGCGCTATCAAAAATTTACCGATTTTTAGCTGAAATTTGACTTACCGTATATCCCCCCACCCCCCATTCCCCTTGGTAAGTTTCTTGTTATGTTTGGCGCCTCCCGCTGTAATTGTAGCAATAATTCTCGACGGAAACATATATTTCTTTGCGTTTTGTAATAATTTCTGTACTTTGCTTATAACTGTGGAAGCATTGCAGTTCGATTTCTTATGATGTATCCCACTGGAAAATATTTTTTATTATGACGTTGACATCTCCATTTTTGACATAATATAGTGAATAACTTGGAAGCAATGTAAATGTCCCTTTTGTAATGTGTTTATCTATTAATAGATAGAAAGAATACATCATTAAGAAGAATAACTATGCAGATGTTACAATAAAAATAAGCTTAAATAGAATGAATGACCATGGAACAGAAACGTAGAGCAGGAAAGTACTAAACTGGTACCCAAGGAAGCGTAAAAGTGGAAGACAATTTGTGACTTGGATAAACTAGATTAAGGAAAGATCAGTCATGGCAGAGAGTAGCACAGTGCAGACAGGAATGGTATGATTTACCAAAAAAGGACACACATATACACCTAAAAATAATGAGATTGAATCATAAATGTGGTTCAGTATCTGAATTAAAGAAATTTAATTAAAATCGATCCAAGTTGAATCTGACTTTCATGACATCAAAAAAATTACGCATGCTATGCAGACCAGATACAAGGCACATTTAAAATTGCTTATAAAACTGGGTCGATATTTGAACACAACGCTATAAACATCCATATTAGACTCCACTCAAATATAATTGAAGTCTTTATCAAACATAGATAATACGTTCACTCACCATTCCCCAATATGAAACACTCTCGGTCCCTTACACAAAATAACTTTGAATTTCTCCCGGCCTGGCCGGTTCTGTGATAAATGAAGCAGAGAATAGTCCCAATTGTAATCGTCATACGCGCAGAACTGTTGTTCTAATTCCATTATATTATTCCACACTGTTTTGTTGAAAACCATTCCCATATTATGCATACTTGAGTGCCAGGGAGTTATTTCGACCTGAAAAACAATGTAAAATCAAACGAGCGAAATGGCGGGAAAAACTTCAAACGAAAAATGGCGGAAAAAACGTCAAACTCTAGAAATGGCGGTCTAGGAAGAACTAGTTGATGAACTTGAAAACGATGTTAAATTGTGTCGACAAATCTACCATGCGTTTAACAATTTTTTTAAATATTAAGTGTTACTAAGGTCTACGTTCAATAATTATATGAAAAATGTTATAGAGCTCCCCTGAATGTGACGCTCAGAATATTACATTTCTCGTACAACTATTTTACGCTGTGGTTAGCGGTAAATATTTGTCATTTTTTTTTATTTTTGCACGACCGTGGATACAAGTCCTTCAGTCGGATGCCACATTACGTTAATATTTTTTTAGGAAATTTTCTTTTATTTTGTAATTAAATTTATATTTTATTTTAATATATTATAATGAATAAGAAATTCAAAATTATTTTCAAGTATATTGCCCAAACTAATGCTATTTAGAGTTGCGAGTCGAGACTTATTAAGTATGACCTCCATGTTAAAACAATTTTGACATAAGCGAATAATACTTAGCGTGAAGACTAGTTTATGAATATTACTATTTTCTCTACGCTTTTCTTTATAAAATGAGTAAAATAAAGATAAAATTAATTAATGCTAATACTATACAAATATATTCTATTTACAATTTATACAAATTGGTGCAAAATCCAAGCTAAAGCTTTGTACAGCGCAATACAGCTTAAACAGTATTAAAACTAAGGGTAACAAGCAAACGTGCTAATGGCTTCATAGTTACACTAAGTACCATTATATTAAAGACCTTATAAGAGGTTTTGAGTCTGACTCTATGACCCTGTGGAGGTAGGAAGATGCGGTTCTTCCTCCGACCTAAAGGGTACTTGGATACTTGACGAGTCTCTAACCAGTAGCTGATCAAAGTGACTTTTATTTTTATTTCGCTGTTGGCCTAAAGGGCCTTGACGCTCAATTCGGGATATTTTGGCGAGTTTAGCTCAGCCATAATAGGCCTTTTTCCAGACTAGAGAAATGGCGTCTTCTGCGAAACTCGGACGTCGGCTTGGGCAGACCGGCGCAAGGGTAGGACGAAAGCTCAATGACAGAGCGAATTGCGAAGGGGCCCCGGTGAAGGCGGTTTTTTGCCCTAGTCTGATTCTGCGTTAACGCGCGGGCGGGATTAATGTGGCTAAAGCAGAAATTGTATATATCGTTAACGCAAAATACTTTGATAGCGCGTTTTAGGATATGACGTCATCGCAGTGATTTGGAGCCAAAAATTGTACAAACCTATACGATAATAGGAATTCGACGTCATTGAACTCTTTTGAAAAAAATAATATTTGTACAATCGGCTTTTAAAGAAATTACTTACATTTCATACTGAAACATACATATATAATAATAATTATAATGATTCTTAGTGTAATTTGTAATAATTAAACGGACGCTTGCATGCTAATTATAACTTGACATTACCTTATTACTAATAATACAAAAAACAAAAAGTAATATTGAAACAATTTTTCTAAGTGTTATTTAAAGATCAATTCTGAACAAAAAAACATTCGTTAATTGTGGCATTATGGCAACTCTATCAGATACAGGATTTCATCTGAAGCGAATTTTAAAATAAAAATGCTATATAACACAACTAATTTAGTGTCAACTGAACAATTCTGGAATTAACTTATGTGTTGTATTTTATTAACTAATCAATAGATGGCGTTGTGCATGTATAATATGCAATATCAAAACGACGACATAGACATGTATGATGTGTAAAATTTGATAAGTTTTTTCAATTTTCAGTATTGTTCATTGTAATTAGTATTAATCTTTGATAATAGTAGTTTTAACTTTTATAAGTCAATATGTTAGGTTAAATTCGTTCATCTGTAATTGTTATACTATGTGGGTACATCAATTTACATCGTATCCTCATTTTCTTGCTACCAATTTAGTAAATAGACCGCCCCCGTACCGCGCTGTAATAGCAGGGCCCGAAGCTTCACACCACATGAAGAGGGTATATGCTCCGATCAGGCCTAAACACCCTCCTCGTGAGGGTACAACAATTAATAACAGTAGTTTAACTAACGTCATTACGTTAGGTTATTTTTGGTCATCTGAAATGTTATACTGTGGGGGGTAGTTCAATTTACACCCGTCCTACCCGCAGTCTACGTTAGTTATATAAGAAGGTCGTCCATTACGCCTTTGTGGAAGAAGAGTCTGGACGGAAAGGGAACCAGCGTGGATGCATGAACTGATGTAATTTATACATAAAAAATTGAATTATTAAGAAGACTGTCAAATTATAATGACAGTGTTGCCAACGAAAACAAGTTTGCAACCTTAATTTTCGGCCTTCTTAGCGCACAGACTAGCTCCTCTCAAAACAATTAAATTTATTATCGTTTAATAAAAGCCGTTTTAGTAGGAAGCTGTTACATAAGTTTCTTAACGATATTTTCAATTTGCCACCAATCCAAAATTTCTATTGTACAGATTATATATTTCAATGTAAAACGTATTTGTTAGCATGCTTACAGCTGTGACAATTTCAAAAACTTAAGTATGATTAAAATCGCTACATTCAAATCATTACCAAACATTTTAATAATTTGTCAAGCTTTTGAAATTATTAGCGATACCTGAAGGCCCTTTTGCGACTTTTAAAACATATTTAAACAAGTTTTTTATCAACGAAATGTCAAAATGGCCTTCGTGTTAGTCTGTGGTCGTCCCAGCTACCTTTTGCGTAGTAGAATACAGATTTGGGTAAACTTGATAGTTCCATTGTGTCTCCTGAAGTCTCTTTCTTCTCTCTTCGTTTATCGCTCGCACTTGTTGAATGTAATTTAGGTTAAAATTCTTCTTTCTCTGTGGCAAGATTAATGTTCCAATCTTCAGGCATAATAATATTTGTAAATTTTGATACGATACGACACTTAAATCCAATTGAAAATTATAATAATTATGCAAATTAAATTAATGCTGTGTATATTAGATATTGTAGAGTTGCAAATAAATTATAACGCTTCGTCGTTGGTGTGCGTTACACCAACGACGTACACACGGTGTATATCACAAAACAACTACAAAAGCGAACATAAAAGCGTGAAAAAGAAATCCAGAATATATATTTTAATAATTTTCAAAAGTTATTAACAAACATAAAACATAAAGGCTTTGTGTAGTATCAAAAACGTGTAACCAACTCAACTGTCAAACGTCAATTGTCAAAAACCTACCTTATCAGTGTTACTATGATACTGGTATGTCTTCAAATACGTGCCGAGGCAGAGTATTTCACATTGTGGGCATGTTTTATCAGCTGTTGCACGCAGTAAATGGAGCATGTGGATAAAATCTTCGGCTACGTAATGGTCTTCTTCTAGAAAGACTACCATGCCTGAAAAAAAACTTGTTAAATATGATAATAAACCAACCAGACTCCAGAAGATAAACCACTCCTTATATGGAAATTGTATTCGTTTTTACAACAAACTCCCAAGGGAAATTAGAGAATTATCACTAAATAAATTCAAAGCCCTCGTTAAACGTAAATTAATCAATAAAGCCTTTGATAAATTTGACGAATACTTAAATGATCCTCATGCTTGGGATTGATTTGCTCCAGTTCAAACAATTTGTATGACTTAATACTTGGCGATTAAATAGCCCTTGACTAGCGAACAGGTCATAAATGTAAATTTATAAATAATTAAACTTCTTTTCTGACGTTCATAAGTGTATTTGTTAACCTATATGAATAAAGTTAGAAAAAGGATAGCCCAAAGAATGATACTGGCTTACCAGTATGTCCAGCAGTGGACTGCAGCTGGTTGAAGATCCTGTTGGCTTTCCACCACCAATGATGTTTTGTTTGCGTGTACTTCGCCTCACGATAGTGTCCATGCAGATCAGGGTGCAATGCATTATTGCACTTTAGTTTTAAAGCTCTGAAAACATTGGTTACACCAAAGTCTCAAATATGTAGATTACGAGACCTATGTTTTTAAATGAAGACTTTTGACTGTACAGACACGACATAGTTTATCGTAACTAATATCACTTGCTCCAGGGAACAGTATCGTAAAACTATATTAAGACTGTCTTTTTCACACACCCTTTATTACAGTCAGTAATACAGTACAGTACAGTGGCAATAAGTCCATTGTACGTACGTACTTAGTACGCGTCCCGGTGTAATGGAGCTGTAAATATTTTTTTTTTACTTACTGTTCTAATTTGGCGTCCCTGGGACAATCGTTTGGGTCCATCCCGGGAAACTCATTTGGATGCGCTTGTATTGAATACGGGTAAAATATTTGCATTACCTGAAATTAATGGTTTCCATACGTTAATTATGTTAAATGACCGGATTAAAATGAATTTATTATAAGTCTAGTAAGTAAGATTCTAAGCGGAATGAGATAAATTAATTATTTTTGCTACTCGAGATCGTGGTTGGTAACAAGGAAGGCAAAAGATCACCTGGCCATCCACCAACCAGATGGACCGATCAAGTTAAAGACTCATTGTCCTCAAAACTGTACACTGTAATAAAAGAGGCGCTGGACAGAAACCAGAGGAAACAGATTGTCAGTTCCAGATGTTTCCTTGACCGCATAACGCTCAGACATGAGCTACTGCCTGAAGAAAGACATGCGAAAGATTTGTGAACTGGTGCTACTTGTGACTGGATGGACTTAGATCTATGTATGTGGGTTTTAAGGCTTTTCAGCCTTGAATCAAGGGGAATGATACGTAATTCTGCGTTGTTCCCACAGTTGTTTTGTAAGTCCGTGCCTATTTGAGTTGCTGATAGCGGTGAAACGTTTGGTTTTTTCATTGATTTATTATTATTTTATTTTATTACAATAATTTACAATCATATTGTAAAAGTCGTGGAGATTTTTTAAAGGGGGAAACGATCAGAAGACCTGGTGTTCAGTGATACCGCGCGCCGCCCATGGACACCCACCATACGAGGTATTCCTTTTAATGTATAACATACATTACATAATGTTTTATGGGAGATAATGGTAATTGAAAAATTATTCTGTATGATTGATTCATTGTTGCACTCACCTTGGTAAAATCTATGCTCCTAACTAAACTATTTATTTCTTCATCATAGTAGTCATGTGAAAACACCAGTAATGTTCTGTCTATGTCTTTCGCCTGCGCAAGCGACACTATCAAATGCCGTAGATAAGTCAGACGTGTGTGCACCTGTAAAATATTGATTTTATTAAAATCTCCGAATTCAACGCGATTTATACAAATGTGTCTGTACGATCGGAGATCTCTATCCGGTGTTTCTTACACAAATTTAATAATTTGAAGATATATATATATATATATACAGAACAGATACCTCTTACAGAATATTAACATTGTCCGCTATTGATTTCTGTACGAGCCAAGGCTGTACATTGTGCTCAATCAGCCTGAGCTCACTTAGCAAAATGTCTTAGTTTCATAAGCATGGAGATTTCCTAAATCGTCAGAGTTACGCTCCGAGAGTATAGCCAGAGGCAGGCACTCTCTTCAACTGTTACATTAAGTCGTGACATAGCATTTAATTTCATTATTTCACTTAAATTCTGTTGTTGTAAGCGAGTGTTATTTAAAGCAGCCCGATGCGCGACATCCAAGCGGTGTCTATGTATCATACATTTTTGTCCTTCGAGCCGAAAGGTTCAAAATCAGCAGAAACTTCCAAGTTCCGTCTGCAATTCATCACAAATTTAACAGAATAAATACTACTTATATATTTCAAGGAAGGGATATATTCAGTATCTGATACCCAATCAGCTGTTTTGCTAGTATTTTTACTTGTAAAATCTAAAATTGGATGTATAATATTTTTATTGTAATTTAATTTTTTGTAACGTTTATGCTTCCCATAATTTTCATGTATATTAGAAAATATACGTTGTAACATTATGCTATAGCATTATATATGACGTGGTGTACTCGTTTAAAAAAAATTATAAATATATAGCTATGTATCAACAATGCGGATTAGGTGTTAGGCGTATAACAATGTTCAGCTCACTGCCAAATATATCAAGCTCTGAGTAAGTGTTTATTTTGTGTTCATACATTCTATCTCATAAAGCGCCATCTATGTATGAACTAAAATAGTTATTAAAACCTTTTTTAAGAAATATAGAAATTGACGTCTGGATGTAAATGTCATATTTGGACAGTTTTTTATTTATTTTAGCTAGATTAGATAATTTTAATATTGCGAACTGGCTGAGGAGGCAGTAAGTAATTTAATTTTAAATATATTTCCTTCAACTTCGATTTTGTTCCCTTTGGAGTAAACTCTTGGGGGTTGAAGTTGGCGATGGTACATGTGATTCCAGAGCTGATGCTTTTCTCGCTCAAGGAATAAGTATCGCAATGCAGCGAAGAAACAACAGCATTAAAGGTACAATGTCAGGGACCAAACTTTTTAAATTTGATTAAATTTTCTATCTATCCATTTCTAATTATCATCAATATGTCGGTTGAGAATAATGTAAATACTCTAAAGGAGTATTGTTTATAATTTTAATTAAACGTCAAAAGATTGCTGAGGAAAAGTAACAATGCTGATCTCCTCCAAAACTACTGGACCGATTTGAATAATTATTTCACTATTATAATCCTACATTAACTCTCATGAATATATGCTGTAGAATATATACAAAAAAGTTAAATATCCGTATGAACATTTAAATGATGTAAGCCAAAGCGTGGCAAAATAAATCAGTGGCACTACAACCTTTTTTAAAAGGCCTTAGATTTCTGTATCTGCTGCATGATCATTTGTAAATCTAATAGGCAAGTAGGTGATCAGACTCTTGTGCCTGACACACGCTGTCAGTTTATGAGTCCAAGGCAAGCCGGTTTCATCACGATGTTTTCCTTCACCGTTCGATCGAACTTTAAAATGAGCACATAAAAATAAATTCCATTGGTGCATTGCCGGGGATCAAACTTACGACCCTGGGCTGAGTCGTATGCTGAAGCCTCTAGGCCAACATTGCTCAAAAACAAAATGTGGAAAATATTCCAATAAAAATCTCGTAAGCTGCGGAAACCATTGACAATAGAGCAAAGTAGATAGCATAGAAGACATCAATATCTACAAAAAAAAAACAAATGTCGAACGTATTAATAAAATAAATATCTAGACAACTAATAAAATCCTTGTAATAATCATTGTTATTACAGACACACCATAAAAAGCCAAAAAAGATTAAAATCCCCAAACGGGTACCGTCGGTGGTGATCCCTCCACGGGTACCGATTTATGTCACGCCCGATAAGACAACATGCACCGAATGTGGATGTTTTCCTAAACAAGAACCTTATGCTAAGAAAAAGTAAGTATAATAATAGTAATTTGTAATAACAGTGGGCAAACGGGCAGAAGGTTCACCTGGTGTGCAATGGGCAACAGATATGGACACTCAATGCCAGAGGGCTCTTTCTCGTTGCTGCCCTTTTTAAGTATTGGTACGCTCGTTAAAGGACTCTAAGTAGAATAGGTTCGGTGGCGAGCCGCTTCTACTGGTTTTTACAGTATAGGAATTGATATGAAGCCGACCTTTTGTCAGTTCATTCAACGGACAATTAAAAACGTCTGTTAATCAGCAGTTTCTTAATTATTTCTGTGTCATGTGTGCACTTTTCGAGAGGTTGGTTTTCGCTGATGGTGTAGTAATGGCGGTCGATGTCACCTCTTAACGTAACCATCACCCTACGGCCTAGGCACTGGAGCCGGATTGTTTTCTATTCCACGTAACAACTTTATAATATACATGGTAAGCGCAAAATTCGGCGCACTATGAGTTCGTTATAGCCCACAGAATGAAGAAAGATGGATACGAGAGCGAGTAAAATCGGTACACACCGTACATTCTACTATAGGCAGGGGACGATTGCCAATAAACATAGCGATCCAATATCTAGTAACCTGTCTCAATAATTTAATCAACTGGTCATACTCCACTTTCAATAGAGATTGACTTCAATATCGTCAGTAGTCAGAAAATCATTCTTCGTAGTAGACGTGTTTCGTAACAATGGACGATAAAAGTAAGGCTGTATAGCCAAAATACAGGCCAAACTTTAACTTATCTAAATGCTATATTTATGTAAGTTTATTAAAATAATACTTGCGTTTTCAGTACACACAAAACTACTTTAAGTAAAAGCAGTGATCCAACATGTAAGATGTTGTCTGATTCCTCTAATCAACACGCACACACACACAGTCAATTAGTATTAAGAGATATTGATGGATCACAAAAAATCTAGATTTTATTTTGCCGCTCAATATTTATTTCCGCCGCGTTTACACAAAAAATAAATAATAAATATTGACGAGATCTCAAGGATTCCGTTATATATTGACCCTTGCCATACAGGTGCCTCATCATCACCTTCTACTTTCTTTTCATGAGCAGCATTATTACTTATTACATTATGTTACTCTCATTTGAATTAATTAAATTGTCTGTAAAGTTCTCGTAAAACATTTTAATTTTAGGAGACTCTTGCCATGTTTAAAATCCCCACCAAGCTTGTACGAACTAACTGCGGCTGTGGTGGATAGAATACCATTACCATCAGCGTTTGGGTGGTCGGTGGATGTGGTGGGGGAATGGATCGAGTTTATGGGATACCCAGAATATAAGGTATTCAGGTTAAAAAACCAATTATCCTATGATTTTCTATGTCTAGCAAATGTCGTGGTTATTTGGGTATTGGGAAGCAGTGAGGTCGCTCCGTGAAGACTGCAAAGTGACCAGGAAACTTCTGAGCTTCTGGAAGCTCTGGCTGCTGGCTTAATTAGCCAGGACTTTACGAACGATGGACCAAATGGGCCTGTAAGTGCGGAAACTTAGTCTGCACATCTAAGTTTGGTGAAAAGTGAGGGGTTCTAAATGGCATTTAAAATACTGTTATCTTGCAGGAATGTTTTGTGAAAAATCAAATTGACGGCATGCGTTTATTAATGTTTGAAGACCCCTCTAGATTGCCAGACATTAATGTCAGAAAATTTGACCACATTCAGGTATATTATGAACAGATTAATTAAAAAAAGGTATTTATAGGTGTGTCTGATTTGTTCACAATATTTTAAATAGATGATCAGCCTTCTACATGTACGATCTTTTCCTTCAAGACTATCCAAATTGTTTTTTTATTGAGATGTAGACTTCAATACAAAATACGGACGGATAAGTGTTACATTTGTGGACTGTGTCCCATGATAGAATTTGTCATAACAAGTTCTGTGGTGCTGATGTTACTTAAATAATTAACAATCTTTTACAGAGGAGTCATTTGTCGGCTCTGAGCTCACATAGGCTGTCTCATATTTATTATATTCCAGCAATTGTTTTTGAGCGTACTAAAATTAGCTTTGTACTATCTAATCAGTTAAAAGATTGATTGCGAACGTATAAAATTGTATTACACGGGGCTCTAATGTAAAATTTCACGTTTAACTACAGCAGTGTGTTGAAAAACAGCTGTTATACTTTTTGACATTCAACACTTTTTGTCTTCAATCGTGACCACGCACGCTGTAGAGCACGCGAAACATCGGAAAAATTAAAATTATAAAATTGAGGAGTTCTTGGTAATTCTCAAAATATTGTTCCGTTTGTTACAACATTTTTGGTGGTTGGGTAGATACACGTAAACTTAGCACTTGATAATGTATAGTAAGGAGAATTAACATCCTCCATTTTGGTGGACAACAAAATAAGTACAAACAAATTAACGTAAATACAAAAATAAAGCGGACATGACACGAAAAACAATACAAAATATAGAAAATATTTAAATCAAGAATTTAATTATCGGCTAATTCTCTTAGCTGAGGCTAGAGAACCATGAACCACGTCAAAACTCTGCAATGTCATTATGGTATCGACATAACCAATTTTTTTTTATGTAACAGGAAGCAAACGGGCAGGAGGCTCACCTGATGTTAAGTGATACCGCCGTCCATAGACACTCACATTGCCAGGAGGCTCTGAACTGAATTGCCGGCCTTTTAGGAAATGATATCGAGTTTCTGCCATCTTTTGTTCAACTATGTGAAAAGTGAGGAACTTGCTCTCTCTCTGTCTGCTTTAAACGACGCTTTGAGTACATGCGAGGCAGATCTATTTCATGATAGTCTCCATGTCTTCAGACGTACGATGCTGCAGCCACTGTTGCTGCTTCATCACTAATACCAATTGCAAATTACAAAACTTTGATCATGATGTTTGTCCTTACATGTTGTGCATAATTTCATTGAGACACACGAATGTACCAATTGTGTTTTTGTATGTCGTGTGTTCTTTGTAAGTTAATAAAAATAAAAACGCTTAGATACACGTTCTTGTTTCTAGTAGCTAAGATTTTAATCCTATTGGCATAAGTTGAATCAGTTCATAAATTCAATGAAGGACGTGACTTAATGAGTGATGCTATGCTACATCTGTCTTCGTTTTCATTGATATAAACCCTATCGTTTTCTATAAAAATAAAAAAATTAATTCAGACCATTCTAAGTCCATATATTGTTAGTAGAGTTATACTTATAACTATGTTAGCAAAATTATTTAAACATTTAATTCATAAATCTCCGTTGATTCGAGGCACCAGGTACATAGGGATGTATATGAACCCAGTGTCTCAAAACAGCACATTCGGGTTTATTAGCTATAACCATCAGGATATTGTTAGTACTCGCACGAACCCCACGCATCAGTGAGGCTGTCGGTTTGTGGATGATTGATGAAAAGTCATCCACATGTGCATCTGCAAACATACCTGACACGCTACAGTACCGCGAGAGCTCAAACAACATCCTGAAAGCGTTATTATATAAAGTTTTCTATGATTTCAGATAATCACAAAAGCAATACGAAAACTATTTAGTACGGATTTTATAAAATTCATAAGAAGTATTGGACTTCCAATACGAAAGCCACTGACACACTGCACCTGGTTTAAGTCGAGGACTGGACCCAGTTGGGGAATCAGGGTTAACTGGTCAAGGTAATAAATACTTTGGATAACCAATTCAGTGCCGCCTACACCGTTACCGTTATTAGTATGATTGTGAACTAAGGGGCTTTTCTCAGAAATAGGCACAGTATATCTCCGAGAAATAGAAATGTAAAAAATATGCCAAATTTGCTGCCCCCAGTAAAATTTACCGGTCGAAGCTCCAGCCCGCTGGTAAATCCACCACTGAACCTATGGTAACCCAGACAGTTACGAAAGAGTAACAGTATTTATAATTGAAGAATGAGTCACGTAATAAGTTTACGATAAATTACCGAAAATTTTTCGTGAAATGAAATTGCCAGAATCGCTTCAGTTCTGCAAATACCGAATTTATGAAGAAAAAATAAAAGGCATACAAGACGGCTGTGGACGGTGAAGCCGGGTTGGGTAGGCCTTCTCGGATATACCTAGACCATATCCAGGATGTAAGAGAAGATAAAGTACCAATAACCGTCAAGCATGCCGGACCGGACAAGTGGAGATCTGTGGTCTCTGCCGTCTCCGGCTAAACGGCGTGAAGTTATAAAAGATACTATATGTATAACTCAGAATTAAGATATGTTATTATTAATACAATTTAATGTGATTAAAATCTTACAGATGTGACATACTTCGTTGGATGAAATTAATAATGCCTGAACCAATTTATATGGATCACTGGGATTTAGTTTGGTATGTCGTGAACAATTTGATAGCAAAAAAGATTTATAAAGATTTATTCATGGTCAATGTTAAGATCCGATAACATTGTCATTAAGTGAGTAACACTTTGAACTGTCACTCTAACAGAGATTGCAAGAATCTTCTTTTTCATATACGAAAAAAGTATTCTGCAATGGGATAAAATAATTTCATGTATACATTAAAACTTGTAGATAAAGTTTACTTTTTTATATTGCGTATTTAAGTGTATTTTATATTAGGTATCAGAAACCCAAGTTCCCAAGAGTATTGATAGCGAGAATCAAAATGGACCGACCAAAAGTACACATACCAATATACAAGCCTCAAGTGGAATATTGCAGGGAGTATGTGGTTGGTAACATTAACATAACTAATTAAACAATCTGAACCAAGGCATGCACCCTGCAAAACACCATTACTAGATGGTATAATGGGTTGCCGCATTTGTTTTTGTAGATATTTACTCGATAAGCTTTTTATGACTTTCAATTCTACAGTTGAAGATGGAAGAGTTTTTTATTAGCTACAATCTCGCTTTTAACAATACGTTTTCCGATAAACTATTGTTGTGCCAAAATTGTATTTGAACACCTGATGATACAAATTTGTATTAAAAAATATAATTAATAGTGACGTCGCATTTCTAAGAATAAAAAATACCAATTTGTATTTTTATAGGTTCCAAGAAAATTTCGCTTCGACACAGCAATACCAGAGAATGAGCAATATATATGGATGGAACGACGTGAGCTACCAAAGAAAAAGGAGAAAAAAGAGAAGAAGAAAAAGAAAGAAAAGAAATTAACGATACCCAAGGAGACAACTTTGTATCCGGCTAAGATAAATCTTACGGGGTTAAACGGGAAAGATTTGATATTGGCAAGACGGAAAATGTCAAAACCGAAGTTTTTTGGATAAATTTAAAAAAAGTTTATTTTCTGTTCAATGTTGCAATATTTGTCAGTGTTCACAATAAAATATGAGTTGTTTTAATAAAACAACAATTTGGCTGAAAACGGTTGTGAAACTTGCAAAAAAATAATATTTTATATATTTTACACGGAAGATATAAAAATTAGGACAACTAAAACATTCCACTCCAGGTTTATAGGGTTAGGAGGATGCTTTAAATTATTACAGAATTATTTTCCTCCATAGTCAACTTACCAGTCTCAACAAGAATTGTGTATTTCATAAAATGTTTTCAAATTGCTAGAGGTACCTGCGATTAGCTTCTTTTCAGGGAATAACTGACGACACAAAACTTATAAAACTAAGAAAAGCTAAGCTAAAATTTAGTCTTGGCTCGTAAACTGGTGACTTTACAAGCCTTCTTTTTCTGAATGAAAGGTTTCGTTAGATAATCCACTAGATTTTAGAAAAAGATTTTAGATTTTATAAATGGTCTTTCAGTAACCTAGCCTGGCAAAGCATCACCATAAAGTAATAATAGCTTTTATTTTCCAATTGAATTGTTAACCACTTTTAAATCCAGTCCAGAGTCCTCGAAGGATTTTTATTAAGATTTTAATTACCTGTATAGCAATAATTATGGTGTCATTCTGTACTGGGCCAAAGATATCTTCATTATATATAGTCTGTGCTTCATTTATCAATTCTATGGCTCTGCGTATGTCTGACGTATTCTTTGGTGCTGTACGGTCAGTGGCGTTAACTGAAAATGATAATGAGTTTCTTAAACTAATTGAAGAGATTGTTTCAACATAGGCAAAACAAAACATGGATGACAGACAGGTTCACAGAGCAGTGTTGGTCTAGTTTAAACAAGCTTCTCAATCATGCTGTCGAACACGTCTGTACAATGGATTTTTGTGCGCATTTAATTTTTGATGACATAGCTTTACAGCAAATCTGTATAGAGAAAACACTAAATACGCACAGGAAAACAATGGTTATTTCTGAATTACCGTATTTTGTGACATCTACTATGCTTTCCTAAGCGCCAGTAGACATTCATGTTTTTTATACGTTTTCTTCTTCTCCCTTTGGAAAGAGCGTTTTTAAGCGGGCGCTTTGATTAGAACGCGCGTTGCACTATCGTTAGCCGCGCAACCATCGCGCTTAAAATACATGAGCAGCCATTTGTTGTACATTCTAACGCACGCATTCGTAAAGAGTGGACGCTCGTTGGCGGAAATGTAGCACTATCATTTTGACACCGATTTCGTTATCGATGAAATTCAAAAGCGAGAAACTATTTGGGATGATAGAAAGTCCCGATTATAAAAAAAAAGTTTTATGAAAACGTAACTGGGAGAGATCGAGAGGATATTTTTCGTGAATCTTATGTTAGATTGGTGGTGATTTTCTGAGCCGGCTGTATACTGTATATTCGCCCTACCCACGGTCGTGGAGCACCCAATGTGTACCCGTTCTATAACCGGCACGTCATCATTGCCATTTGGTGATAATAGAGCAATAGCCGAGCGCATATCCGTCTCTAAGGAGGGCTGAACTTAACTTTAAATATTTTACGTTTACAAAATTCCTGTTCCTATAGGAAACATATTTTGTTTTGTTTGATTAGGAAACAAAAGATCCTAATTATTTTTATTGAATCTCTTAAGTGTTACTTACCACTAATATTTTTATGGTGCACAGTTAAATATTTGTGAAGCTCCGGCGGGACCAACGCCAAGACCTGTTCCGATGTGTCATTGTAGTTCATCAGCTCTTCTGGAATTAAGATTTAATCCATAAATAGTTATTATGAATAATTTAGATGTGTATTGAAGTTGCCACTGACATTGATTGTACGTGTTCCGGTCCGGTGGTGGAGAGGCTGACTATCTGTCACTCAGGTCTCCTGTTACAGAGACCAGTCTCTCACATACACTTCCAAATGTTATCATCTTAGTTTAATCATAATAACCTTCTATGTATGTATATGTGAGAGAATAAATAATGATTATTATTATTATTATTGAATTTTCGCTCGATGTGTAACAAAATGGCGGACATAGAGATGGTGTGTGCTGCGTTTCTTGTACGCATTACTGTTATTTAATGAAGAAAAGAAAGCGTGATTTTACATATTTTTCAGAATGAGACATGAAAGTGGTTTGAACTTGTTAAATAATCCAAAAAATCAGGAAAATGCCTGACATGTTAACACTCAAAGGGATTCGCCAAAAAAGCCGACAGCCGATTGGAGCGAGCTGCTCCGCTCGCTGTACTGACATTCCCAATATTCCACTTGTAACGTGTTCAGATCGACTGAAAATTCAATGTCAGTCGCTACCTTTATGTACGAGTTAGTTTCGAGACAAGACCCGTGTCAAAATGTTTGACATAAAGGAGTCATACTTTGCGCTAAGTGAATTACTATAAAGTCGATCAAAACAAACATTTACCAAGTAACTGTCAAAACAGTGTTTATTACGACACTTCGTCCACAACCGAGCGTTTCTTAAGGCAATTTTTGCGCGACAGCCACTATATTGAACCAGCTACACACTGAACTATTTCCGAACCACTTCGACGTAGCGAGTCTAAAATTAAGTATAAATTCGAAAGGCGACTCGCGAGCTATCTATCAATGGTACATGGGCGGCCGTAACGCTTAACATTAGCAGAGCCTCCTGCCCGTTTGCTTTCTGTTACTTAAAAAAGCATGCTATACACCATTACTATATGACCCAGCTGCAATTCCAGGTATTTCAGATTATTTATATAATTAACTGTTAAGTAACAGTTTTCTATTTCACAGTATAGAAAACAACCGAAATTGCAAAATATTTTAGTTTTTCCTTGATTTATTCACTAAACACTAATTGTATATAAAAAAGCTTCTATTTCCGCGGAAAGTGCTTTAGAGTTTTGATGATTAGTATATAGTAGAGTGACAAAATTAAGAAACTTATAATAGTTATAATTCCTAAACTAGGCCAGGGTCGCTTTTAGAGGTCTGGAGGCTTCCTGACCCCAAATCATTTCAAAATTCAGTCGAGTTTTTTAATGAATAATTTAAGGTGAAACAAGTAGATTCTTATAGTATTTAACAAACTAAAAATGTAAATACAGATCAATGATTTCTGTCAAGATTTGAGATTAATATAATAATGTTTGTACAAAGGTTCAGCGGAATATCAAAAGAATAGTTGTTTACTAGTCGGAGTTTAATTGTTTTTTTCCGAAGTTTCCTATTGTGGGAGCGCCTCTTTTGTGGAGGCCCCGAAACTATAGCCCCGTTGCCCTCCCCTTAATTCGACCCTGCACTAGGCTATGCTTGGATTGGCTGAAATTAAGGCTTCTAATTTAATCCACAACGAGGTTATAGGGTCGAATATTGCCTGAACTGTTTCGAGAAAATGGTACGGGCGTGCCGCTTTATTACTCAACTTGGAGATGATTTAATTGAAAATATTATGTAAGCCCAATCCCCAACCCCAGTTGGTAGGGCCAATTTAATAAACATTTGACATCTGTCAGTGACAGGTGACCTGCTTAAAACATCGATTAAAGCAAAACCATTGTAAGAAACTTTCTTAATATAACGTCTTCAACTGTTTCCAGTTACCGACACAGTTATTTCTTTGTCGACAACGAGTAATAGAAATAAACTTCAACTTTTTTGAGGTTTGGGCTTCAGATTTCTGTATCTGTTTTATGATTTATCAATCTAATAGCCAAGTAGGTGATCAGCCTCCCGTGCTTGACACACGCCTACGGTAAGCTGGTTTCCTCTCGATGTTTTCCTTCACCGTTCAAGCGAATATTTAATGCGCAAATAGAAAGTCCGTCCGCACATCCCGAGATAGAACCTCTCAGGGATGAGAGTCGCACGCTGAAGCCAAGGCCAACACTGCTCTATCGACGAAGAGTATGTGACACAAAATGTTTACGCCTGCGCAGGACTAATTTCAAACTGCGATAGAAATAATATTTTTATGGCTTGCGTCACAAATTGTCCACGTTATTCGCAGAATATAACTCCAACTCCATAAATACGATATACATATATAATATATCTCTAACGAATTTAGATAACGATGCCACTTGGACAATTGATAATACAACTGATAAAAATCGGACCTAGCGACGAAATAAAACTGTGACTACTACAGTTCCTTTAACAGTTTCCATAGATGTATCGTCGTCTTTATTTGGTCCATTTCTAGGCCTTCTCCACTTTCCTCCAGTACACTCTGCACTGGCCTCTCTGTATACACTGGGAGCCGACTTTGTTGATGAAGTCGTCAGTCCATCTAGTCGATAGGCGGCTGCGCAGTCTTTTGTTCTGACGAGGTCTCCATTCAAGGAGTCTTTGGGTTCTTGTCTATGCGCGCAATACGGTCTGCCCACCCACCCAAATACGTCTATATTTACTATTAAACGATAAGAAGCGTCGACCAGACGCATTCCAAGCGGCTTGATCCCTTGGCGTTACGTACGATGTGCTCTGCATCTTCTACCGCATTTACCATGGAGTGTTCCGAGGAGTTGTTCGGATTAATACCCGTAGCTGACTCTCATTATCAGAAGACGAATACCCTTATCACCTCGACGGCAGTCGTTCCACAAGTGACAGTTTTAAGGCAGTTTTTGCCGTGCGCCACCACTATGTACAACCAGTGAAGTATTCGAACCAATTCGATTTAGGATATTACAAAAAAGGGCCATTCTTAAAAGACAGGAAGTCTCGCAGACTTCTGGAAGTGTGAGTCCATGTACGGCGGTATCGCTTAACATCAGATGACTCTCCTGCCCGTTTGCCCTCTATAAAGAAATACATCTCTTATAATAAGATTCGGAGACTCAGCGCTAAGCATGACTTCCGCATGTCAAAAACGTATTAGATGTATCAACAGTACAATTTTGTTTATCACATTTACAGATTGATTACCTAATTCATTCTAACTGACACATACTTTATATGAGGATTTTTATCAAACAGGAAAATTATGTTAAATAATTTTAGAAAATAAATAAATCAATGGCGCTATAACCTTTTTAGGTCTGGGCCTGAGATTTCTGTATGTATCGCGATCATTTGTCAATCTAATGGGCAAGTAGGTGATCTGTGCTTGACACACGCTGATTCCTCACGATGTTTTCCTTCGTGAGCGAATGTTACATTAAATATGCGCATAGACAGAAAAGTGGTGCACAGGTGGGGATGGCACTTACGACCACAGATGAGATGAGCCCCAGATGGCACTAGGCCAACACTGCTTAGAAACAGAACAACACAAAACAAATAAAGCCCCGATTTGCAACATATATAAAAACTAAAAAAATAACCTGTGTATAACTCAATTATGTTAGTTTGGTTAGTGGCTATGTCCGATGCAATATCTGTAAAAAAGGAAATAATAAAAAGATATTTAAAAAAACTGTAAAAAGAACTAAATTATTCCTCTTAATTCTTCAATTTTACAGAAGCAGTGATCCCATATCCAATAGAATGCTCCCCCTAGAACCAACTTCAAATATCCCCATAATATTGATTAAAACCCTGAAAGTTTGTGCTGTACATTTGAGAACCTATTTAAAACAATTTATTTGATATGTCAGTTATAGTGTGGTATATTTGGTTTTGTTACGTATCCCACGTTAGGTTAAATAAAATTGTATAGAATCGTTTAAAAAATCTTGATTAATGTAACGCGACAGACTCGCGTTGGCGTAAACAATATCACACTACGATCATGACGCGTGCACACAACGCACACATAGAAGCGCGCGGCTTCTCGAGTCTCGAGTACAATAGCCCTTCTGGTCCTCTGCTTATGGATCTTCAGTAGCTTTTCTTACCCTTTGCCCCACGTCGTTAGTCGTCTTAGGTGAACATAAGGGTTGCGATGCCCCGTATCCTAGGGTTCAATGGTAGGTTACTCATTTTATATCTACCTACTGTAATGTAATCAATATTGTGTCAAGAAAAACTACACTCAACACGCTCTTACAAATATATTCGATTTACGATTCGATTCGATATTCTCGATTTCCTAAAAACGCCCTGGAAATCATGATTACGCCTAAATTTGGTCAGAAAACCCCCAAGTTGGCAAAACTGGACAGGAGTCAGTATGACGCAGTTGTCTATGTCGTATTCAAATACAGTGAACCCCCGGAATTCTTTCACCCCCTTTAACCCGACACGGTCTATTATTTATGCTTGACAATTTTTTTGATACTCTTCGCTAATGCATGATTGAAATGTAATTTTATAATAATACATAAGCTCTCTACTGTGTTGTATATTTTCTAAATTTGACATAGATAATGAAGTATGATTTCTTCAGAGTGCATACATGTAACATATAGAATCTTATCATTAAATCTGTAATTTGTCGGATTACAAGGTACTCTTTTGTAAAAAATCCGGACTAGGGTTTACTATTGTGGCGGCGTCCATGCGTCGGGTTGTCTCTCTCCCTAAAATATGACGAGGAGGCCGATGACTGGCCATGCGTGATACTCGTGAACGGGTGCTACTTGTGGTGACTGGTCGTACTTGAATTCGTGTATGCGGTGATGTTAGTTATTTTTGACTACGTACTTGCGTGTTGTTCCCACGAGAATGTAAGTGCGTGATCCTATTTTACCACGCCTCCTGCTGATGTCATGTGGAACATGGTGTGATGGTTGCAGCACCTTACAAACGTTGGGTAATACAAAAAAAAACTTGGCGATTAAAAAGAGTGGCGGAGACTTTATTGCCAGTTCTTCTCTTCCGTTCTACGCCCTTGATTTGAGAACTGGCAGTAAATGTATAATTAGAAGCATTTAATGTATATTTATTTTTTATTGACGTTCATAAGTATACATTGTGTAACCTATATGAATAAATGATTTTTGACTACAACCCGACAAATTCGACACTGCCCTGTAAAATATTTGTCGGATTACCGGGCGTCCACTGTTTGTCAAATAGAGATAATTTGACAGCTGTCAAAACGTATTTCAATGTTCTAGATCTAGTCTTTACGTTCAGAATATCTTATAACTATTCTTATATTACGTAGAATTTCAGCTTCAACAAAATTACTAACTAATATTTCCTATATTTTGAATTAAATTAAGAAAAATTCGTAGCCAAAATTGCCAATTAATTAACAGTTAATATGATCATAATTAGTTCAATTACCCCTTATAGATAATACTATTTTAAATAACATATAACGAGGTATAATCGCCACCGTAATGGTATTTATTTATGAGCTACGTCGCGATATTTCTAAAAAACCGGTAAACCCGGTTATCAATTCGACGTTTTTATCTATTGCGATTCCTAACACAACTTTTCTTTTCACCATGATAGACTAAGTGCTTTTTTCTTTATTACTCTGACATTTTGTTTCATTATGTCAAATTTCTTACAATATCCTTGAACAAACTTAGATTAAAAAGATTGGCGGAGTTTGTTGCCTTTGATTTAGGTCTAAATTGAGATCTTTTCTGACATTGACGTTCATAACATTTACCAATATGATAAAATAAATATTGATTTTATTTAATGTGAATTTGAACAGGAATAAAAAACGAACGACATGGCGTTTGATGTTATTGGTAAATTGTCTTAAAAGATTATATTGCATCTTCTATCGGATGATGTTTGTATGATAATGGAGAATGTTTAAAGGAGTTGTTCGTATTAATACCTGCAGCTAGTTTCATAACGTGAAGCTACAATACAAAATACCAAAACGTATCACCAAGACGACCGTCGTTCCACAACTGAGCGTTTTTAAGGCAGTTTTTGCCGCGCATTTCCAATTCGTGGAACCAGCTGCCCACTGAAGTATTTCCGAACCAATTCGACTTAGGGTCCTTCAGAGAGCATACAACTGATCACCCATTGACACAACAGTTATTTGAAATTGTTTTAACCTTACACAATCCTTGTTATTAATCAGACAAGGGATTTTTATTTAATTATAGAAAATTGCGTAATAAAAAAATAAAACTCACCGCCATCTTTATCCATAGACACGCTAGACGCGGACAGCATTATCTGTACCCAGAGGCAGAGTAGACCCAAAATAACAAACACGCGGAGTATGGATCCATATTTGAGGCGTGGCATTTCTTCAATATAACATTGTGTAACTCAGGATTCAATTTTGTTCAAGTTTCTCATGATGCACAGGAATACTGGAAGAAAAGAGGAGAAATATATAGGGGAGATAATACAGTGAATTGTATTTTAGGTATCCCTTCAAATCTAGAGTGTAACTCTTATATCAATGTGTTAACACTTGTTTGTTTAATAATAATAATAACTTTTTTATTTCAGATTATATCCTTGTTAGACAGTGTATGAAAGGAGCATGATGTCATTTGTTTTATTAGAATGGCAATACAGCGCATACATGTTATATGTCGCCATATATGCTAAATTGAACAACCCACACTACTATCCAATGTCACACTAAGGAGTACACTAGCGAATATACAATGTAAATACATAATTGTGTAGGAATACAGAACATAATTATAATAGAAAATAATTAATCTCTCAATGCAAGGTTCGTATAACAACTCTCTATGGTGCTGAACTTGTCCACCGTGTTTTCTGTCTCATCGTTAACATTTATTTGGATTTGTTCTATCGGGCATGGAATTTTTCCTTCTATGTCTACACTCGAAGAATCGATCTTCGAGTTACAAACGATAACGTGAGCAAACAAACAAATATACAATGCATAGTGTTAGCATTTAAAATGTGAAAAATTTTGCCCGTAGTAATGTAACCTAACATTACGCAAATATTAACGTTTACACTTGAAGACAATAAATTTATTGTAAAATCTCAGTGTTTTGATTTAGATTTTCATACACTCATAAAATGTAATATAACATTCTCGTTTCCGGTAATGTCCTAAAGGTTTTTTTTTTATAGAACAGGGCAAACTTGCAGGAGGCTCACCTGATGTTAAGTGATGGACCATGGACAATATCAATGCCAGAGGGCTCGCGAGTGCGTTTCCGGCCTTTTAAGAAAAATACTACACTTGTATTCTTTATAGGTAACAAAGCCTCACTTAAACAAGCCAAGTTAGTTTGGTCCCAGCGTCGCAACCCCAATATCCCTAATTTTGTTAGTTATAAACCATAGTATTGTCTTTGGTTAACATAGCTTTTACGCATTGAAAGAAAACAATTGTTTAACCGGATTAAAGCTATTTGTATTATTATAAACTTATAATTATTTTACATTGTCACCGTGACCACGCACGCGGTAATGCACGCGAAACGTCGGAAAAATTTAAATTTAAAATTATGTAAATAATTAGTTTATAATAATACAAATAGCTTTAATCCGGTTAAAATTGTTTTCTTTCAAAGTTATAAACCAGTTGACACCCCAAACAAAGTGTTTCATTTATTTGAATATCCGTGCATTAACCACCACCGAAAATAACTCGGTTAGCCATTTATATCTATAAGATTCTGATTATCGTATTGGAACTTTTTTTTAACGTCAGGAAATGCTGTTACGCATTTTGCAGGGATTATGAAGGACTATTAAGTTTGAGTATGGTAATAACCCTGCGCACTAAACCGAACGAATCCTTCAGCTGGCACATGGGCGGAGATGGGTTAGGATTAGCCCCCGCTAAATGCGAATATCCCACGCACGAATCTTAAAAAACCTTTTCCACGCTGACGCTCCGCATTCTCATCTCACGACAGCCAAAAGCCTTGAAGGCATTCCAGGAATCGTCATTGTCAGCCTTTCTTTAATTAGTGGCATCGACAGATTACCAGTACTATCAGCAAGGACCGAGCAAAGGCCATCCCAAGCTCGACTTCAAACATCGGCCGGCATGTCACACGTCCTAAGTACAATCACAGTTGACGAGTGCCAAGGCTTATAAGTGGCTACGACATTTGCCGCATCACAAGATACTGTACGGTACGCCTTCAAGATTGCCCCATGTGAAGATGAGCTATCTGCCCATATCGGATACAATTTTATAAAATCGTTCGTATATAATATTACGATATAGATAAAAATTGAAATAGGGTCAGTACCGTACCGTAAAAGTACCGTCGCTATCATTTTATCAGCGGACGTTGTTATTTGTCTTTATCATAAAAAAATATTGAAGCATTAAAGCCTTGTTTCCCAAGATCAAATTATTAACCTTGGTTTTTATCATTCTTTTGTGCGTATAATGGCCAGCTCTTTTTTACACAGACTAGGTATGTATAGACAATAATCTGTTACTAAATTATTAGAAGTATACAGATCACAGATTACAAATTTTATAATTATAATGATATTAAAAACTTTATTTATGATATGGTTATGGTTGTGACAAAATTCATATATCGCTAGTCCCTGTGTTGTGGGTAACTAGAAAACTATTATAGTGTTACGACTATATGAATTTAAATAATATTTCTATCTGTTTCAATTTATAACATTAGTTTTTATCATAAACATCCATTCCTTTAAGATCGCGTACATAGGTGCGGCTAGGGAATTTCGTTTTATATTTATGGTAACCCAGAGGTGGTCAGCGATGATAATTACGGGAAATTATTAAGTTCGACAATGAAGCATTATGCTATTAAAACGCCATGTTCATTATATTTGAAGGTTATATTTAAGAGGGGTGTGGCCGTACTAATTAAAGTAACACACTTAGGCTATATTTATACATAATTAAAACAATAAATAACCAGCCCACGTTAATACTAGAATATTATTAGGCTATAGTCTGGAATATCCAAAATAGTCCAAAATCAATATTCTGGTAATTAAAAAAAAATAAAATCGTGCTCTCGGCAACTAATTGAAATAACATTGTTGGATTTATCGAAACCTATGTTAGTATCTTCTTCTTCTAATTTGTTACACTCTTGAAAGAGTGGTCGCTATGTAGTAGTAGTATTAGAAGGAGCAGATGTGTTAGAGGTCGTCCTGCTGCACTCATTGAGGGAGCCTCCTACAGCAGACTTGATCTGGTCAGTCCAACGCGTAGGTGACCTTCCGCGCGGTCTAGTGCCTTCCACCTTCCCTTAAACAATAAGGAGTTCTATGGACGGATCACCACGCCGAGATACGTAGAAATCCGAAGATTATGAATGCGAGATTGTACTGTTGATAACAGATGCTGCATGCATGCCAGTTGAAGTATCGAGTACGGTTTGTACGAAACTCGGTCCACCAAATCCTAAGCATTCTCCTCCAGCACCACGGGTCCTCTTCACGAGTCTGGGCAATTTTAGTATCTCTCTCTTCAATCGGCGGCTCATGTCTGAGCGTCGTGGTCATTTAGAGCGGACTATCTATTTCCACCGGTTTCCGTCCAGCGCCACTCTTCTGACAGTTTATAATTTTGAGGAAGATGAGTATTTCACTTGAACGGTCCATCTGGATGGTGAACGGCCACGTGATCTTTTGCCTTCTGTGTTACCAACCACGATCAGATTCTCCAAAGTGTTATCGCCTCTGCGCATTGTATGGCCAAAATAAGATACGATTCGCTGTAGGCATACGGTAGACAGGCGAGTCCGTATGCGGAGTTGGATCAGGATCGATGTATTGGCACGATTCTGAGCATTTTAAGTATACTTATATAAATGCTAATAGTTTACAAAAGGAATTAAACTTAAGCTAGAACATTCTTCATTCAGAGAGCAACCTTTTTTCGTCTGCTGGAGACAAGTTATGATCAAGAATGCATCGCAAACTTGGTTCTGAGTCAAAAAAGGAAATTTTATTGCTACCAAATTGTTTTCGTAAAGACTAATTAATTACTTCTTCAAAAAATTTATTAGTTTAATAAAACAGCGGATGTTACCAACGCCGTGAACGCCGCCATAATATTTAGATGTTTATTTCTTGAAAGACAGGTTTAAATTGGAAACGGGCATTATATCAACAAATTTCAATTTTACGTAGCCTAATTTATAGATCTATATTTTTTCTTAAAAGATCCTGTATTTATGAATATATATCATTTATTAGTAATCCTAAGAATCAAATATACAGTATTTATAATTTTGTTAAACTTTATTGTAATAATAAAAATATGTTGCAATACAGCGAGGAAATGCTGCCAGCGTTAAAGGTGATCAAATTTTTGAATTGTGTTTTGATTTTCTTTTCTTTCTTTTTTAAATATTGTTTAGTTGTATTATACATCAAAATATTAATAATTAATTAAACAAATATTAAAACAAATTTACAAATTTTGGACCCCGTGGCAGTGTATATTTATAAACGAACCTCGGGATCACCCAATATAATAGGAGGATATTAAGATCAGGATCGCTGTCGGCTCTGAATCTAACCCTAACTTCTATAAAACTGACATATCTCAATCATAGACCTGGGCTATCCAGGCTATATTTTAAAGCCGTGTGCGACTCCTTGCGATAGTAGGTTCGAACTGGACAATGGACTCTCTATGTCCGTTTTATACGTTGTACTATTAACCGGTTTCCGGCATGCCATGCAAACAAGACAACGTGTCAGGCCTACAGTTGCAGAGGCGATTAAAAAAAGTGGCGGAGAGTTTCTTGACAGTTCATCTTGCCCGCTCTACACCCTTGACTTGCGGACTGGCAGTAAACGTACATTTAGAATCAAGAGAATTTTGAGTTTGAGGCAAAGAGCCGGAAAGACCTGGAGTGAGGTGAATACTCTGCTCCATCCAGGGGGTCAAGTGTGTCAGGTTAATCACCTAATTGCTAAGGAAAAAAGTGATCAAGATAGATATAGAAATCTGGGACCTTAAAAGAGGTCAACTCAAACAAACTTTTCTATGACACCGTTGGAAATATCGTTCAATAAAGTTTAACACAAAATTTACTCCATGTCCAGAGATAACCTTGGTTAATATACCTTAGATTAACGTTTATAGTGCTTGTAACGTTTATAGGTTTCGCAATGATTCCTAATTAGCAGAAATAATGTAGAAATTCTGAAAAATAATTGCCGATTATTAGCTCCATGGGTAATTTTAGATTTGTAAGGGCGTGTAATTAAACTCAATTGCTCTCTTAGGCAGTTTTTTGTACTTTTTAAATAAACGAATCATTTATTTGCAAAAAAGTACATTAAGATCTATACAAAAATAGGCATGCAAATGTCATATTAATTTTCAGATAGTCATATAATAATGGGGCTACCTCATTGCCGACCATATCCCGAAAATACAAATAAAAATGTATGCGTGTACTAGTGTACACACGTAAGAAGTGAAACTTCTTTATAACCTAATTTTTTGAAAAATTACATACTATATGCAACTTTACAGAAATTGGTTAAAGAGTAAAGAAGTTAAATTAGATAAAGTTTAACAAAAGGCTTTTACCATCATAGACATGAATACAAATATTACAATTATTTCATTATTACTACTATGATTATTACAGAATTTCATTAATTGTAATAGAATTATTACTATCATTGTTATCGTTATTATTTATTTTTGTTATAAATGGCTTCGAATCTTTTAAAATCAACCGAGGTAGGGACAAGAAAATTGGCATTGGAAAATATATTTTACCTTAATTATACTTCAATAAGCGTTGGTATCGGTATCAACGATATTTCTATAAGAGTATCGGCAAAATGGCGTATTGATGCATCCCTAATCCAAATACTAGCCAATACTCTAAAAAAATTAATCACCTCCTTGAAAGCATTACACGGCAGTGATCTATAACTTCTAGAAAGGTAATTAAATAATTTGACAGCCATAGCGTAACAATTTTCTTAATACATCGCGGTGCAACGTGGCACAGCCGTGTTGGACCTCTCGGGATAGGCATACATAAAATGTTTTGAACAATTTGGATGCCCTTTTACATAACTGCTTCAAGGATATATAAACTCGGTACTGTCAAAATACCGTTCATAAAAAATTATCAACAACAAGAGGTTCAACGCCCATAAAACCGCTCATACATTTTTTTCTACAGTAAGATCCATTAACAGAAGACCCGGAGGGCTAGCCCTCCGGCTAGCACAGCGGCACTCAGTTTTTTTTAGAAATGGAATCTCACATTTAGCCATTTACACCTGGGCAGCTGTTTTTGCAACCGTAGCTCGGCTGGAACGGGCTTCTTTCCCGACTAGCGCAAGGGCGATCTAAGTCCCTTTCGACTCGGCTTGGGTCGTCGCGGGGTAGTCAATCGCTGGAAGGATAGGACGGAAGCTCACTGGAGTGAGCGAAGTACGTAAGGGACCACACCTTCTCCAGTGAAGGCGGTTTACCAGCCTGGCTATGCTTGGCCGCGCGAGCGGTTTTTAATTTGTTTGAATCTGTCTTATTGGATTATCCGAATACGTTAAGACGTGTCAGGGACTTTTTTGACCCTTTCCCGTCATAAAAGGCTGATTGATGATCTTCCGCACCAACAGGTTGGGATGCTGTTTAGCTTTGTCGAAGTGAAGCCAACTTCATCCATTGGGCTATGGTAGGGAGCTCTTCAGGCGGTTTAAACAACTTCCCCGCGAGGCTGTTTTGGGAACAAAAGGAAAAGCAAGCAAGCAAGACTCTTATAAGGAGTTTTGATAAGTTAATGTTTATTTACAAGTTATTTTACTCCATAATGTTTTATTTCAAGACAGAGACTTTCAGATTACTTTCAATAATTTTCACACCATCAAATAGTTCATTAAGATACCCTGTGCAAGACACGTCTTGCCTTGCACGGGTGCAGTGCCATCATAACCTTATCTATTACCACCTAGGGTTATTGACGTATACGATTGAAACAGAATGTTAACGATATAAAAATAAAAGGTCATGTGTAGGTGTCAATCGATCCGGTCTCTCCTTATCTAGAACGGGATGGTGCATAATTTATTTTAACTTAATATTCAACTTGTTATTGATGTAGAAATGTATTGCAATTCTATTTATCTATGTTATTGCAGATTCTATACAAATTTAATCTATGGATTGGTGTGCAATTCGAAATTCGAATAAATTATAAAAGCAGTTTTAATTTCAAAGTCATCTTGTTTTTGGATAAATTTTTGTTTATGTCAACTTGTGGTAGTTTTTGGCGCCATGGATAAACCTAAATATTAGGTGTAAATACCTAATATTTAGGAATCGAAAATCGTTCATTAACAAAATGTTATCGTTATCGGCAAATTGATAACGATATCATGATAAAAGATTAATGTTACATTTAAGTTACAAGGAAATTTAGAACCGTGGGTATACAGAGGTGGTGCTCGGCAAAAACTTCCTTAAAATCCGCTCAGTTGTTGTACGATGGAGGTCGAGGTGATACGGGTTGCATGTCGCCTACTGCCTCTTAGGCCAATGATATGATGCTCCCAAAAATCAATGTTTCACTATCATCCTATGCTTGACACAACCGTACCTCATCGCCTACATTGATCAGTTGTGGCACTGCTGGATTATTATTACTTATTAACATGTATTTAAGCTGTTAATTAGTATATATAATTAGTATATAATAGTAAACTATTATTATTTTTTCTACAATTATTCTTATTACATTCTTTTATTGTATCTGAGGCGCAAACTAACTGTTGTGGTCTCTGGCAGAATGATCAGCGCTATGGAACACGTCTGCTCCAGCATGTTGAGCCAAGACCAGTTACAACAGCAACACACATTTATCTATTTTCTTTTTTTTTAATTATTATTTTGTGAGTGTCCGTTTCGTTAGTAATAAATGTTATGTTGTGTATGTTATTGTGGCAATCAAGCTATTTAGTTGATACAGAAATAGCACTGTCAAGGACTACTCCATTAGTATAATTCGCAAATTATTGTTCTCGTTCCTCTTTATTTATGCTTTCATGCACTTTACAAACAAATCATATCTATTCACCAAATAACTTATGAACATTATATATTCGCGGATGCTTGGCGGACCCATGCGACTTTTTCAATACAAAGAGTCCCCTCGTGTGTGCGATATTGCGGGCTACTCCGTGGTGAGGAAAATGCTTAGTTCTCATGTCATTTTCACACGTGTATATCCTATTTATATTTTAATAAGCATCTGATTATCCTCCTTGTAACATGTGTGATGTTTGAGTGCAATAAAATTAAATGTAAAATCGCTTCATATAATGTGGTATTTCTAATATAGTATTTTTTGGAAAAAACAAAGTAAAACCAATAAGTTTCCTCTTGTATTAGGAACTATGTTTCAGGATTGTTAGCTACATACTATAAAAAACACAGATTTAACCATTTAAGGATGGCCTAGTTATAGAACACAAGCTGAACTCAATCTACCCTGGTTTACATAGGTGTCTCTGCCTACTAAGCATAAATAATTCATACAAGCAGTATTTTTTAAATTTTAATTAGCCATCTTTGATGGGTGTCTTCTAAATATTAAATTTAAAGCAAAAATATATAATCTACACTAACATTATAAAATGCATGGGGTGATTAAAAAATATTTCATCATTAATTCCTGAGAAACAGCTAGTTTTAAATAAATATAAATATGACATAACCAGTAGACAACTGCAGGTATATAAACAAAAGGATTTAACATGAATTTTACACTTATTATGTTTTCAAATAGGTAATTGTTATTGGAGACTCATTAACATAAAACATCTTGAATAGTGCATTATGGAGGAAATATCTTCACAGCAATATTATTATGTATAACCAAATTAAATATTGAACAATACTTATACTACTTAGTAGTAAAGTATTTTATTCAATTTATATGTCTGAAACATTGTTTTTTAAACATTTTGTAGACATCTTTTTTTATGAAAATTATAAGTCATATGTACTAAATATATTTAAATGCTTTTGTATAAGAATCAATAAATAAAATTTTATCCTAGTTTGTGTTTGATGAACAATAATTAAGTGCAAGTTCAAGCCCTTGACTAATGGAAAATATACAATATGTATTAAAAATATTATAATATTTTACAATTACGACAAGTCTCACAAATTGTGAAGCTTGTGATATTTTTAGACCTTCAATTTGATGAATAAATTAACCTTCCAACTATACTGCTGCAAGGGATGCATACCTATCATATAGAATTGTGTGATAAATATTTTAATTTTTGTTTGTAGTATACTAAAATAGTATGTGTTGATTTTAATAATATTATATTGAAATTTAATTTGGTTTCTTCCAATTAGCAAAGAACAAATTTATATGCAAGTGTTTAATATTAAACTTTATATTCACAGTGTAACCTTTAGGATTTAGGTGAATACCGTTGCATCTTGGCTTCTCGCAAACATACAAACAAGTTATTCGGCGGTAATTGATAGAAAGTTACATAAATTATGTAAGCAATGTATTTGTTTACAAATTACAACATATCACTACTTACCAAATACCTGCTTCCAACACTTTAAAATGAATATCACAGGTAAATCTAGCACCGATCGCACTCTAATAATTATTAATCAAGATAAATAGGTGATTAGATTTTTTAATTTATTCATTGCGTGATAAAACTCGATAATTAGATTCAAAAAATTTCTGCTATCTAGGCCGCGTTAAATCTTACATTATTTTTACAATAATTATTTAAAAATTCCGCAAGCGTATTCGTCCACACTATATAAATGTTCGATCTATAATAATGAAAACTTAATTTTTGTTACAACACTTTGCGGAATTTTAGCGAACGAAATTGAATTGAGAATTTTTTGTTTTTGACGTTTACTTCAGTTTAAACTTCGAAGTACCGTAAAAAGACAGTTATCTAACTGTCTTGCTATTATAAAAAACTGAAGAGTCAAGTAACGTTAATGTTAGTATACTGTATGTATTTTTTAGTGTATATTAAACCGGTGTTAATGTCAAACCTTTGTTGTCATCACTCAGCAGTCAGCTGTTGCAATGTTGACAGTTGTGGTCCGATTCAGAGTTGAGATGTGATAATTGACAGGCACTAGTTTATAATTTGATGTGTTGAGCATTAAAATTTGTTTATTCCGGTGATTGCATTTACTAAAATTTACTTATATATACGTAGTGATTAACAATTTGTAGTCTTTGTATAAAAGAATAAATTCGATTTCTGAATTCTGAATCTACAAAATAAGTAGTAAAACGTTAAAGGTTCGTTGTAAAAGGTAATATATCATGCCAATTTCATTAACCTCCGAGGCAGTTTAAATGCCTTTATTTTATATTTTGCAAGCCACAAAAACAAAAAAATATGTAACTAAATACTGTGTATAAACAAAAAAAGCGGTATTTAAATGAAGTATTCTATTAATTTAATATTTTCATACAGATAACAGATGGAAGAACTAAATTCGTCTGAACTAGGTTCACAAACCTACTGGCAGGAGACATATGTAAAGGAGCTAGATAACTATGAACATAGTGGAGACATTGGTGATGTCTGGTTTGGAGAAGACAGTGCTTTGCGGGTCATTAAATGGATTTGTGGCTGTGGTTTGGAAAAGGACTCACCTATTATTGATTTAGGTCAACATCCTTGATTCTTCTTGTACTTCCTGTATTAATGTTATTAGTCAATCATAACTTATACTAAATTAGTACTAATGCTTATAAGTTATGTGTATGAACCCCGTGAGTTCCTAATTTTTATTAAAAGCCAATTTGCACAAATTATGTTATTATTGAAAAATATTATAAAACATAAATTCTTATTAATCTATTTAAAATTACAGGTTGTGGAAATGGGTTTACACTATCATCATTAGCTGATGAGGGCTTTTCAAGTTTACTAGGTGTAGATTACTGTGAGGAAGCTATAGCTCTGGCAAAAAAAGTTAATAAGGAATATACACTATTAAAATTTAAGGTAAATTTGCTTTGTGTTACTTGGCTCTGCTTTTACTAATCTGTCAGTCCATCTACCAAGTCCGACGGCTATTTTACATATAGGTATATAGAGTTCACCTGAAGTCTCATCTCAAACCTATACATTTATTATATAGTATAAAACAAAGTTCCTGCCCACCATCTGTGTGTATAATTTTATTAAGGTATTAATTAGTTGTTTGCCTCAGATTTTTGACATAATCAATGATGATGCCACAGCACTTGGTAAATTTGATGTAGTACATGATAAAGGGACATATGATGCAATATGTTTGAATCCAAATGTAAAGGAATTCAGACCAAAATATATACAACAAGTTGTTGACATGTTAAACGATAATGGTAAGGTTAATTTTTTTTATTTTGCATAACTCATAAAAAATATTTATTTTTTGTCATATTTTTTATGTTTTGTAACTTTAAAGCCTAACCAATGTGAAGGAATTTTGTTTTTTTAGGTTTATCTGGTATTGTTTAAATACCATTATTTTTTCAGGTGTGTTCGTCATAACATCGTGCAATTGGACTGAATCGGAATTAATAAAGCAATTTAGTGAGAAATTGAAATTGAAATGTGTAATACCAACGCCGCAATTTAAATTTGGCGGGAAAGTTGGAAGTGTTGTTTCATCTGTGGTGTTTGAAAAAGTATTAAAAACTTAAATTTAAGTGTGATGTTTATCTTATATAACCCTCTCTTTAACTTAAAAAATACATATATAATTTTTTTTTAATTTGAATATTTAATTTTTTATAAAAAAGATAGGTTGTGTCGACAAATTTTCATTCATAATTAGTTTTCCCTTACTACATACAGTACTATTAAGTACTAGTTAAAAATTTATTGAAAACATTTACACTCAGGTATTTATTCACTGGTACATTTATTTTAACTCATTATATATTTATTATAAATAACTCGGAATATCACATTGAATTGAACACGACCCATAAATTTTACTGCGAAACGTAACCTACCTAATAAAGCTGATATCTATAAACAAAAGGATAAGATGCTAAACATCCGTGTGACTGTAACCAAAAGATAAGAAATGTTTTTGAATGAAATAAATCTTTGTGACTTTGGCGGCTCCGCCTCCGGTCGCAATATCTGAATTGGATTTCTAGAATTTGTTACAAATGATTCATTAAACTTTAGCTTTACCCGAGCTCGTTACATCCTAAGTCGATATAGCTACATGAACGTTGTACTAAAGTATGCCTTTAATTCAAGGGACTTAGATTTAACGTTATAGCTATAAATGGTCGCTACAACCAAGGTCGTAATAAATGATATCCACTGTATATTGAAAAAATCATTAAAACATGTCAACAAAAAAAAGGAATCTGTGGTGACACACCATTACCACTCATGGTGATAATCTACACAAAATTTCGTAAAAAATGATCAGGTTAGTTGGGTTACGAGAACGAGAATTTTATACAAATATATATTTTTAAAATAACGGGCAGGAGGCGCACCTGATGTTAAGTTTTTTTTTATACATGTGTCTTTACTACGACATCATGGAACATTACGATCTAACCTAACTTAAGACTATTAAGTTACCTGCCTGATGTTAAGTGATACCACCATCCATAGGGACCTTGCCTCTTTGCCTAGAGCCTTGCAAGTTTTTCTTGAAGGACTTTTAATCAATAGTGGGCAGCTGGGTCCACATAGTGATGATGAACGGTAGAAACAACCTTAAAAAACACTCAGTTGCTGAAGGACGGAAATTAAGGTGATACGGGTAGAATTTCATACTCTGCTTCGACAATTTGATGATGAAAGCCAGCTGCAGATATTAATCTGAACAACTCCTCTGAACACTCCATTACAAATGCGGTAGAAGATGCAGAGAGAATCCATATCTCTACGCAACGCCAAGGTTTCAAGCTGCTGACTGGTTGTCGACCATTGGATCCCTAACTACGGTCAAGTGAAGGGAGCCCTGAGGTGAGAACAGTACTCTATCTGGGACCAAATTAGCACTTTATAGTGAGTGAAGTCTCACATTGCTGAGTGGTAAACCAAGCTTCTTAGAGGCCTATTTAACCTGAAAGAAAACAGATAGACTATAACGTACATAATGACTCTATTAAAAGAAATTTAAATTTATAAACATTTATTTTAGAAACATTATACAAATTAAAGACAACACAATTTAATTGCTTTAGAAGTAAATTAATTCGTCTTATTATGATGACATTCTGTGACAAAGTGTAAAAAAACATTTATTAAGCGCGAGCTAATTGAAGTGTAGCATTTAGAAAGAAGACAGAGTTACGCCTGACGTCATCCAAAAAGTCAAAAATGTATTATATTTCGACAGACGGGAGTTATAGCTCGCGCTAAGTCCTTAAAACTCAGCCTTGCATCAGCGCGTACTACATTCATGTCATGATCCACGTTTTGACTTATGGAGTCATCTTATAGTGCCATCTTCTGGAAAGGGGCGAGCATGGCTACTTTAATTTTGTAGCCGCGCTCCTGAACAATGACTAGGTGCTTTGTTGTCTTTGGTTGCCAGCAGTGGTCCGTGTCTATTACTAAAAACGTAATTGGAAAATATTCGAGTTTTAGGTACTCGTCGTTAATTACGTGGATAACAGTCCCGTGATTGTTACTATGGTTACGATGTCATTGGTATATAAAAATGATGTGTCTGGCCAGGGCAGGATTTAGGGGAGGGCAACTGGGCCTCCACAAGACACTTCGAAAAAAAGTTCTTATATGTTTGTTAAATACTAAAAGGATCTGGTTTCACAATAATTTATTGATTGAATAAGATTGCTTTTTCCGGACTTCTAAATTCGGCCCTGTCTCTGGCGGCAACGAGAGTAGCGTGTGTCGCGATTACGTTGCGATGGTAACAAATACCGTACTAACTTATGCCATCAGCATAAAAAATACAAATTAAAGTACACTTATTAATAAATAAGATATATTCTATATCTAACCAGATTTAACAAAACTTAAAACTAAAACAGATTTGTACCTTATAGGCCTATTTGGTGTGATTTTGTAAAGAAAATTTACAGAATTAGAACGCGTTATTACAATTATTGGATTTCGAAACGTCCGCGTCGCCTTGATTAAAGTACGCGAAACGCCGCGCCACATGACGAAATAATTGCCTAATTAGTAATTAAAGTCGTTATAATTCGTTAAATTTTATTTAAAATTCGCGTAAATAAAATACATTATGTAGCCTACATTAATTTCCAATATACGATTATACTTGAATGCATCAAAATTTGTTTCGTCCTAAGTGACAACGATAATAATCAATTAATTTAAATTACTTAACACGTATGAACAACTCATACATTCACCTAAAACATTTAAAATGCTTGGAGAATATCTAAAAAATACTAAATTCTTTTAATAAACCAATTTTTTAAAGAATTTTCTTTTGCGTGCCGTGGATTCGACTCCCGATGATGTCTTCCCTGGGACATACGGACATACGACGTTCTTTAAGGAAAGTGTATACTACTCTCAACCGGCAACGCACCCAAATGGTGTACATGACCTGCGATTACTTTTTTTGCCATTTTATCATATAAAAAGTATTGCCATAAACAAAGTTAATTTATAAATTAAACCCAATTTAAGGTCAAAGCACACACATCAACTCAGAAAGGGATCGTCACCGTATCGCCGTTCGCCTCACCGTCAACCTAACGTGCACGTAACCAAAGCGTATCAGCAGCTCCTGTACGTCAACTCGGCTACAGCTAGGCAACGCCGCGCTTACGGCTCGCCGACCGCTGTTTGACCGGGTTGGGAAGGGACAGGGGCAAGGATGGTCGAAGAGACGTAAGTTCAGGTAACGAGAGCCGTAAGCGCGGGAACTGCAAGTTGACGTTTCGATTCCAATTAGTGTGAGTTGCAGTAGGGAGTTTCATACAAACAATACTGAACGGCTCGAGGTGATACGGTGACGATCCCTTTCAGAGTGTGAGCTCTGACCTTTGACCTTTGACATGTGACACTTCACGACACACCTTAAAAAATTACGCACGTTAGATGCTCTTAAGAATATTCCTAATATATCTGATTTGACAGCGCTCACGCTCAGCATAAACTTTAAAAAACAAAAGAACATATATCAAATCTTTGACGTAATTGAATAGTAACAATAGAATCTTTTTTTTTCTAAACTTAGCAGCGCTCCATGGGCGAATTTGGAACTTAGGATACGATTCAGAAAAACGATGTCAAACTTGGTTTGATTTTGATATAAAAGTCATAGTTTGCTTCGAGTTTCGACACTGACTTTTAACCTCCATTTTAGGTTTGTTTTGTCAAGTATTCGTTTAAGTTTTTACATTTTATTTGAATTCGTATACACGCAAAAATGTATTTTCATAATTTACCAATTGATTACGTTTACTATTCGATTTTACTTCATTTCAATTCACTGTCATTCATGTTTTAAACTGGTGTTTAACCAGTTACACACACCACAAGTGACAGTTTATAAGTAGACAAATTTAAAAAGTATATATATTACATATATATAATAAAAGTATAAATATTACTAATTCTTTTATAGAAAATATTAATCATAGCATAATAAAAATGATTGAATTATTACAAAATTATATGTAGTTTTTTAAAAACTTTCGTAAAATAAACCTTAAAACAGGAATATTAACCTTATGTGATTGGCTTAAAGTTCTATTTACGTCAAATATTTTTTTATTCAATTCCTTTCTATTGTTCTTGTTTGTAAATCATAATTTCAAAGTTGCATTAGAACTATTATTATTATATACACAAAAGCTAAAACTTAACTCCAAGGAATAATCAATAGTGTTGTGATTTATCAACAGCTAGAAAATGTTATAGTACTGACTCCTGTCTGTATTTCCATGCAGAATTCCTAATATTGTAAAATATAATAAATAGGTACTACCCTACATCATATATTAAATTTGTGATGTTTCTGGGCAAAATATTTAGACCAATTTATCAACTGAAAATGCATACTTGATCCATAATGATATGCCATATTATATTTAATTTATAGATCTTATAAAACCGCTGTCTCTGTGGCATATTCAGGTTCCTAACCATATTTAAATTTGTTCACAATACCTATCTTCATAAGTATTCATATAAACCAGGTATCCCAATACAACAGCAACAATAGATAGCAACAATGTCAAAAACTGAAACATCTTCATTCTCTCAACTTGTTTGTGTAAAATCTCATAGTTTATTTGCAGATTATTTAAAGCATTTGTAACTGAATCATATTTGTCGGCTTTATCAAGAACATTCCCATTCTTAACCTCTTTAACAGGGAATTGACATTTCAGACGGTATTCATCCACTTTGTTTCCAGAATTATTCTGCCAAATTTCACTCAACTCTTTCTGTGATAGATCTGTTTTTGGTACTTGCATACACATAACGAGAAACATATCTTTGGACACGTTTTTCAGTTGGAACCCTGGTTGAACGACAATCATGACTGTTTGGGATGCACCCACAGCTAAAACACCTGAACTAGGACGCACTCTGAATTTTTCTGGAGATGTTGTGCGAATCTTAAAAGATATAACAGAAGGATCATTGTTAGTGATTGTAAATTGCCCAGTTATATCATCATTTTCATTTTTAAATACAATCAAAGTACTTGGCTGTATCTTAAGCATATCACCTGATGGTTTTATATCATTTTGCTGTGCAAATGTAACCTTTTTAGGGGTATGTTCTGGGGTAACACGATTTTCTGGTATAAATTGATAAACATAGTTGTCTGTACCGCCCCAGCAAGTTAAAGCCTGGTCAGGCAGGACAAAGGTTTTTAATGAGTCTTTGTTAACATTTTTTAATTTTTCGATTGCTTGTGCAGGCAGAAGCGACTTCACAATCTTTAATGCAGCTGATAAAACCCATGGCATTTGAAAAATAATTATGTAGTTTAAGAAATTGGGATAGTAATGCTTGAAAAGTGATATTAAATATTGTATAAGTTCCATGTCCATATTGCCAAGCCCACAACCATCCATATCAAAGAATAATGATATTTTATTTCCATTTTCCTCCCTTTCCATACGATCAAACCAGTATATAATTATTCTTTTAATTTCTTCAAAATCCTTTGTACCCTTGACATGTTTTTTGGATTTTATTATGAGTAAGAGAGAACCATCAACATCTCTGCTATGTGGGAATATTATACCTACAAAAAACCAAATAGAATTTTAGTTAATAAACTACCTTAACCCTGTTTTAAATTAGAATCCAATTTTTAATAATGAAACATAAAATTATGCTCTAACTACTAACACTCATTAATTTACACACAGGTTTACCAGAAGAATAAATAAATAAATGTACTCAAATTACCAATAAATTCAACATGTATTGTCAAATATATTTCTCTTCCCATGTTACTTGTGATTATTATTGTTTAATGATTAAGGTAATGTAATTTATAAAAAAGAATATATAACTTTGATTTTTTAATATTTAATATTCTCTATAAAAGCAATTAGATCTTTGAATTTTTGTGGACATAATACACTATTAACTATATGAATTAAAAATAACTATCATGTTATATGTAACATTTCTAACACAAATTATACAAAATTACAAAGTGTAAGTAATGTAGCTTTATTTAAACAGTGGCCAATATACACAGACACAAGATTAACAAAGTTATACAAATTAATTAATGATTGTCAAGGAGTATGTAAGTGTGGATGTTTTAATAAAGTTGAAAAAACTTAAATAGGAACTTTGTATAAGGGATTATTAATACGCAAAGTAAGCCATTGATAAATTATTATAGAACTATACCTTCTTCCACATAATTCATTTTGATATTAGACTCATTTATATCACTGGCTCCAACAGTCTTACGCCAAGTTAATATATCCCACAGCATGTCGGCAGCTTGTTTAGGGTCTTCAGAACAATGTTTGAGGACTCTACGTATATATTTTTCATCTTTTGTACGGTCAAAGTCTGATGGATTAAATCCGTGATCCGGATTTTCAGTTATTCTTGTTTGAAATAAACTCCGCACCTCGGCAACAGGCATAGTTATAGCTTTAAAATCTTATTGCCCAATCCCTAATTTAGTTAACTCACGGGATATGTTAAATTAAAATCAATAAAATTACAAAAAGTAGATACGGAGCAATTTAGGTGTACGATACCAAATATCAAAATGATAAATGTTTTGACATCAGAATGACAAATTACGATCAGCTGACATTGTTGAATGTTGACAAATAACAATTATAGTTTTTTTTTAAATATTATGACAATAGTTTAAACTTTTTTTAATATACATATATATAATTGTAATAGTTTATCTTTATTATTTTTTGTCTTGACAGTAATAATTTGCTAAAATCGTTAGTGTAGCTTGCTAAAACCAAAATGCATTAATTCATTATAGTGGCCAATCAGTCGTCGAAGCGCAGCCGTGCGAGTGACACGCGTATAATCTAACACGATCTTTTTAAGACAATCTAATCATGTCTAAGTGTGACCAATGTAATAAACCTTTTTCTAAATCTTTGCCTGGATGTGAATGTGCCCGATGTGAAAAAATGGTACACCTAAATACCAGATGTAGTGGTCTTACCAACAAACAGATAACCGCATTAAAGGCGGCCCCAAGCTTGGACTGGACCTGTATGGAATGTCAACAAGAATCCCCGAAGCGAAACTCCTCTTTGTATCTAACAGAGGATGCAGAGGAGGATATACCTATGGACACTAAGGGGCTAATACAGAAAATTTCAAAGGAAGTAGAAAAAACTATAAAGAAGGAAATAAACGAATTCAACCAATCTCTGCAATTTCACAGTACGAAGCTGGACGAAGTATTAGGTTGTATTGATGCTTTTAAAAACACCATAAAAGTTTTAGAAAGAAAAAACACGGAACTAATACACAAAAACAACAATCTGGAATTGAGGGTAGGTGCATTGGAGCAGCGTTTCCATGAGATGGAACAGGAGAAACTTTCTAATTTTATAGAAATAGCAAACGTCCCCCCTGCGAGTGAAGAGAATGTGAGAAAATTAGTTGAAAATGTAGCATTAAAACTTAAACAGCCCTTCGACAGTATCCGTAACACAATGCGATACCAAGGTAAAAACGACCAACCGGGCATTATACAAGTAAAACTTAATGATAAAGCAACCCAAGAAAAGTGGATTAAAGCTGCAAAAACCATTAAAACTATGGTGGCCGATGTTTGCCCCTATGAACCCAACAATAACAAAATAGTATTCATCAGGGAAGCAATGACTAAACACAACAAAAGCGTTTTATGGGAAGCCAAACAGGAATTAAAGAATAAACAAGGATATAAATACGTATGGTTTAAAAACGGTATGGTGCGTGCAAGAAAGGATGAAAACACTAAAATACAAAACCTAAGATCAGTGTTGGATATACAAGTGCTAAAAAAAAGACAGAATGCCAATTAACTGACCAATTTAAATGCATATAAATTATTATTATTAAGATGGATAGTTTAACTAGTGATATTTGTGAATTAGAAGACTGTATAAACATAAGTGATTTTGTGAGTAAAATTCCCAGTAGACATTTAAATCTATTGTGTGTACACATAAACATAAGGTCAATCATAAAATACTTTGATAGTCTTGAGCAGTGTATTTATGCGGCTGGAGCTGTTGACGTTATTGTGCTTACAGAAGTAAACATTTCTGATAAAATCAGTTGTCTGTATAATTTAGATGGATACCATATGTTTTCGGCACTCAGAAACGGTAGGAAAGGTGGAGGTATCGTATTATATGTAAAAAAGAAACATAAATTTAATATGAAAATTGTAAAAAGCCAACATTTCGAGAATATACTTTTTACCATCACAACTCAGACAAAATACACTGCTCAAATTTGTGCTATTTACCGCCCACCTAGCCTAAGCAAGAACCTGTTTATTGACGAACTTCATAATATTATTAAGAACAACTGTCAGAAAAATATTGATTTGTATCTATTGGGAGACGTTAATATAAATCTAAAGCTAGACATTCCTATAAAACATAAATATTGCAACACATTACACAGTTTAGGCCTTATGTGTGGGATCACAACTTACACTAGGGCGGAACTATACAAAGGAACCATTACAAAATCATGCATAGACCACATATACGCTCGATCCCAAACACACGACCTATACACGGCAACGGTTGGCACAAAACTAGCGGACCATCGAGCGATCGTGCTTGCTTGCACTAAAACACAGTCACAGAATGTTCCAACATATAAAACATTAATTGACAATAATAAATTAACGATCCTTCTAGAGCAAATTGATTGGAAGCCGACATTAGAAATGAAGTGTCCTATTGGTATATATAACTTCATACAAAATAACTTAACACAAGCATATAAAAAATCTGAATGTACAGTTAAACTTAAATCTAACTCTCTTCGAAATAGTAACCATTGGATTAATAATAGAATTATTAAAGGATGTCAGTACAGAGATAAACTTTTTACTCAATATATAAAAGATCCAAACAACTTAATACTCAAACAAAAATATAATAAAACCAGAAATTATGTCAATAAATTAATAAATAAAACTAAAAATAAAACAATTAGAATCAATATAGAAGCTAATAAAAATAATCTAAAAAATCTATGGGACATATTAAACCAACTAACAGGAAAAATTAAAACATCCATGGACGTAGCTATACAAAACGCATTTGCAAACCAAAATATTACATGTAAAGATATTGCAAATAATTTTGCAACTTCCTTCCACAATAGTATTAGTAATATAGCAACCAACTGTGTAAATCCACTGTTAGATAAAAGCTCCTACCAGCATACAGAAAATACTAGTATGAGATTTCAGTCAGCAGACCCTAAATCAGTTGCAAAGATAATTAAATCATTAAACGACAGAAAGTCTCCAGGTGCAGATAAAATACGAGCTATGGATATTAAAACATTATGTAATAAAATCAACGTAGTCATAGCTAACCTTATTAATACGAGCATTTATACTGGAAAATATCCTAACTTACTAAAAACAGGCATAGTTCGACCAATATACAAAAATGGTAGCAAAAAAATCTATAATAATTATCGTCCAATAACTATATTGCCAACAATTAACAAAATAATAGAAAAATACATATGTGGACAAATTCAAAATTATTATAAAAAACACAATATTCTTTCTAACAAACAATATGGATTCCAACCAAATAAAAATACCACACAATTGCTATCCGCATTCACAGACCACATTTATAAACATTTAAATAAAAAAGATCATGTTCTAGTAGTGTTTATTGACTACAGTAAGGCATTCGACACATTAAAGCACAGCGTAATCCTGCAGAACTTAAATGACTGCGGAGTACGAGGAAACCTACACAAGTGGTGTGAAAACTATCTGCAAGACAGAACTTATCGTGTTAAAGTGTGCAACGAAGAAAGTTTTCCAATATCTATTACAGAAGGTACGGCTCAGGGCTCAGTCATTGGGCCTTTACACTACCTTACCTATGTTAACACATTACCTAACATAATAAAGTATTGTCAGATATTCCAATTTGCAGATGATACATGCCTAGTAGCTGCAGGGCCTAACATCCAAGAAGCAGAAACAAAGCTACAATCTGATTTCGATACATTGGCTAAATGGTCCCACGACGTAGGACTTGTACTAAATCCTAACAAAACAAAGTTCATGCATATCCGATCCAGTCACAATCTAAATTCACGTACACCCATCTTAATCTTACACAACCACACATGTGCACATTCTTATAACTCGTACCCCAATAGCTGCAACTGCAACGCTTTAGAATTAGTTCATAACCATAAGTACCTGGGGCTTACAATAGATGACCGAATGTCCTGGAAAATGCACATTAATTCTGTCTGTGATAGGCTAAGAGCGATACTTGCCAAATTCACTTTAATAAAAAATAAAATACCACTTAAAACTCTGCTACTATTATACAAAGCACTAGCCGAATCCATTATAACATATGGACTTACAAGCTATGGGAGAACATGCAAAACTTATCTAAATCAAATATTTGCAATACAAATACGTATTTTAAAAACAATTGCTCCCTTAAAATTAAAATCACAATATAAAGCGGACTACAGAAAGCTATTTGCATTTTTCAAAATTATACCTATACACGAGAAAGTACAACTAGGATTATTAAATGAAAACTACTTTACAGAAAATTATCTCAAAACAATTAAAACTCACTATCACTACTCAACACGTAGAAAATTAAAAAACGAATTTCTATTACCCAAATACAATAATTTATATGGGAAAAAAACATTAGATTACATTATTCCAAATTTAATAAACTCGATACCAGCTACACTTCTTACGAATATAACAAGAAACAATATTAAATTTAAATTAAAAAAATACTACATAAGTCAAACAATTATAAATTATGCATAACATAAATTATGCCATATACGTCATTAAAATATATATATATTCGAATATAGGAACTCATCCTGTATGTGAATAAGAATTCTCGACAAGAACAGGTTTCCTGCATCGGCTAAATATGGCGCGTCAGTGTTTGGATTTGTTTATGACGTTTTACGTGCAATTTTAAATCGTTTGAATGGTTTGATTGTTATAAATTTACAGTTTATATGTCACTGGCCTTAGTATATATATATGTGTGTTAATGATTTAATTATGTTCGACGTCCTGGTGGATAGAAAAACTGTGCACAGTTTGTGTTTCCACCACATCAACTACCTTTATATTAAGAACACTTATACAACAATAAATAAATAAAATAAATAAATAAATAATTGATCGCAACATTACAAACATGAGTGCAAGGCATCTAAGCAGGTTATTTGTGATCATGAATCATGATCGGAAATGAGAATCGTAACGATAAATACTAATACAAGTAGCGGCACGAAACTCTAGCGCTGATCGTTATTGCGCAGAAGTAAAAAATAAGGTACCTGAGGGGGGCTAGCGGAATGAAGAGGGGGCGCGCGTAGCGTCGATTGGCTCTCCAGTCGCATTCCGTCCCCCGCACCGATACGATACCCCGCGCACATCCCGTGTACAGTCGCGTCATTAATATTATTGTTACTGTTGTTACGTTTTGTTGTTTTTTGCTACGTTTGAGTTTGTTAGTGTTTTATTGTTTGTTTTTAAGTTTGTTTGTGAATTTAAACTGAATATGTCTAGAACAAACACTGTTTCGAAAAGACAAGCCAGGAAAATGGTTTATGACGGGAATCAAACGAATTAATTGATTCTTTGAAACAAATTCAAAGTGAGATTGACGAAGCTACAAATACTTTGTTCAGTCATTCGGACAGCAACATTGTAAATTTGGGCCAGATAAAACAAACTACCGAAATCATTAAGGCAGGAAACATAAAATTTAATAGTATAATCAGCGAATTAGGTAAAATCCAAAAAAGGACAGCAGAGTCAACAAAAACGTCAATTGCAACGGTAAGAAACATCTCCAATCAAGCCAAAAGTTCTGATTTGATCACAGTGTTCAGAACACCAGTTCCACCACACCAACACAGGCAAAAAACGTTCCAGAACAAAACCGGTCACAAATATCGATAACTTCGACCAAGGAGTAATAAAGAACATAACTTTCATAATTTTCACAAGACAAATAATGAACTTCCTACTATCGGAAAGCTTAAAAAGCAGCTAGAAGATGACATAAATTTAAGAGTTTGGGATTTCAGTGGCAAGACACCGAAAACAACCGGAAAGTGGTGATTGAGACTTCTAATATACGTTTGCAACGTATCGAATATTTAAGGAAAATAAAGCAATATCGCCAAGAGGGAAAGCCTATTGTTTATACAGACGAATCTTACGTAGATTCATCGCACTCTTCTTCAAAAGCCTGGACCGATGGTACTACTAAGGGGCTTAAGAAACCTATTTCGAAAGGACAGCGACTTGTCATTGTCCACGCAGGGTCTGATACTGGGTTTATACCTAATGCGTTGCTGAATTTTAAAGCTGGTACCAAATCAGGCGACTACCACGACAATATGAATTTTGAAAACTACGAAAAATGGCTCCGAACCCAATTAATGCCCAACCTACAACCCAGTTCCGTCGTGGTAGTCGACAACGCGTCCAATCATAATAAGCAGTGGGATCGCGCACCAACCTCTAATTCTAAAAAAGCTGACATGCAGGCCTGGCTCACTGAAAAAGGTATACAGTACGAGGAAACACATTTGTGGAAACACAGTTCAAACACAAACCTCAGTTATACAATTTAATAAAGATCAAAAAAGATAAATTTAAAACATTTTCGATTGATCGAATCCTAGCTGAACGAGGTCATCAGGTACTGAGACTACCACCATACCACCCCGACCTAAATCCGATTGAAATGGCATGGTCGGATATTAAACAAAATGTAGTCAGCAAAAATATAAAATGGAGTGTCAGTAAATGTATAGACCTAATACAAGAAAAGGTTTTACTAATGGCTACATGGGATTGGCAAAAGTTGTAAGATTAAGATTAATAAAAGATTACAAATTAAAAGAAAATGTTTTTATTTTTCTACATCCCATAAACTCGTTAAAATATCTTAGGTCTTTTTTGGAAATACGTTCTATGTACAGACACTTTTTTACTGTCTTATTATATCTTATAGATAGGTAATATTACTTACATGCGCGACAGTAATCATGCGCAGCAGCTATCCTTCACATTTCGTTCAGCTTAATATCGTTATTTAGGTAATCATTAATCAAAGTGTCATATAATGTATTGCGTGCGCGACAGTACACATGCGAAGCAATCCCCTCCACGTATCGGCCAGCTCTAGACTTACGTGCCGCTGCCTATAGTTAGATTCAGACTGGCTAATGAAAGAACGATAAGCGCGGCAAATTAAAAAAAATAGTATGATATCCCTAAAAGTTTGATATATTTTGTGGATTGGACTTACTTAAAACTTGATTATGTTTTATTACTTTTTACATTGATAGTAACTGTATTTCTATGAAATTAAATACTATACGTATTTAGTATTTTACTATTGACACTTGAAATTACTAGCATTGCATGGAAAACTAAAACTATATAAATATTTATTATAAAACACAACTTTATTCGGAATAATCAAAATCAGAATCCAAAAAATCACTATGCTTACATCCTTAAAGCCTCTAGCATCGCAATACTGGGCGTTGACATATAGAATGACTTTCAGTTTCGTGGTCATTTAGTAGGGAAGCCTCTAAGAAGCGTGGCTGGGCGAGACGGTGCTTTACTTCGAGCAACCGCTTAATACTTTATAAAGCGTAATTTCGGTCCCACATGGAGAACTCTTCTCACCTCTGGGCGGGAGCGCCTCAGCATCCTCAATTTGACCGTATTCAACGAAGAACGATACGGTGTGCGGCTTGATCCTTTGGCGTTGCGTATGGTCTCTCTGCGGCATTTTCCATGGAGAGTGTTCGGATTAATACCTGTAGCTGAGTTTTAATTCGACGTACCAATTCTTAAAAGGCCGGCAAAGTACTAGCGAGAATTCTGGCATTCTACCATACGCGGCGGTATCACTTAACATCAGGTAAGCCGCCAGTCCGTTTGAACCCTGATATATAAAAGGAAATGTCAGGTCTCATATAAAACTGTAATAACACTTGGTTCAAAGGCGGTTATCAAAATTGTGTGCCCGTATTTACTCAAGGGATGCGCTTCACGATTCCAGCCTAAAAATATCTAATTTAATTTTAATTTAGCCTAATTTAACTTTACTTGCGACGTGATGTCTTGGAGTGTATTGACGTTTGACTACAAAGAAATATCAATTTAATCGTCTCACATTTGTGCTCAAATGTGCTTGAACGGCTTCGTCAAGATGCCTTGACGACGAACTGTCATTTTCATACAAATTTAGTTTTCGACTTTCTACATACTACCGTTAAGACCATCTTAAGCCCTCTGTTAACAGATGAGTCGGGCTTACATTAAAACTGTGATGAAAAATGTCTCGTTTTAGCATAGGTTTTATTTACTACATAATAGCAATTTATGTATTTACATAGTTTATTCGCGAACCATGCTTGTTCTACTAAAAGTTTCCTCGGGAGTTGTGTTCTACGATATTGCGGTTTCGGTTGCCTCGATTGTGAGGAAGTTACTGTATGGATCTGGTTAGCGTTGCGCCTTCTTATGTTCTCATGTCATTTTCACGTATATATCGTTTAATATATAATAATTCATAAAATTTACCTCAATTAGAAAAATAGTGAGATCATTCATCATTAAGAAAAACCAAGTACAATATTATAAAAATGTATTTAAAAAACTACCCTGTACCAGCACAAATTTTTTTAACACAACAATATTATATCCTTAACAATTGTCTATAGACAAGTTTCATAATAAATGCAATTTCTTATTATACTATCACATTGTCCCAGTGGTAGGAAATATTAATATTAAGTTTGTTCTTAATATTATTTCACCTAATAGATTTTAATTCAAAATATTATAATCTTCCTATTAAAAATACAGATAATCAAATTTAAAACCACTTCACAATTGCCTATCACAGAATATTTTACATCACTTGGTGTTTTTGCTTAATTTTAATAAACATTTCTAAAATGCTTTGAAACCATATTTCCTTATCGCATTACTTCTCTACTGTATAGTACATTTTTTTCCAATATTCATCCAAATAATAATATTAATAAATATTGAAACTGACATTATAATCATAATAAGAATTTGGTATTTATTAAGTGAGTTAAGATTATTTTGAATCCTCTTATACTCATTATCCAAGCTCCTATTGATTTCAATTAATGAATTTGTTTCAACATTCTTAACATTAATGTTTTGTTGTTTAACAGCACAAGTAAGCCTGTATTCATCAATGCTGCTTCCGGCACTTTTCCAAATTTGTCTCAATTCTGTTTGTGGCATATCCAATTTTGGCACATTAACTGATAAAATTAAAAATCTATCTTTCTCTACAGAACCTAGGTCAAACCCTGGTAAAACTATAATATCTATACTCTTAGAAATATGTTTAGGTAAAATGCCTTGATTTGGACGGACTGTGTATCTTTCTGGGGCTGTAGTACGTATTTTAAATGCAATAATGCCCTCCTCCATATTTGTTATCATAAGCTGAGATGAAATTTTGTGACCTATAGTTTCAAACAGCAATACTTTTGGAGGTTTTAATCTTAACATTTCACCAAGAGAATAATTATCATCATCTTCAACTATGACTGGACCAATATCTCGATGTTCAGGCACAAATTCAAATTTATAGTTATCCTTTCCACCCCAGCTTACTAAGGCTTGTTCAGGAGCAATTAAATCATTTAATTTATCCTTGTTTATTATTCTTAATCTTTCAATAGCAGGTGCTGGCAACATTTCTTTAACAATTCTAAAGCCTGCAGATAATATCCACGGCATTTGGAAAATTATTATATAGTTAATAAAATTTGGATAGTAACATTTAAGAACATTAATCATGTAGCTAAATAAGTTTAAATTCATATTATTTATGCCACATCCATCCATATCAAAGAATAATGTGACTTTTTTCCCACCCTCTTCCCTTTCAAGGCGTTCTAGCCAATATATAAAAACTTTTTTCAGTGCTTCAAGGTCCCTTTGATTTTTAATATAAGCTTTGGAATTCATAATAAAAAGTAAACAGCTGTCTATATCTCTTCCACGAGTGAAGTATAAGCCATCTTTCAGAATATCTAAATCAACATTAGCTTCACTAATATCATTAACATTATTGGTTTTTCTCCATTCCATTATGTTGTACAGCATATCGGCGGCTTGTTGAACATTATTTTGACTGTGTTCTAATACCCGATATAAATAAATATCACTTTTAACTTTTGCCAAATCACGAGAATCGAAAATTGGATGTGGAAGAATCTTATTTACTTTAGTCTCGTAAAAAAGTCTTATTTCAGCAAGTTTTGACATTATGGGATGCAAGTATAGATAATGTTTATTTTTAACCAATATTATTTAGTAAATCCTCTTGTAATTATATTTTTAAAAGCAAGTTCAATGTTAAATTTTCTTTAAAACTTTCAAGTTTTGGGAATTGCGGTATTGACTATTGTCATTTGCAAGTTGATATATGGAATGAAATTAGTCAAATGTCAATGGGACAAGAGTCAATGTTGGCTGACGCACAAACCGTGCAGGCCAAGAAAGGGGAAAAAAAAGAGTCAATGTGAAATGAAGTTTTCGTCACCAAAGTCCCGTAGACGCGGCGCTGTCAGCGTATAGCAAAATGTTGCCATTTTCCATCAATATTTGTCTAGTGGTCGAGTCTCGATGTTCCACTTCTTAGCATTCTTTACACTCATCTTCAGGTGTTATTTTTGCAAAAGCTGCAAAAACTGTGACTGTGACGGCCCTATCGCCCGTTGATGAATTAAGCTGTAGTAGAGGTTATTTTACTAGCGTAATCAGTCAACCAAAACTGGGCTAAACTTTCCAATATGGACCGTCAATTTAAAAGCCCATATTTTTCTTGTAGATAGTACTCACTAAAAGAAAGAGTTTTGCAAAGTTTTAGGTTGCGCAAACTTACGGATCATGAGATACATTTTTTAAAACTTTTCATACGAATTGGTAAATAACACGCCAATACAAAATATATTTGACATATAATTCATATCAAACGTCAATCACTTAGTGTTGGGTTCCGATTATTTTGAATACGAGAAACTAACTGTGATTAAATATGTATATATAAAATAATAAAATATTCATTTCATTGTTTGTAACTTTCTATATTATCTAATTCTTACTACAATTAACTGTTTACTTACTTATTTAATATCCAAAAAGTACCCAAAACCGAATCAGAGGACCCCACTATCCACGTGGTGTTGTCTGCCCTACCCCTAGAGTGTATATAAAAGTTCGGAGGCGCGCAGGAAGAGCGGCCCTCACCCGCTGTAACAAAGCACAGGCATACATTACGCCGGTTTTCTGTGTGTCAATAGTTTTACTCGCGTTTCGTGCGATTTACGGAGAACGCGCAAGTCTGGGTCCAAAAAATATATTATATATCTCGGGGCAGACGGAGCGAACTATCGAAGGCGCCGTCATCTACACTGGATTTCATAAATGTTAGTCAAGCGGACCCCTCCCAATTGTGTTGCGTTCAAGTTTGTTTTTTTTTCATTCTTTTTTTATTATTATTCTTTTATGTGTTTCGTGAGTAGTTAAATCATTAGTCTAATCATTGTTATGCGGACGATAGCACTCGGGATACTCTTAATACTAGCTTTGCAGCTATTTTTCGGACAGATTATGAGTATAGGAGCAAACTCGTGTCTGTAGTCGAAACTGCTTCGTGAAGTCTCGGACTCCGGGTTTTCCGCAAAAAAACACCATTTGTTACAACTCCTCCCTTCGAAGTCACTCTTTGAAGCCTCCAGCTGGGTTTTGACCTCATGCTTGCGGTGTCATGTAATGTATTACACATCGAGGATTCGTGCAGTCAGTACGTATTGTTACAGCGATATCAACGATCAACGAGTCGCTCGTGGCTCGCTCTGAGTGCTCGACCGGGCTGGCGGTTTTTTGGCGAATCTTTTGAGTGTTACGCATCGACCATTTATTCTGTCAGTACGCTGCACTAACTCGTTACGAGCGCTCGCAATAAGCAAACTGTTACCGTAGTATTTAAAATAATATTTAAGTATACTTAAGTTTATAAAGCAATATGTCAGAATGATGATAGCATTATGGACATATGTCAAAAACGAACACCATAGGTAACACAATAACATTTTATTAAATAATAGCTAACATAACTAGTAAAATAATAGGAACAATAGGAACAATAGAAATATGTAATGTTACGAGAAGTAATAATTCCTAACATTGCACATACATTCACACCAAAGAATGTTGTACAGAACATTTCACATAAAAAAAAATTACACAAATATAATAGTCATAAATCAGTTGTTTGGTACAAAAATAAAACTTAAAGTTGTATAACCCTTAACTCATTAAGATTTGTGTAGCTAATTGAAACATATTTTCTAGTACTTCGAAAAAATCATATTTAAATGTTACCATATAAAATAACCTAATACCACAGTAATCTTATTAACAAAAATATAATACAATTGAACCTATATATAAGAAGGTGGATAGACCTGGAAATAGCAGAAGGCATATGGCAGAGTGGCACAGTACAGAGAAATGGCAGGATTTGGAGGAGGCTTTTACCAAATGACCAAGGAATGAACAGTAATACAATGATAGATGTATACCAACATGTATACCACAACAATTCCACCACTGATTCACAGGTTTTGGAACCTAGATCACATTAGTATGGAGCTATTTTCATTATTAACATTGACATCTATCCACACATAAATTCTTGACATATTCTCACCTGACATTGCTTCCTCCTATACTGTGCTTGGGAGCACAGGGAGCAAGTTAGGGAGCTTTCAAGTATTACGTACCGAATTTGAAGGGGGGAGTCCTCTTGTAAAATGTTTGATGCAGGGTAGGAATTAAATTATGTGTTATTGATAATATTATTTTTGACTTTCCAGTACTTTACACCACATAATGGTAAGTTTTAGGTAGAAAGAGTCACTTGGGGTGGTCACGAAACGTTTTACTCAAATCAAGTCAATGGGGGTGGGGATGGGGGTCAAGAATCTCCAAAAATTGTGTCACGTAATACTTGAATGCTCCCTTAGTCAACTAATTGCTATGAAAAATTGTATTTGCAAGTTAATACTAAAAATTTATAGAATACTATTCATCTCTTAAATGGGTTCAACTGTATTTCAATCTAGGACTTCCACTAATGTACACACCACCAAGAAAAATTCTACAAAATTGGTATACATAGTTGTCAGCTTTTCACAGTCTTGAAGCAACATAGTCAGGCTGAAATTAAACATACAATAAGTGTTTCAATTATAACATTTAGTATTAAAATTTGAGTAGAAAGTTTCAAGAATTGTATATTCATACTTACAGACACAAACCAATATGAGTCCTTTTTAAATATCATCCGAGCCAAGAATCCCATTTCACTTTCTGGAGCTATTGCATGTAGATGTAAATGTTTTACACTTCTGAATGGTGGCCAGTGGTAACCAAATCTGGCATCATCCATGGAATAATTATTTTGTGACAGCATTTGTTTAGCTACAGTTAGCATTTTTTGCACTGTAAAAATTGTAATAAGTAATTTAAAATAAAAGCAACCTGTATGCAATTAGTACCAACATGAATGGGTATTAAGAGGTTAAATAAACCCAAACGAAATTAAGAAAAGAAGATAATTCTTTCGTATTACAAAAAAAAACAGAAACATTCAGTAAGTATACTTGGTCTGTCTTGATGTAGAATCGACTGACTATGCAGAAAGCACATTTTACATCAGGCTAAGGCTAGCCATATACTGTGTTACTTACCCAATGCAATATCGCTAGGGGTTAATGCTCTGGCATCTTCAATGTGCCGCTTAGGCACAGTCAAAATATGAAATTTGCTGGCCGGTTTAATATCTCGAAAGACACAAACCAAATCATCTTCATATAAAATCTCCGTATCTTCCAACTTATTTACAATATTACAAAAAATACAAGGAGATTTTTGAGAGAGACTCATTTTTCTGGGTGAAAATATTTGACTACGAATTTGAGAATGTCAAGGATTTTGACGTTTTGATGAAGTTTTTTAGCATAATACCACTATCTATAAATTATTAATTTAAAATTTTACGGCCGTTAGATAATATTTATTATAAAGTATTTTAATGACCAATAAATTTTATTGAAATGAAGTCTAAAGTCCAAAATGAATTAATAGTTATATTTATTTAAATAAGCGCCACCTGGTTCATCATAAACATACTAATGAATATTAAAAATTATCTGCACCATCAATGGTGGTCTCCACCATAAGATAATAAAGAAACCTTCGGTGCCGTTAAATCAAGCTGTGGTAGTTAATGATAATCTTCATGTGGCTGTATTTACTTATTCATACTTTATTGCACAATATAAAAACTTTAATTTGATGTTCAAAATATTAAACAATGTATTCTCATTAATTAACATATTGTGTTATTACTAAATGATAAAGTACATATCGCACCTTTTTTTTGAAAACGTTACTAAACGAAATTTTTACTAAATATAGTTATCAATGCCATTTTGTTTAAATCAACAAAAGGAATTTGATAGGTCTATTTAATTTCCCAGTATTTTGGTAGATGGCGCTAAATTTAATCGTTACTAAACTGAAATTTAAAACATAATTATTAGCGAAACCGTTAATACACAAGGTGTCACCTAGCATTTACGGAATTGACTTAAAAGTTTATAAAAAAAGTATAATTATTTGTTTAGGTACTGCAGGTTTTGACATTAATGTAAATTATATAATTATATATTTGATAAAGTGTGTTTTTTAGTTTAGTCACAGTTTATTTTTATACGACATTAATGCTAGGGGAATAATATTTTTAGTTGAATTTAATATTTAGATTTTTGTTTAATTGACCTGTGCATAAAATATCTTTAAAATGTATTATAATAGTTAGAATTTTTTACGACGGTTTTCGTAAATTATATAGGGGCAAAAACTAATGTGGCAAGCACGTGCCTCCAATTTGCTATACAAAAAGCCACTAATCGATTTATTGCGCGCCCAATTTGACATTTACACTTTTGAAAATAGAACAAAGTGGCGGTAAGTAACTGTCGTTTTAGATTAAGTTTTTTGGCTCTTTTACAAATTGGTTCAAACTAACGTTAATACTGAACACATTTGTATTTCTTGTAACTTGTAACTTGAATATGTTTTTGTAAGGATCTTTCACATACGTAACTTATTACAATTAGCACTAGACAATAATCCCATTTCCAATCATTTAGAAAAAATATCTCGGTTTTCAAAAATTGTAATCTATATTGAATTCTCATGTCTGAGACATGAGAATTCTGTATCTGTATATCTGTAAAATATCTGAGTCATGTTTGTAATCAAACTTCTCCGGATCGTCTCGATCGATTTTTATGAATTGTTTTGTGTATATTATGTAGGTCTGAGAATTGGTCAACTATTTTTATATATTATATTCAAAAATGTATTTTAATACACAGACAAATAATATATATTTTTCCTCGTAAAGAAAATGTTTAATATAAGTCATTATTTATAACAAGGTTTGCCGATTAATTTATTATGATATAGCCTGAACCTCTTGACTTTAATAATTAAATATTTTTAAACACATAGCAAGTTTAGTGTCAAATTATATCAAAAATTCACATTTGTGTTTTAATTGGGATTTTCTTTTAAACTATTTTCTTTTTTGCCTCCTTTTAAGTCTCTTGACATAATTAGGAATCTACTGAATCTATAGTTTTTATATCATGTCAATTTATTTGGCGGCATTATTAAATGGTAACACTGTTTGTGCTAATGATGCCGCCAAAAAAATCCGCGATTATCGTTTGTCAATCCTAAATTGTAAAATATTGTAAATTAATCTTAAAGTGAAAAACCATTCGTTAACAAAAATCAGTGTGGCGTAAGGCTAGCCAGTTAAACATAAGTGAAAACTTAAATTACTAGACAGAGTGTTAATAGATAATGATGATGGTATTAATTTATCCCTAATGGGAAAGGCAAAGGACTTTAGTCCATATAAACATGTTAATAGACAAATATAAATTTGCAAATTAAATATTTATTGGTCATTGACAAATTTAAATTACGCTTTTCCAGACAAAGCTTGTTTAACAGCGTATTTGAAAAAAGACACTAAGTTAAGAGTACATTTAAACTAATTTAGTTATGAGTATTATGAAAAGGTGGTGCGTAGTGCGCTAGAAAGAAATACACATATTAATGAAACTTTTGGATTAACGGAATTGTCAGTTGAACTGACTTAATATGTATTATTTTATGTTCGTTCGAATAATGCAATAAATAGCTGAAAATAATGAAAATGTAGTTTTCTGTAAATATTTGAATAATTGATTGTTAAAGGTTTTTTTTGTTGCTGTTTACTATCCTTGTTTATTTTTTGTACCTTAGGGTGTGATACCAAGTTATTTTGTCAAATAAATAACGGTTACACTTGATACTTATCAAATTCCTCATGACATGACATGAAACGACATCAAATAAAAAACAATCATACAGATAATAAATGTATTTAATAAAAGGATTAGCCAGTAAGGCTTGATGCTAAGTTTACGCCTAACGAAATCTCAGCTTTCTTCTGTGCTACAAGTCCACCGACTAGACCACCTGGACCAGAACTGCCGGCTGGTGAGTCATCACAAGGCTCTGGCGCGCTATCTCCGCCGGTACCAGAAGCCACAGCAGTAGCAGTACCGCTTGCAACAACGGATCCATTTTTTCCAGAAGCTGCCACGCTGGCTGCTGTTGCAGCAGCTGTACCACCAGAACCATTAGAGACCGCAGACGCGGCGCTGCCCGCTACAGCGGTGCTTCCATCTTTTCCAGCAGTTGCCACACTACCTGCTTCTGATGTAGCAGCAGCTCCATCTTTTCCAGCTTGTGCAACACTACCTGATCCCGCTTTAGCAACAGCTCCATCTTTTCCAGATTGTGCAGCACTGCCTGCTTCCGCTTTAGCAACAGCTCCATCTTTTCCAGCTTGTGCAGCACTGCCTGCTCCCGCTTTAGCAACAGCTCCATCTTTTCCAGCTAGTGCAACACTACCTGCTCTCGCTTTAGCAACAGCTCCATCTTTTCCAGCTTGTGCAACACTACCTGCTCCCGCTTTAGCAACAGCTCCATCTTTTCCAGCTTGTGCAGCACTACCTGCTCCCGCTTTAGTAACAGCTCCATCTTTTCCAGCTTGTGCAACACTACCTGCTCCCGCTTTAGCAACAGATCCATCTTTTCCAGCTTGTGCAGCACTGCCTGCTCCCGCTTTAGCAACAGCTCCATCTTTTTCAGCTTGTGCAACACTACCTGATCCCGCTTTAGCAACAGCTCCATCTTTTCCAGATTGTGCAGCACTGCCTGCTCCCGCTTCAGCAACAGCTCCATCTTTTCCAGCTTGTACAACACTACCTGATCCTGCTTTAGCAACAGCTCCATCTTTTCCAGCTTGTGCAACACTACCTGCTCCCGCTTTAGCAACAGCTCCATCTTTTCCAGCTTGTGCAGTACTTCCTGCTACTGATTTAGCAACAGCTCCACCTTTTTCAGCTTGTGCAGTACTACCTGCTACTGATTTCGCAACAGCTCCATCTTTTCCAGCTTGTGCAACACTGCCTGCTCCCGCTTTAGCAACAGCTCCATCTTTTCCAGCTTGTGCAACACTACCTGATCCCGCTTTAGCAACAGCTCCATCTTTTCCAGCTTGTGCAACACTACCTGCTCCCGCTTTAGCAACAGCTCCATCTTTTCCAGCTTGTGCAGTACTTCCTGCTACTGATTTAGCAACAGCTCCATCTTTTCCAGCTTGTGCAGTACTACCTGCTACTGATTTAGCAACAGCTCCATCTTTTAAAGCTTGTTCAGTAAGTTTTTCCTTCGCTGGTTTATTATTTAATAAAGCTTTTGTAGGTACATCAGGTTCAGGTCCTTCTCCGTCAATTACAGAGTCATCGCCAGTTGTAGTTGAAGGAGTATTAGATGGTGAACCATCATCACCAGATGCTGGTGTGTTTGATAGTGAACCATCGTCACTAGGCAATGTTGAATCAGGAGACTCGGGGTTTGTTGGCGAAAAATCATCAAGGTCCGGAGTGCTTTCAGGACTAGTTGGTGATTCAGGATTAGAACCTGGGCCAGCTGGTTCGGGATCAGGATTGGAACCGGGTGCGGGAAGATTAGGTTTTAATCCATCTAATCCTGGAAAAGCTGATTTAAGTTTGTCTACTCCTCCATCTGGGAACGCACGAAGATTTTCTGGAGATTTGATTGCCGTTAAGCAATCTATAGGCACTGATTTCCAGCCTGAAGTCTTCTTGAAAGCAGTTACAAAAACGTCCAAGGAAACGGAACTTTCTACGCCTATACATGAATCAAACGCCTTCTTCCAAGCTGGCACAAATGTAGACGGAAGACCTTTACATTGACCAAACGTTGTAAGTGACTTCTGGATTAAAACACCAGTAATTAGACCATCTTTAGCTCCAAAGATGGAAACCATAGTTTGCACAAAAACGTCAACCGAAAAACCCTTATCAACGGGGCTTCCATGGAAAATACCATCAGGCCAGAACCCAGAATTAAAAGCATCTAGAAAACCGACGGCCGAAACAGTCTTCTCCGCTTGCAACGCTAATTTGAAAGAAGTTAAGAAGCCTTCGGAGATCAGGCAATCCTTGACCTTCGCGACTTCGACAGCAGATCTAAAAGCGCCAATAAAGTGATGGAAAACTAATTCCTCTTTCGCCTTTTTCGCGGCTAAGGCCGTCTTGAATGCTGTGACGAAGGCATCATTGACAAATGCTTCTTTGCCTCTGCAAGTTTCTAGCGCTATTTGGAATGCTGCAGTCAATCCAACACATACGGCACTATCACTAGTTTTCACCGAACCAAAAGCTGTTTGCAATGTGCTGATGAACACATCAACAGAGATTCCATGGCTCCCAATTCCGTTGGCAAGTCCGTTACCAGTTATTCCATGTCCTAGACTTGCACCTGTAGCAAGGGATGCGCCAACTGCTGCTGTAGCAGCTCCAGAACCAGCCACCTCTGTTGCTACGCCAGCTCCAAGGGCCACCTCTGTTGCTACGCTAGTGCCGAGAGCGACAGGCCCCAAAGCTGGAACATTGTTTTTTATTTAATAATAAATTTTAGTCTTTATTGTGTATGTGTAGTAAAAAACATGCAGAAAATCCTTTGGGCAAATAGTGAATGTTAATCCTGTTAACCATTACAAAGTTATTATTATTTTTTATTACCTTAATATCATTATCTTTTCTGCAATTAAATAGTTTTAGGATACTTTAGTTTACGAATTAGTTTCTCAATATTGAAAGACGTATTTTTGACACAACAAAGTAATATATTTCGTATGTATAATACGTATTCATTTATTGTAAGATTAAAGTTGTCGGATAGTCGGGGAGAGTCACGCACTTCACACGGTTTCTTATCGTAACCGCTTCGTCGTAGGCCCTCAGAGATTGTGCATTTGAAGCCTGTTTCACCATTAGGTATTTCTAAATACGCAACACACTTCAGACATCCAAAACCATTGCATAAACGCAAAACCCTGTAACCAAGATCCGTAATGTTGTAGCTTGCCTGAATATTGTTTAACAATATAAATATACTTACTTGGGTACGCCTGCGTAGAGATAAGACACTGTAAAAGAAAACACTTGTTAAAATAAAGTTTTACATAAAGTGTATAAACGGAGTCTTATAGCTCTATAAATAGCGTTAACTTTAAAATAATGCAGTTGAACTGTTTTTTGTAAATATATATGAAAAGAAAAAGCATTTATTCGTACGATTTTGTCATTATGTTTTACACCAGTACTCGATCGGAGTGAAGGTCTCCAAATTCATCACTTGTAATTTGTTTCCACAATCTTCGAATCCTGCCCCGCTATTCCTTTTATTCCTTTAAAACTTAAACCTATATACTATTTTTATAAATGATTGAAATGATTTGACCAAAACTCCTGAACCTTTATAAAAAAATATTTCAATCCAATTCCAATAATTAATATTTCAGAAATAAAAATAGCGCATCTTAATAAGGCCATAATAAAAGTGGAAAACTTCGTGTCTTCTCCATCTACACGACACTGGCGAAGTACCTTGTGCCCAGTTGGCATAAAGCCATAAACAAGAAAAAAAAGTGGAAAATATAATCGTCGTGGCTGTAGTTTATACATTTTTATATTGATTGGACTACGTGACAATGTTGTCATTATAATAAGGTTTGGACCTCTCACGACTGTTATTATTTATGATTCCCAGATATACTGATATACACAAATATTAAAATATACTAAACACTATTATCTGACACTTCAGGGACCCAATAATCCAGGTGTGACACCTGTGTTCCATTTACGGTCGGAGCACAAATTAAAATTAATATTATTCTCCGCCTTTAGTGAGTTGGGAAGACCCCAGCCTATTGCCTCTTATATACACGAATTACGATATATGCCGAGACTAAATATGGCACAGATAACTTATCCAAACCAAAATTAAATGTAATTTTAGTTCACCATATTACCGCGTTCAGCTTATAAAACTCTATAATCTATGTTATATTTAATGCATGTTGTTGTATTAAACACTCCACGCTTATATATTTTGAGATGAAATTATAAAATTCTGGCTTTAAGTTACTTGATTTTAGCGGACATTACTAAAATTTCATGCGTTTGTTAAAGCCAAATGCATTTTTGATATATGTCACGCTTATACCTAGTTGCTGGTGTATAATGGCTTTATGCACAGCATAACGAAAAGCTGTTTTTACAACTATATTGATTAATAATTGTCAAGAGCATGTTTCGTAATATGAATAAAAACCTAATTACAATAAAACTACTAAGTAAAACTAATTAACACGTGATTGTTAAACAAGGTATTTCATTAAAAAACTTACCCCTAAAATCACTACACCAATCAGCTTCATGCTGTCGAAGTAACTAATTATTTCCCATCTAGGCCTTTTTTATATAATATAGACAAAAGAACATCTGTGACAATATTAAAATTAGTATGTTTGGTTATATGTTAATTAGCTAACACTAATTTTGCATACGGCAATGTTCGTTTATAATTATCAGTGTGATATACTGACATTTAACTATTTTCACAGTTAAGTGGACTAGAAGTTGAATAGAGGAAATAGGATAATTATAAATAGGTATCCATGACGTCATCAAATCACAAGGCAAGTCGTCATAGCAATGCTTGCACAGACTTCCATATCTATTCCCAAAAAATAAGTTACAACAACTTACTACGTTGGTCTGGGAACCCTTGATCGCACGGGCCAAGATCGGGCGGTGAAGGAAGTTTTTCTGAGCCGGCTTATGATCGAAGACCGGTAAGTTTAGGTAACGCTGGATACAGAGTGTAAACGGACCTGCTGCAACTATAAGCCAGCATTTGCCGTTGGCACAGGACAGGGTGCCGATTGTGCCTCTTTGTCGCTCGTTCCGCGCTTAAATGGAACGCCTCAGAGCGAGGTAACGCCTCATTCCCGATGAGCAGTTTGGCTTCAGGCCGGCCCACTCGTGCGTTCATCAAGTCCATCGAATCACGGAGCACATCCTCTCCGGGATGAATAGCTCCCTGAAACCGAGAGCCATGGGTGCGCTCTTCTTCGACATAGCGAAAGCTTTCGACAAGGTCTGGCACAACGGCTTGGTTTACAAGCTCTACCACCTTAAAGTGCCACTAAGACTCGTGCGTATCGTACACGACTTCTTGTCCGACCGCTCAATGCGCTATCGCGTAGGAAGGAAGGAAGGAACGATATCGTCTCCTCGCCCCATCATGGCCGTAGTCCCTCAGGGCTCGGTCCTCTCGCCCCTTCTGTTCACGCTGTATACCGGCGACATCCCTAGGGCTCCCAATGTGGAGCTAGCCCTCTATGCCGATGACGCCGCTCTCTATACCACTCACAAAGATAGAGGTGTCATTGTGGACAGACTCCAGACCGCTACCACGTCATTAGGCTGAATGAATGGTTTGATGAGAATGGTTTCGGAAATGGGGCTTCCAAATAAATCCCGAGAAAAGCGTAGCAGTTCTCTTTGCCAGGGGCAACCCCGGTACTAACGCTAGGGGAAAATTTCACCTCAAGACAGAGGTAACCCTATACGGGCAAGCCATCCCATGGCAAAAGTCCGTCAAATATCTAGGAGTCACGCTCGATAGCGGCATGTCTTTCCGTAAGCACATAGCCGCCGTTCGCAAGAAGGCCTATTTTGTCCTCTCTCGCATCCATTTTCTCTTAAATAAAAGGAGTCACATGTCTCTCAGACACAAGGTGACCTTGTACAAGGCCTGCATCCGACCGTGCATGACATACGCTAGCGTAGTCTTTGCGCATTCTGCCCCCTCCTATATTCACCGGCTACAGGTGCTTCAGTCGCGATTCTTGAGAATCGCGACCGGTGCGCCTTTCTATGTGAGAAACGTCGATCTCCACCACGACCTGGAGCTCCCTACCATAGCTCAATGGATGAAGTTGGCGTCCATACGCCACTTTGACAAGGCTAAACACCATCCCAATCCGCTGGTGCGTAAAAGCATCAGCAATAATAATAAAAATAAAAATACACAGATTAGGGTAAAAAACCGCCTTCACCGGGGAAGGCGAGGACCTTTACTTCGTACTTCGCTCACTCCAGTGAGCTTCCGTCCTGGCCTTCAGGCGATTGACCACCCCGCGACGGCCCAAGCCGAGGTTCGAGTCTCACAGGTCACGCCCTTGCGCTAGCAGCGAGATAAAACGCCATTCTGGCAACGCAAACAACCCGAGCTGAGCCAACAGCGAGATTCCATTCAAAAAAAAAAAGATGTAACGCCGCATGATTCGTGAGTGCAACCATCGAATAATAAGACGAACTCACGTCAAAAAACAAAGATTTGCCCTCTATCAGCAGTAGGCATAGTAAAATAGGAGAACGCACAAACATTCTATTGGAAATAACACCCAACAGTGACACGACATTCAACAATGAAGAATACTAAGAATTATAAGTTTTACTCAAAAATCGGACATTATCATGTATCGTATTTATATCTATACTCGTTACACAGACAGATAAAACGTAGGCTCTTTATATATATCGCGGCTATGGATAATATTTAAATAAACAATTTGAGGTAATTCCGTCTGTTTTTATATCGATATATATTCATATTATTTCGGCTATAAATTAGGACGAATTTAGCATCTGCTCGTTTCAAATCCCCTCGAAAATTTTCAAGGATTTTGGAATTGAAAGTATTGGCAAGGAAATTGGCTCTAGTACCATGGGTATTTATTTATTTAAGTTTACCACATTATAATACTTATGGTTCTAGCTATATTTTCTAAGATATATGCCAATTTTAGTAAATGTTACAAAAAAAACCATTATAAAAACTGCGGATAAGGGGTGAGATAGGTACTTAATCAGTAGCGTGGCAGGGCTGGCAAAATGCCACGGGCCACCGACCCAAGAGGGCCCCTGCAAAAGAGGCCGCGAGCTCAAAAATTGTTATTTTTATTACATTGTAAATGTATGCAGGTTTCCTTACGTTTCCTTCACCTAAAAGCTAGCGAATAGATGATGAATACATTGAGATATTATGTTCTCTGGATGACTGCAATACGCATTGGGCCAGCATGGGGGCTACAAACCATTCCCTCTCGCCTAAGAGAGGAGTTATTATTGTGGCATTAGTGGGACATTACAACGTGTAATTGAGTTCGCTGAAAATCTTGAAGTTTATTAAAATTAAACTGATAACGTGACGATTTTAACTGATAGCGCCCCATCAAAAGAAATTGCCACGGGCCCCAGATGGTATAGTGACGCTACTGCACTTAACAATGCTTTCTTTTAAGTATCAGCACACTACGTATTATATCCAGCATGAGTACTGTGTTATGGTTGCAGCTCCTTACAAACTTTGTGTAATACAAAAAAAAAACTTGGCGATTAAAAACAGTGGCGGAGAGATTATTGCCAGTTCTTCTCTTCCGTTCTATGCCCTTGATTTGAGAACTGGCAAGCAAGAATAATAGAAGCATTTAAGGTATATTTCTAATTTATTGACGTTCATAAGTGTACATTGTGATATCGATATGAATAAATTATTTTTGACTTCGTCTTGACTTTGACTTGACTTTAACTTGACTTTGACTTTGACTGTTTAATCCGTTATAATCCCGAAGAATTCGATAGAGAGGTGCCTCCTCGGTTGGTTTTTGCAGACGATTTGGTAAATTCTGCTGATTTTCCAAATATGGGCGGGCATTCACGGTACACAGTTTAAAACTATATGAATATATAATTCGTGTCGACGTGTCTCTAATATATAAGTAAATATTTTATACACAATTAATATCCCCTAACAAAAGCTATTTAGCCGTGTAGGTTTCTATGTCCGCATTTAGCACTCGTTAACGTAAAAAAAACATCGTGAAGAAGTCTACATTAGACCCTAGAACTTCATGGCCAGGCATAGTAGGACCTACTTGCTTATTATTAAAAACAAATGATCACGAAACAGATACAGATATCTGAAGCTCATTTAAAAAGTTGTAGCGCCACTGGTGTATATTTAAGAAATGCTATTGTAACAATAATTGAGCGCACCCAATGTGCCATTCTTAAGAAATCCTATAGGAAACCTTTCCGCTACTGAGCTTCAAAATTGTTCAAAGGAACAATGCTTTAATTAATAGCAATATGCAGACTTTTCTGGAAACAAACACCTACACACCACACACACAACGCAAACATATATATAACGAACCCAAAAAACTAATTTCTTCGCCCAACGCTTTCTCTCCTTCCGAGATCCTTTCATCATTAACCACTTCCTTAAAAACAAAATTATCACCAACATTTCATAACTCACATTACATATACTTACTAAAAATCTCAAAGAATATCTTATCAACCTGCCCTATGTACATACATACATTCTTATTGTGTAAAAATTGTTAAAATATATATTTGTGCTACGTAGATATCATAAAAGAAAATACAGTTTATATGTTAAAAGGAAGAGACTGGCTGCCCACAACACGGAATCGTAGTGTGCACTTTGCACTGGCCCCCACACTACCTTTACCTAAATATCCTGTATATTGTGTATAATAAAGTTTTTCTTTTCTTTTTCTTTTTATTTAATATCATGATATAGTCTAACTCTTTAAACCCTAGGTCATGATCCCCATGTACATCTAATTAGAGTAGCATCGTCCACTTAGCTCAATAAACAAACGCATGTCAAGGGAGCAGTAGTGGTTATGGCGTGCGACCCTGAGGTCGTTAGTTCGATCCTTAGCCGTGCACCAATGGACTTTGTTGTTTTGACCGTCTCCAGTGGGGACAAAATAAGTCTAAGGAGTTAAATTTTTATATTATTATATTATATATTCTGGAAGCCATGTTGTATTTTCAAAAAATACAAACAATTTTAAAAAATGGTGACTTTCACCAGTATAATACTCGAAACAGAAATAATCTAAGCGTACGGCTAACCAGGCTCCAGAAGATAAACAAATCCTTATATGGAAATTATATTCGGTTTTTCAAGAAACTCCCAAGCGAAATTAGAATTAGAATTATCACTGAATAAATTCGAATCTCTCGTTAAACGTAATTTTTCAATAAAGTCCATTTAAGTGCAACTAGGCGGAGCACAGGCAAAAAGAACAGAATACTGGAGCAAGTATTAAACTGATGCCCAAGGTACCTTCAACTCAAAGAAGGAAGACAGTTTAGAAGGTGGATAGACCAAATCAAGAAAACAGTGGTGAAGAGTTGCACAGTGCACAGAAATAGCGAGATTTTTGGGGAGGCCCTTGCCAGACACAGATAGAGAGAATGAGATGTAAGAAATATAAATGGTCCTTCCATTGGATTGCCTTCAGTCTCGTGAGTCTCGTGTCTTGTCCTGTGACAGATGCAACAACTCTTCTGCTGTCGTAATACGCGTCCAGTAACGTTACGAAACCATGATTTTTTTCCTTCCACCAACACACTGTTTCCCTAGATTTTACTTATTAAAATTAATTGAAGTAAATGGTAGCTATTATAGCCCAGCTACTCAACTTTCCGTTCTTGTTCGGCATAAGTTTTTTCGACATTCCAACTCGATTAAGAACTGTCTCGTTAAGAGACCCTCTGGATCCAGCGTATACGTAGCATGCGACGATAACACCACGATGCCTCTAGGTGCTGGCGGGTATCTTTTTTTATTGTCCAAGCTTAGCCGTACAGAAAATCTGGCCAAAGGTGAACACGGACACAGAGTTAAATTTTTTATTTCAAGTTTTTTTTTATCAATCGTAGTTTATATAAATTGAAATTAAACTCCCTATAGTGATATTTTCAAATAATGGTTTGTTGTAATGAAAATCATTCTTTTTCGAATTCTTCTATTGTATTACTAATTGTGCAACACCTCTCTTAATGCTTTAATAACTCGAAATACTGAACTGATTATGATAAAACTTAATTGTTCCAAGTTAAAAACCTCATTTAAATGAAAAAAATCAAAATAGACTAAATTTTCGAATAATTTGTGGACAAATATACACTTACGAAAATTAGCTTACGTACTTAAAAGCTCAAATTCATCACAGTCCCAATTTGCAGATTCTAAAGAGATTATTTCCTTACTACTTTCAAGTCTAGGTATAGTAATTTCACTTCGAAAAAAATATTTATGTCCACGGTACAATTGTACAGTCGCGACAAGCTTGGTATTGAAAATTACATCATTAACCAAGCCCTAGTAATTAAGAAATGGCTTTCCCTAAACTACATTTCAGATAATTATTTTAGCAGCACGATTATTTGGATCATTAATTTCGCATAATCTATGGTAACTCGATATACACCCTCTGTTTATCAAATTATTTATTATCTGTGCACACGTTCCCGCCCTTTTGTAAATATTATGACACGCCGCCATCTTGATGATTGAGATGTCTAATGAAATTAGTGGTCAATGTTGGGCTTGGGGATAATGATAATGTCTAAAATCTAGGATGATTTACAAAGCAATAAAGATTGTGATTTATATTATTTCACAGAGTCTATATATACAAGTACATAATTTGAGAGAGTGTATATATAAAAATATGTCTTATGGTAGCTTAATTATTTATCTAAATATCGATTATTATTGTCGATTAATTAGAGAATTAGTCGACGATAATAATCGATACGATTAAAGATCATTGTTAGCATACGACTTGTATGTTTATAAAGAAAAAATAAACGATTTCAAATGTAATATTATCCCTTGGTATAAGTGTACTGTTATAACTTTAGTATTACATCATTTTTATCGTAGGGTAAATACAATTTTAATGTGTAGGAAATAAATATAATTTTATCGATCTCCCCTAGCTACAACTATTTATTTAACAAGTATTAAGAACCACATACTTAACACGTTATAAAAATAAGGTTTTAATAAATTTACTATAAGAAATTATCACGCTACAGATAGAGAAATCTAAAACACAGAAAGAACAAAAGAAGGTTTATTAAGAAATATTTTATTTATTTATAAAATAACTTATCAATTCAATTGCTTACAGTTCTGATTAGCTAACGTATATACTCAAACGTACCCCGGAATCTAGACTTGACATATGTCAAAGATTTTTTGTGTTTCTATAAAGCATTTGTAATTCATAAATCTTTAATGGAAAATCAAATATCTTAAACCGTATACAGAAAGAGAGCTTAAAGTTAGCGCCAATGTTACATAGAAATCGGTAAAATATTTTACCGGTCTTTAGTAATTTTCGAAATTTTTAATGTTAACGAATATATAAAAAAATTCTTTGCGTATTTAAAGTGAAATATTTACACAAATGTATTTGACTTCTTATTATGCAAATTAGCATAACATTTAACGATTGTAAAACAATTATGCGTCATTTTTATTTTCGTGTAAGGTTTTATATTTCGATGTGAGTTTTGGATTTAAATTAGGACCATAGACAAAAAGGATTTGCCTTGCACTCTTCCGTCTCTTTCTGTTAAAATGTGTTTAAGCTGTAACGAAAAGAGACAGGTGACTACTTAAATCGGAGCAAATAAGATTAATTTTATTGTATTTTAAACCGTCTTTAAAAAAGGAGGTTTGTTTGTTCAGATATAAGGAATTTGATTATGCTAAAGTAGATTTCTCTACCTGTTTCGTGATCATGTTATTAATAGTCAAGTGGGTGATCAGCCTTCTGTGTAATTTTCTATAGAACAGGGGGCAAACTGGCAGGACGCTCACCTGATGATAAGTAATACCATGGACATTCAATGCCAGGGCACTTGCGAGTACGATGCCGGTCTTTTAAGAATTGGTATGGTCTTTTATCGAAGGACCGTAAGTAGAATTGGTTTGGAAATACCTCAGTGGGCAGCTGAGTCTACATAGTGGTGCTTGGCAAAAGCTGCCTTAAACGCTCAGTTACGGAGTCTGACAACCGTCAACTTCGGGTAAGGCAGGTTGCCTTACTATGTTTTCCTTAACAGCACAAAAAATATTAAATCCGCTCATAAATTAAAACCTACCTTCTTCTACGTCTTGCGCCATGACCGCGCTACCACCTCGTTCAATTAATTATCACGGGTAAAATCCAGGGTAACAGAGTTGGTATAAGGAAAAAAATCAGGGCTTCGTAACGGTAGTGGAAGCGTATTGCTACAACGGAATAGTTGCTGCATCTGGCACAGGACAAGACACGTTTTACAAGACTGACTGCCAACCAACTGTAATGGAGAGGCGCCAAAAGAAGAAGATTAAAGAAAAAGTCCATTGGTGCACAGCCGGTATGCACATCTACGACCTCGGGTGCACACTCTAACCACTACAGAACTTATATATGTCATTTTGTTTGTCTAAAATTTTCTGGGAACTAAAAGTCATATGGTCCACAGCGATACTGATATCGAATTTCAATTTTAGAACTTTTTGGTAACCTAATTTAGTATATTGCATTCATTTGTCATTTGTTTTTGTGAATTATCGGCAAATCTAAAACTCTTGTTACACGTGAAAATGTAGGTTCATTTTCAAGCGAGAAAATTTGCGATGATTTATTATGATTTTCGTTGAGGGCTTACTCAACAACAAAGCATGGACGTAGCAATCTCAATGATGATCCGCGTCCTTTAATAGCGACTTCTGAAGATAACATCAGTGCGACGTAAGATAGAGGAATATAAAAAAGTGACCTATCAGCATATACGGGCAAGCCTAGGAATTGGTATGAGTCAAGGTCAAAAAATATTACACGGACATTTAGGCGTCAGGAGGCTTTGTACCAGATGGATTCCCCATACTTTAACCGACGATCAGAAACACCTTCGCATGGACTGGTGATGATTGGACTATGGCAGGTGTCGAGATGATGAGTCATCCGCCATACATTTCTGACGATAACGATGAAATTTAAGGTATTCGCTTTACGAACCCTGAAGATGCGATGAAAGCGTACGAAAATTCTATAGTAGGGACCCTAACCCTAACGAAGAATGGGCCCACTTCTCAGTGGTTCCATCGAATGCGACCATGTGTAGAGAGGAACGGAGATTACTTTGAAAAATAATAAAAGTATTGGCAGCTTTCTACCTTTAACATTAAGCCGTTTTTCATTTTCTAAACATTTTCAGTGTAACCTAGATAATACGTTTTTTTAACACCAATCTTTTCCCATTCTCTCAAGCTGACCGGTCCAAAGGAGTCTTTCGTCTTTAGTTTTACTATATCTGATAGACTCAGTGTTTTATGACAAGTTCTCATCTTTGGCTAAGCAACAAGGGCAAACGGCAGAAGGCTCATCTGATGTTAAGTAATACCCATGGACACTAACATTGCCAGAAGGCTCGCAAGTGCGTTGCTGGCCGTATAAAATTGTTATTGATTCTCAACTCATAGTTACTAACAGCACTTAAGTATTGCTATATAATAATACATCTGTGGTGTTACAACCCCAAAGTGGCCCTTGGTCACAGATTACATCCGTTTCTTCAGCCTTCTGTCTTATGCATTTTTGGATTTGACACATTCTTGTTTCCTCACGATGTTTCCCTTTACGACAGAAAATTCGCTTACGCCACAAGATCAACACTGCTCTTCGAATTTTCTTGTTACTGAGATCAAAAAATAAAATAATCGCTAGAACTTTTCCAGCCAGAAAATCTGATAAGTGTAGGTGTCGAGACTTACCCTTTGTAATGACATTAAACGCCCTCCAATTTAAATATTTACACAGGTTGTTAAATTATATAAAAGTGCAAGATTTCAAAAACATATTTACCAAGCCGCCATCATGAGAACTGCACTGCTGTGTTTTTTCGCTGTAAGTAATTTAATCTTTTATTGTAATATTTATTTATTTCCAACACACAAATATACAGTATTTACAATATTCTTAACCTACATAGTAATAATAATAAAAATTCCTTCCGCTTGGCCGTTTAACGAAGAGCGATTCGAATCGTCAACGACCAGTCACTTTCCAAACCAATTCGACTTAGGGTTCTGCAATATAAGAGCGTACCGATTCTTAAAAGGCCGGCAACGCACTTTCGAACTTTCTGGAAATATCATCACATAACGTCAGGTGAGCCTGCCGCCCATTTCCCTTCAATTACATTTAATAAACATAGAAAAATAAAACAAATTTAAATGTGGTGTCTCTTTGATGCTGGCATTTCCTCGCTGCATTGCGATACTTATTCGTTGAGCGAGGTTAGCACCAGCTCTGTGGTCACCGGTACTATCTATCAGGCGCCAACATTTATCCAAAAGCGATTTTTTGTATTGAGGTTTTTGCTTACCGTACTAACTTTAACATTCGGTGGTACTCAATATTAAACGGTGATGATCAATGGAAAATAGAGTAGGGTTGGCCTAGCAGCTTCGTCAACTAACATCTCTCGTCGTAGGTTCAATGCTCAATGTTCCACGGCTTTGCACCAATGGACTTTCTATCTACGCATTTAATATTCTCTCGAACGGTGAAAGAAAACCGGCTGGTCACGCGCAGAAGACTAATCACCTACTTGCGTATTAGATTGACAAATGATCATCAAAAGAAATGTAATCCGACCAAAAAGGTTTTAACGCCAATGACTTATTGAATTTTTTATATTGTTTAGCGGCTTCGGCAAGATAAGCAATCGAGTTGTGTGTATTATTAAGAGAGTTGCGGCTGATAGCCCACGAAGTGCTGGGTTATTTGAAGAAACATATAGATATAGTTGTTTATTTTAAATATAAACATTGTATGGGATAAGTTTATTAAATAATTGTTATATTTCAGATTATTGCCACTGTTTATTCCGCTCCGAACCTCGGTAGGTATCTTTAAATTAATCAATAAAGCTTTAAATAAATGATCCTAATCCTTGGGATAGATTTGCTCCAGTTCAAACAAATTGTATGAGTGGCGGAGAGTTTGCCAGTTCTTCTTGCCCACTCTACATCCTTGACTTGCGAACTGGTAGCAAATGTAGATTTGGAATCAATTTAACATCTTTTCTGTTGACGTTCACGTTACGTTCACGTGTGGCGCTTGGATTATATGAATAACGTTATTTTGAGTTTGAGTTTAAGAATAATTATTTTATGACACTTTGACTATACGCAATTATTTATATTCAGGTTAATTCTCATACATGCTACATAACAAAAATATTAAAAATATAAAAAGTAAAATATATCACGCCACTCTCATACGCTGTAACTGCATTAGGGTCTATCATAAAACTTCGCAGGCATATTCGAAACGGGTCTGCTTCTATTTCCCGTATCTAACTTTATATACTATTATACTTTATAGAAATGTTATTATAGAAATACTATTACAAGTTCCTGCAGTAATGTCTCTTTTCAATCGATAGCTCATGTCTAAGCGTCGTGGTCAGCAAGAAAGCACCTGTAGCAGGCTATCTGTTTCCACCGGTTTATCCAGCGCCTCTCTTCTGACAGTTTATAGTTTTGATGACTGATGATGATTTCATTAGGATCTTGATGGACCTTGATCGGTCCATCTGGATGGTGAACGGCCACGTGATCTTTTGCCTTCTGTGTTACCAACCACGATCAGTTTCACCAAGTTCCCATCGCCTCTGCGCATTGTATGACCGAATTAAGATTCAATTCGCTGTTTATTAATTAGTAACAGTTTAATATAGCCAACAAGTTTCTGGAAATTTTCTGAATTTATTAAACAGAAACGTTATTTTACGATAAATAAGTAAATAGACCACAAGAAGTTTTTTTCGCGTACCGCCTCTAAGTGGAGCTGCCCACTGCTTATATATTTAACAAATATTCTATTGCTTTAATTTAGACAATCCTCTATTTGTAAATGTTAACTGCAAATTAATAACGATAATAAGACACAGACCAGATAATGCCAGTATATAACGCATTTTTTTTTACAGGAAAGCTACCCCATTTACGTAAGTGTTTTTATGTATTCATATTTTAATAAGTTTACTTACTTTTATTTGTAAACGTGTAGGCAGGCAAGCAATTTTTAATATATATGTCGCAACCAAGCTTATTAAGCCGTTTAATTAAAACAGGCTGGCCTCTTAACAACACAGCGCCGTTTAACTAGCGGCCTGAAATATATAGCCGTAGCGTTTGTAACAACATCTAATAAACAATAATAATAATTATAAATTGATGAATAAAAATTAAAACAAATTTGAAAAGTTTGGTCCCTGTAGCATTGTAAAAGAGTATGGGCGCGGGAGTTGTTCTTGCTAAATCTCGATTCTGAATTGCTATTATCACACTCGCAAATGTGTCAGACACAGTCTTGCCTTGTACACAAGTGTGACAAGTTGAATTTGTAGTACACATAGGAACTTGTTTAATATAAAGCGGGCATTAACTTTTACACTCTTTCAGCGGACTGCACTCCAACGCCCCCAAAATGTGATCGTGAGTATTTATTTCTATTATCATACATTGTACCACAAAGAACAAGTAGATATAGAAAGAAAAAAATAACAGAATAACCAGCATCAGCAGCAAAATAACAATAGTAGAAGTATTTTAGAACCAATTCGACTTATGACCCCTCAAGAAAGGAGCGTAACAATTTTTAAAACGCCGGGAGGCGCTCGCTAGCCCTCTAGCATTGAGAGTGTCCATGAGCGGCGGAATCACTCAACATCAGGTGAGCCTCTTGCCTGTTTGCCCACTGTTCTATATAAAAATAAAAATGACTAAAAATAACATATCTAATTGGTATTGACATATAACCGTAAAGTATGGTAGGGACTTGACTGTGTGTGTCTGGTACATGAGGCTGATCACCTACTTGCCTATTAGATTGACAAATGATCATAAATCACTGATTTATATATCTAATTAGGATATATTGTATGAAATTAAAAGGCTTTTTAGTTTTTGGTGCGAAATTAATTTCGCGTTTTTATATAAAATAATAATTACAGATACAAGTACAACTACCACACCCAAACCGACACCAACGAAGAAACCCGACGGTGAGTTTGAAAGCACACTTTTTTGATTACAGTAATTATACAAATTAGACACGAAACATAAGTATTTCATCAAATTGGACCCGTTACAGTTTTTTTGCAACCAGCAAATCTTATTTCGTAAGCCAGTCATTGTTTCCAGATAGTCTCGGTGGGGTACCCATAGACTAATTTGATTCCTCCCCAGAAATCCCCTAGGATGCCCTTACCAAGCGGATGGTGGCATGGGCACGATCCTTTAAAACGGCGATCATGTTAACATTGCTGGGAAATAAAAGGCATTACGCAATGTATATGTAATAGACAATGGATTGACAGGTTCAAGTTTTATTCGGTTTATAGTTAAACGAATATATAATTAGGGGGAATTCCTCTGATCTAGCAACACTGGCGCCAATACTTCAGTACGATAAAAATAATCTATTTTAACAGAAGTCACATATATATATAATGATTGGTAAATGTAATTTGGAACACGTTTGTAATGTAAATCAATAAAAGCTATTTAATAGAATTAACTAAGTAATACCTACTTCGGCAGTCAAAATGTATAACAATATAATTAACTATAATAAATAATGCCCTTTCGCAACATTGCTGTGCCTAATCAAGGTCCTTATTGTAATAAACTATAACGTGTCACGTGTAGATTATGGACACAAGGAATGCAATAAAGTTTTGAGTTTTGGTGGCTTGTGTGTTGGTGTGAAAGTGAGAGTGCACTTATGATGCAGGTTATTTACGCTATGGATATTAATAATAATCCTTTAAAGTATATTACACGGAATACCGTGACAGCTTATAGTCAAGGCTTGAATAGTGGTATAATTATTACAAACGAATGACATAACATAAAGCATTACGTCAATTGTCATCATATATTACTACAGATACTGTAAACCATTAACAATAAAACGGAACGAGCCATACTTTCGTTATACATTTTAACTCTAATACTTCTAGATGACTGCGACACAACAGTTCCAGTGACGACAAAACCGACTACTACATCAGATGGTACGTTGTCCTTACATATTTATTACAAAAGACCCACCTCTCCTCCAGGGTCTTTATTTATTGTAACACTTATCTACAACAAATCGTTATCTAACAAATTTACACTAAGCCAAAATTGAACGAAGACTTTGTTTTACAGGGAAGTATTTTTATCGTTAAAATCTTTGTGGAAATGCATTATATATATGCTACTTGTGTGGACACGTTTTCTCCATCTCGCTGCTCTCGGACAAGCAAAAAAACTGGGGCGGCCGCATAAACGGCTCAAATATAAGTCTTTCCGCCAACATACGATTTTGTTCCCTTTGGAATAGAGACTCTTGGGCCGTGGGGTTCAAGTGCACAGGCGTTAATTAAAGATTTAAGTTGGCGCCTGGTAGATAGTACCGGTGACCTCAGAGCTGGTGCTTTCCTTAACGAATAAGTATTGTAATACGAGGAAATGCTGCCAGCGTTAAAGGTACACTGCCACAGGAACCAAACTTTTTAAATATATTTTAATCTTCAGTTTAATTTTTTTTATTATAACTATAAAGAACATTGTACGTTTGGAGTTCATGGCATTCATATAGTGTATTATTTCTTGTTTTATACAGAATCTAGTTCCAACCACAGCTCAAGTTTTTTTCGTCTATGGTATAGACGGTATAGACCTTTATATGGTAATTTTTTGGTTAAGTTATATAAAACCTTAATGAATTATAAATCTAAATCTTCCTCGGGAACTACACTATGTAAAGTCAATATTGTTATGTTATGCCATAGACAGTATTATTTTTTATCTTCAGTATATATTAAATAATTGCACAATAGTTTAGATTTCTTTAACTAATTTTTGCGTGAGAAGAAGTGAAAGCAGTGAAATCCGTATAAAATCCGTTCAGCTGACTTTGAGTTCCTCTCAATCAAACAAACTCATCTCGTACGGGAAGACGCGAAGATTTCAATTTTATATTTTTCATATTTTTATATACTTTCAGACGATTGCGATACAACAGTTCCTGTGACAAAACACACAACCACAGACGCAACACAGACTACAGACGGTAGGAATTTCGATAATATAAAAAGGAATCTATTTAGCTGAAGCTCAATTTTCATCAAGATTTGTCAGTAATTATTTTATGTAATAGGAGGCAAACGGGCAAGATCTGATGTTAAGCCATACCGCCGCCCATTCTTGCCACCCTTATAAGACTTGGAACTCTCTTTTCTCGAAAGTCCCGTTGAATTGGTTGGGAAATGCATCAATTACTAAGGAATTAACTAAAAAGGACACATTCCTGCCCGTTTGCCCCGTTACATCTAAAAAAATGTATTTTTTTTTAATTTTATTAATCATTTCAGATGATTGCTCCACTACACCAAAACCTACAACTCCAAAAGGTGATGGTAAGTCATAAAATAATTAACATTTTCCGCCTGAGGGATGGTGTGGTTAAATAAATTAGAAACAGCACTTACAGTTGGCCTACTTAAAGTCTTGGGGTGGTGTCCAAGTGTTCTCCAAGAACTCTTTGTCCCCTATGTATACTGACCCAAAGACTGTATGGCAACTCCACTACCCATTAATGTATCCAACATTATTTGTCTTAGGGATGGTGGGGTACAATAAATTGGAAACCAGACGGGACTTCCTGAAAGTCCTATAGAGTGGTGAGCAACCCAAGTGTTCTCCAAGAACTCGGGCTCTTTGTACCTAGGGGATAAGGTGGCCAAGGTGGTTTGCGATACCAAGGGCCAGGACAAGTCTGTTGCACAGATCCCCGTTAAAGACGTTGCGCTTACTCAATGCTGTCGCCGACTATCGACATATTTATATGTTCGTAGAGTGACTTTACAGTAGCGATATTGTGTATATATATTTTTAATTTATTTTCAAAGTTATCTCTCAAACCAAGTGTACAACACAAACTTTAGGGGGTTCTTAATCGATATTTAGGGGTAGGAGTTGGCATTATGGATCAACTCAATACGCACCTTAATTTTATTTTCACACCGTACCGTTTGAGATTGAACCTTAACTCTAACATTTGGTCCTTCGAGCCGGATAAGGATACAGTATTTTGTTGGTTACAACGTTGCTATGAATATTAAACTAATCTGTATATTAAAAATAAATAAATAAATTTCTAACACACAAATATACAGTATTTACAATATTCTTAACCTTAATAATAATAATTGAAAATTGATAAATAGGAATCTCAAACAAATTTCAAAAGTGGTCCGGGTCCTTTAATTCTGGCATTTCCTCTCTGCAGTATTTGTTCAGTAATGAAAGCACCACCTCTGCAGTCACCGGTACTATCTACCACCAACTTGAAACCCCAGCCCAAGAGTAAAATCAAAGTTATCCGAACTGATTAGTTTCATCGATAAATATTAACGAACTGCATAGATTAACAGGCATTTTTTATTGTCCGTTGAGTGAACCGACAAAAGGTCTGTTTCATGTCAGTTATTATACTATAAAAAGTAGTTTTTTGGAAATATTTTAATCGGTTACTGTTAAAATAATATAAATGCCACATTGCAGTTATCTGTAACGGTAGCTTATCTCGTTGTTAAGTAAATAAATGTTTGCAACTTTCAGATGACTGCGATGATCCACCGAAACCTCGTGGTAAGAGAGTTGAACTTAATTTAAATATACTAATACACACATTCGACACGCATTCTCTCTCTCATATCAAGTCTGTAAATGGCTTGGGGATCCAACAACAAAAACCAGTGGAGCCGCATCTCAGATATCTGTTTCTTATTCATTTGTTAATCTAATAGGAAATTAGGTGATCAGCCTTCTGTGCCTGACAAAGCCGTCGACTTTTTGAGTCTAAAGCAAGTTGGTTTCCTTACGATGTTTTCTTTCAACGTTTGAGCGAATGTTAACTGCACTCATAGAAACTTCATTGATGCACAGCCGGGAATCGAACCAACGATCTAAAGGATGAGTGTCGCACGCTGAAGCCACTAAGCCAACACTGCTCTCCCATTAGAAATACATATATTTCCATTAAGCCTTCGTAAATTGATAGATTACTTGTTAGAGTCGATAATTTAGAATGAAATTACAAGTCACTCTGTAGACTGACATATTTCTGAGTATTAATATAGAATTATTTATGGAAGTACACCACATAATGCATTTTCTACGGTAAATGTAACAATTTCTTCTAAAGAACACGACAATTATGGCGAACATAACATACATATAAAAAAAATGTACACTTCCAATTTTAGTTTTTAATAGTACCTAATATTTTGCTTGCGGATTAGCTACCAGATAGGCGTGGATAAATAGTGTTAATTATTTGTGAAGAAGAGTTTTGTGTGACTAAGTTTGTCAGAATCTTGTCGATGTTTAATAATAATAATAAATCGTATATTTGCAAAAAAAGGATTCGGATTGATTAATTATAAAAATCGCACAATCAGCCATAAAGGCATGCAAATGTCAATAATTAACTTATTTTAAAGGTTATAACAGTGTATATTTCACTGGCCTTAGTATATAGGGGAGCGTTCAAGTATTATGTTCTAAATGCTCTCGCACGCTATATTATATTCATATTATATTTTACATTTACTGCCAGTTCTCAATCAATAAAAAACTAATATAAATCTAATCATCACTATTACTTTGCAAGTGTTTAACAATATCTGCTGGGATTACACGTCTGAAATGTATTTTTATATTATATTAATTAATTTAAATTTATTATATTAAATTAAATATTATATTAAATGTATTTATGTAATATTCATTTCCAGGTCACAAACCATCGAAGCCAAAATCTGTAGGTAATATTTTTATTCATGTAAACAAAATATAATATTCGAAGACAATTTCACGCAACGAGCTTTTAAATGTAATTTTTATTTGGTACTAGAGACATTTCCGTGTATTTAATAAGTCCAGTGACTACAACCCCATGACTTTATCTTACATCCGTTTTATGATCATTTTTCTTTTATAGACAGGTAGGATTAGCCCTTTGACTGACACAAGTACGCCATCAAATGTGTGAAACCGATTTTCATTTCCTATCGCACTTTTAATGTCCAGGCGTCACTTAACATTAGGTGAGCCAGCCTCTTGCTCGTCTGCGCCCTGTTCTATAAAAAAGGGATCGTTGTTGAAAAGTTGATTTTTTCATGACACTTTCCTCGCGATGTTTGCCTTGACCGTTTAAGACTATATAGAAATACCTTTTAATTCCCGTAACTTAGCTTTACGTACACAAATCTTTATATATTATTTACAAATCTACAGATTCAGGATCAACTGATTGGATTATTTTGAAAAATTTAATGAAGAAGTCCTTAGGCCATATTACGCTATGACCAGATTAAAGCAGATAACAACAGACTTGGTGAAGTTTGACAGTGTATTTTAATACGATTTTGTTTTTCTGCAAATTTGCTTAGACTTCGAGCGATCAATAACGTCCGTTTTACAATTCGATTTTCTTTTAATATCAAATTACAATTTAGAATTATCATTTCAGAAAGTGTAGCTGGTGCCGTCGCAGGCGCAAATGGTGACAGCAGCTATGCTAAGGCATTTGGTTTCGCTGAAGACACGTTTTAAATTGTGTATTTTAAATGTTTGTAATAAATATTTGCATTGATAATGTGTTTATTATTAATCTTTACTCAATTTGATCTAGGATAAAATTACAAAATAACGAATACAACGTTACGTAGACAAAACTATGGACAAATAGATATATTGTTGACTATTTGTCATATATTTAATTACGCCTTTTTCTCTCTAATCTTCCTTCTCGCTTCATTAACCACTTTCCTAACATTCACCACGCTCGTCCCTTCTCTAGTACGTACAGAATTTGGTCCTGGTATGTACGACATGGCCTACCCGATTTCTCCATCCATAGTTGCTTTGTATATCGCTCTTCTACATGACTAAACCGCCTTAAGCATTCTCTTTCGTATCCTTGTCTTCTCCTCTTTTAACTCATACTGCTCACGTATCACTTATCCTATCAACGTTACACCACACATACTTCTCAACGCTCTCATTTCTACGGCATTTATTATACTTTCATTCTTTCTCTGCCACACCCAACATCAAAATATATACGTGGCTATACATACAAATCTATGTTATAGTACTCCATAAATGTGTGTATATCTTACAAATAACAAATTTTAATAAAACTTAAATAACTATGTTGTCTAACTAATTTAAATCTAAAGTATACTCTGGGAATCACTCATAGTTCTGAGAATTGTAGACAAACACTACATAATAAATAGATCACTCAAATATTATCAAATTCCAACAAATTTGAAGCTTAATATAACTAAAACTCTAAATAATTTTATTCATATAGGTAGCCAAGTACACTTATGAATGTAAACAGAAAAGATGTTAAATTGATTCTAAATTTACATTTACTACCTGTTCGCATGTCGCGTAGAGCGGGCAAAGAGAAGTGGCAAGAAACTCTCCGCCACTCTTTTTAAACGCCAAGTTTTGAGTCATACAAATGGTTTGAACTGGAGCAAATCAACCCCAAGCATTAGGATCATTTAAATAATCGTAAAAAGCTATATTGATTAAATAACGTTAACCGAGAGTTTTGAATTTAATATGATAATTGTCTAATTTCGATTGAGAGCTTCGCTACAATATTATTCTCTAACTCTCCTTATTCAACTCTCATTATCAAATCTTTTCGTACAAAATTACTAAATTAAATTAAAATACCATTTCTTTATTATACGCACGGCCAGAGATGCAGTTTTTTTAATGGAATATAGCTGTTGGCCTTAAAGACCTATCCGGTCGCCAAACTCCAAAAAAGTACATTGTTTTGCATTCGATTTTTGTCATCGTTTCTTGAAGTAGGACGAATGAAAAAAATATATGGTGGAGTTGAGTAGTTTATGTATCCATTTTGAAAGATCGATACACGATGTCAATAATTTCGCTCGATAGAGAAAATCCAAATTTTATGACGAAAATGAACACGAGAACATGATTTTCAAATTTACACGATATATTTCATCGCAAGCCAAGTCATCCATTCCAGAATTTTTTTTGATGAAATTACATTAATTTTATGTTTTACATAACTGATTGTTATTACGGGCCGGCGCGCCTCAAGACACTGACACTGCAATTCGTGTTGGGATAGGGCCTTAAGGGTCTTTACAGCTTAGTTCGGACTATTTTGGCGACCTTAGCTCAGCATGAATGCGCGTTTTTGCTGCGACTTACGCAAGGGCGTTTCCTTCGAGACTCGAACCTCGGCTTGGGCCGTCGCGGGGTGATCAATCGCCTGAAGGGCAGAACGGAAGCTCACGGGAGTGAGCAAAGTTCGCAGTAAAGGTGAAGGCGGTTTTTTATCCTAATTTGATTTGCCTTTGGAGGTAAATTGGCCTTTGGCGAACAAGAAAAAATAGTTGCCGATAATTTATTTCTATTATTTTTATGTTTAGAAAATTAAGTAAAGTAAGGTGATCGGCCTTCTGTGTCAACTTTTTGTGTCTAAGGCAAGCCGGTTTCCTCACGATATTTTCCTTCACCGGTCGAACGAATGTTCAATCCGCAAATAGAACGAAATATAGAGGAGAACTCAAAAGACCTCTGGGAGACCTACTAGGCCAAAACTGCTAAGAATCCTTATTAACTAAATCTAAGAGTCGTAACTTATATTAAACAACTTTTTACCTGTTAATAAAATTTCACGGCAACTATTTTTAACCCATGTTGTGTATTTGAAGATTTATTGAGTTTCCGCCGTGGCCATGTGTTTATGCGCATAGGGGCCGCATCGTTTTACAACTCAGTGGATTTCCTCCGAGATTTGTACAACTAAATTAAGCTGGACATTCTGTATTAAACAACACACAAATATACAGTATTTACAATTCATAACATACATAGTAATAATAATAATTAAAATTTAAAAAGTTTGGTCCTGTGTGTTCCGTTAATGCAAGCATTTCTCTGTAATGCGATACTTATTTATTCGTTACGAAAAACACCAGCTCTGGTGTTACCGGTACTAGAGTATATAATATAAAATATTCAACTATATTTTTTTTATTGTTACTGGAGGAAAACGGGCAGGAGGCTCACCTGATGTTAAGTGAGGCCTTTCGGTTTTTAAAAAATTGGTACTTTCTTTTCTAGAAGGACCCTAAATCGGGTTCGGAAATGCTTCAGTGGGCAACTGGATATATAATACTGGTAATGGTAATATCAAAAAATAATTAAAAACAGAACAATAATTATTATTTTCTTATATAGCCAAGTGCACATTTCAAGGATCGTCAAGCTCGCTTAAATGTCACTGCTTGTGGCGGCGTCCATGAATCGGGTTGTCGCTCTTCCAAGGATATGGCAAGGGGGCCGATGGGTGGCCATGCGTGATACTCGTGAACGGGTGCTACTTGTAGTGACTGGTCGTACTTGAATTCGTATAAGCGGTGATGTTAGTTATTTTGACTATATATTTGCGTGTTGTTCCCACGAGAATGTAAGTGCGTGCTCCTATTTCACCATGGCTCCTGCTGATGTCATGAACTTGGTGTGATGGTTGCAGTTCTTCTCTTCCGTTCTACGCCCTTGATTTGAGAACTGGCAGTAAATGTAAAATAGAAGCATTTAATGTATATTTCTTTTTTATTGACGTCCATAAGTGTACATTGTGTTACATATATGAATAAATCATTTTTGACTTTAGACAAAATAAATCAATCATTAAAAACCCCAATTATTTATGTTTTATTTATGCTAAAACATCAAACATCGTCACCCTACACGTACAAAAATATACATTTAATTTGTTTTACACAAATGAGATACATTGGCCTTTGATGTCTGGCAAATCAATCGCTGATTAATACCAGAGCCTTTAAACGAATATTTGTAAATAATATATAAACACTTTTTAAAGTACATATATACTTTATAATTATAAACTATTAATTGTATATTGTGTAATAATTCTGTTATTATTGGGCGTATCTATGTTGTAAATAAATACATAAATTATATACAGTACACAATACATAATACAAAAACTAAATAACACAAACACAAATGTAAAATACAGTTAACAGTAAACAAAGTACACACAAATAAATTTACCGTTTAGCTATTTCCTTAAAAAGCCTTATAGCGCTATGATCCCACGGACCAAGGGTCTCAACACCGAATGGGACAAAATCACTTTCCTCCGAGACCCCTGTACTTGCATGCATTTTTAAATACCATATCATAAAGCATGCTATTAGATGTTATATTATTTATTTATTATCACGTTATAAAATTACGTATGTACATAGATGTACCTATAATAATAACTTTCGCTTAAATATTTATGAGTGTGGGTGATAAAAAGAGGAGTTAGCAGCATAAAGAGATTACCAGTGAACTTCGTAAAAAACATAGAAATATTGATTTATATTCATATAAATCATTTGTATTGTGATAATATTGGTTTTAATTGTGTTTAGCCTACCAAACATAAACTTGCAAAAAACTTGGCGATTAAATATAGTGGCGCAGAATTTATTGCCAGTTCTTCTCTTCCGTTCTATGCCCTTGATTTGAGAACTGGCTGTAAATGTACGAGCATTTATTATCTATTGTTTGTTGACGTTCATAAGTGTACATTGTGTTATGTAAATGTATGTGATTTTGATTTTGGTCACGTGATCATTTCCAAACAAATTCAGGTCACTCCTGTTGCAAATGTTATTATTTATTTTAAAGCAAGTTCTATTTTTTATGTACGAGCCAATGCTGTACATTATTTTAACTCAGTCTTTCTTAGTTTTATAATCGTGCCGATTACAAATCGCCGTTAGGCCTGAGAGTAGAGCCCTTATTACTTAAGGCATCCTGATGACCCAGGTACCATACAATTTATTTAAAAAAACTATCTTTTTTGTTTCGGAGAGAATCGAAGTTTAGTAGAAAAACAATCTGACACATACGTTATTGGCAAATAAATGTAAATAAAACAATAATACAAATTGTATATTTTATTAAGGAATATTTTATATTTACAATTTTAATGCTAATTGACTACCTATAGACCAATAAAACCCGTTTAAGACAATCTCACTCGACCACGATCTAAGATTTTTTCTTCAGACATAATGCCCTTTAACATTTTTAACTTGATCGTATTAAGTGGGTATTACTGTTTATATACACAATATTCTTATAAATAGATTAAATTTCGTCTTATATATACATTTATTAGACATAGTTTAGAATATCGTAACTTTAGAGTTTGGCACGTTAAGGAGTTTGAAAAGGCTCGCGACCTAACACTTTTTTATTAAAAAAAAATTGTTCTTGCTCTTACAAAGTAGTTTTTTTTTAGGAATGGCGAATATTCCAGTCCGATATTGCTGAAACAGTTGTAGTTTGTAACCTTGAGATATGATTTTGGACCTAATAGTAACAGTATGATAATTATGTTCAAAATAGATTACGCTGCAAAGCATAAAATGTTTAATTTAATTTAAAAATCTTCTTTTCGAGAAATTCATAAGCAAAAAAACAAATTTCGGACACGAATAAAACACACAACATTGTAAATATCGTGTTTTTTTTATACTTCTTAGGAAGGCCACTAAAAGTTCTTATATGTTCAGCTTTGAAGATTCTGTTCGCTCTTCAGCTCCAAGGCCCACACGTGCTGCGGCCATCCCGTCCTACCTTTGCCTTTCTTGTCTGAGTTCTGGAAACAAATACTTCGATAAATATTGGATATTTTTTTAGATTCGTTGTACTAGGCCATAAAATAAAATTTTACTGAGAGGAATCTCATAACTAGTAAACAATCATTATTTTACAAAATTATATTGATTTTGAACGGAGTCATCGCAGACGTTTTTGTTCGAAATATTCTGAATAAAATAATAATTCACGTAGAAACTTGACGTTTGTTGTTTGTTTACAAGTAAGAAACGTCATAGGGACTACAACGCTAAATCTTGTCTAGAGAAGCGTATTCTTCGTGCGGGTTCTTGAAAGTATGAACATTTAATTTAATAAAAGCTTTAACATACTTAAAAATAACAATTTGTGTAGGTAAAGAAAACCTGTAACCCAACAAACTAAATCCTTTGTAGGGTTGGGCCTCAGATTTCTGTATCTCTTCATGAAGTCATCAAAAAGTTGTAGGCGTGTATGATCACCTACTTGGCTATTAGACTGACCAATGATGAAATAGATACGGAAATCTAAGGTCTAACAAGGTTAGAACCACTGAATACAATTAAATACATCTAACTTCGAAGTCCGCCTTAAAAGTCAAAAGACTTCCAACAGTGCGTCCTACCAGTGATGAGACTGGATCTCTTTTCCTGGGACAGAAGCTCCACGTCGCTCAACGGTTTATGCAGAGGGGTATGCGATCGAATTTTTAAAAAACAGATTCGGAGAAAAACTAAAGGCACTGCATAGCAAAGGCATGTAAACTTAAAGGGACGGAGTACATTGCTCGAAGAACGGATGGCCGATGGGGCAAAAAAGTCCTGGAGACCATTCGGCATTAGACACCTTCCCAAGTGGATGCAGAGCACCGGTGGTACTGGAAATTTAGGAGAGCTGACTATTCTCAGTCTAAAACGAACTAAGGAACGAAACGACATTTCTTTTATTAAAATAACGAACTTCATGACGTAACATCAACATTTATTTATTAAAATACAGATACTATCCTTACAAACCAATAAAAAAAACCTAAATTTAAAAAATGTTAAAAAATATTAATTCCATAAGATACACAATATCGTTACTTAGAACTCATTGCGAACATATAAATATGTCGATAGTGTTGGAGACAGCACTCTGTAGCAACGACGTTGTTAACGGGGATCTGTACAACAGATTCTGGTCCTTCGCAAACAACCTTGGCCTTCGCCGTCGCACATATATCTGAGTTCCTGAAGAACACTTGGGTTGCTCACCGACCCCCGCAACATTTTAACTACATGGGCAACTGTCCTAGTAACATAACAAGAAAGCGCGATCCCACGATCAATCCGCACAGACTGATGCATTTTATTATAATATTATCCGCCACAGATAACCGCTATTCGTAAAGTGCCACCGCCATATGTTAATCAATGAATGTTTGTCATTATTTTATGGGCACTTGAAACTAAATGACACATTTAATGCAAATAATTAAACAGATTTATTAATGCTAAATGATTTTGGCTTCTGATGTGATATTTTATGTATATATGCAAGAACTGAGGTGTGTATCGCGCAGCCCGGAAGCTAAGGGGAATAAATTTAAGGAATATTAAGAATTTCCATAGCGCAAAACCTGCATCATGAGCACATACAGAATAGGTATTAGCTATCGTTAAGTGTATTTAATAATTTTCAAATTTTGAAGTAAAACTTCTTTATCGGCGTTGGAAAAAAATTACCGTCACATTTTTCCGTTACATGCCATCTTTTTCTTGTCCCTACCACGGTTGATTCAAAGAGATTCGAAACAATTAATAACAAAAATATATAATAACGATAATGATACTAATAATAGTATTACAATTAATGAAACTCTGTAATAATCTTAGTAGTAATAAGGTACAATGAAATAATTGTATTATTTGTACTCATGTCTTTGATAATAAAATCGTTTTGTTAAACTTTATCTAATTAAACTCTATTTAACCAATTTCTGTAAAGTTGGATATAGTAGATCATTTTTCGACAAATAAGGTCATAAAGAAGTTTCACTTCTTACGTGCGTACACTGGTACACGCACACATTTATTTGTTTGCTAATTTTCGTAAATGTTTGAAGTTGTATATTTATTTCATGTTTATATATTTAATTGTTTTTGGTCATATATAATATGTTAGCTAAAAATAGAAACGAATCAAGAGAAGAAGATATATTAAGGAAGAGATGTTAAATAAATTGTGTTAGGGATGGCCACAAGTAATAAAAATAATTGTAGTATAATTTATATTTATTATTCAAGTTGTTTTCGCCACGTTGATAGAAAGAGTCCATGAAAAACGCTAATTAATAAATAGAGAATATAAATAAATCGTAAAAAGAGCCAACCAGGCTGGCGTACTTTGAGATTTTGTCATTGATCTAGATACCCTCTGGGGTAAACAAATTAACAAATGAGATGGGATATCTGTCCCATCTCATTTGTCCCATTCAGCAGAACAAGTTTTGGCCAAAGCAGATTGAGCATTCTAATAAACGGGCTTGGTATGGATATTTCCTCCCTTCACACTTTAAAATCGTTTAAAGTCAATGGAGCTACAACCCTTTTTTACGTCTGGGCCTCAGATTTTTGTTTCAGTTCATGATCATTTGTCAATCTAATAGGCAAGTAGGTGATCAGCCTCCTGTATCGACCATTTGTGTCTAAGGCAAGCTGGTTTCCTCACGATGATTTCCTTCACCGTTCGAGCTAATGTTAAATGCGCAGGGATGAGAATCGCACGCTGAAGCCAACACTGCTCAGCTCCGCTCTGCTTTAAAATCAATTATCGTATATTTTTTAAAATTTGTTTCTGTATGTTGTTTGCCTATATTTAATTAAATATTGTATTTTATTTTTCTTGTACCAATGTATGTGTGTCGTTGGACAGTTTTTATAAATAAATAATAACTCTTGAATAAGTCCTTCAGTGCTAAATATAATTATTACCAGTATCCGGTGAAACGATAAAAAAGTTACTGACTTTGACGTAAACCAGACACAGGTTGTAAACAGGAAGGGCGAGCACGTGTCGGTACCATAAACAAATTTAACAGGTACTTGACCTAGATACAAGGCGTTTCGACAAATAATTGCGATTTGATTTAAGCAAGATCAACTTTGTCATTCTACATTAAATAATATTATTATTAGAGCTTTATTAATGTGCGGCACATGGCAAGAGGAACAAAAATTTGGTGCAAAAAAGAACTAAACTGCTGCCCAAGGTACAGCAAACGAAACAGAGGGAGACAACTTAGAAGTAGTACATGGCAAAGAGTGGCCTGATTTGGATGAGGCCTTTGCCAAAACAGGCACACAGTTAAAATAATATAGAAATAGAATCGTGTTTAAATGTAAATGTATCTGAATTAAAGGTTATTATTATTAATAAATACAAAAATAGTATTGTATGGCCCCTATTAGGGTAAGGCCTTTGTCCATATTTTTCCATATCTTTTTCTTTTTGTCTCTCTTTTACAATGCATTCTTCAAATCTAATTGTCTTCTTTTGGGTGATAAGAAAACGTTGACGCATATTTTTAATGGTTGTGTGGTGGAGCGCCTTTTTTATTACTATTCTGTTAAATTAAATAATATTATCGTACTACAACTACATATATTTACGGTTTATACTTGAAATTTTTAAATAAATTTTTGCGATGTTATGATTGAGAATATTTAAAAATTTTATATTTTTATTTTACGATCGCCTTATGTCTTAAATATTCAGATAAGAAATCTATTATTATGTAGTAGGTATAATTTTTTTTTTAATATACAAAGTTTCTTTTCGTAAATTTGGTCCGTTGTGTATAAATAATGTATTAAATCTTTGGCTATATGTTCAGTTTAGTTGTTTTTGTTTTTACAAAAAAAAATCATATTAAATAAAATATTTTCAGTATAAATTTCTTAGTTTATTATCAAAATTTTCGAAAGCAACAATTTTATTAAATTTCTTTATAATTTTTCCCCAAGACTCAAACTCATCAAATGCCAAACAGCCCAGCTAAAAATAACAGAAACCAGATCCCCTTTTATTACGCTGCTAATCTAATAACACCACATGGCTCGACGCCCACAAATTAGGAAATACATTTCCCTTCTAGCAAACTTTTACATTTAACGAAAATGTATTATGAGAATTTATATTTATATGCTATTTAAAAAGAGTACCGAGAATTTTTTACGTCGGCTTTTTCTCTGCCTACACCCTCTGTCTTCTTTGCCGATGAATTTGTCTACCTATTAAAATTCAATGACGTGGAATAAGTGATACTTGTATCTTATGTTCCATAAACATATTTTATTTTATTTATATTAAAAGCAGTGTTGGCCTAGTGGCTTCAGCGTGCTCCTCTGACGACTTAGGTTTGATCCCCGGCACCGATGGAATTTCTTTCTATGGTATAGGTAACATTCGCTTGCCTTAGACCCAAAAAGTGGATAAATTAATAAATATAAAATTAAAACAAATTTAAAAAAAATTGCTTCCCGTGGCTTTCACGCTGGCCGCATTTCAGCACTAGCTCTGCGGTCACCGGTACTATCTACCAGGCGCCAACTTAAATCTTTAATTAGTGTCTGTGTACTTGAACCCCACGGCCCAGGTCTCTACTCCAAAGGGAGCAAAATCAAAGTAGAAGAAATCTTATATTTGAGTCGTTAGAGACCAGATAATAAATGGCTGAGATGTGAGCAGTGTTTGCCTTGTGGCTTCAGCGTGCGTCTCTCATCTCTGAGGTTCGTTCTCCTGGACACCAATGGACTTTCTGTCTATGTGCGCATTTAACATTAGCTCGAACGGTGCTGGAAAACATCGTGAGGGAACCGGCTTGCCTTAGACCCAAAAAGTCGACGTGCGTCAGACACAGAAGGCTGACCTACTTGTCTATTAGATTAACAAACGATCATGAAAAAGATACAGGAATCTGAGGCCCAGAGCTAAAAAGGTTGGAGCGCCAATGATTTATTTTTTATCATAAACGTTACATTAGCCGCACTGTCTAATATACATAATTTGAAGTGCATACACGTTATCTGCATCAATTAGGTAATTGAATACTAAAAATCCCACTTGAGACTTTCTCAAGGGAATGCACTCAGTGACGCCGTACAAGTGTTTTAGTCTGTGTATTGAATATTGTAAACGGTTAGGCGTGCAAGGCTGCAGTGAAGATTAGAAGTTGAAGAAGTTAAATAATAAATTAACATTTTACTAAAGAAAAAAAACACTAACGAAAGGAAAAAAAACAACAAAAAATATTAAATACACATAACTTAGTTATATCTGATTCGGGTGTGTTGTGTGCACTGCAGTTTTGGGCGTTAAGCTGTTTATCCTATATAAAAATGTCTTTCTGTTATGTAACATACATAGACAGAAAGTCTTGGTACATGCCTGGGGTTCGACTACACGTTCAGCTTTAGCCACGATATATGACGAATTTAAACCTATTGTACTATACATTAAATGTTAACTAAAAACTGGAACAACCTGTCACCTCCAATCCAAGGCATGGATTACGACAAATAAGCATATGTTAGCTTTTAGGATGAAAGTGGAAATTAGTTGTATTGTCACTTGATTTATGTTATTGACCTAACTATAAGTACAAGGTGTCTCAAAAGAAAGTTTATATTTTGTTGATCGATTTAAAAAATGTGTGCGTGTACTAGTGTACACACGTAAGAAGTGAAACTTATTTATGAGGTTATTTTTCGATAATCTACTATTATATATGCAACTTTACAGAAATTGGTTAAATAAAGTTAAATTAGATAAAGTTTAACAAAAGGCTTTTATCATGAATACAAATAATACAATTATTTTATTTTACTTCATTAATACTAAGATTATTACAGAATTTCATTAATTGTAATAGAATTATTACTATCATTGTTATCGTTATTATATATTTTTGTTATTAATGGCTTCGAATCTCTTCAAATCAACCGTGGTAGGGATAAGAAAAGATGGCGCGTAACCGAAAAATGTGACGGTAAATTTTTTCCAACGCCGATAAAGAAGTTTCACTTTAGTAGTATACACAACTTACAAAGCGTATATTTATTATTAAAGTACTCATTTTGGGAATTAATCTCTTAAAAATAATATCCTCGCGTTCGCGGTACTCGTTGAATCGAACAATAAAATTACTTATGTCGGCTTGGCAGGTGGACTCAGTGATGGCTGCCATTTCGTGTAATAGCATATTACATTCAAGGATTATATTCAAGATAAGAATGCTTGGAAACATGTTGGTTCCATAGGATAATCATAAAGCCTTGACAAAATCAAAATGCTTGCTAATCTAATATTATATAGTTTATTTTTATCTCACACACTGTTTTATTATTATTTTTGTATTACTCTTTAGTGTATAATATTCTACGGTTTCGATATTTGTAAATATATGACGAACATGTATACTAAAAATACAATAATTGACCTGTTTTATTCTAGGTGTACATTATCTTCTCATATAATTAATTGTTTAACTAATGTATACAGATATTGTAAATCCTACTTTAAAAGAGTAAGTGTGGAACTTCTTGCTCATTCTTCTCCACTGCAATTTCTTTTGGAAGGGGCAACTAGGATCATCTTTATATTTTATTTAATGTTCAAAATTGCCATTTTAGGTGGTCTAATTGCAATAAAGGATTTGACTTTGACTTGAAAAATCCATAGGGATTAAATCTGGACTGCGTGGATGCCAATTTATGTCACATTTCCTCTCATAAATTTGCCTGAGAGAATTTCACGAACTCGTGGCAGTGGCTGACTGGCGTATTGAGCTTCATTCTTGCACCAATTGAATTTTGTAGGGGTGTAGCTTTGCGTAAAATGTGGTGTTTCATTACACCGATCTATGCACATTAAAATGCAATATAAACTTTCTTTTGTCTTTTATATACATTAAAGAAATGTGTACGCACACACTAGTGTAAGGTACACACGTAAGAAGTGAAACTTGTGAATGATCTTACGTGTGTGATTGACCTTACCATATTTTTCAAATATGCAACGATACAGAAATTGGGTAAAGTAAAATTAGAAGCATTTATTGTATATTTCTTTTTTATTGACGTTCATAAGTGTACATTGTGTTACCTATATGAATAAATGATTTTTGTTATTATCTCTATAAAAAAATATTTAATAATACCTGTCCATGTTCATTTGTCCGTCTGCGTGGTGGATTGTGATGCAACTCGGCTCTGAAGCCTCCCGCCGGTTCACCGTCACTCTCTAACACCTTCAATAAGTAAGAGATGTAGGATGTCGCCAGTCGCAGTGTCTTTATCTGTGGAACATATCAGTTTTTTGTATCTGTCAATTGTCAACTTATGACTTTACTGTTTGAATTTGTAGGATATATCGAAAGGTGCGGACAGTTTTGTGATCAATGTTTTAATTTTTGTTTTTGAAATAGCAAATACGATAACGATTAATAAAAACAAATTTTAAGTTTAGACCCTGTGGCAGCACCTTTAACGATGGCAGCATTTCCTCGCTATTGCGATACTTATTTGTTGAGAAAGAAAATTGTAAATACCTGCTATATGATTGATTGTTACGATTACTAATAAACATGTCTAAACATTCCTTTTTAAATATGTTAAGGACCTGTACTGAGAGTGGCAGAAAGTGGAACAGGCTAGGCAACTAATGAAAAGTCGTCAAACTCAAACAACTTTATTCATATAGAAAAGAAAAGAAAATTCATCAGAAAAGAAGTTAAATTATTTGTAAATTAACTACCAGTTCACAAGTCAAGGGCGTAGAGCGGGCAAGAAACTCTCCGCCACTCTTTTTAATCGCCAAGTCAAACAAATTGTTTGAACTGGAGCATCAATCCCAAAGATCATTTAAATAATCGTCAAATTTATAAAAGCATCGATCCACGTCATCTGCCTAGCTGTTTGATTAACTGGCTGAATATCTTTCCGGCCGTCAGTTAAACGGCGCTGTTTAGTTAAAAGGCTAGGCTGTACATTGAATGGCTTATTAAGTTAGTTAATTGCGGATAGGCAAAAAAATCGCAAGCTATAGGCGTCGTTTGGGAATTTAGATTAAAATTGGAAAATCAATGGTCTCGCATGGGTGAACAATTTATTTATTATTTTTAAAATAATAAGGTTGAACGAATTTTTATTTCTTTTTAGTTTATTCGTATACAAATAATATATAAGATATAAATAGGGTACTAAATACATTATATTATATACATATATAATATAATAACTAAATTATATTATTAAAAGGGTTCCCTTTAGGCAAGTTTCCGAAGATACCTTAAACTAAGCTACCTTTGAATAGCTAGACTAATACTTTGCCTGTCAACTAACCTTTTTGGTGTTTTGATATAAGTTAATCCATGTAAAATATTATGTTTTTAATTTATACTATGCCTAGAATTATTATTTCTTTATAAAGTTGTTTATGAGTGAATTAAAAAAAAATCTTTTGATTAAGTATAGATGTGATAAAACCTTTAAAATTTAAATACACGAGTGTTGGCGAAAAGTTGACGAAAGGACAAATTCTGTTTTTGACATACGGGAGCCAGACTTAGCAGTAAGTCTCGTTTTTTATAGAATAGGAGAGCAAACAAACCGCAAAATGGGACGCCCAAAAAAGCAGTAAAATTACACCCATTTTTAGTGGACGCCTTCCCTCTCTTTGCGAGAGGAATATACTTGCAATACTAGCAGTTGGAGGTGGTTTCTCTCAGTAAATCCTACCGGAAGTCGATTCCACAGGTTATTAATGTCTGATTCCTACCCTTAGTTATTATCAGTGCCAGTTAGCCACGTAACAAGCAAATGCTACGGGCCCCATGCTTCAACATACCAATAACCGTTATAAGACATCACTTGCACTTAAAAATCTAAAACTCGATTTAGTCACGTTAAATCGTAAAAATGAGTAGGTATTTTACAAACTTTTACCGTAATGTTTAATTATAAACGACATATTTTGACTAGCAACTATATCACATCTACATAAGCTAAAACTCATTTCCCTAGAACATATTAAGGCAGCGTTCGTACGAAATGCTTTCGTTTGAACATTTTAATTCCGACGAAACATTATTGTAAATATAGCGTGACAATCAAATAACGCGGATTTTTGTTGGTATAAGAATTGTTTAAATTGGTTCAGTACATCCAGAGATTCAACCTCACAAACTTCACCTTTTCATATAGATTACGCTTATCAAAATAACTTTATCCTATAAGTTATTTTGATAAGCGTTACCAAGAAAAGATGGTGTATTCTAAATTTACACTTACTAACTGGCAAGAAACTCTCCGCCACTCTTTTTAATCGCCAAATTTTGAGTCATACAAATTGTTTGAACCGAAGCAAATCAATCCCAAGGATTAGTTAGGATCGTTTTCATATTGGTCAAATTTATAAAAAAAGCTTTATTGATTAATTTACAGTTAGAAAGAGTTCAATACGATAGAAAATCAAAATTAAAATTGATAACAAGCGTAATATTTTTTACATATTTATTAGTCCCACCAAACGTCTTTTGTCTTTGAATACCATACGTTAATAAGTTTAAAATTGTTTGACTATTTCTATTCCGGCTTGCGTTGCCATAGAGGTTTTTGCTATGACAAAATCCATATGACGAGCTTTTTTTCTATTATAAAATACAGTATACTCTCGATAATTTGAGTATTTTCCGGTTCCTTGATAAATTGAATAAAATCAATGTTAATTGGTCCCCTCGGTAGCAAGGTGAAGGAATAGTCTTGCTCACCAACGTGTGATAATTTGAAGCCTGGCCTTCCCTACTCGCTATAATTTCAAGTGTTTAATATACCTGTCAATTGTTTACGTTACGTTCATTATGCGCTTGCGCCACGTCTATATCTCTTCCACTCGAAGACGACAGAGTATAATAATTTTATCGATGTTTTGTTATTACATAGTCACGTTAAACTATCGTCACTGAAGCGACTTTACAGACTATATTTTTTAATTAGACAATGATAGGCTGTAGTCACTCACTCAAACAAAGAATACGGATTTTATTTCGAAAAAGAAATAATATTAATACATATAGAAACAATAAATCGCGAATTTTGATGAAGCTCATAATTTTAACTCATATTTTCAGCTCTTGGTAATTTGATGTTTAGATCCCTGGAGATACAAATTATCGAGAGTTGACTGTATATAGACGTGCGACAAATTTAAATCTAACACAGACGGGTTTTTATCTATGGTACTTGAAATACCTATTCTAGAATAGAAAAATAACTAGGGGAAGTTTTAAAAATATATTAAAATCATACCTTGGACAGTTTTGTATCGGGCGGGACATTAGGTATACGGCCCCTTAGGTCAGTAAATGCTGTGTTTATGTTTTGAGTACGACGTCTTTCTTTCTATAGACAATACATAGACTAACATTTATTTTTTGAATGTCTTTCATAAATCAAATCAAATAAGTTTTTCATAAAAAACGTGCCTTGTATAATGAAAACGACCAATATTTTTACAATATTGAAAAAATTACGGATTTCGGACTTAATACGTAAGAATATTATTTCTGTGTACTTTTTTTGATGTTCTGTGCTTTAGGAATTCAAAAAAGACAAGAACCTTAAAGCATATCAATACAATACAAAAATATTTACAGTTGACCATTACTTACCACATTAGTTTAAAAAAAATAACAAATCTATGGGTAACATTCACCTGTCACTGCTATCAAAATCCTAAACCATTTTGACAGCGAGTGACATTTAGCTAAGTCTCGTCTTAAAATCCGAGTGTGTAATTTACAAATGTTATAATTCACCTTTGACAGTTTCGTATCCGGCGGCACATTCGGTATACACTCCCTCAAGTCTGTGAACGCTGTGTTTATACTCTGTGTTCGTCGCCTTTCCTTTTTATTAGCTGTGGTTCTCCGTTTGACAACTCGAACGAACGACGGCTGCGCGCGGTCGTAGCGTGGCAGAGACTGCATGTCGCAGTCCATTCCTAAAACAGACGCAAAATATTTATTTCATTCATTTACATAAATACTTAGATTATCCTTACAGACTATGCCAATACTATAATATCCAAAAAAATCAAATATTAAAGTCATAATATACACAATATCGCTACTGTAAAGTCACTCTACGAACATATAAATATGTCTAAAGTCGGAGACAGCATTTAGTAAGCACAACATCTTTAACGGGGATCTGTGCAACAGACTGGTTCTGGTTTTGGTTCCACCTAGGTACAAGCCCGAGTTCTTGGAGAACACTTGGGTTGCTACCACCCTACGACTTTCAGTAAGTCCCGTCTGGTTCCCAATTTATTGTACCCCACCATCCCAAAGACAAATAATGTTGGGTACATTAATAATAGGAGTTACCAAACAGTCAATTAATTTACTATATACTAGCGGACCCGACAGACGTTGTCCTGACTTAAGTATGAATATTGAATTTCGAATCGGTATAATTAACTAAAAATGCTTTATGATACATTCTTTGTTTGTTTTTTCTAGCGCGAATATAAATAGTTTTGTTGGTATCCCGACACGGGAGCAGGCCATGTGAAAAACATGGATATTCAAGATAAATGCCAAAAACAATTAGCGACTGTAATTATTTTATATGTATTTAATCAATATAATAACTCAGATCGAACCATTTGTTTTAACCGATATTAATTTTTCTTACATCCTCATTGACGATATTTGCAGCACGCATTTTGTCATTGTTATGTCAAACGCCATACGGTTATGCAACAAAAGTATCCTTAATTTTTCTAATTTTCCGCGCAATTTCCCTATTTTTTTCTTTCATAAGAACTATCTCCTGACAATAAAAAATACAACAAAAAGAATTAGCGAAATCGGTCCAGCCGTTCACGCGTGATGCCGTGACCAAGGGAAATAGGGATTCATTTATATATATACAGATGATTCTGTATATTAATTAATTAATTATTATTATTTTATAAATATTTATTTACCTGCATTTTGTGAAAAATTATGATGTATGATATTATGATGGAATCCTTCATACGACTCGTTCGATACTTGCATTTCGTCGTAGCCTGTAACAAAAAGAATTTATGATTTTTTAAAATCTAATAGGAGGCAACCGGGCAGGAGGCACATCTGATGTTAAGTAATACCGCCGCCCATGGATACTCACATTGCCAGAAAGCTCGCAAGTGCGTACCGGCATTCCAAGAATTGGCACGCTCTTTTCTAGAAGGACTTTAAGTCGAATTGGTTCGGAAACACTTCAGTGGGAAGGTTCCACATAGTGGGGTGCGTGGCAAAAACTACCTTAAAAACGCTCAGTTGTAGACCGACGGACGTCGAGGTGATACAGACGGTATTTTGTGTTCTGCCTTGACGTCCTTACTATTAGTCCGAATAACTCTTCTGACAATCTCCATGGTAAATATGGTAGAAGATGCAGAGAGACCCCTCATCTCTACGAAACGCCAAGCCGCACGGAGAGTGACTGGTCGTAGACGATTACGAGATGGACTACAGCCACAGTCTAGTTCCCATATAACCTGGCATTAATTCACGGAAGAAGTTTCATTGCAGAAAAGAGTTGGTCTAGTGGTTTCAACGTGCAACACTGCTACCTGAAACCTACGACAGGATCATTCCCCGCTGTGCACCAATGTACTTTTAGCAAGAGTAAACTTACACTAAAAAGACGATTGTGTGTGTCAGATAGAGAAGATTGATCGCCTACTTGCCTATTAAAAATGATTACGGGACAGATATAAAAATATGAGGCCTAGAACTAAAAAGGTACGTACGTGATTGGTATGCAGCGTTTCTATCAATATCCGTACCGTATTAAATTTAAATTTTATGTAAATTGCTCACCATAATTTCTGCTAATAAAATTAGCTTCATGATACATATCTTGGGAATCGAACTCGTGAATTTCACCCGAGTTGGGCCAGTAGATACCACCGTCCATTGGACTACCTAAAATAAAATTATATCAAAGTTATTGACACTTCTGATGCAGATATAACTATTAATAATAATAACTAATGCAGTATACTAATGGGACTAGTGGTTTCTCGAATCCAATAAATGTGTCTGCTATTACTGGAACAAACATTTATATAAATAATACTAAAGGATACGTGTAACAAAAAAATCTAATAATATAAAAAAGCTTTCAGTGCAATTTGCCGGGCTGATTTGTGAATCTAAGACATTCAGGGCGCCACCCAAACGCATAAAAAATTATTTCAAATCGGTCCAGCCGCTTAAGAGGAGTTCAGTGACATACACACGTACAGTAGAATTATATATATATATATATATATATATATATATATAATATCTTACAAATTTGTCTAATCCAGAAGATTATGATATACAAAATTAACAAAGAAATCATCTTTTGATTCTTAGTGCCATCGAACGAAATACAAAAACCTTAAGAAAACACTTTTTAAACGGATTGAAGCTATGTATTATATTATTATTATAAATTTATAATTATTTACATATTTTAAAATTTTCCGACGTTTCGCGTGCTTTAGAGCCTGGTCACGGTGACTGAAGACAAAAGGTGTTAAATGTCAAAAGTATTTTTTCTGCAAAAACCCGTCATCTTTTAGTCAATACCAACTCCGGGGAAATAAATACAGATAACACAACTTTCTCTACAGCTCTGATACTTTACTATGTACAAAAACCTTTTAAAAGCCCATGCGTACTGTCAATACTAGAAGGTTCGCAAGTGCGTTGTCTATTAAGAACTGGAACGCTCTTTCTTAATGGACCCTAAGTCGAATTGGTTCAGAAATACTTCAGTGGGCAGCTTTCACATAGTGGTGGCTGTTTAACGACGGTGATATACGGTTGGAATTTCGTATTCCTTGACCTCTGATGATTAATCTCGTTAGGTATTAATCCGAACATTTCTCATTTTACCTTGATGTGTTTGTTGACAGTAAAATGGCGGTTCATATCTATCGAAGCCTTCGTCTGGGGGAGTGGTACTACCGTAACTCGACATATCTGGAATAAAAGATGTTATTTTAAACCAAGTTTTTGCTATGAAATTATTCAACATCCAGCCTGGTTACACACAAACCTGTGGTATTACCTCCTTTGACCTTGGCTCAGATTTTAAATTTACTTATATATATCAAAATCAATTCTAAATGATAAGTACCTAAATGTTATTATTTTACGCCCACATTTTTTCCAATTTATCAATTTAATATCATATCCATTGTACCTATCCCATTTATCAAAATCTGTCACCTCATTGATGAACTCAATGTAATATACTTCTCATATATATATATATATACACATTTGATCATTTCGTTTATAATTATGTCTACAATAAATATCCTTTATTAAACCTAAACATAAACTAAAATTTTTTTAACAGGCAGAATATGCGAAGTTTTATCAAATTCAAACTCAAACCACTCTATCGTATGATTAGCCTAAGCATTAGCCAGTTTACTGCATGTTACAAACGCTACGGCTTTATATTTCAGGCCGCTAGTTAAACGGCGCTGCTTAGTTAAAAGGCTAGGCTGTTAAATGAACGGCTTAATACGCTTGGTTGCGACATATATTTTAATGTATCGTATGTAATAATAATAATTCAGTGGCGCTAGACTATGGGTCTTTCCTAGAATCGAGATGAGGCTTGTTGTTGATGAGGTGTTTATTACATACAGGGCTTCTGTATGTAATAAACACCCTCTTTATTACGACAGTGTCTTTGTTTAAGTTGCAGAGACTAAGAGACCGCGTGTTCGCAAATCTAAAAATCATGAAATCACAAAATGATGCGAATATCAAAGAAAGATAATGTACACAAAATATTAATAATTCATTCATTCATGCTTTGTTTCACGTTTCTCACATCATCACAATGCAAAAAACCATTGAGGAGTCTGCTTAAAAGGAGTATTATGGATAACGACACAGCCTCACTTTCACACCATCATACAAGATGGCCGAGTTAGGTAAATGTATTGATTTTCTTTTTCTTTTGAAATTTATTCCATCTTTGCCTATATCTTTAGTATATATTGTTTTTTGTTCAAAAAATACAGTAAACGTAATAAATAAAACTCATTAATTAATGTTGGTTATTAAAAACGATAATGACACACTTATTATGATCTCACCATCGACTGGAATACGATACGGAAAGAAAGTGAATAGGAGATGATGATCCCTTTAAAGTAAGAAAGAGAAAACAGATTAAGAAACATTGGACTTTGTGTAATGTCATGTGTGTGTATGTGTGTAATATAATTTATAAAGTAACACTAGAAAGTTTGGTTGGGAGATTACTTAAGATGTCATTTCCTCGCTGTATTGTTATACTTATTCGTTAATAAAAGCACCAGCTCTGGGATTACCTATCTCCTACCAGGTGCCAACTAAAATCTTTAATTAGCGCCTAGGCTCAAGAGTTTCTACTCCAAACTCACACTCACACTTCTTCGCCTTTTACAAAGAAATACATATAAAAAACAGGTTACATAAGTAATTAGGCAACGGGCGGGCTCATCGCTAACAAGCGATTTCTTCCAGGCAACCCTAATATGGGACAATAAAAAAAAGAAACACCTACAGAAGTGCATAACAATAACAAAAAACACAAGAACAAGTAACACTAATAAATAACTAAAATAAAGTCAAATCTAAAGAAAAAGATATATATATATATATATATATATATATATATATATATATATATATATATATATTAATTATAATAAGTATAAACAAAAATGTACAATCTAATACAAGGGTTAACTGAGTTATAATTATTATATATTATGTTGTAATTACGAGGCAGAAGAAAAATTATCAAAAAGAAGATGTTTCAATAAATTTAAAGACCGAGCTCGTCTGATATACCTTAGTAAGGAATTTCATAGCAGAATACTTTGCCCAGTAAAGGAGGAGTGATAGAATTCAGTTTTATGTATTAGATGTATGTGTTGGAAATGAATCTTTAGATTTATTAAATACTTTTTAGTGAATTAAGTCTTTTCAAAACCTATTTACATGTAAAATCTCGTAACATCGAAACCGGCAACGCAATAAACATATGATAAGCCTATAAAACACATATGCCCAGCACATTTGTCTGTTTATGTTATGAAGCTTGTGTCAAAACTGAATTTCGATTGACTGTTTTTGTTAAAACGTCAATATCAGACATGGTATGAGGTACCTCAGGATTGGGTTCCGATGTACCCATCAAGTATGGTGACAAATGATTTCCATTTTCACCAGAATTGGTTCTCGATGGAGAGGAATCGCCGAAACTGAAGTACTTGAAAGGTGGAGTTGTAAAGATTTGAGGTTGGACTGGTTGCACCAGTGACTCCAGAGCTGGTACTTTCCTTAACGAATAAGTGTCGCCATACAGTGAGGAAATGCCATCATTATAGGTACAGCACAGGAAGCACTATTATTATCTAAAAGATATTATTTATGATTTAAGACCTCTTTAAGAGCAAACGCATCTCCATCTTTAGCATCTGCGAAACATCAACATGTTTTTGTGTAAAACAAAATAATATAACAATTAAATACTTACTATGGATGTAAATGACAGATGCATTTGCTCTTAAAGAGGTCTTAGATAAGAAATAATCTCTTATTGGGGCTTAAATTATTATAGGTATGAAGATCCTATTATGTTCTGCACACACGTTACCCTTGGGTCTTAAAATCGGTTAATACCAATGGATTAATTATTATTAACACTCTTATAGGGACGGATCTCTCTCTATTCAGTAGGTAGCTCATGTCTGATCGTGGACAGAAAGGAAACATTTGGAGCGGACTGTTTCTCCGGTTTCTATGCAGCACCTCTATTATGACAGTGTATTTTGAGGACGATGAGTCTTTTACTTGATCGGTCCATCTGGTTGGTGAATCTTTATCTTTTGTGTTATCAACCGCGATCAGTTTCCCAAATTCTCATGGCCTCTGCGCATTGTACGGCAGGATTTAGATCCTGCCTAAATAGCATTTAAGAGATTTTTGGTGTATCCCGTATGACCTCTGACCGTCTTTTATGTTTTATTTTAGTAAGGTACTGTAAATAACATTAAAGTAACAAATTCAATCCGAGGTCAAGACCTCTAAAGCGTTGTAGCGCCACTACGTTATTATAATATATACTTATTTAAAATTGTCTGAACTGTCATAGAGAGACAAAAAAATCGAAAAATTGAATGCCAAAGACTATAAACCGTTGTTATTTATAATATTATTTATTTAAAACAATTTGTATTTTCATAGAAAACGTCATTTACTATAGAATATAAATAAGTAAATATTAATTAAATGTTGAACATAATTTTATTGATTGAAAGACTTACCCAATAAATATTAATAAATATTTATTATTTTATCACAGACAATCACGATATAGAAATATCACATCACTTTTTATTATAACGCACGGTTAGTGTGAATTCACTTTTTACACATAATAAAAATATATTTTTCTTTTTCTTTACCATATAAAACGATTACACTAACACTGACAGTTAATATAAAACTAACTTCACGCAATGACAGGATAATACGCGGGAAACGACAAAAGAGGTCGGGCTCTAAACAAATACTAGAGATGAATTTGGGTGTCCTTATTCTGATTGGTTACACGAATGGGCGGAGTTTCATTCATTTTATCTTCGTTTTATAACGTCGTAAGCGTCCATATATTTTTAGACGTTCCACTTGAACTTTTTTAGAGACGACTTGAGACTATAGACAAATAAATTGCTCTACTGTCTACTAACAAGTAGCTTATCTGCATGGATAAGAATTTTTTTGTTAAAACGTTTTTAGTGACAGGTAAAACTTTTTAAGAAGAAAATGTGTTGATGTATTTTTAACGTGCCCGTGTATTTTTTTTAAATAAAAAAAATGCGCTTAATCTATAATCATAAAAACTAAATTAACCTAATTTAACTAAAATCATAATCTTCCTAAATTCCATTTTTATAATAAAGCCATTTGATTGGTGTACATACTGGCCAATCACATCGCGTTTCCGATTGGGCGGAAGCAGGACGTTTATCGCGCAAACAAAATATACTTTCGTGATAGCTACTTAATCTAAGTGTCTGGTAACATTAATTTGCTTTATTTGTAATTATTTTTACACAAGTGACTCATTGGTTACGCCTCTAGGAATCAAAAATGAACAAATACTGTATGTAAAATCCAATAAATATTTGACGGAGTCGGACTTGTGTTTGTGTGTTTTTGGTTCCGCCATTATAGTTACCATCACGCCAAGGAAAAATATGAATAAAATTTCTTTTTTTTTACACAAAAATGCAGACGTTTAGCCACAGTCTCACCTAATGTAAAGTGAGATGTGGTCTATGGAAGGGCACGCCTGCCCAGGAGAAGTCTGTTTAACCGCCTAATTCTAGAGATGGTCGCCGACCACTAACTGTTTTAAAGCACAAGAAACTTATATTACAAGAAAACAAACAAAGGTATAATGGTTATCGTTTTTTAATTTATGTTAGTAAACAATACAATATCTATAGATATGTGGAGGAAGGAGCATCCTCGACCAATGTATAACACTGACCGAAGGCCCGTGGCCCAGTGGCTAAGTTGAACTTATACTTAACGGTCGAAATTTTGTCGCCTTTTAGTGTATGACGTCATCGCAGTGATTATAGATTGTAGATGCGTCTACAGAATTTCGAGGGTTTTATTTAGGTATAGATTATACATATAAAAATTACAGTGCATAAAAATTCTTCCCTAGTAAAATGTAGCCTAGTGGCTTCAGTGTGCGACTCGCATCATCATCATCACTGAGGTCTTAGGTTCGAGCCCCAGCTGTTCAACAATAAAATTTCTATATGCGCATTTAACACTCGCTCGTTTTTTTAATACACTGGTCTTCACTTAATGTTAAGTGATACCACCGCCCATGGACACTCGCACTGCCATAGGATTGCAAGCGCTACCGGCCTTTTAAGAATTGGTACGCTCCTTTCTTGAAGGGCTCTTAAGGTGAATAGGTTCGGAAATAAATCGATGAGTACCTGGTTCCACATAGTGTCGAGGTGATATGAATGGAATTTCGTATTCTGCCTTGACGTCCGATGGTGAAACTCAGCTTCTTCTAAATAACTCTAAATACTCTCCGTGGTAAATGCTATGGGAGATGCAGAGATACCCCACATCCCTTCGCAACGCTAATGGATCGCTCGTTGACGATTCGAACCGCTCTTCGTTGAATACGTACTGTGATAAACAATAGTCAGGTTAGAAAAAACAAATGATCACGAAACAGGTACAGATATTAGTGTGTTGGTTTTGTGAGTACGTGTTTGAGTATATATTAGAAAGTTTAAACTGTATATCAAGAAAAAACTCGATGTACGCACTGATTACCTACTTGGGTAGGCAAAATCAATGAAGACAAAAATTTTAACTGAACTAAGGAATATAACGCCATACTTTTATTGTTTCGTAATTCTAAATAAATATCAGAACGATTAGCAGAACGAACAATGTTTTTTTATACCTTGGTATAGTTATAAATGTAAAATTAGTCAACGCCATATACCTATTTCTTGTTACAAAATGGAATGGGTTGACACACAGCCTGGGATATCTAGATTCTACATGTCTTTATTTTTTAGTAATCAATTGTTTCTATTATTACCATAAATATATAGTCTATAATCTATATGAACACAGAGTACAAATTGTTCATGCTAAAGAAGCCAATAATTTCATTATAAAATCATATTTACACTATTTTAACTTAAATTAAACATAAAACTGCCGTAGTTATTTCGCTCGTGTTTATATAACTGTTGGTTTTTATGAATAACAAGGTTTCTCTTGATGCATTCTATTTAGCAATATGGATGCCCCTGTACTATTTTTAAACTGTTAATTGGTTACCCTAAATGTTAAGAAGCATCAGAACGCACTTGGAAATATGTTATAGAGTTGTAAAATACGTCAGTCACTGTAATATAAGCGATACGACCCTTTCGCCTATGAATATTAGAAAAGCGTCGGAGTTTAGAGGAATTAAAAAACCGTACCTCAGTAATTTGATAGTTACATTTATACCTGCAATAAAAAAATCAGTTAACAAAGTCGACTCTCGAGTTAAAATACTGAATAACGCCATCTAGTGTTGTGGTAAGAAGCGTAAACACTTAGAAAAAATATATTAGTATTGAAGAACCATACATAACCTAGTTTAAAACGGTCAATAGATGGCGCGAAACATAATTTTCATTGAATGTTTAATTTTTAAGGTCGGATTTTTTTAGAAAGACCATCTAACGCGTTTGCACTCCTTATAACGCCGAGATTTCTCAAGCTTCCGTAGAAATTCTCAAGAATTTCCGTAGTATGAAATTTATAACGATTTGTCAATTCCATAATTAGTTTTGTGTTGTCTTGTAAACAATTTATTTTACGAGAATACTTTTACAAGGCTATTTCTTATTACTGAGGGGGTGCTGTACTGGCTAATGTATTTAACATTGATCAGAACACAGAAAAGTTTTGGGATAAAATCCTTACAACCATAGTTGTTTTTCAGATAATGTTACCTTCGAATACTAAGATGTGGATATATATCTTATATGGGTATATAGCATGTTAAAATAAAAGGCCATAGATAAATTATAAAATTATTATTTCATTATTAAAATCTTCATTTGTGTAAAACATAATATCCACCAATGTATAAAATGGTGTATGATTCATCGGGTACAGAGGTACATAACATACATACATATCTGAAACAAAGGAGAAGTGTGATGAGTATAAAAATGTTAGAATCTATTGACAATTAAAGGTAATAGGTTGGTCATAAGGAAGCTAGGTATAGACAACATCTATGTAAAATACAACATTGAGGAAACTCCATAATATTAACTGAAATGTTCCAAAGTAATATCTATGCAGGTAACTACGAAAGCAATACATTTCATATTATGTATGTCAGAAAATGTTTTACACTTCAGTGAAACCACATGAATATATTAAAAATTATATTAAATATAAATTAACAAATAATACAACCAAAACTTTTTGCATGTGCATCTTTTACAGTTAAATTTTTTTAAGTGTAGTAGTTTAATCAATAGGCTACACCCTATTCAAAAGAACTTTGTACCTATATCTAAAGTAGAAAATTTTAACTTACTCATTCAATAGCAGACGCTTCCAAACTAACATAGCTGGCCCCCATATTCTCCTTATGCCGTGGCGAGGCCACATGGCGCTTGGCATTCTCTCCTTCATCAATATCACTAGCACAGACACCACACTTTAAGATTCCAAACACGTTATACACATATTTATTACGGGACAGCATATTGATATTATGCTTTAATTCCAAATAAAATCTAAACACATTTTCTGAATTTAATCTCTGCTTGAAGTGCTCAGCGTACACCAGATGGTTAAGTAGAGAACGTATAGAATTTGAATTACTTCCACAAACAGTGCAGACAAACTGGGCTCCTTCAGTATGCAATATGTAGTTACCATTCATGTAAACACTAATTATGTCTCCCTTGTTCGATTTCACTCTGTTCTCGGCAATGGCTGTTTGGTGATTTATGTCAGATAGAATATGTTTCACGGCATCAGATGTATCAGGGAATGATTGATCACAGATTGCACACTTGTTGTTGTGTATCTCGTTGGCTTCTAGAAGTTTTAAGTCTTCCTCTGGGTATAAAGCAGAGCGAATGAGCTTCGAAATTGTCTCAATATGCATAGAGCTATCAAAGTGTTCAACAATGGCGGAAAATGATGGCAAAGCAACATATACAGGACAAATAGTGCAGACAAAGAAATTTCCAAAACTTGCGTAGTATTCTGCGGGCCGGCAGTGATTTTTATAAAGCATAGCTAGTTTGTGAGGTGCTGCATTTCTCAAATGTTTCTTTTGGCGTATATGATTAAACAGTACCTGCCGAGGTCCTTTAAGTACCATTTCACAACATGAACAGTAGTTGGAGACCTTTCCCGATGGCTTAATAAAGTTTTCTATAACCACATGGTCTCGATTATGTAATGGTTTGCCAACACTGGCTAGGAATTTAGCCCAATCAAGACTTTTTGGACCCCACTCATCCTGCCCTGCCTCTGAATTGGTTTTCCTCCTGTATATTTTATCAGAAAGTCTACCAAGATGAGTTTCATCTAAAATGTGTAACACAACTTCATTAGAATCAATTGAAGTCTTGCAAAGGTTGCAATAAAATCCATTTCTATCGTGGTGTACGCTATGTTCATTCAAGAACTTTCTATTTATGTCCTTAATGTTCTCAATGGTTGATTCTTGCACACAAAATGGTATGTGTTTGTCACCTTGTAGAATGCACGTCAAGTTGTGAATATGGGTGTCGCTAAATATATGATTTAAAACACTGTCATACCTAAATCTTAAGGTATAATACTCGCAAGCCATACAAAAAAATGCAAGTTTCCCTGTACGGTCGTCAACTAATGTAAGTAACTTGTGATTCTTAAGCAATTTCACTACAAGATTCTCTATAGGCCCGTAGTAACGGTACTTCTTAAGTTGGTTCTTAAATGTTTTTTCAGGCACATCGGTTTCATCGTTTTCAAACGATTTATTCGCATCGGACGCGAAGTTTTGGTTAACATTATCCTTGATACTCATAATTATAGGCGCAACGGAACTTGTCTGTCCGGAGAAGTCAGTCATATTTATATCCTGACACAACTTATCATAGACACCTTGGTAAAATTTCACAGCAGCATCAATACTAGCTTCAGAATTGTCAGGTAGAAGTCTGACCAAGGATGCTTCAAGCTTTCCTGAGAACATTTTATCCAACCTTTCAGTAGGTTTTACCAATTTCATTAAACTTTCGATGTTTTGCGTTGGGGTTTCTCCGCACTCTAGAGCAGACAGTCGCCTAGACATATTTGGCAGGATTACTGGCTCAGCGACATCGATACTCTCTCTTTTGAGTTTAGGCTGATGTACTTCCAAGTTAAAGTGGCGTTGGAGCGACTCCATTAATGGTTCTTCATCGTTAACTTCAATTTCAATGTTACAGTCAGCACAAATATGGACAGGCTTGGCATTTTCAACGCTCAGTTCAGATTTCAATAATTCAGGAACTTCGCTGACTGGTAAGCTGTTGAATCTCTGCCGCTGAAGACTGCTCTTCTTTTCCGTAGTGAAGATATACTCAACTTCAACGCCTTCACGAGTTGTTAAGAATATCTTTCTGTGAGTGTCATCGAGATTTTTGAGATAACGCAAGACAATTTTACTTTCCTGCGTCTTAGGATCATGGATGACGTTACGGAAGTGGTTCGCTAGTCGCCTCACATCGTCGACTTTTCTAAATGAAAGTACCGTCAATTCGGATACCCCTCTTCTGATTTCTTCTATATCAGTCATGATTTATATTGCCAAAAACCCTATGGAATTGAAAGAAAAGACGTTTCTTGGATAGCCAAGATTTGAGTCAGATGGTGTGCCCGTACGGATGGATGTTGCGCTGTGCCGAAAGAGGTTGTTGTAATTTTTGACTGATTTGAACTATCACCGCATAGCAAGATCTGGAATAAAAAAAATTGAATTTAATATAAATCAGTTAAGAAACAACTGCCGGTCCAAAAAGACACTCACTTGTTCTGTTTTTATAACAATAAGAGATTCAGCCCTAAGTACACCAACATTCAACATTTTATAATAACCCTTATTGCAAAGCGTTAATATTTATATTTGTATATATTAGTACAGATTAACAGAAATTAGTCTTGTTTTTATGATAGAGGAATTAGTTTTATTGTATTATACATAAACAGGTATATTAATACTATGTAAAGTAAATGAATAATAACTATTTAAATAATAATAATATTAATCTTATTAGTATAAGCCAGACCCAGGAATTCATAATCCAGAAATAATATATTAAATATGATGTGTGAATAGTAAATACCACGAACCTATAATGTTAATGAAAAATACAAGTGTAAAACTACAATATATGATAAAATATTTAAAAAAGTCCAGACATGCAGGCGGACGAGGCAGTCCATAATTAATATTTGTGCTTTTAGTTATTACGTAAACAGTATTTCTGGCAATATATTAAATATATGTAATACCATATAATAGCTTATTCACCACAAAGTAATGTTTAAATATAAATATGATCAATAACAGGCAGAGGTTACCATATCAATATCAAAATAAGTCTTAATCTACAAACAAATAGGCAAACACTTTTAGCATATTCCAGTTCAAAAGTTTGTCATTTCCTATGAAATAATGTAGTACAGTTTTATGCTCTTTATAGTATTTTTTATATTATGTGTAGGTAGTTCTTATTATTTAATGAGGTAGTATGTAGTCTGTATTAAGTTTAGTTTTTAGTGTGTAATGCTCCCATTTTCCAACCACATACACATATGTTAATAAAAGTAACCATAAAACTATGGTGTGTTTAACTAATTACTACTCAATTGTCACTTCTTTTAAATATATCTGGCCAATTATTTAACCTACCTACCTTACAGTCAATGAACGTGTTGTAAGTCCGATTTCTTGAACTTCACTACTTATTATTATAAAAGTGGATTACAAAATTACTTCTGTTATAGAGCTCTACAGTATTTAAGTATTCCAAACCAATCTACATTCTTATAAACAATACCAAAACATTTTTCCTTATTCCCAGTAATGTACTAACAATTTGTACTCAAGAAGAAAATCAGTTTTACTTGTCAATTACACTGTAAGCCTATTATAAACATTGTTTATTTAAAGTAATAAGTATACAAAGTTTAATAAGAGGGTAAGTGAAAAAAGTTTTATGGAAGTTTCATATTTCTTAAATTCACAACATCAATGAATTAATTTCTGCTATCAATGAAATAGAATTATAACTACTTCAATTTTAAACTATCCAATAATCTAATAATTATAAGTTGTTTATAAGAATATTTCAGTTACTTCTACACGAATATAGCTACTTTATACTACTAGTTTCGTAATAGTTTTAGATTTTTCCAGTATTTACATATTACATCTGAGATGTCACTAATATAAGAAATAGATAAACAATACGTCACTAATGCGCAATCTTGTTTGGTACCATATCACCTCTAAACCTATAATATAAAGTTGGTCCGAGATATTGAATTATTGATTACTAAGTATACAAACGCATATATGGCGAGATTTTAAACAGGAGTCGTAATGTAAAGCCAATATAAGAAATGTTGTACGTTGAGGTTAGAATGATGTTGCATTTACCTGAGAAGTGGACAAAGACATTCTTTGTAAATATTAACACGAATCACATAATGAAAGGATCTGAATATTACCTGAAAGTCTTGATTTTGTGCATGGCAGCAAGAACCGCCTATAAAAATTGTACGGGCATTTGGTGACAGCTTTGTGGTGACATGATAAAAAAATTCGATTCACGATTTGATAGGTCATCGGTAATAGATTTTTATTTCATAGACTAGATCTAGAAGAGGCAATAAAGTTCATAGAATAGAATCCAATTATTAATGATTAAATATCTGTAGAACTTACAGCACTATTAATAAAAATAAAATTGAGAAGAGTGAGATTTTGGCTAGATATTCGTTTATATTCTTCGTTTATCTTGTTATTCTATTTTTTTCTATATTTATTCTGTGGTGTAAGCGCACGAAGCAAATATCTATAAACTGTGGTTATAAACAAGAATAAATTTTCAAGAATATTATAATGTAATATCACATTACAATTTTAGTAAATATTTTGCCTCAAGGAAAAGTACATTGACTTTTACCCATATCATTTATGTATGTGCTTATATATTTATAATTTCATTTATTCTCTAAAGCTTAATTAAGACAAGATAATTAAATATGGAGGAATTAGAAAATGATAAAAGTGAAGTAGACTTTGAGGATTCAGGTGATAACAAATCATCAATGGAAATATCTTATTTAGACCATAATGAATTGCAATATACAACTGAAGCTGATACAGTGTGTGATATGTGTTCTGCTGAATTTCTAGATGCCTCTGATCTGCAGACTCATTTGAGAGAAGTTCATTTCAAAGGTGAGAAGTCTAAATGTTATTGTACCTTCTGTTTGAAAATCTTCTCAGACGTTGAAGATTTCATGCTGCACATTCGTAACGAACATTTGCTGCATTTAAAGTGGTGTGTCCACTGTTACCGACTCTTCCCTAATCTTGAAACTAAAATGGCCCATGAAAATAAACACAAGTATCGTCCAAAGCATTCTATATTCTGTTCCCAATGCAATAAGTGTTTTGCTTATGATTTTGATATTTCTCAACATGAATATGAAGAACATGAAAACAGTGAGGGTGTTATGATTAATCATGGATTTTCTCTTTTATCTTCTCTGCTAAATATGAATGTAAAATCATTTTTTGGGACGTTACCGAAAAATTATATTTGTATGTGTAAGACTCCATGCCAAAGCATGCATAGCTATATTGACCACCTTAAAAGGAGCTCATGTAAGTCATATACATGTGACTTATGCTGTAAAGTGTACTTTAAAAAAACACGCCTTGTCAAACATGTAAATACGCATACATTGAAAAAGAAAAATCATTCATATTGTTTAAAATGCAATAAACATTTTACCTTTAGAGCTTTAAGAGAGCATAAAAAAACTTGTTTTTTGATCAAATGTGTGGACTGCAGTCTAGATTTTGACACTGTTCAAGAATTAGCTAATCACAAGAATCAAGCTCACAAGGAGACTGTAACTTTGGCACGCTGCAAATTATGTGATAGGCAATTTGTTGGTGATGCTACACTTAGAAACCATGTTAGAAAAGTTCATCAACACAATTTACACCTCTATAAATATCTGTGTGTTTATTGTGACCGTGTTTTTAACCATCCTAAACTTTTATTTGGTCATTTCTTCTCAAGGCATAAAGAATTATCACCCTATACATGTAAAATTTGTAACACTCACTTTAGAATTCGTAAAAAATTTACTTTACATGTAAGAACAGACCACAAAAATGTGGGATTCGTAGAATTTGATGAGAAGTTCAATGTATATTTTGTTGAGAAAAAGTCTGAGAACCCATTTATTCCCCAGAGTATTTATTATGAAAATTTGAAAGATGACACAAGTGAACAAATTGATGGTGAAATTAAGAAGTCCTTAAACACTGGAGCTAGACAGAAAATAATTACATTACAAGAAATACAATCAAATTCTTCAGATTCCGATGCTCCATTATTAAAAATTAGCAAGAAGAAAAAATCTTTAAAAAGGCGGAAGAAAAACAAGTTTATGTGTAAAGTGTGTAACAAGAATTGTTTCACATTGCAAAATTTTAGACATCATATGAATTTGCATGTAAAAATACAACCAATACATTGTATAAAATGTGATCAATCCTTTAAATCTGAAAAGACTCTTAAAAGACATTTAAAAGAATATCACAAAAACTCAAAATTAATAGAGACATTACAAAAAATTAAAGAGAGGAAGAAGACAGTTGTTGCCACTGAAAATCCGATTGAACCAAATCATGATTTCATGAAAACCCTGATAAAAGTTGATCCTGCACAATCACCACCGGCAACATTGAATATGGTTAAATCTAGCAAAAACTTGTCTGTTCAAAACTTCTTTGAAACCTTTAAACCTGACCAGACCGAGAAGGTAAGAATTGAAAGTTCAGTGACAATGAAGCTGACTACAGAAAGAAAAAAAATGAATATTGTTCTTAGAAAATGTAGTTTCGCACCACTCACATTTGAAGGACTAAAAATGCCCCAAAAATTTGTTGGTACCGCCGAGGAATCGCCAACTGTTTCTATAAAAATTGTAGAAGGTGAAACACGACATGCAAATCTGAACTATGGAGATAGAGTTTATAAGCAAGCAGATGTGTTGACTATGGAAGCAGACCATGCTTATTGTGAAGAGTACATTTACGTAGATAATGATGATAATCGATTCAATGAGGATTATATTGGTGAAGAGAAAACTAACATTCCAGAAGTAGCGGAAGAAATAATGTTATCTACTGAAGAGTTTCAGCCTTTGCAACAGACATTCACCATCCCAGATATGCCAGAAGCAATCAAATCATTTAGGATAGGAACATTACAAGCGGAAGCGCCGTTCTACAAGATTATTAAACTTGAAGATATAGTTCAAACAGAACAAAAGCCAAAAACACCAGAGAAGAAAGTCGTAAAATTATCAGATGGGCTACAATTAGTAACAGTGAATCCACTAGCACATCTTATAAAGGAGGGAGATATTCATAAAAAGAAAACAAACAAAAATTACTATAAACCTATAGAAAGAGATATAAAAGAGGCAATAAAAAAAGCTATGGCGGTAAGAACTGTAAATAAACCAAAGAAAAAAGTTAAGTCAAAAGCAAGTGCAAAAGTTAAATCTACTAAAAAAAGTTACTGACAAAGTAACTTCAAAAAAAAACACAATCATGCTAGACATTGCTTGCAAATTTTGATGGTTGATATTTTTTGCGTATCTATAGTTGTTATATGATTGTGTATCTATAGTTATTATATGTATTCTAAAAAGGAAAATATATTTTATTTGTGTATAATCTAAATTTGTTAATAAATTGTATTGTTTACAATTGGTTAGCTAATTCATATTCAGTAAAAAAATAGTAGACAAAATTAAACATTGTATTCAAAATGGAATAAAATTTTCGGACAGATATAGTAGAAGTTGTACAGTTATATATCGCTTGCCCTGGGGAAAGCGTCATAAAGCATTATTAGGACTGTTTTAATATTTTCTCATTTTGACTTCCTTAAGTACTATAACTGTATTTTTTCCGAATTTTTGCAAAGCATTGATACATATATATTTTATATGTATGTATTAAATGTAATATATGTATATATTTAATGAAAGCTTTTTTTCCTGTTCGACGATTTATACATTGTTGTTATGTATTTAGTGTAAATAATTAGACTGAAGATCAAAAGTTTTTTACGATTGTTTCTCCGTTACACGGACAAACAGTAAACGCATATTAAGGCGGTATTTAAACATATATTTGACGAATGTCTAGAATCTAATAATTTTTTACCACTTTTCGCGGAAATGTTATGACCTTGGTGAAACGAGAGGTATATTATTACCACTCTTTGTTTTAAAACTGTCGCAATTAAGTTATATGAATATTTGGTAAAATTAAAATTTTAACTAAAACTATATTTATGGTTGTTGCAATCTATTTCAGGAAAGTATAATTAGGTAAACGAAGCGGTAAGAAAATAAAAGATACTGGCAAACTTCTTGAGCATTAACCAAGGGAGTGGGGGAAATTTTGCGCATCGTACACGGCGGGACACAAACGTCAACTGATTTACCAATAACGCGATCGACACGTTACTCTCCCAGTGATACCTAAAAACCGCTTCTGCGCAGGCGCAGGGACATGTTCAAGATGTCTGCCGGTATTTGTAAAAAATGCTCATAAAATGATAATTAATTAATCTTCTAGAAAATCAAAAATATTGCTAGAAACTCTTATGATGAGAATAAGTCTTGGTGTTGTCAAAATAATTATAAGAATTAAAAATAAAATCTCAAATATTCCGAAAATATTTATTACAAATCAAAAATTATTCTTAACATAACAAACTCTAATTAGAAAACTTTTACATTACAATATAATCCATTGCTACGAAATACCAATTTTTAATTAAAAAATTTGGTGCTTATGTCAATTTTCATTAAAGACGAAACAGTGGAAGATGCAGAAATGTGTCTGCCCTGATACAGGGCAAAGTAATTATACCAAACGCACTCCTGCATATATTTATTCCTAAGACTTGAATGCAATTTTGAGCTTTAAGCTCTGTACAATTGTCACAATACAAGGTTAATGTGTCAAGGCGGCAAAATGCTAAAAATTTGGAACCTTGCCCCAACGAAATCCCTTCGACTGAAGTGTTAGAAGAAAATACTTCTATGATGCACACTAGTTGATAAAATAATCCCGTACAGTTGATGATGAAGTGCCAAAATTGTATTTAACAATTTAATATATAGTATAGAAATTAATTCAAAAGAATTGATCGAGAGATCAATTTATACGGATAACTTAATGATATTTAACCCTTATATTCTTTTTGCTAATTTATATTTCCAAAGTATCTTATTTATAATCCCATAAACAGGATTGCTGTCAAAAATGCAAATGAAAATTTATTTTGAATTCCTAAAATGAATGACATGAAAATTTTTCTACAACAAATCACTTTGAATCCTACTAAAACATCCTTTGTAAACATACTATAATAACCCGCAATTAGTTAAATAATGTTTTTTACATTTAGTTTCTCAAAAAACATTCAACTTGAATCTTAGATGATATATATACAATTATTTCTATTTTATTATAAAAACTATTACAATTTACATAAATGCGTTAAAAGGAACGAGTAAACCAATATTTTACGCATCGTTATTGACTAAAGACGAATCGTTGTTCTAACGATTGTTTATCAGACGTAATAAAATTCATTTGAACGCATTTTTACAATGATTATTTCCTACTAAATTTAGGTAAAATTAACATAAAAAATATGACAAAATTTTAATCACACAGCAAATTTTTACATGCATTTTTTTCCTTGTAACTTTGTTCCTAGCTATGTACAGCTGTTCTATGAGAAGAGAGGGGAGAGCTCTGTGTTGATTCCAAGCAGAATTCCGAAGCTTGGTCCGATAGATCCGACGTAATCTGTAATAAAATATCCAAGGATTTTAGCATTTAATATTTTCTTTTTAATTTAATATTTTTAAAGGAGCAAGGGGCTTAATTAATTAATATAAATATAGGTCCTGTCGGGCCATAAATAGCAGTAGATATGTGTACGCTCTCTCAAATACTCTCTCGCACTCTGACTTCTGATTGGTCTTTACGAGTGTTGTTGTTTTTCTATAAATATAAATTCTTTTGTTACGACACTCATAACATTACTTACGTTTAGTTACGCAATACGCACAATAGGGGATTTATTCTTTAACGTGGTTTTGAAGAAATTATATTATTGATAATTAATATCCATAGAAAAGATAAAAAACGTCCCTTTTCAGCAACATCAATACAGTTTCTCTATGATTAAGTCGAAACAAGTTTTTTGTCTTATCAATTAAAACTTTTATTATCAGACAACGAAACATAATTCCTATAAATACTTAACATAGTTTAGCATATCAATATGTACCTCTACAATTGCTACGCACGTCACTACACTTCTCATCATTTTTATTTATTAAAAAGGAGATAAACACAAATTAATTGCCTTAAGTGTCCAGTGTGTATATCACTGATAACAACAGAATAATAAATAAAATTTAAAAAAAAGGGGCAATCTCCTGAATTTTTTTGTAAATGGCAATACCTTATAGTGCGCATGCGCAGCGCAATCTGGCGGCAAGTCCAAGTCCTGTAGCAAGGCAGCGAGATGGGCGGAAACGTGTCCCCCGGCCAGGGCCAGTTGCACCAACCTCGCACCCATTTCTGCCCGAGCGGCCAACGCACGCGGTGATCTATTTATATCATAAGATTTATTATTTGGTTTATATTCAGATTACACTAATTAAAGAGTATTAAAAAACTCACTTGCTCCTAAATAGGGTAAGCGCCCTGCAAGCCGCGGCCAATCGCGGCGTAAGGGCCTCCAACCGACACGCGACACTGGACCTATCTTCCGCCTCTTGCCCTTCCGCGGCCGACACCAACCCTCGTATCTGGCAATATTGGAGTCCATTAAAAAAAATAGAAATAAATTGAAAAATAAAAACATTTTCTCTTCTGTGAGTATGTATTACGTAACGAATTTTGCTCTTGTGAAACGTTACGATGCGGGGATTGAATTACGCGTTATTGATCATATTATTTTACAGGTTCTGAGGTTCTGACCTAAAAAGGTTGTAGCACCACTGATTTATTTTATTTATTTATTAATTCAATGCAGAAAAGGTGATACCTCATCACAAACATAGATGTAATGGTACAGAGCCTCCCCTCCACTTTCCCATCCGCTGACTTCATTGCGACGCGCGGCCTCGCTCAACTTCTCTATTATCGGCTGGACGCTTTTTACATTATCTGGAAAATATCAAAATAAACTAAAATATAAAAAAATCTATAATTCCACAAAAAATCCTAAAATGCGCGACCTCAAAGGCCGATGCCACACAGTACACAAGTTATATATATTATTTATTTTATATAGAATATGGGAAAAACGGGCACAAGCCCAGTCACATTGCCAGAGGGCACACAAGTGTGTTGCCAGTCTTTCAAGAACTCGTACGCTCTTTTCGGAAATACTTCAGTGGGCAGCTGGTTCGTCATAGTTCTCGGACGTGCGTCGAGGTGATAGACGTGACAGTACTTCATGTGGGGCCGATTTGACAGCGAAAAGAATTTTTCCACATTTTATATACTTAATAAAAACTTTAATTATCCGTTATCTCTTAATTAAGGTCAAAAAGTATTTTGTAAATAAACTTACCGGATAATACAACTTCGGGAAGCAATTGTTCAACGAGTACAGAATGCGCCGCATTCCACGCGCCTGCGCCGACCAGACATTCTGCTTCTAATTGGGGACGGTGCTGGAAAGGTTTTTTTTTTAATTAGGCTTTTCCAATACTAAAATAGGCTTTATCCAATAACTCAAAGACCAAAACTTCCTTTTGTGATTTGCGCTACTTTTTTATAATTTATTTTAGTATTTTTTACATATGTCAGCCTCGGAAATTTAAAATAAAATTCGGAAATTCAGACATTTAAAATAACCACAGACGTCGAACGTCGCTTTTACATAATTTACAACACAATTGACGTTTAAATGGCAACATTGTCATTTTTAATTCTTGAACTAGCCTGACAGACGAAAACCAGTTACGGATAGACCCTTTTCTGTTGACAACACTGTTACGTAATTATACTCTGTAATATTGATATCTAATATTTAAAAAAATCTAAGTATATATATAGCATATACATATTATTTATTAATTCTTATTATTGACACTTTACATTGACATCTTTCTATTGACATACGCATTTCGCACGCAAGCACAAAAAATGGTGTTGTCCCGCGCGTACGTATTCGTGCACGCAGCTTGGGGCACTGCTGCACTGCTTTTTCACTTAAAGTTATATGCCCATATACTTATATGTTATATATATATTATATTATATATTTAATATTTATAACTATATCTGTGGAAAAATTAAATAACAACTGTATCTGAACTGATGTTTGAATACAGCTTACGAACCTCGTATTTCGCTCTATGAGCCCTAGCGAGCAGCAAACACTTCTGTGGAACTCCCAACTTCTCAACAAACTCAAGACGAGCCTTCACTGAGGAATCAGCCTCCGCCGGTGCGTGGCGGCCAATTAGCTCTTGGATGAGATGAGCACGGCTGGAATTGAAACAATTTTTTACTATTGATTTGTTTAACAGACTTAAAAACACAATTAAATTCTAAATATAACAGTATATCTATATAAAACACCACAAACAAGAATTACATGTGTGTTACGTGTGTCTGTCGTCATTGTAACTCCTAAACGAATGGACCGTTAATGTAGTTTTTATGTAAGAATCGTGATCGAGATGATTCTTAATGAATTACGATAATCTTTTCAAGCTTTTACAATCTTAGTATTGTCTTTTGTTAACATAGCTTTTACACATTTAAAGAAAACACTTTTTAACCGGATTGAACCTATGTATTATCATTATAAACTTATAATTATTTTAGAGTTAGGGGCAATATCCCCGGAGTTAATATCGATACTGCCGGGCAATAAATACAGATAATACAACTATCTGTACAGTTGTGATACTTTTTGACATTCAACACCTTTTGTCTTCAGTCACCGTGACCACGCACGCTGTAAAGCACGCGAAACATTTAAAAATGTCGGAAAAATTTAAAATAATTATAAGTTTACAATAATACATAGCTTCAATCCGGTTAAAAAGTGTTTTCTATAATAGTTTACAATCTTTGTTTGCGGCAGAATTCTTACACGCACTTGTAATTTATTTGTAATATAGTTGACGTACACGAGATGTACACAGCTCTCGGCCACATCACTCTCCTACTATCCCCGATACCATCGATATATTTAAATGTTCGCAGAGTGAATTCACAGTAGCGATATTGTGTAAATTATGTGTTTAATATTATATATGTACTTTATTATATTTTAATTATTTAATGTTTTTCGACATTATCGTATTGGCAGAGTCTGTAAGGATAATATTTGTATTTCTGTAATAAATAAATAATTCACCACCGAAATTACTATAATTTGAAATGTATTGAGGATTTGATTTATTACGATCCCGCTTGTATCGGACCGTTTAGAAATAACGACGTTAAATTTAAGTACCTTGAATTTATATTGATTATTTATATATTATTTTATCTACTACTATGTTCGTGACTGTTTTTAATGAAACATTTGTAACAAATTCTAGAAATCCAATTCAGATATTGCGACCGGAGACAGCCGCCAAAGACACAAAGTTTTATTTCTTTAAAAAAACATATTATCATATGTTTACAATCACACGGATGTTTAGCTTATCTTTTGTTTATAGATATCAGCTAAGTGGATACGTACGTTACGTTTCAGAGTTAAATTTTTGGCTCAGGTTCAATGTGTTAGGTAGGTAGGGTGGACTCAATTTCCGCACTTAGACCGTATTGGTCCGTTGTGCGTTGAGTCCTGGCTAGTTTAGCCAGCCTAACTTTCCAGAAGCACAGAAGTCTTTTCACAGGCTTCAAGAAGCGATCTCTGTTCCGAGGATTTTTGTACGATGATTAGCCACAGCCTCGCATTCCAGGACTACGTGGGGTCGATGTGTTATTCTGAGTATTTTTTAAATGTATCAGTGAATAACTGTGTGCAAATGTTTTTAAAACTAAATTAATATAAACTATACACGTGTACGTGTCTTTATCTCAACGACTGCCTGTAACGACTTTAGGATATAACGACGAAATTAGAGCGGTCCCTTCCTGTCCATATACTTAGAAAATATTAATGGATAGCAAAAAGTTATCTGTTAATAACAAAAAATTGTAAAATAAATACATACATTTTATCATCCGGATGGTAAAGAAGCGCCTGGACAGCTAAATGCCACTCGCCATAACCCTCCAGCTGTTCCGCCAATCCTATGATTGACTTAATTGTCGGTTTGCCGAACCAACAACCCAAGAGAAAGCTGGAAAAAATAATATATACAATGAAAGAGCTATAGTATGCCTAAAATTATTATGTATAGCTAGGTAACATTAAAAAGGTTTAGAAAATGAAAAAACGGCTTATTGTAGAAAGTTGCCAATATTTTTATTGTTTTTTTTGAAGTAATCTCCGTTTCTCTCTACACATTGTCGCATTCGATGGAACCACTGAGAAAAACAGTGGGCCCATTCTTCCTTAGGGATCTCTTCTGTGGCATTTTCAGGGCTCGTAAAGCGAATATCTCACCTGCCTATGAGTCTATGGGCAGCACTTAACATCCTCCTGCCCGTTTGCCCTTTATTTTATATAAAACACGGCATAACCAATATCTATCATGGCCGTATTGTAGAATTTATAAATATACGTAAACAAAGCTGCGCCGGAGCATCTAACGTTGAATAATGTAACTATTTTATTAGTTTGACAATTATACATAACTTAACTTCTTATATGACATAAAAACTAATATGAAATTTGCTGATATTTTTATGGCTGTTTGTGTGAATATAATAATAGATTTTTTTTATAATTAATTATTATCGATACATAGAATATTATATAATTAAATTATTCAACAACAAAACATTGTTGCGTAAATAGTCAATGCAAGAAATCTGTTTTCGACGACAAATGTTATCGAATACATTATTCTATATTTATACTAATTAATATAATTTATTATTATATGTAGTTAAAAGAATTATTAGTTGAGCAATTTTTGAAAATGATATTTTTTTCTATTCGACCATAACATAATATAGTCAGTCTTACCTCAGGCTATAGTCAATAGGATGAGGCGTGTACGCAGCGGGATGGAAACAAGGCCTTGTGTTGAACGCACGCGCGCGTATCAGCTCGTAACGAAGGTCTAGGATCCGACGCGACGTGCCATTCTGAAACACAAAAATTTGATAAATGTAAATATTAAGACTAAATCAAGAATATATTATTAACTGTATTGTTTTACTATTGTAATATACAATTAATTAATAAGCGTAATATATAATTGTATTAGTATATTTAAATAAATATCTTAAATCGTAAGAACAAACAAAATATATATTGTTTACCTTTATGGAGTAAAATGTGTATGTTTGAAAGTATTTACCGTGTCAATAGAAACCGTGTACTCCTGAAGATAATCAGGTGTCGGCAGACGCATGTTGACACTCTCTTCTGGCACAGTGGTCAGATCCACGTTCGACTCCCGGCTGAAGAGTTCTTCGTATGTACGCACTATCTGCTCTAGTGTTGGTATTTGAGGGCAGAGATATCTGAAAAATATTGTCTCTTATTAAAGGATATATATTCGTTTCGAAACAGGAGTGTTCTATCTCTTTAACAAGACATAACAGATGTCAAAGCAATACATACTTGATAAAACACATCTTTGTTTTTAATTTTGTGTATATTATATAATAATATTTTAAAAAAACACTACAAAATAATAATCAAACATGAATACATGTCCAATCCAGAAATGCATATCTCAAAAACTACTGAAACAATTTTGATGAATCTTGTGTTGTTCCCAAAGTTGGAGACCTCCTCCGACTTTGGATCATCTTTCAGTTTCCAATTAGTTTCAATAAATCTAACTAAATATCGCAGTGTATTGCGATCTAGTTAGTTGGGTACACTGCCACAGGGACCAAACTTTTTAAATATGTTTTTATTATTTTTTAATTATTTTTAGTATTGTTTAAGTAGTTTTTAATAAACGATATAATATCTAACTAAAAATTTAAGGCCTAAAACAGTTGATATATTATCTAATTCCAAAAATATCACAAACATACAAAACAAGCCGATAATCTTCTTTTAAAAAGTCGGATATAAATAGAAATCTTACCTGGCACAAACATTGAGCACCCTCAACCAGTCAAGAGCTTCAAGCTCTGCGGTAGGGCTTCGCCCCGCCAGCAAAGACAGTATTGCCCTTTTGTGGCTCGAGATGAGGGAATCAGCGCCGCATTCCTGCCAGATGTTCAGCTGACGCGATACCAGAGTCTTGAAGTATGGGTCACCTATAAAATTAATTAATTCTTCCTTTAAATTTCTTCTGTACAAACATTATCTGTCCACATCGTATCCCTAGCTTTCTTACTACTTACTGACGTGAGACTTATCTTAAATTATTGTGATTTATGTGTCTTTTTACTTTGATTTTTTAATGTATCATCTTTTTAGTTTAGTTTTGTCTTAATAACTGTGTATAACATGTATTTTTTCACTTCTTGCCTATCTTATGTAATACTTTTTTTTTCTTTACTCACAGTGTTAGCCTGTAAGAGATCGCTCGAAAGCGATAAGGCCGCCGGTTGTCCTCCTTTTGATTTAATTATGTTCATTTTTTTCATATTGTAATGTTACGAAGTGTTAATAAATAAATAATTTACTTTATGAAAAGATTTTTATTTACAAAATACAAAAACAGTTATTTCTAACTGTAATTATAACTTATTATTAACATCTATTAGTCAGAATGTCCTGCAGACATATCAGCAGCCTGGGAATCCATTCGGCGGTTTATCTTGTCCACTCACTCGTATCTCCTACGACGTGGTCGTACGTACGTAAGTGATTTGTGTACTTTTTAGAACATACATTCTTATTCATAAATAATAAATCCGTCGAAGTGATTTTAACTTTTTCCGACAAATGTAAAAATATTTTATGTATCTCAATAAATCTGTTTTAGTTTTCATGTCTTGGACAGTGTTTAATTAAACACCAATGAAAAATTCAAATGAATCAAGTAATACCGAAACAGTTCTTCTTATGGAAGAACGTTATAGTCCAAAAATGCTATTAACTGATATGCAGCTACTTTTAGGGACCATAGGTTCGCCAAGATCTTATAACGAACACGTTCACGATGTAGGGCGTCACACCAACGCGGCGTATAATATGGCGTAAATTGAACCCTTAACATTGGTCACAAGTCTTGGTTTACCAACTCCAAAGGTTTTACAAGCTTATATATTCTTTATTACCGTGTGAACTTAAATTTTCCGCGAACACGTAACACGTACGTTCAGGAATACGTTTCGACTATACAAACAAATGACATCTTAAAGTAAAAAATCATTTATTCATATAGGTTAGACGATGTACACTTATAAACGTCAATAAAAAAGAAATATACATTAAATGCTTCTAATTTTACATTTACTGCCAGTTTTCAAATCAAGGGCGTAGAACGGAAGAGAAGAACTGGCAATAAACTCTCCGCCACTCTTATTAATCGCCAAGTTTTTTTATTGTATTTTACAACGTTTGTAAGGAGCTTCAACCATCACACCATGTCCCACATGACATCCTCTCCAGCAGGAGGCATGGTGAAATAGGCGCACGCTTACATTCTCGTGGGAACAACACGCAAATACGTAGGCAAAAATAACTAACATCACCGCATATACGAGTTCAAGTCAATCTATTTATATACAAAAGCGAATTTATTGATTTTTAAGTCTGACGGTATTTTTGTTTCTTTCCATCTAGAATATATCGCATTAGTGTATATTATGGGATTAGTGACTAACTTCAGGCATCTTATAAAACATTGCATGGATTAAGTTCGGTGGCGCTTGTTGGAGGGTTCAAATATATGTTACATGAAACTTTTTGTTTGAAGCTGGGTGTCAAATGGCTATCTTTTAAAACATGAGTTAACATAAAATTAGGGGTAGTGGGGTTGCGACGCTAACAAAAACTGTAACTTATTGAAGGGTTCATCAATCTAAGTAACACTTACAAGTGTAGTCAATCCTTTGGACATTATCGGAAACAAAAATGTTATATTACAATTTATTAATGTATTTATTTATCAACACTTCGTTGCAATAATATAAAAAGTGAACATAATTAAATGAAACTGGGGGCCTTATCGCTCTCGTGCGATCTCTTTCAGGCAACCACTGTAAGAAAAAAAATATTAAATTGGATAAGATAGGCAAGAAGTTTCGCGTGCTTTACAGCGTGCGTGGTCACGGTGACTGAAGACAAAAGATGTGTAATTTTTGTTTTATTAACACACACATTCAGAAATAATATAAAAAAATAACACCTACGTTATTTACCTCTACTCTTTTCTATAGAAAATTATAAACACTACGTATTTTAAAGATTAAAAAGAAACAAGCTTTTAGTCAAAATAACTCACCATAAGCCTGAGCGATCAGTATTGCCATATTGAAATCACCATTTTCCCTGCAAAGCTTGCAGGCCTCCAGGATTCTACCGCCCAGTAATAACGTCCAGACACGGGCGCTGTGACCATCTTTTTCTGAAAATCACATTTATAAATGCATTTCATATATGTACATTATCTAAATTAACATGCATGCTCTAATAATATAAAAAAATATTAAGGAAAATAGAATAAAATCTTATTTTAGTTTTACGATACTCTATCTAACTCTACCGAAATGAGAAATAAATACTTTTATCCTATTCCAATTCAATTATATGGCAACCCTACAGTCTGATATATAAATCAGCGCCATCTAGAGGAAGGTACTGACAAACAATAAATACTAATTGACAAAAAGATGAAGAGACTACGGGCGCAATAATCACAAGCACAGAAAATTCTATGTAAAGTAGTTAAATCAGAGAGTTAATTGAATCTCTAAACAGTTAATTAAAAATCGATATTCAATCAAGTCGCTAAAGTTCCATGAGACAAGTGAATGAATAAAACGTTTAACGAGTTTCCTAAACGTTCCTAGGCAACAAAACTATCCAATCCATTTACAATAAAGCAAAAAATAAACATATAAATTGCAGTAAATCTGCTTACGTAATACTTGAAACCCCAATACTATATCTACGGTATATGTTACAAGCACTTTTATATATGACAATTTTGGTAAACATAAATGTTACAATAAAAATTTAAGTTAAGCAGAAAAAAAATTACCAGCAAAACAGCGGATTAGGTACGAGATAGACACTTAACAATGCTTTCCTTAAAATAGATCGCATAACCGAATATATCCAGCTTCGGATGAGTACTGTTTAAACCGTTATACTGGCAAAGAAAAAAAATAAAAGAAAGAGAGGTGCCTGAAGTCTTAAGTTGGTTTTTGCAGGCAGATTTTGAAAAACTCTGCTGATTAAACCTTGGGAATATATACGAGACAAAAAATGTACGTACGTCATAATTTAATGTTTGGGTAATTTCCTTTTTTATACCAAAGTTTGTTAAATTATATATATATATATATATATATATATATATATAATTTAAATATATATAAATATCGCTCCAACAACGATAAATATGCTTCAATCATAATTTACTTACGTTTACTTCTTGTCTTTATTAGAAATATTGCGACTTACATTAAAAAATATTATCTACATAAAATAGTTTTAATAAGCATTCATTGTTACCATCTTCAGGGTCAATGTCTACTGGCTGCGATAATTCATCATCAGTGACTTCGGCGACTGCATTTTTCAACCATTTCAAAAGATCCTCGTGACGGCTCACGATAGCTTGCTCGTCCGTTCCCGGTACACCTGTTAAAAATACCTTTAGACTACAGAATTTCTATCATAGATAATATAAAACTTTATTCGTGACAGAATTATGGTCCTCACACTGGGGAGCTTGTGTTGTGGATGATTAGATAACAATTATTCCGTGATACATGGTGCATGTTTAAAACAATTTTTTAAAGAAAAAGTATAACAGTTGTGTTACCTTTATGAATAAATGTGTTTTACTTTGACTTTGAATAACAAGTTGCTAATAGAATTCTCGGAAATATAATAACGAGAAGCGCCACAACTCTTAGTCTGGAGAGCAGATTTCTGTATCAGTGTTGTGATCATTTTCCTAGAGCAAGTACAGTGCCACATATTTTTCTTGGCCGGCGGCTAAAATTTGTACAACCGTCGCCATTTTGAAATGTCAGACTGACATCTAATAAAAATTAAACTAAATAGTATTTATTTTTATTCCTTGCATTAGTAATTACAATGACAAAGTTTTAATTAACCGTTCCGATTGCTAGGTATTATATTAATATGTAGTAGGTAACAAAACCTATCATATCAGTTGTTCCTCAGTTTGTGTCACATTTATTTTAGCCTAGAACTGTATTTTCTAGATACTAGTACACATTGTTTTATTAAGACATTTCAATAGAATATTAAGTTGCATTACTTCAAATTATTAGACCTATAATGGTTAATTTTTATTTACTGGCAATACTAATATTCATGACAGCGACGCTATTATGTAATCTCTATGATTCCGACTAAAGGACTCTGTATCCACGGTTGTGAAAAAAAAGCGACGCTTTTACCAGCTAAATAAATACACTTACCATCATTGAGAAGATCTTCACCCCAGAGGGCTTCGCACAATTTCCAAACTTGTACGCTGTACGAGCTTGACACGCCGAACTGTTGACAAGATTACGTCTATTTAGATAAATACTAATTTGATTTAAATATATGTTATGGAATAGGCTGCCAGACTTGACGATTGTCCATCACCCTAACATCTTTTAAAACACTTCTGCATAATAAGCTGATGAACTGCATAGTATAAGTGTGTTTGTGTATTCCACGTGTAACCTATTTTATTATTATATTTAATCTATATTTTATATAATAAATGGGCAGTCAAACTCGAGATCTTATTGTTTTAACGTATCCAAATACCTCCTGTACAAACGTGAATTAGCTTTTATGTTTATTTTATTACACTTTTTAAACGGATTGAAGCTGTGTATTATCATTATAAACTTATAATTATTTACATAATTTTAAATTTAAATTTTTACGACGTTTCGCGTGATTTACAGCGTGCGTGGTCACAGTGACAACCGGATTTGTTATCGACTAAAAGATTCATAATGATTCTTTAAGATTGATTGGGTTTTGCATTTCTTACACTTATCATATTTTTTATTTAGTTTTTTCTTACTCGGTTTGCCTGGAAGAGATCGCTTGTTAGCGATAAGGCACGTGGCATCCCTTATATTTCTATGTACTATAGTTATTTAATTTCTATAATTACTCGATTTTTTGTGTTTAAGTATGACGAATAACCTATACAGGAAGAAATAAATACTAAAATATATTATCTCTCTATGACTGTACGAGCCAAAGATGTACTGTAATTTTGCTCAGGCTTTCTTAGTTTTATTATAAGCGTGATCATTTCCAGGTCCCGAAAGTATAGCCAGCTGCAGGCTCTCTTCAACAGATACGTTGCATAGCAATTAGCATTTAATTATTTCGCTTATAATCTATTATTGTTGGTATTGATAAAAAATTTTTTAAAGAAAATGTTTTAATTGTGTAATGCGGGTGTGCTGTGGTTGTAATTGGCCCTGGCTCAGCATTATGCTGAGGAGCAGAGTTGTTCCACAGCGCTGGTCATATACGAAGATAAAAACCAAAATAATGAGTTACCCACCCTTGCACTATACTCCTCCTTACAGGCGTCCTCCAACAACTTCTCGAGCAGTTGCTTGCGACCAACCGGCGACTCTTGCACGACTAGTCGCGCAAACGGTCGCGACGCGTCTTCGGGGGTAGAGAAATCGAGTAGGCTTTGGAGCTGACGGCGTAGGGTGTCCTAAAATATACAATGAAATATGACAATTTCTTTGTTTTTAGGTTGGTTTCTCATGTGATTCTTATTTAATAACTAATTATATATTTAAAAAAAAACTTAATGAACAATTCAATTATTTTAACATCTTCGTCTTACGTACATATGTTTGTTACATTTTATGCATTCAATGTTTTTTTTTAATTCATGATTAAATACTATATAACTTTTTGGGGGCATCATATTATTTTTTATTACGTAGATAAATAATGAGCTAAACATAGTACTTATAACAATAACACATTATACTCGACTAATGTACTGGTCGTCTCTAAAATATGTAAAAATCCTTATTAACGTAACTTAAGCAACACTGCTTACTTAAACAAGTGATATAGAAAAACGGACCTGAAATATCTCTCAACCCATATGACATAAATTACTAAACAAATTTTGATGTATTCAGAATTACCTATGTTGGAATATACCTAGTATTTATTTTCGAGATATTTGCGTATATAGATTTGTTCAATTAGATTATACTCTAACATTACTACACATCCAACTATCAACTGCACTTAGAAAATAATTAAATCACTAGCTAAAACCTTTTAGGTCTGGGCCTCAGATTACTGTTTTATGATTGTTTGTCAATATAATAGCCGACTAGGTAGTCTCCTCTGCCTGACACACGAATCCTCATGATGTTTTCCTTCACCGTTCGAGCGAATGTTAAATGCAAACATAGAAAGAAAGTCCATTGGAAAGTCCTTGCACAGCCAGGGTTCATACTTACTTCCTCAAAGATGAGTCGTACGCTGAAGCCAACGCTGCTAATAAATAACTGCACAACCTCTTTAAAAACATCACTTCTATATAATTTCTATATACATACCAAAAGGGCTTTACTGTCCGCCTGTCCGATTTGAACTCTGGCTACGACAGTCTCGCTCCAGTCCTCATCTGATCTTCCTCGCACATATCTGCCCAGCTCACATAGATCCGATTCTGTCAATTTAAAAGTTTCCAAGAATAAAAATCTTAAAAAAAAGTGGAAATGTTTAACGAACTCAAAGCCACTGGACCGATAAAGGCTACGTTCTTAAGAGAAAGATTTAGTAATGAAAGCACATGGCCATGACTAACGGGTGTGAGTATCAAGAATTCAAAGTCAAAATAACATTATTCATATAGGTGGCCAAGTACACTTATGAACGTCAACGGAAAAGAAGATAAATTCGCAAATCAAACGCGGGCAAGAAGAACTGGCAAAAAACTTCTTCCAAATCGCCAAGTTTTTAGGATCACTTAAATAATCGTCAAATTTATAAAATTTATTGATTAATTTACGTTTAATGAGGGCTTTGAATTTATTTAGTGAAAATTCTCAAATTTTCCTTTGGGAGTTCGTTGTAAAACGAATACAATTTCTATATAAGGAGTGGTTTATCTTCTGGAGCCTGGTTGGTCGTACGCTTAGATTAGTTCTGATTTCAGTATTACACTGGTGAAATTCAACATTTCTTTATATTTTTTGTGCATACAACAAGGCTCCAAGAATATATCGATCAGATAGTGTCATAATATTTAATTCCTTAAACTCATTCCATACCAACTCCTTTGGAAAACACAACAAATACCTCGAACAGCCCAAAAAACATTTATGACGTATGGAAGCAAAACTATTTTTTTAAATTACGTTTTTTTGACTTCATCCCTAAGAGTAGAAATAAAAAAAATATATATATATAAAAGCAAGTGAAAAACTAAGCAATATAGAAATTGTAAAAGTAACTATTTGACAAGATTTTAAAAACAATTACAGATTTTTGATTACTTTTAGAAACAATACATTACATACAACAAGTCTTGAAAGTAAAATGGCGTCGCATGAGTTCCTGTCACGTAACATGCTTGTAAGCACATAATCAAACATCAAGTGGGAGTTATCATAACGTATTTTGTGTAAAATCTCACACACATTATTTTTCGACCACTCTCTTAGGATTACACAGACAAAGATATGTTATTTACAAGCATCGTCAAATCTGTGTCCATTTTGTATCACGTGACTAACGTATATACATCAGTATGTTTAATTATAGTTTTTTTTATGAATAAGTGATTATGTATAATATATATTCAATATCATTAGCCTATGATCAAACAGAAAGATTAACTCACTGCGTGGCAGTTCAGCAATGACGTCATGTGTGGTATTGAACACCATTGCGTTGTTGGGGCCGAAGGAGACGCGGCTGTGACGAGCACGACACACGGACATATCTGCTAAACAATCCGCGTTTAGGCGACCTGAAAAATGCACGAAATGTCACTGTGTAATATTTACTATATACTTTGGACAAACTTTAAAAAAAATAGAACAGGGGCAAACAGGCAGGTGGTTCACCTGATGTTAACTGATACCGCCCATGGACACTTCCAATTCCAGATGGCTCGCTGGTGCATCGCCGGTCTTTTACGAATTCAGCGATTTAAAAGATATTTTATTTTTAATCTTAAGAAATTTGAATTAACATAGAACGGTCTAGTTGCATCGTTTTGAACCTCTTGTCATTACCACATCTCTAATTTCTTTCTTCTTAATAAATAAAAGCAAGAGCTCATAAAAACCACTTACCAGCGATAGTTTTCTTGAAAGGCGGTACTTTTCTGTGATATTTCAGTATCACTGTATGTGGGTTCACGATTAGAGGACGTACAACTGGTTCTGAAATATTTAATATTTAATAATCAAATACAATATTTTCTCTTTCTCTCTTATAGGACATTAACATTATCGCCTCGTATTAATTGCCAATGTTTTAAAATCAGCAGAATTGTCCAACCTATGAGTTCAGGCTCCTGTCACTCGAATTCTCCGCTAATATAACAAAATAAATATTATCCAGAGCCTGATTTATTTGGTAGTATCAATTTAAAAAAAAATACCTTTTTAAGAGGGCAGGCCGTTTGTGATAACAGTTGGGTCAAAAGTTCTTTTTTGCATAAGAGATAGATCGGAAGAAGCGAAGATGAGAGAAGAAGCGAAATGGAAGGAAGAATTTGGAAGTTTTCAAAAAGTACTAGTGTTAAAAACTAAAGCTGAACTGTGCGTCACAGTGTTGCACAGCGTACGACGCAAATTATTGTTACGCAAGAAAGTTCGCGGCAACAGTGCACTTGTGTGTACGCACACGGTTCAAGTAGTGGATTCGTGCTTCCGCGTCGCACTCGTTCGCTTACTCAGTCTTCCACTCTCAAAGCGAAAAGATTTAATTGTGCGCGCGCACATAACGCAATACAAAGCACAACGTTTCCTACCCGTCATTAACAACGGTGTAAGTTCCACACAGCATTACCGGCAGAGACAGAAGCCAAACGCGATACCTGTTAAGTATGACGAGCGCTGGTACATGCACCTGACGTCATCGCACAACTCAAGGCAGAATAGAAAATACCATCCGTCTCACCTCGACATCCGTCGTTCCACAAGTGCGTTCGTTGCGTTGCACAATTATAAGTTTATAATAATAATACATAGCTTCAATACGTTTAAAAAGTTTTTAAAATCGTACAATTTAATCGTAAAATTTATGAACACAAACTAAACGCAACTCTAATTATATAACTGAACTAGCGGAGCAGACAGACTTCGTTCTATCAAAAAGATTTTGAATGCGGCAGTTTTTTGGTCGTACCTACTTTATAGTCGGCGCAATAAATTCTCCTGAATGGAACCATCACCCTGATGATAGGGCGGTGTGTGAGGTTCAGCTCGGGTGACCGAAGTGTCTTCGCTTCCACGAGCTATGGCCACCCTTCTGTTCAATTTGGTCGGGTTCGCGATATTATCAGTTTTGTTGAGTTTCGGAACGCGACATGTTTTGATAGATATGAGTAAACCGGCATATAGGAACACACCTTACATTGCCTAGACAATAGTGAGTGCTTGTAATTTAATATGAACTTTATTGTATAGCAACAAAGTTTAAATTGACTCTACATTTGAGTTAAAAAACGTTTATATGGGAAAAATAAAAGAGCAGTTTTTTTATGGATTTCCCAGAAATTATTTGAATTATTCTCGCCGTAAAAACCATCCTACCATGGACTTTAAGGAACATTAAAAAGAAAAGAATTGGTGACATTGGTCCAGGCGTTGATGAGTTATGCGCTTACTAACACATTTTGCGATTCATTTTTATATTATAGATAAAGGCTTTATTATTTACCTTCAATAGCGACCGGTGCCTCTTCAACCATCTCCATGTGCGATACAGACGTCGGTGGCAGCGAGATAACGGAGGCCGTGGCATGAGGCACCAACTGATCGCCCGTCGATATTGACACGTCGTCTTCCATTTCTGAAATTTATCAAACTTTAACTTTAGCCTAAACAAAAATTGCTTAATTTTGAACACCTTTTACATTGCGACGACGTCATACGCCAAAACTAACGGTTTGTACGGTTCCCGGGCCAACGGGTCGCTATAAATAATAGATATACTCTATATTTTAAAATGCTGAAGACAGTGCCTGCATCTGGATATACTCTGGGAACGTAACTCTGACGATTTAGGAAAGCACCACGCTTATTCAAACTAAGAATGCCTGCAGCAAAATTTCCAGTTTACGCTCGTATAATAGAAATTGCTTTAAAATAAATAATAAAATTGCAACACGAGTAACCTCAACAAATTTGTTTGGATAGGGTCACGTGACCAAGGACAGGCTAACAATAATTAAAACCAATATTATCACAATACAAAATCTGTTGAAGAGACTCTGACTATCGGAACGTTACTCTGACTAAACTAAGAAATCCTGAGAGAAAAATGTTCAGCCTTGGCTCGTATTATATTCCGGCCTAAATATTAGGTCCTTACATATGAAATTGGCGTTTTGTCGTACTGGCCACTTTGACCTCAAATACCTCCTCTTTGGTTAGGAATTTCAAATTCAAATTTGTCCAGCTATTTACTCATGTATTTGTGCTTCGATGACCGTCATTCATTTGTTTTTTTCTTCTGGTTTTTTTCTGTTTGCGTCACTCATTTTACAAAATGGAAAACTTAAAGTATCGTATTATTTACGAGTACGAGCTCCGCCGTGGCACTAGTGCTGCGGAAACGACTCGAAGGGTGAATGATGTATATGGCGGTCATGTTGCAAAAGAAAACACAGTTCGTTTTTGGTTCCAACGTTTTCGTTCTGGAAATTTCGACCTGCAGAACAAGCCCCGTGGACGGCCTGAGACCCAAGTTGATAGAGGTATTTGAGATCAAAGTGGCCAGTACGACAAAACGCCAATTTCATATGTAAGGACCTAATATATATATATACTAGCTGCCCCCGCGAACTTCGTTTCTCCTTAATGTGGTTTTAGTTAGCCTTAATACCGTGACACGAAATAATAATTTCACTGTATTATCGTCACTATAATTTGAGTTTTATTTACACTTCGGTCTAAGTAACACGTGGTTGGCTATGCTAACACCAAAAATTAAAAAAGGGAAGAAATAATTGAATTTCACGGTATTTCGTTTTCTAACTTAGCTAGCGTAGCTTATAAGACACGTTTGTCCGTTTACCATAGCAGTGCCATCTATTGATTACTTACTCAATCCAGTCGAAAAGTACCGATATCTGTTAGAATCTTTTGGAGTTAACAGATAATTGTGACTGTCAATTAATTATAGACAAATGATTTGCAATAAAATAAAATTGCGACTATAATTCAAGATCTAAGCTATCCTATCTCTTAAGTTGCACCAGCCTGCTCACGGTGTGCCAATTTAATTTAAAATCTGTATAAGTAGTGTAGGAGTCCATCGCGGACAAACATCGTGACAGGAGATTTATATATATAACTTATCGACCTTAGCCACTGAACCCTTTAGACCAGTCAGAAGCTGTATTCGCAAACGATTTTTTATCGTTAAATTCTTCTCTTGGTATTTGCTTTAGTTTAATTATTGTTAATATATAAGTGTTTTGTGACTGTTGACGTTTTCTTTCTACTTTTTTTTATGTAATAGGAGGCAAATGGACAGAAAGCTCTTCTGATCTTAAGTGATACCGCCCACCCATGGACACTCACATTGTCAGAAAGCTCGCAAGTCCGATGCCGGCCTTTTAAAAACGGGTACGCTCTTTTTTGGAAAACCTTGGTGGTCTGGCGTGCCTTTAATAAGTCTTTACAATAAATAATATCTCAACTAAAAAATATATATAATTTTGTTTATAATATACTCACCAGTATCAGCGTATAGGGAAGCTTTCATCAGTTGAACGTTATGGCTCTGCCTGTGCTCCAAACGGGCCAACTCCGAGGTAGGACTCTTCACACCGAATGCTAGAACATAATTGTTAACTTCCTTTAAATCTTCAGAACGAAGCTTTGGGGACGCGATTATGGAAATTGTAACAATTAAGGTTATTTTTAGTAAAAAAGTGATACAACGTTTTAGGTCTGGGCCTCAGATTTCTGTATCTGTTCAGGGATTGTCAACTTTTTGTGTTAATGTTGCCTCATGATGTTTTCCTTTATTAACTACTCTTAATGACTTTTAAAAAAAATTAAATAAAAAATTGTTTATTTCGGAAAACATGGTTCATTAACTAAATATATATAAATATTAATTAACAAAATATAGTAATTAAAAAATATAGTGATATAAATAATATAACAACAAATAAAATTACAAAAAAAAACTAGAATTACGCGATTTTAACCACACTATGGGTTTTAAACACACTGATTCACAATGTAAAGATAAAGTACTAAATAGACATAACATTTATTACTAACGAAACACACACACACACACACAGAAACACATAAAATAAAAAAAATAATAGAGAGATAACAATTTTTTTAAAGGAAAAGGTTTAATTGTGTAATGCGTGTGTGTTGTGGTTGTAATTGGCCCTGGCTCAGCAATATGCTGAGGAGCAGAGTTTTTCCTAAGCGCTGGTCATTCTGCCAGAGACAACAGCAGCAAGTTTGCGCCTCAGTCGCAAAAAAAAAACAAATAAGAATCTAATACTCAGTAGAAACAAATAATAATAATTGTAAAAGTTAGCCGTGTAAGCAAAGAAGAAAAAAAAATGAAAATTAAATTAAATTAAAAAATAAGAATGATTCTTAAGAAGTAGATAAATAAATATTTTTGGACGGAATAGCTATGCAAAACATAAATTATTTGGAGGATAAAAGTTCCGAATAAAAAACTACGCGTTTCATCGGACTCATGACTTATTACGGACTTCATGTGACGAATTGCGCTATCTGACAGTCGTGAAACGCAACAATAGCGTTTATCCTACCAATAAGTAATAAATAGCTTATTTGGAACTTATGTAGAACTTGTCCGTACATTGTGAACTCTATATCTATTATTTTTTAAACAAAAGACAAACAATATTTGAACAATAATAACTATAAAGAAGAAGTCACACCGCGCTGTGCTTTCCAGCTGAAAACCAGATACCACTTCTAGTATCACTTCAGATTTTTTTGCATATTTAAGAAAATTATGACAAAAATTTAAAAGTAAAACACATGATTGTAGTTATGTAACCTAAAATTTACTTAAAATAAAAAATAAAAATTGTAATATAACATTCTCGTTTCTGATAATGTCCAATAGGTCGACGTCACTTATATTCTTTATAGGTGACAGATGTGTCTTTTATATTAAAGATACATTTGCGCAAACACTACCCCTAATTATTGTAGTTATAAGCTCATGTACTTAAAGATTTAAGCCAGTTGACACCCAGCTTCAAAGAGTTTCATTCATTTGAAAATCCCTCCAAAAACAGCCACTAAAACTTAGTAATTAAATGTTTTAGTAGTAATAGTATTGTCTTTTATTAATATAACATTTATACATTAAAAGAAAACACTTTTTTACCGGATTGAAGCTATTTATTATTATAACCTGGGATCCAATAATATCATAATTAAAACCCCAAGACAAACAATTCGCGAAAATGGAGGACATCGTGAGTAATTTCTGCAAAAACCCGTCATCTTTTAGTCGATACCAACTCCGGGGAAATAAATACATGTGATACTTTTTGACATTCAACACCTTTTATCTTCAGTCACCGTGACCAGGCACGCTGTAGAGCACGCGAAACGTCGGAAAAAAATAAAATTAAAATTATGTTAATAATTATAAGTTTATAATAATACATAGCTCCAATCCGGTAAAAAGGGGTTTTCTTTATATATTGTAATCTCACCTCTGTTGTCCTGGTATAGACTGGTCGCATCTGCGTTGTCTTCTGTCGTGTCCATTTCAAATACTATTAAATTTCCAAAATCTTATTTATATGGAGAAAAATCTCTTTAATTCTAATTTAATTTTAAGAATATTGTTTTTTGGGTTTTTCTTAGTAATCCGAAAGAGTACACATAATAAATAATGATTAACAGGTAAAAGAGAGTGGATTCCCTGAGTGAGCAGCTAGTCTCTTCCGTTTGACACTTATACAGGAACTTCAAGACATACATTCTACGTAAAAGTAACTATAATTTTTCTAATGTTACACAATAAGAACAGTTTCAGAGCTTAAGGCCGCGAACTCCCCGTAATATAAGTGTATTCAACTTTAACCACTTTCTTAGATAATGTTTACTATAGATGCAAAATTTGTTCTTTGATTTTATTCTTAGTAATCAGAAAGAGTACGCAAACATTACCTGTCCACATCTTATCCCTAACTTTCTTACTAACTACTTACTGACGTAAGACTTATCTTAAATTATCGTGATTTATGAGTCTTTTTACTTTTTAATACTAATGTAACATCTTTTTAGTTTAGTTTTTTTTGTTTCCTGTTTAGTTTTGTATTAATAACTGTGTATAACATGTATTTTTACACTTCTTGCCTATCTTATGTAATACTTTTTTTTTTCTTTACTCACAGTGGTTGCCTGGAAGAGATCGCTCGAAAGCGATAAGGCCGCCAGTTAAGCTCAAAAAGTATACTTCTTGTGCAACAGGAGGAGTGTTATACTTAATTTTACGTAGAACTTATTACTTAAAGTCCAGTGTAACAAATATGTGTATCAAATGGAACAGACTACCTGGTCACATAGGAAATGACAGAAGACATCCACTCTTTTAACTGCACATCCTTTTTTACTATGCGTACTCTTTCTGATTACTAACAAAAACCCAAAGAACAAATTTTGCACCTACAGTGAACATTATCTAAGAAAATGGTTAAACTTGAATACATTTATATTAATCCTAACTTTAATTTCGTTCTAAGTGCAAGAGAGAAATACATACAATTAAAAACGAATAACAAATGTGACAGATGCCTTACAATATGGCCTAAAACAGAATTGGCAATGGGCGGGGCATACAGCAAGATACATAGATAAAAGGACTTTAAAGATAACTGTATGGAAAGGACCCATCGTATGAAGGAGAAGAGGGAGGCCCCAAAAAGGTGGATAGAAGAAATAAAAGCGGTAGCAGGAAGTGAATGGAGAAAGAAAGCCATGGACACGAGTCAGTTGGAAAAAGCGGGAGGTCTAATTACTCGTGAAGGGGTTCCGATCGACGGTACTTAAGGTAACTAGGATATAACATACATTTCTTCTATTTGTTGTCCAATAGAAGAAAACATTTAAGCTGTATATTATAATTGTTTTTCTCATGATTGGAAATAAATTTATTATTATTTATAAGTGCAGGATGTACGAATACAAAAACAATAATCTAAATTCTGCGTATACCTTTGGAACCGTTCATTAAATTGAGCGAGGTCTGCAGGAACATATCTTCATCACCCACAGAGGAATTGAATCCCATTCCGCCTAGACCCAAATTTGACCCTAGGGTAAGGTTCGACCCGAGGCCTATATTTGTTCCCAGACCACCAAGAGCCGATGTTACGGGCACTACTGGTTTCGTGGCTGAAAAGGAAATAGTTTACGATTAAAAATCGGAACTAATATGGTTTTTTTTTATTCCTCGCTTTCAAATATGCCAAACGATGTTACGTTCTAGAATGCAAGTCTAACTAACGCACAAAATACTTAATAAATGTAATAGATTTCATTATGTAATCAAAACTATAAGATATATAAACATATTATATTGATCACTCAGGAAAGGCCTAAATTACTAAAAATTACATAGCATTCAAAGTCAAAGTCAAAAATCATTTATTCATATAGGTGACACAATGTTCACTTATGAACGTCAATAAACAAGAAATATACATTAAATGCTTCTAATTTTACATTTACTGCCAGTTCTCAAATCAAGGGCGTAGAACGGAAGAGAAGAACTAGCAATAAACTCCCCACCACTCTTATTGATCGCCAATTTTTTTTATTGTATTACACAACGTTTGTAAGGAGCTGCAACCATCACACCATGTTCCACATGACATCAGCAGGAGGCATGGTGAAATAGGCGCACGCACTTAAATTCTCGTGGGAAAAACACGCAAATACATAGTCAAAAATAACTAACATTACACCCACTCTCGATAACGACAATTGAGCAGGAAAGTACAATTTAAGTTGCTAAAATTAGTAAAAACTGCGCAGCTGTGTACGTTATTTTGTCGCTTTATTATCCTAGCCCACAATAATCTCAGCATACGAACTTTCTAAGAAATTCGTTTTGTTTACATATTGGGATTGCCAGCACGTGCTTTACAAAATAATTATTGGTGCGGTACAAAAGACGTCAAACGAAAATACAAGACTACGCAATATCAAACAAAAACTGATTTTTATGTAATTATTAACATTAGCCTGAAATAAACTTTTTCTTTTCCTATAAATACAGATTTTTGTACTTTTCATTTAACGACAAGTCTTTGTAACGTCAAAATATGTGTGTCGTTATGTAGTTTATGCTTTAATTATACCCATATTCGCAAACATACAATCACACAACACAAGCCGAATTTTATATTATTTAGTTAAATGTATCGACCTTTTTCTATCGAAAATATTTTAACCTTATTGTTACCACTTTATATGTTATAAATGTATTCATTATTAATATTTGCACTGTCCTTACTTGGAAAGTAAGTCATTATTATTTAATTATCTAATTTACCATCGTATTTCATCACATAAAAATGTCTTAAAAATAAAATAGATTCGCATACAAAATCAGTAATAAGTACTACACTAGTCACATATTCCAAAACCCATCTTTTATCCCTAAATCAAGAGGTATCCAAATCAGATTCCACATATTAAGACGGTCTTTCAAATAGTTAGTAGACAACAATCATTTACGAAAGGCGGTTTATACATACCAGTAGCAGCCGCTTTCTGCAAACTCTGATTGACGAGTTGTCGCATCAACACCTGAGGCGCAAGTTCGTCTTCCTCATCTGAATCTGATATGCCATACTTGCTGAAGTGTTCCACCTGACACAGTAAACATATTTAAGATGTGAGACTATTTAAAGCCTATGCCGTTTTTATAGACGATTTTAAGGTATTTAATATATACCGTCTATCATAAAATAAAAATGTAATATTTGAAAATTATACAATAAATTACTAAGTCCGGCTCGTAGGATCAAAACGTACAGTTTCTGGGGATACTTTAAATGGAAGAAAAAATAATGTTCCATGTACTATACTGTGTTTTGAATGATTTAATCGAATTTTAAATGAATACTTAGTAAGGAAGTACCTACTAAACTGAACTAGAAACGTATAAACTTTGGCTGGTTCATATGTAAAAATCTAACTCCTGGTCCCAATATAAAAAAGTTATACGCTTACTATAAGTTAGATACAAAATTACTAAGATTTATCAATAAACAACTTTTGTTAAATTTTGTGGGTTGGATTAACCAATTTTTATAGGAACATCATTTAGTTATTTAGAAATAAACTGTATGTACTCACTTAAAATCAAATAACGTAATTGCTAAATTAATATAGAGCGATTGACTATTCATCATGATGAAGATAAATTCTGAACTCACCCTGAAAACCCAACTACCAGTTTGTGGGCGATACTCAATGAACCTGGTGTCATATTTATCGCAGACACGTCGCAACTTGCCTTCGTAGTCCATTTTTAACAACCTGAAACAAATATTAATCAGTAGTTTGACAACTGTCATTTTTGTCACGTTATATAACCAATGTAACTTCGAAAAAAAAACACAATTCATTTGATTATATAAGACAATCAAAGCAATCTCGTTCCTCACATCAACACCAACTATGAAAAACCTCGTTTAGTATCTTGCAGCCCAGACTACGACCGAATGAATAATCTTCACATATAGTTTTTCAACAAGGGAAACGTACCAATATTTTGCTTGTACAAAAAAAAATAATAATAATTTAGTTGTCAATGAAAGATTACGAAGTAACAATCATAATCGAATAAATTTTGTGTCAGAGCCCTCTTTGCCATTACCATACTCGTGGCCGACATATGAATGTCAATAGTAAACTCATTAAATCCGTTCGCTACTCAACCCATAAAGACGGTCCCTCTATAATTTCTAATTACTTTAGGTATATGTAATAGGTTCCTACGTACATATAACAGAACTCTAAGAAACATATAGGTTGTCCTTCAGTAGATATTTGAACCTGTTTCTATATATTATGTATTCCATCTTTGGCTATATGTTCACTTTAATTGCTTTTGAAGTTATACATCTTTTGTCGCGTTAGGGAAAAATGATGAGAGTAAATTTTTACGATACGCGCGCACACCGTCACAAAAAACCAACACCCTGAAGTTAGCATAGTCATGATTTTAAAATAAAAAATGAACGTGTCTACATAAGTACACACACATGTTTTTTTTTTATGTATATACTTAAAGTTAGGTATAGGATTACGAAATATATAAAACTATTAAAATAACATAAAACAACTAATTTCCACTTTCATTCCAAAAGTTAACATGCTTATTTGTTGTAATGCCTTGGATTGGAGATATCAGATTGTTCCTGTATTTAGTTAACATTTGTTGTATAGTACAAAAGGTTTAAATTTAAAAAATATGATTCAAAATTCGTCATCTATCGCGGCAAAGCGTGCTGAGCCCGTAGTCGAACCCCAGGCATGTACCAAGACTTTCTAACTTTGTATGTTTTTTATATAGGATAAACAAGCCTACGGGACGCCCAAAAAGTGCAGTCATCCACGGACACCCATATTAGTGAGTGCGTTGCCGGCTTTTAGGTACTAAGCTCTTTTTTTAAACAATTGGAAGTTGTACCTTCCAGGGAAAGCCCCCACCCGAATTCGATTCCACAGATCGGTAGGTCGCAAAAGAGAATGTCACATGAAGCGAACCGTGGAAGATTTCCATTTGCTCGTATAAAGGAAATTATCGTCAGGAACGGTATAGCGTGTGTCAGGCACTTACTGATCACTTGTCTGTTAGAAATCTGAGGCCAAGGCCCCAAGTGTCATCCCCATTATTGTATTTAAGAGTTTTTCAAGAGTATACAATAGAATCACAACATTTGAACTCACCTCTCCGGTTCAGTAACGGGACGTTTCTCAGTCTTGTCCCTCGGCCAGACACGGTCCAGCGTGACAATGGCGCGTCGGTTCAAACCTTCACCCAAAGGCGGCTTCTCGCTGTCCTCCGGGTAGACTATCACCTCCTTGTTCAGGAAATGTACTGCAATACCATTTTAGTTTTTAATAACAAATAAGAGATCCGAATTATCACACCAAACGCATCAGTCGCTCCAGAATCTTTAGCTATGATATGATTTTTTTTAAATAAATTATTCTGCACAAAGACATTTGACTTTGTGGTAACTCACATTTTATATTAAAAATCGCTGTTCTTGTGTACATTTTTTTTTAAAATGGTGAGGTTATGTAAACTTATTATTTATATTACTCATGATTCTTAAGAGTATTCACTAATATTTTAATGTACAAAATAATTAAAAAGTTAAGCGTACGGGCATTTAACGTTTAATCACTAAACGCACTGGCGCACGCTCTACTCGCGTGCACGCACACGTGCGCCAAACAAACAAGACTAGTTTTTGTGGTTACGTGCGAGTGTCGATAAAAAGTGTCAATAAAGTTTGAATAAAATAAATTTGATATGTATATGGGAGCGCTCAAGTATTACGTAACGAATTGGGGGGCTCCTCTTGTTAAACGTTACGTTGCGGTGCGGGGATTAATTACGCGTTATTGTTAATATTATTTTCCACTTTCCAGTACTTTACACTATATAATGGTAAGTTTTAGGTATAAAGAGTCATTGGGGTTGGTCGTGAAACGTTTTACTATTGGATACAGAAACGTTACGGCGCGTTTCAGAGTGGGGGGGGGTCAAGAATCTCCAAAAATTGCGTGACATAATACTTGAACACTCCCTATGCTACACGTGTCTTGTAAATAAATAAAAATAAACTTAATTTTAAAACTGCTACCTGAAAGATTCCGCCTATAATATCTCAGTGGGACATTTTCTTATATTAAATAAAATATACCTAAAGAGTCCAAATCCATGTCGGTGACATCAATTTCACAGTCATAATAGACATTTCCATAATTCTTTCTGCCGATCGTCAAATGCGGTACCACACATTTGCCATCAGGACCAATGTATTCTGAAAAATAAATATATATTTTATAATTCACAATACGACTTTTATCCGCCTTATAAAAAACTAAATGTAAAATTGTTTATAATTATAAAATTATATTAAAGTTCACCACATATATATCATTTTTACAGTATATGTATAAGCTCATCATGTATTTTAGAATACATGACAAGGATGATGAACATAAAAGCTACCAAAAAATAAAAATTGTACACATCAATTTTTTTAATTTTCCTATATGTTATTATCAGATAGACACATAACAAGTGGTTTTTTTTTCAATGATCAGCCCAGAGATATTATAATTAAATCAGTTTAATACTTTTTCAAAAGATAGATCGTTCGTTCTTGGTTACTTGGTGTCCATAATAACAGTATCAATAGTCCCTAAAATCCACAACCGGACTTATAGTAAAAGAGTTACAGGAATGTATCGAATTGTTACACCACCTCCATCACCATCCATTTATGTCAATCATCCTTCAGAAAATAGTAATATTCTAGAAAATGATAACAAATAAAAAAACTGTTCACTTGGCTTGGGCCCGTGTGCAGCAGTGTACCAGGATTGATTCATTTAATCCTGAGCTAAACTGTTACCAAACTATAATAATAATAACAAAGCTTGTTTATTTCCAATCGTTAATATTTAATATCCTAACTTCCTTATGTACCGCTTCACGGCCACCTAAAGCTTTTTCCCAATTATTTCTATCCATCTTTCCTTTCTTTCTCCATACGCCTCCATCAACATCCATATTCATTCATATATCCATATACTTACTTATCATCTCTTCCAACGAAGGAATAGTGTAATACCCAGGTCTGGTCAGTTTAACACCAGCAGGATGAGGCGGTGCCTCAACTGGCGCATCGTGGGTCGACACATTTTCATCTACTAGAAAGAAAAATAGTCTAATTATCGTCAAATAATAATGAGCCGTTCCGGCTCGAAGGTTCACATAACAGTTATTGTTAATTAATATATATTTATTTTTTCCTGCCACAATATACGTAACTGGAAAGTTAGCTGAACGTTGTCGCAATGAGTTTGGAATTTTGATAACAATAAGCAATAAGATTATTGTTTAGTGTAGAACTTTTTGTAATAGGAGGCAAACGGACAGAATGCTCACCCGATGTTAAATGATACCACCACCACCCATGGATACTAATATTGTCAGAATGCTGGCAAATACGTTGCCAGTCTTTTAAATATTGATACGCTCTGTTCTTGTACCATAAGTAATAAGGATTATTCTATACAAACATCTAAATTATTCTAAAAATGAACTAAATTTAGTCATAACTTGTGTTTGAACGCTAACCTACATCTACACACAAATTTAAAATCAACTATTAAAGCTACAACTACAATTTGATAAGCTAATAACAAGTAAATAAACCATAAACGCCTCTTATCTGATGAGCAACCTTCTCACAAGTGTAACAAGGTGTCTGACCGCCGAAGCGATGGGAACAAAATTGAAGACACTGGGACTCACCTATACACATACATTCGTTTAAAAATGTTTTTAAACCCTATATTCTACTTATATATATTAATCGTGAGTCAATTAACCTTTGGCAGAGCTTTTACATATCTGTTTATACATATTGTTATTTATATTTTTCCTTTGGATTTTATTTTTCGTTATAGTTGCAAGTTATTTTGTACTTTACCCTCTCACAGTTTTCTTTTTTTATTGTTCCATATTAGAGTTGCCTAATAACTTATGTAACCTACTTATTTTATTTTTATTTGTATAATTATGGTAACGAAGTATAAATAAATAAATATGGCAAGTAAACGAGATTTTTTGTATGAATTTTATTAACAGGGACCAACACCGATCCTCCTTAATTGGACCAATCTAAATATTTTTTATTTATTTAACCCAAGCGAATACGAAACGTATTGTAAATTTTCACAAAATAAGTTAATTAATTACATAAAGCCTTGTAAGACAATTTATTGTTAAAAATTAAAGGACAAAAAGATATAACAAAAGAAAAAGATACTTACTATAGAAAGTGTCGATATTCTCCTTATCAGTGGAAGTGGAACTCTCTTTAACGCCTAGCTCTCTTACTGAGTTCTCAGCTAATTCCGCGTTGGACACTTGTGGTTTTCGGAGCGGTTTTGTTGTTAACCTGAGAAATTTAAATACGATTTAAGGTTATTTAAAACTAATAGTCCGTCCCGGCTTCGCACGGTTGGATATTTTTTATGAAATATGGGTTGTTGGACATCTATAAAACAGTAGTACTAAAATCACTTGGTTCAATGGGACCCGCAGCATCGGCAATATATATTTATTTGTACTTTTTGTCAATTATTTCCACGCATCACCACTATGTGGAATCAGCTGCCCAATGAAGTATTTCCAAACTAATTCGACTCAGGCTCCTTCAAAGAAAAGAGCGTACCAATTCTCAAAATGCCGTCAACGCGCTTGCAAGCCTTCGTGTCTTAGTGAGTGTCAATGGGCAGCGGTAGCACTTAACACCAGGTGAGCCTCCTGCCCGTTTGCCTTATTATATAAAAATAAACGACGATGAAAGACAACACTTTTTTACCGGATTGAAGCTATGTATTATTATAAACTTATAATTATTATACATAATTTTAAATTTTCCCGACGTTTCACGTGCTTTACAGCGTGCGTGGTCACGTTGACAACCGGATTTGTTATCGACTAAAAGATGATTCAATCCGTTTAAAAAGTGTTTTCTTAATGTGTAAAAGCCATGTTAACAAGACAATATTATTTTATTTTGTATTATTTTAGATTAACATTGGTGATTCTTTAAGATTTGGTTTTGCATTTCTTACACTTTACCCATCACATAAAATAGTTTTTCCTTACTCGGTTTGCCTGGAAGAGATCGCTTGTTAGCGATAAGGCACGTTGCATCCCTTATATTTTTATGTACTATGTTATTTAATTTCCATAAGTGTTACGAAGTGTAAATAAATATACAAAATATGAATATGATATGACAAAAGGTGTTGAATGTCAAAAACCACAGCTGTAGAGAAAGTTGTGTTATCTGTATTTAATTCCCCGGAGTTGGTATCGACTAAAAGATGACGGGTTTTTGCAGAAATGACTCACGGTGTCCTCTATTTTCGCAGATTGTTTGTCTTGGGGTTTTAATTTGGATATTATTGTATCCCAGGTTATAATAATACATAGCTTCCATCCGGTAAAAAAGTGTTTTCGCTCAATGTGTAAAAGCTAAGTTAACAAAAGACAATACTATAAACGATGATTTCAAACGGTGCCCGAAATTATTCAATAGCCTATGTTCATAACGGACAATGTAGTATTGTAATGCTGTAAGAATTCTTGAAATCGGTATATTGTTTTATATGAAACCGCATGTGTACATTTTAATATTAACACTTTAGACTCTCAACGAAAACAACACGATATATTGCTACTACATGACATCATCTCTCAGTTAACTTCTATATTATGCCAAACACTAAGGATGTGAATTCTCAATTTTACTTAAATCTACTAGCTTCTCATGGTCTGTTACCCGCACATACAATATCCACTCACAACAAGACGTGCCTTGATCACGCTTTTATGAAATGTACTTTTTCTTCCGTTTGTTATGTAGTTGAATCATCTGTAACTGATCATGACAGCGTAGTTCTCATAATAGAAGACCAGCAATCTCACAAACAAAATAAAGACTTCATTCATAGTAAAATTGATTATGTAGGCCTAGATAATGATATGAAAAACCTTTGCTTTGAACCGATCTATCGGGTTTCAGATGCAAATGTTGCTACTTCTTTTCTTATCTCGGAGATTAATGCTAAAATAAAATCTAATACTCAAAATCACACCGTACCTAATCGCAAGAGGCTAAAGAAGCCTTGGATGACTTCTGATCTTCTAAGATGTGTACGAAATCGAGATAAACTTCATAAAATATATAAAAAAGACCTGAACAATGAAATTAAGAAAATAACCTACAAAAGGTACAGAAATTTTTGCAACTGGCTCCTTAAGAAACTTAAAAGGGAATATGAGGCGAAAGAGTTAAAAGCGGCGGCAAACACAAATAATAAAGCACTCTGGGACACTATTAGGAAATGAACGCATACATCAAAACTCTGCAGACCTGCTGAGCAACTTATTTCTCCTGATAACCCCTCTGAATCGGTCAATTTTATTAATAAATTCTTTGTTTCTATTGGTAAAGATCTGGCTGAAAAGGCATATTCCTCTGGTAGGGGTTGTATATCCTCAATGGCCAATCCACTATCATCCTTAGTTTTGGATAGTACCAATGAAAATGAAGTTCGTAACTGTATTCTCAACTTAAAAAAAGATAAATGTACTGGACGGCATAATATTTCAGATGCTATATTAAAACGGTATCATCAAATAATAGTCCCACCATTGACATTCATTGTAAATTTGATTTTTTCCACAGGAGTTTTTCCGGATCAGCTTAAGCTGGCTGATATTGTTCCGATTTTCAAGGGTGGTGACAGAGGATGTGTCAATAATTATAGACCAATATCTAAACTACCCACGATTGCAAAAGTAATTGAGAAACTTATAAACAAACGCCTTGTTAACTATCTTGAGACCAAGAATCTCATTTCTAGTTCGCAATTTGGTTTCCGTACGGGTAGGTCTACAAACGACGCCGTTCACGAACTTACTGATCACATTGTAGCCAAACTTGACCGAAAGCAAAAAGTTATAGCGATATTTTTGGACCTTGCTAAGGCATTTGACACAGTGTCTGCCCTACTTCTCTTAAACAAACTTGAATCTTTGGGTATCCGTGGTTCTCAATTGGGTCTTTTCCAAAGTTACCTTAAAAATAGATTTCAAAGGGTTAAGGTCGGTGACTTTGTAAGTAATGACTTGCCAATAACTTACGGTGTCCCCCAGGGAAGCGTACTTGGCCCAACGTTGTTTCTAACATTCATTAATGAGTTATGTAACCTCCAGTTGCCAAATGGTAAGATAATATCTTTTGCAGATGACACTGCCCTTGTCTTCTCTGGCAATAATTGGAATGAGGTGTATAATTCTGCTCAGTTTGGTTTTGGCCTTGTTAATGAATGGTTGAGAGGCAACGGCCTTACGCTTAATGTTGATAAAACAAAATTTATGCCCTTCTCTATTAAAAACGTTCCGTCTAACATTCATGATTATTTTTCTATCACAGCCCATACTTGCTCTTCAAATCAACTCTGCAATTGCAAAAGCATTTCCATTGCCTATAGTGTTAAGTATTTGGGTGTAGTTATCGATAGTAACTTGAGTTTTAATTCTCACGTGGATCTTCTCTCATGCAGAACTCGTAAACTCATTTACATCTTTAAAACTTTAAGACTTATAGCAGACAATAGAATTGTTAAAGTAGTATATCAGGCTTTATGTCAGTCAATTTTAAGCTATTGTATCACTGTGTGGGGAGGTACTTTCAAAACCAATCTACTAAAACTTGAAAGAGCCCAACGAGCAGTGTTAAAAGTAAGTCATTCCTTACCGTTTCTTTTTCCCACTAAAGACCTTTATGCCCTAGCCGATGTATTAACAATTCGTCAATTATTTATTCTCAACACAGTTTTAAAACAACATTATAAAACTAGTTACGACCCCGAATTAAATATAAACAAGCGGATTAAACATAAAGTTTGTTGTCGTATTACACGATGGACAAGTTCTTTCTCGCAAAGATTCTTTGGTTTCCTAGGCTGTTACCTGTATAATAAATTAAATGAAAAAATTAACATTTACCCACTATCGAAATATGAATGTAAAAAAATGGTTACTAATTGGCTGAAGACGTTGAGTTATGATGAAACAGAAGATTTAATAACTGTTACTCTGTAACACACCCACTCGCCCACACATACACACACACGCACGCGCGCACACACACACACACACGCGCACACACACAGACACAAACACACACCAAATTTATTTTTACGACTCCGTTTCCATTTTTTTTCCTTTAGCACTTGCTTATTTTCTTCTATTGTATCTTATGACAATGACCTGATTGTACGTGTTCCGGTCCGGTGGTGGAGAGGCTGGCTATCTGTCACTCAGGTCTCCTGTTACAGAGACCAGTCTCTCACATACACTTCCAAATGTTATCATCTTAGTTTAATCATAATAACCTGCTATGTATGTATATGTGAGAGAAGAAATAAAGATTATTATTATTATAAAAAATTCCCTTCCTTGTTCCTGCCTACCAGACACGTGATCGTGTTTTGTTTTATGTTCATCACATCAACACGAAAAATCTCAGTTTTGTATCGCGCAGCCCGAACGACCACTATTTAAGCCTTGACTTGTTTAAGCTATCGTGGAATATGCTTCAAAAGAGTATTAACAATATCCAGTGCACTAAATCATTTGCATCATGAGCATACCTCACACTTTTACAACATCACACATATCAACCAAATTATGTATTACGTAGTTAAAATAAAAATGTACTGAATAAATGTTATTGTTTTTTTTTCCTTTTGTAAATATTATGTTCCATCTTTGGCTATATTTTTAGTGTAATTGTTTGTCTTTATATATAAATTAAGATAAATTATATGTGGATTCCGTTTTTGGAAGAAATATCCTTGAACCAATTCACCTTAATAATATAATAATAAAATAAATAACTTACCAACTCGCTCGCCGTTCAGATTCGAGGGCCGGCATTTCTTTATCTGTAAAAAAAATATTAATTAAAAAAAAAAATATTTTATACATAAATAAAAATCAATATACCAACCTAGATTTGGATATAACCGTGGCGTTTCATTATCGATCGGTTTCTCTTGGTTCCACGAATGTCTTGAAGGCCTGAAATAAGAAAAATATTTATTTGTCAAAATTGACGTTCGCCCAACTGAGCCTGATCCAAAAAGGGCCCATCCCAGGCCATGTACACCCATTTTAGTGGGTTACCACCGTACATATACTAAAAACATACAACTTTACATTGTATCAGGCTTAGACAGACATGATTTAGAAGCTACGTCACCGTGGATTAGGACTGTGTCACGTGACCGATGTATAAAAACAAGTTTTTAACCGGATTAAAGCTATTTGTATTATTATAAACTTATAATTATGTGGTTACGGTGACACGCACGCTGTAAAGCACACGAAACGTCGGTAAAATTTAAATTTGAAATAATTATAAGTTTATAATAATACAAATAGCTTTAATCCTCTTAAAAAATTGTTTTATGTCAAGTTTTTTTTAAATTATTGAATTTTAGAAAAATTTAAAATTATTTACAAGTCATTCCTTAGTAAAGCCTTTGTTTATACAGATTACTCTCAATAACACTTTTTCTTTTTTTCTTACTCTCAAATCATAGACTATAAAAGAATTCTCTTGATCTATCATTTGTCACATTGACATTTTATGTGCCAGCAGACTGTTTGAAGTTGTCCTATTTGATGAATTCTTGACTTGGGATGAATATTTTTAACATATCTTAAAGATTCAGAAGCGAGACATACTGTGACGTATATCAAAATCCAATACTTTTGACAAAAATAAGTAGGAAAAACACTGTTTGAACGGATTAAAGCTATGTATTATTATTAAAAACTTATAATTATTTACATAATAATAAGTCACCGTGACCATGCACGCTGAAAAAGCACTCGAAACGTCAGAGAAAAAAAAATTAAAATTATGTAAATAATTATAAGTTTTTAATAATAATACATAGCTTCAATCCGTTCAAAAAGTGTTTTTCTTAATGTGTAACAGCTATGTCAACAAAAGACAATACTATAAATAAGTAGGGCTGAATTTCTAAATATAACCATTAATAACTAGTTTATTATGTAAACAATAACGCTGTACGCTAATTTATATAAAAAAATCTTACCAGCCATTTTGTTTGTCTGTACGGAGCTCTATATCTGAAATTTCAAAATACGTATTACGTAAATAATTATATTTTTCTGCCAGCATTAAAGGCCACAGGCACCAAACTTTTTAATATTTAATTTATCGATTTTATTACAATGTAGGTCAAGTTGTACACTTGTGTCTTGGAAATAAATAAATTAATTAAAAAATAACACAAATTTACTGAACATACCACTGTTCTGCTCTCGCAACCTCTCCTTACTCTTACTGGGGAAATCATCTCTTTCTCTCTCTGAAATGGAGCCGTCCACTTGACTTGTTCCGTTTACTTGAGGTGATTCAACTAGGGATCTAGGAAATGAAAAAAGATTAAATCGCGTAAATATTATTTTCTGTATATCACAGCTTTCACCTTAGTTGATGACCAAATTTTTGGCAAAATGAAGGAACAATACCCAACGTAATGAATTTGGGGGGGGGGGGGGATCCTTTTGTAAAACGTTACGATGAGGGGCGGGGATTGAATTACGTATTATTCATAATAGTAAGTATAAAGAGTCACTGGGGGTAGACACGAGACGTTTTTCTGTTGGATACAGAAAACGTTACGGTGCGTTTTGCGCAAGAAAATTGCGTGACGTAATACTTGAACGCTCCCTTACCTGTTATTCGAACTATTGTCCAAGTTGGTATTGGGCCGTAGAACCAATCTCTTCCTAGAAGGCTTCAGAGTCAACTTATCTTCTAGGCTCGCGTCGCTCTCTTCTAGGCCATCGAAAAGAGATTTCTGAAAAAGAATATATATTTAAAAATACTTGTATTTATTAATTTATCCTACAATTAAAATTAGTCGATCATATCAACTGGACGGGGGCCATGTGGCACAAAATCGAGTGCCAGAGAGCTAGAGAGATGAAATTGCGATGACGGTGTGGGAAAGATGGCTGGAGATAAAATTGTGGATGGCTTGGAGGGTTCCATGAGTAGGAGATCCAAATACTATTAACGTTTAATCCTGTTAATATCTCGTGTCGTATATGTGTTGAAATAAAGCTATTTTATTATAATAATCCTATTAACTAGCCGATTTCATAGCTGAACATGAAGCATAAACTGTGTTTAACCCCCGTCAATAATAATAATGTTAGACGGCACACACAAACTCAAAATAACTTAATTCATATAGATAAGTACACTTTTGAACGTCAACAGATTTTTTTTTTATTGATTCTAAATTTACGTTTACTACCAGTTCGCAAGTCAAGGACGTGGAGCGGGCAAGAAGAGCTGGCCAGAAACTCTTCGCCACTCTTCTTAATCACCAACACAAAGAAGAAAAGTCGTTGATTCAGTCAAGAATATATTTAGAGTAATTGCTTTAAACAAAACATTTCATAACTTTTCACAGCATTTAGAAAAACACGTTACCGATTATAAAGAGGTGGAGACAACTTCCTGCTAGTTCTCCTCCTCTAATCAAGGCCTCGTAAATGCAAGTTTATATATTTTAAAATATTAGTATTTGAAGTAGCTACTGATATTCTTCTTACCTTATCCTGTGTTACAGTCCTAGGCACCACTTTCAGTCTGCCTCCAGTGGGTGAAGTGACTCTGTAAGCGGCGTTACTGCTGTCCAACACCGCTTTAACAGCCGCTGGATTAGTCGGCTTTAACACGTCCTCGGCTGTTGTTGCTGTAAATTAATTGTGAAAAGAATTAAATACAGTGTAAACCCCATGTAACATATCTCAATTTAAAGGACTCCCTAAACAGCAAAATCAATTGGCGTTGGTTGGTTTAGCTTGTCTTCCATACAATGATACACTCTACATAGTATACTCTACACCCACTCTCAATAACGACAATTGAGTAATTAAGTACTTTTTAAAATTAGTAAAATTAGTAAAAACTGCGCAGCTGTTGTACGTTCTTTGGTCGCTTTATTATCCTAGCCCGCAATAAACTCGATTGTAGGCATCATGCATATGAACTTTCTAAGAAATTCGTTATTTTGTTTACAAATTGACTAATAAGTAGAAGTCATGGATTATCTATACGTATTTCTTCTCTCCATTTAACGACAACTCAAAAAGCAATGCCGTACGATAAAAGACGTCGTAACGTATACAAAAGAGTTAAAGTGGAAATGGGCCGGTCACATTGCCGCATTTGTGATAGCAGATGGGTCAAGAAGACTTGGAATGCTCCAGTGGGAAGAAGAAAGAGAGGACGCCCACCAGAAACTTGGGAAGATGGAATAAAAGGGATAGCGGGCCAGAATTGGAAGATTGTCGCGACAGTTAGAGACAAGTTGAAGAATTTGAAAGAAATCTTCACTCCGTCAGAGTTCTAGTACTAGTGTAAAACATAATGACATGGCCTTTGCGTAGTTGAGTGTAGTACTCGACTAAATGCTATTATATCTAGATTACTCTAATAATATACTATTCTACCAATGAAATAAAATCGTTTCCTCTAAATAATATTACTTACATGTGTCTGGTAGTAAATCTTTAAAGAGCGGCGAATCTCCGTACGGTCTAGCTGCTAGCGTCAGTATTTGCTCGTGTACGTTGGAACCCACGGACGAACCGAGACCACCGCTGGAAACAATATTGCTCAATATGTTAATAATAGCAGCGCTATTGGATATTGAGTAAAAAAAATGTGTCTGTGTACTAGTGTACGCACGTAAGAAGTGAAACTTCTTTATGACCTTCTTTTTCGATAAATGATCTACTATATGCAACTTTTCAGAAATTGGTTAAATACGATAAAGTTTAACAAAAGGCTTTTATTATCATAGACATGAATACAAATAATACAATTATTTCATGTTACCTTATAATTACTAAGATTATTACAGAATTTCATTAATTGTAATAGAGTTATTACTATCATTGTTATCGTTATATATTTTTGTTATTAATGACAACGAATCTCTTCGAATCAACCGTGGTAGGGATAAGAAAAAGATGGCACGTAACGGGAAAATGTGACGCGTAACCCAAAAATGTGACGGTATTTTTTTTTACAACGCCGATAAAGAATTTTCGCTTCAAAAATTAATGGCGCTACAACCTTTTTAAATCTGGGCCTCAGATAATAATTTATGTTATTTGTAGGATTAATCCCTACATGTATTGTATTTATGCGAAAATAAAATACGAATTAAGTACTAAAGTATGCTTTAAATTTAACTAAATAGAACCAAGTTAATAAATGATCGCAACTATAGGAGTATTATTGATGTTTAAAAAATAACTTACCCGGGCATCAAGCTAGTATTGGCATTGTTCTGGCCCAAACCGAGGCCAGTTCCACCCAACGAGGCGTTATTGTTGAAGATACCTCCACCCAATCCTGTGTTGAGACCTGTTATATAACATTTATAATATATTTGGGCTGGATTTGCTGACTTTACATGTGTTATCTTCATTATTAATATAATTAAATCCTAACAAATGCTTAAGAATCTTGATCCATAATTTCTCTTTTGTTTACGAATAGTTACGAATTGTCGTCGAACTTCTGCCCGAAGAGGGATGCTCTAGTGTAGGGAATATAAAAGAAGTTGTATGACATGCGCATGCGCAAATCTCCGGTATAAGTTTTGAAGTTACGCAGTATACGTAAAGTCAGTGAATCAAGTCATTATTGGGGTGATTAATTTCTGAGAACAAGATCAACTAGCTGTAACACAAGAACATGGGCTGGACATACCATCAGAGGAGCAGATAAATGGAGCAAAATTCTAACAGTAAGGCAAGCAAGAGGCCATGAAAGAAACATAGGTAGGTAATTTAAAAGATTGGATTGATGAAATCATAAAATGGCTGGAAAGACTAAGACGTGGGCGAGATTGATATACAATAAGGACAATAGGGAAGATAAGAATACTTAACGACTATATTAAGTAGTCATGACTAGTAATTTTTTTTCTCATTTTATTCAAACTTTTTCATGTAAGCTTGACTAAGCGTTTGACGTAACATTGACAGAATGCGTGCTGCAAATACCGTCAAAGAGGATGTAGAAAAATTAATATCGTTTAAAACAAATGCTTTGTTCGGAGTTATTATATTGATGAAATACATATTAAATAATTAATTTTTAATTAAAAAAAACACTTGTTATAGGGATTGAAGCTATGTTATATTATAAACTTATAATTATCACCGTAACCGCACGCTGTAAAGCACGCGACGTCGGAAAAATTCAAAATTATGTAAAATAAGTAAATAAGTTTAAAATAATACATAGCTTCAATCCCTTAAAAAAGTGTTTTCATTAAATGTGTAAAATCAATACTAATTTATGATTTCTAACAAAAAGTTAATTTCTTAGTGCAAATCACCGTTAGTTCAGAGCTACACGCCTAATATTAATTCAATTACATATGGAATTTTGGTAAGTTTGGAATACTTTTTCAGTTAATTATACCAATTCGAAATCAATATTCATAGTTATGACAGGACAACGTCTGGCGGGTCCATTGGTAATTATAAAACATGGTTTAAAAAAAAATGACTACGATAAAAATGTGATAAATACATACCTGTTTGAAAAGTATTATTTTGCTGTGGGAATAGTGATGAGCCACCACCTAGTGTTGTTCCAAATGTATTCGGTTTCGCCTGAAATGACGTACCGAGGCCAGTACCTAGACCTGCACCTATGACATTTGTATTAAATCTTTACTAAAATATAAAATTACAAAAATGCCTGAGCAAAATGTACAGCCTTGGCAGGCAAATACAATAAGAGTATAGAGTGTAACATAAGTAAGAAGAGAATCATACCTATTGAAAAAATGTGTAAATGTGCGTGTAGTGTACACACGTAAGTGAAACTTCTTTATGACCTTATTCACTTCAGTAGGGACAAGAAAAATATGGCGAGTAACCGAAAACTGTGACGGTAATTCTTTTTCAACGCCGATAAAGAAGTTTCACTTCAAAAATTATTTAGGAGACAGAGACAAAAATCTGAGGACAATGGTTCCTGAGGATATCCAATCTAGGGCCTCAGCAATACTTGTTCGGTTAACTACTAAACCACTAAACAGCAATTAGAGATGTGATTGCTTGGCTCCATGCAATTCAAATTCAAAATCATTTATTCATATAGGTAACACATTGTACACTTATGAACGTCAATAAAGAAATACATTTTACATTTTACGTTCCCAAAGGGCGTAGAACGAAAGTCAAGCAAACTCTTCGCCACTCTTTTTGTTTTACAAAATGCTTGTAAGCAGCTGCAACCATTACAGCGTGCACATGACATCTTAGTTAATTAATAATAAAAAAATATTTAATGTATAATGCAATTTCTCGTATTCTTTAACCATAAGTAAGGTTGATTCATGGACCAAGTTTAAATTTAGAGGATTTTTGTACTTTATTTATAATGTATAAGCAATAATAAAAAATGCCTTACCAAGGGTAGGTTGCGAGTTGAACCCAAACGTAGGTTGCGTGGTTGCCGGTTTCCCAAAAGTACTTCCACCACCGAACAATGAACTCGACGTATTTGTCCCGAAACCGCTAGATGTCGCACCAAATGCTGAAAAGAAACCATAAAATAATTAAGACTACATTTTCTCATCATAATCTTAAATAAAAAAGAAGTTGGTGTCGTGGAAACACAAACTGAACACAGTTTTTCTGTCCACTAGGACGTCGAACTTATTTAAATAATTAACTTATATAGAAAGGCCAGTAGCATATACGCTGTAACATTATAACCATTCAAAACGTCACAAGCCAATTGACACACACACGCTCCACAGTTAGCTGATGCAAGAAACCTGCTCTTGGCGAGAATTCTCATTCGAATACAGGATGTATTCGTATAAGATAAATGAAGATGTCTGATTAGCATAGTTTTTGTAATGCATAATTTATAATTGTTTGATTTATGTAATATTTTTTAAATTTAAATTTAATATTCTTGTTATATTACTAAGAGCAGCTGGTAGCAAGTTTATTAAATTTGGAAGGGAATTAATTAATTGAATGTTTTGTTACAATTCTCTGATAATATAAAGAAGTAAACATCAAATAACAAACTACCAAGCGCACTGACTACGTACCAGCCGGTTAATGCGTGCACGCACACATACGCACGAAACGTTCAAAACCAGTTTTATTGTAGTTATATGCGATAAGTAACGATAAAATGGTGTATATATGGTGTGATATAAAGATAGATAACATGTACATGCTACATATAAAGTACCAGAAAGACACCAATTGTTAAAGAGCCAAAAACGCGCCTTTATTGTGAAACTTTATTGTAATTCTCTTATGTAATATACTGAACTTATAAATTTTACATAAAAACTAGCTACCAAACAAACATTTTAAATCAAAACAAAAGTAAAAAAAAATGTGTATCATGTTCACAAAAATGTTCATCAAAATCAGTCCAGCCGTTTAGTTTAATTACATACACATACAGAGAAGATTTATATATATAACTCTTTAATAAACTTTAGAATCTACTGCATATTCGTAATAAATATGAACTTACCGGGAGTTGCAGTGCCAAAAGTAGGTGCCGTGGTCTGCTGAGTTTTAGCCCCAAATAGGCCTCCGCTCCCGAACGAGCCGAATCCGGTCGTGGCCGTACTGCCAAAGGCTCCTGTCGTTGGCTTCGCTCCGAACAGACCGCCAGATTGCTGTAATTATATTACAAATACAGTTTTGTTTGAAAATCAACATATCTAGAAAATGCAATCAGCTACCAAACGATCCTTCTATAAAAGGCCGGCAACGCACTCACGAATCCTCTGGCATTGAGAGTGTCCATGGGCGGTATAACTTAAATTGATGCCCATTTTCTCCCCGTTCTATAAAAAATTGGATATTTTTTCGAACCGCCCATCCGTTAGTAGGAAGTGAATTCTTTTATCACTCTAAGTTCTTTTGCAATTTCATCTATGTACACTTATTAATTTAGATTAGTATTGACCTAGTCGTTTTCAGAAGTAGTTTAACATTTTATATTAACGAAAAACTGTTTTTTTAATAATTACCTGATTCTGTGTGGTCGGCCCAAAACCGAAGGTAGATGTGGTAGTACCGAAGGCCGGCGCTTGCGTCGTTGTAGCACCAAACAGGCCTGTACCTACATTTTTAAGAAACATCCATTTATAGACAACTTATACAATAGAAGTTACTCTAAATTAACATTTCCAGAATGTCTATCAAACATAAATCTAGATACAAGAGCTGTCAAACCATTTTTTCTGTATGAAGTTTGACACCTGTGACAGCGCTCAATGGATTGTGACGCGAGATAAGAAATATTGTACTTTAATTTATATCTTATTAGAGAATTCACACGAATTCTAAATAAACTACAAAATAAAAATGCGTGCGTGTACTAGTCTACACACGTAAGAAGTGAAACTTCTTTATGACTATTTATATATTTTACGAAAAATGATCTACTATATTCAACTATACAGAAATTGGTTAAATAAAGTTTAACAAAAGGCTTTTATTATTATAGACATGAATATTCATTTCATTTCACCTCATTACTACTAAGATTATTACAGAATTTCATTAATTGTAATAGATTTATTACTATCATTGTTATCGTTATTATATTTTTTTGTTAAGGGCTTCGACAAGAAAAAGATGGCGCGTAACGGAAAAAGATGGCGCGTAACGGAAAAAGATGGCGCGTAACGGAAAAATGTGACGCGTAACCGAAAAATAGGACGATAATTTTTTTCCAACGCTGATAAAGAAGTTTCACTTCACTAATTCGATATTGATTTATTATCTGTGGCATACTATCATACATGTAAATGTCAAATAGAAGACTTGTCAAATTCTACATCCTGTGACTACTATTATGTTTATTTCAAATTTAAATTCAAAATAAATTCTTCCCGTCCCAGCTCTAAGATATTTTTCTTATATAAAACTCAGGGCTGTTTTTGAGTTAATTCATTAAAAAATCTTAAGTTAAAGTTATTTGCAAAAAAATCACAATAAATATCTGATAAATGACATTTTATAATATATTTTACAAGCATATGTTATATTTGAATTTTATATAATATTGTTTAAGTTTATCCGTTAACAATCTCTTTATAGGCACTAAAATCTGATCTAAAGCCTTACCAGTGGTGGGTGTGGCTCCAAAAGCCGGTTTATTCGCACCAAATAGTCCAGTCGTAGTTGTATTTTGTGCTGTATTACCAAACGAGAATGTATCTAAAAATATAATAATTATTACAAACTGCTGGCGGAAGCGGAGAAAAAATCACCAAGACAATAAACAATCATAACCTAATTGATTCATATACTAAATGTACACTTATTAATGTCAGTGAAAAAATGTTTCCAAATCAAGCCGATCTCAAATCAAGAACGTAGACGAGAAAAACTTTCAATACTTTATTACTTATTTATGAATTCTTTTACATAGCCATGTTTTTTTTTAACTTATACAACAGGAGACTCATCTGATGTTAAGTGATACCACCGCCCATGGACTCTCTCAATGCCAGAGGACTCGCGAGTGCGTTGCGGCCTTTAAGGAATTAGTACGCTCTTACATAACTGACTGATGTTTAAGTTTGTAGTTATAAAGCGCAGAATTGCCCCACAAAGAATATAAGGGCAGCCTGTGCATCCACCACTGGGTCCTGATCGGTGGAGGACGCCCATAGGGCGTCACCGAGAGTACGTGTGGTTATATTGTACATCATCCTACTCATCATTAAAGTTAATATTAAAAAAAAAAAAAAACTCACTTGTCTGTCCAAATCCACTTGTCGTTCCCAAATTTCCACCTCCGAAGAGACTAGGTGCTGTGGTTGTAGCTGGTTGGCCAAATGCTGCAAAAATAAAACAGTCACTCATACAAAACTAGCAGAGCCTCAAATATGAATTGAATAGGCAATCAAATGATCAGGATTCTATCCCTGACATGCGTCGATTTGAGTCTAAGACCGGTTTCCTCATGATGTTTTCCTTCAACCAAGATGCCTATTTGCCATCGCTTAAATGATGGATTCATTGGAAGGAAGTTCCAAGAAAGCTGTTTATACAAGAAACGTGTATCGTGCATTCCAGCTGTGGATGATTCTGACAACAACAGAGGAAACTCCCTCGTGTTGTTTGAAACGGGATATTTTAATTTACAATAGATATGGGGCTAATATTAACATTGATTTAAGAGTTTCATGCGCCACTTCACCCATAAAAATTACAGTTAAATAAAACAAAGTATAATAAGTCTTGATGAATTTTACCCTAAGCCCAATCAACCTAGCTGTCCTACAGGTTCGCCTATTTGGATGTAGACTGATGTTATGATATTTGAAAAAAAAAACGTCCAACTGGGAAAAGCTCTCAATGGGAAATAAAATGGCGTAATTTCATTGCTACGTTCCTGATTCAAGCGTTAAAATTAAAAAAAAATATTATTTAGCAACTCTCGATAATATACAAAATCACTTACAGGAATTGAAGAGTGGTTTAACTGTATTATCGGCCGGCTGCTGAAAACCAAAAACCCCGCTCGTGCTGCCCTTTCTTCCCGCCGTGTAGTCCTCTAGACGCAACTCTTCCAAGGATTTGCTTTCGTATTCCTAAAAAAAATCGCATTTTTTTTACTTATACATACACAAGGCGGAAACGTCACTCAAAACCAGTTTTGGCAATGACATAACTCGTACGTGTATATGATACACAAATATATAATAGTTATATATGCTTTTAACGAATTGTTTTTTAAATAATATTATCGGTATTTAGGATATAATCAAAAGTAAAATAATCTTTTATTCTTTCGCTGGATTCACATGCGTATACACGAAACAAAATTTATTCAAAATAGAAAAATATACACACCCAAAAAAAGAATGTTTTCGTGTATTGATATGTTTCTGTATATATATATTTGTTTGTCCCTCTAAAGCTCAACAAAACGTTTAGGAAACATAAATACTATCGTAAAACATTAAATAAGTTGTGATTTGTGATGGCAGAAAGCTCATGTCAAGGTCAAGTACTACTTGGAATGGCCCAGTGGGAAGAAGAAAGAGAGGACGCCCACCAGAAACTTGGGAAGATGGAATACAAGGGATAGCGGGGCAGAATTGGTCGTCGTGAGGAATAGAGACAAGTGGAAGAACTTGGAGGAGGCCTTCACTCCGTCGTAGGTCGAATACACGTGTAAAACATAATATGGACTAAGTGTAGTGTAGTCCAACACAGGCTATTTTTATTTATATATATTTATAAAACAAAATACTAAAAACGTCAATTTAATGTTCCACTAGTTTTTTTTTAAATCTGAAAATATTATATACCTTCATACATGTGATGCAATGGTGTCGTATATTGACGGTCTGCGATGCTCCTCCCTTGACGACGACATCTGTGCCTACCACGGGGTGATACTTCACGTGGGCTGTACCAGCCGCTTGTTGCTGACCGAACGCACCTATACATTTTTCAAAAGACAATTAGGTTTTTACAAATCACTATTTAGACATAGACATAACATTGATTACTATCAAAACACACACACAGAAACACATAAAATAACAATAATCAATAAAATAAAAATAATTAAATAAAGAATAATAATAGAGATAACAATTTTTTTTAAAGAAAAAGGTTTCATTGTGTAATGCGTGTGTGCTGTGGTTGTAATTGGCCCTGGCTCAGCATTATGCTGAGTGGCCGAGTTGAATTTGAAAATATACATTAATTTATAAAAAAAAGTTCTAAGAGGTGATGCCAAATTGACAAGAATTAACAACAAATGAAAAATTACAAACAACAAAAACTAAACATAAGAAAATTATTAACATTTATTTATTACAGAAATACATTATCCTTACAGACTATGCCAATACGCTAATGTCGAAAAAATAAAATATACTAAATGTAATAAAAAAAAATCACAAATAAGAAAACTTTTGTAAGTTCAACTAACTATAATATACGAAATTCCATCACGATAAGAACAACATATATATATATATATATATATATAAATATATGCTATATATTATAAATGAGCCGAAAATGATGAGTTTTTAACACTTGCAATCTCGTCATGAGCACAGTCAAATATGTCAAACTTCATATAGAAGAAATGGTTTGACAGCTCGTGTAAAATTTCTGGCATATATTTAACGAAGTATATTTGAAGAGAAAAGAGAGTTAAAGATAAAGAGTGAGAGCAAGGAGGAGGTCTGACAGTTGAATTTATTCTCATATAATAGTAAAAAAATATTTTGTGTTTTTCTGTGTATATTATCGTTATCGCGTACTGTCCTGTGTATCTTAAATAAAAAAATAGAATATTTCATCACGATCGATTCAACCGTTTAATTACAAACACACGCACAGAAAATATAATGCATTATGTAACTAATTAATGTATGTACAAAATACATATTTGTACCTTTTGAATTTAATCAAAACAGAAAAATTTACTTCAATCACACTCACCAGTGTTAGTAGAAAACAGTCCCCCTGAAGCAGCACCACCGCCCAGAGTACTAGTGGGCTGGCTAAACAGACCACCGCTAGTCGATGCACCAGAGCTAAACAGCCCACCAGTTGAAGGTCCCGCTGTCGGAGTACTACCAAAGCCAAAACCTGGGGAATAAATATAGCAGCTTGTGACAAATAATAACACTTCTTTCCACCTGGTGATTTCAGGGTGTGACGACACACCACCAAACGCGGAAGCTGTGCGCGTGATATCAAATTTCCATCTCTTGTTTTCTTTTCGTTTCATTTTAACTTTGAGAGAAATAAATTATACAGCACACGTAATGTACTGTATAATTTATTTCAATAGTGTTTGGGACTTTAGGCAAGTGTCTCACAACGTGGGGCACACGCCCCACAGGGGCAATCAAAATCGGCTGGATAACACAACGTGAAAATTTGAGACTGAAGCTAAGTTGGAACATCTTTATTTCAAAAAAGAGGAGAACTATGTAGATACATACATGGCGCAATCGTTCTCCCATTGCATTATTATCTAGGTTAAGTCAATGCCTTGTAATATACATTATATTGAAAATGAATTTAGTAAATCAGTCGGTACTAAAGGTTTGCCTAAGATGGTTGTGAAATTACATTTCTCCTTCACTTATTCGTTACGTGCTAACCCGTAATACACACTACCATAAAATCTCTATGCAGCAAGCATCCAGCATAAGGATCGCACTATATTAATATATAAATATTATTTGGACTTTCAGTTAACAATTTCCTAGGATAGGGAAACACTGCTTTAGAAGATCGATCTATCCTACTGCCTACTAAAACTTTATTATTATGTGGTGCTCGTCTCATACGCACCGATAAACTCAGTATTAGTCAATACATATATGCTTAATTCTCTGGCAACACCAGCATTGTAATATTTCGTTGTAGGCAACAATATGAGTTCTGGTATGATAGCAATACCTTTTATTTTTCACTCCACTCCGTTAATTGGAAATAACTGATTTTTTTACAACGTGGCAAACGGGTAGTAGGCATACGTGTTGTTTAGTGATACCAATGACATTGACAGAAGGCACGCAAGTTCGATGCCGGCCTTTAAAGAACGGGGAACGTTCTTTTGTTGACGTATCCTGGTTTCACATAGGTATGCGGAAAATACTTAAGAGACTCAGTTGTGGAACGATGGACGTCCAGGTATATAGGTATGTATATTTAGTTTGCTTTTCTGAAGTAAAATAAAAAAAACTACATTTATCTATATTTTCACATAGACACCCGTACCATCAGCGACTTAAAAAATTTAATATGACATCACTGTATGATCGGAGAACTTTAGCCGGTGTTACCTTCTGATATAATCATATACAGAGCAGTGACCTCACACATGATATTAAAATTTTCGTCCCATACTACTTCCCTAGGTCTAAAATCAGAAATATCTTCCAAACTCCTACAAAACCCAACCTAGGAGTTCTTTACGAATTTTTCGCGATTTTAACGGATTGAACAGTCCTTATCCGAAGCTGGATATATTCCGTGGTGGGCTGATCGGTTTTAGAGAAAGCATTGTTAGGTGTCTATCTCGAACCAAATTCGCTGTTTTGCTGATGATTTTTTTAAAATATATGTTTCAATTTTTACAATTTTAATGGTAAACTTTAAATTTAAATAAAATAATGATGATCCATCATAATTATGTACGCGGCACTCACCAGCTGGTTTAGCACCGAACGCCGTATTATTTTGAGTGTTCCCAAAGAGACCAGTAGACGCAGTGTTCGCTCCGAAAAGACCTCCAGTGGTTGTGCTCGCGCCAAAGGATCCAAAACCGGTTGAGCCGAACGCTGGAGTGGGGTTCGGGGCAGTGGCGCCTCCAAATAGACCTCCGGAGGTGTTGGTTTGCCCGAAGAGGCCTGTACACAGTAAATAAAACCACATATATAACGTCAATTAGCGTTTCTACATAGGTGGGCAAGTTCCGTTCGATTCTGCTTTCATTACAGCACCTCAAGTAGATTACGAGATGATAATATTAAGACTATTTGTAAGAGTACATACTAAAATAGAAACAATATATACTAAATATGTAGATGAACAAAATAATATATCATATCTATTAATAGTAAAACGTAGTCCATCCCCTCCACCAGCAGCCAAAATTAATATTATTCATACAAATCATTTTTATTTATAACAAGTAGTGTACCTTCTAAAATTTAAAGGTTAAGAAACATAACATTTTTTTTTATTTTGAAATCAAACCTGTAACGCCATAAGCTAGCGTCAAACAACCAACTATTTAGTAAAAACAATTACTATTTGTTAATTTTAACATATTCATGTTAACATCCGAATAAACTAACCTCCACCAGCAGTAGAAGTGTTGGCGGGAGACGAGCCAAAGGCGGGAGCAGCTCCGAAGGCGCTGGTGCCTGTTGCCGGCTTGAACCCACCAAACGGTGATGATGTATTGGCTCCGGCGTTGAAGGATCCTATTATTTTGTAAAAAAATAATATTATTTATTTGTCTTTTTAAAGCACATGTAAGAAATGAATTTACGTTATATTATTATTTAAAAAAATACTTTTCTGTATCTGGCTCGTGTGCTTACAATTAAGGCAATATATTTCTTAGTGATATAAAACCACAATTTCATTTAGTAAATATGTGTTAGAATGTCAATCAAATCTGTCAATGATTTAGATGACTTTATACTCTGCGCTTAATCGTTTGCAAGAAATTTACGATAATTGCGTCTATTATTTTTAGGATTATGTTTTATGGTTTTTGAAATCGTATTAGCCGATTTTGGACTATACTTCTAGGTAGACATTTCAGAGCAGTTGGAAATTCAACAGGGAATTTAGATAATATTTAATACAATTTAAAAGACAATATAGACGATTTCTATTTCAAATATGCACGTGCGTAGTTACGATTACAAAGAAGACAACCATACAAATAATTACGTAATGATAATTATAAGGCTTTTAATAATTTACCAAAAAGCGTTTAAAGATCTTGCTACTAAAGCTTTGGAAATTCGATTTAATTTGGTACGTTTAAAAAAAACTATTCTTAAGGAGCCGTTCAAGTATTACGTAAGCAGATTTACTGTAATTTATCCCCTTCCTCTTGTCAGCAAAATTAAGCAAAGCTCTCAAAAATAATAGTACATACCCGTATCCTCGAAAAAGTAAATAATTACATAATTGTATTTGTCGTAATCACCAAATAAGAAAATTCATCAAAATCAAAGCCACCCCTATAATGCCCCTTACTGTGATAATGCAGTCAAAATTATATAAGAATTGAATTTGATTATATACACCTTTTAAATATATAAAATATATTTGTGGAGAATGCAAAATGTATTCCCTATTTATTACACCACAATTTCACCACCATAATATTTTTGTAACATGTCCTGGCAAATAAATTATTAAACTATTAAATTCTCAGTATGATAACATTTTTTTTCTAAACGCAACTTAAAAGTATATGTGTGAATTTAGTGATGCAACAAGCAGGCATATCATATTGTATAGGATTTCATAACACAAAATACAAATGTTTGACCGATTTAAAGTAGATTTAACTAAGGCTTTTTATGTTATGACATAGTATAAAATATATATAACTTTAAACTAAAGTTATCAAGAATTCTTTAACTAATTGATTTTCATAATAAATCCGCTTCATATATAAGATGTGGTGAATAATGTGTTGTTGAACAACTTTATCAGTTGTTATCTGAATGTTAGATCAAATATCTTAAAGGCTGTCTTGAGGCGAGCATCCTTTACAATTAGTGCCTGTAAAAAAACTCACCGAAGCCGGAAGTGGTGTTACCAAATGTCTGCTTTTGAAACATTGTGATGGTTAGAGCTGGATGATGTAACTATCTCCACAATATTGTTAGACGGCTATCATCTTGTACCTGTAATAAATACATTTTATTAATAATTAACAGATAAAAACACACATATTGCAGTGGAATAAATTTGTTAAGAGAAAAAAAATATGAGAAGAGATCAAGAAAATGACGATGAACAATGTAAACTTCACCAAAAAAAAGAATTCATTTATTATACTTTTATAAGTCTTGGGTGTCTCTGATACATAAATGAAAGTTTCAAGGACAAATATAAATAACTATGACCTCATGTGGTGAGTCATAGTAACAACAAAATTGCATAATGTTTATATGCACTTTCATTGCTTATTTTCCTACAACAGTGTTTTGTAACATTAAGAAACATATTATGTACTATCAATACATGGTTATAATTCAGTCATTGGCTTGTTCTGATTCCAATAAACTCAAGTACTGCAAGTATTTTTATATTAATTTAGAACCGAATGCAATTAAATTTATGGTTTGGCTTTCCACCGTTTATCCGAATCTCTATGCTTTATATCATCTACGCACTCCAACTTCTTAAAGCAACAATATCAAGACTAAAATTTTTATTTCCACAAAAAATAAATAAAATAGAATTTAGACATATCTAAAACATCCCAATTCCCTATTTTTCATTAAAGCTGTCTATTGACACCTCAGAAAGATTATTTATGACTGGGAATGTACAAACAAAAAAGAAATCACCTAAACTCTAAGAAGATCACTAATGGAGTAAATTATAAGAATGCGAGTTAAAATATGTACCTGAACAACCAAGATTTAGTATATTAATTTTAATTTATTTACATTAATTATTTACAAGACCATAAATTCATTTAATTTTTCTCTTAAGTAAGCAAACATTTTGGCAGTTGAAAATTACCTATTAGTTATTCAGAAATTAATAATAAATAGGTAATTTATTATTAATTTTTGTATTATTAGTAAAAAATAAAAAAACAAGGAAATAATTATGTTTTACCTAAAGCAGCCCAGAACATGTTAAATTCATATTTAATTAAACATAAAGCCTTTCAATATATTGAAGTTTTAGATAGTTAGATATAGTTGAATATTTGTATAAAAACTTTTATTGTATTAATCAATTAAATTATGTATTTTGGCCTCAATTTTAGTAGGTGTAATAGTCATAGTAAAAAATACTGTTTCTTGAAATTAAAATTAGTTATATTATATTCTTCGACGAAAACAAAAGTCAATGTTATATAATCACAGACATAAATCTACATTTACCACATAAATAAAAACAATGAACAGTTCTTTTTTAGAAGTAGCAGTAGTAGACTAGTAGCTAAGATGAATAATTATTTGTAAAGGAATAAAAAATATATATCTAATACAGTAGTAGTATTCATATGTAGTGATGATATTAAGTATTTTTCTCAATACTTGTTTATTGTAGTACTACGCAGTAAAGTTTCCAAAATTTACTATATTATGTAGGAACGATCTATATGATCTAAAACGTATGTTTGTTATTAACTTCATGAAGTCGAAATATTTTTTTGGATTGTATAATAAAATATATATTGTAGAAATAAGTTTATAAACAATATATTAGAATGACGTCAATAAAGAATAATTAATACCAAATTCATCTAGAGGGAAAGCGTTACTTTTAAGGTTAGTCAACTGAAATACATAAACAAAGAGGATAAATAGAGAATTATACGTACCAGAACTACAAATTTATACTGGTTATCAAGAAGTGTACTTGAAGCATTAAATTAGCAATCACCGATATTATAATATTGTAATTTTTTTAAATAATTCCAGCTCAAAACCGAATTCACAACGATTAAAATTTGATAGTCAACTGTCAATAGACAATCCAAATTTACATGAAACATGGTCAGCAAGTTGCTAGTCAACAAAATTATAAACTTTAACCAGATGTAGAGATAATAGATATACTCTATCAAATATTAAATTTTATTTTCATGACTTCCTTTCATGCTGTAATAGATCAAAAAGTGGGTAGTGGATACTGAGAAGCTAGCGTCAGAGCATTTTATAAGTAAAAAGAGTTATTTCAGTTATAATATTAATATTTTCATCCAATAAACAAAACAAAAACACAATACACTTAACTCTAATTTTGTATATTATTCATAAAGAATTATTGATGTCATAAAGTTCTATAGTTTAATTTCTATGTTTGTATACCAACTCAGTCTGTGAACCTATTATGTGAGCTATGTCATCTGTGGTCTGTGGCGGCAAAATATTTATTTTATAAATAAAACATCCAATGTATCCAAATGTATTTATAAATAATTGTTTAAAAAGTAAAAATGAATTTCGAATTATTAACTAGCGATAGTGATAGTGATTTAGAAGTTTTAGCTATGTTATCGGATTGGGATACTAGTAGTAATAGTGATAGTTCCGATAACATGGACGTCGAGGATTCAAATAGCTCTGAAGAATCAGATGATGATAATACGGTTGGTGGCGACAATGGTATAACAGTATATGGAGAGAAACAAAATGGTGAATTACATTCAAATGAAGAAAATAAAAATAAGCCTTTGAAATTACGAAGGGTTAATTACATGCTAACTTTAGAGGATGCCGAATTTACTTTTACGTTTAGATTATCGAAGACGGTTGTAGAGCCTTTGCTTGCTGAAATAATGCCCTATGTTCGCGTTACTTCTGCAAGGTGTGAGAAAGACCTCTCTTCATTATTTAAAAGTAATAATTGGTTACACCACACAACATGAAAAAAAATAAACTTTATATATTTACAGGAATAATGGTGTAACACCATTCCACCAATTATTATTAACATTAAGGTTCTATGCAATGGGAACTATGTTGTCAACAGTTGCTGAATATGTGGGAGTAGCTAAATCCACTGCCTGCAGAGTGGTCAGAGATATATCATCTGCTATTGCAATGTTGTATGATAAATATGTATTCATGCATATGGACGGAATTGAAAAATTTCATAGTATAGCCAATTTCCCAAAAGTAGTTGGTGTTGTTGATTGTATGCATGTAAGGATAGATTCTCCTCGTAAGTATTTATGGTTATTGGATATTTGTGATAGAGGCTAAACATTTGTTTTATAAATACTATTTTTATATGTTATCATTATAAATAATTTAAAAGTGTCTTTAGGAACATGTTGTAATGTTTTATATTAGTCTTGCTTTAATCGTCATGGTTACAGGTCATGACATTGGTGCGGAATTCCGAAATCCTCAAGGACAATTTTCATTGAATGTCCAAGCAATCTGCGATGCTGATCTTAAAATAATGAATATAGCTTGGCAATCCGGCTCTTACAATGACACTGTTGTATTTGACAATTCACCATTAAAGGGTAAGTTAATGTACTTAATTTTTTATTTAATCAAATGAACTTACATGTATTTTAGAATTATAAAAAGGAGCCTGCTTATTTAGGTAGTAACCACAGAAGTAATTTAAATTAAAATGTAAACTTGCATTACATATCTTTCATTAGCCGGTAAAAAACATAGGCCAAATATCTTGCTATCTTTCCCAATTTCATAGATAATATAAATAATTATATCATAGTATATGTACAATGGACCAAATTGGTGTCAAGTTCCAAAACTCGCCACACAACAATTGCTAGCGATTCTTGAAAGTGAAACAAAAACAAGAATGACATTGCTCAATGAGTATGTCGTTTCATAACAATGGTTTATGCATCACATAAATTGATTCCATCCCAAATGGAGTTAATAATAGAGTCACTTTGATTCAAAACTATAAAAATAACAAGTCAGATGGATGGTACTTATATTGTCCACTTGTATGTCAGTTATTATTATTTCTATTACTATGTATTATGAACCCCTTATGAGGGCCTTCTCCTGAACTTGCGTTGAGTCTGTCAAAAGTTAATATACAGGGGGATACCTTGTACCCCCACCAAATATGAGCCCCATATATATAGCCGCCCCTCCAGGTACAAGAATCAGATTAGTAAAAAAATAATCATCATATATTCTCGAGCGCGTCAGATTAAAGTAGCGTAAGTTAATTACATGCAAAAGAGTGTATTTTTCACTAATCTAACAATTTGCAAGTAACGTAAAGAAAGGGGAGGGCTGCAAAGTTGTAAAAAAAGACATCATATCGACATTCTCGGAAATAATTCAAGGATGACGAAAAATATATAATCTATCGATTTCCACAAGCCGTAGTAACAAAAATTCGTCGATAAAGTTTATTACGTGCGGCTGCATGATGCCTATATTCGTTTTAAAATATTAATTATATGTAAAATTAATCAAAAGTGTGTATTTTGTGGTGAAACTACTTTGCAAAAATCAATAAAATTTACATTAGAAACATTAGAAAAATTTATAAATATTTTAGAATATCGTCAAGGTAAACCAGTTCTTCCGGTTAATGATTTTTAAAGCATTTTTTAAAAATTATTCTATAATAAATACAAGTACTATCTACTTGAACAACATACACTTTTTCCTGAGCTTATCAGTCAATTAAGTGCAATGACTTAAATTTTTTTTTTTAATTATCAGATTGGCCGAATCCCTCCAGATAATCTTATCTGACGCGCTCGATAAGTTTTTTTTTCATTTTCAACCCTTACGTGCGACCGCCATCCTAACAATCAGATTAACATACGTACATTATTAAAAATACGTAGGACATTGATGCCATCAATAACTGACGCGCTCGAGAATGTCCATGGCACAGATTTTTTTCACATTTTTGAAAATCTATAGCCCTACTGATGATTACATTATATAACAGTTTTTTCTTATTATTATTTAAGCTTCGCAACCCAGATCTCTATGACGCTCGAGTAAATCCCCATTAAGCATGGTGTGGTAGCTAATATTAGTTTGTTGATTTGTATTTTTTTTAATGTAATGGTTTTCCTTAATAATTTATTATGTTTATTAAATTTTATTGACTTATACGTGTTTTTGTAAATAAAAAAATTAAAACACTTTCCATTTGAATCTGTCGATACATTTCTCCCCAGAAACCTTCATGATGATGATGTCATCAGCCCATCGCTTGTGGTCTTCCTAAGTTTCTTTTTCCTAGAGATCCCCAATGGTTGGCTTTGTAGCACCATCTTTTGTCTGTACAACCAGCTGTGTAGACAAACAGCTTTCTAGTTGAACAGTTTGAACTACTATCGTTTATCATCATATAATACTATGAATTATTTTGATATTATATATTGAACTTTATCTGTAGATTTCGCCTTGCTGTAAAGTTACAGTCAAGCCAGAAAAGCCAGAAAACATCGCGATTGTCGACTATTCAAACATTGGCGGTTAATTAGCGATCAGTTTCAAGATGGAAGTCGAAGAGGAACTAGCGTGTGTGTGAGCGTCTGTGTTTGATACATAAACTAAAGAAAAGGCAGTACTCGGTGCATCCAATATTAAGGGATCGACTGACACATGGCCAATTTGTAATCAGCACACTGAAGATTCCATATTGTAGCTCTTTTCTCCACTTCATCAATAAATAACTCAGTGTCAAAGCGATCCATAGCGAGTTGTGAGCTCATGTTGCATGTTTTCTCATGTTGTGACATGTTAATAGCGCGGTGCCCGCAACGCAAATGAACGCTGAGTGAGATCTTCGTAGTAATGGAACCGCGCGGGTGCCGTACGATTTTATTTTCTAGCGGTTAAGTGGCGGTAACCGAGCGATTATGTGTGGACAATTATATAGACACCTATGGAAATAAATCCGCGCAGTTCCCGTGTGATTTTCGAACCGCGTGATTCCCGCCGTATCTGAACAAGGCCTAAGCATCACCTGAAATGTTCCAGTTTATTATGCAGACAAATTTATGGAAAATATATTTTTCAGATGAATTCGAATCTGGACACTATAAAGACTGTTGGTTATTGGGTGACAATGACTTTCAAAACAGATGGTACCTACTCACACCGATTTTAAACCCAACAGCGGAATCGGAGAAGCGTTACAACGATTCTCATGCTAAAACGCGGACTGCAATTGAAAGGTTAATAATAATCAATGGCGCTAAAAAAATTTTAGGTCGGCCTCAGATTTCTGTATCTGTTTCATGATAATTTGTTAATCGAATAGGCAAGGAGGTGATCAGCCTTTTGTGCCTGACGCACGCCGTCGACTTTTCGGGTCTGAGGCAAGCCGGTTTCCTCACGATGTTTTCCTTCACCGTTCGAGCTAATGTTTAATGCGCACATAGAAAGAAAATCCATTGGTGCACAACCGGGGATCGAACATACGACCTCATAATATAGAGGGATAAGAGTCGCACGCTGAAGCCACTAGGCCAACACTTTTTTATTTAGGTCTTAAAATACAAACAGTGCCGTCTCAATATTGAGTCCTTTTTTATATAATATATAACGGGGCAAATGGGCAAAGGGCTTACCCGATGTAATACCGCCGCCCATGGACACACTTAATGCCAGGACTAGTGTAGCTTTTAAGAAGTACGCTCTTGAAAGACTAAGTCGAATTGATTCGGAAATACTTCGGTAGGCAGCTGGTTCCACGTAGTGGTGGTGCGCGACAAGAAATGCCCTCTCTTCGAGAAACTTCTATATAAATTCCTACGTTCATATACTAGCTATTTTTAGATAACCCAAACTTATTTTAGTATTACCCTAACTATTTTAAGATGACCCTAACTTCTTAAATAACCCTAACTGTTCCCTGAGCGTCTATACCTGAGCGTTTTTTAAGGCAGTTTTTGCCACGCACCACCACACCAGCTGCCCACCGGAGTATTTCCGAACCAATTCGACTTAGGGTCCTTGAAGAAAAGAGCGTACCAATTCTTGAAAGGCCGGCGACGCACCTGCGAGCCTTCTGGCAATGTGAGTGTCCATGGGCGGTGGTATCGCTTAACATCAGATGAGCCCGTTTGCCTGCTATTACATATAAAAAAAACTATTTTTGATTACCCTAAGTTTTTTTATTTAACTCTATTTAAATGATCCTAACTATATTTAGATGCAATTGCTGAAAGACTGATATTATATTTGAAAAAATAATAAAAGGAAAAATGTACATGGGCGACGGTATCACTTAACATCTAGTTTAATAGAAAACTGCCATCCCAATTTTGAATTATTCGACTATAGATCAGTATCTGTTTCAGAACTTTTGAAGTATGGAAACGAAGATTTCCCGTACTAGCACTCACTTTAAGAGTATCATTGCCAGTTATACATTCAGTTATAACAGCAACTGCAGTACTGCACAATATTTGTATTATAAATAATGTAGTGGATGTTCCGCCAGAGAACGTTACAGATGAACAAGAATCTGGAAATATTGATAATGTTGCAAGTATAGACAATTCTGGATTAGATACTGACAACATTGACAATCAAATGTTGGATGCGGGCGAACATTTTGAGCCTGGCAATTATATTTTGGACGAGGGCAATGCTTTGGACAGTCAAGTGGTGACTTGCAATCAATTGAACGCAAACAACATGTACAATGGCATTGATGTAAAAGTTGTCGATTTGCAAGATGTCAAAGATTTTGACAGGCAAGATGATTGCCAAAACCTGCCGAGATACTGTTTTGATTCCAACGATTTCGATATGAGGGGTTTTGTTGTTAATAATTATTTTAAATAGATATTTTTATAAATGATGTTGTTTTATTTAGACTAGCTGTAGTCGCTCGATATTTTTCTCAGTAAATAGACTTTTTAATGCACAAAAATGAAATTGTTATCATTATATATATGATATCGCGGACTTATTTGTGTCTTCTATAAGACTAGTACATCACTGCTTTGTTATCAATACTTTTATTGGTATTTTCACATCTTGGGTTGGACTATCGTAAATTTATATAGAACGTAACTTTTTTGAAAATATTTATAGCCTAAGTTCATCAGGGATAACGTAGGATCTTAACGGCGATAGAATTTTTCAAATCAGTCCTGTGGTTTTGGATAATTCAATGCAAACAAACAAATTTCCTGTTATAATATTAGTGACATATTTGAGAGGTTAAATCTGAGTTAAAAAGTTAAACTAAGTAGATAGCAGTACATCATTGAACGAGAAAGCCCTTAAACATTTTAGCTCAATTGTTGGGCATGTTTTGTAAATGTCACGAAACAAAAATAAATTAAATAAAACAATTAAGCTATAAAAGGATAATTGGGCGATGCTTTATCTCGGCTGTATATTTTGTTGTAAAATTGCTAGCAAAACCACGTGATAAAAGTACTCTATAAAACGCATGAATCGTAAATTAAAGTTTTATTACACATAAAATACTGAATTGAAACAAGAATATGTTTTTCGTACAACTTATAAATTTCCTGGTAATATGTAAGATATCTTTTTATATGTTAAATATATTTCTCTTATAACGTCGAGTCATGTCTCTTGGCTACATTTTTGGACTTGGCTAACCTGCATTAACATTCAAAAGGCCCTGGCGACGACGTACCTAACTGTCGACTAGCCTTTCTACATTCTAGTCTACTATTTCCAGAATGTAGTTTTAGACTACTAAATTTTCTGAAAAAAAAACTAACAATATTTTCTAATATTTCATTGAACCTGGGTACATAATTGCAGATATGTTTCGTCCCTTACTTACAATTACTGTTGAAATCGATGGTCAAATCGATTTAGGTCATGGTTGGCAACATGAATTTCCTATTTGGGCACAAAAAGAAAAAACATATTCACAATTCCTTCGGACTGACGAACCCAAACGTTATAAATTAGCTTCTACTGGCGGAGATGATACACTGCGCGATAACACCGCATTACAAAAATTATTATCTTCAAACATAAATACCTTGCTCGATATCCAATCAAAGAAAACGAAAGAATATCACGAAGAAAATAAAAAGGAGACAAACAACAAAAAGAAAAACAAGAAGAAAACGAAGAAATCCGCATCTACGGAAAGTCTCGACCATGATAAAATAAATTTAGACGATGTTTCACCAAAAATTGATGTTATACCAAAAAAAGGAGCAACAAGAGCAATAGATATGGAGAGAAGTAAAGAGATCGAAGCACGTAAAGTTAAAGAAGATAGAAAAATAAACGATTTCATCCAACACATTTTTAAACAAACACTCAAAGTATTTAATGACATTCAATCGAAAACAAAGGATAATAAACTAAAGCACGAAATGAATTCACTTAAACACACTTTCAATGAAAAATTTGGTAAATTTATATCAGAAACTTATAATCACACGCTAAGAACGAATTTAGGAAAACAGAAAATAATTCTTAATACAATTAATACATCTCATAAACTTTTACAAAGACTTATTAATAATTTATACAAAGATATGAATAAGGAATCGTTAAGAACACAGATTAATGCAGTTAATGCCTTCCAAAAACAAGTAGATCGTGAAAGAGATCTAGAAAATAAACATGCGTGTAAGCAGTTTCATATTTGTCGCCTTAATGATGAATTTAGTGACTTCATTTCTGATATAATAGTTGTTATTTTACTATCAGATGATAGAAAAGTAAAACAGGCATCCGACGCCTTAACCGAGGCGATAAAAAATATAGACTTTGATAACGTTCTTAATTACGATTTACAAAATAAACTCAAAATCTATTTGGGCACTATAGAGAAATGGGATGCCTTCATGACGAGAGCTATGTTCCTAGCTATCAAAAGTCTAATAAGAAACAAAAATAAACCAATAACAATTTATAATAGTCAAGACAATTATTTAGCTAATAAAACAATAGCGTTTCAAAATATAATTAATATGGCTGATGAAAAATTACCCAAAAATGATAATGTCAACGAATGGGAGAAAATAAAGCAAGACATAATCGATTGGAAAGAAGATAAAAATAAGGAGCCACTAAAAATAGCCGAAAATTTTTTTAGACATTTTAAAGAGAAAGTGTTGGATACGTTGGATTATGATGGCAGGAAGCAGTTTAATAAATCTATAGAGGTTTTATTGTCACATTTCTAACATATCTGATTAAAATATCGGTATACTGTCGAGTTTTAGTATAAATAATTTAAATCATTACAATAAAAAAATATGAGTGACTTTACTTTCGTGAACTTTTGACTAATTTCAGTCGGAATCTGTAAACATAATACAGTTTTTGAATAAAGCAAATGTAAATTTAGTAATAAACCATATTTTCACAACCAACTGCCGTAAATTAGCCCCATTTGGTAGGGAAATTCTAATAATTACTGAATTTACTACAGATTATCCAAAAGTGTTAATTGATAGATCGAAAAAGCCATCATCTAATACTTATAGACAATAAATTGTAAGAAACCATTTTGCTACACTCATAAATTGTAATATAACATTCTCGTTTCTGATAAATGACGTCGTCCAATAGGTCGACGTCATTTATATTCTTTATAGGTAACAAATGTGTCATTCAGATATAATTGACACATCTGCGCAAACCCACTACCCTATATAATTAGTATATGTTAATTTTAAGCTATGTTTAAACGATTATAGCCACTAACTTCCACCAGCTCCAGAGTTTCATTTATTTGAACATCCCTCCAACAAGCGCCACCGCTTACTCAATTTTGTTACCAAACATCTTAACCTTTAGTATTGTCTTTTATTAACATAACCCTTTTACCAATATTTTTGTATAGTGAAATTTTGATAAAATTCGGAGCAATTAGCGCAGACACATCTCTGTTCATTCAGTATTTTTTGATAGCAGAAGCCACTGCGAAATTGGACTTTAAGAAAATAAAAAGACCATTAAAATATAACAATTATTTATGTATTTACAAATGTCTAAAATTACCAATTTTTTTTATATAGCACAAGCAATTTACAAAACAGATTACTTCCAGGCTTGAATTATTAAAATTTTTGATACTTTAATATATTTATATATTAAAGTATCAAAAATTTGATATACTGTGAAAGCTTTACATAATTCAAGCAAAAATACACTCGGACACAATAAGGTCCATTCTTGTTTCCATTCATTTCGAATTATCATTGTGAAGTAGATGTGGTTTAAATTCAAATATGGTTATCCTTCTTTCTTCTTGTTTTAACAAAAACAATAAACATCAATCTTCTAAAGTGAACTCTCCATCTGATATGCTGTCTAAATCCATAGATTTGTCGGGCAACAAATAATCTAATGTGATATTAGATTTTTCATTATCAATTTCATCATCACTTATGTCTTCTAGATCGTTGGAATTGATTTTGTCAACACCATTACTTTTATGTCCCGTTCTATGCACTGTATCAATTTCGTCACCCAATATATTATTTTCGATCAGCTCATTATAAATATCTATTTCCATTGAGTTTGCTTCAAAATTGACACTTTTTGTTGTATCCTCAATTTTGTTTACGTCCGTCATATTTTGCGTTTCGTTTTGAACATTTTCTTTTCCATTAATATTAAAGTAATGAGGTAGGCTTAAAGAATCCTGCCTGGACGATTCAGGTTCAATATTTATATAATTTATGCATTCTTTATTATAATCATTAGTTCTATTTAAATTTGGCGTGATTTCCTTTAATGTATCTTCCATAGCCTGAAAACTAAAATTGATATTTTTAGTATTAGTAGTACAACTAACGAAAACATCTGTATTTTTATCATTAGTATCTGTGTTTACATTTATATTATCATTGTTTACATTTCCTTTAACACAGTTTTCGTTATATTCACCAATTCTATCTGTTCTTCGTTCGGTAGAAATATTTTCTACCGCAATTTCACAGTCTTGATTATGAGGCACTGTCTCATTACAAATACTTCCCACTAAACTTTCGCATGTTTTCGATATCTCAGCAGCAATAATATTAGGTTCAATTTCACTTGATATAGCACCTTGTTTAAAAATAACATCATTTTTTATATTTTCAGTACATCTATTAACACAATCTTCTTCGTCGTTATCATTAAGTATTTGAATTTCAAGCAGTTCAATTTCTGATTTTAATGTATTGATATTGTCTACGTGATTATTAGTCTTTTCAAAATTGAGTTGATCACTGCAAGATGTATTTTCTGACACGTCAGTATTATTACTACATTTTTGCGTATCTATTATACTATTATTATCTGTACTTGGTGTAATTTCGGGACTGCGATTACAGTTCACGGGCAAATCATTTGTATTCGTTCCTATAATAGCCAAATTATGTTTTTTATTCAATTCTAACATACAAATTTGGGACGATCGGTTATCTCCCAACCTGTTGGTTTCAATTGTGTCATTTTTTGTACTTGGTCCATCACAATCGTTAGTTTTATAATTAATTTCATTATTTAATGTATCAGTATAGCTACCAGTATCATCATTAAAATCTCCAATAACGCTAAATGTATCACTTTCGTTATCATTTCTCAAAATAGAGTCGGAAACATTATCACTCCAGTTCTCCTTAATGTTATCAAAAATACTTTGAGACTCATTTGTTTCGCTTAAGTTACTTATAATCCTATCAATATTTAAACCAAAATCTTCATAAAACGGTTTCACTTTCTTTCGCTTCCTTGGGATTTTCCCAAGGAAGTTATCAGAGAATATTACTTTTATAGCGAGCGTCGACAGGCTTTCCACTTCCTTTCTATTATGATCGCTCTCGCTATCTGAGTCCCAATGCAAGAATTCTTCGACATCATCATTAATGCCGAAAGCATCAGGAATTTCGGGGAATTTTATATCCACCATTCTGTTGCAACGTAGCAACGAGTTGTTTTTATTGTAGGGATATAAACATGATCTATCCAGACCGTAGGGCTGTAACAAAAAAAATAATAATATGAATTTTATTTCTACGCTGCAGACTTACTTAAAAGAAAGGTAATTTTAAATTATACTTTGTACGTAAGCTCAGTGGAAATGCCATATTGCTATTAACATAATTGCATTAGTTTTAATTAGTTATATTATGGTTTAGATTTTAAATATTTACTTGTTATGTTTATATTATGTTTGTAGTTTAGTTTTTTATTGTATTAATATTAAGTTACTGTAAAAATAGGTAATAAGGAAATAAATAAATAATTATACAAAAAATCACAGTAAAAAAAACGTAACGCAAAGGTCACCCTACAAAAGCGTTGCGAGTCTTAAGTCCTAGTAATGTGTATATACTCACACATCGTACATCCGAGACGTCATAATGTCCATTGTCATCTTTACATAGTAAAGAATCACATCGAATCATGCGCACTTGTACTGGCTTCATGCCTTTCCTTACTGAATACGGTATTTTCACCCTACCTGAAATTATATGAAAAATTTGTAGTAAATTATAATTCATCAGACATACTTTAGTCTTCGAGTGGAAGAGAGATAGGTGGCGCGCAAGCGTACAATGAGCGTAACGGGGCGTTCCTCGATCAATTAGACGTTTTTTCGTATTAAATTATTTTGCAAATATTCGATATATACGCTATACATTTTAATATAGTAGGACAATACATGAAATAGCTTTTAATTAAATATATATTATAAATGCCCATCGGGGCTCATCTAATGTTAAGTGATACCACCGCCCATAGACACACATTGCCAGAGGTCTCGCAAGTACGTTGCCGGCCTTACAAGAATTGGTACGCTCTTTTCTTGAAGGACCCTAAGTCGAATTGGTTCGGAAATACTTCAGTGGGCAGCATTTTTATGGCTAAAATCATGAAAATGCTCCGTGGCCGCTATCAAGTTTATGTCGAATGCTTTGTTATGCTAAATCGGGTAATTATTTACTCGTCCTAAAAACATACCTCCTCTACACGCTGCTTGATGCTTTACAAATGTCCTGTGTACTTTAAACAATTTTCCGCATTTTCTACATTTACCTGAAATTATAACAAGATCAAATATTATTATCGAACCATTTTTATTTATTAAAAGTTTATTGCATTAGTACATATCTCGCAATAAAGTAGTTAAATCAGAGACTTAATTGAATCTCTAGACAGTTAATGAAATGTCGATATTCAATAAAATCATTTTGATTTAAATAAAGCAGCGTCGAAAACGTTTAACTATCTGTCTGACCGAAAACCAGCTAAGCAGCCAAGTTGATTAACTATGTAAAACAAGGCTCCGCCATGATTATTTCGGTGTGTTCGTGAAGAACTGAGAGCTTGGAAAATTCCATGTTTTGCTTTATTGTAAATGGTTAGGTTAGTCTTGTTGCCTAGGAACGTTTAGGAAACTCGTTAAACGTTTTGATGACTCACTTGTCTGATTTAATTAACTATCTAGAGATTCAATTAATTCTCTGATTTACTGCAACACATATACAATCAAATCACATATTTTAGGGGAGCAACCAGCGGCTTAATTGTTAACAAACAATCTCTTCCAAGCAATCCTAATAAGGAAGAAAAAATACTAAGAATAAAGTGGAAAAATGCAAACAAAATTACAGATAAGTGTTGAAAATGTACTATTTGTACAGAGAGGGTGAAACAGACTTGACTCCCACGTCAAAAATCACATTGACATACGCAAGTCATTATTCGATTCTCTGAATATAATATTTAAAATCATTTATACATTTAGGTAACACAATGAACCATTATTATTATAGCCTCTTTATTTTCATATTGAATAATATAATAAACAAGTATATCATATGATTATTTAGTGCATGCGTTAAAAAAATCCTATTCCAATCATAATTAATAATTTCAATGTGTAAATTGTAAATACATTCAAAAGAATCAAAATTTAAATTCATTTTTATAAATCATTAGCGAACCCGACAGACGTTGTCCTGTCTTAACTATGAATATTGATTTCGAATTGGTATAATTAACTAAAAATGCTTTATGATATACAACATTCTTTGTTTGTTTTTCTGGCGCGTATATAAATACTTTTGTTGGTATTCCGACATGTGAAAAACATGGATATTCAAGATTAATGCCATTAACAATTAGCGACTGTAATTATTTTATATGTAATTAAAAATAAATCAATGCCGCTACAACCTTTTTAGGTCTGGGCCTCAGATTTATGTATCTGTTTAATGATCATTTGTTAATCGAATAGGCAAGTGTGTGATCAGCCTCCTGTGCCTGACACACGTAGTCGATTTTTTGGGTCTAACCCAAGCCGATTTCCTCACGATGTTTTCGTTCACCGTTCGAGCTAATGTTAAATGCGCACATAGAAAGAAAATCCATTGATGCAGCGGGGAATCGACCCTACGACCTCAGACCTGAAGCCACTAGGCCAACACTGCTCTGCTCATGTAATTCATCAATATAATAACTCCGATCGATGTATTTATTATAAAAGATATTCTTTTTTTTCTACATCCTCTTTGACGATATTTGTAGGACGCATTCTTTCAATGTCAAACGCCATAATGTTACATGAAAAAAGTTTGTATTGTAAAGGCGCTATGCACTGAAAAAGTAAACTTGATATCGTAACAAAAGTATTCTTTTTCTAATAACTATAATTTCTAGTTTCTATAAATTTTCTAATTTTCCGCGCAATTTTCTTAAGTTTTTCTTTCATATGAACCTTCTTCTGACAATAACACACAAAAAAAGGAATTGCAACTCCGCTCCAGCCGTTCACGCGTGATGCCGTAACCAAGAGAAATAGGGATTCATTTTTATTTATATAAATAATTATGAATTATGTAGAGATACAAGTAAAATCCGCGAAAATATAGGACACCGTGAGTTATTTCAACAAAAACCCGTCATCTTTTAGTCGATATCAAATATATACAGATAAGACAACTTTCTCTATAGCTGTGATACTTTTGACATTCAACACCTTTTGTCTTCAGTCACCGTGACCACGCACGCTGTAAAGCACGCGAAACGTCGGAAATAAATAAATTTAAAATTATGTTAATAATTATAAGTTTATAATAATACATAGCTTCAATCCGTTTAAAATGTGTTTTCGTAATGTGTAAAAGCTATGTTAACAAAAGACAATATTAATATTTTATGTTAAATCTTTAGTTACTAGTAGTCGTAACTACGAAACTGCTCTTAGAAGCAAAACCGCGCATTTTTCTATTTTATATTTTGTAATTATTTTCTGATATATAAAGTATATATTTAGAAATTAAATATAGACACCACTTACCGACAAAATTTGTTTCATCTTTACTATCTTGAGTTTCTCTCTGTGGTTTAGTAACACTGCAATATAGAGGGCGCTAAATGAAAAATTGATATCACAATTTTTCATCGTTAATATTACTATTATATATATACTTATATGACTCCTGTTAAAATTAGACTAATTAAAAAATGTTTTCCTCGATATGACCTAATAAAAGCTGGTACCGTACCGTAGAAAGGTCAAATGTCAAATACCAGAAAATGACAACTTTTATGACAAAGACTAAACTCGACACAGATAAAGAAATAAAAAAAATCAAAACAACCAATAACTAAATCAAATGCCGCATTCTTAAATGGCCGGCAATACATTTGCGAGCCTTGGCAACGTGAGTGATTCATGGGCGGCGAAATCACTTGACCTTAAGTAAGTAAAGGTAAAACTAATCAAAATAATAACTATATTTTATAATAATTTACAGTACTCTCTGAATAAGCCAAGAAAATGGTCAATAGGTCTTGGTCAAAGTCAATCTATCCAAATCGTGTCAGTTAATATTTTCCTAATAATCCTAATTAACCTACGCGACTGTCATACTTATGATTTAAATTTATTAACTTGCTATAAATTTTGTTTAAAACAAATAAATCATTATTATAATAATACTCACAGAGTTTCAACTTTTTTGTGTATCCTATAATGATTGTTGAATGATGTTCCTTTTGGAAATTGTATCTTACAAACGTCACACTTCTGCATGTCACTTGTCTTAGAATTGTCAGTGACTTTGACACTACACAAGCGTTTAGAACGAGGTTCTTCAATTCTGAAAAGATATTTTATAACCTTTATAAAAATATAAAGGTGGGTATCTGTTTTTCTGGGTGCGCAATAGACCCTTTGATAGAATTTTGACAGTACTTGTTAGACCTACACAATTCATTAAAAAAATAGAAAAATCACAAGTAGATATAATAATAAAAAAATAGACAATAAGTATAATTACGCCCCAAAATATAGTTAAAATCAAAATGATATATCCTTACACCCTTTAATGGGCCAGATGCAGATAACCTGTTTTTTGTCAATATAAAATCTGCCGTCTGAGAGCTAGATAGGGTTCATGACTTAAACATAATAGATTTTTTTACAAATCCCAGATTATTTATTAATAATATGAAGCAATATTATTTCAGAACTTACTTAACTTTTTTACTCTGCACTTCGTTAAAAACAATTTCTCTGAACCTCTTAAATTTAGAACTAGCTGGTCCAGGTCTGACCTGTGAATCTTTCTGAAAAAGAAGATTTGGCTTTTATTTAATAGATCAACTTAATATGTTATATCAATATTGCACATGAGTAAAAAAAACATATATACTACTAGCTACTATTAGCTTGATATCTCAAAAAAATGTATTCCTGGAGACCTAAGCAATCTCAATCCTCTATTAGTCAAAATAATCAGTGACTGCTGACAGAAAGCTGTTTTGGTACATATAACTCGAAAAATTATATAGGCCTCTCAATTATTTTAATTTTCACAAGAATTTTTTATAAAGTTTTTAGTTATAAAAAGGTTTAGGTTTTATGTTTTCTTGTTTTGTTTGTAAGTTGAATTTTCATATTAAAAGTTTTCTATTGTATTATTATTAAGATAGTGTAAAATTGGAAATAAGTTAATAAATAAATTTTACAACCCTTACAAATGGATAATTGAAACCTATCACATCTATAGTATAAAGATATAGTCGCCCTTGTTGTTCCCGTTATAGGGGTTCTACTATAATATATTTTTAATAACACTTTTACCCTCACTAATCAACAAGTCAACATTCTTTCGAGTTTGCGCCAATACAGAATTTTTTTTGTACCCATTTTCATTTTGGCCAGTCTTGAGCACGCTAGCTGTTCTATTCATTATCAACATAATTTAAACAAACAAATAAACTATAATTCTCACCGGTGACTTCCTATCTTCTCTAGTTCTATTATATGGTGAGCGCTGTGACATAGATAAAACTGGGTTTGATGCGATTAAGTCACGAAGTTCTTTTTCTGCTCTCGATTCTTTTTTTATCTGAAATAAATCATATATGTTATACATTAATACTAATTCTATTTATTTATTATTTATTCACACTTTGTTACCAATTATATACAAAATTATACATTTAAAAAACAATAAAAAGCAGGTTACAGAAGTTATTAGGCAATGGGCAGCCTTTTCGCTCTTCCAGGCAACCCTTAATAACTGTACTTAATATATGACTAGATATTTTTGATAAATGTAGCTTCTAAATAATGTTTAAAGAACTTCTCATTACAAAATTATATTTTATTTACATGAGAAACTTAATATTATGTATATACGAGCGAGATACACATGCTAATTTTAGTCCACTAGATTCACTCTGACATGCATTTTTAATGCCCCCTTGAATCTGTTAAACACGCTTATATTGCGAATTTTAGATGGCAACCGATTAAACAGTAGCACACCCTCATACCCAATCAAAAAATAACACTGTGCTTGTGTCTAATTATGGCATCTTTAGTCAATACCTAAGTAAGGTTCAAATTGATATTATTTTTAAACTATACAGGGTAAAAATACCTAAAAATATGATTATGATTTAACACATAGACATAAATAATAAGACAACATTGGTTTTTAAGTCATAACTCATATCACAAGGGATTGCTCAAGCAGAGCAATATATTTTGGTAAATATAGAAGACAAACATTAAACAAAAAAAGGTTATTATTTACTATTTCAGAAAATAATTAAGTGTAAGTTTGTAACGTGAAGTTCACACATTAGCTTTTCAATCAATTTCACTAAAATTTAGAAAATACTTCCACTTTCTACAGTACAAACTCAAATAGTATATAAACAGAGTTTACTCAATATTTTTTTTTAAATATCTAGTTACGGTTTACCTTATCTACCTCATTTTTTACTCCATTTACAGCCACCTTCATGTCTTTTGCTTTCTTTATTGACCCCTTTTCTGTTTCTTTTGTTTCTATTTTAACAATTGGTTCTGTGGTATCTATCTGAAGTTTAATTAGGAAGATTATTAAGAACAATTTACACACAGTTGATGTTATCCATGATTTATAGCCTAATTTCACTTAATATACTATTTATAGCTTAAACTTTAAATTTTTCCTGAAGCTCTAGCTATCACAAGAAAAGGTTGGTAAAAATAAGTACTAACCACTTCTTTCCTACTCACTGGCATTGGTAAACCTAATCTCATTCTAGTCCTTTTGTTTGTCTGTTTGCACATTATCAGGAAATCATAGAAATCACTAATTTTGTCAGCACATAATTCACAAATAAGGGGTGGCATCTTGTCATTTTCTTGTACCTGGAAAAGAACGTTATGACTATATACTATAAAAAAAAGAAACACTGTTGACATCATTTTGTTAGTACAGATTCGTTTTAGAATCGATTTTATGCAACAAATTTGGCTAGCTTTATCCAGATATAACAATTAAGTAAGTTTTGTTTGGTCATCAAAAACACAAACGATAACGTTGATTTAAAAATATTTAAGGCCGATAGTATAATAAAACATTCTTCCTTTACCTCTAGCTGCAAACATTCCTGTATTTTTGTTTTCAAATCAACTTCTGTATCTTCTATTGGAATAATATTTTGAACGATAGGCATTTTGTAACCTGTACCAGCTCCACAAAGGCGGCATGAACGATAAATTTCATAGATCTTGACATCTTTCTGTACTTTAGAACTTAGGAAATTTTGTGTTTTCTCACTTTTAACTTTAGATTTTTGTTTACTCATTTTAAAATATTTTGTTTTTACGAAACACAAAGATAGTTTTAGTTCTAACTGCTGCTGACTTTGTTTTTTACATGTTTGATGTTTCGCAGCTTACTTCAAACTTTCACTAAGACGATGACGTTGACATCATTTTTGTCTAGTATTTTGGTTTGGTTCAAGTTAGGTGACAATATACGTCCAAAAGATATTGACACTCGATATAGATTAATACAATAAACGAGGAATCATTGAATGGAAGTTTCATAGATTAAATCGAAATATACAAAAAAAGCTTTAGGGGCTTTTTCCACATTTTATAAGCCGTTGACGTAGTTACTCAAGTTGTTTAGTTCAAGTCTATATTTTAAATCAGTTGTTTGTGCGCCTACATTCGATTTCTTAGCAACATTAAATCCAATTATATAACTTACGCCTTACACTTTTGGCTTTACGTGTTACTGTACTGACACGCTGAGTTTAGCGTTCATACTAAAACAAATAGAACTTTGTAGAAAAAAATATTTCCTAAATTAAACTTGTGTCATTAATTTATTCAAGTCTCCAATATCTATACTAATTACTCACTTTATTATTATACATATTGTTACATCAATTCGCTGCGCCTGTGTACATTTCATATATTTAGAGATTTTTTTAAACAGTTATACATTTCAAAAGTTTAAAACTATAACGAATTTTAACCTAAACCTTCCTTTTGGTTGTAATTCTACAATAATATTTTCGGTCGTTTCTGTATATATATCGCGTTTGTCGGGGAACGTCATTGTACAATATGTAAAGACTGTAAGGATGATAGAGTTTGACGACGATTAAAAATTGTTATAATTTTTGTTCGGTACACAGAAAACGCCTCATTAAAGTTTAAGGTGTATCTGAAGTCCATTATATATAAGTGCTAAAACTTCACACATATTATAATGAATTAAAACTTCATTATAAAACCGTGTAGTAATTTGTTTTCAATCATGTAACATTAAAATTACGCACTATAAACTCAAATCAGTAGGTACTTAGTTTAAAGTAAAACATGATATTGCCAGTGCTTATGTGTAAGTATTTCTTAATAAATATTATCATTTTAATAATTACCACGCAGTGAAATTAACGCGCGATAATACGGGGAGGAAAAATTCATTACGTTTTGATCTGTTATACTAGTGTACACACTTATTTATTTCAACAGTAATATTTTTAAATCTAATAATTATATAATGCCTTTGCAGTTTTTTCATGTGAATTAAATTTTATCAAAGGTTATTTTATTTTACAGGTCTTCTTTCAGAGATTCTTGCATATCAAAGATATGACAACTTTTATGATAGAAATTATAACCATCGTAGTATTAACCAAAATTACTTTGACAACAATTTCAGCGAAGACGAAATAAACGCGATTAATGAATATAAAAAGGGAATGAACTTTCGCGCCTCTGTGAGACATCAAGTATTCGATCCACAATTTGAAAATAGACGTGTTTTCGGATGGATAAAAAAACTATTCAAAAAAAATGAAACAAAAAAAGTAAAATACGAAGATTTAGTTAACAATAAAATATTTTATTTGCACTTAACAAGAAATTTAACGGATAATTTATCACAATTGACAAACGTTTTAGATAAATTCACAAATTCACTGAAAGACCAGTCAATAATAAGTCCGACGCTTCGAATAACACGGTCCGTCAATGATAGTGAAATTTTGGAGGCAGTAAACACAGCTAATGGAACCACAGATAACGTTACTACCACAGAAAACATAACAAACAGACTACGAACGCTTAATACGTTGGATTTTAAACTAAAATTGTTATCATCTATTAACGATACGTTAAATATTGTTTTGTATAAATTTAAGCCAGCGTCGAATGCGCAAGAGGTCTTCGGAGATAATCTCCTATTTAATGTTGGTTTTTTGTCCGGTAGTGCCAGTACTCTAAAAGCATTTATTGATGAATTGCAAAATATTTCTAAAAAGAACGTATTAATAATGGATGAAAATTTTGTAATGCAGTTGTATGACACTGTGAATAAAATTAATGGAGTATCTGACAAGCTTTTGAATAAATTAAATTTGTATATGGATAAAGCCACGAGAGAACTGGAAAAAAATTAATAAAATTTGTTTTTTAACTCCATAATATTTTTACACACCTGCATTGTTCAAAAATGTATCAAAAGTTAAGCAAGCAAGGTTGCTTCTTGGGTGTATTTTAATAATATTAAAATTAGTTTTACAAAGGTTCTCAAATAAAAGCCACGCAAAGCAAAAACTTTCGTTTTAATCAGTCCAAACAAAGATTACATTAATAACCACATTTTGTCAACCACAGACTAACATTAAAGATGAATAGAAAGGGGACTTGAGAGAAACTCACTTTTCGGCAGGCGTAACGGCAGGCCAAACGTATATTTGTATAATGATATGAGTTTGTCTCAAACCTAAGGGACGATATTTTTAGAAGCAGCGTTCCTTCTGTGTAGCTCCTAATAGCGATTCCGAGATTTTTAATACAATTTCGATATGATGTCGCAACTTGTGGAAAAACTACTCAAACATTAAAGATTGTTCTCTATCGCTAGTAGCAATTACAGGCTGTTGCCAACAACAGTAATATCCAGATATTAATGTCAGTTAAAGTAATGTTTTATTATCACAATTACTAAATGGTATTAATCAAACATGTTGCATTGGAACATTAGATCTAATAATTTAAGTAAATAATTATTACTTCAAATAACTGGAGATCTTTGAGTATCGTGGTATACAGTTGGGTTGCTCTCAAACATCACACATGTTAATAAAATGCGGACAATCAGATAATTATAAAAACCTATATAAAAGAAAGTCGTGTTAGTTATACTATATATTTACAAAAGGCGGATTTTACACGTCACATAAAACGTGGAATAACAAAAGGCAACAATCAGAAAAACTAAAAAATTCAGTCTAGACGTTCAATTGTTAAAAATGACAGCTAATACTAATGTTATCTATGGTGAAGTATGATTGTAAATTTGACAATAAGGAGTTGGGAAGTTGGTCGTTTGATGTGTCTATTTCGATATAATCATGTCAACACGATCGAATCTTTCCCGACAAAACCGTAATGCAATAAACGGGTGGGCCGATTTTGATGATTACCCCCTTGATTTGAGAACTGGCAGTAAATGTAAAATTATAAGGATTTCATGTATATTTCTTTTTTTGACGTTCATAAGTGTACATTGTGTTACGTATATGAATAAATGTTTTTTGACTTTGATAAGTTTTTAGTGGATCCGAGAAGAGTTCAGATTGTTTACAATTAGATGTTTTTTGTTTTGCTAGCATGTTGTAAAAAGGATATACACGTGTGAAAATGACATGAGATCTTAAAAAGGCGCAGCGCAAGCCTAGCACACAACTCACGAGGGGGACTCTTTGTATTGAAGAAGTCGCATGGGTTAAGCATCCGCGAGTACACACTATCAATACATAATTATGTAGGAATAATAATAATAGCAAATAATTAGCACAACAAGATCTCCAAAACAATTCGGAAAAAGGTCACTATAGAGTTCCTGAAAATGTCCACCGTCCAATGTTATTTGTCATCACAGTGTTCTTGTAAATCCAACAGAATCTGTTAACAGGTTAAACCATTAACCATTAAACAATTTACTAATTAATAAATGCACAAATTTTCTTACCTTGTATATAAGTCTGTGGTCAGTATTGTCTAACAATAAAATAATTTATCTTTTAACGTACTATAAACAAGATCTTTATAACATAGTATTGTCTTTTGTTAACATAGCTTTTACACATTAAGAAAACACTTCTAAACGGATTGAAGCTATGTATAACTTTTATATAATATAAGTCACATAATTTTAAATTTAAATAATTATAAGTTTATAATAATACATAGCGTCAATCCGTTTAAAAAGTGTTTTCTTAAGATATTTATAATCTATAACACACAACTATGGTTTATTGTATCTTAAAGTAGCCTCAGTATTTATGTAAATCCTAAGATGACATTCGGAATCAAAGTAACTCCTATATGTCAATACGTTTTTGACATTTGTGAATCATACTTATCGCTAAGATTCAGGGCGAGATTTAAAAAAGAGGATTATTACGAAATGTGTCCCTCCTATAGATTTTTAAAGTATCTAATCTCGCCTTTAGATTCTTAGCATTTTGATATAAGTCAAAATTATTCCGTATAATAACGGAAGTCATACTTAGCGCTAATACTTATTTTAGTAATTGAGAGTTAGATGTGAACTTAAATGAGTAACAAACCACTATAAAGTTAAACAAAGATGAAACGGTCATAAGGCTTTCATCACAGATAAGTATCGTTATTCCAGTGGAACACAGATCAAGATGTGTCAATCCATTGTCAACAATTAGTCTATATTTTATCTAATTTATCTATAAAACTTTGCCAAATTGCACGGTTTTAAATAAACTCAGTTACAGATTAAAACCTATTACAGTACCTGTCAACCCGTAGTTGTCAGGAAAAAAAACAATCCAGGTTGCATATTCTGTGGACATCATACTTCCGATTGACATTAACTGTATGGGTTAAACTTATGAACTTAAAAATAACTTATCAGATATTCTTAGCCAACCAAACCTTTTCTTAAAATACTTTTTACCAATCAAACAGATTGATACCTTACAAATGTATGTCGCAGCATAGACAATTGACATAATGGAAGAAAGAGACAAAAGAGTATTTCAGTTAATATGAAATTAGATTTGTTTGTTTTTGTGAGTTAAAGAGGGCTCTTTACTGCATTTATTAGTATTTAACAGTTTTAACGCTGAAAACATGTTAGTCAAGTGGCTACTTTATACTGTGATAAACAAAGTTCATTCAGGTCATAAAAAACAAAAAAATATTTGTTGAGGATGCTTTAAAAATGCTTTTTTTTCTTATTTTCTAGGTTGTAAATGCTAATGAGACTATTTATACAAAACTTATACAAATTCTACGTAGAATTTTTAGTTTTTCTTAACGGCTGTAATATCGACTCTAAGACGACCCCAGCCGCATTGGATTTGCTACATCTGAAAAACACAATTTTTTATTAAATTTAACGCGATTTTTTTAAACCTTTTGATAGATTTAGCACTTTTTAAAACGCCAATAAGAGAACTTAACCTAGTGTAGTGAATGCAAGAACGGTATCTCGGACACACGAACAGTGTCAAAACATTATAGAACACCTAGACAGTTAATGAAAATTACCTTAGTTTAATCTATTAACTAGTATTGTAGAAAATTAAGTTAACAACAACAAATAATATTAGTATTGTCTTTGGTTAACATAGCTTTTACACATTAAAAGAAAACAATTTTTTGACCGGATTAAAGCTTTTATTATTTAGGCTATTATTATAAATTTATAATTATTTACATAATTTTAAATTTAAGTAATTATAAGTATATAATAATACGAATAACTTTAATCAGGTTAAAAAACTGTTTTCTTTTAACATTATATTACTTATTAGCCAAAGCTATTGGCTAGCCTATGTTTTTGTAAACTTTATACTAGGAAAAAAAAGCACTCGCAAAGAATAAAAGTAGATTAATTATAGAATAATAGTAGAAGGAAGAAGCGGTGATTGAGGTACGCACGGGAGTTCACCGGAATCTCATCCGTTGATGTACTTTTTAGACTAGCGCAAGACACTTGACGATCTTAGTCTCTGAGGCCTGGGGCCATAGCCGAGGCACGTGTCTCGCAATTGACGCCCTTGCGCTAGTCGCGGGAAAACGCAAATTCCGGTAAAACAGCCCGAGCTGGGCTGTAGAGGTCTTTAAAACCAACACAGCGGGATTCCATTTAAAAAAAAACTGGGGGCTTAAAGCCAGGCAGTGCTCAGCCTGTTTGATCTTGAAGAACCTAAGCAGAAATACTCTATGTATAGATTCGCGAATGGGTCGTCGGCCGGTACACTTTTTTGAAGGACCTAAGTCAAAACACCAGTAAAAGCATCTATAGTTTTTGAGTTCACCTCCCATAATTTTATAATTATTTTTATTTTATTTTAAACCTTAAACCATTTCCCGATCCACTAATATCCGGTTATCCTATGTGTTAGTAAATGTTTGTAACAGTTAGTATGTATCAGGAACCCTCTCCGGTAAAGGCCTCCATTTTATAATATATAAGGATGAATGCTTACTTTGGAAACATATCAGTACACCTCAACTCCGTCCAGCCAGTCAGTGCTTCATACAGCATTGTGTCCAGCGCCCGGTCAGCTACCAATTCACCGGCTAACATTCTTAGGGCCAACCTGAAATATGAATTGCTTTAAAATCTGGATTGTTTGGAGTCCGATCAATCTGTCTCAAGATAAAAATCGACGGTAAAAGGTGTCTTCTAAGAGCCAAGGGAAGCCTTACAGTAAAATTACTGATTGCTGTGTGTCAAAAACATATGATTTTGCCGTACGGGTGACATACTTAAAGTTACGAGTTTGATAAACCTAGCCAAATATGATCGGTCTTAATGTACGGCTGTGAGCCTGGGACTCGTGAAAGAGGAGCAGAAGCTACAAGAACAAGGACATCTCATGGAGATTCCAAAAAAATGACAAAATGAGGTAGTTCAGCCCAACATGATAGGTGAATATAATGTCCATCAACTAAGTTTGCTGGGGCATCTTGAGTATGGAGACCAGTAGGTCGGCTTAGGTACCGCTGGATCGAAGGAATAACTGAAGGCCAGCAATTGGACAGACAGGGATCGCTGGAAGCTTCTCATTTCGGAGGCCAAGACGTTTTTTGGGTTGCAGGGCCAGAGGATGTGATGATCGAGAATCTAGTTAATCAACCTTCGGTAGTCATAGGAGGAGCAAAATGAGCAATAATGAATTTAAAGACTAATACTTTGTACATCAGAGAAACAGGAAACAAAATGCATCGGTACCAAGGCTTTCATTGATATATTTCGTATATTTTTCTAACATCAGTCTTCCTTTAGCATTAACACAAAGAGCGTTCCAGTTTCCTCCTAATTTTAACATTAAACAAATACATTTATTACCTGACACTGTTCTGTTTATTTATTGTTGTTGACAATACACACTAATGTAAAACAAATAATTTTATTTCTGTTAGACTGTTAATTATTTGTCAGGTGTCTAAACTAACGTTGTATAATTAAAAACTTGTTAATCTGTGGCTATTGTGTTCTATAACTGTGATTATTGGCTTTTCACTTAATTTTTTATAAGTTTTTTTTACAATATTTACGATATCTCTATATAAATATATAATTATACTGTGTGTGTGTATGATTATGTAATGAATTTTTGTGTATGTTGGTTGGCGCCCTGGATGGTTTAGATTCACAAATCAGCCCGGCAGATGGCGCTGGACTTGGTATCTAGGTTATTTATCATTACAGCAAAAAATAAGGAGTATATATGACTTCTGTGCATGGAATTTAACTCCTAAACCGCTGGACAGATTTTGTTTAAATTTGTGTGTTCAAGTGGAGTCGAGAATGATTTACAATATAAGAATTTTTTTATGTTAGACGTGTGTACGCTAGTTAATTATTAATAACATTAAATTTAATGGCTTTGAAGAACTTTACGAAATAACAAACTTTAAATGTTATAAAAAATATTACTATTAGTAAACATTATTATTAGTGTATAAAAACATACCCATTAATCCTTGCCATAGTCCCGTAAGGTGGATTTAATTTTGACGTAGCAACTAAATTCTTACAATACAAAAGCCAAACGCAGTCCAAATCTGTGTAATAGCTGCTGGCAACACTGGAACTGTCATTAAATGATGTTTGTAGATGGTTAAGTGCGTGCGTGTTGGCGTCGATATTCCGTGACATTTGATTTTGAATGTTGGTATCAACCGCCTCGCGGTTTGAGAGTTGGTTTAAGACCATTCTGAAAAAAAATGGTTGCCTGTAAAGTCAGTTTTTTTTTTTTTTTTTTTTTTTTTATAAAATAGGGGGCAAACGGGCAGGAGGCTCACCTGATGTTAAGTGATACCGCCGCCCATGGACACTCTCAATGCCAGAGGGCTCGCGAGTGCGTTGCCGGCCTTTTAAGAATTTGTACGCTCTTTTCTTGAAGGACCCTAAGTCGAATTGGTTCGGAAATACTTCAGTGGGCAGCTGGTTCCACATAGCGGTGGTGCGCGGCAAAAATTGCCTTGAGAAACGCTCAGTCGTGGAACGTCGGACGTCGAGGTGATACGGGTGGAATTTTGTATTTTGCCTCGACGTCCGATGCTGAAACTCAGCTGCAGGTATTAATCCGAACAACTCCTCTGAACACTCTCCATGGTAAATGCGGTAGAAGATGCAGAGTGACCCCACATCTCTACGCAACGCCAAAGGATCGAGCCGCTCGGAGAGGGATTGGTCATCGACGATTCGAACCGCTCTTCGTTGGATACGGTCAAGTGGAAGGAGCTGGTACTGGGGAGCCCCCGCCCAGAGGTGAGAACAGTATTCCATGTGGGGCCGTATTTGCGCTTTATAGAGTTGCAAGCGGTGGCCCGGAGTGAAGTACCGTCTCGCCTTGCTGAGCACACCAAGCTTTTTGGAGGCTAATTTAGCCTTTCCCTCCAAATGACCGCGAAACTGAACGTCGTTCGATATGTCAACGCCAAGTATTCCGATGCTGGCTGTGGCTTCAAGAAGAGTGTTTTCGAAAAGAGGAGTAGCGACAAAGGGTATTTTTTTCGCGGAAAACGCGCAAACTTGTGTCTTCTTGGGGTTAAATTGGACTAGGTTTAGTCTACCCCAGTCCGAGACTCCACGTAAAAGAGTTTCGACTTCAGACACAAGTTTGTTCCGGTACTCATCGACAACTGCCCGAGAAATACCTGCCCGGCCAGTGTAAAGAGTATCCCCAGTGCTGTCGTCCGCATAGCAATGAATGTTGCTAAGTTGCAACATGTCATTGATATGCAGAAGAAACAGGGTCGGGGACAGAACACAGCCTTGTGGGACCCCAGCATTCACGGGTTTAAGGTCGGAACATGCTCCGTCGACGACGACCTTGATGCTCCGATCGGCTAGAAAGCTGGAGATCCAGTCGCATAATTTCTCAGGAAGCCCGTAGGCTGGTAGCTTCGAGAGCAGTGCTTTGTGCCACACCCGATCGAAGGCTTTCGCTATGTCCAAACTAACCGCTAGTGCCTCCCCCTTGGACTCAATTGCCTCTGCCCATCTATGAGTAAGGTATACTAGAAGGTCACCAGCTGAACGACCACGACGAAAGCCGTACTGATAGTCGCTAATCAGCTGGTGGCCCTCTAGATAACTCAAGAGCTGGCCATTAATAATGGATTCCATTATTTTGGAGAACAAGGAGGTTATTGCGATTGGGCGATAGTTGGATGGATCAGTGCGATCGCCTTTTTTAGGGATCGGATGTATCGAAGCGGTCTTCCAGCACTTCGGGACAGTGCCGAGCGAGTACAGGTACCGGAAAAGGCGCGTCAGGACCGGAGCCAACTCAGGAGCACATGTACGCAGCACAATTGGAGGGATACCATCCGGCCCGCTCGACTTATGAATGTCCAAGGAAGATAGTGCTCTGCGAACAGCACGTTGCTGGAATGTGATTTCCGGCATTGAGTTATCACACCGCGAAATCGCCGGTGGTGATCTCCCCCGGTCATCCAAAGTCGAGTTGGACGCAAAGAGACAGCCCAAGAGGTCGGCCTTCTCCTTCGCAGTGTGGGCGAGCGAGTCATCCTCTCTGTGCAGCGGTGGTATCGATGGCTGACAAAAATTCCCTTGTACAGCTTTGGCGAGAGACCAGAAGGCTCGGGTCCCAGAAGGGAGTTGGGCCAATCTCTCGCCAAATCTGGTGATGTGCTCTGACTTTGCCTTAGCGATTTCCCGTTTGAAGGACCTGGAGGCTGAGTTATATGCTTTTTTATGTTCGCTGGTATTGGCATCACGAGATATCGCCGCTTCCGCCCATGCATTAAAGCATTCTCGCTTTCGACGCGATGCCGCCTTGCAAGAACGCTTAAACCAGGGCTGTGACCTGCCACCGATCGGCACCGCAGAGAATGGAATAAAAAGTTCCATGCCCTGCAGAACCACTTCGGCGACTGAGGCAGCGACGGAATCTGGAGCTTCCGACGAAAAGCACATAGGCCCCCAAGGGTAGGACGCAAAGAAAGACCGCATCCCATCCCAATCTGCTGACCGATAGTGCCAAATACGACGACAACCCGAAAAACGGGGCCGAGGAGGGCGCGTAGTAGGCACAGTACTCCGGACCACACAATGATCCGATGAACCCAATGGCGGGTCAACAGAGACTTGATAGGTCTCCGGATGTGAGGTCAGCAGAAGGTCCAACAAAGAGGGTTTATGACCATCCACATCTGGTATTCGCGTAATCGCAGGGACCATTTGTGACAGGTCGTAAGCTAAAGCAAAGTCGTGAAAGGATCTTCCCGCGTGATCGGTGGTTTCCGAACCGAGCCAATCGGCATGGTGAGCGTTAAAATCGCCAAGTATCACGATTTCAGCGGTAGGAACCCCTTCGAGCAGGGAATCTGTAGCCATTTGGATGTGCTCAATGAGTCGCTCAGTTTCGGTATTTCCGCTATGGGACCTATACAGGCATGCGTAGAATCGCGGATGGTCATCGCAGTCTACGCGCAGCCAGAGGCTAGATAGGTCCCTTCCTTCAAGCGACCCGAGGCGACGAGAACAGATATCCTCTCTGACGTACACGCAAACTCCCGCCCGCGGCACAAATGAATGTTCCAATTTGTACCCCGGGTAGGAGAGGTAGGAAGTATCAGCCGGGAAGGATATCTGAGTCTCAGTAAGGAAGAATAAGGCCGGCTTCGCAGTTTCGAGGTGAAAGTGAACCGCGTTAAGATTAGAGTTGAGCCCCCTAACATTGGTAAAGTCCACTGAGAGCGTGGAAGGGGATGCCTTCGGTAAATTCTTCCGTTTGCCCCGAGATCGAAATTTATAGTTTTTTGAGCAGTTTTTGCCCACCCCAGAATACGAAGGGCAGCCTGTGCATCCACCACCGAATACTGATTGTTCCGATGATGGACGCTCAGAGGGGGATTCTCCACAGCGGAAACGTGTGGTACCCCCCTGGGGTAATCTCTGTTTAAACTGCATCTTCATATTCTGGGGGAGGGGGGAATTGATGGGCTCCGGGAGTCTCACTCACCGCACGAAACGCGAGTACAATAAGATGAACCTATTGCATCACTTCACGCCGGTTTTCTGTGAGACAGTGGTACTGCCCCGGTCGTGCCTGCCCGATTGGCTGAAGCCCGAAAGCAACAGCATGGCACTCCCACTAGGGGCATGGCACTCCCACTAGGAAAGTACGAAGTAGTTTAGGGACGATAGTTTAACGTGACAACGTCATAACAAAACATTGCTGAAATGATTGCATAATCAAGTCTTCGAGTGGAAGAGAGATAGATGCGGCGCAAGCGTACAATGAGCAAGATGGGACAATGATCGAAACGGGGCAATGAGCGTAACGGGACAATGATCGTTCTCGGCGTTCTTAGATTTATTAGATGTTGTTTAGTGAACATGAAATTGTCATGTACTGTATTGAATTGAACTGTACTTTAGCTGTGAGAATATATAATAAACGAATAAGAGAAACTTTGGCGGTTTAAATGTAAAAAAACAATCAACTCGCTTTAAAATCTGGTTAACTCCAGTTTTACACTGTTCATTTTTACTATCATTATTATTATTGTTATTACATTTATTTTCGTTTTTGGGTCTGAGCCGCGAACTTACTACAAACTGTTGTGGCCTGTGGCAGAATGCTGTGGAACACGTCTGTTCTACAGCATAATGCTGAGCCAAGGCCAGTTACAATTACACAATTAAATCCTTATTCCTTTTAATTTCCATAATTTTCTGTTATTATTATTTTCTGTGTTGCATTTGTAATAAATCTTACGTCTATGTCTAAGAATTCATAAGTGTAGTTCACGCGCGGATATAATTATTCGGACATTTATATACTCAAGACTCGATTAAGGAACTCATGAAGAATCAATGTGTTATATCAATTTAAATCAAATAAAATTATCTCCTAATATAAATAAATTTACTTAAAACACACGAAATGAACTCTCCATTCGAAAAATTACGAGCTGTTAACTAACAGCTACTCCTAATATACCATTTTATTATTTATTTATTTTACTAAAGTATTCTTACAGCTACTCATTAAACAATATTCAAACAATTACATTATACACAAAAGCCAAAACCGAAATACACATTCAAACATAAACATTTATGTTTGTGCTTTAGCACAGTTTTACCTATTTAAACAAAAAATATAACACAGTACACATTCATACTAAATTATAAGTTCTAAGATTAATTGATCATTATAATCAATATTTAATATAAAGGAAGAATAACAAAGCCATTATTAATAAAAGACACCATAGTTTTTTTAAAAAAATTTTTTAGTCACATATAAATATATCTATTTGCAATACAGCGAGGAAATGCTGCCAGCGTTAAAGTTACTACTACCACAGGGACCAAACATTTATATTTGTTTTAATTTTCTTTTTATTATTACTATGTAGTCTAAGAATATTGTAAATACTGTAAATTTGTGTGTTGGAGACATAAATCATTTGTATAAAAGAATTTCCGCTTACTTGGTATTTTTATACGCTCGTCCCAAATGTATTGCGGCCCTGGCGGTACTCATCCCTATCTCCAACACGTTTTCGAGCAAATTCTTCTCATTATCATCAGAGTCTTGACGTGCGTTTTGGCGTTTACTAGAACAACATTGTCAAATATTAATGTGATGTTATCAAACTGACATTTGGTGACTAAAAGGAGTTTTTATTGTAAGACGTGGGGGGTGGGGGGGGGGGGGACGAACAGGCTCACTTGATGTTATACCCATGGACACTCACATTGCCAAAAGACTGTCAAGTGTAATGCCGTTAAGAATTGGTACGTTCTTTTCTTGAAGGACACTAAGTCGATTTTTGTGGGTAGCTGGTTCCACATAATGGTGACAGCAAAAACTGCCTTTTGGTATTGCATTTTTTCATAATGATGATGATAAAACACAGGTACAGGTATAAATCCGAACATCTCTAAACACTCTCCATGGTAAATGCGGTAGAAGATGTAGAGAGATCCCACACCTCTACGCAACGAGTCAAGAATCAAGCTGGTCGGAATGTGACTGGTCGTTGACGAAGAGTAACGTTAGATAACGTTCATAAGTGGCTTCTATTAACCAAATATAATTTGCAAAAGGTGTGACCGAGGCTCTAGAAATAAGAATCGCATAATTATTTCCGTTAAGTCTTGGTATGTAATAGTTAACTCACCTATTTTCATAATAATGGAGCACTTCGTTCCGTTTCGCCTCCACCTTACTAGGTTCCATGAACAATGCGTTAAAGGCGAACACATCTGGGTCCTTGAGCATTTTGTTACGGGATCCTTCCTGAAAACCATGAAGACAGTCAAGTTCTATATATCATAATATATATATAATATCATATGTACAATGGATATCTGTATCTCTTCCGTGATAATTGCTAATAGGCAAGGTGGCACCTTTTGTGCACACGCCTGTGACTTTTTGGGTCTAAAGGTCTCTGTGGCAGTGTACGTCGCTGGCAGCATTTACTCCCTGTATTGTGATACTAATTCGTTTAGAGCGGAAAGCACCTCGAAGCATTATAATAATGAATATGACATTTTAATGCCTATGTTTATATGGCTAATTGTGTGGTTCTTTGCAAATAAACCATTTATTACTATTACCACGACAATATTGTTGTTGTTGTTGTTTCAACAACGAAGTCAGTTGAAACTGAAATTCTAATTTCCAAATCTAGATTCTCACCTGATTCTCCCAAGCCATCAGCTGTATGTTATGCAACAACATGACATCCAACGTCAAAATCCCGAAGGAGAGCAAGCTCGTGCTATTCTTCAAAATCGGTTTCCCACTATTAACAACAGTATAATTATCGCCGAAGTAGACGTCTCTCAGCTTCTTCATCACAATCGTCACATTTCCCTCAATTAAACTGTCATTTAGGGCTTTTAATATCTCACCGAAATTACTATTTTCTTTCTTAACAAATGTTGGATCAGAATTTATCCATTCGTATAATTCCTGAACTTTTTCAATTAAGTAACTTGTCATTGTGTTACTTTGCATGTAATCGTCGTATAGATTTTCGTCGTTGTAGTAATCTTCGTATGTTAAGTCTATGTAACCGTCGGAGAGTTTTATGTGTTTGTTGGTGAATATGTCTGGTAGTGTTGGTTTGAATTCTGGTATTGCTTTCGGCTTGTCTTTCTTTTCGATTTTTTTCTCCGCGTGGTGTAAGGTTGTGTCGTGAAGTGGGTGGATTTGTGGTTTGGATGCTAGATCTGGATTACGATTTGCGACTATATTTTTGAATATCGATAGTTTTTCCAATATTGGATATTGTATTTCGTCTGTTGATTCCGTGGATTGTGGGTGAGGGAAATATATTGGTTCCTGAAACAAATAGCGCATTACTGTGTATCTTACTACATAACCAGTGGCGCTACAAGCTTTAATGTTGTTTTATCTAATAAGTAATCAGCAACACATCGTCAACTTTTCCAGGCCAGTTTCCTCACGATGTTTTCCTTCGTACGAGCGAATGTTAAAGGGGTTCGAACGAAATCAGGGATAAGAGTAGAACGCGGAAGCCAAGGTCAAGAAGGATCTGACTGCCATGTCAGCTAGCAGTAAAAAATTAACTGTAAGTACAACAAATTTTAACTTAAAACATTAATGTTGTGTTTAATTTATCTATCTGTTGTGCATTTAATATAAAAAACGTAAGAAATCGTTGTCTTTGATCCTTATTCGTTTATTGATTACCAGAACCACGTTCTAGAGCTACCTACGATTTAGGTGTGGGCCTCAGGTTTATGTATCTGTTTCATGATTCTTTATCAATCTAATAGGCAAGTAGGGGTCTCAGCCTCAGGTGCCTGACACACGCCGTCGACTTTTTCGGTCTAAGGCAAGCCGGTTTTCTCACGATGTTTTCCTCAGTACATTAGTGCACAGCCGGGGCTCGAACCTACGACTTCAGAGATGAAACTCGCACGCTGAAGCCACTAGGCCAACACTGCTATTTATTAACCTTAAAAATCTGAAATATAGTACTTACAGGCGCTTCATAAATCTCTCTAGTTGTATAAGTCTCCGTGGTCCCCCACCGCGTGATCACAACAGTAGCAAGCACAAGAATCGCGCACACAGCAAAGCACGATGCGCCGGCAATGATCCACACTTTCAGCGGCACCTGGAATGATAGGTAACCTCAAAATTTAACCGGACACCCAAGAGTTCAAAGAATTTTCTAATTTTCCGCGCAATTTTCTCAATTTTTTAATAAGAAAAAAATTCGAGCCAACCATGGCCATGTCTAATACCTTTTTAGAATCCCTATTAAATGCGCCAAAACTTGTAAGATAGGGTCAATTTTCGATAGAGAATTTTTTTTAACGAAGTAAACAAGAAGTTACAAATTGGGAAAATTTCGTTTCGGAAAACTTAATATTATCTTCAATACAATTAATAAACAACCATAAATAGTATGTCTAACGCAAGGTCTCATCAGTGCCAATCTAATGGATAGTATAAAAAAGATACAGGGTGCAGATTTTTTGAATCTTAATAAGAATTAGTAAAAGAACGTCAATTTTCTTATGAAATCGCAAAATAATATAACTTCGCAGGGTTCGAGTTTAAGGACCTCCTGTAGAATTTTTTTTTATGAAGGAGGCAAAAATGCACAACTGCAGGGCCGCGAGCGCATGCAGTCGCTATCGCGGGGACTGTGGGGATGGTTAACTCTTATCCCTCTGCTAATCAGAGAGGAGAAACCCGACCCACTAAAATTTCCTCCTGAGCCCTCCATATCGCCTGCTATGCCGAACACATTCATTCTGAATGAATGACGTCTGGCACCGCATTGAGTCCCCCGGGGGTCGCACTAGGCATTCAACCCAGGGAATTCCTCGGCCTAGAACGTATTGCTACATTCTAAACCTACACAGTCTCCTTTCTATAGTTCGATGCCCACTGCATACTATAGAAATTTGACCGTGCCCTCCATGTACGGTTTAAGCACTCGCCCGGTACCGTACAACCCTACCAAAGGCCGAGAACAAATTTAAAACTTGCACTCGAACCGGGAATAGAACCCAGTACCCCCTCACCACAGCAGTCTCATACAAAGACCGCTAGGCTACGAGGCCCTTTGCTAAAGACCCCTAATCTAACTAGATCTAACCCTAGTTGCGTTTGATCGACTTTTTGGCCACCCTGTATAGAAGTAATTTTATAGTACAGAATATAACCCAAAAATGCTCATAAGCATGTAAACGCTAACAATTTTCTCATATTCCATTTTATTTTAACTGAAAATTTCTAAGCGTGGGAAATCAGTTGTGCATAATAGCCTGTCGTACTTGCAAATTGCTTCCTGTGTCGTAAAACATATAATTTTCTAGAGAAAGTCTTGCTTTGTGTTTCCCGATTTAAAAACCCCATCGCTGATTTTGATGGACAAATGAATAACACAAGGCCAATTTGTAAAATAATTAATGTTATAGTTTCATATTTCAGTGCCCTGAAGTCGTAGGTTCGATCCCCGTGTACCAATGGACTTTCCATGTGCGCCGTTAAAATTCGCTGGAACCGTAAAGGAAAACATCATGAGGAAACCGGCTTGCCTTAGACCCCAAAAAGTCGATGTGTGTCAGGCACAGGACGCTATTTGCCTATCAAATCGATAAATGATCATGAAACTGTTCTGGTCCACCTGGACCAACTGGATCCATCACCTGGACGTCCGCCATTCCATAACTGAGCGTTAATTAAGGCACTTGCCCCTCCTCATCACTATGTAGCTGCTACCTAGTGAGGCATTTTCGAACACATTTCCACATAGGGTCCTTCAAAGCCGGCAACATTCTCGCGAGCCCTCTGGCATTGAGTGTATATGGTCGGTATCACTTAACATCGGATGACCCTGCCCATTTGACCCCAGTTATATAAGAAAGACATTTTTCGTATAAATAATCAAATCTTACACTAGTTTTTGCAGGCAAAGGGTCACATTCCGGACGTGGTGGTAAAGGCCGGCGCGCGTAGTACTCATGCGATCGTACGGGCGTCTCACGTGTCGCCGACGCACGCTTCTCGTACTCGTATTGGAACATTTTCTGTAATATAAATTCCTTATTAAAAAACAATAAAGCTTAATTGAGTTTTGGCCGGCTTAGTTAGCCAGGACTTTACGTGCAACGGACCTATTGAGCGTCTACGTGCGGAAATTGAGTCCACAAAGTGTTGGCCAAAGATGTCATCTTGCACCGACCAAGTCTTCGTCAACCCCTGTCTTCGCCGTATTTTGGCTAGATACTGGCCCGAGAAGATCTTTAACGAGCAACTTTGGGAGCGCTGCCAAGAATACCCAATAAGCCAGCAGATCACGCAAGTGGAAATGGATTAGCCGTGCATTTCAATCTCTTTTAATTATATTTGATGACTTATTAACCTTAATAAATAAATAAACTTTAGTTTTGAGACACCGAATTTATATTTCTACAAAATTGGGGAAAAGTTTCGAAATCGGCTCGTAATAGTCATATTATCGTCCCCGATTTGTTTCTAGTACAAACTGCATGAGACCGTCATGAACCATTTGTTTAAAGATATCTCCACGCTCCACATACTATGTTTTCTTCCGGATATTATGTTACTATAGATTTTCCTATGTCTGTAGTTGGCAGTAATAATCTTAAATTCGAATTCGTAATTTCTTTACATAACCTTGGACTTTACAGCAATCGTAGTCGGAAAGTCTGCCAAAAGTTACCGAAACAAATTCTTTAAAGTAAGTTATACTCTTTACAGTTTATTGTCAGAAATAAATAGATTTTTATATTTAAAAAACGTTAATTTGGTACATAAATAAGGAAGGAAAGCGCCGCAAGAGTAACTTACCGTAACTTAGAGTAGCTTACTTATTAACTAAAAATCGTAGTATTTTTTTTTGCCTTGAACTATGTAACCTAAAACTAACATATATATTTTTTTAGTTAATATTTTTATTTATTTATTTTTACTTTGTTACCATATATTTCTTCCAGGCAACCCTAATATGGGACAATAAAAAAAGAAACAGGGTAAAGTACAAGAAGTGCATAATTAATTAACAAAAAGAAAAAAACATGCAACTATAACTATAAAATAAAATAAAATCCAAAGAAAAAATATAAATAATAATATGTATAAACAGGCATGTAAAAGCTCTGCCAAAGGTTAATTGACTCACGATTAATATATATAAGTAGTAGCTAACAACGAGGCAGAAGAAAAATGATCAAAAAGAAGATTTTTAAATAAACTTAGAGACTGAGCTTGTCTGATACCAATTGGTAAGGAATTCCATAGTAGGATACTTTGTACAGTGAAGGAGGAGTGATAGAAATCAGTTTTATGTATAGGAGTTTCAAGAATTAGATTATCTAAGGAACGCAAATCAAAACTACCGCCGGAGACGAACATAAAATTTTGCTTTAATTGTTAGAAGCGTAAAAAACGTAAACAATCATCACACACGCGAAGCCAATTCTTTTTCTTACAATTACATAACATGAATTACGACCCAGCCTATACTATCATGGCTAATAAGTAATATTATGTTGACTAAATTTTCTACGATAGAGACTACTACTAAGGTAATGTTCTTTAACAGTCTTCTAACAGTTAGTGTTCTATTGTGTGAAGCCAAAACGAGCCCTTTAGTTTTTCCTACCCTCATAAATTGTAATTTAACATTCTCGTTTCCGATAATGTCCCATAACAAGTGTGACTAAGATTTACGAATTTTATTTTATAATACAACCTACTGTAATTACTTAATTTTATTATTACTCTTTAATGTATAATATTCTACGGTTTCAATAGATGTAAATATGTGAGGAACATATTTGCATATATACATTGTCGTCACATATAATTATTTAACTAATGTATACAGATATTGTAAATCCTATTTTAAAAGAGTAAGTGTGGAGCTTCTTGCAAATTCTTCTCCACTACAATTTCTTTTGGAAGGAGCAACTAGAATCATCTTTATATTTTATTTAAAATTCAAAAGTGCCATTTTAGGTGGAATAAATGATTTGACTTTGAACTCTTCGATAGTCAAGTTAGTCTTTTGTTAATCCAGCGTCGCATCCTCATTACCACTAACTTTACGTTAGTTATAAGCTTATACGATTAAAGGCAGTTGACACAGCTTTAAACAAAGTGTTTCGTTTAACATACATCTGAGCGTATCCATACAACAACCGCCACTGAGCTTAACTCGTGTATAAAATGAAATGGTGGGCGAAAACATTTGTTACACCCTCCATCGCGAGGGGAGTGTTTAAGCCCGTTCGGGGCGTTTCAAATAATTAATCATCGGGTTGTCGCTTTCGAGTGATCTCTTCCAGGTTCTCTCTTGAACCACTGTGAGTAAAGCAAAAAAAAGGTATTAAATTACATAAGATAGGCAAGAAGTACAAAAATACCTACACACAGTTATTAAGACAAAACTATACAGGATCAAAAAAATCTTAACTAAAAAGATGATACATTAAAAACAGAAAGACACATGAATCACAATAATTTAAGATAAGTCTCACGTCAGTAAGTAGTTTGTAAGAAAGCTAGGTATACGATGTGGACAGATAATGTTTGTATAGAAGAAATTTAAAGGAAGATAGAGAAGGACCTAGCGAATAGGGACGAGAAGTGAATTCCATAGCCTAACTGCAGATACCTTAAAGGAATCGCCAAGAAAGGAGGAGTTATGAGATGGTACAAAAAGAACAAAAGGATTTCAGCAACGTGTTCACAGTTTTGATTCGTCCACAGTGTGACACAGCGTACAAGTTGTTGGAAGTCTCTACAGAATCACTCAGGCGTTATACAACGTGGAAAAAATATTACGGCATTTTTATAGTGAAAGGGAAGGTGAAAATTACACTGAAAACGCTATTTTCTCATACAAACAAACTGAGATATAATTGGTCTATAAATTAACCACCATTTCAGTTAGACGACGGCCAAAAAGAGCAACGCAGTCCATTGGCGTGCTTGTCCGGTAGGATCTTATGTTTACCAGCCTCCAGAAGATAAACCACTCCTTATATGGAAATTCCTTTTTACAACAAACTCCCAATCGAAATTAGAGAATTATCACTAAATAAATTCAAAGCCCTCGTTAAACGTAAATTAATTATTTATATGATCCTAATCTTGGGTATTGATTCAAACAATTTTTGTGACTCAAAACTTGGCGATTAAAAAGAGTGGCGGAGAGTTTGTTGCCAGTTCTTCTTTACCGATACGCCCTTGACTTGTGAACTGGTAAACGTAAATGCAAATTTAGTACGAATTTAACATCTTTTCTGTTGACGTTCTTAAGTGTACTTATTAAAGTTGAAAAAGTTGTTGATTAAAGTTATTTTGAATTTGAATTTGAATGCACACTATTACTTACCATTCTTTACAAATATATATATTTCATCAGAATCACAGACATACCGAATTTAAACTGAATAATAAAAACCTTTAAGGGTTATCTATTAATAGAACGCATTACACAATTATCTACGTCCCAAAATATGGCGCCAAAGAAATGACATATGACATGTATGGTATTGTTAGGGCTGTGCCAATTGAGACGTGATGTTGACACATAAGGGATTTGTGAATATCCACAAATAATAGACTAGTACTTCCGTTACGTAATTAAAAGCGTAATTTTTTTTGAAATCAAAATCTGGTTGTTTATTAGTTTTATGACGCATTTTTTATTGATCTGTGAAACATTAAACGATAGTTGAATTACATACGAATAGATGGATCTCAAATTTGGACACCCATAAAATCTACACGTCAAAGATCGGTGGCGCGATGTATGATAGGGAAGAAAAAACATATAGCTTTAAGACAAACGACAAAGGTAAGGCACAATAAAAATAAATAAACTAAAGTGCATATGGCGGGGCTGTTCGCATTCGGTCGGTGGACATGGCAAGAGGAACAGGGAAAGAGGAAAAGTGAAGTGAAACAGCAGGGAACAGAGGAAAAGTGCAGTGAAACATCAGTGAGGAATGGCGGGATTTGGATGCCTTTGCAAAAAAAGGGCACACAGATACCTAAGAGAAGATAGAAATAGAAATGTGTTTAAATGTAAAAGTATCAGAATTAAAGGCTATTACTATTATTACTAAGTTTTTTTATAAGTGTTAGAGAAATGAAAGAGTCGTGAAATAAGAATATCTAAATTGTTATTATATAAACCTAGAAACAAAATCCTATTAAGTAAGAAAGCTATACATCTTAGCGACCCGTTTAAGATATCACAAACTCCATGGACTAACAAATCCGGACACATCGGACACACGTTTTGTATTACCGACGCTAAAACGAAGGACTGTGTTTGGCCAACACTCCTTTGCATTTAGGGGCCCTCTCCTTTATAATAAAATTTCCCATTCTATAGATTCTTAGAAAGTCTATCGAGATACAAACTCGCAAATAAGATAAAAACTACGCTAGCCAAATTAGATTTTGTAGTGGCATGACTTGTTCCAAATACTAACACAGACATAGCGCACGATTATAACAACTCTCAGATACATGTGCACACACACCCATTCACACACTTACACATTTACGTATACTTAATGTCTTATGAGTATTGTGTTTGATTAGTTAGATGATCTTTTCCTCAAAAATAGACCATGTACCACTGAATAATTGTTATCTAGTTATACAGGAACTCCCTAGTGTGTGGACTGAAAGCGATAGATGAATTTTGTCACCACCTATTTGTCATGAATAAAGTTTTTATTTTTATATCATTTATTCATTTTTTTATTAACACTTCGTTGCACATAATATTAAAAAGTGGGGCAATTAAATTAAAAGGAGGACAACTGGCGGCGTAATCGCTTTACGCTTTACTATCGAGAGATCTCTTCCAGGTAACCACTTGTGAGAATTAGACATATTACGTTCATTTTCACGTGTAACAAGAGCTTTAGATTTGCCGCCAATTCACAAAAACAAATGACAATGTACCACAATGTTTCTAACTGGCCAGTTGTAATCATTTTCAGTGTAGGTAATAGTAAACATTCTAATATCATATCTGTATGTTCGCGTATTTACTCATTAAAATTAAATCTGTTAAGTGATTAACATTATTTAATTCATACTTTTATAAAATTATAATTTACTTCGTAGTACCATCATAAATATTACCAGTTCATCTACAAGATTAAATTAATTTTTGTCGTTCTTGTGATTAGCTTATACATATTTATTAAATATTTTGTCTGTTATTAGTTGTCATTATTAGTATAAGCATTTGTCTGGAAGAGATCCCTACTAACTACAAAGACGCCCGCTGTATATAATTGTTCATAATAATTTAATATAAATAAATAGCTATTTATTTTGTATTTAAAAACAAACCATCATCTTTCATAATAATTTGTCTCAAATGTGATACTAAATACAATTTATTAAATAATGATGTGACAGCCCTGAAATCCAATAAGGATCTTACGCTTTAACCCCAAAGTTAGATAATGAATTATCAAACGAATTTCTATTAGTTCCAATGAGATAAAAAAGAAATATTCTTATGTTAAAGGTAGAATAAAAAAAATACTTTATATATGAGGAAATAAAATAGAATACGTACTATGTACAAAATGTCTTGGAATCTTTTGACGGAGGTGAATGAAACAAAGTGAGTGCCCTAGACCAAACCTCAGTAATTGGAGAGGTACTGGAGGAAGACATCGTACGCACACGTCTAAGATTATACAGACTACTTGACACAGCCCAGTTTAAGCTAATGGCCTCAATGCTTAGCCTTTATCTACACTGTACATATATGTAGAAGTAGATTTGAGTATGGCAAAGTATTCTGCAATTAAAACTAAAAGACAAAGTAAAAAACAATGTGAAGACGTACAAAAATTATAGACGTAACGTAGACAAACAAGTTAAAATGGCTGCATTTGTGATGGTAAAAAGAGTCTGAATTGGAATGGCCCAGTGGAAAGAGAAAAGAGAGGTTGCCCACCAAAAACTTGGGACGATGATATAAAAGGGATAGCGGGAAGAAATTGGAAAATTGTCGCAAGGAATAGGGACAAGTGGAAGAATTTGGTGGAGGCCTTCACTCCGTTGGAGGTCTAGTGAAAAATAAATGTCATGGACTTAGTTTAATTATAGTGTACTCGAATCAAGGCATTTGTGACAGTCCTATCCACCACCGATGTTTGTGTCGCAGCCAACTAGCTTAATTAGCCGTTTAATCAACAGCACAGCCTAACTAAATAGCGCCGTTTAACTAGCGGCCTTAAAGATATTCAGGTCATATGATCAAACAGGCAAATGACTTGGACGTTTCATTACTTGCCTGCCCTGTTGACTGTTCATTTAAATTTAGTTCCACTTTATGCCACTCTCAAACTCGAAACGAAACTTTTCTAACTGTCAATATGGCGTGGGCAAACCACAACTTTGATGGTGTTTTGAAAAGTTTAATTAAAAACAACAAGTCCAATGGAAGAGTGTAATGACAATAATAATGAATTTGCCTTTGACTGACTCAAGCAATTTATTTTTTTAAGAATATTTTTTTATCTACTCTATCGTACGAATGGCCTAAGCATTAGCCAGTTTATTAAATGTTGTTACAAACGCTACGGCTGAATACATTTGAGGCCGCTAGTTAAACGGCGCTCTTTAGTTAAGAGGCTACGCGGTTAATTAAACATCTAATTAAGCTAATCAGTTACGACATGTGGATTCCACAAATAATTTTAGCATTACATTAAGTATTTAGAATGAGAGACCTAAGCTAAAATTAGTACAAGTCATAAGTCTGTGTTTCTGTGCCTGTGTGTTGTCTTATTTGCCCGGGATTATAACAAGTTAATAGGACTATGTCTAGAGTGTACAGTCTGGGTTCGAGAAGTTTCCGATATTCCTTCTTTCTCGCGTATCATTCCATTCTTGTCTCACAACTAGAAAATTTCTGTCTAGAATATTCCTTCATCAAAACTGTATCACTCGACTACACATGTTCTGAAACTGCCTGACAAATGTTTCAGCTCACTGAAAACGAGGGCAACAATTTTCTAATATGTGATATTCCTCTAATAGCCTCTCCTGAAACGGCCATAAATAAAATTTCAGCTAACTGAAAACGTCCCTAACTTGTCGAAAACTCGAGAAACATTTCAGACAACCCGTCAACGTCAATTTCGTAACAATATAAATAAATAAGGTTGGCTGGTGATTTCGGTCGAGATGTCCGTTTAATTTCAAGAAGCCACCACAAAACACTAATAATCTAATAATTAACTTGAATATAAGCGTTTAATCTTATTAACCTTGACATACGATTACAAACAACGTTCACAATTTTTATCTTGATGATATTCCTTGAATCTCCCTGACCATCCATGTTACACTTACCAGAAAACTTCTTGGGCAAAAATGATTGCCTGCGCAGAAGCAATTTTTAGGTATCACTGGGAGGGGTTGCGTGACGTGTCGAACGCGTGATTGGCGTTGACGTTTGGGTCCCGCGCTATGTACGATGCGCGATACGGTACGATACGGTATCTGTATTACGCATGAAACATAAAGAATTGAATCCATCCAAAACTCGGCCACTCCTGTATGCACTTAACTTGACCTGTATGTTAATGTAATTATAATTGTAAATCTCAATTTATATGCGTCGGTATTGTATTGTGTCACTAATAGGTAAAAATACAATACGAAATAAATGTTCATTAGCATTAACAGTACTCAGAGTCCTTTATTAAGATATGTAAAGATCATAAAGTAAACTTGAATATATATAGTTCCAGATAACAATACAAGACAAAGTGGCGGGTAGAAGAAGACCTGGCTGCAGGCGCACGTCTTGGTTTAAGAATCTTAGACAATAATAATAATAATATAAAAGAAGCCAATACGATCGGAAATGGAATGAAAGGACATTTCACTTTACAGCTTTTACTTTATATTTATTACTAGCTGACCTGACAAACGTCGTTTTGCCATGTATATTATTTTCAAGAATTTTTTTTAGTTCAATAAAAATAACTATCTACTATAATAAAAAAATAGAGGTTGATCGTAGTGGGGTGACAATTAAGGGTTGTATGTATTTTAGTAAGTTGTAATAAAAAAAAATCACTTAGGGTTTTAAAGATTCTCGATTCTCAGACTTACATGCATAAAAAAATTCATAAGCATCGGTCGAGCCGTTTCGGAGGAGTATGGGAACGAACATTGTGACACGAGAAGTTTTTCTATTATATTATATGAAATATGAATTAAACAATATTAACAATTATCTTAACCTACAAAGTAATAATAAACATATTATATTTCTTTTGTCCGTTTTTTTGTCCCCTTCATTATCTACATATGTTTTAATTGAATTTTGTTTCATACCTTTTGTTTAAATAATTGTATACCTTTTGTAGTTTCGCACTTCTTGTCTGACCAGGACAACCACGGTGAAGAAGGAAGAAAGAGGGGACCGCTATGTAATGAGTAATAAATTTTTATAATAAATAATTTTTAATAATTATTTTGATTGTACTGTATTTCTGTATTATTGCATCGAAGTATAAATCAATAGTTAGACAATTTATTTATTTATTAGCAATCTTACAGCTAACATACATACTATAAAACAAAACAGATTATATTGATAAACAATACATATGAAACAGAAAACATATACATTAATAGACAAAAATATTTAAAGAAAACTGAAATTTAACATTAAACAAACGACAGTTAATACTTCAAAGAAAATGCTCAAGAAGTTTGCCGGTATCTGTACTGTTAAATAAACTCAAAGTCTTCCCGCCTCTTCAACGATTTCCTTACATCCTCTTGGGTGAGGTTGAAAATATCAATATCTCATAATTAGTGTTATAGTTAGATAAAACCCAAAACATTGGCAACAATTGTCAGTATCTTGACGCTTACGGTGGAGGGATTCTTAGGGAAATTAACTTAGCTATCTATCAGGCCATTAAGAATATCGTACAAAAATAATAAGTTTTGCTGACTCCGTCCACATCTGCATAACTATCGAAACATTGATACTGTTTAAAACTAAGTCTACACTTTTCTTGAACTGTGTGAGTGAACTTGATCTAATCAAATTATTTGTTAATTAAGTCTGAAGTACGGCCAGGGTTAGCAGTGTGAAGGTTATTTTCCAAATGAAATGCAAAAAAATACCAGTCGAGTTCTTTAAAAAATAATTTATAACAAGTATATTCTTTTAGGACACATATATCAACGGCGATACAGCTAAAGACTTTTCTGTTTTCCGGAATGAAAATTTCTAGGTTTTTGTGTGAATATTTCTCTATATAAACCTCAGAGTTCAAGTCATAATTTTTTAATTAACAAATAAAGTAATGGGGTTGATAGTAAAGGGATGAAAATGAGGGTTGTATGTATTTTTGTATGTTGTATCATCAAAAATAAAAATTTATCGAAAAACTATAAAAAAAAAATCTGGGGTGGACACCCCTTATCACTTAGGGGTTTTATATTTAGATAGTAGCCGATTCTCAGACTTACTGAATACGCATAAAAAATTCATAGGCATCGGTCGAGCCATTTCGGAGGAGTATGGGAACGAACAATGTGAGACGAGAATTTTTTATATGTAACATTAAAATTGTTTTGTGTTTTAATCATTTAATTATTGTTTAATAGTTATTATTTCATTAAAGCATAATTTAAGCATTCCAGCATTAAGGGTACACTGCCACAAGGACTTTTAAAATTTGTTTTTAAACTATTTATTTTTATTATTTTTACTATGTAAATACTGTATATTTGTGTGTTGAAAATAAATATCATTGTATATATTTGTAGATACACGTAAATACATAGTTTGCTTCGAAAGTTTTAGTTTTGTTTGTGTGCATACAACTCCTCACTATTACGGCCATTTAACCGTTTCAAATGGTACTTTTAGTTTATTTTGTTAACTAACGGATTCCGAGATGATTGACGACAATTAGTATCGTTTAAGTACCACTTAAACTTGACATGAACTGCTACTGAACTTGTTAAACTTAACTAATACATGAGACTTTCTACGTTGTGCGGTATTATAACCGTATAAAGCCAGCCACTAAAACCATATTTATTTTTTTACACTTCGATACTTCATACAAAAACATACATATAAAAAGCAGGTTACATAAGTTATAAGCAACGGGCGATCTTAACGCTACAAGCGATTTTTTCCAGGCCCTATTAGTAGTGAACAATAATTAAACATGTGTACTTATGTACACGCGTTAGAAGTTATACTTCTTTGGCGTAACAAGATAAAAAACTTTTCATAAATTTTATTCTACGTTTGTAGAAAAAATTACACTAGACATAGAAAAAAGGTATTTAGTACATTAAAAGTTATTATAAGGTAATGCCTTAGTTCTCTCTCTAGTTAAATAAAGTTTATTTAAATATCACGATTACTCAAAATAATATGTAAAAATAATTATTATCACTTATAACCAGTAATTTATTTAATAAGACAGTAAATTATTTGAGAAAATATATCTTAATATATATAAATCTCCTGTCACGATGTTTGTCCACGATGGACTCCTAAACTACTTAACCGATTTTAAATTAAATTGGCACACCGTGAGCAGTCTGGTCCAACTTAAGAGATAGGATAGCTTAGATCTTTAATTATAGTCGCAATTTTATTTTATTGCAAATTATTTGTCTATAATTAATTGACAGTCACAATTATCTGTTAACTCCAAAAGATTCTAACAGATATCCGTACTTTTCGACTGGATTGAGTAAGTAATCAATAGATGGCACTGCTATGGTAAACCGCGTTTGTCGTATAAGCTACAATTCAATATCATGATTACCACGTGTTATTGAGGCTAAAGTATAAATTAAATGTATTTTGTAGTAAACGAAATACTGTGAAATTCAATTATTTCTACTTTTTTAATTTTTGGTGTTGGCATAGCCAACCACGTGTTACTTAGACAGAAGTGTAAATCAAATTCAAATTATAGTGACGATAATACAGTGAAATTATTCTTTCGTGTCACGGTATTAAGGCTAACTAAAACCACATTATGGAGAAACGAAGTTCGCGGGGGCAGCTAGTATATAATATATAAAAATGAATCCCTATTTCCCTTGGTCACGGTTCGGCTGGGCTCGACCGATTTCGCTAATTATTTTTTTGTTGTATTTGTTATTGTCAGGAGGTTCTTATTAAAGAAAAAATTAAGAAAATTGCGTGGAAAAATAGAAATTTTGAGAATACTTTTGTTACGATAGCAATTTTTTCAGTGCATAGCGCCTTTACAATTCAAACTTTTTTCATGTAACATTATGGCGTTTGACATTGAAAGAATGCGTACAACACATATCGTCAAAGAGGATATAAGAAAATGAATATCGTTAAAAATAAATGCTCCGGAGTTATTATATTGATAAAATAATTACAGTCGCTAATTGTTTATCATTTATGGCATTAATCTTGAAAATTCATGTTTTTGACATGGCCAAATATATGTCGCCCATGTCGGAATACCAACAAAACTATTTATATATACGCCAGAAAAACAAACAAAAATTGTTGTATATCTAATATATATAATTGGTATAATTAACTTTAAAGCATTTTTAGTTAATTATACCAATTCGAAATGAATAGTTAAGACAGGAGAACGTTAGTCGCGTCCGCTTATGTATATTTGTATGTATTTTTATGTATATTATGATAACAAAGTATAAATAAATAAAATTTTGAAACTTTTTAAATATATAATATATTCCATCTATGGCTACTGGTCATCTAGGGTCGTCCAGGGACAGTATCTAAATATTGTAGATACAATATTTTGTTGAAAGAAGACTTCTCTTTTGTCTTACGCAAATCGCCAATCTTTTAATGAGTCCGCTGCCTGTCGATATGATATGTCTCAATTCCGTTTGTAACTCATCCTCATTGTCATATCGCTTTTTATATACCAAATCTTTCTCGTATCGCCAAAGGAAGAAATCAAATTGTGTTAGGTCTGGGGATCCGGCCGGCAATCTAATCGGTAATACTTACTTTTCAAAATAAAATAAAGTCTTCTTACAGCAAAATATCCCATCTACGATATTTCAGGTAGTCTTGGGACGCCCTGTATATATTAAGAAAGCTGTAGAAAATTAATAAATAAATCCAACAGCTCGTTCTAATCTGACAGTGTGCTAATTCTTAAGTTGAAGGAAAACATACAGCTAGTTCTCTCGAAAATAGCCAAAAAGAACTGAATTACGAAATAAGATAATTCAACGCTTCAATCTTATATCTATTACTCCCTCTCATATTTCTTTTACATTAAACAAGGGAGTGGGGGAAAGTTTGCGCATCATACACAGCGCGGGACTCAAACGTCAACTGATTTACCAATCATTCGATCGACACGTCACTCCCCCGCCGCCCCCACTCAGTGATACCTAAAAATCGCTTCTGCGCAGGCAAGGACATTTGTTCAAGATGTTTGCCGGTATCTATATAGGCAAACAAATGATCTGTGTCTAATCTATGTTGAATTATGGGTCAGCACATTGCTCGCCCTACGTGGAGTGGTTAGTAGAAACAGTCATGAATTCATGGACTCAGAGGTCCCGCTTAAGTCTCCTCTTATTCAGAGAAAAAGAAATTTCAGATCACACCGTAAAGGCAATCAAAATTAAAATGTCAGTTGTGATTAAAATTTCATGTGTAAGATTTTTTTGATGATGATCGGGTAGGCACTGACGTACATACCTGAACCAAAGGAGTTTCTAGAGAAGAGACAAGTTAAAAGTACCCATAACCGATGAGAATGCATGGTGAATGTCATGAAAGTGGATGAAGGAGGTCAGAACCGTAGCAAGTGGAGGTCCGCGGCCTTTGCCCGCCTTCCGGACAATAGCATGATAATATAAATAAATAAAATATTAAATGTTTTCTTCCTAATTAAATTGTAACTGTCTTATAAAGCGTGGAATAAGTACCATTTGTTATATTGGTTACGTTACCATGAATGTCGTAACTATGGTAACAAACTTTTTAAACATATTAAACACCACTTCGTACATTAATGCACAAGGAATAAAACAACTGTTCTTATGTTTGATTCCCAGCGAAACGGCCATTATTGAGGATGGGTCAACTAAGAGTTTTTTTTTAAGAGAGTATATTACATTGCCTCAATAAAACAGACGCACAAACCCTACTCCCCATTGTAGCCAGATTGGGGACGGGATTTTAAATAATTATGCGCATTGCCGTATTAATTTAAATAATTTAAATACAGTTATTTATATACAAGTATTGTATTATAATATTCGATATTATCGTTTAAAAAAACAAAATACACAGCTTAAGTCAACCTAATTCATACAATTAACTTAAACAGTTTAATAATTACATTCACAAAGAAAGGTACAACTCAGTTACGAACTATAATAGCCGATTCGTTAACGATTTACTATAGAAAGCATTTTTTTTTTGCAAATTGGTCTATTCGTGTTATTTAAATGTAACCTCCAAAGGTCGTCCGGAATTACGACAAATGATAATAACATAAAAATAATAAGTAAACAAACTTACTTCAGTAGTTTTTAAATTTTTGTTGTATTTCCGTAACTAAAGTAACACGTATTAAAAACAAAATTATTTTAACAAAATTGGAGCACTGCACATAACTGTCACTAAAACCTGCTACACTTTTAAGCGGCGAAGACGCGTCCTTTCGCCATAAAATCATGAAACGCACTGAGCAAAAAGTTTTTACTTCTTACGATATGCGACAAATGTGAAAGTAAACAAATATCAATGAACTTGGCGCTCTAAATTAATATTTCGTGGTGTTAATGGCATTTGCTTGTAATTGTGTCACTATATGTATATTTAAATGCGATATTTGGTTTTAATAACACAAATTGAAACATTAAGTACAAAATTAACTCATTTAAGAAGTTTTAATTGGATGTTCGTATGTCATTTGAAAGTCGGTCATACAAACTATAACATATGACAATAATAAATCCTATGGTATAGTATTGTATGGAATAGTACGTTTAAAATAATATTCTAGTTTTTCGAGATTTCGCATTAATTTTTTTTTTATTTACAAACAATGACAATAGACGAACTGCGATGTCCCTGGTTCAGTTAACGTACACATGGGCAGGAGCTTTCAATTCATGACGGCGAAATAATTATTGGCTCAGTACTATACTTATCTGTGAAAAAAAATTGATAAAGTGCAAATCGTCTCGAAGCTTTTACTTAGCGAAATAATACCTTAGCTGGTATTTGATTTAATAACAATAATTTAATTAATTAATGTATTTTTTTCCGGAGTATCCTTTAGTTATAAAAGAGCAGTGTTGGCCTAGTGGCTTCAGTGTGCGACGGTCATCCCTGAGGTCGTAGGTTCGATCCCCGGCTGTGCATTAATGGATTTTCTTTCTATGTGCGCATATAATAATAGTTCGAACGGTGAAGCAAAACATCGTGAGGAAACCGACTTGCCTTAGAACCAAAAAGTAGACGGCGTGCGTCAGACACAGAAGGTTGATCACCTACTTACCTATTCAATTTAGAAATTATCATGAAACAGATACAGAAATCGGAGGACCAGACCTAAAAAGGCTATAGCGCCATTGATTGTTTTTTATCCTTAAAAAGTACTGGACCGATTTCAAATTATTTCACGTAATTAAAAACTAAAATAAAACTTTTATGATTACAAATATTTATCTGTAGTCTAACGGCATCTACACGAGTGATACTAAATTACCTAAATATTCCCCGTTTTCACTTAGTTGACGAATTTACATAATAAATTATATTCGGCAGAGAGTGGCAGACAGAAATGGCGGGATTTGGAGGGTGCCCTTGCCAAACTTCACAGATTATACATATCTAGGAATTAATGAGAGGATAGAAATATAAATGTATTTAAATGTAAAGTATCTTAAGTAAAATGATTGTATTATTATGATTTGACTTAACGAGTACGTCGCTTATTCATTGTTATGGTTCAAAAAACAGCAGAATTTTCCAAATTCCGTCTGTACGAACCTAGAAGTTCAGGCCCCTCTCATTCCAATTCTGCGCGAATTTAACAGAATATACACTAGTTATCCAAAGCTCGATATACATATATACTGGGCTGATAAGTTAAAATAAACAATTGTAAAGTGCCTATCTGATACGTAATTCGCAGTGTTAAGCAAAACATTACTGGTAAAAACAATTTTTTTTGTAAAATTTATGTTTACCATACTTGTCATGTATTTTAGGAAAGATAACTTGCAACATACACTTTAGATATATCATTATATGCGATGAGGTAATAAATTAGTAAACTTTAAAACAATTATTTTACACAAATTAAAAGCTCTCATTTGATTGGCATCTTGGCAAAGATAGTTGTGGATTTCAAATATGAGTATAGTGACCCCGACCTCGAGCTAAGACATTTGTTTTTGTTCAGAAACAATGCATCGATTCACGTGCAGAGCTTTTGAATTATTCAAGCGAAAGCTCATCTCTAGATTCATTTGTAATAACGACTTTGGTAAATTTGCGTTTAACTAAAACTTATCTAATATGACCTCTAGTAAAACCCGTCTAAACGATTTTTTTGGACTTAAATACGAGTACACATCGAAACGTGGAAATGTACAAAGAGCACCCAACAACTCCAGGTCTTCGTGAACCACTGCCTTCGACAAATACTTGAAGCATTCTGGACCGGGAGAATTCCTAAAAATCAGCAGTCTATTAATAGGTAGTTAAAACGTCGACAGTTAAAGAAGGTGGACATTGCGCTCCAGAGAGATTCAAGTCACTTTGCCCAGCAAGCCTTTGACTGGAATCCTCAAGGAAAAAGAAACGTGACAGCCCAAAACAGACCTGGCGTTATTGCATAGACGAAGAAAGTTGGAATGAAATGGTGTGAAATTAAGAGGGCCGATCAGCCTGGTTATCTATGGTGAATGCTCTGTCCCATTTCGGAGACTTTTGACCTTAGTCTTTAATCATAATCAAAAACGCGAGTGTTAAGTCGTTAATCAGAATATTTCGTGTAATCGCCTAACAAAAATGGAGGAATTCCAATCCTAAGTTTGTGATATCAGCGTTACGGATATCGAGAAAACCACATCAAATCATTATCAGCATTGCCTGCATAACTACATTTTAACTGTTTAATTTCTAGAATCTATTACGTCAAGTACCTAAAATCATTAATATGACAAATGGAAGAGACTACCTGCCCACGAACCAGGGAATCCTAGTGTGGGGGCTAGCACTTTCTCGTTACCAGTGTGGCGTGGCTTTAGGCAGCACTAACCTCAAAATGTTATGCGCTTTCAGTGGTACTCTTAGAGTATATTGTTTAAGTAATATTAAATACCTCCTAGAAGTTATAGATGCCATGTAATTCTTTCTAGGGAAAGGTAATTAAATTTTTAAAGGCCATAGATTTGACACCGATTGTAAATAATGAAACTTTGACATTATTTTATGTTCTTAATGAGACATTGTAAAAAATTATATGACATTTGCATGCCTATTTATATGTGGCTGATTGTGCCGATACTTGTAGTTGATCGATCTAACCACTGTACCACTATCTTGGCAAATAAACCATTATTATTATCCATCCCCCGTACTATGTAACTTCCAAGAGTGACAGCAATCCGGAAGTTTGGACTGAAAGTCCGATGTATTTCCCTCATTATCCGTAGCGCTGATCGCTGACCTTGGGTTGCGGAAAACTTCAATATTAAAGTCGGGATTGAAATCGCTGGCTATTGGAAGTTTACACAAGTGATTATTTGAAACAACGGTATACAGCTATTTAGCAAGTACTCGATAATTCGCTACTATAAACCGGCCCGTAACACAGTGTTGCCAGTTACAATGTTTTTCTCCTAAATTAAAGCGGCATCGCGATGTCCTGGGGTGTTTTAGTAGATACATTTATTTACTTGTACAATAATTATTTTGATAAAAAAACGCACGATTAAACGCAATTTATATTAAGCCCAACCCAACTCAATTAATATTTTCTCCAAGTGTAGCTATTACTAAACTGAATAATATGAAATAATAAATACTTCTGTTCGGAATATACAATTGTTAGTTATTTAATTTTTATTTGTACTTCGCTGATGATCAAATTGTTTTGATAGTCCCTGTTTAGTGTAACTCGGTTTATGTTTCATTTATAAAATAAAATAATTTAAATCAATGGCGCTACAACCTTTTTAAGTCTTGACCTCAAATTAATGTATATGTTTCATGATCATTTGTTAAACTAATAGGCAAGTAGGTGATCAGCCTTCTGTGCCTGACGCACGCCTTTTTGGTTTTTGGGTCTAAGGCAAGCCGGTTTCCTCACGATGTTTTCCTTCACCGTTAGGGCTAATGTTAAGTGCGCACTTAGAAAGAAATCCATTGATGCACAGCCGGGGATCGAACCTTCGAACTCAGGGATGAGGGTCACACGCTGAAGCCCCTAGGCCAACACTGCTCTTTATGTTTTATTTATACCTTTTTGATAATAGTTACGTCCCCAATATATAAATTCTTCTTCTTCATACATCGTAACGAGGTATGAACTCAGGACTTATTATGTTAGTATAAAATTGTGTATCGACGGCCGTCGTTCTTTGTGTTATAACTTTAGATCGAAATTTTTATACTATTTTATTTATTATGCATATTTAAAATTACCTCCCATACCAAGTGTACAACACAAACCTAAGAGGTTTTAATCGATATTTAAAAGGTATTTATTGTTAGTTCTAGGGGTAATATTCTGTAGAAGTTGACATCACTGCCGCAACTGTACTTTAGAATTGTATCGTCTTTAGAAAAAGTCCATCCATAGCGCTAAATCACCTGCATCATGATTAAATAATTTTTATTGTTTTTGATCCTGCCGTAAATATTTGAAACTTTTTGCAAAAAATACGTATTTTATCTTTGACTATGTATTTAGTATAATTATTTTTTGTTATATATAATATATGTTGAAGGATTACGAAATAAATTAACAGTTTTGTCTATGGGACATGTTTCAAAGGCAATTGCATTCACTGTTGTGTATTTTTTCAATACTAGACAGATTGTTGATAAAGCACAAACTGCATTCATTCAACAGTCACTGTATAAGAAAAGATATAGTTGATAGTTAATACTTTTTCTATTAACATTACAAATTAATATTTCCCCGCTTGGTCTGCATGGGTTGAATCAACGATTACACAAAAGGAAGGAGAGGATTTGATGGCTGTTATATACATATTATATTGATTGTTATAACATTACATACACACAAACGTACATATAGTCTACCATTGGCACAGTTTATTTTTTATTACCATATAAGATACGAAAGAGGTGGATTTACGATTTTACATATAACGTACACATTGTATATAATTTTAGTTACTATATGGTCCTTTTTTACGTTCGAAGCAGATCCATTTAATGACAGTCTCCATGTCTTCAAGCGTAAGATGATGCATCCACTGTGGATCCGTGACCAAAATGAGACAATTGCATAGTAGAAATATATTTAAATGTTAAATTGCACATTTGTATTTTTTTGGTCTAGTTTGTCTTTTACTTTTAATGTTTAAGTTATTTCCTCTTTAGAATTGTAATGTTTAAATGTTGTGCACACTTGTCATTGATGCAAATGCATGTATCTTGTTTATTGTATATGATGTGTTTGTATGTGTTCCGTTAGTGTGCCTTTTAAAATAAAATAATATAAATTTAATACAGGTTAATTGTGTATTTGTATACGATTAATTTAAAATATAAATTTATTTTTAATACAATTATAAATTCTTAATAACGTTTACGTTGTCATAAAATTGTAATAACGGATATAATGAAGATTTGACGTTTCACTTATATGTAAATTGAAATACGAGTTTTTGACTTTAAATTTATTCACAATGAAATCATTCACATTTCTCGGAGTTAATGAACTTTTCACGTTTCTACGCAGAGGCCGCCGTAGGCTCCGGAGGTTCAGCAGCGGCAGCTGTAAAAATATATCTCATTTTACAGGCCATTATTATATCAAAGAATAAAAGAAACTAATGCTAATATGAAGTGATCGCTGTCTCAACTGAAGCCAAACTAAAACCAAACATTGTAAGGAACTACTAGAGACCAGCTTGACAAACTGACAATACAAGAAAATAAAGGAATCTTTTACATCCAGCTTTGTTAGGACAACGGGCGGCCTTATCGGGCCTTTTTGGGAAAAGGGATACTTTTCTTTAATAAAATCCCAGAGGCTCTTTTATCTCTGCCTTTTATTTAATTTAAGAAAAGCTGTGTAAAAAGGCTTACTATAAAGCTAACGATTATCTAGTTGATAAAAGGGCCCACGACTAGTCCTAGACAGGCTATTTCTAATTAAATTTCGATATTTGTTTTAAAATAACTGTTGTTTGATGATTTGCTATTTTAAAAGAGTACCGAGAGTTTTTTACGCCGGTTTTTTCTCTCGTCCTACATCCTCTGTCTTCTTTGCCGATGAGTAGAAATGCCTACCGATACAAAAATTAATGACGTGGAATAAGTGATACCTGTATCTTTATTCCATAATAACATTTTTTTTTTTCAACTTTATCATCACACAAACCATTTCTTGCAGTGAAAAATATGGACAAATAAAAACAACATCACATACAGAGACTAATTAACAGGAAGTGCATCAATAATTAACAAAAAATAACATAAACTAACATGTAACACTAACTATAACTAAAATAAATTAATACCTAAATAATAATAATATAAACAAAACTGTAAAAGTGTAAAAGGCTAATTTGAGTGACATTTCCTACATGTTTACTGCTTTTAAATTTGCGTCAAAGTAAAAAGTTCCATACTTATTCTTTTGTCGTGAAAGGAAATAAAATGGACACAATTAAGTAATAGATTATAGAGTTATTAGGTTTTTTTTTCTTCATGACAAAAAGATTTTATCTCCAACTCCGCAGTGATACTGGCCATTTATAAAAATGTGTTTTTCTAGTTTATATTAATTATTTATTATATAATCTACGTGTTAGTGTATTATAAAACACTACAAAACACGGAAGAAAGTCTTTTCAACATATCTCTCGATCGGAATCAGTAACCTTTTTACCTTAGATGTATAATGTTCTATTATTATGTTAAAGTTATTTAAGCTATTTAAAAGTAATAAAATTATTGGCATTATTTTACACTAACCTTCAGTGTTTGTGTCCGTTACACCTGAAATATAAATTAATGATAAAAACAGTAACAAGAGGCGACTCCCGGTTTACCATATTCATACTCACGCGACTTATCATTAATATACAAACATACAAAGTACTCACTTTGTGTGTTTTCCTCACAAAGAAAGTACAATTTGAGAGAAAAAGACTAAAGAAAAAAACTTAAAAAAAATGTAATTTGTTGAAAATTGAAAAAAAAACTTACTGCTTTCAGGTGCTAAAATAAAAATAAATAATTAATTTAGTATCAGAACTATCTATCTTTCACCGGGATTGAAGGGACCAGTATCCTCTCAAGCAGGAAATCCAATCGATTTTTGACAATTGGGAGTTATTGCTCTGAAACCTACCCTTAGATGACTGTATGTATGATGTAATTACATAGGAAAATACATTGGTTTTCAGCTGAGATCTGAAGCAAGACCTCAGGGCTCTAGAGCAGAGCCTATTCACTGTCCTCCATAGGTTAGCCAGAAATAGTAAAAAATAAATACCTGACACATCGGATTCGGAGGCGGCGATGGTGGTACCTATTAATGAGACTAATTTAGTAATAGATACTAGATACTTTCAGGCACTGCTGCCATATATTATCTACCTTGTATTTTTGTGTTAAATTAATGATGATTCTAGCCTCTTGTACTACTAGTTATATATCACCGAGAAATATAAATATTTTTATATATTTAATTTATTCATTCCTGCCTTTTTCCTGAAGAGCTAGGCACAGACCACGGCTCACCACTGACATACTTACATACCCCTCCCGCCTCACCCACTGTTATGGCATTCCCCTTACATTCTCTATGGGTACTTTTGACATGTCCTTTCTCTATTACGACCTGGATTTGGTCCAGGTATAACAAGGCCTACCCAACCTGACTTCACCATCCACGGTTGCATTCTATTTCAATTCTCGTTTTTATTTTTATACCTTTAATTAAATTAAGCGTTTTTAATTAACACTTATGTTGAAGTAATGTTATTAGTGAATTCGCTTTATACTAATAACATACGCATATATTATCCTTATTTATTTATGATACATTTATATACATCCCTAAAACAGTGTCAGATGTACAACATCAAGCCGACAACACACATGCAAATTACACAAAAACACACACCCACGCCCTACATATTCTCTGTCTTAGTACTAAGGTGTAAATCTTTTAATTGACGTTTCGATTTAAAAATTATTTTGTATAGTAAAGTAAGGTAAGATCTAAATAAATATATCTCTACTATTTGCACCGACTGTTAACAGTTAACAAAAGAAGATAAAGTTATACAAAGAAACAGCAATTAATAATAAAAATAATTAATTAAACAAATCTATATATTATCTGGCTCTATACCAGCACGAATTGCCGTGTCAGTGTCTCTAGGTGGACTGCGGTGCTCATGGAGGTGGAGCACATAGGCACGCCGGCCCGTAATAACAATTAGTTATGTAAAACATTAAATTAATGTAATTTTATCAATTTTTTTCTGAAGTGGATTACTTGGCTTGTGATAAAATATAGCGTGTAAATTTCAAAATCATGTGCATTATATATATTATATACATTTCCTTCATAAAATGAATTCAAAGTGCCAAAAATTGGCTAAGCTTGGATTTTTTTTCTAAAGAGCGAAGTTATTATAGGTATTTAAATCGTGTATCGATTTTTCAAAATGGATACATAAAGTACTCAACTCCACCATATATTTTTTTCATTCGTCCTACTTCAAGAAACGATGACAAAAATCGAATGAAAAAAATAATGTACTTTTTTGGAGTTTGTCGACCGGATAGGTCCTTTAAGGCGCCATATTATCATTATTTTATAAGCATAGGGGGGCCAAACGCACCTAAGGGACGCCTAAAAAGAGTAGCCGTCGTATGGACACTCATTAAAGTAGGTGTATTTATAAAATAGTAAGAAGTTTAACCTTACCAGCGGTCGTTTCTTCTTGAGTTGGAGTTGTTTCTGCTTCATCTCTACAAAAGTGATGAAAAATTAATCTATTTTTATCATCGGCAAGATGCCGAGTGGGCAGTACGCGCGATCTTTCCCCCATCACGCAATATCTGGCCAAGATACGTGCCGACACCGATAATGTTTTTAAGAAAGATTTACGAATAATTGAATCTTGTCGAACTGTTGTATTTACCTGTTAACTGTTATACACGTTTTGGGAAAGAGCAGTGTAGGTCTAGTGGCTTATTTATTTATAAAAAAATGTCAACTCTCGGCACACTAATACATTAGCACAAGATAAATAAAATACAACTTTTAATGTGGCAAACATCTTAAGTTTTAGATTTTATGTATACACTAAAAATGCTTTTGCAGTTTGTATTACTAACCGTATCTCCATAATGGTTTTGGTGACAGCATCAGAACCAGACGCAAACACAGCTTGATACACTCCCTCATATGTTGGAGTGTATTCTGTTATACTTATCGTAATATCTGTTGAAGTCGCCTGAACAAACAAATTACTACTTTAAGAATGGAACTACAAAATGGAAAAGGGATAAAGAAATATATTCGTAAACAGTTTGTTTAAGTTCTTCAAGTTAATAAAATATAACGCATTTTAAATTACGCACGAGGAAGAGGTCGGATGCAATGAGACTTTCTAATTCTTGTCTAGTTGTTGACTTCGGAATATGAGTTGACAAACGGACGGGAGGCTCACCTGATGTTTAGTGATACCGCTATAGAACCTCAAATTACCAGAGGGCTCGAAATTGCATTATCGACCTTTGAAAGAGATTATGACACAAGGAAACCTGCACCAATTCTTGTATTTACTGTTTTTATTTCTTTCAGTGCCTCGAAATTATTCTTAACAGTTTACCACAAATGAGCCACGCAAAAACTTGATATAGATTATTGATCCTAGTGGGAGTGCCATGCTCCTAGTGGGAGTGCCATGCTGTTGCTTTCGGGCTTCAGCCAATCGGGCAGGCACGACCGGGGCAGTACCACTGTCTCACAGAAAACCGGCGTGAAGTGATGCAATAGGTTCATCTTATTGTACTCGCGTTTCGTGCGGTGAGTGAGACTCCCGGAGCCCATCAATTCCCCCCTCCCCCAGAATATGAAGATGCAGTTTAAACAGAGATTACCCCAGGGGGGTACCACACGTTTCCGCTGTGGAGAATCCCCCTCTGAGCGTCCATCATCGGAACAATCAGTATTCGGTGGTGGATGCACAGGCTGCCCTTCGTATTCTGGGGTGGGCAAAAACTGCTCAAAAAACTATAAGTTTCGATCTCGGGGCAAACGGAAGAATTTACCGAAGGCATCCCCTTCCACGCTCTCAGTGGACTTTACCAATGTTAGGGGGCTCAACTCTAATCTTAACGCGGTTCACTTTCACCTCGAAACTGCGAAGCCGGCCTTATTCTTCCTTACTGAGACTCAGATATCCTTCCCGGCTGATACTTCCTACCTCTCCTACCCGGGGTACAAATTGGAACATTCATTTGTGCCGCGGGCGGGAGTTTGCGTGTACGTCAGAGAGGATATCTGTTCTCGTCGCCTCGGGTCGCTTGAAGGAAGGGACCTATCTAGCCTCTGGCTGCGCGTAGACTGCGATGACCATCCGCGATTCTACGCATGCCTGTATAGGTCCCATAGCGGAAATACCGAAACTGAGCGACTCATTGAGCACATCCAATTGGCTACAGATTCCCTGCTCGAAGGGGTTCCTACCGCTGAAATCGTGATACTTGGCGATTTTAACGCTCACCATGCCGATTGGCTCGGTTCGGAAACCACCGATCACGCGGGAAGATCCTTTCACGACTTTGCTTTAGCTTACGACCTGTCACAAATGGTCCCTGCGATTACGCGAATACCAGATGTGGATGGTCATAAACCCTCTTTGTTGGACCTTCTGCTGACCTCACATCCGGAGACCTATCAAGTCTCTGTTGACCCGCCATTGGGTTCATCGGATCATTGTGTGGTCCGGAGTACTGTGCCTACTACGCGCCCTCCTCGGCCCCGTTTTTCGGGTTGTCGTCGTATTTGGCACTATCGGTCAGCAGATTGGGATGGGATGCGGTCTTTCTTTGCGTCCTACCCTTGGGGGCCTATGTGCTTTTCGTCGGAGGCTCCAGATTCCGTCGCTGCCTCTGTCGCCGAAGTGGTTCTGCAGGGCATGGAACTTTTTATTCCATTCTCTGCGGTGCCGATCGGTGGCAGGTCACAGCCCTGGTTTAAGCGTTCTTGCAAGGCGGCATCGCGTCGAAAGCGAGAATGCTTTAATGCATGGGCGGAAGCGGCGATATCTCGTGATGCCAATACCAGCGAACATAAAAAAGCATATAACTCAGCCTCCAGGTCCTTCAAACGGGAAATCGCTAAGGCAAAGTCAGAGCACATCGCCAGATTTGGCGAGAGATTGGCCCAACTCCCTTCTGGGACTCGAGCCTTCTGGTCTCTCGCCAAAGCTGTACAAGGGAATTTTTGTCAGCCATCGATACCACCGCTGCACAGAGAGGATGACTCGCTCGCCCACACTGCGAAGGAGAAGGCCGACCTCTTGGGCTGTCTCTTTGCGTCCAACTCGACTTTGGATGACCGGGGGAGATCACCACCGGCGATTTCGCGGTGTGATAACTCAATGCCGGAAATCACATTCCAGCAACGTGCTGTTCGCAGAGCACTATCTTCCTTGGACATTCATAAGTCGAGCGGGCCGGATGGTATCCCTCCAATTGTGCTGCGTACATGTGCTCCTGAGTTGGCTCCGGTCCTGACGCGCCTTTTCCGGTACCTGTACTCGCTCGGCACTGTCCCGAAGTGCTGGAAGACCGCTTCGATACATCCGATCCCTAAAAAAGGCGATCGCACTGATCCATCCAACTATCGCCCAATCGCAATAACCTCCTTGTTCTCCAAAATAATGGAATCCATTATTAATGGCCAGCTCTTGAGTTATCTAGAGGGCCACCAGCTGATTAGCGATTATCAGTACGGCTTTCGTCGTGGTCGTTCAGCTGGTGACCTTCTAGTATACCTTACTCATAGATGGGCAGAGGCAATTGAGTACAAGGGGGAGGCACTAGCGGTTAGTTTGGACATAGCGAAAGCCTTCGATCGGGTGTGGCACAAAGCACTGCTCTCGAAGCTACCAGCCTACGGGCTTCCTGAGAAATTATGCGACTGGATCTCCAGCTTTCTAGCCGATCGGAGCATCAAGGTCGTCGTCGACGGAGCATGTTCCGACCTTAAACCCGTGAATGCTGGGGTCCCACAAGGCTGTGTTCTGTCCCCGACCCTGTTTCTTCTGCATATCAATGACATGTTGCAACTTAGCAACATTCATTGCTATGCGGACGACAGCACTGGGGATACTCTTTACACTGGCCGGGCAGGTATTTCTCGGGCAGTTGTCGATGAGTACCGGAACAAACTTGTGTCTGAAGTCGAAACTCTTTTACGTGGAGTCTCGGACTGGGGTAGACTAAACCTAGTCCAATTTAACCCCAAGAAGACACAAGTTTGCGCGTTTTCCGCGAAAAAAATACCCTTTGTCGCTACTCCTCTTTTCGAAAACACTCTTCTTGAAGCCACAGCCAGCATCGGAATACTTGGCGTTGACATATCGAACGACGTTCAGTTTCGCGGTCATTTGGAGGGAAAGGCTAAATTAGCCTCCAAAAAGCTTGGTGTGCTCAGCAAGGCGACACGGTACTTCACTCCGGGCCACCGCTTGCAACTCTATAAAGCGCAAATACGGCCCCACATGGAATACTGTTCTCACCTCTGGGCGGGGGCTCCCCAGTACCAGCTCCTTCCACTTGACCGTATCCAACGAAGAGCGGTTCGAATCGTCGATGACCAATCCCTCTCCGAGCGGCTCGATCCTTTGGCGTTGCGTAGAGATGTGGGGTCACTCTGCATCTTCTACCGCATTTACCATGGAGAGTGTTCAGAGGAGTTGTTCGGATTAATACCTGCAGCTGAGTTTCAGCATCGGACGTCGAGGCAAAATACAAAATTCCACCCGTATCACCTCGACGTCCGACGTTCCACGACTGAGCGTTTCTCAAGGCAATTTTTGCCGCGCACCACCGCTATGTGGAACCAGCTGCCCACTGAAGTATTTCCGAACCAATTCGACTTAGGGTCCTTCAAGAAAAGAGCGTACAAATTCTTAAAAGGCCGGCAACGCACTCGCGAGCCCTCTGGCATTGAGAGTGTCCATGGGCGGCGGTATCACTTAACATCAGGTGAGCCTCCTGCCCGTTTGCCCCCTATTTTATAAAAAAAAAAAAAAAAAAAAATATTTTGCAATACATTTTATATTATAGATGTTAAGTTCCGCTATTCATAGACTATCAATGCCAGAGAGCTGACCAGTGAATTGTCGCCCAAAAACATCATACATGAACATACCGTAAATACTGCAATGGACCCAACGGAATTCCGCCTAAATGACGTCTCCAACGGTATACCATTGACGAACACCTGGAATTAATATTTACCAAATTACCTTTACAGTTCCTTAGTCAGGGATATTTAATTTAAATACAAATCACTATTACCTCTGATAACGTGTGGTAGTCGAAAGACACCTCGAGAATATTGGCATTTAGAGCCACGATCATAGGCAACTAAAAGCTTCTGTCTCAAGTAAAACTATTAGATGCAAAAATATAATCTCCATGTCAGAGAGTGGTTTAGGCGTTACATGACCAGCCTATTGCTTGGCCAATAGTCTGCCAGTCTTTTCCTGCTATTTCTGTTAAGTCATCAGCCCACCTTCTCTTTGGTCTGCCCACTCTTTCTTTCGCCTCCTATTGTGTCTGACTTTGTGTCAAAATGGAATGGGTTTGTGTAGTACTCGAAATACACCACAACGAGGATATGGGCATTTAGATCCACGATGATGGGCATCTAAATGCTGATCACCTGTCTCAAACAATTAGATGCAAAAACTCTTTCCCACACATGACCCACTGTGGCTTTCACCACCACAGCCAAAAATTATTAAATTTCATCTTCTCAGATTACATACGATGACATACGTAGAATATGACGGGACACAAAAGTCATGGAAAATTGAACTAACACACCTTTTCAACAGAACATTCACTGCAGGTGAACGGCACCTGCTGCTGGAACTGCTCACCGATCTTAGGAGCTACCAACTTCACCACTTCTGGTATTACAACACCTGGAATAACGTCAACTTCTAGACTCTAATCATTGTTATAAAACCTTTTGATCCTGTTGATCTCCGATATCTCGTGGTTGAACGGTTAAATATGATAATGAATAAAGATGAGTGACATGAGAGAGGATGAATATGATCTGCTACTTTTAATGGTCCATCCTGCTCGTACCTTAATTTCTAACATTTATGAAAATATTGATATATTTTACAACAATCTTCGTACTTACCGTAGATATAGTATTAGGGGGCGTTCGAGTTATTACGTAAGCAGGTTTATTGCAATTTATCCCCCCCCCCCTCTCTTGTCAGCAAAAGTAAGCAAAGCTCTCAAAAATAATAGTACATAACCGTATTAATTTTTTGTAGAAATCCTCCAAAATGCATTTGGTTTTCAAGCATAGACAATGTGTGGGTAATATGTGTTAAAAAGTAAATAATTACTGATGACGTAATCACAAATAAGAAAATCAAAGAGACACCTAACAGTGCTTACGTAATACATACAAAATTGCGATAAGTAAGAAGATTCTTGAAAAATATATAAATATTTTTATTTTGGTTGTTTTAGAACTTATAAAAAAATAAATTAACAGATTAAATAAATTAATTGATATTTGCGTCACCGGAAATCGAACCAATGGTTGCAAGAATGGTTATGTTATGAAAATGTCTCATACGAGACATCGTATGAGACATAGGCTGTCGCCTAAAGCACTCACTATTTTTTGAAAAAAAAATTTACAGTATTAAAAGCATGTTTGTTTAGGAAGGACGTCACTGTCGTAATGCATAACGGTGATAAAATATTAAACTGCTTAATAATTTTTGATAAATTTGGATTAAGTTAAAAAACAGAATACGTCCTATCGCAGTTCTACATATACATACATAGTCATATGTAGATAATTTTAATTTCTGTACGTTTGACGACTAAACTGAAGAAGTACTGGACCAATTAAAAAAATATAATATTAAATCCATATGTTATAATGATTTTCATGAGCGTCTTTGGCCTAGTGGCTTCAGCGTGCGACACACAGCCCTGAGGTTTGGAGCCCGGCGTGCAGCAATGGACTTTCTTTGTACGCATTAAACTCGCTAGTGAAGTAACCGACATTCCTTAGACTCAATAAATCATGTGTCAGGCACAGAAGGCTGATCACCTATTAGCCTATCAGAAAAAAAATAAACAAACACAGAAATATGAGTAATCCAAGACTTACAAAATGTATACCACTTTATATTAAACAGTCAGGAATGCTGAATTTTGGTAGATCATGTTCACACCCAACACACACACCCACGTACACTTTCACACTAACACAACCCACTGGACGAACGTTTCCCTATTAAAAATGTATTTAATAATTTTTATAGATTTTTTTCTTTCGTCAATGTTTGAACCCCTTTTGTATTACGTATTCCATCTTTGGCTACCTTAAGTATAATTGTTTTTTTGTTATATATAGCTGTTACGAAATAAGTTAATAGTTGACAATTTACATAGATGAATTATATAAAAAGAATATTACCAGGTGCTGAAATTAAATTTTAAGGTTTTTATACATTAATACAAACTATTATAAATTAAATTAAAATTATTAATTAAGCATTATTTATTTAATTAACGATATTTTTGACGCACGCACTATATACGTAATTTAGTAAAAGAATAGATTGACAATTGTTACTTTGTTAGGGGCAGTGATTTGGTGGCAACTAACTATACGGCTTATAGATTCAAAAGGTTTAGCAGCGCATGCACATCATTTTGTAGATGATTACTAGAAGACCAACCTTTTGGTTAAAGCCATGCGCAGGCATTATTGTGCATGTTGAATATTTTTTTTAATGAAAAGCAATTATCGTTTCGTCGGGAACCAACTCCAGACTCCAGAGGTTTCTTTTCGCGTTACACTATCTATAGAAGCGTTAAAAATACTTACAATTATCTAAAAAGAAACAAAAAACGTATTTATTAACTATATTAAGTTAGGCACTGTTTTGATATACCCTTAAAAACTAAAGCAAACACTATCTTTTTTAAACACGTAAATACAATCTTTGAGAAAGAGATATTTGTTCACTTGTAAAAATTTCACAAGTGAACAATTTTACATATTACTCATTATTTAACGCAATTATTTAGTATAATTTTTACGTAGGTTAAGAAAATAGTAAGTGTATGTGTTTCGAATTTAATAAATTATATTATTTAATATATATAAGTATTCGCCTGTGGATATGGAACCTCTTGGGTGAAGACTCTCCAACTCTTTCCAGATGTGCCTATTTGCTAATAGTCTGCCAGTCTTTTCCTGCAAGTTCTCTTCTATGAAGTCATTAGGATTGTTTTTTGCTTTGGCCTTCTTCTTTTCCCAGGTTTTCCCTTCTATCTGGTCTTTAATGTCCATCTGTAGTCTTACCAGCCCATTGCTTGGCCACTCTTCTTTTTATTTTTTATTTTATTTAACAATGTAATTGTTACACATTTTATGGAAATTTTAAATAGGTTTAGTTCGAATACGAATGTCCACTTTGTGATCTTTTTAAGTTTCCTCAAATGAAATTAACAAAGCTATGTTCCTTGTTGTAATGCAATGTTTTAAGGCATTTAAGTGCTAAAACATTCAAAGGAATAAACAATATACGTACTATCAATAACAGCTAATATCTTTTTGATGAATTTGTTCTTATCTTTAAAGAATCCCATGTATACGCAAGCGTGGTTGTCTTCAAATCTGAAATAAAACCACAGATCTTATACGAAATAACATTAGTTTTATAATTCGAGGTTTCGGGTGGTTTCGACGGCCATTAATTATGAAACGGATAGATCCTGTGTCGGATACCGAATATTTGGCCTGCCTTGAAGCCGCATAGCAGAATATCCGGCCGAACATAGTCGAGTGGTGGTCAACTAATACTGTACTCAAATTTAACATAGTTTACAAAAGTTTATCTTTTAGCGCCATGTATTAGTGTATAAAGGAAATCATTGACTTTGACCTTGACTTTCAAACGTAATAGTATGTTACCTTTTAATACAGTCAATTTAATTTATCATATCATTTTCCCTTAATGCAGTTTGTTTGAGTATTATTTTTTGTGCTGAAAGCTGTTAACTACACTATCAACATCTTCATATTTTCGCAGAGTATATTATATATGTATATTTTATATTGTGTATGTGTTTTTGCAAATTTAAAGAGCATAAATATCAACAATGATAGGTCTATGTATAGAACTCTTTGACGGTCATAAGGTTCCCAATAAAAAAAATTTATTACGAAAATCCACTCCGTATCACCGTTGTATTATAAGTGCCTTGGCGCATGGGGCTAGCATAATTTACCTTGGAAAGTTGAAGCTAATCATATTAGTGACATGTATGACAGATACTCTTCCAGCTGACAGCACGCTTTCGCCATTGCACAGAATATCCGTGACAGAACATTCTTCGCACGTGTAATTCATTGTGCGGTCAAAATGGCCGCCCACGTCAAATGACGCACTGAGGCGCTGGATTTTAATCGCTAAAAAAATTATCGGTAAGCAATTGGAATGTAAACCAATGTGTTTTTTAATATAACAGGGGGCCAACGGGCACTAGGCTTACCAGATGTAAAGTGATACCACTCATATTGCCAGAGGGCTCGCAAGTGCGCCTTTAAAAGGGATGAAATCATGGTCCATTTCGTGTCACTAATATTGGACAACAGCATCGTTATATTATTTAATATTTAAACCAAGTTTGTACCCTTGACTTGAATGAGACATACAATCATATAGTTAATAAAATATTTGTTAAAAAAAAATCTTTAAAATACGTATTATTTACGTAAAATTTATGAAAAATTCTATGTAAGCAAACATTGCACTTGTGTAACTCTTCGGAAAATATTTTTAATAAAAACATTTAACTAGTTCTATATAGTATAAGTTCTTAGATTTCTTAAATTATTAACATTTAAAAAAATTACCATTTTCTGTAAAACAAACATAGCTATTATAAATACGAATAAAAGATTATTAGTTAAATACAATTTTCTATATTCCCTTCGTAACCATTATATAATTGATTCAATCAGATTGTCTGGAAGACAGATTTTAAACAACAGAGATTTCACATGTGCTGATTCGGTCAAATAGCCTATCTTGATGAAATATCAAACACAAAGGTTTTAGTTCGAAGTTAGTGAGATAGCGTGATCCAAAGTTAGAATCAGCTCTACGGATATTTAGACAACTACATTGAACGTGCATACAAAAACGTCGCTAAAGCTGTTGGGCAATTCTTTAACCACCGAAGAAGCCATACCGACGTGTTGTAAGTACAGACTACAGAGAACGGGTGCAGACATAGCACGGTGTTCTGCCTAATTTCTCATACGATAAAAAGCGTATTATTTCGTGTGAAATAATTTAAGAAATAAGTTGTTATTCCCGGGAAGTCATTTCTTTATTTAAGTTAAAATTTTCTCCAGGCCGTAAACATAAATACCACCTGCATACGAATGTATGTCAGTATTATATAAAGATTTATTACTTTAGGATAAACAATCGTTACCTGTGTCTGAAAATAACAAAATTAATTGTAAAAGAAAAGTATTTAAATTTAAAAAATTAAAACAGGAAACATAATGAAACGTTTACCCTTTTCTGAAATAAAACAAAATGAAAATTAATCGGATACGCATTAAACAATTAAAGTCTGAAACTAGTTTAAAGGTTAAATATGAATAATAAAATAAAGATAAAGCAGTGTTGGCCAAGTTGTTTCAACGTGCGACACTCATCGCTGAGGACCTGGCTGTATGGACTAAACTCCTTTGCCTTTCCCATTAGGCATACATTAATATCATCATCATCGCTGAGGTTAGATCACTGCTGGGCACCAATGGACTGTTTATCGCGTGTCTAACACTCACTCGTACGGTAAAGCGAAACATTGGCACGACTTAAATCCAAAAATCGATGACATGTGTCAGTGAAAGATAATCAACTATTTGTCTATTAATTAAAAATTATCAAACGAATGCAATCTGCCGCCAAAACCCTAGAATTGTGTCGCTACTAGATTATTGTTATCAAAAACTAGCTGTCCCCACGAACTTAGTTTCGACTTAATATGATTTTTACATAGCATACCTCTTTATCATATATATGGAACATTTTTCTATGAGAATCATCGCTCTTCCGGTATATAAATCTAAGTGCTGTATAAAACTAAATTTTCAAATTTCTTCTGAACTCCTTCAGAGTTAGCATTAATAAAAAAAATACTTGAAGCCTCCAGCCTCAAGTTTTCAAGTTTTGAGCTTAGCAACATATTGGCGAAATACTTTTTTATGAAACCGATATTAAAACCTAGACATAACTTTCTTATAATAAATATATATATAAAAAGAAAACAAATTCAAAACGTTCGGTCCCTGTGGCAGTGTACCTTTAACGCTGGCAGCATTTCCTCGCTGTATTGCGATAATTATTCGTTGAGCGAGGAGTGCACCAGCTCTGGTGTCACCGGTTTTATCTACCAGGCGCCAACTTAAATCTTAAATTAGCGCCTGTGCACTTGAACGCCAAGAGTGTCTACTCCAAAGTAATTTGCGATTCATTTTTATTTATATATATTATATTTAGATAAATTACTTACCGGGAGCTAGAATTATATTATGAAACATTATTTGTTTCAAATTAAAATAGTAAAATGAGACACATTCCAATTTTATTTATTTATATCCAAAAACTATCCTGTCCTAACAGTTAACCCTAAATCATCATGAAATCATAACCAATAAATTCACACACGAAATATAAAACAAACAAGAAATTAATTAGGAAAAACAAGCTAAAAAATTACATAAAAAAATGAACTAACAAATAGTTGTCAGTTCGCAGCAAAAAAATTATATGTAATTTGTTGTTTGTAATATAGATACCGGCAAACATCTTGAACAAATGTCCTTGCCTGCTCAGAAGCGGGAGAGTGACGTGTCGAGCGCGCGATTGGTAAATCAGTTGACGTTTGTGTCTCGCGCTGTGTACTTGCGCAAACTTTCTCCCACCTCCTTGTTTAATGGTCAAGAAGTTTGCCGGTATCTGTACAGCGAATAATATGTGCCCTTTAGAGGTTAGTCCCGTGGGCACATGGGAGTAACGGTGGAGGAAGTCGCCTTCTGACGTGGATACGTAACGTCAGACACATTGAAGCAAATATGTGGCACTGTACTGCCGAAGTGCTTTACAATTTGATTAATTTATTATTATTTCCTTTTTCTGTACTTACTTAGGACACTCAGAACTTTAACCCTCTCTTCCAAACCTTCACCATTCTGTATCACTGCAAAATAATCACCGAAATCTTGTGTCTTCATTCCCTCCACTTCGATTTCTAATAGTTGCTTTCTGAAAGACGTAAATTTGAAACTAATAAAATGACCCAGTCGCACAATCTGAGGCGTTGGCCTCAGATTGCATCGATTCCGTCCATCACTTTTATTTAGTGATAAGCGTAAAGAAGGTGCTCATCAAGGCGAGACGGAACTTCATCCCGGGCCATAACTTGCTACTCACATGGAATACCGTTCTATCTTGTGTAATACAGTAGATATAAAGTTTAAATCGAGCAGTTTTAATGCACTCGAAGTGCAAGATATTTGTTTCTAATACTTACGGTTTGCCTTCCCTGAAACAAAATTTCCATTAAAATACACTTGACATCGACTATTTATTACGATTGACCCGTAAAACTCACTCTCACAGCATCGGAGGATCAGGCCCGAGTACATTTAAATTCCGAGATTCAAACTTAAGGCATGAACAAGAGAAATGTTGATTGTTAATTCTAGATAAGAATAAAAAAAACATTAATAATAAAACAGCATTAATAATCATAAAATACCATTAATTATCATTAAATAACATTAATTTTCCTAAAACAACATTAATTATTATAAAAGACCATTAATAATCATAAAAGAACTGTTAATAGATGGGTATAGAAACTCATGCCATAACTCACTTATCTCGATATTCCCTTAAGCGATATCTTGAACTGTCTAAATTGTATATGTTGCTATCACTGGCTCGTACTATGACATTAAGCAGGCGGCATCTGTTGCATTTGAACGGAATACCAGACGTGTTTGCCCGCTGACCTTGCAAGAGCTCTATGGTGCGGTAGGAGATCGTCGTCATACTTCCCACTGGAATAAACATTAAATTACTTCGCTGGAGTGAGGACAAAGACCAAGTTTGTAACTTCAGTAGCGAAGGCGACTTCAATGTTGAATTTTGTACCCATTTCGATATGGTCCTTTCAGTAGTAGCGTTGATATCGCAAAATTGGGATCACGAACAATAAACACGTACATACATATTGAAGTGAATAGCTTTATTTTTTATTGTTTGGTTATTTTGGTCCGGTGATTGTCGTGAAGTATGTAATGTACAATTTGTAGATGGAAGAACTGGCACTGAAACAGGGTCCGTTTAAAAGTGTAATACATGTATTCTAACTTCTTCTTCTCTGACTTCTATTGGTAAAAACACGTAAATTTTTAATGAGATGAAACTGCGCTTACGCAGGCCAGCGGATGGCCCATAGTTGTTGTGGCGAAATGGATGTCGAGCTTGACGTGGGGACTGTGAGGCTGTATCTACACTCAAAGCCCTCTGCTATTTGGAGGGGTAGCGAGACCTTACCCACTGAAAACACCTCGGCCCTTTACACGCCGTTAAGGTGGGACCTTGGAACCATATCTGACATAAAGCTCAATAACGATCTGCGGTTCCAGGCCACTCGAGACCGAGAAATCTAGAACTATCGGCCACTCTACGGTCAACCAGTTTCTGCCGCATTACATGGTCGCAGAAGGAGACCATTGCACTCCAGGCCTCAATTATCTAGGTATAAATTACATGTATTTAATATGCTCTTTTTATTTTTATATTTTGTATATTTTATTGAAGGTGGAACCAGGACAGACAGACACTCTCCTTAAAGCTACATCCAGTATCGGAATACTGGGCGTTGACATATCGAATGACGTTCAGTTTCGTGGTAATTTTTAGGGTAATGTTACATTAGCCTTTGAAAAGCTTGGTGTGCTTAGCAAGGCGAGACGGTGCTTTACTCCGGGCCACCGCTTGCAACTTTAGAAAGAGCTAATTTAGCCCTACGCCACGCCAGCTGAGCTTTCATCAGACAACGTAGCAGAATACGAAATCCACCCATATCACCTCGACGTCCATCGTTCCACAACTGAGCGTTTTTGGGCAGATTTTGCCGCGCAACACCACGTTTTCCGAACCAATTCAACTTAGAGTCCTTCAAGAAAAGAGCGTACCTATTCTTAAAACCGGCAACGCACTTGCGAGGCCTCCGGCTGTGTGAGCGTCTATGAGCGGCGGTATCACTTAGCCTCAAGTGAGCCACCTGTTTGCCAGTTATATAAAAAATAGCTACTGGTTGGATTACTTTTGTATGGTCAATTTATATATAAGCTCCAAGATTATCTATTACGCTTCCGAAGTAACACGTGGGTTTAAACCCACGACATAGTTACGAGACGAACCATTTTTTACTGGCTCCAGATAAACGGGGAATTATATAATTTAACGTGAATTTATTGCTATTAAAATTGTTGTTCTGTGACTTACATAAAATAACCAATTTGACATATTTCTCCTTATTGCGACGTGCACTGCCAAACTGTACATAGTACTCTCCATAATCCTTAGCCTTGGCCCACGGAGAGAAGGAGAGAGTGACTGTCACGAACCTCTTGTCAGGAGAGTACTCGAGAGAGTATGTAGGCGATGACACGTCGTCTAGGTCTTCCTGCAAATATTTTATGTCAATACAAACGCATACTATACAGCCTCAGTGGGTTTTCATATAGGAAACTAGGTTCGATTCTCGTCGAAACTATATTTACGGGTTGGTTAGAAGAATTTTCTTTAAAAAAATATTTATTTATTTATTAAAGTTTACTTCATCATATATAATGCTATATCTTCAGTATATGTTACAAGCTTTCGTTTCTTTAATACGAGGGTAATACTGAAATTGTCTAGAACTGGCCAGTTAGAAACATTGGTTATGAAAACTTTTTTTGGGCATAAAGTTAAAATTATTGACATTATTGCTTATGAAAATCTAATTTGGTAACCTAATGTTGTATATTGCATTCATTTGTTTTTTGTTTTTATGAATTTGCGGAAAATTTAAAAGTATTGTTACACGTGAAAATGAACCTAACGCGAGAAAATTTTCGGTCAATGATATTTTATTATGACTGTCGTTGTGGGCTTACTCAACAACAAAGCTATGATAGGCTGCGATTAGCATTTCTTAATGAAGCCGCATCTCGTGCCACTATTTATAATTGGTTTAACGAGTTTAAACATGGACGTAGCAATCTCAATGATAATCCGCGTGAGGGACGTCCTTTAACAGCGACTACTGAAGATAACATTCGTGCTGTGCGACGCATGATAGAGGAAGATAAGAGAGTGACATATCAACAGATACGGGCAAGTTTCTTGGAAAATATATCAATACTTTCATAAATGTTAGTAATCAAGTTGTTAGAGCGAGATGGCCTATTCACTGGACCATTAAAAATAGCAGATAGACAAGCCGTAGGTACGTCCAGTGCGGTCCGATAAGTACTTAGTCTCACCGATACCACCACTATCCCAAGAACAATTTTTCATCGCTTAGAAAATTCTCGTAGACAGCTACTGTCAAAATTTCAGCCGAATCGAACACACTTTGCAGACCTCCAGAAGATGTATTAGACGAGTTAAAGAAGTTGGAACATCTCTGGGTCAAGTGTATCGAACACAAAGATTATGTTGAGAAATAAATCGGCATTATTCCATGAAAAATATTATTTTTTTGTAGGCCTATCAGACCAAGCTCGTATATTTTCGTGATGTGATATGAAAATTCAATTTAAGCTATGTATACGAGATTTATTGACATTTAATTTCATTAAATCATTTAGACACCATGTCAAGTGCGAACAGAAAGTTCTGGAGACCAATTTAATCGTTAATGTTAGTTTTGTAAAGTCAGATCATCACCATAAAAGAGATATCTGATATTAGTATTTAAAAAAATAACGGACGACAAATTTAATATTCTGTAAGAGGTTACTGTCCTGCATTTGACCATTTAAAAATTTGTATCATAACGTAAACGTCAATTAGTAGGAAGACATCTCCAGCATGGAGGCGTCCTTTGGTTTAAGTAACTACTACTATATTATATCTTTAAGGTACTTACAGTAAAAATACTCTTTGTGGAAGGCCTTACCAATTGATTACTATGGGGTCTCTTCCGCTTGACAGCCTTGAGTTCGTATCCTTCCGGAATGTTGACTTTTCGTGGACTCGTCGAATATTCAGTGGATAGTGGCGACACAAATTCTTCCAAGCTGTCCTCTGTATTTTAATTGGCAAATGTTCGTAAACACATTGGGACATAATTTATTAGTAAAATACTTCCGTGGCTTAGGCATAACTGTATGACCTGAATAAAGGCAGAGCAGTGTTTCTCAAGGTAGGAACCACTCCCCAGAGAGCGGGCAATTGGAGAATGTATAACTCTTTTAAATAATCATTTGTAATTTCAGTTTTTCATTACGTTTTAAAATCGTTACGTGTTTCGTAAACTATTTCCAAATAATTTCTTCCTACAACCTATCATTTAAGTAACTTAAGTGAGCAATTCAATTTAAGATATTAAGAATAAGGGGGGTTAAGGCCTGACACAAAACAAGTTGGGAAACACTGCCGTGGACAAATATAATTATCACGTGAGCCTTATTTCATTTAAAAACAATTTTATATTATACGATAGTGGGTCATGTTGTCCGTGCATTTGCTGTGGGTTGTTTTCCAGTGAGAATATTTTTATCTTAATGGAACAAGATATACATAATAAATTAAACATTTCATATATATTACACCAAAATTAAAAAGTTACCTGGGATCGCTACAAATAAGGAATTGTTAATTATAACCAACTTCAAAAATGAACAGAAGGAAGAAAGAATTTGTTTGAAATAGATCCGATCTAGATGATTAAAGTATCAAATAATTAGAATTTGTCGTAAATAGGTTCCATACAGGTTGTTGTAATGAGAATTCGGGATATTAACTTGAATGTCTCATGAAACGAAACATTACGCCACCGCTTAATGCCATTTAGAGTCGGTTATTAAAGAAAAATATCATTTTATTATCCATAAAATTAAACATAAGAAATTTCATAAATAACTCAATAACCTAACAGCTTGCAAAATTAACAGATTGTTACGAAGACGGCTTGACTGCAATGTTTCTAGATTGTTCCACCAGTTATAGAACTTTTTCTAAGCTGAAATCTGATTTCTGACCGTTTCAGGAGAGGAAATTATAATTTGCATGTTACCATAGGGTACAGGAGGCTGAAACACTTTTTCAGGCAGTTTCAGAACATGTGTAGTCGAGTGGTGCTGTTATCAGGAGAACCGTTCGATAATTTGTTCGATAATGTGCCCATAAATTTGTCATTGATTTACGAAATCTACGGCATTTTCTATCCGATCCCCTAGCTCGTAACATATGTATACATAGTAATAGTAATTTAACTCATATATTATACAAATTAAACATACTCACGCGGTACAATTTCTAGAAAAGCAATAAAATTATTAATTTAATTGTAAAAAAAATTAATCTATTTTGATAGGTCAAAATAATGACGTCATGTCATGTCGTCATGACGAGTCTACGCATACCAATACGCATTGATTGGACCAGATTGATAGATTAAAACACAGTGATGCCTTGAGTGGAATTTGGAGGTTTTCCCTCAAATGTAAGGGGAATTAAGATGTCCTGGGGGCTCTATTTAGCGAGATTTCCAGGGGATACTTTAAACAAGGATTTTAATTTTTTTCTTAAAAAACGCACCATACAAGTTATATTAATGAAACTAACAAACTAAACCAAATATAAATTACATGCGTGGTTATAACTGAAATATACTATTTTATACTACTTAAATGTATTTACACAATCGAACGGATCATCTTTCGTTTCAATTTCTCGCCTCCTCGATCTGGTTTCAATACATTAAGTCGATTTAAATTGTTAAGAAGTTTGCATATTTTTTAAGCATAAATGAATGAACAGTACGTAACAGAAGTTCCTTTAGTACACATATTAATGCAACATGTATAGTCTATAATAAATTTCATAGTCTGTGTCAAAAACCAAATAAAAACAAATAATGAGAATGAAAGCTGGCTGAATTATATAGGTAAAGTTCAAAGCATTTTAAAATATTTTTTGTAAGTAAAAGCAAAAAGCGAGTTAATATACAGATCTGGTGCATTTATAATTATTTGTTAATACATACCGTCCTCTACAATTAAATAATAGTTTATATTAATAATTATAATCAAGAAGTTTTGTTATACATTTCTTTGTCTGTTAAATTGGTGATAGTTGTCAGATATCAAACACAGGTTCAGTTTAGTGTAGTTTGTTAAACAGTTAAAAACTAATAACTTTTTAAAACTTTTAAGCTAATTATGTATAACAGCAGTGCTGGGTTCAGCGTGCGACTCTCGTCCGTTTGAAGGTCGTAGCTTCGAGTCCATTTAGTTACTGCTTATATGCCCAGTTAGTAGCTCGTGCGGTCAAGGTTTTCCTTGTTCATCGTGTGAAAACCGGCATTAGACCCAAAACTCGACGTCTGTCTGGCAGTAGAAGCTGATCACCTGCCTATTAGTAAAATAAATCTGTGCCTGTACTAGTGTACACACGTAAGAGGTGAAACTTCTTTATGACCTTATTTTTCGATAAATGATCTACTATATGCAACTTTTCAGAAATTGGTTAAATACGATAAAGTTTAACAAAAGGCTTTTATTATCATAGACATGAATACAAATAATACAATTATTTCATTTTACCTTATTACTACTAAGATTATTACAGAATTTCATTAAATGTAATAGAAGCATTACTATCATTGCTATTGTTATTATATATTGTTGTTATTAATGGCTTCGAATCTCTTCGAATTAACCGTGGTAGGGACAAGAAAAAGATGGCGCGTAACCAAAAATGTGACGGTAATTTATTTCCTACGCCGATAAAGTTTCTCTTCAATAAATGATCAGGAAACAGATACAGAAAACTGAGACCTAAAAGTAGCGTCGCTGGTTTTTTTATGTATAAAGAGAGATTCAGTTAAATGTAAGTCAACTTCTGAGTTTATTAAAATTTAAATTAGCTAATGTAATTGTTATGTTTGTATAAAATGTTTTTAATAATATGGATCGAAAATAATAAACTTTGATTAGTTACTTTATTATTGACATCTATACGAGTATATATTCGCAGAGCAGGTTCACAGTATTTATTTATTTATTAAAGTTTACCACATCATAGATAATACTAAATCTAAGGTATATGTTATAAAAAAATACACATAAAATATATACAAGATAAGATAAAACTACCAGAATATTTTGTTAAGCAGAAAAAAATCATTACCAGCAAAACAACGAAATATGTACGAGATAGGCACATAAAGCTTTCTTTAAAATTGATCAGCCCAATACCGAATATATCCAGCTCCAGATAAGTACTGTTTAATCCATCATAATCGCGAAGATTTCAAAAGAATCTGTCTGAACGCCTTGGTTGGATATAGCACATGGAATTTGGAAAATTATGCTTTATTTATTTATTGAAGTTTACTATGTATTATGTGGTTGGCAGTAGTTGCAGATTAATAGTAGCGATATTGTATATCCTATATATTCAATATTACATATATATTTTGTTTTCGATATTATCGTATTGGCTCAGTACTGTAAGGATAGTGTATATATTTTTAAATAATTATTCAACTTACTTTCGTATTCTGAAATTAAAGTAATTTATTAGAAAAAAACAATATTTCCATCAAAATAATTGTCTTCTTGCGTGACAACCACATACAGTGGTACCAGCTGCCATTTCAAGTATTTCTGAACAGTTACGACTCCAAGGGCGTAGCACTAACTAGTCCGGCGACGCACTTGCAAGCTGGTGTGGCGGGCGTCCATGGGCGTCGGTAAAGACTTAACTACTCCCCTACTCCTTGCCACCTGTCTCATAAAAAACAGTTGTCTATTATTAGGAAACATCTGTTCCGTACAGAGAGTTATATCATTGGATATCGACGCAGAATACGAAAATCATCAACTTCCGTCGCGTCGTTCCAATACTGAGCGTTTTTTTAAGGCAGGGTACCACCATGTGGAGCTATGTGTGCCCTCTAAAGTATTTCTGAACCAGTTCGACTTAGGGTCCGTCAAAAAAGAGCGTACTGATTCTAAAAAGGCCGGCAAGGCACGAGCCTTCTGGCAATGCGGTAGTATCATTTAACACCAGGTGATCCTGCCCGTTCGTATATAAAAATATCAACAGATTGGTTAGGTATATATAGAAGGGACCACAATGCTAATTAATGCATATAATAATTTCAACATACCATCTTGTCCTGGAATTATTTAATTAAATCATTAATAACTTAGTTCTAATTGTACATATAATCCATTGTGGAAATGACCGTATTCATGAGTCAATAATTTAGTTAAACGTGTATTTTTTATAGAAAACATGATAACAATGAAATATACAGTATTTACAATTTAAGTACATTAGTCGGTCCCTGTGTGTACCTTTACTGGTAGCATTTCCTCGCTGTATTGCGATAATTGTACGTTGAATGAGTAAAGGACAAGCTTTGGGGTGACCGATACTATCTACCAGCTCTCTAATTTAATTAAATTTCGTGTTTGTAGCGAATTATTACATGGTACAAATAAAATAAAAACCAAAGGAAACCTCCGACCATATATTAAACTTAATATTTAAAGGATTAGTTGCTTAAGTATGAAGTCGTGCGTTCAAATCTTGGTTCCCAAATAGATTGATTAAGGGAAATTGATACGTCTTATATCCAGTGTCTGATCTTCTACTTGTCCATAAAAGAACAATAAGCAGAATGTACTCAACCTCAACCTTAAAATAACTTTAGTAAGGTAACCAAGTACACTTATGAACGTCAACAGAAAAGATTTTAAATTGGTTCTAAATGTACATTTACTATCAGTTCGAAAGTCAGAGGCGTAAGCCGGGCAAGAAGAATCCAGAAGATGTAGGGTTGTAGTCTAGACATATATCTGACTAAAGTTCTCTTAAATGTAATTCGATAATAAATAAAATGAAAAGAATTATTTTCCGAATCACGGGAAATTCTGCTTTAGTTTTGCCATAGTATCAGCTCTTCGGTGCTGTGTCCATGGACCAAAAGTATTGTTAAATTTTTATCTATTATAAAAAGTGATAAACTTACTTTCAACTGTAAAAAACGGTTAAATATTTTTAAACAATAAAAATATAACTTGGTAATAAATCAACGAGAGGCCTAATATAATAATATTAAATTTTAAATAACATATACTTTCGATTTGATTAATTTAGAATAGTATTGTATCTCGAGTAAAAGAACTGTCAAATATCTATATCACACAGAGAAAAGGGTTATAATTTACAAATTTTCAAGGTATGAAGTTTTTGCCGCCTTTGCCTTTACCATTGTCATGTCGATTGATTAATAAGGAATTAAATAATTTTAATTTCTTGCTAAATAATAGCGTAAATAATTTTGTTGCTGATATTTAGATGTAATTGAAATTAACTAAATGAAGTAGGTTGAAAAAACTTACCATAGTTATCTGTTAAAAAACCATAACGTTAGTTAGTGTTTATTATCAAATCTTAAGATTAACACTAAATAACTAAATAACATTCTAATTTAATGATTAAGTCGTCAAATATAAAAAAAATACAATATAGAAATTTTTAACGCATTTACAAGTAATGACTTGGGAACTAAAATATGTAATATTTATAACAATAATAATCATTTATTTGCAAGAATATGCTACAAATTTTTACGTTCGTTCGTCGTCGTACGTTAAGGCCGATTTCCTCACGATGTTTTTCGTAGACGAGCATATGCTAAATGCGCACATAGATAGTCCATTGGTGGCACACGTGCAGTTCGAACCTTAGACATGAGAGTCACACGCTGAAGCCACTAAGCCAACACTGCTGGCTAGAATGGTGCTAAGCAGATTCCTTAAAATCTAGAAAATCTACCTTCGAAATATCGTATTATTTCGTGATGGTATATCAATAATTATCTAATATACTATCCTCTATCTGGTACGAGAGATCTCACAGTCTTACTCACTTAGATAATATTTAATTTTTTGTAGAACAAACTGATGTTAAGTAATACCGCATAGAGGCCGCCAGAAGGCTCGTGAGTGCGTTGCCCGCCTTTTAATTGTTCTCTATGTTTATGAGAACAACCACATACATTTGCAGTTGTTCGGCAGTAATGAATTACGGATTGTTTTATACAATACAGAATACTTACGCCATAGTTCACTGGCTAGTAAGGCCTGGTCTGGGGTAGGTAGGCTGTAGATGTAGCCGATCTGACAAGGGTTCCAGTGATCGCAGACTTCTCGGTCTGGATCCAGTTCCGTCACAAACTTGTATGTCTGCAGAGGCAATAATGAACATTTATCAAACCATATCTAGAAGCTGTTTTTACAAGTATCTTAAACAATTAAAACGGCCGTTTTCTGGAGAATTTGAAGCCAATATGTTTTATTTTCTAATTTTTAACAAAGCAAATGCCTCTTGTACACTACACGTGTTGAATCAGTTGCCGCTCTTAGACGCAATTTGGTCAGCTGTGCGCCCAAAAATATAAATTTTATTAAAAATAAAATACAAAAAATCACATTTACTTACTTTATAACACACACTCAAACGCACACAAACTCGTACGACAGACACACCAATGATTGTAACCATATAATTGTACCATTATATTTTACTAGGGTAAGCCATTCATATCAATTCTTTGTTATATGTACTTGTGGTTTTAAATTTATAAAACGTGTTGGCTACCTTAATAAAATAAATCAAATACAAATTCTAAATAGTAACTGGTCCTTCCAAAAGCGATCGTCACTTCAATATTTTAATAGAACAGAGGAGAAATGGGCAGGAAGCTTTGAGGAATGACATTTTGGGGGCTTCCCTCCAATTTAAATTAAGCCTCGATCCCAACCAAGAAACTAAATCAGTTATAAGTATGTTTATATCTCCCAAGCCGAGTGTACAAAATGTATTTAGGGCTATATGAAACTTCATATACCCCATATATTGTAACCAACTGGTAGTAGAAACATTCTGTAGGAGTTGGCATCACTGGTGTTCACCACTATGTGGAACCAGCTGCCCACAGAAGTATTTCGGAACCAATTCGACTTAGGGTCATTCAAGAAAGAAGCGTAGCAATTCTTAAAAGGCCTTCTGGCAATGACAGTGTCCATGGGCCAGAGCATCATTTATCAGCTGAGGTGATTATCGTGCCCGTTTGGCCCCTGTTATAAAAAAAAATCACTGGTCTGATAAAGGCCAGTGCGTTGCCTTTAAGGTATCGGTACGCAAATAACCTATGGATATTGAATGTTTATTTACGCGATCAGGATAATATCTGTAATGCACAACAACATCATCCGTGTCTTCCAAGGCACACTTGAGGTTTGTGTAGTTGAGAGACGTCCTCTCTATCGGCGCACAACCTATAACTGTTGAACCATTTCGTGGCAAGTCGGGACCTTCGATTTTGTGACCTGCGTAATATATTGGAGAAACAATTAATGTTATAGACAATTTACACACCCCGTCGAGTTTTGGGTCTAGGGTAAGGCGGTTTCCTCACGATTAATGCGCATATAGAAAGTCCATTGGTGCACAGCCGGGAATCGAACCTACCATCTCAGCGATGAGCGTCCCACGCTGAAGCTACTAGGCCAACACTCCTCTTTAAAAGCGAGATACATAATAATAATGTAATTTATACATCTCATCATAGTTTGCTAAATATGATGGTAACCATGGTTGCTGGTCTCCGGCGAAATAAAGAACGTTTAAAAGTGTTATAGTGGAGGAGGGATGATATATAGTTCTACCAATCCCAAAGAAGGAAACTTGATAATGCTATATTATATATGTATACGACTAAATCAATTTTACAGTATCAAGAAAACTACGGTAATGGATCAATAAGAAATAAATTGAAGATCCAAATACCATCCACATACGTCAAAACCTAAAAATAAAAGAATATTCGTGAACCTATATAAGCGCCTTTTCCGGAATTAAAAATTAATTTGGAACTCAGTTTTGTATCGCGCAGCCCGAACGACCACTATTTAAGTCTTGACTTGTTTAAGCTATCGTGGAATATGCTTCAAATGAGTATTAACAATATCCATAGCGCAAAATCACCTGCATCATGAGCATACCTCATACTTTTACAACATCACAGCCAAATTAGGTATTACTAAGTTAAATGTATTGAATAAATTTTATTGTTTCTTTCCTTTTATAAATTTATGAATCTTTTTGTAAATATTATGTATTCCATCTCTGGCTATATTTTCTGTGTAATTGTTGTTATTGTTTATAATTTGTGTTAGCTGTAGTATTACGAAATAAATAAACAAATAAACATCAATTTCCGACACTTTTTTGGCAGAAGCAGCAGTCACCGCATAATGAAGCTTTCGCTTCGACCTTTCACGTTGAGATCATATTTCATTAAAATTGTAAAACGTTTTTATCTGACTTACGATTACAAAAGAAGTAATTATTCTCAGCAACATAGAGCTCTTTGTCCTCTGCACTGAGACAGGAGTCGTACATAACTTGACTCGGCTCGATACTGTCTTCACACATTATGATACCAGATCCATCTGGTTCTTTGGGGGCTCGGTTCGATGGGCACCGATAAAGCATTCCTGAGAAAATATAAACAATAGCTAAACACGTGATGATGAATATACTTCCCTCCATAAATGGACTTTGGAAACATATTTATTCATCAATTTATTTAACAATACCACTTATCACTATCACTTAACATCAGGTGAGCCTCCTGCCCGTTTGCCCCGTTTTATTAAAAAAAATAACTGAAATTTGTTAGGTGCCGGTTTTTTCAAAAGAGTTTATAAACAAAGTTAACTTATCTACTACAATATAACAAACATACAAATATTTTTCAATTAGGGTTGGTGGGGGTCACCTATCCGGCTAAAAGGAACTCGGGCTCTTTATAGCTAGGGAATATGCAACGGCAAAGACCAAGTTTGTTTGCGATACCAGAACCTGTTGCACAGATCCCCGTTAAAGACGTTGCGCCTACTGAATGCTGTCTGTGATACTGTGTATCTTTGGTATTTAATATTATATTTTATTGTTTTCGGCATAATAATGTTGGCTTAGGATAGTGTATGTATTATTGTGTCATTCGCGTTTGGTGGGGGTAAGAATAGGGCTCAGCTGTTACCTGCCTTCGCCCTTTGGCGAGCTGAAGTCGTCCGTCAGGATTTAGTGGGTAGGGTTTATTAAGTCTGAGTCCCACATAATCCCTGCTGGTGTAAAATACCGTAGGGGTATGCGTAAAAGCATTTCCTGACGTAAATAAAACAGGATAGTATATGTATTTTTGCGAATATTTTGATAAAATAACGTTCGGAAATAATACCTTTTCTTATAATTAATGGTGGTTTATTTCGAATCTCGGCTATTGTGACGCCTTTTTCGCCATTTTGTATTGCTGTCATAATACGCTTGTACAATGTTGTACGCCTTTCCTGTTCTGCTATTATGTATGGTAACAGTTCTTCGGAAAGAACATCCACCTTCTTCTTAGCCTCTGCGTTGATCTGTAAATTGTTAAAATTTATCTCTCTTTTTCTACTATATCTATTAGCACCCTTTGTCTCTTTCTGTCAAATAATGTTAATAAAATAAAAAATAAACTAAAGCATAATTAAAACTGTGGAATAAACCTTTATTTATTTATTGTACATCATTATTCTATCTTAACAGCTACTATTTATTCGATAAAACGACAAAATAATATTTTGTCGTTTTCTATCGTCGTTCTATCCACCACCATCCACCACACCGATTATCCTACATAAAAACCATTTCAAAAATATATTTTTATTCCTAAATCTTATAACTAACAATATTGTTATATTGTAACTCTTGTGAACTCAGCCAGTGTACAAACAAATAGATCTGCTCAAGAAGTTTGCCGGCATTAAACAAGGGAGTGGGGGAAAGTTTGGGCATCGTACACAGCGCGGGACTCAAACGTCAACTGATTTAACAATCACGCGATCCACACGTCACTCACACGCCGCCCCCCCTCCCAGTGATACCTAAAAATCGCGTCTGCGCAGGAAAGGACATTTGTATTTGTTGAAAGGATGTTTGCCCGTATCTATAAATCAATAGAAATTTTGTTTATTATTTGTATTGCTCGCGTGAGGGGCGCTTCGCCTGCCAAGTTGGAATGTGCGCGCCGTACATCCGCCGTAAAAGTTTAGACATCTCGACTTCTAGATTTAATGAACTGAAGAAGAACTTAATTAATACGAAACAAAACCTTTGAAGCAGGATTGTATTACCTTAGAGATTATATATTTGTGACAACCACAGCGGAGTTTAAGGCTGTAATACCATGTTTCATGTTCATGGGTTTGTCGTATTGATTTACAGTATAAGTGTGCCATCGAAAAAAAATCAATGGCGCTAAAACCTTTTTAGGTCTGGACCTCAGCTTTCAGTATCTGTTTCATGATCATTTGTCAATCTAATACAAATAAGGAAACCAGTATGCCATAGATACAAAAAGTCGACGGCATATGTGCTCAGAAGGCAGGTCACCTGCTTGCCTATTAGAAAATTGATCACAAAACAGATACAGACACCTGAAAAGGTAGTAGGTAGTGGTTATAGCATATATAGGGGTGCAACGTTATTAGTTTTTAAACTTTAAATATACATACTCTATCGGCATCCTTGTTAAACTTAATACCCGTTCCATCCTGCAAATATCAATTACTTAAAACAAATATCAGAGTGAATTTATACTAATAATTAGTTAGTGATTTTATTTTATGTTTAGATTGAAGTCATTTTTTTTTCTTGCTTGCGTATTTTTAATACATGCCTTCCAAACATTTAGTCCGACAGCAATTTCTTTAATACTTTTGGACAATTTTATTTATTTTAATAAACCATACTAACGAAGAACATGGACTCTTCCACGATTTACAAAAAACAATACATGTAATTCAATGACAAGTTTGCACAACGTTTAAAGGGAAACATTACAATTATAAAAGAGAAAATAAATAATACAAAAAAATTAACGACGATAAACTGATAGATACAGGTTGGTCAAAAAGTCGTGGATCGAACGCAACTTAGGGATCATCAGCTGCAAAAAATTGTTCTACTTCCTTAAACTCCTTAGGTCCTTAAACTCGACCCCTGCAGAGTTATCATTTATTGCTCCTATTAACAATTGTTTGGAGTTGATGACCCCATCTAACTCCTAGTTGCGTTTGATCCACGACTTTTTGGCCACCCTGTATATATGACAAAGTGATATAGCATTATACTGCTAAATAATAATTTAAAAATCGATTTACTAGTGAGTTTCGTCACACGACTAATGTTGAATGCTATTGAATTTCAAAGATCAAAAGTAAAATACATACTACAGCCTGTCTCCTCACGATGTTCGCCAGATATCTCCCACGCCTTGTCGCTGGAAGCAGGACACTGCCTGGTATAACTTCGTCACCGGACTGTAATAAAAATGTCAAAATCTTTTTTTTTACTATTCCTCTCAAAAATCACGCATGTTACAAGGAGGACAAACAGACACTTATAAAAAGTGTATTATAATGGATATGCACGTGTCAATGACATGAGAACTTAAGAAGGCTCAGTGCTAACCAGATCCATGCAACTTTCTCACAAACGCATCAGCCCGCAGCACACAAATCACGAGGGGACTTATTGTATTGAAAATGTTGCATGGGTGCGCCAAGCATCCGGGAATAAACACTACAATATGTCAATAAATAATTATGTAGGAATAATAATGATAGCAAATAATTTACAAGCAAGGTGTCTAAAACCAAAAAAGGGCGACAAAAGGTCTCCGTGGAGTTGCTGAAAATGTCCACTGTCGTCAGAATCTGTTAACAGGACCATTTGTTTGTAGTCATAACATAAATGACGTATTAAAGTCGGACATAACGCTGTCTCTTTCTGATTCTTCTAAAATTAATAAATATCCTTCTTAACCTGTTCACACTACAATAGGGAAACGGACGAATCGTTTTGGTAAGGCGTTTCCATATAGCAGTGCGGGAAATGTCTCGAAACGCTTATTTGTTTATTCAAGTTTACCACCTCATACATACTATGTCTACTATTGTTAAAAATAAAAGAGTATCTAAAATGTATGACCATTTAGATAAATATAAATGTTAGAAATTGATCAGCCCATTACCGAATATATCTGAGATAAGTACTGTTTAAACCAATATAATCGCAAAGAATTCAGAAGAGGTGCGCCTGAATTTCTAGGTTGGTTTTTGCAGACGTTTTTGTGTTAATAATTGCTGTCTCTTGTAAAAAATTTATGTACAATAAATTGTTTGCTACGTCATAATTTATTTTCTCCTACAATAAAACACTAAGTACTTTTAGGTGATCCATCAAGAACATGAGAATAATTTCAATTCCTAGTTCAATCATTGATAAGTATCAACGTGCAATCGATTTAAATGGGTGCAAAGTTTTATGTTCGTAAGATTCAAGATTTGACTCGGTTATTTTTACGTAAAGTATTTACAAGTTAGTGTATTCTTGTTTGTACTGCACATATTTTTCAGTTAGTATATTCAGAGTGACGGTAAAAATAACCTTACTAAAATAATAGAGGTATTTATCCATATTCCATACAGAACACGAAGTAATGTAAAACAAAAAACTTGGCGATCAATAAGAGTGGTGGAGAGTTTATTACTAGTTCTTCTTGTCCGTTCTACGCCCTTGATTTGAGAACTGGCAGTAAATGTAAAATTAGAATCATTTAATATATATTCCTTTTTTGACGTTCATAAGCGTACATTCTGTTACCTATATGAATAAACTTTTTGAAACTTTTGAATGGAAACAACAATAACTAACGTGTAAGAACAAAACTAAGCTGATTTGTAACTTTTATAGTATGCTGTTAAAGTAATTTATTATTATTATTAACGTGTCAAGATACAGGTGGAGCTTATGATATCTATGTCCAATGTAATGCTGAATAACAAAACACTCTTCATAATGCGATATTACTCTGATATTCGAATATTCTCAACATAGTAATACAATAATATAATAGTTGAGTCTCGTCTTATGTTAAATGTAATTGATTTGGAAATAACATAACGATCTGTAATCAATCAATCTCTCTGCCTTGTCCTCTTTATTCATTTTGGCAAGCGTGCGTCGGAGCTTTACCTCTTACGCAACCGTCACGTTTTTACCATATCCAGGGTGTATGGTTGGATTCCATGACGATCCGACGAGGGCTCAAACAACGCTTTTCGCTTTTTCGCTTCGTCGTTTCTTGTTCGCATGGCTAAAGAATGGGACTGTATACCTGTATCCAACTAAACCTGTATCTTCCGTCAACTTAGATAAAAAAGGCCTATGTTGTATAATTAAAAAAAAAACTTAATATTATGTAATAAGTATCCAAAGATAATTACCGGTGGATATCCACTCTGAACTAAAACTAAATGAAATAGTAGTATTCTCAGTTTCATTTTCTCTAACAAACTGAATTTTGTATATTTTAGTTCGATTATTTTTAACTGCCAATTAGTTTAATAAAGGCAGAACTAATCTAAGACATTCCTACGTGGTTAGTGGTTTATGTAGCACTGTACTGGATTCGATAATCAATATAAATAATCCTGTCTTTAATTTAAATCTCTAATATATTATTAATATATAATATATTTCGATTATTTCTATTCGGCTTGTCTTACTATAATGTCGCCTCCAAATATTCTACGTGGGTAACACTGAAAATGTTTAGAACTGGCCAGTTAGAAACATTGCTAATGAAAACTTTTTTGAATTCAAATTTTAGAACTCATTGGTAACCTAATGTAGTATATAGCATTCATTTGTCATTTGTTTTTGTGAATTGGCAGCAAATTTAGAACTCTTGTTACACGTGAAAATAAACCTAACGCGAGAAAATTTTCGGTCAATGATTTATTTATGACTGTCGTTATGGAAAAGTAGGCCAAGGGGTAAGTGGAATGCGGCGTAAAAATATGGAAACACCACTCACCTATAGTCCATTGTATCTTCACCTGTCTCCGTGGGAGAAGACCACAAATAAAACTATAAGCACAAGAAACGGAAGCGTAACCAAACGAAGAGCAAGCGTAAGCACAAGCATGACCTCGCGTCGGCGGTTAAGTCCTCCCTCCTTCTCTTGAAGATGGCAAAATTGTGGTGTTTAGGGAATTGGGGTGGTAAGAACAGAAAATGTGAACAGGTAGGTAACTGGATGGCTTGAAAAAATACTTCCAAGGATATATTTTCAAACTAATTCTAACTAATTAATGTCATTTATTCATAATCATTCATGTGAGTGCGTTAAATCTGAATTGGATCTGTGTGCTATTACTTCTACACAAACAAGTATAGAATATGGACACTGGATACACTACAAACCAATTTCTTCATTAAGTGATGACAGACCTATCGAATTTCAAGTACCTGCTACAGGAGATGACTACATAGACCTTTCGCATACACTACTCCATCTGGAGGCTCAAATTAAAAATCAAGACGGTTCTGTAGTTAATGCAGCTAATGTAGTGGCAGTCAATAATTGGTTACACTCTTTATTTAACCAATTGGATGTTTACCTAAACCAAAAATTTGTGTCACCCCCAAATAATACTTATGCATATCGTGCTTTCATAGAAACTCTATTAAATTATTCATCATCCGCCAAAAAATCATATTTGACATGTAGTTTGTGGTACGAGGATACCACTGGTAAAATGAATAAAACTAATGAGGGCTTTTATAAAAGACAACATCTTTCACAGCCGGTAAGGTGGTGTGCAGGGTAAAAAACTGGACAATATATTTTAGGACAGGTTCTTAAGAGATGTATATATTTATATGGTTTTGTGAATAATACAGCATACAACGGTAGTTATGTTAAAAATCCTTTCAACTTTGAAAATTTTGGTATTTGCTCATTTAGCCTATAGATGGTCAACAGATACCTTCAAAATCGTTATAACCATCATTTCCAAATGATGTATATACCAGCGCATACCACACCCTGTACTCAGGCAGCGGTATACATTTTCTTAACGAAGGTAATGGAATATCGAAAGAGCAATATTTAAATGGATACTCCATTACTTTTTCCGTTCTGTTCCGTTTATTAGCTTTTGATGTAACACCTGACTTGTCGGCTAAGTCTAATGTTCCTTGGAATCTCGTTCGCAATAAAATAAAAATAATGTAAACGAATATGCCTTGGTTTTCTTGGTTGCCTTGGTGAACACACTAGAAGTGCAAATGAGTCTTCGTAGAATTCATCCCAGCCTCCAGAGCAACATATATCCTTCAAATCGATTGCCGTATGCTCAGGTGCCAGCACTTATCATTATTACATTCTACCCATCAATAAATCGATCATTCGTATACCTGCGTTCTATTATTTTTATTCTCAGATATTATTATTGGAAATTTATTATTGAATAGATACAAAAATTATTTAGTTGTGTTAGTTATAAGTTATAAATATTTAAGCAAGTGTTTCTTAGCAGTCTAATATTGTACCGTAAAAAATATAATTTTAAGGTAAAAGCCTCCTTCATATTATTCCATTTCTCTGACTTTTCTTAGTGCATTGTTCAGAATTGAACTTGTTTTTATGATCTTGCGTTGAAAGTGCATAATTTTAATTATTGTGACGGGGAGCGACTTTTAAATCTATACTTTTTTGGCGCGTTAGGGAAAAATTATGAGAGTAATTTTTTAGATGCGCGCGCACACCGTCACAAAAAACCGATACTTAACTAAAAAACGAAGTTAGCAATAATGATGTAGAAATATTTTGTTCTGATATTGAAACTTTATTTAACTAGATAAAAAAATGAATGGCGCTACAACGTTTTTAGGTGCCAAGACTTCAGATTTCTGTATCTGTTTCATGATCATTTGTTAACCTAATAGGCAAGATCAGCTTTCTGTGCCTGACGCACGCCGTCGAATTCAGGTCGTAACCTCAGCTATGAGTCGCACGCTGAAGCCACTAGGCCAACACTCCTATTTAGTCAGATAATCCGTTAAAATAAAACATATAATGTATTCAATACCTTTTTTCTATTCTTAGTGTAGTTTTTTCTACAAAGGCGAAAGATAATTTTTTATTAAAGATTTTTATCTTGTTAAGCCAAAGAAGTATAACTTCTAACGCATGTTCATAAGTACACATACGTTATTTATTTTTATTATTGTCCTTTTCTTCGTTTTTCATATGTACTGGAACCCTCCATGTGTTTGTGTGGAAGTTTATAATTCGATAGGTATATGATAAACGTCTAACAACTGTCTAAAGTTCCTCCAAAATAAATGTATCTTTAACCTGCTGATTACGGGATGTTGTATATATAATCAGATTGCAAAAACATTTACAGCGTGGTAACGCGCGTCAAAAACAATATATTAAACACTACCTACACTCAATGCCATAGGGCTCGCGAGTGCGTTGCCGGCCTTTAAATAATTGTTACGCTCCTTTCTTGAACGACCCAAACTCGAATTGGTTCGTAAATACATCGGTTGTCAGCTGGTTCCACATAGTCGTGGTGAGCAGACGTCGAGGTGATACGGATGGATTTTCGTATATATCCTATCAACTCGATCAACATTCTCCGTTATAAATGAGGTAGAAGATGCAGAGAACTTTATTATTATGAACTTAATCTATTTTCTGAATCTTATTTTGGTTGTCGCCGTCTGAGGCGAAGATATCTCAGGAGTTTGATTCTTTTTTTATTGGCCTTCGGGTGGTATGGCCTGTGGTTGGTTTTGGTGTGCATTTTACCGAATTAATTATCCATAGGCTAAATGAGTTGTTTTTTTGAAGAAATAAAAAAAAATCACATATAATAACTTTATTGGTAAAAAATAACCACAGTTAAAGCTAAAAATAGGAAAAATTTCAAGATTCATTCAGATTATTGAGATCATAAGAAGGTTTTTACTTCTAAAGTCACATAGTCTATGCAAATACTATCTATTGCTGTAGAATCTGTAATAATGGCGTGCATTATCAATTGTCAATTAAATACTAACCTAAAAGGAATAATAAAATAAATTAAGATGCCATAAAAGATATGCTTTGTCATTTCAGTTATTGTACGGAGTACTTTTCGCGAATTTTCTATTCATATAAATTAAGACTGTAGAGTTATTCTTTTAAGACTCAATATTTAATATGCTGTTGACGCTTGGTATTCATTCATGGTAAACAGTGCTTTAGCAACAATGTTGAATCAACGTGTTGCAGAGTTGCTGTCAACATGTTGCTGGCCACACTGCGTTGCAGCGTTGACAACGGCATGTTGACTAGTGTTGGCCTGACGAGCGGAAATATCTGTTTATCAAAAATTGTAGACGTGTATGGACGTCAACAATATGCCGGCCGTGCCGGCCACGCACTTGCGAGCCTTCTGGCTATGTGAGTGTCCACGGTAGGCCGTATCACCTGACATCAGGTGACCGACCTATGGTGTGCCACCGTTTATAAGCATGGCAGTAGTGGGGAGCTTTGATAAAACAAATGTTTACCATACGAGGCTTTACGTGAAATTCCAATCTTTCTTATCATACATATAGATATAACTTTTATGATAAATGCAAAACCTTCTTATGGGTAAAAAACTTATGAAATACACAGTGCACGATTCAGAGTCAAGACTTTGTGCTAAGGAATATGTTAAAACTGATTTACAATAAGCTACACACGGGTTTTCTTTTAATAAATAATCATTATTTTATTCAGATCAGACATTGAGATTTATTCGTTTAAAAAAACCGGACAATCAAACATAAAAAATAAGCATGCAAACCTATCTCTCGAAATGACATAGTGGAATACGCTAACGTATGTCAAAAATGTACATCAATGTTCGCCCCAAGTCTCGACTTTGAACCTATCTCTTACACAGAATAAAAAGCGCAAACTCATTTAATAAAATGACACAAATTTTCCAACTAAAAACTCCATACAATTGTCCACAACTATTAATCCCTTCCTAAAAACCAGCCAACCAACCACTAAAACATACAATCATGTTTTAGTGTCAACTTTGTAGCGCCATCTAGTTTTGAGATATGTTACCATATTCGTCTCAAGCCACACTCGTCTCGACTGCTGTAATCAACATTACTCAACTTAAGGCGCTTAAAGCGTACCAATTAAATGGACCAGCAATCACGGGTCATCTTGCATTCAGTATTCAAGGGCGGCGATATCACTTAAGATCAGATGAGCCTCCAGCCATGTTCTATAAAAACAGTGACGTTCGATATGAATAACGCGATATATAGACCAAATGACACATGTACAAAGACAGCATGTTTTAGAACATATTTAACCAATATCTGTACTTGCAATTTCATTTTCTAATCTTAACTCGGTTCTATCTTGTTCAGTGATGTTTCACTTTTTTATGTTAGAAGGAATTCATAGTTGTAGACAATTGTCCACGCATTAGTGATCCATTTACAACAAAATATACATTTAGACTTTAATAAATATTATGTAGACATCAATTTTCTTACAACTACTTGTGCTACGATGCTTAATTTGTAAACATTAATAAACAGAGGTCTATGACTCCTCAAGAAAATCTTAATCTAATAAAATTTAGAAAAATCCACCTCCAGGCATTCGTAAATATCTCAATAACTACTCAACCAATTTTGACGAACTAAGTCCATGTTCTAGTTCGTATTTAAAGTTAAAATTTCGTCCTGAGGTCCGTGGTCAATCTTAATACAGAAAAAATGTATCAACAGCTCTTGAAACTAAACATTAAACAGTTCTAATAAGGGTTATATAAATTACGATGTATTAATATAAAGTTTAACGTTGACAAACATACATGCCTAATTTTTCATACTCAAATCGCTTACCCCGGGAAACAAAGTATATTGCATATACATAATATATGAAAGTTTTGAGTTTGAGTGTAAACAGATAATAAATAACTAAATGTACATTACAGTAATGTATCTAATTCTAGTGTTTTAAGATTGTTTCACTGTTTAAACATAATTACAGTTGACACAGTAAGCGCACATTACAACAATAATTTTGACAAATGTCTAGAACGTAATAATTTATTACCAATCTTTTCGCGGTAATATTATTGGTACATACATAACTTTATCAACACTCTTTATTTGTTTTGAAACTGTCGCATAAACTTTTATCATTTTATGATATACTAAAACTATCTTTATGGTTGCTGCCATCTATTTCAGGAAAGTAACATTAGTATAATACTAAAAATAATTTCCGTAGAATAAAGACATCCTTGTGTGTGTTTTTATAATCATTAGCGCTCTACGCTCTACTTGCGAACTGATAGTTTACCTATATAAATAAAGTTATTGACTTTGACTTTTATAAAATGTTATGAATATCTCTGAAAAAAAATTGTTATAGTAAGTCTAAAATGACAAAACATTAAAACAGTCGTAATAGTATTTTACGAGTTTGTGCCCCGGGTCAACCGAAATATCCCATTCTAAAACTACAAACAAAAACCTCCTTTCTTTGATCTCGGTCAAAAAAATTTTTTATTTAAATTTCTTTTCAACAACATAGACACGATTTGAAAAAGAAACGAATATTTATTTAGTTTGACGTTTTTCCTAAATGGGTAAAAATGTTCACAAATAAAACACCTATATATTAAACGGTCTATCGCGTGGTATGAGCCAGTGACAAGACGTCATTCATGGCGGCATATTTCATTCTAAGGAACTAAGAAATCAAAATATATTACTAAAGACTAAACAATGTATAACGTATGGTTTTTGTAACATTTTTTTAGAATCAGAATATATTTTAATCGCTTTGTACGTGACGAAACCATACGATGTCATTAACCTAAAGTTATTGACCTTTGGAATTTGCCCTTCAATGACCTCTACGAACGAAAACCCCGAAAAAAAATTTCATACTTAAATCAAATGTAAGCATTATTTTATACGTAATTATAGCAAGCTTTTAAACTTGAATAGCTGTTACTGAACTTCTCTTACGCGGTTAAAATTTTTGCGGGGTTTTCGTAAATACGGAAATCTTAACTAAATATCACATCTAAGGATTAATTCTAACAGTCCTACTGTAGTACAAAAACGCGAAGTATTCAGAGCGGTTTTGGTAACGTATTAAAATGGCCGAAAACCGTCACTTTCCGTTTGATAGGGTAATAGAAAAATACTAGCATTTGCCCACAGTTTTTTATTATCAGTATATCAGACACTATTAATTTGATTTTTGCTTTAAGCAAAACCGGTAGCAAATGCTTGTACACATTACATACAAAACGATATTCCTACACATTATTATAACCAATATTTGATGGTTCAATATTTTTATCCTATATTATATTATACCCAATTTGGCTATAGGGAAATTAAATGCTAATAATAAAATTAAAAAAATTATTTCATATAAATCATTAGAATATTCAATTAAACATATCTTACCGTATAAAGTGTATCTGTTTTACAATTCATTAATAAACCAAATTAAAATTGGCGTCGTGCCAAAATACCTCTTCCTAATCAACTTTTCATTAATACTGATAAAATTTCTCAAAAAGCACAGAGTAAAGCAATCAACTAATTCGAGCTGTCAAAATATGACAATTGACTTTGATGTGCCACAAAATTCTAATACTAAATAATATTGTTTGAGAAATGCATTCATTTTGGTTTCGGTTTCTCCTCAAAGGGACTGTAGATAACTTCGCAATCCGGTCGCAGATTTCTGAAATTCTCAACCCCAGAATCCGTGACCATGGTGCTCGAAAAGTCCAGCCTCCTCAAATGCGGCGCCGCGCTGATCAAATGCAGCAGGCTACGGTCCGTAATATTCCTATACCCGGTCACGGACAAAACGCGAAGATTGGACCTATCCGGCCGATTATTATTACCCCCGTTGCCCATCAAAACCGGACCATTTGGCCCGAAATGTATGAAGTTCACGTTCTCGCCATCAGCGCGCCCGAATCGACGAATAGAGAAGTCCGTGACCAGCGAACTGGAGTCGATATGCAAATCTAAATTCCCCTCACCCTCGACGGATTCACGAGGAAATCTGAAGGTATTAAATTGGGAGCCGACACTCACGTACAAAACGTGGTGACGGGGTTCAAGAATGTATTGGAAATCTCGTAGCGGTTCTCCCCTGAACGGTGGCATTGGGTGGACGAAGCCTGGAAACGGGAGATTCTCCATATTTCGACCTGGGTCTGGGATTTCTGGGCTCGCGTTTTGGACGAGCATGTTCAAGTTCGGATTACGTGCCGAAACTGAGTTTCGAGGGAGGAAAATGTGTGCCTCAAATCTGTTGGGATTGGGATTCTCTGGACGATTCTGCTCTTGGTTGGCGTTTTCTTGGTTGATATCAACGTGAATGTTTATGTGTTGGTTGTCAATGCTCTGCATTAAGTGGCTTAGATTCGGGTTCCGGGCGCATATAGGGTTTAGCTCTTTTTTTGGCTTAGCTTTTTCCGGTTCCTCTTTAGGTTTAGGTTGAACCCCTGACGGGCCCGGTTTGGGGTCATCGACCTCAGGTTTTATTTCATCCTTCTCTTTTTTATCATCTTCTGCATCATCTTTTGCATCACCTTCTTTTTTAACGTCTTCTTTTTTATTATCTTCCTTTTTATCGTCTTCTTTTTTATCACCTTCTTTATTTTCCTTTGAAGGCTTTTTGCAGTCGTGGAGTTCGTGCGTCTCCAAATGAGCGGCGAACGCGCGAAGAATATCAGAGAACTTGCGACGTTTTTGTGGATTTTCTTGGTTTGCATTATCGTCTGGACGATTTTCTTCTTCGTTTGCTTCTTCATTTCTAGGAAGACGACGAACTGTGATCTCCGAGTCGTCAGCGAAATTGACAGTTACAGAATTTTGATTTCTCCTAAACCGAACATATCTAGCGTTATCATTTCTTTCGTCTCGACTCCCGCTTGGTTCGTCTTTGGGATCCTCGGTTTTATTTTCCTTATCTTTTTCGTTTTTCTTCTTCGGACAGTCACAGACCGACATATCTGTTTCCGTTGATTTGTCTGTTTTTTCCACAGATCTGTGTTTAGGGCATACGCAGTATAAGGGATGTTGAGGTTCTTCATTTGGCCCGATAACAATGACGTTACTTGCTGAAGGTGCCGGATTAGGATTCTCTTCTTGGTTTTCATTCTGCCTTTGCAAGCGAATTCTTTCAATATGAACGTGTATGGTTGCATCACGTTTTGTTCTTTTCGGATCACTCGGTCCGTCCTGGCCGTCATCATCATCATCATCATTATCATCTTTTTTCTCTTCCTCTGGCTCTTTCGGTAATGACTTTCTCTTTTCAACATCTTTCGCTCTTTTATTAGCTTCGGCATCAAAAGTGGGTCTGAAATTGAACAAAAGTAAATATTTGTTTTTCATAAAATAAATAATATGTTAATATAGAGATACCCTACCCCAATGTAGGACCCTCCCTCGATGTGGATGGTTCAGGTTCAACATTCTCTTGGAAGCTAGAATCTTCCTCATCGGTTTCTATGGGCTCTGGGATAGATTTCTTTTGGTAATAGTCTGGTTCCTAAAAACAAAATTATTAAAATCCTAAATCAATACAAGCTAAACTAAAAGTTAACTTGGAATTACTTCAAGTTATTTATATAACAAGGTGCAAACGGGCAGAAGGCCTGGTGATAAGTGATACCGCCCATGGATACATTACCAGGCTTACAATGGTGATGCCGGCCTTTTACGAATTGATACGTTCTTTTCTTGTAGGACCTTAAGCAGAATTGGCAAGTAAATACTATGTACGTTCAAGTATATTACAGCCACTTCTCAATATATGACACAGTTATCGTTATATAAAAAAAACTAGTAAGACTACCTCTTGGCCCTAATTACAGATACGCCTTCTGTGCCTGACACACACCGTGGACTTTTGGATAGACCCAAGAACACATGCCTTACATGGCATACCAGTTTCCTCACAATGCTTCTTCTGCACGAAGGAGTGATAAAATTGAGGTTAAGAACCCCTCAAGCCACTTGGCCAACACTGCTCTACTTATTGCTATTAACCTAACGAAAAATAACTAACAAAGTCCCATGCACATAGTATTGTCTTTTGTTAACATAGCTTTTACACATTAAGAAAAACATTTTTTGGATGGATTGAAGCTGTGTATTATTTTAAACTTATAATTATATTACATAATTTTAAATGTCAAAAGTATCACAGCTGTAGAGAAAGTTGTGTTATCTGTATTTATTTCCCCGGAGTTGGTATCGACTAAAAGATGACGGGTTTTTGCAAAAATGGCTCACGGTGTCCTCTATAAATTAAATAATTGTAAGTTTTTAATAATAATACATAGCTTCAATCCCTTCAAAAAGTGTTTTTCTTAAAGTCCCATGCCCCATTGGGGGTCGATGGCCCAAACAATTATCTAACCTGCAACTCCCAATTATCCAACAGCGTATGAGGGACATATTCATCATCGGAGTAGTGAGCATGGCGGACCTTCTTGGGGAAATGAGCAGCACTAAGCCACAACTCTTCGAGGTAAGGCAGCCAACCGAGTGCAGCTACCTCTGAATCGCCAACCGGAGATCCCCTAAGGTCCAAAACCTGATGGAAACTTTTTACATAATACAAAACAAATATAATATTCAGAAATAATTATTAGTATAGTATTTAGTCACTCGGTTATCCTCGAAGAAAAGATGGCCCAAAGATTGTACACCATACTTTCTGTGCTTTGGATTGCTTGCTGTCTAGTAACGGCAATTTTGACGTACCCTTCGAGGTGAAAGAGTGACTCATCACTAAAACAGACATTGTCCATCCCATTTTCTTCTGAAAAAATCTCTAACATCTGCCGACAGTAAATTTTTCGACAGTTGTAGTCTTCTAGTTTGTTTTTTTTTTATAGAACAGGGGGCAAACGGGCACGAAGCTCACCCGATGTTAAGTGATGCCGCCGCCCATGGAGACTCACATTGCCATAAGGCTCGCAAGTGCGTTGCCGGCCTTTCAAGAATTGGTACGCTCTTTTCTTGAAGGGCCCTAAGTCGAATTGGTTCGGAAATACTTAAGTGGGCATCTGGTTCCACCTAGTGGTGCGTGGCAAAAACTGACTTAGAAAACGCTCAGTTGTGGAAAAACTGAGCTTTTCAATGGGAAGATACTTCTTGTGTACTATTTTATCACTTACCACTATTTAGCACTTAACCAACACAAATTCCTAGTGTCCTTTTCACTTCTCACTAGGCCCATTGTGTAATATGAATCATACATATATAAAAATAAATAAAAAAAAACCCACCTTCAAAGTGCGAAAACCATATCTGGATGTGAGCGACGCATACGCAACGAATTCCGTCAACTTGTAGCACTCGCGAGCGATCAGGTGGGTGAGTGTTGGGTGTTTGGATAACGGGAGAAGGGACGACGGTTCCAACCAGTCGCATTCTGAGAGGTCCAAATACTGGAAAAAACATTTCTTATTAATTCACATGATTTTTTTGACTAAGACATTCGGAGAGGTCCAAATACTGGAAAAAACATTTCTTATTAATTCACATGATTTTTTTTGATGTAGACGTAGAACAGTGTTGGTATAACTTCAACGCTCGACGCTCATCCCTGAGGTTGTAGGTTCGATTCCCGGCTGTGCACTAATGAACTTTATATGTGCGCTTTTATATATACATTCGCTCGAACGGTGAAGGAAAACATCGTACCGGCCTGAGAACCAAAAAGTCGTCACGTGTCCAGACACAGGAGGCTGATCACCTACTTACCTATTAGATTGACAAATGATCATGAAGCAGATTCAGAAATCGAGACCTAAAAAAGTTGTAGCACCACTGATTTATATTATCTTTTATGTTTGACGTTCACATAAATCGACAAAGCATATATTTTCACTTCAAAGTTCACTTAATAAAAACTAAATTATTCTCCCTCTTAATCATATACTCTTTCGTCTCTGTCTATCAGATTATTTGTACGCTGTTATGAAAAGAGAGAGTTGTGTTAATTGATTATAATACAAATTGTAAATAAAAATATATAGTATTGTCTTTTGTTAGCATAGCTTTAACACATTAAGAAAACACTTTTTAAACGGATTGAAGCTATGTATTATCATTATAAACTTATAATTATTTACATAATTTTAAATTTAAAAAATTTCCGACGTGTTTCTTGATAAAAATATATTCAATCGATTTCAAACGGTGATATTCCTTGATGTTATATTTATTTTTTTCGTAATCCGCTAACAAAAATCTCTATATATATATAAAATTCTCGTTGCTCGAAATTTTGACACATAAAATCTTCCAAAGACACCTGAAACTCACCTCTAGTGCGGGCAAACACTTGCATATTTTAGTCAAAAAAGATCGATCAATTATCAGGTTGAAGAACTTTGTCCCACGTAGTGACAGCCTCTTGAGAGTTTTGGGAAATTGGCTCAAATTTATCTGAAATGTAAAAGGCAAAATGGTTAAGTACCTATACTCAAATAAAAAAAAATAAAATCATTTTTTCATTTAGGTAACACAATGTACACTTATGAACGTCAAAAAATAAATAGTAAATCATGGGAGTTACGCCCCGAGAGTATTGCCAGACGCAGGCACTCTCTTCTACATAACAGTCATTCGTTTCATAGCAATAACCTACATACATCATGGGAGTTACGCTCCGAGAGTATTGCCAGAGGCAGACACTCTTCAACATAACAGTCATTCGTTTCATAGCAATAACCTACATCATGGAAGTTACGCCCCGAGAGTATTGTCAGAGGCCGGCACTCTTCTACATAACAGTAATTCGTTTCATAGCAATAACCTACATCATGGGAGTTACGCCCCGAGAGTATTGTCAGAGGCAGGCACTCTTCAACATAACAGTCTTTCGTTTCATAGCAATAACCTACATCATGGGAGTTACGCCCCGAGAGTATTGTCAGAGGCAGGCACTCTTCAACATAACAGTCATTCGTTTCATAGCAAAAACCTACATCATGGAAGTTACGCCCCGAGAGTATTGTCAGAGGCAGGCACTCTTCAACATAACAGTCATTCGTTTCATAGCAATAACCTACATCATGGAAGTTACGCCCCGAGAGTATTGTCAGAGGCAGGCACTCTTCAACCTAACAGTCATTCGTTTCATAGCAATAACCTACATCATGGAAGTTACGCCCCGAGAGTATTGTCACAGGCAGGCACTCTTCAACATAACAGTCATTCGTTTCATAGCAATAACCTACATCATGGAAGTTACGCCCCGAGAGTATTGTCAGAGGCCGGCACTCTTCTACATAACAGTAATTCGTTTCATAGCAATAACCTACATCATGGGAGTTACGCCCCGAGAGTATTGTCAGAGGCAGGCACTCTTCAACATAACAGTCATTCGTTTCATAGCAATAACCTACATCATGGAAGTTACGCCCCGAGAGTATTGTCAGAGGCCGGCACTCTTTTACATAACAGTAATTCGTTTCATAGCAATAACCTACATCATGGGAGTTACGCCCCGAGAGTATTGTCAGAGGCAGGCACTCTTCAACATAACAGTCATTCGTTTCATAGCAATAACCTACATCATGGGAGTTACGCCCCGAGAGTATTGTCAGAGGCAGGCACTCTTCAACATAACAGTCATTCGTTTCATAGCAAAAACCTACATCATGGAAGTTACGCCCCGAGAGTATTGTCAGAGGCAGGCACTCTTCAACATAACAGTCATTCGTTTCATAGCAATAACCTACATCATGGAAGTTACGCCCCGAGAGTATTGTCAGAGGCAGGCACTCTTCAACCTAACAGTCATTCGTTTCATAGCAATAACCTACATCATGGAAGTTACGCCCCGAGAGTATTGTCACAGGCAGGCACTCTTCAACATAACAGTCATTCGTTTCATAGCAATAACCTACATCATGGAAGTTACGCCCCGAGAGTATTGTCAGAGGCCGGCACTCTTCTACATAACAGTAATTCGTTTCATAGCAATAACCTACATCATGGGAGTTACGCCCCGAGAGTATTGTCAGAGGCAGGCACTCTTCAACATAACAGTCATTCGTTTCATAGCAATAACCTACATCATGGAAGTTACGCCCCGAGAGTATTGTCAGAGGCCGGCACTCTTTTACATAACAGTAATTCGTTTCATAGCAATAACCTACATCATGGGAGTTACGCCCCGAGAGTATTGTCAGAGGCAGGCACTCTTCAACATAACAGTCATTCGTTTCATAGCAATAACCTACATCATGGAAGTTACGCCCCGAGAGTATTGTCAGAGGCAGGCACTCTTCAACATAACAGTCATTCGTTTCATAGCAATAACCTACATCATGGGAGTTACGCCCCGAGAGTATTCCAGACTCCAGAGAGCACTCCTTTCAACTGTTAAATTGCATTCATTCGTTACATAGCGATTAACATTTCATTATTTCGTTCATATTCTATTGTAATACGCGAGTGGTTAATATATCTTATTCAAAGCACCCCGATGCCCCAGGAACTGTTCATATCCCTTTCTTATTATTATTTCGTTGTTTTCTTTAATTGCTTTCTTCTCGTTTCAATTTAACTTTGCTTTAGTGTGCATATTTCATTCTAATATAAGTGTACGTGACTTTAGACGTGTCTTTTACTCTCCTGCTATCTCTTTACTCCGCTGTTTACTTAACCATAAGTCGAATTGGCTCGGAAGTACTTCAGTTTTTCTTTTCATGTTACTGGAGGCAAACGGGCAGGAGACTTACCTGATGTTAAGTGATACCGCCTCGCCGCCCTGACACTCGCACTGCCAGAAGGCTTTTAAGAATTGGTACGCTTATCTTGAAGGACCCTGAGTCGAATTGGTTCGGAAATACTTTGGTGGTTTATTAGAATATTATTTTAGAATTAAATACTCACGACATTGCAATTAACATTGCAGTACTCCAGGGAGAGTATGGTTATATTGCACTGGTGCCTCAGTTGCCTCATTATTTGTGGGGTCAATGTGAATTGAGGGCCCACGCAGCTCTGGGGCCCCGAGCGGCCCATGCCACTGTCGTCACTCCAGGCCGGGTAGTCGCGTGGTCTAATATAACACAGATTAACTTATAATTAAATATATATAAAGTATATATTGTACAGACTACTATAAAACACTACTCTTAATAAACACACATCCAACTTACATCACACCCACTATACAAATACGTAGGCATAGACACACCAATATTAAGATAGATGTAGGTCATTAATGGCAACTTTTTTTTTATTATTTGGAATAACATAACCTGTTCTATATACATAAGCCTATCTAAACATATTATTTTGGGGAGCTCCTAACAAACCACAATATACACAAGAGTCATAAAAAACGTGTGAGGACTTATGTACACGCGTTAGAAGTTATACTTCTTAGGCGTAACAAGATAAAAATCTTTTCTACGTTCTACGTTTGTAGAAAAAACGACACTAACTATAGAAAAAAGGTATTTAATACATTGAAAGTTCTATTATAACGCATTATTAGTTAGATAAAGTTATTTAAATATCACAAAATGAAATGTTGACTATAGCTTACTTCAGGGTGTCTAGTTTTTGTGACGGTGTGCGCACACTTCGTAGAAATTTACTCTCGTCATTTTTCCCTAACGCGCCAAAAGATGTATAACTTCAAAAATGTGGTGTAGAGCCCTACTTATTATTTAATTATGTCCATTGTATTATATTTCTGCAAGGACGTGTTAAAAAAAAAATTTCTAATAAAGGACGTAGACGAGAAGAACTTGAACAATACTTCGTCACTCCGTTACCATGTTTTTTACAAAATGTTTGTGAGCACCATTTGATCATCGTCATTAATAAATAAGAAAAACGAAAACTTATCATAAAAATATCTAAAATGTTATAACAATACTCTTTCATCTATTTCTGTCAAATTGTATTTACACTGTGACGGAAAGAGACAGATGATCATTTTAATTATGCGATTGCTTTAGGTTAGGTTCTATATACAATGGGATACGGTTACGAAGATGAGTTGACTGAAATGTTTCCCTTGATTTTCCACAAACTAAAAACAGCATGATATGATTTATGGCTGTTTCAGGAGACGTTCTATCACACTCCAGAAACTTGTAATTTGCATAACTACTCTCGTTTTCAGGGCAAATGTAGTCGAGTTGTTAAGTTTTCAGGAATCCCGCTTTCAGGCGTTTTCAAGACTGGTTATACGCCGTTGAAGAAGGAATATTCTAGGGTGAACTCTATAGGTGTGAGACAAGGACGCAATAATACGAAAAGAGAGGAAAGATGAACCGTCGATCATGACAATGAACATCGAAAAGTGCGAATAGTGAAGACAAGTAATAAAGTACTGTGTGAATTTGTGACTGTATTTTGTTTGTCATTATTAGTTATAAATTTGACAAATATTTCGATTTTAAATGACCCTAATCCTTGGGATAGATTTCCTCCATTTCAAACAATTTGTATGACTGAAAACTTGTCTTTATTATAAAGTAAATACTTACCGTGGCAAACAGTCCACGCGCTGATTAACATAGTAACGGGAATGATGTCTGCGAACATAGAACGGCATTTCACGGACCACTGATATGTTGTCCTCCGATATTGTGTTGCCTGAAAAATATTTCTTTAGTTATAACAATACTTTTATGGCTACAACCCTTGGGTCTTAGCCTCAGATTACTGTATGTATTTCTGTTTTATTATAATAGGCATACAGGTAAATAAGTAACAGGTAGTAATAGGTGTGTAAGTGGTAAGTAGGTAAGTAATAAGTAGGTATGTAAGTGGTAAGTAGGTATGTAAGAAGTAAGTAAGCAGGTAGGTAAGTGGTAAGTAGTTGTTACTAGTATATACATCATATAAAAAGGTTTTATTATAGTAATAAAATTGTTTTCAAATAGTAAAAAAACACATTCCATTATTTCATTTCTTGCTAACAATGACACAAACCCAGTGTTGCTATATCTAAGATGTGGCGAGTACATATGCCACAAAATGAACCTCCTCCATACTTTTATGACTAGGTACAATGCTGAGAGAAGAATGTATAACAAGACTTAGACTATTAAAAAAGATTTCATATTTAGCTGACCCATCAACGATTTTCGTACCGCCTAACAATAACGTGTTTAATTAACTGAACTTAATTTATAAATTTACTAAAGTTACACAGAAAGAAATAATCATCGTAAATATTTCATACCCAATATATATGTCAATCCTTATTCATCACTCTATCAGCAATTAATATTTTATATTTTTATTAATAAAATAAAAATAAATATTCAATGGCGCTGCAACCTTTATTGGTCTGGGCCTCAGATTTCTTTATCTGTTTCATGATATGATGATGACATGATTTCATTCGACTTTTTGGGTCTAAGCCAAGTCGGTTTCCTCACGATGTTTTCCTTCACAGTTCGAGCGAATGTAAAATGCGCACAAAGAAGTCCATTGGTGCACAGCCGGGGATCGAACCAACGACCTCAGGGATGAGAGTCGCACGCTGTAGCCACTAAACCAACACTCTATCCGAATATTGTGGATATATCTTGTCGATGTTTTTAAATATTATATACGTTCTTTAATTTGGGGGAACAGTTTACCGTATCGACGGGACGAAAACTGTATACTTGACAGTTACGAAATCCGAGAACATTTTGTATCGGATATTTTCTTCGTCATTTTCCAATATTTGTAATATTTATACTGCTATTGGGAGACAAATAACACAAATCAAAATCCAAAAGAATCGGTCCACCCATTCGAGTTATAAGTACGATATCCCACATTATCAATATATTTTATTCTTTCTAAATTCTTACCACTAGTACACGGCTCTTCCTTTTTCTTCTCTTCAGCAGTCTGCCCGCTTAAATCCTCTTCAGCAACCGCCCGAGTTGTGTTAATGAGGCCAAGGCATCTGAAATACATTTTCATAGATTTTTTAATACGACTGTTACTTAAAGAGGTCAAACAGTTTACTACGGCATTTCTCTCTCAATCCTACACTCTCATAAAACTCAGACACGTTGTCGTTTTTACCTGCTTTTGCCTAGTACGTGCTGAAGTTCCAGAAGCACGGAATAAAAATGTTATACAATAAATATACTCTAAATCCCCCCCTTTTTCTCTAGTTCGAAAATTTCTTAAAATTTCTCCCTGAAACATATAATTTAAGTTTAAGTATTAGTAAACAATTTAATTTTTTTATAATAGGGAGGAGCCATAAGAATTTTAAAAAGGGATCATCTATAAGTTATTATTTCTCCTCCATCTCCGTTTAACGACTACTCTCTATAACACCATACAATTCACAGTACCTTCAGTATCGTTATATAGAGATTACACAGTATTGTGAAAAACCTAATTATAAAACATATTTTTTTATGTTTAACGTTAAAAGTTTTAAACACATTAGAAAAATTCTGATGCATGATGTTTGGTATCAATCTTTTCAATACCATAAAATTAGGTGTGTTATTGATATACATTCGCAATTACAAAAGTTATTTTAGTGTGAGTGATATTCGCTAATCATTGAATAAACTTCCATTTATTTACAAATAAGCCAGAGCTCTCTATTATGATAAATAGCTACTTGCTTTTATGTATATCAATTGTTACGGTTTCTAATTGCATACTATACTCACCCTGAACATTCCCTAGCATGGCCACTGATCAACAATTCCTGTGTGTCCTCATGCAGCATGTGAGCCAGGTACCACTCAAGCCTTGCGGTGCTGAAGACCTCATTACGAGCATCCACATGCCTCCACAGTGACCGCTCTTGCACCAAGATTCCAAGTCGTGGACATGTACTGAGAAAATTTTTTATTCTAAAAGTAGTAGCAATTTTTGAGTTTATTTGTTACACACTTCTAAAACTATTACTATTTCCTATTTATAATATTAGAATAGATATGGGTTTAATGTTTTTATTACAATATTAACTGGACTGCATCATTAGAATTATATTTCTTTGAAACTGTATATATATATGTGTGTGTGTGTAAAAAATAAAAATAATATTAAATCAATTAAAACTTTATTGTCATTGCAAGAAAAATGTAATCACAAACCTATTTGATTTAATTATCAGATGCCAAGAAAGGAATGCTTTATGAATAATTTGTACTTACTATCCAAGAGCCTTTAGATCGCGTGGGGAGCAGAGTCGTAGGATGTAGAGTAGAACATCATCCGATAAATCAAGAAGACTGATCTGCCTGAAGGGTGACATGTCTGTAATTTTTTTTTTACCATAAGTGTTTTGTTTATACATGTTATTTTGTTTTATGGAATAGTTAGACACCACTCCTTTTTACTTTAAAAAGTAGTATGAAGTTAGATGTTAGACATAATAGTAAGTCTGTAATTACAATGCCAAGAGCAGGCAATAGACCTAAAAAGCAAATAATTTAACCATGTAAACATATATATCATGTTACAGTTTATTTTATTGAATTTGGATGTCATGACAAATATAATTGATACTTTTGATATACAAGCAAACTGTTGTATTTATAATATAAGTAATACAGTCATGGCATGCTAGTTAATCATGCTAAATTATTCTTTGAACTTCATTCTCATTGACCATACAACAAACATAAATACCTAAATCTAAACTTGTAAAACAGAGATTAGGAAAGGCAATTGCAAAATAGAGGGTAAAGGGCATTATATTTAGAAAAGATAGGCTCACATCTTAGTACTTCAAGTCAGACTACACTTAAGTAATGTTTGTAGTTTTAGGCTTAGGAATATCTTGTGGTATTCCCATAAGAAAATTATTTGTATACAAAACAGCCAAGTTTTGTTTTTAAGTTTCATACTAGTTTAAATTTTGTTCTTTCAATTAAAATTCAAACTATATTGTCTAGTTTTTATGTAAGGGAGACATAATAATATTCCATTTCAGGACCTTATTGGATGGATAACTTTCCCTTCCTTTGATATCTTTCACAGCAATAATATGTAGATGAACTTATTATGTGTAGCCGTATATCAAGAACTGTATCGATTTTAATTAATATCGGCGCACAAACCCTTGCACATCCGTTTCCCTCCCTTTACCTGAGCGATGCATGCCAAAAATAGACTAATAAGTAGATTATTGATTTTTATAAAAACTTTACGCTCAGATCAAAAACTTACCATCCTGAATACATCCGCTATCATCCTTGTCCGGTTGCATATCACAATCCACTTGCATTGTCTCCATTTTAAAATAACACTACACAAATAATATTATTCGTACTCACAACCGGACAAAATTAACTAACAAAGACACGAGAATCGCATTCGCTGACTAAGCGCGCGGCGGTCACTGATCCTATAAATTACTTATTTACTACAATAATTGGAATGTTTCCAACTAAAATGCAATTATTATTTATTTTCCCAAAACACAAATGCAGATTTCACCGAAAATATTTCAATGCAAAATTGCAAGAGGCAGAGACTAAAGAGTAAAGAATAAAGATTTCAATCGTGACACTCTATACTTGTCATGAACATTGGACAGTTCAAAAACCATGATTATTGACAGTTGATAACAATAGAGTACAATTTCCTAGACAGAAAAGTTCTTCTAAAACGTGGTGTTGACAGAGAATGTGTTATTTTACAAAATCTAAATAAAAACATTTTAAAACAATGGCCAAATCTCTACGTAGTAGGTGGAAGCGTAAATGTCGAGCAATTAAACGCGAACGTTATGCAGTTAAAGAGTTAGCAAGGTTAAAGAAAATGCTCGGTCTAAAAGAAGAAGAAAAAATTAACCCAGCAGAGGTTATGGAATCCGATCAAGTAATATTTCTAGATGCTGGTGCACTAAAGAAAGAAGCGCAAAAGAAGCAGGCAGTGGCAGAACCTCTGGAAGAGGACGTAGAAATGAGTTCTGATGAGGAGAAAGTTGAGGTTGCAGACGAGAAAGGTGAAAAGCGTGTTTATAGCACTAAAACATTGAAAGATCAAAACGGCCAATACCCAGTATGGCTACATAAAAGGAAAATCGCTAAACTAACAAACACAAAGAAAAAGTTAAAGAGAAAGACTAGAAATCATAGGAAGCGCAAATAAAGATGGCATACATTATACTTGTTTGCTTTTATTTTATATTCCAAATCAAGTATTTCAGTAGTTAGTCAATTAAGTATTAATGGCTTTGTTTCTCAATACTTTAAACTTAAAACATTACATGCTTTAATCTCAAGATTGTATTTTGTCTATATACCTAAATAATAAAATGTTAGTTTTTTTTACTAATCTGCTCTATACATGAAACCTGCTTGAGCTTAAATTATTGTATAGTATATATAAAATTGCATTGCATTATTCAAATAGAGATGACTTCATAGGGGGGAGATCAATTGAGGATGTTTATCCTATGATACTAGAAGAATTGATAGCTTTATACTATGACAAATGACTGTATGTACATAGTAGGTGTTATGCACTAACAGTTTCGGTTTCATGGTATGTCCACACATTACTGCTGCATAGTTACACACATGGTTACACAAAAAAATTACATTATATAGTACTTTATTTAACACCTTATAAGTTCAATGATATAAAAATATATCTTAAGTATTGAATACTATAATAATAATATTTTTAGTCTCCTAAAGATCACTTACAAGTTATAGTAGTGTCAAAAATAATTTACATTAATGATTTAAAGTCAAAAAGTATAAAGATTCAAGAGTTAACTGCTTTGTATTTTAAAACCAATAATTCTTTTCATATGGAAATAATACTTAACTTTTTCAGGTGAAACTATTATAAAATTTCGATTCAACATTTACTTTTTAACAGACATAAATCTTGTGTTCATAAAAATAAATGAAAGAAGATTTATTAATATATCTAAGTTGTCATTTAGCCTATCTACTTTTTATGTGTAAAGAGTTTTACAAAATTATAACATAAAAATTAAATCCATTCACTCTTATTCTAAAGGTTTATAGGTATATGCTCTGTTCTTTGCTTTCATTAGTTCCATCTTGTGAACTCCAGCTGACAGATGCCTCATCAGTGAATGTGTTGACAAAGAAACACCACATATCGTGCAGTAACATGTCTCACTATCCAGCTGAAATATAAATGTACCTACATTACAATAAACATTGCTTCATAATAGACTTGTTATTAATATAAAACAATACAAAAATCTAAAGTCTTTTTGGTCTCGGTTCTACCTTGTTTAGTTAAAAAATAAAATCAATTAAAGCACAATTGGCTTGGTGAGGTTTATATTGTAAACTTTACATCTTGTATCTGTACATTGTATTTCCATGAAGACCTCTAAATGTGTAGTGAATGATAATAGAGTTAGATTTGATTGGACTGACCTGACGTATCAAATTTTCTTCAAAATCTTCCTTATGCGGATATAAAATTAGTTTTTGCTTGTGAGTTTCTAGTTTCTTGTGATTTGCTTTATGTTTATCGTTAAAATCAAATTCTGCTCTGCATACCACACAATTATACTTGTGTTCTATGTTCATTATACTATGAAAGGAATCGGAAGAGACGACTAACTTTTTACCATTATTTAATGTTAGTATCATAAATTTTATCGGAGACTTGCTCGATGTTAAAACTTTTGGACGACGCAAAGCTGGTATCATTATAAAAATAAGTACACAAGATAAGTAAGCAAGGTTAATAACTTCGGCAACTTTGAAAATCTGAAACCCTTACCATTTCATTACAATGAGAAATTCTCTCTTTACATTAAATTTAAAATTCGAGGGTACATTTGTTATTCGTAAAAAGAAGACTGTTATATAATCTGTACCAAGTACCAACATTGCTTAAAAATTCCAAGTTATTGAAGTGTGAACTGGCAACTGTGTGGACTTGTTCACAGTTAACTCAAGTTGGCGCAGATTATAAGTACATAATTATTGGAAAGTTTATTATTTTGTTTTTCTATATTAATAGATAATATAAAAAAATAGACAGTAGTCCCATGAGTTATTTAAATAATACTGAGAAGTGCTTAATGAATATTCGCTTAAACTACAATGACAATGGGCGGTTCTCATTTGCAGGCTCTCGGACAAGAGATGGACGATAAAGGTAACGAAATGGAAGGGCACTGCAGTGAGGTGTCCGTGGACTAAAGAAAAGGTGAGACAACAAAATAACGGATGGTCCGGAATTCGGAAGTCACTCAAAACAGGAAAACGAGGAATTTAAAATTACAAAACAAATTAATAACATTATTAATAAATACTGATTAGACTAAATTGGAATTAATAGTTTTATTATTATATAATAATATAAGCTCTCCTTAGTAAATAATAAGGTGTTGAAATAAATTATTTCTTCTCAAGATTATAATTCAAAATATATCTGGGTTGATATTTTGAATTATAGCAAATAAACAATAAATATATTTTGAGGTACGATATTATGACGATGTCTGTATTAGCCTAGTATTAAAATGCGTATGTATTGAAAAATTAAAGTAACTTTACTTTAATTGTCTATGGTATTGGTCAGTTACTAGCAGATTTGTAACATTAAGGTCAGGTTTCCAAGCCCCGATGATCAATTTATCTATTACCGAAACGAATGCAGGATTGTAGCGCAGGTAGATCATTATTATTAAAGGTTTATATTTTAAACCCCTAAGCAGCAATAGCCCCGTTGCTTAGGGTTTTGAATCTATATTTATATGTCTATACACAAAATGTATTGAGCGATCGAACTTACGTACGCATTTATGTACAATTAGATATATCAAAGACAGGTTTAATAACAACTAATACCATAGATATTTAATTATGAGGCATAGATTTTTAATTATGATCGGTGTTTAAAATTTTCTCCACCTCTTCATGATACTCGTCGTAATCAGAGGATGGTTGAAATACGTATATCTTGTTACCATCTTTTCTTCCGGTATTTTTTCTATTAAGATCTCTTTGTTTATTCATATTCAAAAAATCACTCTGTTCTTTCTGTTTTGTTTTTGACAATCCAAACGTGGTAAAGTCAGTTGTCAACTCTTGTTTATATATTTTTTCTTCAGATTTTGTCAATTCAAATTTAGAACTATTCGAATTCGTGGCGTTATCTTTGCCTCCGAACGTTGTGTAATTAACTTCATTGCTTTTATATTTCAATTCTTTGGAACTTGGTTGGATCACAAGATTTTCTCCATTGAATTGATTGATTAATTGTCTATATTTTAACGATATATTTCGCAATGAATTTTCCTTAATAGCATGAATGTGACGACGAATTTTTGCTTGATTTTTACTATTTGTACCAAAAAGAATATTGCTTTTCATATTCCTTAACTTAACTATTGTCTTTTCGGCTATAATATCAACCAGTTTAGCGAACTTTCTTGACGCCAGTATATCATCGATAAATTCATCTATGTTTTGTTTGTTTTGAGAACAATTTATTGACACTGATATCATGAAGCCTGAAATATTTCAGTAATAAATAATTCTTATCTAATATTCTATAACATATATCTTGTAACTAACTAATATTAAAAAGAGAAAATGGTATTTTTGTTTATTTGTGAATTTTAAGGACCGATCTTTATTATTATTACAGTATAATATAACTCATGTATTTCAATTTTTGTACTAATAACTTACATAGCAGCGACAATATTTTTTTCATTTTTTGTAGAGTCGTTACATTTTTATGGATTCATAAACTAAAGTGGAATAGCAATAAAAAATCAATGCTAGAACTATAAATGTCGAACCACGTTAGCCTATCAACGTCGCTCATGGGTTTAAATTACTCAAATTCCGACTTTCAAGCCACATAACAGAAATTTCATTTATTTATCACATTTAACAACACGCACACAAACACATGAATAAATAAAGATAAAACTAAATTTTACCAAAAGAAGATATTCCAAGTAGGGTGCAGTGTGACCAACGACCACAGCAGTGATTATTAGTGAGGCTGCTAACAATAAGGTAAAATATAAAAATATATATCTAACAGTCAATCAGTACGTGGGTAACACTGAAAATGTTTAGAACAGGCCATTTAGAAACACATCTAATGAAAAGTTTTTGAATTTCAATTTTAGAACTCTTTGGTGAAAATAAACCTAACGCGAGAAAAAATTCGGTCAATGATTTATTATCGCTTTTTTGTGTTTAGTAAAAAAAATAAAAAGCGGAATACAATATGTCGATCGCAAGAATAGATCTTTTAACAAAAGATAACTATGATACATGGGTAATACAGACTAGTCCTAGTAAGAAACAAATTATGAAAATACATAGAAACTCCTTTGAGTAATGAACCAAGTGCAGCTGAAACAGAAGGTGATAGAAAGGCTAGATCGTAACTAATTCTTACGATTTCTCCAACCTTTGTACCAACTTACTGTCCGTAAGTAAGATGTCAGACGCTGGTTACTCTGTGCTATTAACTAACAATAAAGCAACTGTAAATAACCCTAAAAATTTAATAAATATAAGCAAAAAGACGGTCTTTACTATGTGAAACCAGATCAATACGAAAGGAACTATTTAGTTCTCCTCCGAAGAAATCAACTACTTTATGAAGTATTCATAACTGGCATAGAAAACTGGGTCACATGAACGTAAAAGATCTGAAATATGCGCGTAGACATGAAAACTTAATTGGCTTAAATTTTGATGCATCGGAAGATTTGAATGACTGCGAAGTATGCATACAAGCGAAACTGCACAGTGAACCTGCACCACGTAATAAAACAACTCAAAGAACAACAGAATGTTTACAAATCCCCCCCACCACACGCGAAAATAAATACTTTGTTACATCGACTACAGTCGATACAATAGAGTTTATCTAATGAAAAATAAGAGCGATTTACTTGAAAAATTTGAAGAGTTAGCGGAAACAAAATTAAGTTTTTACATTCTGACAACGGCACTTAATATGTTAATAAACACTTTGACAGGTACTTTAAACAGTGTGGTATTCAAAGACGTCTTACCGCACCTAATACTCCACACCAAAACGGAGTTGCTGAACATAAAAACCGTACCCTATTAGAAAAAGCATTGAGCATTAATGATGGAATTGCACCATTGAAACTTTGGGGCGTGGCAGTGGCTACTTCTAATTATTTGGCAAATAGAAACAATGCCATTTAAAATAAAACACCATTCGAACGATGGGTTAGTAGAATATCACATCGCACGACGTTCAGTTTCGCGGTCATTTGGGGGGAAAGGCAAAATTAGCCTCCAAAAAGCTCGATGTGCTCAGCAAAGCGGTACTTCACTCCGGGCCACCGCTTACAACTCTATGTAATACACTATAACAATATATTAAATACGGCCCCACATGGATTACTGTTCTCACCTCTGGGCGGGGGCTCCCCAGAACCAGCTCCTTCCATTTGACCGTATTCAACGAAGAGCAGTTGGAATTGTCGATGCCCAATAGAAGAGACCCCTAAGGAAGAATGGGCCCACTGCTTTTCTCAGTGGTTCCATCGACTGCGACAATCTGTAGAGAGAAACGGAGATTACTTCAAAAAACAATAAAAATATTGGCAACATTCCACATTAAGCCGTTTTTCTAAACATTTTCAGTGTTACCTAGGTAGCATAACTTAATTGCATCGATATCGATTAATAAGTGTAATTAATTAATTATGGCAGAAATAAATTCAATAATATGTCATGCCTAACTCTTTCGTTTCGATACACCTAAAATAAGAACACGTTTCAAGCTTTATTGAGTAAAAAATTGGCGCCTAAATAAACGTCCACCATTTGGCTTAGATAGACTATTTCATTTTAATAATAGTAAAGAAAGAGACAGGGATACGATAATGGTGATGATTTGATGAAAACAAATACACTGTTTTTTGTAGATGTATGTATTAATCATCAAACAATTACAGATTTATGCTCGTTGAAGAGGTTTCACACTAAAACATGTTTTACGGTTTTCTTAGGAGCTTGGTTGAAAGGTTTTAAATATACAATTTATACATAAGAGGAGTATTACATTAAAAAAAGTTCGTGCGAACAAAGTATACATGTCAGGAGTGAAACTTCTTTGTAAATTAATTATTACTAAGGTAAAAGCCCCAATAGATCATGTACTAGTATATGATCACTCCATGTATTTGTATATCTATATACATACTGTTTACACACTGTATACGTGCTAATGATAATATAAATAAATAAAATATCTGCGTTTCCTGCACAAGACGTTATACCACAGAATTGCCATCTAAAGTTCTAATATATAATTACTAAACGAATACATCAACCAAATACCAATAGCGTGTATTTTTTCTTGATCTCCCATACTCTACCTCTCGATTTTTCTCAATTGCTTACTCCCTACTCTCGCTCTATGGCTATTTGCTTCATGCTACGTTCGCCCTTTCTGACTCTCTCAATAGCTCTCTCCTTTCTCTTCAACAAAAACGCTCCACATCTTCGTCAAGCTAATAGTGATATTATTACGGTTTACCCGTAAAAAATACACTTAATAATTGAACATTTAATGAGCCTTTGTTAATAGTGCGGAAATAGTTTTAATTTGTTATGTTGAATGACAAATTGGTATAAAACAACAGAATCTTCACAAAAAGCAAAATATACACATGAACAACTATTGCCAATAGAATGTTAAATGATGCTCTTTTTTAATTTATATTAATACTAGTAGGTAAGTGGCAAACATTGTTTTGCCAAATAAGGATTATTACAGAATTAAAAAAGGCTGTTGGTGGTAGAAAGTTAAAAAGCCATATTATATGACGAATAAAAAAAAATTAATTGGGAGGGCCACCCTTATTACTTAGGAGTATAAAAATAGTTTATATCCTATTGTAAGACCTACTGAATATATACAAAAAAAATATTAGTATTGGTCAAGCTGATTTGGAGGCGTTACACACTATTATGTTTTTGTTAAAATTACAAAAAAAAACATTTTTCAGTTATACTGAATCATTTATTATATATATTAGTGTAAAGAGAATTAGGATCAATCATGATTCACAGCCATAAAACATCATTATAATACAATTACTTAATTTTTTTCTTTAATTTTCTCCCACTATGCTTTAATTTAAAATGCTTTTTAAAATCCTTCTTACAAATAATTTGGTGACATTCATTGCATTCAGCTTTGTTGTCAAAACATTTTGTTGGATATTGTTCTGATACATCAACATTATCTTTTATATCTGTAATCACTTCTCTGGGTTCAGATCTTCTTATAATGAGCTTGGTACATGATGCTTTCTTGATTTCTGCTACAAAATCTGTATTAACAACTTTTTCAAACCAAACATCATTTATATTTTTCTTATCTATGTTTGTTGTTTGTGTTTTTAAATTAAAATGTTTTGAACGAATGTGATATTTTAATTTAGCTTGAGCCTTATATGACTTTTCACATGCGGTACAATTAAATTTTGTTCTTAATCTGGGAATTAGATTGCTGCTATTAGCTTTATAAGGCCTATTTAATTTAGCCTAATGGATATAAAAAATCTAGCCCTACATATAATTATAAGACATGCTCATGCAGTAGTCAATTTGAATTTTTATTTATTTTTAATAAAAAATTAAGTAATTTAATTTAATATTTAAACTAAGTAAATTTTTTCTATTGATTCAATCGTTTCACTGTTGTAGATTCAGGATCTCAGCATTATCATGATATGAAAAAAAAGGGAATGTATAAATATAATTTAGTCTAAATGAAATGGTACTTTCTATGATGAACACCAAATTAAAATAAAATTATTGTAATGTTAGTAAAACCTTTTTAGCACTATAGTTGTGGATGGTGGAGGCATATCTAATTTAACTGAAATATCTTTTGTCTCTGATACATTTGTTTCTATGGTTGATGATTGTTCAGTCATCTTTAATGAAGGTGTATTTTATTACACCGCTAATTGATTAACTCGACTGTGCATATAAATTAATAACTACTTATAATTATTAGATTTATAAATGACAAAAGTTTTATTTATTTTTTAATTAAAAAAAAAACAATTTATAATGTTAATTATTAAACTCGTACTTTTCTGGTTCCGGAACACTTATTTAAACATCACACAGACTAGGAAAATTATTGTACAATTCACCATAGACACAACTATATTTTGTATCTAGGTATATACAAAATTCTCATTAGCGTGACATTCATCAGTGAACTCTAAATTTGTATGAAAATGATAGTTCGTGTCCACAATTAATTTTCAAACAAATTTAAATTTTCTAAATACACTACTGTTAAGGCACCTTGACTAAGACCCAGTTGTTGGAAGTTGTCAGTTATCACTGTCATCTTCTGTCATAATGAATAACATAGCAATAAACATTTACCAAGCGCGTGCTGTCAAATTTCATGCGTTTTTTTAACCGTGAGTTGTGGTTGTTGTTATTTTAATTAATAAATTATAACTTATGTTTCTATGTTATTCACACAATAATATAGTTTAATCAATATATGGATTATATTTGCAACCTAGTTCGCTGCCTACGTATTTTTAAATAATAATTCGCGCGAATTTACTGAAATTCTGTGGCACTGAGAATATGCGGGAACAAAAATGGGTAAAAATAAGATGATAGCAAAGAGCTGTCCGAAATGTGAAATGCAGGTAATTATCTTCATACATCTAATAAATAGTTTAGTAAGGTCACGTAACCGGAAGAAGAACTTATCACACAACTGTACAACATACTTCAGGTAGCTGTGGCATCAAAATCTTGCAAATGTGGCCACACATTCTTTGCATCACGCCGTGGAGCGGATACGCTCCCGCCAGTTGACGATATAAGAAGGCGTACTGGTAGGGTAAAAAGAGCTCAGCCACAGTTTTATGATGCACAGGATTATCAAAAGCAGAAAAGGAAGGTAAATTCATTAAAATGTAGAAAGTGTTCTAAAATGCTATATATTATCATGAGTTCTTGAACACATATTACTTAAAATGTTGGATGTTTCCAGCCCAACCTCAGAGTTGCAAAATGTATTAATGCGAAGAGCTTAGAAAACACACAGCCACAAATGATACTATAGAGAAATTTCTAATATCATTTGTATCAGACAAATAATAGATATTTATAGCAGTTGTGAATAGGTTAAAAAGTGAATTTCATGAAATTTATAAAATAATACAAAAACAGAAGCAAGTCAACTTACCAATTTTGTATATTTTATAGTGGAATGAGCTGTTGTTTTTGTTGTGTCATGCTATCAAAGGCCGAAAAAGTTAATTAAAAAAAATAGCCTTTATGCAAAATATTATAGCTATTATTATATTTAAGATTCTAGTATATTTTATTCATTAATCATTAATGTATAAATTACAGTCATTAATTAATTTCTTTTACATTTTAGTCTCCAAAGAAAAGATCTCTTGATGATGATGATTATAAGAAGGACAAAACTGAATCCGGTGAGTGTGAGTTTTGCATCATGTTTTAATGTAGTAATAGCTGATATATCTGCATTAAGAATTTATATGAGGATTGTCTTATTTACAAACACAGAGGAAAGCTTGAATAGTTATATTTTATAGTAATTTATTATATTAACTTTAAAATATGTTTGTTAACTTACCTTAAACATTCCAGCTACAGCAAGGGCTAGACGTCGCAGGGCCTTACGTAGGGCTACAAAGCGTGTGCCACAACAATCTGAACGTACTAGGGACCCTACTCCACAGTTAAGGCCTGCTCAAATTGCAAGATGTCAGCTCATATTATCAGAGATTAATAGAAAAATGAAAGCTGTTACATGGCAACCACCATCAGATTAAATATGAAAAACAATTTTTTACTATTAGGGTTACTATATGCTATAAAGCAAACAAAAGCATTTGGTGAAAGCATACCAAATGTGAACACCATACTATTTTTATAGTAAAGTACTGCTTATAGTATCTTTTGCAAAGTATTTTGTCATAACGGATTTTGACAATTGAAAGTCATAGTAATATTTAACACAGATCTTTAAAACACCTGCCTGTTTGTTTCAATATTATAAGTTTGTATTGATTGTTTGAAGCATTAACAAAGTTTTTAAGATCTTCTGTGTCTACCTTAAAGCAAATTTTACTTAAAATGCAATCTAGACATTCTTCTGTCCTATTTTTTTAAGGGCTTTATTTCTATCACTATCTCTTTATCTAAACATTATTATGGTCCTGTGACCATTCATATAATACTGAGATTATCCTATAAAAACGTCAACTCTGTGAGTAAATAAATGTATAGAAGTAATTTACAAAAAATGTAAATAGTTATATTTGTAAATATTTAAGCAAACTTGATTGAATGTAAATAAATATATATATAGGTGTCTCAGTAAGAGCGCATTTTTTAAAATCTGAATATATTTTTTTTATCATGCAAGTTGCAACTCTGAAATTTGACAGATGTCAACTCTGATTATTAAAAATGCAGCGCTTTACGAAAGAACAACGCGTTATAATTGTGAAAAATTATTACAAAAATGGGAAACGCTGAAACCGCTCGCAAACTTAGCCAATTTTTCAGCCGAGAAAGATCACCAAATGTGTCAACCATTCGTAGAGTGGTCGAAAATTTTTAAGAAAATGGATTAATTATGGATAATTAGAATCCCTTGCGTCAACTTGAAAACATTGCTGCTGTAAGCGAGTGTGTCGCCGAAAACCCGAAAACATCAATTCGACATCCTTCTCAATAAGTTCAAATTTCACGAAGCACTACGCAGCGAATTTTGACTAAAGACCTTCACTTTCATGCGTACAAGATTCAGTTAACTCAGGAGCTCAAACCAGCAGTGAATTATTCGCATAAACCCGAAACAATTACGAACAAATCGGAAATCCAACGCATCATCGCCACATCTCTGTGCAAAAGTCATGGAAAATTTCATGAAAAGCGTAATGGCCTATCATTGAAGCCGTAGGCGTCATTTGCCGAATATTTTATTCCATACTTAATCGGAACATGTCTTCTTTACAATACACTAAAAATATCACAACTCTGTCATAAAATAATTGTTTTTATTTTAAAATGAAAAAGTGCACTCTTACTGAGACACCTTTTATAAAGAATGGTTTGTCTTGTTATCATGCTCATAATAACAATAAGCAGTGTTGGCATGGTGGCTACAATCTGCGACTCTCATCCCTGAGGTCTCATCCCCGTATGTGCACCAATGTACTTTCTTTCTATGTGCGCATTTAACATTGGCTCGAACGGTGAACGAAAACATCGTGAGCAAACCGGCTTGCCTTAGACCCAAACAGTCGGAAGGCATGTGTCAGGCACAGGACGCTAATCACCTACTTTCTATTAGATTGACAAATGATCATGAAACAGATACAGAAATCTGAGGCCCAGACCTAAAAACCGCTAATGGTTGTACCGCCATTCATTTTTAATAAAAAATAAACCATTAAATTGCACAATGTTTTGGACATGGATAAGTACTTTAGCTGAACAGTCACTCAGATTCTAACAGCACAATCAAAGACTGAACTTTTTGTGTTTATACTGAAATAAATCCTATAAACATTTGTCAGTAATTAACATATAACATTTAAAAAAAACAAATAAGATTTACTTGAAATTATCCACGCAGTGTCTATTAACTTATAAACAACAGAAACACTAATAAAGAATAATAAGTAATGTCTACTTATATCTAGTGCGAGTGTCGAAGAAATGGACAAGTATTTTTTTATTATTCAGTCCGGTCTCAAGTGATACTTAGGATCATCACTTGAAAGTTTTCAGCTTATTATTTTTATATTAGAATTCAAAATACGTATATAGTCTAATCGACTTCAAATCAGGGGTAGATCTCATATTTGTACAGGTGCACGATGTTTAGAAAGGTCTCCTGTTATTATTTTTAATTTTATTTTATTAACACGAGACTTCAGTACTTACACTGCTAACCTTTACTACTATTATTATTATTTGTTTCTACTAAGTATTAGTATTATTACATTCTTATTCTTTTTTGCGACTTAGGCGCAAACAAGCCGCTGTGGTCTCTGGCAGAATGACTAGCGCTGTGAAACAACTCTGCTCCTCAGCATAATGCTGAACCAGGGCCAGTTAAAACGTACCTTGTTCTTTAAAAAAAAATGTTAATCTTCTTTTTTCTTATCTTTGATTATTTTTATTCTGTGTGTTTGTTGTGTTTGTTATTTTAGTAATAAATGTTATATCTATGTTGTAAAATAAAACACGGTTATATTTTGGACGTAATTTGTCTTGAGAAAAATCTTTAGGCATTTAATAATCTCATTGCCTCTCTATAGCCAGTCTCACTTGCGCCATGGACAGTTCCATAATGTAAGGGATTGGTCGCTTCACCTGCAAATAACACTCTAGGGGTCCCACTGGCGTCTAATAGTGGAGCTCCTAAATTCTCCCTAGCTTTAGGGTATTTAGGGGTCTCTAGGTTATCGTAGGTGTAACTGCCACGGACGAAGGGGTTGGAGAGCCATTTCGATCTGCAAATTTTATAATTCAGACTCGTCAGTTTCTCTCAGATTTTGACATACGTAAGTCAAAGTCAAATCAAACGAAAACGGTGACCACATGGGCGGTTTCACAGGGAAAAAGAAAGAGAGCTAGACCTGTGGCTAGGTGGGAAGACGACACCATAAAAACAGCTGGTTCCAACTGGATTCAAGTAGCCCAATCTAGAGAGGACTGGATATATTTGGAGGAGGCTTTCACCTACAGAGGAATTCTTACAGAATGAAGAATAATAGTTTAATAGCCTCACTATTAAAAGGAAAAACTAACACAAGTAAATTTAGGATACAAAATTAATTACTAACTAAACTAATAATTGTATGCAAGTAAACTAACTTAATCTAACTTCTTGTTTTATAAGTAAGAATTAAAAGGCTTGTTTATTTTATAAAGTCAAAGTTGACGCTATGTTTCGACTCTAATGTCACGTCTAAAAGGTGCCTAATTAAAAAAAAAGTAACAAAATGTAAGGTTCAAACAGGATCGATTTTTCGCCGATACTACTTAGGAGTACTATACATTATTAAAGCCCGGCAACATACTTGCATTCCTGGGGAGGGGTGAAAATGTAAAACGACGTTTGTACAAACACATGACATTTCAAGTGGCAGCGCGTATTGGCTAACAGATGTTGTTGACCAACGTCGTTTCACGCTCCATGACTATGAGCACTGAGCACTTAATTATGTGACTCGTCTATTTTGTCCCATAAAACGTAAGCATATTTCCATAGATAAACTAGCGTTCGTAAGTTTAAGAACTTAAATAGTATGACACTATCAGTTGAATATATTCTTGAAGCTTTGTTGTATGTACAATAAATATAAACGATTTTAAAACAAATGGTGACTCACTAGTATAAACAGATCAAATCTATCTAAGCGTACCTACCAACTAGGCTCCAGAAGTTAAAAAAAAATCTTTATATGAAAATTGTAACAAATTCCCAAGCGACATTAGAGTAAGCCCTCGTTAGACGTAAATTAATCAATAAAGCTTTTCATAAATATGACGAATATTTAAATGATCCTAATCCTTGGGATTGATTTGCTCCAGTTCAAATAATATGTATGACTTAAAACTTGGCGATTAAAGAGTGGCGGAGAATTCTTGTCGGTCTCTACGCATCACGGTGCGAACTGGTAATAAATGTAAAATTTAGAATCAATTTTACTGATCACATTTATATATGTACGTGGTTACTTAAAGTTAGTTTGAGTTTGAACTCAAGTATAACCTGTAATTTATTTTTGTTTATGGATTCAATTATAAGGGCTGGAAGAGATCGCTTAGTAGCGATATGATTCCGCTCCTTTCGCTGTAATGTTTGGTATTGTATATAATTTTTATATATTGTGAATAAATAAATGTTATCTGCTAAATTATCTAGTATCTGAAATAAAAATAATATTAGTTAATAAAATACCTCAGGATTCCATTAGGCTCTGGTATAGTGTAGTTCCTGCCCATGAATCGTCTTAGTAACTCCATGGATTTTTGTTGAACTATTTCATCTGTCAATGTCTCTGCCTGTGGAATGTATAAAGGCATAAATTAATCATTATTAAAGGTGTGCCGTGTGCTGAAAATTCTGTGTCAATCTCGCAGATTTTAACCATGCAACAGTTGATGCAAATTTCAATAACGAGGCTAAAATATGTAAATTAATCTATATAGTTCCGTCATGGATGATAAATGTAAGTGTTAGATTCCAGTGTCAAAAACTTTCTTGTCCGGCGACTGAAATTGGCCATCGCCATTTTGAAATGTCAGACTGACATCTACCAACATCTAATAAAAATCCAACAAAAATGTAATATTTTTTTTATTCCTTGCATTATTATTTACAATGCCAATGTTTTAGTTAACGTTTCCGATTGCTAGATATCTTAAAAGATATTATATTAATAGTAGGTAACAAAACCTATCATATCAGTTGTTCCTCAGTTTGTGTCACATTTATTTAAGCGTAGAACTGTATTTTCTAGATACTAGTATACATTGTTTTATTAAGACATTTCAATAAATTATTAAGTTGCATTAATTCAAATTATTACCCTTATAATGGTTAATTTTTATTTACTGGCAATACTAATATCCATGACAGCGACGATCTTACCGGCCAAGAAAACTATGTGGCACTGTTAGCGCAATGCATATCTTCCGTACGTCAAAGATTTCGATTTAACCTACGGGAGACAGTTTGCGCCGAGCCTCGGCTCCGAGTTTTGCTAGGCGGATACCCGGCGGTATCGACGTACTATTTTATATATACTTTATTTCTTTATCCTACGAGATAGTATTGATTGCACATATAGAAGGAAAAATCTATGTCCACAGCGGTAAGATAAAGTAAATACTAACCAGTTTGCCAACATAACCAGTTGTCCATAGAGTAAGCGAATTTTGCAAGCTAAAGATGTACTCGCCCCACGTATTTGGGACAACCACAGGTCACTTTCCGATAAATTTATTTTATCTTCAGTATAGCATATGTATGGAAAATACAAACGATTGGGCCACCAAGCTTCATCAAATATAAGGATTATTTTATTGACAACCCCAAATGCAATTTTATCTATGGCTATGATTTTGTCTTTGGGTAGAGGAGGATGGAAAATGACATATCTGAAATAAGCCGTGCAATGGTTTATTAAATGAATGAAAGATTTTAATAGTTGACCTCAATATTTATCAATAGTCTAGACGCTGTCAATGACGGTATGACTAAATCTAAATTTGCTGTAGTTCTCTCTAATAGCCAACAAACAAAATCATTTAATCCACAGATAAGAAAAAATGGTCACATAAATGTATATACACAAGAGTTTAGCTGTACACAGCGGTTTACAGCGACGCCTAAAACACATCGTTGAAGAATCAGTACTATACATATTACAAAAGACAGAAAAAAGTTAAATGACGCTAAGATATTACATATATACTGGATATAACACTGATCACTAATAAAAGTTCAAAAGCCTCATAAAAATATAAGTTACTCTGCAAATATTCAAATTATAACTATATCAATGTTACAACAGGCATTGTGAATTAATAATAATTTTACTCGTTCACATAAAGAAATGCTTTTACTATATTTATTTGGTATTTTGTAAATGTTTGTTCCATTACGAAGTTTAAATATATAAATGAATGAATAATACTGAGATCGCTATATAAGGAAAAATATTGTGATATTACCATTACAAGAAAAAATATGCATACAATCTACTCTCTGCTGCTCTACTGACAGATTGACAATTGCTTTTAAGATGTCTATGATATTGCTTGGTGTTGCCATTCTAATAAAATGAATGACATCGTGTTCGCATATTACATTATCTCTGATACATGAATACAATGACATTTGAAAAATTATGGACAAATTATTTGTGAAAATGCGAGTTAGTGAACGCAGCGAAGTAAAGAAGCCAAGCCAAGCGACCACTCTATTCTTAACTATGTTTGACAATGTATTAAACGTAATATAGAGTTTTGTCAAATTTATACACGTTATTTTGAATAAAATTTAAACATATAAGAATTTTAGTTTAAAGATATTCCAAATATTTGACGCAGCATATAATACATTATCAAATCCATAGAATGGCCAGTAGTTAATAAAGAATAGCTGTCATTTCCTAAAACAATATGCCACTGACCGTCTTAGCGGGTTCACCCGCCAACCATATGGTCAAGGCTGTGTCTAGAGCGAGGGGCGTGGACACATCCCCATGCCTCGTAAACCAAAGATCATTGGATTTATCAGCCTCGATCATGACGTAAATCTTGTTTTGATCCCACCACTTGTGCGGAAAATTCAAAATAACCTTATCCAATAAACCAATCGACATTTTTTGTATCGATGTAATTTTGTAGTCTGGCAATTCTGGTGAAAATAGGGTGTTGTATCTGTAATTGTCAAAATCTTCATGACACTGGCAGTTGTGATTCAGATAAAATCACTTTGAGGTCACCCACTAACGCCGATATGAAAATGACATTGGCTCACGCTTAGTCACGTGACCAAAGTGGTTTTATCTCATATTTGGATATTTTAAAGTTATATTTTTTGATTAGTGTTTTTCAGTCGAAGCCAATACTGTACTTACCTGTGCCATTACCTTAGCCTTTCTAAAATTCTTTTATATTTTAAATTATTTATAATTAATATTTAATTCTCTTCTTTTATATTTTAAATTATTTATAATAATTTTTAATATTTTAAATTATTTATAATTATTTTTACATAAATAATTGAACTTAGGAAACTAAAATGATAAGTTTTAGGAAGAAATTATTAGGAAATTGTTAACAATTGTTAATAAACTTCCATCAAGTTTAATTTTTGTCTATACTTCTAAAATTGATTTCTCATTATTCAACTAGTAATAGAACAAAATAAGTAGCGTGAACTGCGATCTTTTTCATTCTACCCTCAACTTAATTTTATTTAAGATTTTGTAAAACCTTTTTTTAAGGTAAACTATTAAATTTTTTACCTTTCTTTCAGCACTCCCAATGAAACGGTTACTATAGCATTGTTTGCTGTGTATGTTTGTCCATCTGCACAAACCACTTTAATTTCACCGGATGTGTCTTTTGGCCATATGATTTTAGTCACTTCGGTATTTAATTTTATGTCCAAATTTTGCAGGCCTGGTCCATTGTTGTATGTGTTCTAAAAAATACAATCTGTCCTGTTTTGTAATAGTTATGTGTGTGTTCTAATATGTATAAAAGTGATACAATCACTTATTTCAGAATGATAATATTGGCTTTTTGCTTCATCTAACCTAAGAATGTACAAAAACTGGACAAGATACTTTTCACTTACCAGCATCAACTCAAAAAAGGTTTTATATCCAAACTTATGCCAGCTTGTATGCAAATGCCCACCAAGTTCTTCAGCTGTTGACCTTGTTGTGACATCATGCCAGTCATATGACGCTTCATATGCATTTATGAAGAGATTCATTACATCCAAAAATTCATCTATGAATTGCTTATCATGTTCCAAGTGTGGGTGGTTCTTTTTAATATAGGATATTATTCTGAAATTATTATATGGTATAGTGGATAAACTTATAAATACATTATTATTGTGATCAACCATTAGGGGCTTTTCTTATATTACTTATTCTTGCAATCTCCCCTAGATAAGAGACCAAATCCAATGCAGCCACACCCTTCTTCAAGAAGTAATAAGTAGCTTAGCCTTCTTTAATACTAAACCAAAAATGGTTCTGGAGATAAGCCAGCATCTCTACAGCACATGCACATTAATTAATATTAACCACAATGCCAAGATTTGGTTACTCACTCAGCCGTCAAATAATCACCAGTACTCTCATATGATACATTAGTGGTATATTCAGACTTCTCTAAGCAGAGATTAAAAAGTTCGTAATAAACTGGCATCAATGTCTGGTTCCCATCTGAGCGGAAAATAAGAAAATCGGAGTCCTGAGGTATTACTGTAATATTATTCTGGACAGCTAAATCATATACGCGGCTGTTTTGTGTTCCGTGAATCCTGAAAAATTTCATGATAAATAAAGGCCTGTATTCAGTAACAATTCACAATATGGTAACAGGACAACTTAACAATCATAATATCTTATAGAGAATTCATGGTTTTGCAGAAATTTATTTTATTAGTGTTTAATGTTTAATTCACTATTCATAAACATATATCAATCAATTATACCAGTTTCCTACTAAATTATAAAGCAGACAAACAATTGAAATCTATTAAGTAATAAAATTAGCATTGCTTTACAGGTAGCATTTGTTTTATTAGACATTTCTATTGATATATAAGAATACTGTGTGAAATTATCAATTCACTTATTTTATCATAATTTTCACCCAAAAACCAGACAACTAAAAGCTAGTAAAGAGCTTAATTACCATTCAGCTCCTTCTTCAATAATACCTCCCGCAAATTGAACTGTCTTCACTCTTCCACCAATTCGATCCAATGCTTCTAAGCCCAGCACTCGCTTGCCAGCTTTGGCCAATATTGTGGCTGCCGTGACCCCAGCGGAGCCCATTCCTACCACTATTGAGTCGTATGGCTGGGGAATGCATAAGCTGAAATAGTAATTTTACTTTATTAATAATAATCAATACTTGAATTCAGCTTTTGTGTGGATTCAATATAAGATTTTACAGCATGAATTAATAAAAAACCATTTTTTTTCACAAACATACTGTGATTTCACACATATATTAAAACTAAATCTTCTTAAAGCTTTTCTAACATCAACAATAAACCACTTTCTAAAAACACTCATATTTCAACTTATTAACTATAACTACTGCAAAGGTATATATAGATAAGGTGTAGATAGTGTAACAACAATAATAACTTAATTAGTGTTACTTGTTTACTTATAATGTCATTAACAAGGTAATTAAAAATTGTAACAAATTTATTCTTAATGATAAATATTTGCGTTATTGTAGTTATGTATTCCTATAAGTAACTACACTTCAATTATTTTAACCTACTATGACTTAATAAGTAATTAATTCCACTAACCAAATTAAATAAAACCATTTTAAATATTTGTTTTAAAAGTGGTTTATTTTAAATACCCCAAATCTGATAGACAACTTGTAAACACTCTCTGTTTGTATGTCAGTTAATTTGGGAATCTCAATGTTATCTGAAAGATTCAACAGGGCTAATAACCTTATCTGTGCACATTAATTGTCAAAAACGCCATCTAGTTACGAAAATGTCACTTCGCTTAAGAAGATAAGAGGTTACTTCTATTTACCATTCGCTACATTTATAATTTTATATTATCTATTATATAAAACAGATATATTGTTTAATTGGAATAGATACATGATTTGGACCTAATATCATGTGATTTGATAGTAAAAATTGTTAAGTGATGAAATCTAATGATAAGAACATGTAAGTACTAACTTATAGTTTTAAATAATGATTTATCTAAAATGATTACAAGAAATAAGAATAAATACAAGAATGAAAATATTCAATGTACACAAACCCTATTGATCCACATTATTACAATTATTATGTGGCACGTATTCTCTTACAGTCTCAATATAATAGAATATTTTAAGTATTTTTTATAACAACAATTATTATCTTTTTGTGGATTCATATTAAACATATATAATATCACATTACTTTATAGTTTAATGGATTTTATTAAACGTGACAAAAAATAATTTATAATACGTCATTTAGTATTGTCATTTATTGTCATCAATTCCACAGATGACTAATATACTAATTTATGAGTTTATTGTATTGGAACTGATTTGAAAGATCGAAGAAGGTACAGATATATGTTTAGAAATGTATAAGGCGTTAATAACTTCTGTATCAACAATTCAATTTTAGTCTAAAATCTTTGCTTGTCGTAGAATAATCTAATATTCTAAAATAAAACTAGCTAATGCTTCTGAGTTAAAAGTATTTTTTTAATAGTATGCTTTAATAAACGTTTCAAAATTGAATTCTACGTTGTGGTATGAAGAAATAGTTTGATTTATTTTGATTAGTTATAAACTAAATTGCTTTGAAATATTTAATGTATTGTTATAATGTGTAAGTTTGTAAATACTAATGAAAAGTAAGATTTATATGTATGGTCGTAAGACGTAAGTTGTTTTGTATTTCTTACAATGACGTCGTAATTGATTAATGTCAGAATTAGTCGAAATTGACAATGAGATAATAATTTCCTGTCAATTATAATAATTGTAATCGTCAACAAAGCAATTAAAATGTAGTTACTTGTACTTTGGTTATACCTACTATTTTAACTAATATTTGGGATTACATTAACGCTAAATCTTGATATAAAAATTTCATATGAGTTTCCTTTGGCTTAACTTCGGATGGATGAGATTCAGAAATGCAACTCAGTCCGATTAGGTTTTTACATTTGGAACTTTATCTATCTATGGCTGGAACGGCTGGACCGGTTTCGCTAATTTTTTTTTTGTTGTGTTTATTATTGTCAGGAGAAGGTTCTTATGAAGGAAATAATAAGAAAATTTCGCGGAAAATTAGAAAAAATTAAGAATAACTAACTACCATATTTAGTCAAAATACATATAAAATAATTACAGTCGCTAATTGTTTGTGGCATTAATCTTAAATATCTATGTTTTTCACATGGCCTGTTCCCATGTCGGAATACCAACCAACCTATTTATATACGCGCCAGAAAAACCAACCAAATGTTATATATCATAATGAATTTTAAGTTAATTATACTAATTCGAAATTAATATTCATGGTTAATATAGGACAACGTCTTTCGGGTCCGCTAGTTGTATTATAAAAAGTAAAAAAAATGTTCTTGTCTTTATTACCGACCACTTCTTATGTTGATTGGCCGTTTTTTAAAGAATTCATCAACACCTTCACGTATTAATTTACACGATTAACGGTACAAGTACGTCAGACAATTAAATTCCGTTTAACTAAAATCGACCTTATAACGTATAGTTTTTGTATAAGAGTTTATTAACATCTAATAGGCTAATTGGCAGTTTGAAGAATAAAGTGTTATTAAAAGTAATCTGTATAATACGTTAAAAAGCGTTATAGAGAAAAATAATTTGTAAATAATCAACTCATCAAAAGTTAACTAAAAATATTTCAAAAAACATCTCCGCGTAATAATTTACGCGAATGAAATCGACGTTTGAACGTATATTTCCCTGCGAATGCGATATTAGTTTGCTTGTTTTGATACAAAATAAATATCTTATCGGTATTTAGTAATAATCAATGCGGCCTTTATTTATCAATTTTCACCTTATGACCTGTATGGAACGTCTAGATGCTTCTTATATAATTGACTTGTTTATGAATATATTAGGTCCTTACATATGAAATTGGCGTTTTGTCGTACTGGCCACTTTGACCTCAAATACCTCCTCTTTGGTTAGGAATTTCAAATTCAAATTTGTACAGCTATTTACTCATGTATTTGTGCTTCGATGACCGTCATTCATTTGTCTTTTTCTTCTGCTTTTCTGTTTGCGTCACTCATTTTACAAAATGGAAAAACTTAAAGTATCGCATTTACGAGTACGAGTTCCGCCGTGGCACTAGTGCTGCGGAAACGACCCGAAGGGTGAATGATGTGTATGGCGGTCATGTTGCAAAAGTTTTCGTTCTGGAAATTTCGACCTGCAGAACAAGCCCCGTGGAAGACCTGAGACCCAAGTTGATAATGAAGTATTGAAGGCTATTGTGGAAGCGGATCCATCGCAAACCACGTCCGAGTTAGCTGCAGGCTGCGGTGCTAGTGATAAAACTGTTTTAATTCACTTGAAGCAAATTGGGAATATTAACAAGCTTGAAAGGTGGGTACCTCACGAATTGACTGAAGCAAACCGGCAAACGCGCGTCGACTGCTGCGTTACATTACTGCACCGGCACAATAATGAAGGTATTTTGAACCGAATCATTACCTGTGATGAAAAATGGATTCTTTACGATAATCGGAAGCGCTCAGCGCAATGGTTGGATCCTGGCTATTGTTCATTGCAGTTTTCTCAAATCTGGCCAGACTATTACGGCTGATGTCTATTGTCAGCAATTGCAAACCATGATGGAAAAGCTAGCGGCTAAACAACCTAGGCTGGTCAATCGCTCCACGCCACTGCTACTTCACGAAAACGCTAGACCACACACTGCACAACAGCCGGCTCCCAAATTAGAAGAGCTTCAATTGGATTGTCTAAGACATCCTTCGTACTCCCCGGACCTTGCTCCAACAGATTACCATTTTTTTCGAAATTTGGACAACTTCTTGCAAGGGAAAACATTTAACTCTGACGGGGAAGTCAAAATCGCCTTCACAGATTTTATTGATTCCCGTCCGACTGGTTTTTTTAGTAAAGGGATCAATGAACTACCTATGAGATGGCAAAAGTGCATATAAAACAATGGTTCATACTTTGATTAATTAAATATATCATATTTAAAAATATTCGACTTTTTGTTCCTCCCATACAAAACGCCAATTTCATATGTAAGGACCTAATATAATACGTATATGCCAAACGCAATTTCCATCCAATTCAATCCAGAATTTCACTAGAACAGCAGTGTTATTAAAAGTATGAGTGCCGAGGTGGAAAAAATTGAATGACACATTGACTTTCACTGTTGATGCATACGTACTAGACAAGTTCCTTCATCTAAAGAGCGTACAAATTCTTAAAACGTTATTTGGCATGACTTCCGGGTAAAGTTCGCTGATGTCCTTTAAGTGAAAACTAAAACTTCAGCTTGCGTTTTGGGGAACTATAAAATATGGTAAAGCCATAGATTACAAAATTGAATTCGGTTAAACACAATCTCTAAACTCACCCATAACTGGCCACCGATAAAACAAGTAGTAGCCGCAAAGGAAGCATTGTAACTGATTAAGAGGGAGATGTTTTACAACAGATAACTGCGAGTAACCATGTAACATGGTCGTAGTCGATAAATGTTTCCTGAGATTAGCCCGTTTAAACAAGCTTTTAGCCGTGTAATAATATAGGTTGAATACAATTATTGCACAGATTACACATGCAAACTATTTTTTTATAAAATAGGGGGACAATGGGCAGGAAGCTCACCTGATGTTAAGTGATACCGCCGCCCATGGACACTCAATGCCAGAGGGCTCGCGAGTGCGTTGCCGGCCTTTCAAGTATTGGTACGCTCTTTTTTTGAAGGACCCTAAGTCGAATTAGTTCGAAAATACTTCAGTGGGCAGCTGGTTCCACATAGCGGTGGTACGCGGCAAGAGAGTGTTCAGAGGGATTGGTCGGATTAATACTTGCAGATGAGTTCGTTATCGGACCTCGAGGAAGAATGCGAAATTCCACCCGTATCACCTCGACGTCCATTGTTCCACAACTGGGCGTTTTTTAAGGCAGTTTTTGCTTTGCACCACCACTATGTGGAACCAGCTGCCCACTGAAGTATTTCCAAACCAATTTAATTTAGGGTCCTTCAAGAAAAGAGCGTACCAATTCTGAAATGGTCACCTTCTGCTCGTTTCCTGTTTCTATAAAAAAAAAAAACTGATCAGCGGAGACATGTTATATAACTGATATTTTCAGGTCAACAATGCATTCATACGAGGTCATAGTAGTTGGTCTCGGCTGCGCAGGTGTTACTGCAACGACTACTCTTGTGAAAGCTGGGAAGAAAGTTCTGGCCCTCGAAGCCATGGATAGGGTTGGTGGTAGGATTCGAACTGTGCCGTTTGGTGATGGTGTTGTAGAAGTTGGTGCTGAATGGTAATATGAGGAGCTGGCAAGTTATCTAGTCACACTTTTGTCTATAGAAATTAGAATCTGATGACTTCATCACTTTGATAGCTGTTTTTTAAACTAGCGAATAGAGAAATTGGCATCCGGTGTTCTCTAGGCGATACGACCTCCAATTATATATGCTAAGCCCACTCTTATCGTAGTCCGGCAACACTCTTTTAGTGGGTGCGTTGCCGGCCTTTGAGGGTGGAGTACGCTCGAATTTTGAAGAGTTGGAGGTCGGAGGAAGGGAAGATCCCCACCGGGAGTCGATTCCACAGTTCGCTAAGAAAATTCCTTGTGAAATGGACTGTGAAGGATTTCCAGCCATCAAGGTGATGTTGGCGAAATTAAGAATGAATACGGCTCGGTGCTGAAACTGGTGAAATGGTGAAATAATCTGAGACAGAGTTTATATCAGCAGTCCAATCAGTCAACCCCCTTCCTAGTGGGAGTATCATGCTGTTGCTTTCCTGCTTCACCCAAATGGTCAGGCACGACTGGTGCAGTACCACTGTTTCACAGAAAACCGGTGTGAAGTGATGCAATAAGTTTACCTAATTGTACTCGCGTTTCTTGCTGACTGAGATTCCTCCCGGAGACCACCCACCCAGATCTCTCCCTAAGAAATATAAGGCGCACTAAGCCTATAAGAAAAACATCGTAGTTTTTAAACTTGGTCCCTTTTTGCATACTAATGATTTATATGCTTGTTTTATCTGTGCCAGGAGAATCTCTGAAAAGACTGTTAAAAATAATTCCAGGATTCACGGTACCGTAAGTAGCCCGATATACTCCACGGTCATTGAGAACAACATCACAGTTGTGCCACAGGATATAACCTTCAACGTGTTTAAATCAGATGGAACGCCAGCTGACAGTGAACTGTTGAATGATTTAGTAGAATTTGCCTTTGAGAAGGTAGGGAAACCGCCAAAGGAGTTTACTGGAGGATTGGGAGAGTTTATTACAAGCAGGTATGTGAATGATATAAAGGAATAGTGATAACATATTGTACGAGCCGAGACTGTGTATTTTGCTCACTCAGGCTTTATTAGTTTTATAAGTTATTATGTCGATATTATGCCCTGAGAGTATTGCCAGACACAGGAACTCTTTCCAACATTAACATTACATTCATTTCCCCCGACCTAAAAGGGCCAAGAGGCCTCTAGCTCAATTTTTATATTTCATTGAAAATGTATTCAGGTTTCCTCACGTTTCCTTCACCGAAAAGGTATAGATAACGAATACTTTGAGATATTATGTTCTATGGATGAATGCAATACGCATTGGGCTAGCGTGGGGAAATAAACTTTATTAACTTGAGATATAAACTTTATTAACTTGAGCAATAAACTTCAATAAATTGATCAATAAGCTGAGCAATAAATTTTATTAAATAGAGCAATTAACTTTATTAAATTGAGCAATAAACTTTATTAAATTGAGTAATAAACTTTATTAAATTGAACAATAAACTTTATTAAATTGAACAATAAACTTTATTTACTTGAGCAATTACCTTTATTAAATTGAGCAATAAACTTTATATATATTATTCTTAAATTCTTATATAATTTTCAAATAGAATTATTATATTTAAGCGGTTACGACATGTAATCATTGTCATATGACACGTCAAATTGACAACCCTTTGATGTTTCATTATACGCTTTCAGATTAATGGAATACGTCAAAGTGAAATATCCCAATTTGATGAATGATCAAGCTTTCCTGTCAGAATTCCTGGAACTTATGAATCTGTATATAAACAATCATGAGTCTTCGAATGACTGGAATGACGTTAGTGCACAGAGTCGGTACACGGAGTTGGAAGGCCACCAACACATGAGCTGGCACAGGCATGGTTATAAGACCTTCTTTGAACTGATGCTGGTGAGTTATATATATATAATAAGCTTAACATGACTTCAGCTGACTAATCAATACGTGAAATGTCAAAAACTGACAAGTACGATGAAAAAATAAAATATGTTTATTATACAATATAAGATACAGGTACACTTATCGGCAAAGAAGACAGAGGGCGAGGCCGAGAGAAAAAGCCGGCGTAAAAAAACTCTCGGTACTCTTTTAAAATAGCAAATCATCAAACAACACTTACACTTACACGTATCACAAATTAATTAGAAGTAGCCTGTCTAGCATTAGTCCCAGGCCTTTTTATCAACTAGACGTTAACTTTGTAGTAAGCCTTTTTTACACAGCTTTTCTTTAATACGTTTCTTAAATTTATTAAAAGGCAGAGACAAAAGAGCCTCTGGGATTTTATTAAAGAAAAGTATCCCTGTTCCCAGAAAAGAATTACTAACTTTAGATAGTCTAGTACGGAGAAATCCTGCATTTGTTCCCAGTATTAATATTGTTCGTATGTTCTATTCTAGTACTTGATGAAAATGTCGTGACGAAGTTCGTCCTAATAGATAATTTCAGAGCAACTAATTAAATTGTCTATTTTTATTTATTTATTGTAAATGTTCTTAATATAAAGGAAGTTGGTGTGGTGGAAACACAAACTGTACACAGTTTTTCTATCCACCACGTCGAACATATTTAAATCATTAACATATATATATATACTAAGGCCAGTGACATATAAACTTTATAATCAAACCATTCAAGCGATTTAAAATTGCACGTAAAACGTCATAAACAAATCTAAACACTGACGCGCCATAGATAGCCGATGCAAGAAACCTGTTCTTGTCGAGAATTCTCAATGACATACAGGATGAGTTCCTATATTCGAATATGTTTTAATGACGAATATAGCATAATTTTTGTTATGCATAATTTATAATTGTTTGACTTGTGTAGTATTTTTTAAATTTAAATTTAATATTGTTTCTTGTTATATTAGTAAGAAGTGTAGCTGGTATCGAGTTTATTAAATTTGGAATAATGTAATCTAATGTTTTTTTCCCATATAAATTATTGTATTTGGGTAATAGAAATTCGTTTTTTAATTTTCTACGTGTTGAATAGTGATAGTGAGTTTTAATTGTTTTGAGGTAATTTTCTGTAAAGTAGTTTTCATTTAATAATCCTAGTTGCACTTTCACGTGTATAGGTATAATTTTGAAAAATGCAAATAGCTTTCTGTAGTCATCTTTATATTGTGATTTTAATTTTATGGGAGTAATTGTTTTTAAAATACGTATTTGTATTGCAAATATTTGATTTACATAAGTTTAGCATGTTCTCTCATAGCTTGAAAGTCCATATGTTATAATGGATTCGGCTAGTGCTTTGTATAATAGTAGCAGAGTTTTAAGAGGTATTTTATTTTTTATTAAAGTGAATTTGGCAAGTATCGCTCTTAGCCTATCACAGACAGAATTAATGTTCATTTTCCAGGACATTCGGTCATCTATTGTAAGCTCCAGGTACTTATGGTTATGAACTAATTCTAAGGCGTTGCAGTTGCAGCTTTTGGGGTACGAGTTATAAGAATGTGCACATGTGTGGTTGTGTAAGATTAAGATGGGTGTACGTGAGCTTAGATTGTGACTGGATCGGATATGCATGAACTTTGTTTTGTTAGGGTTTAGTACAAGCCCTACGTCGTGGGACCATTTAGCCAATGTATCGAAATCAGATTGTAGCTTTGTTTCTGCTTCTTGGATGTTAGGCCCAGCGGCTACTAGGCATGTATCATCTGCAAATTGGAATACCTGACAATGCTTTATTATGTTAGGTAATGTGTTAACGTAGGTAAGGTAGTGTAAAGGCCCAATGACTGAGCCCTGAGCCGTACCTTCTGTAATAGATATTGGAAAACTTTCTTCGTTGCACACTTTAACACGATAAGTTCTGTCTTGCAGATAGTTTTCACACCACTTGAGGAGGTTTCCTCGTACTCCGCAGTCATTTAAGTTATGTAGGATTACGCTGTGCTTTAATGTGTCGAATGCCTTACTGTAGTCAATAAACACTACTAGAACATGATCTTTTTTATTTAAATGTTTATAAATGTGGTCTGTGAATGCGGATAGCAATTGTGTGGTATTTTTATTTGGTTGGAATCCAATTTAGAAAGAATATTGTGTTTTTTATAATAATTTTGAATTTGTCCACATATGTATTTTTCTATTATTTTGTTAATTGTTGGCAATATAGTTATTGGACGATAATTATTATAGATTTTTTTGCTACCATTTTTGTATATTGGTCGTACTATGCCTGTTTTTAGTAAGTTAGGATATTTTCCAGTATAAATGCTCGTATTAATAAGGTTAGCTATGGCTACGTTGATTTTATTACATAATGTTTTAATATCCATAGCTCGTATTTTATCTGCACCTGGAGACTTTCTGTCGTTTAATGATTTAATTATCTTTGCAACTGATTTAGGGTCTGCTGACTGAAATCTCATACTAGTATTTTCTGCATGCTGGTAAGAGCTTTTATCTAACAGTGGATTTACACAGTTGGTTGCTATATTACTAATACTATTGTGGAAGGAAGTTGCAAAATTATTTGCAATATCTTTACATGTAATATTTTGATTTGCAAATGAGTTCTGTATAGCTACGTCGATGGATGTTTTAATTTTTCCTGTTAGTTGGTTTAATATATCCCATAGATTTTTTAGATTTTTTGATTATTTTTATTAGCTTCTATATTGGTTCTAATTGTTTTATTTTTAGTTTTATTTATTAATTTATTGACATAATTTCTGGTTTTATTATATTTTTGTTTGAGTATTAAGTTGTTTGGATCTTTTATATATTGAGTAAAAAGTTTATCTCTGTACTGACATGCATTAATAATTCTATTATTAATCCAATGGTTACTATTTCGAATAGAGTTAGATTTAAGTTTAACTGTAAATTCAGATTTTTATATGCTTGTGTTAAGTTATTTTGTATGAAGTTGTATATACCAATAGGACACTTCATTTCTATTGTCGGCTTCCAATCAATTTGCTCTAGAAGGATCGTTAATTTATTATTGTCAATTAATGTTTTATATGTTGGAACATCCTGTAGCTGTGTTTTAGTGCAAGCAAGCACGATCTCTAGGCAGCTAGACTAGCGGACCACCTAGTCGGGTCCGCTAGTTTTGTGCCAACCGCTGCCGAGTATAGGTCGTGTGTTTGGGATCGAGCGTATATGTGGTCTATGCATGATTTTGTAATGGTTCCTTTGTATAGTTCCGCCGCCTAGTGTTTGTTGTGATCCCACACATAAGGCCTAAACTGTGTAATGTGTTGCAATATTTATGTTTTATAGGAATGTCTAGCTTTAGATTAATATTAACGTCTCCCAATAGATACAAGTCAATATTTTTCTGACAGTTGTTCTTAATTATATTATGAAGTTCGTCAATAAACAGGTTCTTGCTTAGGCTAGATGGGCGGTAAATAGCACAAATTTGTGCAGTGTATTTTGTCTGAGTTGTGATGGTAAAAAATATATTCTCGAAATGTTGGCTTTTTACAAATTGTATATTAAATTTATGTATATTTTTTACATATACTAAGATACCTCCACCTTTTCTACTATTTCTAAGAGCTGAAAACATATGGTATGCACTTAAATTGTACAAACAACTGATTCTATCAGAAATGTTAACCTCTGTAAGAACAATAACGTCAACAGTGTTAGCCGCATATATACATTGCTCGAGACTAGCAAAGTATTTTATGATTGACCTTATGTTTATGTGTACACACAGTAGATTTAAATGTTTGCTGGGAATTTTACTCACAAAATCATTTAGGTTTAAACAGTCTTCTAATACACAAATAACACTAGTTAAACTATCCATCTTAATAATAATAATTTATATGCATTTAATTTGGTCAGTTAATTGGCATTCTGTCTTTTTTTTTTAGCACTTGTATATCCAACACTGATCTTAGGTTTTGTATTTTAGTGTTTTCATCCTTTCTTGCACGCACCATAACGTTTTTAAACCATACGTATTTATCTCTTTGTTTATTCTTTATATCCTGTTTGGCTTCCCATAAAATGCTTTTGTTGTATTTAGTCATTGCTTCCCTGATGAATACTATTTTGTTATTGTTGGGTTCATAGGGGCAAACATCGGCCATCATAGTTTTAATGGTTTTTGCAGCTTTAATCCACTTTTCTTGGGTTGCTTTATCATTAAGTTTTACTTCTATAATGCCTGGTTGTTCGTTTTTACCTTGGTATCGCATTGTGTTACGGATACCGTCGAAGGGCTGTTTAAGTTTTAATGCTACATTTTCAACTAATTTTCTCACATTCTCTTCACTCGCAGGGGGGACGTTTGCTATTTCTATAGAATTAGCAAGTTTCTCCTGTTCCATCTCATGGAAACGCTGCTCCAATACACCTACCCTCAATTCCAGATTGTTGTTTTTGTGTATTAGTTCCGTGTTTTTTCTTTCTAAAACTTTTATGGTGTTTTTAAAGGCATCAATACAACCTAATACTTCGTCCAATTTCTTACTGTGAAATTGCAGAGATTGGTTGAATTCGCTTATTTCCTTCTTTATAGTTTTTTCTACTTCCTTGGAATTTTTTTGTATTAGCCCCTTAGTGTCCATAGGTATATCTTCCTCTGCATCCTCTGTTATATACAAAGAGGAGTTGAGGAGGAGTTCGGGGATTCTTGTTGGCATTCCATACATGTCCAGTCTAGGATTGGGGCCGCCTTTAATGCGGTTATCTGTTTGTTGGCAAGACCACTGCATCTTACATAGTATTTAGGTGTACCATTTTTTCACATATAGTTTAAGTTATGAAATTGATCACAATTACGGTGGATTTCTAAAAAGAGAAGAAGATACATTTCTAGGAGGTGGACACTAGCGTAGGGTAATGTTACTTCTTGATCATTTTAATTGGCAATGCATGACAGAAAGTATAGATAAAAAAACGGCAACAATCTCCTAGAACGGAGGCTGTCTACGACGGTGCCTGCCAGTCGACGGCGTGGGACAGCCTCCCACTAGGTGGACACATGACCTGGTGAGGATGGAGGGAAGGCGTTGGGTAAAGAGCGCGGGGAACCAATCTTATTTGAAACTTCAGGGAGTCCAGCAGTGGTTAATAGGTTGAAACGAATGATATAAAAGCAGTCGTAGGGAATTTTGTCAAATCATCTGGTGGTTTCGTTAAGCTACGACTTGCCCAAGCTATTAGGAGCTGTACCACAAAGAACGGTTCGGTGGCCGTCGATACAAAATCTTATACCAGAATAATAAGTCCTGAGTACATATCTCGTTACAATATCTTCTTACCAGGAAGAAAGGCACGCAATATTATCAGCCGTAAGGATTTGGAGAAATTCTATTAGTTTGGGAACAAAGAGAGGTTAGACTGATGCTAATACCTTGCCTCACGATAGTTCTCAAAAACGCACTAAACACTCACTATAAATTCTAAATAGTGGACGTAACTATTATGAATTATAATTAACAATAAGTAAATATCAAAATAAAAATGTGTCTAACGTAACCCGAGTAAATCTAACAGGAGCCATAAATGTTCATCTTTTATTCCAATACTAACAAAGATAGGTTCGTCTTATAGGCGAAAGATAATTGTAGAAATCGACTACGTCGTTCCAGAACTGAGCATTTTTAAGGCGGTTTTTGCCGCGCACCACCACTATGTGAACCACCTTCTCGCTAAAGTAGAAGTCCTTAAATAAAAGAGCGTACCAATTCTTAAAAGGTCGGCAACGCACTCGCGAGCCCTCTGGCATTGAGTGGTACTGATATTAAGGGATGCACGGTCGGTGGTATCACTTAACATCAGATGAGCCTCCTTCCTGTTTTACCCACTGTTCCTAAAAAAAGATACAGTACTAATATAAATATCGTTTATTTATATTAGTTATACAATGTACATTTATGAAGGTCAGTAAAAATAATGCTTCTAAATTTACATTAACCGTTCTCGAATCAAGGGCGTAGAACAAACAAGAACTGCCAATATTCAACAAATAATTACAGTTAAAACCTGTTATAACGACATCGACATCTGTTATATTTGGTCGTAAAAACTGATAGTCGAAACAGCCGATGACGTTGTTAAGTACCGAATGCAATAGAATTCAGCCGGGAGCTTTGATATTGGTCAATATAACCGGTATGTTGTTCTAAACGATGTCGTCCTAAATGGTATTGACTGTATTAATTAAAATTCCTAATTTTACCTATAAATTTATATTAATTATTCCAGAATACATACAACAACGGACCGGGCTTACCAAACCTTGATATAAAACTGAACACGGAAGTGACGCAAATAATATGGCCAAAAGATGGCGCTGATGTAAGCGTCGTCTGCGCAGATGGCACCACGTACAACTCTCGTTACGTTATCGTTACTGTCTCGTTAGGAGTTATGAAGGAACGGTAGGTATTCCCGCAAGATGACTGTAGAGGCGATTTATATCTAGTCTAGAAGATGATCAGCTATTGAGTCTGTGGTTGAATATTCTTGGCTCATACGTACGAGCAAATGTTAGTATCTGCACATACATATAGAATTTAATCTCCAAGATTGTATGGGCTCCTGGAAATCGGCTCTGCTGGTTACAACACCGTCAAACTCATCTGAGTTCACTATATATCATCTGATATTGTATAGAGAGATTGTGATTTTGTATGCTGTGACTTTCTTTAAAAATAATGATTAAAGATACCATCTAAATGCAATGGATGATTAACATTGATCGTACCTATAAAATTTTCAGATACAAAACCTTATTCAACCCGGGATTACCGCGTGAAAAAATAGAAGCCATAGAGAATACCTCCATTGGTGTTATGGACAAAATAATATTCCAATTTGACAGACCCTGGTGGCCTAAACAAGGCACATTTTTTGGTTTCTTCTGGAAAACTGAGGATAAGAAGGAAGTGCCGAAAGAGGATTATTGGATCACGAGGATTTTTGCCGCTAGCAACCCTATGGGATCCAGGAACGCGTTGACTTTGTGGACGAGTGGGGATGTCGGAAAAATGGTACTTTTTCACTAAATAAATTTTTTTTGTGTAATTTTAATATCTTAATTGTTATCGTGTCTAAATAATTAAATTATTTATATCCAGCATGCTGACGAGATTTGTTCTGTTGTTGAACATATTACCCGCTAGACCAATGACTTATGACGTATCCTTTTCCAATTTTAGCTGGAAACACTACCAGAAGACATCGTACAACGAAAGTGTATGGAGCTGTTAAGAAAATTCATGGGTAAAACTTGAGAAATACCTGAACCTATTGGAATGATCAGGTGAGTTCTAGACAATGTTGTCATTAGTATTTTTTTTCTAAATGTCAATTGTTATGAGTAAATGTAAATGGAATTGCACAGTGGCATCTGAATGAGTGAATTAACACAAGGAATATTGTCTAACTGCCATTGCGTACTCGAATCTCTGGAATCATTTCATTTAAACAATCCATGATTACAGAGATACTGACAGAGTCAGTGTATATAAAAAAAATTCAAACACTTCCCAGTATTTTACATAATAAAAACGATATTAGTCTTAGTTTAATTTAATTAGATATTAGTACTAAATACACTATAGTTTATTGTTTAAGACATATCTGCATATCGGCTCGAATGACCAAAATAGTTTTGAGTCTTGGGATACTTTTAAAATTTATTTGATAGATAAACTTGGTTCAACGTTATTTTTTATATATATTCATGCATTAAGATGTCATATAATATGGTGTAATGGTTTTCAAACATTTTATAAATAAAAAACGTGGCGATTTTAAACATATATCACTGCTGATACTTTTGACATTTAACACCATTCGTCTTCTGTCACCGTGACCACGCACACGGAAAAGTACGCGAAACGTCGGAAAAAAATTAAAATTTATAATTATGTAAATAACTATAAGTTTAAAAAATAATACATAGCTATATAAAGACAATAACAGTGGTGGAGTTTTTGCCAGTCGTCTGTTCTATGCTTTCGATTTGAAGGATATTTCTTTCCTTAATGTAAATTTAGAATGTTCCCGAATAAGAAGAATTCTTTTTTGATTTTTCAGATCCACCTGGTACTCAAATCCCTTCACCCGAGGCAGTTATTCCTATGACAATCGTTTGACAACACAAAACCCGAATGCACGGAAATTACTCGCTGAACCACTACGGGATACGCACGGATTTCCTCGCGTTTTGTTCGCGGGAGAGGCCACAGACCTCATACACTTTTCAGCCGCGCATGGAGCTGTCGACTCGGGGTATAGGGAGGCTATGAGACTTATCGGCAATAGTAAATTGTAAAAAAAATATATTTATCAATATAAAAGTGTTGTCTTTTATTCTCAACATTGAGATGCTTTTAAACCTAAAACAGTGTTGTCTCTATGTGCGCATGCGTAGCCAGACTATAAGAAACACGCCATTCACTATGAATCTGTCCCTGGACATAAACAGCCTGGGTCCAATATAACGCTCTATAAGCAACTGGATTTTTATTATAAATACATTTGTATTATGGAAATAATTGTTTCAACAGGACAAACTAATCAAAGTAGAGCAATTTCGACGTTTTGGAAATTAAATCTAATGACTTTACATGATCTAATGAAATCATAAAAATACTTATTATTGTCTTTTGTTAACATAGCTTTTACACACTAAGAAAACACTTTTAAACGGATTTAAGCTAAGTATTATTATTATAAACTTATAATTAATTAATACATAGCCTCAATCCGTTTAAAAAGTGTTTTCTTAATAAAAATACTTTTCGTCTGTGACAAACTGTGTTGAGTTATATTTTTATACCTTATATTATACTAATCAAAAGTATATTATACAATGTGTACCCTTTGTACGAATGGTTGACTATGTGTGCGTTTGTGTGTTGTTATCCTTATATTTTTCAGTTGATGTACCTTAAATAGCTATAAATGTCCTTGTCAATAAAAATAACTAAGTTTATAGTGTTTTTAATTAGTGAATATTTTGTTTTATTTATACGAAAATAAACTATGTATAATTATCGCGTTTTTTTATTACATCTATTTTTATTCGTACATTGCTGACACTTATATATTTTTAGTTAATTCTTGTTTACGTCAGTCTGTATTTACCTAATACAGTAGAACCCGTTTAAGACGATCACGTTTAATACGATTTCTCGCATAATACGCCACTTTACGCCAGGCTCTGCAACTGCAGACTATGCAGACATATTTTCATACATTTCTTAACGCTTAATACGATTCATCATTCCGTTTAATACGCCCAAGACCGAGCCGAGAGGTCTAACCGAGCGCTCTAACGAGAGCCCCCAGAAAGGCCTCCCGCCCTTACGTGAAGAACCCGAGATACTGCAGGGTTTTCCTGGATATTTTTCCATTGATGACAATGTGGCACCGTACGAAATTTAATTAATTGAGAATGTGAATAACCCACAAAACGAGGCCCTAAGTGATAACCATGAAGACGAAGATGAGTCAACTGCGTTTTTTGTCAAACGCCCAGGCTTTATCAGTTGTTAATGATTTAAGACACTATGTAGCTACTTTGGATCAAAGCGAAGATGCACTGCAAAAGTTGAATTATGTTGAAAATATTTTAATTGCTAATGCATCAAAATCTTTTTGTCAAACCAAAATAAGTGATTATTTTAAATAATGTAATTATAATTACAATACGTATTTATTATAATTCATAAATGTATAATTTAATACCCATATATATCAAAATTATAACATAATACATAATAGTATGTAGTAAATTTTATTTTTTCTATCCCCCTTATAATACGCTTTCTCGCTTAAGACGCGTTTTTGGTAGGGTCCCTGAGAAATCGTCTTAAGCTGGTTTTACTGTATATAATTTACTAAATATGGATTAAGTAAAAAATTTAACATGCGTCTGCGTGGGAAGGGAACAAATTTATCACATAAAATAGCAATTGCTTGAATTTTTTTACACAACAGGGGGCAATCGGGCAGGAGGCTCCTATAGACACTTACATTGTCGGCCATTTAAGAATTTTTAATAGGACCTTAAGTCGAATTGGTAAAAAAATACTTCCGTCGCTGGTTCCACACAGTGGTGGTGAGCGGTAAAAACTGTTAAAATCGGGCAGATGTGGACTGACGGACGTCGAAGAGATACCGGACGTATTCTGCTTCGACATCCGATGGAGTGAAGTATCGTCTCCCCGTACTGAGCACATCAAGATTTTTAGAGCCTACTTCAGTCTTCCCTTCCAAATGACCGCGGAACTGTTCATCATTCCAATATGTCAACGCCCAGTATTCCGGTGCTAGCTGAGGCATTAGAGAACGTTATCAAAGACATTATCTACACGTCTTATCAAGAAAACAGCCTAACAACATACGGTTGCAAAAGGAATACTCGAAATTTCTGTCATAACATCCTGAAAATACTTAATTAAGATAATAGTAAAAAATTATGGAAATCTAGTAAGTATTGTCTTTTGTTAACATAGCTTTTACACATTTAAAGAAAACACTTTTTTACCGGATTGAAGCTATGTATTATTATGTAAATCTATCAAAAATCTATGCCACTTAAACCCAACTAGATCCAATTCTAACAAACTTCTGGATCTAAAGGAGAACTCTGAAAAATCTATCGATATTGTGAACGGTTATTTCAATTTGGTGAGTAATAAATTGGCTTCCGATATAATGTCTAAAACAAACCAGACTGAACTAGACCTTTGCTATAAAGTATCAATTACCGCTAAATCAAAATCTCTTATATTTCTTAGTTGCGACGAGCGAGAAGTTATAAAAATTATTAGTTATGTTAAGCCTAATTGTGCCTCAGGTGATGCTAATATAAGTAACCGAGTAGTTATCTCATTAAAAAATATTGTTACTGCACCAATTTCTTATTGTATCTACAAGCTTAGTATTGAGTAAGGTATCTTTCCTGAATCCTGGAAAATAGCTAATATCACAAGCATCTATAAATCAGGTAATAAAATTTCGAACTACCGTCCCATTTATCTACTCCCAACCCTTGCAAAAATTCAGATAACTGAATTATTTGGAAAAATAATCTATACTTGCCTACAATCAATTCGGATTTAGACATAATAGATCTACAGAAGATGCAACCACTTCTGTAGATCTATTATGTCAGGACAGGTTGAGAACATAAGTTCCAAATTATATGAAGGACAAAGGTGTATTGGTGTTTTTCTTGATCTAGCCAAAGTTTTCGACACTGTTTCCAGGCCACTATAATGTAGACTTTAGTATAGAATAATATTTTTTGTCCAAAAGTCCAAAAACTTATTATAAACCTTGATTGCCATACAAAAAGTGTTTTTCTTATAAAATTCCAGACTAATTTGACAGAACCAATTCCCATTACTTCGGCAGTTGTCCATTCCCGTTGATTTAACAATTATTAATATTCTACGTTACGATTTACGATATTGACAACAAAAAAATATGCTGAAAGATGAAATTACCAATTTATTGTAAGTACTACTTATCTTGTTTTGAAAGTAACGAATTTACATATTAAGTAACTTTGTAATAATTTCCGTTGTAATTAAAATTGTGATAATAAGGAATGTTTTCAAAGTAATTTAAAAAAACCTAATAAATTCATAATTAATTATTATTATTTCAAATTTCCACAACTGGATACAATGTTAAAGTTTGTTATTTACTCATTAACACTTCGTTGCATTAAAATTTAAAAATTGAACGTTATTTAAATGAAAAGGCAACTGGTGGCCTTATCGCTTTCGAGCGATCTCTTCCAGGCAACCACTGTGATAAAAATGTATTAAATTAGATAAGGTAGGCAAGAAGTGCAAAGATACATATTGCATATAGTTATTAAGACAAAACTAAACAGGAACAAAAAAAACTAACTAAACTATAAAAGGATACATGAAAAATAAAAAGTGCACATGAATCACGATAATTGAAGATAGTTGAAGATCAGTCTCAAGTCAGTTAGTAGTTAGTACGAAAGTTAGGGATACGATGTGGGCAGGATATGTTTGGACAGAAGAAATTTAAAGATAGAGAAGGAGCTAATCGAAGGGACGGGAAGTGAATTTCATAGCCTAACTGCAGAGACCTTAAAGGATTTTGTGTTTTCTATTTCTAGTAATTTAGCAAAAGCAGTGTTGGTCTGGTGACTTCAGCGTGCCACTCTCAACCCTGAGGTCGTAGACCCAATCAATCATCACCTATTTGTGAAACGAATGCAATCTGAGGCTAAGACCCATGTAGGGTTGTAACGTCACATTAGAAAACCGCTGTGGTTTGTATTAATGTAACCATAGCAGTCTTATTAATATATGGCGGTTTCAGTTTCAGCAGAGGATAGGGTTCTGGGCCCGGGCCTCCTGGGCCTTACTGTAACTACGCCACTGCTATTATCTATATTTAACTCTAACAAAATTACGAATTTCAATTACAGAAATGTATAAAATGATTACAATACCATAACTTTTGAGTATTCGCTTTTCTTTCGCGTCACGTGTAAGTGCTAATTAGTGGTAAACGTTCAAGAGGTTTAACACCAATTGTGTTTAATGTAGCGTAAAGAATATTTAATTATTTTAATTTCAATATAGTCATGTACGTTAATTTTGAAATGCTAGGCAAATCAAGGCGTCAGTAAACTGATAGTTTTTGAAGAATCTCTGATGATTTAAATCAGAACATTTTAAACAAAAGCTGTAGATATGTTTGATTGCGCAAATTTTAGGAAATGCAGTTTCGAAAACATTTCTTTTGGATAGCCATATCATATCGATTGCTATATAATTATCATTTTAGTTTTTAGTTTGTTTTATTAATACGTTTTTTGTGTTATTTTAGATGAATGTTCTTTAATTTATAAGTTTTGGTTATGCTTCTTGCATTTTACCCATCAATTTTTTTTTTTAGTTTTTTCCCTTTCCCTTTAACGGACACCCGTTGCAACCCTTATAATTTTTGTGTTTTATGTTATTTGTTTTTGTATAAATGTAACGAAGTGTGAATAAATAAATAATATTATTGAATTAACGTAGTAGTATACTCGGGACATAATTCGTGAAAAATACTACGCATTATTATTAAAACCACTATAATGTAAATACGCGAAAAGATTTACCGGCAGATATCCGTGTGGTTGTACAGATAGATCACAACCTGGTGTTTGAGTTTTACTCTACAACTATTAGTCTCAATTTCCCTCTATATGTATGGGGTTTTATGGGGGTCCAAGTATTTTTTTTATTCTCATGTTGTGTTTATTACGGCCTATATATACAAACTTCGTTTTAAAAGGTATTGAATTAAGAACAACGACTGCAATCAGTTTGAGCACTTTTAAATAATGTACCCAGTTCACGTGAGACCAAACTCAAAAATAAGGCTATCTTAACTAGTAATCGGAAAATATCTAAAAACTCCGACTTCTAAAATCAGTAGTTGCTAAATACAAAAGTTTATCTAATCACGTAACTGTTAAATTTTACGGAATTCTTCAAATTACGTTATAAAATTCTCAAATTTATAAACAAAGCTAGTTTGTGCGTCAGAACTCTTAAAAATATCAGCTATATCTCTATATATATTTAAAATTCTCGTGTCACAATGCTTGTTCCCATACTCCTCCGGAACGGCTCGACCGATGCTTATGAATTTTATGCATATTTAGTAAATCTGAGAATCGGCTACTATCTATCTTTGAAACCCCTAAGTGATAAGGGGTGTCCAGCCCAAAATTTATTTTTTATTTTTTTGTTTTTATTGGTTTATGTGTATCATACATACAAAAATACATACAACCCTTAATTGTCTCCCCTGTACGATCAACCCTTATTTTTATTATAGTAGATAGATTATTTTTATTGAACTAAAAAATGTTTCCTGCAAATAATATACATGGCAAAACGACGTTTGCCGGGTCAGCTAGTAATTAATAGATAACAACATATTCGAAAGTTCTTTTATTCTTCTTTATTAACTTCCTTAACTAGGAGGAGTAGTCCAAGGCATATGCATTAAGCAAGGATATAGCTTTTGTGATATGTTGAAATTCAAGTCAACATTTTTTACGAACTCGATTGTGACCAAATAAGAGAACTATTACTTACAATAACCAAGAATTTGCTTGTGATACCAAAACTTTAGTTAAATTGTTAGATGCGTGCGATTCACACATTGTTTCATCATGGGTCTTCGAGGCGGAATACGAAACAGATTTTTAAGGCTCTTTTTGACGCTAACCAGTATGTGGAATCAGCTGCCCGAATCAATTCGATATTATTCCTACAAGATATGAGCGTTCCTATATCGGCAACGCACTTGCAATGAAGTATTCTTTCTGTGTACGCAATTTGTACGGTGAAGGAAAACATCTTGAGGAAAAAGTATCATGTGTCAGATATATAATTCTGGTAATTTAAATGCAAATGAAAAACGCTTTCGGAAATATTTATTCTGAGGGCATGTTCATTTAAAGTTTGAATTTTACGTCAAAAACCTAAAAAATAAAATATTTTCCTTGATAGATATCTTCAATGGATACTTACGACATCATAGTAATTGGTCTGGGGTGCGCCGGCGTCGCTGCAGCGAGTACATTGGCGAAAGCTGGACAGAAAGTTCTAGCCCTCGAAGCCATGGACAGGATCGGTGGTCGTGTTCGGACTGTGCCCTTTGGTGATGGCGTTGTTGAAGTTGGGGCAGAATGGTAATTTACGAGCCAATGTATTATCTTGTAAATTTAAAAAAAAACTAACAAGTTTTAAATCTTAAAAGAAAACTGAAGAAACATATTTAAAGATGAAATCTCAATTCACATTTGAAGCATAAAATGGGTATACATATATTACATAATTTTTTAAAAATAAATAAGACCAATATACGGCTTTATTTAAAACAAACAAATATAAAGTATTTCCAATAATCTTAACCTCAGAGTAATAATAAAAAGATAATTAAAACAAATTTAAAAAGGTTGGTCCCTGTGGCAGTGTTCGTTTAACACTGGCAGCATTTCCTCGCTGTATTGCGATAATTATTCGTTAAGCTAGGAAAGCACCAACTCTGCGGTCACCGGAACTATCTACCAGGCGTTAACTTAAATCTTTAATTAGCGTCTGTGTACTTGAACCCCACGGCCCAAGTCTCAACTCCTATAAGAACGAAATCGAAGTTGGAGGAATGACTCTTATATTTCAACCATTTATTATTTTCCGCCTGATCTACGTCTTAATTCATTTTCTGAAATTTATTCATATAAATTAAATAAAAATAACATATTAATTGAAAGTATTTGCGTCCCAATACCTGTCACTATAAACGCTTTAATGTGCAAATAAAGAAATATTTGTTTTTCCCATCGATTTTCCCAGCTCCATGTGATAAGTGCTTTCAGGATCCATGGCATAGGCAACAGCAGCATCTACAGAACTGCTATGCAACACAACATTAAAATTATACCCCAAGATCCTATTTTCAAGATGTACCGATCCGATGGGACAGAGGCTGATGATGACGTATTATTGAACGACCTCGTGAATTTTTGCTTTGTAATGGTTGGACAAAAACATATAAATTCTGTTGGTGGCATGGGAGAATCTATCACAAACAGGTAGTTTATAATACGTTGATTACCTACCCTATATTTATCATTTAGTTGAAGGGATTATCTACTTGAAAGTGATATTGTTGCTTATATGTTTGGTTGCTTGCTTATACGTTTAAAAAATATGTTTTGACTATACTAATATTACGAATAATGAGATAAATACTTTTGTTAAATTTAAAGACGTTCCGATCACAGACAAAGCGCTTCCCATACACAAACTGGTATCCTCACATTTTTCCCATTTCAGATTACTGCTTTATGTCAAATCAAAGTACCCTTATTTAATTAAAGACAACAGTTTCCTACCAGAGTTTCTGAGGCTAATGAACGCGTATATAAGCGTACACGAGGCTTCAAATGACTGGAATGAGGTCAATCCTCTGAGTGAGTACGAGGATTTAAAAGGCCACCAACACATGAGTTGGCATAGATATGGATACAAGACGTTGTTCGACCTGATGCTTGTAAGTTTATATTATTTAGTATATATATAGTTTCAAATATCAAACTCATGCTTAATGTATAAATCACGGGATATGTCACTCCGCATCCTCTCCTTTGTTTTGCTGACTCCTCTTTCGAGAATGTACATTTATACTTATAAATTTAAGGTTTAATAATTAATAATGAGGCCAAGGAACTCATGGTCGACGAGCAAGCATGGTGCAATGTATGAAAGTGGATGAAGCGATATGCGTATGTCAGGTCCGTAGCAAGTGGAGATCCATGGTCTCTGCCTACCCCTACGGGAAAAAGGCGTTATTTAGTATGACTAATCTAAATAAATATTTCAGAATACATACAACAATGGACCGGGCATACTTAACCTTGATATAAAACTGAACACGGAGGTGACGCAAATAATATGGCCAAAAGATGGTGGTGATGTAAGAGTCGTCTGCGCAGATGGGAGCACGTACACATCCCGTCACGTTATTGTTACGGTCTCTTTAGGGGTTTTGAAAGAACGGTAAGATTGAACTATATCTTCATAGCTTCAATAAAATCATAGTTTCGCGGGAAGGTCGAAGTTCTCTCTGCAGATTTGATACGGCAGCTAAACTCTCATATATGGGCAAGTGATGCGCAGACACGAGTGCACTCCAATCCATAAATCTTATAGCCCGAGGATACCTTTTCTTGCTCATCTGAAGCACTGTGTAACCTCCTCCCAACTTCCTAACATAAGGCTTGTATAGAATTTTTCAGTCATAATTATTACCTATTTTCTGATATTGAATTATTTCCCATTTCAGATATAATACGTTATTTAAGCCGGGGTTGCCGCGGGAAAAAGTAGAAGCCATAGAGAAGACATCTATAGGTACGGCTGAAAAATAATTTTCAAATTTGACAAGGCTTGGTGGCAAGGACAGCAGACATATTACGGTTTCATGTGGAAGGCTGACGATATAAAAAAACTACCGAAAGATGATTATTGGATCACGAAGATTTTTGGGGCGAGCAGGCCTAGGGGATCCACAAATACGTTATCTTTGTGGACTAGTGGGGAAGTCGGGAAATTGGTATTTATCTTTTCAGTAAAAATACCATTATAACATTCCTGTTTTACTATTTATTAATATCTGAAGATCTTCTGTGACAACCTGTATATTTCGCTGGGAGTTAAATTAGGACTATTTTTAAAATCATTTTAGAGATAACAGTTGAGAAGGCAATTAATTTTTTTCTGTCTCGACGTGATTTAAGATCTTAATATTACTAATTCTAAAGAAACAATTAAAACTAATGTTTTAAATATATACATATGTTTCTTATAACCCAGTTAGAAATAATGCCAGAGGACATTGTGAATCGAAAGTGCTTGGAGCTTTTGCGAAAGTTCATGGGAAAACATTATGATATACCGGAGCCCACTGGAATGATAAGGTACGTTTATATGTAAAAATATATCACCAAAATGAATGGACCTTTCGGACAACTGCTCGAAATTGAATATTTTTTGTGTTAATTTATTTACTAATGCGACAACCCTTTTTGTTTTTTAGCGTTTATATTCTACGATTTATAAATTCCACCTTTTCAGATCCACCTGGAACGCAAACCCCTTCACCCGCGGTAGTTATTCCTTTGACAATCGTCTGACACAAAACGCAAATAATCGAAGAGTTCTCGCGGAGCCATTACGCGATACATTTGGAGTTCCTCGCGTTTTGTTCGCTGGAGAGGCCACAGATTCGCTTCACTTCTCAACAGTGCACGGCGCTGTCGATACAGGGTACAGGGAAGCCATGAGACTTATAAACAATAGTAAATTGTAATAATAAGAAATGTATATATATATATATGAAAGAGTTTTTATTATATTAATGCAAGAACCCGAGTTAGGCCCAAGTCAATGCCCTGGTTTTTTTAATGTTGCCATGTGTCCACCCGTCAACCGAGCGCCGTCATCCCGGCCGCCTAAGTTAGAGCGAGGCCCCATTAGCGCGTTGCGTCGCGTCGTCGTAACGGAACAGCGCATTGTATGCCACGCCTGCGTTTCGACGACGCACGATGTCGGTCTTTCTTGAACCAAAGATATGAGAAAATCAATATCAAGCTCCTGTTCACTCATGATGTTAAAAAATGTCGTTACGCTCGTCTAGCTTCCTCCTCTGGTAAATCACTTTCCGTCGTCGCAGCGGCGCTTCGACAACGCAGCGCATCACCCTCCCTCCCGCTTCGTCTCTTGTCCGTCGATCCGTTGAAACATCGTGCGTGACGACGCAACGGTCTAGTGGAGCATGTTATAAAAAATATATGAAAAATGACGCAGCGACGACGCTGTGACGACGGAACGCAGCGCAACGTACTAATGAGGCCTCGCTCTTACAAGTAGTTCGGCGTGACCGCTAGAACTGAGCCACTGATATATCGGCGCAGTGGACACACGATCGCCATCACGTCATCTTCAGACGGCCCTAATAATAAATGCCGATTTTTTAACAAAAAATTGGTAATTGCATGAAATGTCCTGGCTAATATGTCGTTACCCGCTGTTAGTCCATTGATGTGGCTTGACTTGAAATGGACAATTCTACGGCTCGACCACGACATATCGCCAAAATCACGCAATCACCTACGCAAACGAGTACATTTATCATAATATTTTTTATATGCGATGAAATGTACACAATTTTAAAAGAAGAAGGAAATTAAATAGTATTCGTATTACTTTTTATTAAACATTAATTCCAAGGTAACGTTCTTCAACATATCCTAAATGTGATGGTAGTTTATTCGTTTAACAATGGAAATATAAAAAATTAATTAAAATATTTAATAAGATTCTTTATAAAATAATAACGTCACAATGCTTCCATAGTTCTTGTTAATTACTCACGGTAATTATATTGGTCATGTTTAGAGATTAAGGACTATTATAATCTTTTGTTCAAGTGCATTGGGTCGCAGTGGGAAAACAGTTTGTTCTCGTGGTATTCATTCAAAGTCTGTATTAAATTTTTATAATTATGTGAGATCTATATGTATCGATACGTTTTTAATGGAATTGTTTGTGTATTATAATGATATAAATGTACAATTTAATCAGGAATATAGTTAGTCGTGTGGCGTTTGGTAAATTTTTTTTTATGCTTGTATTATGGCAGACAAGCCCACTAACAATACCTATTAGTTTATTTTTTCTCGACTTCATTTTGACATTTCCAGAAATAATTTCTTTGATCAGATAATTTACTTTCTTAACATATGTGGTTCATTGTGAAATTTTGCGCAGGTAACCGCGAGTAAATATCATAAACTTAAAAAAAACCCCAAACACTTTCGACTAACTAACACTAACACTAAAATTAAAACAATAGCTAAATACAACTCTGTTATCATAAAGTTTTAGTTTTTATTATGAAATGAAACAAATCCAAGGATTTTGGCATTAATGTTAATTACAGTCATTTATCTTATAAGCACAATAACAATCACATGTATTTTTTATAAGAATAAATATTATTTAATTAGTTCCAAACAACTGTGACTCTTCCAACTCTTCTTGAATTTTAATAATATTATATTCTATCTAATGACTCTAAATATTTATAAATTAATTGCAAACAGTAACATATGACTGTATAAATAGGTAACAAACTAACATTTTGTTAAATTATCATATTATATTAATTAGCTTTTATAAATCTGAAGAATATCCTCGAGACAGAAAAGATAACAGTTGTAACACAGTAACGTAGTTGTTCTTTCTGTGTATCTTACATGACTAAATTCAAAATTGCACTCAGTTGAGCTTGTGATCAGAATAACGTAAATATAAGCTTCAATATTAATAACAATAAGCTTTGTAACTGGCATTTACCTATCTATAGTTTAACTTTATACAAAATTAATCAAATATTCTTCAAATGGTAACTGGAAAATGAAAGTTACTAATTTTTCAAATATATATGTCCAAGGCCTTATCAGAATTGTAGTATATTCTTTTACCTTTACATACATACTATTTAGGTTCCGGAACAATAGCAAGTAAATTTTCAAAAGACATATGTGCCTTAAGGTCTCAAAATCAGACTCTCTAAAATCAGACTCAACTAATTTGAATTTTGTTGCAGTATGATCGAATGACTTAAAAAACCAAGTCTTTACGGCTCTCTTTGCCTCATCTGCAATTGTTCGACGACAGGTTTGCTTGGGAAGGCCGCGTATTCACTTTCCTTCGAGAATAAAGCGAAGAGTATTAATTTTTTTGCAAAGGAGAGGCTCGACGGCTCCAGAAAAAGGGTCAAGACAAAGTCCAAGATAAATCTGTAGACAACCTAGGAAGGGACCAAATGCAAGCCTCTCTAATTGCTGCGTTCGTTTAGATCAGCTTTCTTTTGCACTTTTATAAGAAGCCCCCGGTTCCTGACCTTTGGAAGCTTCTTGCTGATCCAGATTTTGCCAACAAAAGGTGTCAGCGTGTCGACGGTGTTAGCCAAGTCCGTTTATAAAAGTACTTATATAGTCCGCAGTTAAAAATTAATTTCAATGACGCATATAAAGCGGATACTCGTTATCGACTTATAAGGTAAATTGTCAATGTCAGGATTACCTAAGGTTATTTCGATGAAAACCCAGCTTTTGAGCTATCCTTAGCCGATAGTAAGTTGCTTAAATTTTTTTCATTTATAAGTGTTTATATGGAAGGTAAGATTCGTCGACAACTCATCGTTACTTTAATTTTGATACGTAATGCACAAATAGGGTACATGCCAATATGTTTTGTTCATTATTGTTAGAACCGAAAAATAAAACAATTATTGCATTTTAACTTATTACTACTAAGATTATTAAAGAATTTCATCAATTGTAATAGAATTATTACAATCATTGTTATCGTTATTATTTATTTTTGTTATAAATGGCTTTGAATCTCTTCGAATCAACCGTGATAGGGACAAAAAAGATTGCGCGTAACCGGAAAATGTGACGGTAAAATTTTAACCAACGCCGATAAAGAAGTTTCACTTCAATAACTTTAAATAATCTATATTTGATCTTACGAAATTGGGGCAAATCGTTGGTTGCAATATACTTAACGCCTTTTCTTACATTGTTTATTGAACTGTTGGCCTTAGGGGAATTTGCAGGTCAACTCGGGTTTTGGCTCGGCCGGAATGGACCATTTCATGAAATAATAATGCATAGGTCCAAGATATCGAATTCGTTACGGTTGCAAATTGCAGATTTCTTTATATTAACTTTTTGATACAATTTATATATAAGTATAACTGTTTAATCGATTTTAGGATTCAAATGATTGCTAAATATGTTAGTAATGCTTATTGTATACCAGCAGATAACGCTTTGTTAGAATGAAAGTTAAAACTTTAATAAACAAATCCAATTAACCTTATCAATTTTATTGGTTGTACATAATTTTTTTGTATAATTTAAGCCTTGCTTTAACAATGTTGAGACATATAACATTACTAATATTGAACGTGTTATCAGCGATCTCGATACCGGACGTTGTAATGAAAGAACATTTAAAATTTGAGAAAGTGCGTGCAGTGTGTTCTAAAGTTGACGTTATATGTAAAAGTAATTCAAATAATGTTTGTACAGTTCGATATATTCACGGAAAGATGGATTACAAGGATTTTGAAAACACGTGTTTTTTGTATATGAGCAATATGTGTGATAATCCTGGGCATGGTATTAACTTACGCTAACTTTGAACTATATTCTTCCAAACTTGCATTAGGGTAATTCGCAAATAAACGCGGTTAACATATTTTTATGATGTATATTCTGAGGAATAATTTAACGATAAACATAATTGTTTTTCATTAAAAAATTAAGAAAAATATCTAACTATCTACAGACAAAGGTTTTTGATATTTTGTTGAACTATCCGAATCTAAGTTGCTGTTGTAGTTCTAGCGTCTATTACTGAGCAAGCAAATGGTCACTAGAACTAATGCAGCACTTGCGCTTAGTTCTGTATTTTGTTCTAGCTTATTGTTAATACCATATTTAGTTAGTAGAGCAGTGTTGGCCTAGACTTTCATCCCTGAGGTCGTAGGTTCGATCCCCGGCTGTGCACCAATGGATTTCATTTCTATGTGCGTATTTAACATTAGCTCGAACGGTGAAGGAAAATATCGTGAGGAAACCGGCTTGCCTCAGACCCAAAAAGTCGACGGCGTGCGTCAAACACAGGAGGCTGCTCACCAACTTGCCTATTCGATTAACAAATTATCATGAAACTGATACAGAAATCTGAAGTCCTGAAGACCTATAAAGGTAGTAGCGCCATTGATTTTTTTTATATATAGTTAGTAATATTCGTTTCTTTTTCAATGCCTAGTACTAAATAAAAATGTTATTAATTGATATTGAAGATTATTAAAAGAAGTTCTTGCTAGGTTGATGACGAGCACTGTCGGGGTAAACTTGTTCCTAAAATCGGAACCTAATACTCAGGGTCTCGTTCTGGGATAGAATTAATTTGGTCGGCTTTAACCCCAAAAAGACAGAAGTTTGCACGTTCACCGTTAAAAAGAATTCGTAACACCACTATTTGCAGATACTCCCCTAAAAGCCCCAGCTAATCGATATATCGAGCAACGTTCACTTCCGCAATCATCATCAGGAAGGGAAGGCTAAATTCGTCTCTAAGAAACTAGGTCTGTTCAGCAAGGCACGATAGTATTGCTTGCAACTCTAAAAAGTGTAAATATGTCCCCTCATGATACTGTTCCCACCATGTTAAATGAACCTTCGCCTATTAACACTCACATTTCCAGAAGGCTCGCATGTGCGTTGCCAGCCCTTTATGAATTGGTACGCTTTTTTCCTTGACCCTACGTCAAATTGGTTTGGAAATACTTCCCTGAGCCGCTGGTTCCACATAATGGTGGTGCGCGGCAAAAACTGCCTTCAGAAACGCTCAGTTGTGGAACGGACGTCGAGGTAATACGGATGGTATTTTGTATTCTGCCTTCACTTCCGATAATGAAACAGAGCTATTGGCTATTAGTTCGAACAACTCCTCGGTACACTTTCCATGGTAAATGCGATAGAAGACGCAGAGATACCCCACATCTCTATGCAACGCCACAAAGTCATTGGTCTTACAAACCTTCTGGGGTTGCAGGTATCCATTTTTTTTTTCATCTAAAGCATGATGCTGAAAAAAAGAAGAAAATTTTTTTTTTCTTTTTGTAAAGCCACTCGAAGATATTTTGAGATATTGAAGTGGGGTGATAAGAAAACCGAATCGCTGTAATTAATTGCATTTCACAAAGTAGGTATGGAGTCAAATGCAATTGAGTTTGGCTTGCTATTAGTAAAATGTTTGTGTACCGGGCTATTAATAGTAATACAACGAGAACAGAAAAAGATCTGGCCGAAGTAAAAGATTTTGACTTGGGAGATGAAGATAACACCTCGAAGCATGCCGAGTATTTTTAGAGATGACCTAAGTCTTGTAGTCCATAAGAGACATACTAGTCATGAATAGATAATTTAAAAAAATCGAATAGGATGGTAAAACCAAACAACTGAAAAATTTTATTCACGGATGAGATTTTTCTTACAATTGAGCAACATTTAAACAAACAATGTGACCGTATTTCTGCTCAAAGCTAAGGAAGCTTTCCAATTAGTCTACAGAGTGCAACGTGGGCACTATCCGACTTCAGTGATGGTTTAGTGGGGTATTAGCTATGAAGGACTGACTGAGCCATCTTTTCTGAAAAAGGTATGAAAACATCGGCACAAATGTATCAAGATAACATTCTTGAGAAGGTAGTAAAGCCCCTTAACAACAACAACAGCTTGGTCGACGCAGTCTCGGTTTCGGACTTCACCAGAGCTGATTTCTGGCCGTAGTCTAGTCCCGATCTTAATAAGCTCGATTATGATTTATAGTCAGTTTAAGAAAGTACGGCTTGCTCTGAATGCCATGATAATTTGGAGTCCCTAACACAATCCGTACGATAAGCAGTGAATAATTTTCCCATGGAAAGAGTGCGTGGTTCTATTGAAATCTGGCCTCAACGTTTAAAGGACTGTTTTGCAGCCAATGGAGACCACTTCGAATAAGCTTTAAGATTTTTATACTTTAAATTGTTTAATATTTATGTATTAAACTCATACACTCTATAAGTAATAAATGTAATTTGCAATAGAAAAAAATCCTTTTCTTCGTTTCAGTATTTATGGCGAGACTAGTTATATATAGTAGCGTAGTAGTATTTGCTATTATCATGTTTTAGAATACTCCATCATTGTATCTGGGTCGTGTAACGAGTTCTTAAAGACAAGGAGAAGTAGTCTTATAAACGCCCCAATAGTTAAAAAGGCAGAACAAAACTCAACAAGCAAGTTTAACTCTAATACCACCCAAACACGAAACGCCTTAAAACGTGAGTAATAATCATTGCTTATGTTCATTAAATCATCGTCTCCAAAAGTTTGCTGATTACTTCCTTCCTATTCCTTCTCCAATTCCTTTACAGAGGTTAGAAATGTGTGTTATATACCAATATATCTAAATAAATAATAATTTTTGAATCTCACCCTTGCAGTCCGCGAAAGATTGACGTGGCAGTTATGCAAACTAATAGTGTAATACTTATTTGCTACGTATAGTCATAAAAATTTACACGCAATATATTGTATGAAGATGATTAATACCCAATATGAAAACTATAACGACGTAATAGATTAAAGATAAGCAAAACGGGTTTAAATCCCAAGACGGTCTTCTTTCCGCACACTCTATCAAGGTTACCGGGATGGATTATCAGGATCATAGGGGAGATTCCAATGAAATCGATTTTATTAGGTTGGCAGACACATTGCAATGAAAGTATGTAGTACATATACATTTAATATAATAACAATTGTACAAAAAAAAAATCCTCCGCAAACCATTTATAAATAGGCATGCAAATGTCATATTATCATGACGTCATAGTTACATGAACAGTTAATTGTAATTATAGTCAAAACTCTATAGTCTAAATACTCTTCCTATAAAGGCAACTTCTAGAAAGGTGATCAAATAATTTAATAGCCATGGCGTAACATTATCTAGATAGATAGATATCTTCCGATCCAAGTTCCAAGCATGTAAGCATGATCTGTCCACATCGTGATATAATTTAGAAATCATCGTGATTCATTTGTCATTCTTTTTATAGTCTATACATTTTGAACCTTTTTCGTTTGTTCTATTATTTTTGTTGTTTAAGTTCGTGTAGATCTTGTTGTTGTCTGAAAGTAATCACTCGAAAGCGATAAAACCTGTACGTATAGGCTTATCTCTTTAGATTAAGTATTTTTTCAGATTTACGAGCCCGCCCAGAGACGACATGGAGCACGCTCTACGACATAGAGACAGCATTTGACTACCACCTCTGCCCCCTTTCCTGTCCAAACACATATGATCCTGTGTGCGTCGCTGTCAACCGTGGCCATGGATTGTATTTTAAGTTCTACACATTCGTGAACCACTGTGCGGGTGATCTGTACTATTGCAAACATTGGGAAGGTGAGGTGTCATATCAGACGAGTCTTTCTTCGCGAGTTCTTTTTTCTGGCCCTCAGATTTGTCATTTCTCAGATTGTTTCTGTATTTGTTTCATGATCAATCTAATAGATAAGTAGGCGATCAGCTTCCTGACACACACGCCTTTGACTTTTTGGGCCTAAGGCTAGTCGATTTCCTCACGATGTTTTCCTTTACCGTTCGACCTAATGTTAAATGCGCACATAGATAGTCCATTAAAGCACAGCCGGTTATCGTTCCTACCTACCTATCGATATCAAGAATGATAGGCGTATGCTGAAGCCAATAGGCCAAGACTGCTCGCAAGTTCTTAGCGAGACAATGAGATGAGTATGACAAATACGTTAACTTCTGCTTATAAAGTTGTTTGAAAAATCACTGGGTACTGAAATGAATCTCTAAACAACTAACGCATTTCTAGATTTAATTCGACTATTATTTTTCTTAAAAAAATTGGAAAGGGATGTTTTTTTCAGACTTCAGTCCACCACCAGATGAAGGGGAATTGGTGAAAAGTTCTCCGCTCAGCTGGTCTTATTGTGCGTCTAATAAGTATGTAATTTTATTCTATATCATATAAATAAATAAAAATAAAAAAGCCTATTTATTTCTTGCAAACAAAGTAAACTTAATTGTATTTATTACATATATTTTTTTTAAGAAAAGTTTTTTTTTTTAAATATCTATTTCCCAATTATTTTCCAAGAACCCTTCCACAGGTGAAGGCGTCCTTGTCATATACCTTAAATAAATATTTAAAGCACAGCAACGCACTCGCGAGCATTGGCATTGATCGCTTAACATCAGATTGGCCTCCTGTCCGTTTTCTCCCTGTTCTATAAAATATAAGTTTCACACCGAAATTACTGTAACTTTCAGATATATTCAATACGCACGATTCAGTGAGGTAACTTCATCTATGGGGTATTATGGATGGCTGGCTGGTGACTATAAGTATGTATATTTATCTATCTTTTATACAGCCTCCTGTATTTGGGAGTGGCTAAGTTACTCTGCTATAAACTTAACAGCATAAATCAGCATAAATTATGGTAATGCTGTGTCATTATCTCTTCATAAATCTTGTCAAACACATGGTACTGATATAGCATTATATATATATATGTTGATTTGTTTGACAATCAGGGGGCTTGGACAAGATCCCTTAACAGAAGTGTATGTAGAAAGTCGAAAACTAAATTTGTATGAAAATGACAGTTCGTGTGGACAAAATTAGTTTTCGACTTCATACATAAGCAATTGGGAGACTTTATTGCGACCATCGTAATTATATCGACCGGAGTTTGTTCTAGAAGTCTCGTTTTTCTATAAAACTAATACCTACGTCTTTATCATTAGTTTATAATAAATCGTTTGTTAGTTCTAATACACACTTGCAGTAAGTGACACGCTACGAAATTGCAATATAAAGATCTATCTTGCTATTAGAAACCTTGCTGTGATTCAACTTTATATCAGATCAATAACTTTAACAGGAAAAAGCTACAATTCTAAAAATAAACACATTTTTATTTGCCGAGTCCTCTGAATTATATTATTTGTAAGCACATTGGTGTACAGTGTCATTTATTGACTAAGCTCTATTTTGAGATGTTTTAGCCTCCTCGTGAGATCGTGAGTTCGATTCATGCTGTCCACCATTTTTTGTATACGCGCATATCGTGAGGAAATGAGCGAGTCTTAACTCAACAGTGTATGACAGTAGGCTAATTACCTACGGGTCAGTAAATATAATCAAGAATATACAGAAATTTTAAGCCTAGACGAAGGATTTTGGCGCTTTAATTGTTCATAATTGTCCACAGATACAGCCATATTATGGAGCCTCACGAACGTATACCCGGCCATGGATAATTTATGATTAAAATTTTATATGCAAGATTATTAATTTAATTACCCCCTTAAAGTATATTTTATGTAAATTATCAGTCTATGTTAGTTAAAAATAAAGATTACTTTAAACAGGAAGTAATGCAAATGAGAGACAGTTCTATTTATATCGTTGCCTAATTCACTGGCAGGGAAATAATAATTATAATGCTTTTTGTTACGCATGGCTCATTAATTCACAATAAAAAAAAAACTATTATTACGACACCATTATAAATTTGATGTTGTGGTGTCAAAGCAAAAAATGCGATTTAGCACTATTTCCCTCACTACTTTTATCCACACACAAGGTTCTTTTAATGTAGCTTTAACATAGAAAAGAATCGATACGTTTTGCAAAGAAAAAGTTAAAAAGCGCTTCGTCTAGGTGGAACTAAACGGGGACACAAAAATATATTGTTCAAATTATTTATCAAAAATAAAATTGTAATATTGTTGTTTATGAATAAACAACAACTTGACAAAACTGTCATTAAGCCCTAGAAAGAAGCTGGTAGCCCATAACACTAGGATGGTCTAGGACAAACAAAAAAAGCATAATTTTATTTTCATTATATTTTATTTTTGCTCTCAAACATCACACTTGTAATGAGAACAATCAGATACTTATGAAAATATGTTATATAAAGAATATAATATAAAAAAAAACTATTTATTTCTTGCAAACAGTATATACTTTTTAAGAAAAGTAAATTATACTATTTTTATCCGATTTTTTAAAATATCTATTTCCCAATTATTTTGCAAGAACCCTTCCAGAGGTAAAGGCCTCCTCCAAGGAACTACAAGTATCTCGGTTTTGGGTGATTTGCATCCAGCTCGAGCCAGCCGTTTTTGCAATGTCGTCCGCCCATCTCGTGAGCGGTCTTCCTCTGTTTCGTTTCCCAATAGGGCCTTATGGTCCATCGATCGTCAGTTTATAAACACGTTTATACACGTGTGAAAATGACATGAGAACTCAAGAAGGCGCAGCGTTAACTAGATCCATGAAAGTTCCTCACAACCGAGTACACTGTACAGTACATTCACCAGGGCACTCTTTGTATTAAAGAACTTACATGGGCGTTTCATTTCATAATGTCTTATTTATTTAATTAGTGTTTTCAGTATTACATAATACCATGTTTCTGCAAAATACTTACATCAATACCATTCACTTCTTGATTAGGATGATGTATAAGATGCAACAATATTTTAGGATGTTTACAAGATGACCAACTACAGATACTACAAGTCCATAAACTTTTCTTTTTCTCAATCCTTTTCTGTCTATGATTAACCAAATGCTTTTCTAGAATGCCAGCATCGCACGCTACAAATGTACACTTCTCACATGTCAGTTGCGACTTGACGTGATCTGTCAAGCTGTTCTGGTCGTCAAACGTTGTTTGACATTTGACACAAGTCAGAACACCATTTTGTGTGGAATGGAATTTTCTAGTGTGCGATCCAAATTCCCTTTGATGTTTGGAAATGTAGTCACAATGAGGGCATTTCAATGGATTGTCTGGACGATGTATTAATTCATGTTTCTTTAGGTTTTTCTTGGAGACGTTTCTATGAGGACAGTATGAGCATTTAAAGGGCTTTTTGCCTTCATGTCTGCGGATGTGTTCTGCAAAATTTCCTGAAAGATAAAATTAAACTTTTAAATAAATCTTTTATGTAACTACTACTAATACGATTAGTAATATGTGTTTATTATTATTATTGTATTCGTTTTTAATAATATATTAAAATCACTTAATATGATTTGTTTAATTTAGTTTAAATAACAATTTTTACTTTTTATTTAAAAATCTGCTTATGTTTAAGTTAGTTATTTCATTCAGTTTCTTCAGAATGCAAGCACATGTATGCATTATTCCCATATTCATAGAAAAATAATGTTTAATTGCGCTATTAATTTCTAATCTCTCTTTCGATCAAGATGTTAACACAATTTCACAAACTTGCAAAACCTTTGTAATGCAAAACAGATGCAGATATTTTGTACGTACATACGTTCTGTGTAAAAAAATATTAAAATAATGCCGATTCGTGCGTTATTGTTCGACGTTTCTTTTGCTCTCACTATGGATTTCATGACTTAAATCAGTGTCCGAGAGTCATTTTGATTAAAGCGTGGGTCACAAAGTTCGAGGTGTTCCCACGAGAATGTAAGTGCGTGCTCCTATTTCACCATGCCTCCTGCTGATGTCATGTGTGATGCTCTCACACTCACACTCTCATGCTGAACTCCCTACAAACGTTGTGTAATACAAAAAAAAGCTTGACGATTAAAAAGAGTGGCGGAGAGTTTATTGCCAGTTCTTCTCTTCCGTTCTACACCCTTGATTTGAGAACTGGCAGTAAATGTGAAATTAGAAGCATTTAATGTATCTTTTTTATTGACGTTCATAAGTGTACATTGTGTTACCTATATGAATCATTTATTCATTTGATTTTTGACTTTGACTCTATCAGAAACCAAAGGACAAAACGGTCAGAGGAAACCATAAACGAAGTCGGAGCATCCGTATTACGCAATCCTGGGCAATCAATTGGCAAGCGATCAGCTGACCTCTTTGTATCAAGAACGACTTTGCGCCGAATTTTGAAGAATGATTTACAATTGCACCCCTATAAACTTCAACTAGATTTGAAGCCACATGATCACAAATTACGACGTGATTTCGTGGAAACAATGTTAGAGCGTTTTCGGAGCTTGAATATTATTTTTTTAGACGATACCCATTTTCATTTAAATGGGCGTACCCATAAATATATAGACTTTCCACGTTTCAAAAACCAAAAGCCTTTGCATTCGCCGAAAGTGGCTGTTTGGGCGGCTATTTCAGCCCACGGAATCATCGGTCCTTTCTTCTTTGAAGACCAGCGAGGGAATTCTGTGACAGTAATTACTGAGCGATACATAGACATGTTAAGCAATTTCTTTTTCTCGCAGCTGTCAGAATTTCACGGGTACGACATGGTTTCGACAAGATGGCGCCACATGCCATACATCAAACGAGAGTTTGGCAGGCGTAAAGGAGATGTTTTTTAAAGGTCCTTAGAGGTAAAATATATAATGCGGAAATGTTGGAGAGACTGGGGCTGTCTGCCAGATAATCACTCTCGGCGTGGTAAGCGATCGCAATTGCTGGCAGTGCCTCATCCACGTACGAACTTACTCAGAGAAGCACCATTTACGCGTGTCTTGCGCACAGAGACAGATGTTATTTGCACACTCGCTGAATTCACAAGAATTGTATTATTTATAATTAGTTATAAAATGGTTTAGATTTTTAAGTTTTTATTTGTTATGTTTATATTATGTTTTTAGTTTAGTTTTTTAATGTATTAGTATTAAGTTACTGTAGAAATAGGTAATAAGGAAATAAATAAATGTTTGCTGGAAAACACATTTCGCGCCGAGGTGACATTACATGACCACCTAGGAGTCCGGATTTAACCCCACCAGACTTTTTCCTGTGGGGATACATGAATAGTTGAGTCTACAGCAATAATCTGACCACAATTTTCCAGTTTAAGGCCAACATCCGCGGAGAAATAGCCGCAATTCCGCGCGCTATGTCCTAATGAGTTTTCGGTAATTTGAAGACAAGATTCGAAGAGTGTTGAGAGTGTAGCACAATTTAATTTTTTAAAAGTGAATTTCCCTAATGTTAACTTTAAATTCAAAATAAATTTGTTTAAGTATTATTTTTGGTTCTTCTTTTATAAATTTTTCAAAATCATAAAACTCGAGGCCCACCATGTATAATGTACCAAAGGGCAGAGCAAACCTACCTTTATTAGATGTTGTATAATCACACATGAAACACTGAAATGGATTTTCTCCTCTATGCACCTTTAATATATGTCTGTCTACTAATTCTTGTTTTCTAGATAAATAGTTACATTCTGGACATTTAAATTTATTACTTTTGACTGTTAGTAAGTCATCAAACTCAGGTTTAGGGCTGAAAATAATGTTTCAAAGATTAATTTTTTATATTAATAATTACACTGTACAGTATAAGCAATTTTATAAAAATAGTTTCACCTATCGCTAAAAGAGATTACTTATTTTTTTTTAAGCTGAAAAGGTTATTTTTTTGCTTGAACTTTAAATGTCAAAAAAGTGCAATTTGGACGCAGCCAATGTTATATATATAATTATAGTGTATAGATGGTGACTACAAAAAATAAAACAATTTGTTAGTAAATTATTTTTATACAAATTAAAGTAGTACTTTGATATCATTTTAAAACAAAATGTATAACTAATGATGGCTTAATGCAAATAAATTATAATGATAGACATTTAATTTCAAGGTTCACAAGATTACTTACTCCACATATTTGGATATATTATTGTTGTAGTTTCTAATACTGTACTAGAATTAAACAACTTCCTCATTATATTATGAGGCAATTCTCCCGTTTGAAAATAAAGAAATTAAGTCACCTGGCAAGATTAACTTCTTCCTTAATTTTGATTTCATTATTTGTATCTAATGTATCATATACACCAGTGGAAACATCTATGAATACTGGTGGGTCACTCATTGTTATACCTAATTCATTAGATATTCCAAAACTGAAAAGTAACAAATAGTAATTATTAGAATCAGCTGTTTTAATCTTTGTTTTATTAACATTATAAGAAGGAGAACTATTGCTTTCATTGGGATAGCGGAGAAAAAATCTTATTTTTAAAGAACATACCTTAAAGAGCTGAACGTTTGAAATAAAGCCAGTTCGATATATGTCTTTTTTGTTTAAAACGTACTGTATTTTAAATTGAATCAAAAATTCTTGATAATACGTAGTTATGGAAATAGCTGCAACGGTAAACTGATAATTGTTATTTGTTTGTTTACTTTTCTTTCGGTTTTGATTTTTAATATTAATGACAGTTGACTAATGTTTGGTTCCAATTTTAATATATATGTACTGCCGAAGCGAGTACGACTAATGTTTTCTTGGAATAATAATCAAGATAAAAAAACCGCTAATCACAGAATCAACGTAATATGGACAGAAAACAAACCACTTAAAACTTACAACAAAATAAATTAAAGCTCACAAGTAAAAAAGTTGCAGTTTGAGAAAAGAAAATTTGTACAAAAACGATGCTATGTGAACTTAAAGCAAAAGGCTGGGGTATTGTACTTGTATTCTGTGGTGATTTAATATTTTAGATTTTGTGAAATGTGAATAGTAATACTGCAGTAGTCAGTAATCACTGTCACTGTGCATCAGTCATAGAGTAGGCATTAATTGTGATTATAATGTAAATAAACAAAACTGTTAGATATCATATTTTCTAATTAAGCGGTAATGTTTTTCTTGCCCGGAACTATGAACGTACTAGGTTGAAGATAGTAGTATATGATAGATATTCTACCCCTAAAAAGTATTATGGAGCAGGCTACAGGTCTTTGTCAAACATGTCTGCAAAGAAGCGAATACTTAAAACCTGTGCCCAAAGAAGACGAAAATATTTTTAAAACTTTTTTATTAACGGTAACTAATACTTACACATATAAGGGGTGAACATCGCCTAAATTGCGCTTAGTCTCTTATTATTATTAAATTAATAGGTATTATAATAACGGTTCTTTATATAGAAACATTGCAAGGTTACATTGGGTTACTAGCAGGTTTTAAATAAATTTGACATTTTGTATTTTGATTACTTTACTGATTCGAAAAAAAACAATCATGTTAAATTACAAAACAAAGAGCTGATATATATTATGTTTATGTAAAGGCACATAGGAGATCAGCCTCATATGACTTCAAAAGTAGTGTCTCTGTAAAAAATGTGTTGTTTTATAAATACAACACAATACTATTTTTTTTAATTCATAATTTTAATGCTTTCTTATAGACGGAAGAAATAAAATTATGTATCTGCTTTCTTTGCTATCACATGCTGCGAAAAATAAGCAATTTTTTGAAGCAGTGTCAATTAGCACAAGAATATTTACAATGTTCTATAGTTGAGGTAAGCTAAAATAAATATTTTATTTCATTAATTTGATTTCACTGGTAATTCTCCTACTCATTGTATTTTCACACATTCTCATACTTAATATTATTAATATGATTTTTTAGAGTAATCTGCCTAATGTCGAACATGTATACAATTTATCTATCTCACAAATTAAATATGACTACATTGGAGATTCATCAGCAATTAAAGATGAAATTGATGAAGATTTTACGATGACTTATTTTGATGATGAGGTGAGTGTTTATGTATGTCTGTATCTTTTATTTGTGATATTGCTTATATCTACTCAATGACACAGGTTAATAATTAAATTATTGATTTAGGATACATACTAATGCCCTACATTGGCACTGTAGGCTTTACATTTTGTTCACATATAAGTGTGACATTTCCCTAAATTGTCAAAGTTAAGCTCTAAGAGCCAGACATAGGCAGAGTGCCTTTGACTGTTATTTTGCATTTATTTGGTACATAGCAATTAACATTTCATTGTTTCGCTCATATCTATTGTTATATGCGAGTGGTTCATTTAGAGTAAAAGAAAAATTATCTATTATGTAAAGCAGCCCAATGACACTTGAAGCTGAAAATTAGTTGAAGTATTTTCATAATATTTTTTTTATGCTTGTATCAAGCACCTTCGTTTATTAAATTAATGGTATGTGGATATAATTTCTACCATGTTTTTGGTAAAAATATTTTTGATTAAGATTATTATTTTAGGATTTTACAAATAATGATGTCACACCAAGTGTCAAAGAGGAGATAGTTGTTTTCCAAAATTTGAAAGATTTGGATGATAAAGACCCCATTTCTGTTAAGGTAATTTTTATTGTTAACCTGATATTGAGATTGGTTTATTTTATTTATTTTATATATTAAATATAAATATTAACATAATTAAATGAAAAGGAAGGCAACTGACAGCTGCCAACTGGCAACTGACAACTTAGCACTTTCAAGTGATACCTTCCAGGCAACCTAACTAACCTTAACTAGTAAAATTATTTAATTAATTATTTAAACCAATCCTATTAAATTAAATCATAAAATGATGTAAGTATTTAAAATAATGTCACCGCAAAGCCATCTTTTGATTGGAATTTACGAGTACAAGAATTGTAAAATGGAAATTGAATTCTAATATATTCAATAATATATATTTAAAGGAAACAAAGGACAAGAAATCCCGTAAAAATAGTAAGAAAAGTGTAGTTGATTCAATTCCCGCGGGGTTCACATCTAGAATGGTTCGGGAGACCGATGAGTATACAGTGATTAAATTGACTAAGGAGCAAGTGAGTATTGTTATATAACTGTACGTATCTTCCATTGAGGGGATGGGACAATCACACGGAGACTGCATATGTGTCATTTCTGTACCTTTCATAAAAAAAAGTTTGTTTAATATTTTTCTATAATATCTTTCGTAACGGTATTCTACATATACAAAGGCGATATATATCAAGGAGATATTGGGGAAATAGGGTGTCCTCATGTACCACGCCGTAACGTTTTCTGTCCCCATAAGAAAATCCTTACGTGACCATTAAATCGTTTATTAAACCTTTGTTTTTCATTAAATCTCGTTTAATAATAAAATAAAATAAACTGTTAGTGAATTCCCGCCCTTGTTACGCATCGTAATATTTTATTTTCCCCTCTAACTAGTTATGTTATAAAATTGATTGATATTATTGAATTTAATATACAATCGGTATGGGATTAGTGGTTTTAGCGTGCGACTGTTATCAGATGCCGTAGGTTCGATCCCCGGCCGTGATTATCTGTCACAGTATCTCATAGCAAAGCATTGCGTAACATAACGGGACGTGACAAAAAGAATTAACACACGAAATTCCTTGTTATCCATTTTTTTAAGTTTCATCACTCAAAATGTATACACCAACTTCTGCCACTTAATATGTGCGTCACCATACGGTGAAGGAAAAAAAAATATCCAAAAATCTGTGTGTCAGACAGAACGTTAATCACCGATTGTTATAAATAAAAATGATCAAAGAAACGAATGAGGCAAAACCCCCTTTTAGGATCAATTTATAAAACTCAGAGTCGAAGCGTTTATGCAGAACTGAACATAACAAATTCAACTTTAACTCCTCAGTGTAACGGATACATTACTTGTGAGTTTCTTGTGACCAACGCTGTTTGGTGCGCGTGCATTCTCGCGAATCCACGCGCCTGCCAACGAACCCACACATACCGGCAAACTTCTTGAGCATTAAACTAGGGAGTGGGGGGAAGTTTGCGCATCCTACACAGCGCGGGACACAAACGTCAACTGATTTACCAATCACGCGATCGACACGTCATTCTCCCGCCGCCCCCCTCCCTAAAAATCGCGCAGGCAATGACATTTGTTCAAGATGTTTGCCGGTATCTATACGCGCTATCAGTCCGAAGTTACCCTGTGTCAGCGTTGATCACTATGGATTCGGACGAAATCTTAATTTATCTAATTCAAAAGCCAAAAATTTACTGGCAAGTGATTTAATAACATGGCCATTACTACACGTAAAAGAGAACGGCTTCCCTTTAGTTTTAGAATTTGACGCTTCGACTCTGTAGTATAAATTGATACTTAGGGTTGTTTCGCCCTTTTGAATATAGGCCACGGAGTTAAACAGCTAAACTTTACCAGGTTCTACAAGAAATGGAAAGAAACAGACAGACTGAGAAGTACAGAGGCGCGCCATACAAATGCGAATTATGCGTGAAATACTTTAATTTCGAAGATGTATTAAGTACGCATTTGGAGAAACATTCGCCGGTAAGATATTTACATAATATAAAAAGTTGGCAGTGTCGACCCTATGTATAAAGGGTTTGCCTACTGCCCGTTTACCTCGTAATTTAAAAATAGTGTGCGCACACGTATGAAGTGTACACACGTAAGAAGTGTAACTTCTTTATGACCTTATTTTTCGAAAAATGATCTCCTATATGCTACTTTACAGAATACAGAAATTAGTTAAATGAGATAAAGTTTAACAAAAGGCTTTTATTATCATAGACATGAATACAAATAATACAATAATATCATTTTACGTACTAAGATTATTACAGAATTTCATTAATTGTAATAGATTTATTACTATCATATACATTATTATATATTTTTGTTATTACTGGCTGCGAATCTTAAGATAAAAATCTTACTAATTTTTTTATCTTTCGCCTTATTTTTCATTTGTAGAAAAAACGACACTAACAATAGAAAAAAGGTATTTAATACATTGAAAGTTCTATTATAACGCATTATCTAGTTAAATAAAATTTATTTAAATATCACAAAAAAATATTTCTACATAATTAAAGCAATGGACATTTTTTATTTTCAAATGTTGACTATGCTAACTTCAGGGTGTCGGTCTTTTGAGACGGTGTGCGCGCGCATCGGTAAAATTTACTCTCATAATATTTCCCTATCGCGCCAATAGAGGAATAACTTCAAAAATATTTTCTTTTCAGAAAAATGGCGCTTTCAAATGTCACATTTGCACCCAGTACTGTCCGAGTGCGGTGTCATTGAGAGGTCATATGAAATCACATACAACCAAGTAAGTGTATATTTAGCCATAATTACTACTTCTGTTTGTCAAATACGATATTTTTTGGGATATGAAAGTGTGTCGATCTGTGGTCGTACTGTCTATGTGTTCATTTCACAACCGCTTGTACGGTATAGAAAAACGTCGTTAGGAAACCGGCTTTAGACTCAAAGTGTCAACGGCGTGTCAGGCACGTGTATGTCAGGCGTGCTTATTAGAAAAAAAGGTTCAATCTTATCAAAAATTTTTGGAGGGTATCTACAGTATATCTAAGTTTTAACACTAGGAGGTATTTCATGAACAAATAGGGGTGTGATTGGCTCTATAAATTGTTAAATGTATATGTTATCAAAACGTTTTTCTCTCTGTTGATTGTATGTATTTTTTATTTAATCTAAATAAAGGATTGTACTGTGGTGTAACCTTTTTTATATTCTTAGTAATAATAAAAAGAGTTTTCAGATTTAATGTCATACTAGTGTATACATTAATAATACACATTAATAATAAATTACAGATACAAATGCAAAATATGTGGTATCGTTCGTCTGTCTCGTCAACACATACTGGAGCACTATATGTTAGATCATACAGAAGACATACCTGCGTATAAGTGTAACGAGTGTGAATTTACAACCAAGTCAGTACTCCTACCTAAACCTTATTTTTGGTGTGTGATTATATTGTTGAAATTACATATTTAGAATGAACGAATGTTTCACTCCATGTTTTATCAAAATCGGCTTAGCAGTTTTTAAGATATGAGTGCATTAGAGGTGTATACATAGGAAAATAATATTGACATGTAGTTGATGTTCTATCTCGAGAAATAAACTTCTATACTAAATTCCTTTCAATCCCAAAACTCTCTCTTATCTTAAAAATTAATTCTCAGGTCCTTATAACTATGTTGCGCTCCTCCAATAGATGCTCATTAGAAATTCCATCTCACAGCTCATCCTTCTTAGGCAATTCGTTTAGGATCTCCGCCATTTGTTGTCCGACTCCATAAGATTGGTTACCTCCCTACCATCTTCCAAAACTCTTCTACATAAACATTTCGTAACCATACGCTTTCCTGCTCCATCGTCAATTTTGTAATTCTTGTATTCCTTGATGTATAAATAAGTAAAATATATATTCCTTTGTCTTTGAACTTAATAAATTTATTTATTTCGAAGTAACATTACAGCTACTCATATACATATTATAAAGGAAAACACTTCGACCAAACAGATTACATTTAACAAAATATACGAAACGGAAAATATAGACAATTAAGTACATTAGTAGATAAAGAAATCTGAAATTAAACATTATATTATCTACAACTTGATATTAAAAAAACATGTATCAGTACTTATATACAAGCGTTAGAATTTATACTGCTTTGGAATACCAAGATAATATTTTTAAAATTTTTGTTTGTCGCCTCATTCTATGTTTGTAGTAAAAACTACACTAACAATAGAAAAAATGTACTTAATACATTCATAATCATAATCTAGTTAAATGAAGTTTATTTAAATATCACAAAAACTAAAATATTGACTATAGCTAACTTCAGAGTGTCGGTTTTTGGAGACGGTGTGCGCGCGCATAGTAAAATGTATTCTCATCATTTTTCCCTAACGCGCCAATGAAATATAACTTCAATAAATTGTCAGTACTGCTAAATAAAGTCCTCCCGCCTCCTCACATCCTCTTTGGTAAGGTGGAAAATGTCTGATTCATAAATTGTAATGTAACTAAAACATATTTTCAAGACACATAAAGTGTGTTGTATCTTTCAGCAAACGTACTGTCATCCAGCGTCACGCAAGAACCCATTCAGACAGTGACAGTCATACGTGTCACGAGTGTGGGAGGGGTTTTAAGAGCAAGGAAACGTTACGTGTGCACACTACGTATGTACTATAATAATACGCCCTTATTTATTGAAATCCTATTTATATATAATATACAAAAATAATAAATATATAATTTTATTAAGATAAGATGCCACAAGGAGAAGGCCACCTCCAACTTTTTCTATTTTGCAGTCATCATCTAATTTTAGCCAGCTATACTTTCAAGCTCTTCGGTCCATCGGTCATTTGGTCGTGTCCTTTTCACCATCTGCCGGCTTCATGACATGCCCATCTCCTTTTTAGTTGTAGGGCATATTGCTCGGCATTTATTTTTTTCGGTTTTCACTGCAGATAATTTCACTTTACTGTTTGGCACCGCTATTAGATCATTTAATTGTCTATTTTTCACATACTATACAATGTTTAAATGACGTTTGACTGCATGTCATTTTTATTCATTTCATATTGTGTTTAGTCTCTTGAAAGCTAGTCATATTCCGCGACTTCGGTGTTAGCATATACTAAACAAATTATATATTTTATGATAAATTCCTTTTCTTAAATATGATATAAAGAATTATGCCAGCGGGCCACACCCAAGGGTCCGCAATATCAACGTTGGAGTTTCCTCGAAGACCCTATTAATAATTAAATTCCCTTTATGGCATAACTGAATAATTTATTATTTCTTTTAATATGATTTTTATAAAAAAAAACTGTGCTCGCCACTAGTATAATATTTAAACCCTCATACATTTATTATTTACAGCCGTCACGACGTCAAAAAGAGATTCTCGTGTGACACGTGCAAACGAACATTTATATTCAAGTCATTATTGGAAAAACATATTCGCTCCGTTCATATCGATAAAGACTTTTACTGCGTCGAATGTGATATTAAATTTACATCTATGGTAAGTAATAATATGTACACAAAGTCTATGAATAACCAATTATGTAAATAAACAAAAAAATGAAAGATAAGTATAGACTATGTGAAAGGTATAAAATGTATAACGTGTGTAAAAAGTGTACAATGTGTGACAAGTATAAACTGTGTGAAAGGTATAAAATGTATAAAGTGTGACAAGTATAAACTGTGTGAAAGGTATAAATCGTGCAAATTTAAATGGTCATAGTTTAGATTAATCAATTTGAATGACAGCCAAAAGATATTTGTGCCGTTATTAAAATCGCCTAAAATACTTTATTTGCCTACGTCTAATATTTGTTATATATATTTTTCCAACTAGTAATCTTATTTATTTAAGCAGACACATCACAAACAAAAAGATATATAAATACAATACAAGGTATAAATGTATCCTGAGATGTATCCTGAAATTGCCTCATGGGTAGAAAAAAATATGAACGTAAGAGTAGAAAACAACGAAAGCAAACAAAAATATAACTAATAACACCGAACAATGTTGGCACTTGCAGTTCGTAAGTGTAATGGACTTATGTACGTGTACGTCCACTCGTACGTAAACAAAACGTCGTCGACGAGTGTGTATCCCAGAATGCTGATCAGCCGCTTGCCTATTAGAGAAAATAAATGATCACAAAAATCTAAGGCCCAGGTTTTTTAAATACATACAACGATATTTTTGAATGGTCGTTGATATATTTAACTTGTATTCGTTATAATTATTAATTCCATGCGTCACGGTAACGTAACTTCTTTCGTTACATAGGGAAAGTAGATACCCTCATTTTATACATTTATAGTCCACTTATATATCACTTTGGCCTGGGAATCCGAAAGCTATATCCAGGATGCTCCCTTCCCTCGGTAAAATACTATGCGCTGGTTCGGATGTCGCGTGTCAGTATAAAAAAAGGAATCCATTAATCGATCAGACAAAGACTACTACTGATCCTTGCGCCATTACGCCGGAACATGCTCTACCATTTCCGGTTCGAGTCAAAGTCAAAACCGACAATTGTCATCGTTCTTTGAGTGACACAGATTTAGCGCGAACAGAGCTCCCCGTCTTGAAAGATCATCTATCAAAAGAGAGGACCACGAAGGGATTTTTTAAATAAAAATACAATAAAACTAAACTATGATAAACTAAAGAGAAAACTGAAATTAAGATAAAACGCATAACGGATATGATAGATCGTTTACACTATCCTGATTTGGTACGAATGCGTTCAAAGATAAGTTAGTGCTTAAATTAGTTGGGGTTTCTATGTGTATTGCTCTTGTCGCTAGACATATAAATACACATATATATATTTTTTTCACTTCTACTACCCAGTCTACTTAAAGGGGTACATTATAAAGATCCACCAGATTTAGCGCAAACAACTTAATAATAATTACTAATTCCAAGGCTAACCTAACCTAACTGATTATTTCGATCCATTATGCCCAATAGGTACCCTCATTTTTAACAGAATTTTTTTCCACTTATCATTTTTCAGGAAGCTTTAAAACAACATTTTAAAAGAAGTAAGAAGCACACGGATCCATCACATTATAAGTAAGTTGTTATGTATTTGGTTTATATACATATTTAAAATCAAACCTAGAGGCCGGAAATGCGAACCCCATACAGTAATACACTAAGATGTGTCAGCAGGGCCGGATTTAGGGAAGAGCAACCGGGGCTACAGCCCTGGGGCCTCCACGATTGACTTCGAATAAAAATGTTTTAAATTACGCATAATAAACAACTTTTGATGTTCTATTGTTGTTAAATACTAAAAATATCTTTATTTCACAATGAATTATTGATTGAAAAACTTGACTGATTTTTTTTAAAACTTTATTTTGAAAAGGTTTCCACTCCTTAATTGCCCCGAGGCGTCCAGACCTCTCAATTCAGCCTTAAATGTGCCTTTTCTAGAACGAGTACGATTGACACAGCGTATAATATGACAGCTAGGACCTGTCAAGTCCCGGCAAAATATTTGTTCAGAGAGATATTTATGAATATCTCTTATTTATTTCCAGATATGACTGCAAGTTATGTGCTGAAAAATTCCTTACAAAAGCAAGGTTGGATCATCACGAGACAAGTCTCCATAATTTTCCTAAAACCTCACATTGTGATCAATGCAGTAAAGTATATAGTGGGCCGGAAGCTCTTAGACTACATGTTAGAAGAGCACATCCGGTTGGCGAAAGCAGGACGGAATATCAGTGCGGTGTTTGCTGTAAAGTTTTTACTGTAAGTACTTACTCGCTGTAAAACACTGTTTATCGTCATAGACACTAAGTGCGCACAGATAATATTTAAACATTATCTGTGCGCAGCATTAAACAAGGGAGTTGAGGAAAGTTTGCGCATGGTACACAGCACGGCACACAAACGTCAACTGATGGACACGTCACTTTCCCGTACGATTACGTTTAATTTCATACACACATTAACTAGGTGACCGCAACATGTGCACATCAAAGGAAGAAGGTAGCAAATAGCTACTTCTTCGTTGTACCTTCTTGTAGTATAATTGTTTAGCTTATAAGCTTATCCAAAACACAAACGCCACTTAGAATAGTTGGTGAATTGGCGTCGGCGTCGCAAGTGCAATTAAAAAATGTCGCTTCCTTAATCCACGCTAGCATCCATGACAAGTTAACGACGATACTGTCATCTAAAATTCCAGACTTCTGCATAGATCACCCACGAATCTGGTTCATTCGGGTCGAGTGCATAGTGGCCTCGAAACTTTGAGATGAGGCTAAGTATGACATAGTGGTCTTAAAGACGACCCAAAAATTCGAGGTCCTGAAAAAACGTCCTCTTTCGTTGACTTCACTTATGACCATCGCCAATTGATATAGAAATCATATTAGTATAAGTTTTCCATTTTTATTATATTCAATGTCGATGGAAAGATATAACATAAACAAATTCACTTTTCAGCGCAAATCCGGCCTGAAGGTCCATAGCCGTGTACATACAGGCGAACGTCCATATACATGCGCATGCGGAGAAGCTTTCACTCAACAGGCGTCACTGCGAGCGCATCATGCCGCTAAGCATAAGGTACTAAAATAGTACATTAAACATTGTTCTGGGTTCGAAATTTTCAATGACTTAGATTAACGAAGTTTGTTCTATGTCATCATAATTTATATAATAATAAATGCGGTCACTAATATTAGTACATTGAGCACCTTCAACAGATAAATTTCGTTCACCGTGCATCCTTTTCGACCAATGGACAATACTAAAATAAATTTTCGATAAGAACCTGTATTAGAGCCTTTAACAAAAGCAACTTAAACTTGTCAATGTATAAGTGAAGAATACCAATTATGTTTTATAAGACCAAGTATACTTTATAAATCTGGCAGTGTGCATAGACAAGAGATTCACTTGATTTATTTTTGGTCCTTCGAAGTTTCCGGTCTCATTTATAATACAATATATTTATACTATTAGCGCCATGGGTTAATAATTCATCATCAAAGTAACATGTAGTGATATATCATTGATTTATAGGCTTATATGACTTGACATGTAATTTTAATATGTTTCATACGAAGGTTTCCCTCCATTCGTTCGTTCCTCTGCCTTCAATCTCAGAGTAACAATTGCTGTTCACTGATTCAAATCAATTCCAATCTTATGTTTTTCTATGATAAATATAATACAACAGCTTTGGGTCAATACCTGGCGTTGAACATATAATATCTGTATGTTTATCGCTTAATAATATATTTAGGGTTTCAAATTAAATAACTATAATAACAATTGGCAATTTATTGTTTCAGAAATGATGGTGATAAAACAACAATATTTTTATATCAACAAACATAAAATCTTCTATGACAAATTGTTTTTCTCTTCTATATTACCAATATCTTAGCAGAATACTAAAATTTCTTTCACCATAGAGCGTTATATATTACTTTTGCTTATGAATTAAAATTCACAACACACATTATTTATTGTTGAGTTTATTGGCACACTAAAACACCCTGATTTGGAGTTACAATGCTAGGAAATAGAAAATCGCTAGATTTAAATTTTTTATTTAAATACTTAAAAAATAATTCTGCTACATATATTAAAATATAGTCTGCTTACATGATTTGTAATTTGGTAATTGACATTAAATCTTTGGGTTATTAATATTATATGTTTAGACATTTCAGATCTGTAGATCTTCTATCATACATTATTAATAGTATTTACAATCAGTTTAATAATATTTTAGAAATGCATCATCAAATAGCTGATCAAACCACCGGACATGACATTGTGGGATTTTCATTAAACACCTGGTTTACAAGGCTACATTATAAATGATTACTCGCCGAGTGAAGTAATGATAAATCTAAATAAAAATAAGTAATTCTATTACCATAATTGTAATGTTTATTTTAATTATTTTACTGTACTGTATTCTTCATTTAAATTTGTCCATACAAATATTGAGATTAATAATAATACTTAAACAAAACAATATGATTGTATATTCCGAATAACTAACAACAAAATTATCTGGGAATATTTATATGAAAATGTTTTTATGTGAAAGTTCTTTTCAATGTTTTTATTTTGTTAATACAATTAACATATAGTTACACTGAACAAATTTGTTTAAAAAAATGATATAAATATAATAAGTCTGTAATTCTCTAGCTACAAATTTACAATAGATAATTTTTATTATATTTTAAAGAACCTTGGAATGTTAAATACTTTCTATAAACAGCCTTGTAAATGAAATCTATGAACATAGACTGTACATACATGAACATAGTTTTAGTGTTTAATTTTAGTGATGCACAAATACAAATGTTGCAAGTTGTGGTAGCCATAAAGTGGCTAATCCAAAATTCGCTAGTCAGGAGTTCATGACGTTCATGAAGGTCAGATCAAAAAAAATATCACACAATTTTGTATCCTATGTTTTATGACTCACCTAGATCCCTCATATTTCAGATAAGTTATAACAAATTTAAGATATTAAATATCACAAGAAATCTACCCACCCCTGCTTAGTTATTTAAACTTACTCAATCTACAGCTGAATATTTTTCAGGCCGCTAGTAAAGAGGCTAGGCTAGTGATTGAACAGCTAATTAAGCCAGTTGGCTATACATGTATTATTACTACTATTCATTTACAAATTGTTGTTTAACAGCAATCTAATCCACTTTAAGCAGATTTAAAGTTCAGACAAGTCTTTAACTAACGTAAAATCAAGTTTCATAAACATTTTCATACTTTAATTGTCGAATGCAATCAGTCTCTCCTCATACATTTACGTTTCTCTAAAACAATCATACTCTTCAATGCACTTGCTATCAAATATCTCAGTTCATGAAACTTACTCAATGTTAATCGGTAAATATATTTCTTACCATCTGTTAGACATAATGTTAGTATAACTAAGGTATCTCTATAGAGGATCTCTTTTCTTCTTTCAAGAGTTGGATTTTCATTTCGAATGTTGTTTTGGCTGAAATTATATTTATAACAAATTTTAAAAAGGTATTTCAAGCAATATAAGCTTATCAATTACAAGCTCAGTATAATGCCCCATAGGATAAGCATTTTTTGATGAAACTTAATAATATTACCTTAGTTGTTATATGTTGGGAGCATTAATTGACTTATTTTTATTATTTGATGAAAATGTATAAATAAAACCATTGTGCCGATGAAAACAACCAACAAAATTTTAAGGATATCTATATAAAGAATAAAATATTTACCTCATTGATACATCAATCTTCCACTGCAAACTTTCAATACCTGGTTTGATCCTCAAATGTCTTTGTAAATTTGTATATATTTTATCTGTACATAATAAAGTTGTTAATTCACTGACACACTCTGTGCTGAATCTGGAAGATAAATAGTATTTAGAAGAATTCAGGATTTTTATAGGGGTAGCAAAGCAGAATTAATTCTTTATATTTCACCAGGGAGTATACATACACAGCACCTAACATTGTCCAACAATGGCTATAGCAATACCAGAATGGTGACCAGTATACATACTAACACTGCCTACTGTCAGTGTGGAGTGTAACTAATGCATTTGACTACAATACACCAATTATAAAGAGTCAAGACCACGACTTTACCTGGAGGTTTACATTTTTAACTGATAAAAAGTTTAATAATTACTTTAGGCTTTCTAAAAATAGCTGTACATCTTCTTCAACCCAAGGCTCTCTGTGAGCCGATCTTAGTCTGGATACATGCCGTACCACTGATCTTACTGCGGAAAATTTATCAGCATTCATAAGAGACCTCATTCTACTATCTGGATTCCCCTCCAACTCCTTTAGAGCCACTGTAAGACAAATGTTGATATGAAAATTCATCTTGCTTTTATATGAAATGAGTAAATTTCATTAAGAGCGAACTTACACAAAACAAAAGGTTTGATTTCCTTTTTCTGTATTTCAGGCGTAATTAATGATACCGTCGTCCATTGTAAAGGATTCTCGGTCAGTAATTCTAGTTGGTGAGACATTTTCTAACAAATTACAAATCTAGGAACGAATTTTAAACAAAAAATTATAAAGTTATAAACTTATTAAAATTCACTTCATGTTATGGAACTTAAATAGAAGTGAGTACTCAAAAAGCCATTTTCGACGAAAATTTAAATTTGATAGTACGCCATCTTATCTTCGGCCCCTGGACTAAACTTTCGATAAAGTTACATATTACATATAATTTATTTAGCATAATATTAAATTAATTTAAACAAAATAAATATACATCTTCATCATTAAATTTTTACTTTATTACACAATACGACACCATGTTTAGGCATTTTATTTTATTCCATGTTTTACAATGTTAAATGTAAAACCAAACTTCACTTAAGTAAAATGTAAAAAAATATGTACAATCTGTAGCGTAGGTAAACCTGTTGCTATGAGAACGCTCAAGCGCTCGACGATTTTCAAAATTTGAAATAAATTTGTAAAGCCGTTTTTTAGCCAATATTTATTCGTTTACTTCAAACAACATATTGTATGTAGTAAAAATACAATGGAAACTTCCCTTTGACAATTATTACAAGAGACGTTGCCGTTTTGTGTTATGTTTTTTTTTTGCTTTTGTACGAAAAGTAGGGAAATATCATCATCGTAGGCAAAAGACCCCGCGTCTTCCAAAGAAGTAAAATACATTTCGACGAGTGCAATATACCCGACTACTCTTAACAACTTACCTTTAATCATAAAGTGGCACCGTCGACTGCGTATAATTAATTCACTTTACTGACTGGAATAAACTGACTTTACTGGGACTTGGATATTACTGTGCTTTTTAATCAATCTGTGACAGTTATGTCTTATGTGCTGTCAATGTCATTTTTGCTTTGTGGCTTGTGCTTGTTAATTTGTGGACGCGATTGCGAATTCTTATTGTTTTACTCTAATCGACCGTGTCTTTCTTCTGTGTAATCGTATCGCAAGCAATACATCGCGAGATATAGTTTTATAGTTTAAAGTTACCTTTAATAAGTTTAAACTATAAAAATGGCAGCGGTTCAAGCCAAGCCCCAATGGCCGGTTCGTCCAGGAATCCAGCATCAAAATAGCCAGAATGCCTCAAGCTTAACGTTAAATAGATCGATAAACTTATATCCTCTAACAAATTACACATTCGGCACCAAAGAACCGCTGTTTGAAAAAGATGCATCGGTACCGGCTAGGTTCCAGAGAATGCGTGAAGAATTTACTAAAATCGGCATGAGACGGTTAGATTTGTTTGTTATATTTCAATTAACTGGAAACAAATAAACAGAAGACTATAGATAACTATCACTTTTATTCGTCAGTTCATTTTTTTTTGTTTCTTCATGCCTAAATCTAAAATTGTCAAAATTTCCAAATTAACTTGTACATTTGTGGACGCGAGACCACAGATTTTTAAATATTGTTGAACCATCCACAGTTTCACAATATTTGAGTAATTGTTTGTCTGCTTGATAATATGGGTAATCAATATAACTCATGAATTGCAGGTCTGTGGAAGGAGTACTATTAGTACATGAACATGGTTTACCGCATGTGTTGTTACTGCAACTTGGGACTGCTTTCTTCAAGCTACCAGGTGGTGAACTTAATCCTGGAGAAGTAAGTATACATTTTTGTTATTTTTATACATTTAATGGATAGTTTTGCCAGGTTTAAATTGATATGTGTATTTATAAACCACTATGTCACCTATGTAATCTGGTTTTTGAAAAGAGATAATAATTCCATAAGCACAAGGTTTCCGATATGTTTTATTTTTTTTATTAATATTTAATTCTGTTCCATCCACTTTTTTATAAAATAAGAACATTTTAATAAATGTAACTTATGTATATCAATTGGAGCTGGCATTTCTTACAGTGTCTGAGATATGAAGATCTTAATGAGTTTATATAAAACATAATACAGAGAGGTGAAAGGTGCTTTATTAAACTCACCTGCAATACTTACATACAACTTTCTTAATTTCTCCCCAGATTAAGTCACATCTATTTTAATAATTAATACATATGTACATTTTACTATTTATAATAATTTTATATGTAACAAAAAAATATTTGGTTGATCTATATTTATGTCATCTTGTCATTGTCAGCAGTAATATAAATACAATTTTATAATTTCAGGATGAAATTGAAGGGTTAAAGAGATTGCTTACGGAGACTCTTGGGAGACAAGATGGAGTTAAACAGGATTGGCTTATTGAAGACACAATTGGTATGTTTTTCAAATATTTCTTCAAATATCAATAGAATAAAATGAAACAGATGCATGCATTCATAGTTCAACAGTCATAGTAAAAGAAAGTAATGAATATCATTATAATAACCAATACCATATGGTTTTTTTAGAAGAGGTTTACTCAGTTTCTACTCAAAAATGTAATATATAAATAAGTTTAACCTTTTCTGTAAGTTATAATAACTCTTCAGTCTTTGGAGGGAAATTAATAATACACTAGATTATTAAGAAGCTAAGTTTTATAAAGATTTCAATTGTTTTAAGATTTAAGTGACTTCTGTGTACTTAAATATGTATGATATGTTGTTATGATAAGACCTATGGTTTAGAATTCTTACTGTGCAACAGGCTAAGAACAATTACTAAAAATAGTCTTTCTTGGAATGTAAATGATGACTTTAATTTTCAGGAAACTGGTGGCGTCCAAACTTTGAACCACCACAGTATCCCTACATTCCACCCCACATAACTAAACCTAAAGAACATAAACGTCTCTTCTTAGTGCAGTTACAGGATAGGGCATTATTTGCTGTACCCAAGAACTATAAATTAGTGGCTGCTCCTCTATTTGAGTTATATGATAATGCTCAGGGATATGGGCCGATTATTTCCTCCCTTTCACAAAGTTTATGTAGATTCAATTTTGTATATATGTAATTGTCACCTAGTAAAGTTAGCTGTCATCAACATGGCAGTTGACATGTCTACATTGTCAAGAGTAATGCATGTATAAAAGTGGTCTCTGTTGTTTAGGGAAAACTATGATAAATCCAACTTTATGTAAAACATTACCTTGTCAATTAACTTTTTAATGCCAAGATTTATACTTTTGAACTGACAGTTTTACTGTAAGAGTTCATCTGTTAAATTTAAAACAAAATTATATGGGCTGACATTCACAGACTTTTTAACCTTATTCTTTTTAACTATTGTTTAACATAAATGAGCATTTATTAAGGGTGGGTAAGGGCCTAAATAGATACAGAAGCAAATTTTAGTGCTAAGTGTGACTAGATTGGACTACATCCAGAAGGTATAATTTGTGCCAAGTCTTCTCTGATTCATACCCTATAGGTATAAAGAACAAGAGGTTTATGGATATTACAATTCGTTTATATATTTTTAAGCATTATAAGCATAATAGTTGAATATGTAACAAGCATTTAGTTTGACATTTAAACCATTGTTTAAAAATTGTAAAGCTGTTAAAAGGTTAGTGAACTGAAGCCCATATTTATGTAAAGGCATACACAAGTATGAGGTATTGTGTAGGTCTATTCATATTGTATTGTAATATTAGTGTAAGCAACATTGACATATGGAATAAATTGTGTGTTTCATTTGTAAATCAAGACAGAAGAAAGAAGATTGTATTAGTTTTAAGTTATCAAAGACTGATTTTAAAATGAATTTTAAGAGAACTCTGCCTTAAAGGCATTTTATACAAACATAATATGGCTGTTTTTAATATTAAGATAACTCGGTCTTAAAGGCATCTATTTATACAAACATAACATGGCTGTTTTTAATATTAAGAGAACTCGGCCTTAAAGGCATTTCATACACACATAACATGGCGGTTTTTTTATATTCAGAGAAATCAACCTTAAAGGCATTGCATACCAAGAACAAAGATTGTTTTTAAAATTTATATGAAGAGAACTCGGCCTTAAAGGCATTTTATACAAACATAACATGGCGGTTTTTATGTTAAGAGAACTCGACCTTAAAGGCATTTTATACAAACATAACATGGCGGTTTTTATGTTAAGAGAACTCGACCTTAAAGGCATTTAATACAAACAATGTAAAGATTGTTTTTAAAATTAATATTAAGAGAACTTGGCCTTAAAGGCATTTTATACAAACATATGGCTGTTTTTTATATTAAGAGAACTCGACTTTAAAGGCATTTCATACAAACAATGTAAAGATTGTTTTTAAAATTAATATCGAATGAACTCAGCCTAATAGGCAAACAATAGAGCCAGAATTTTAATTTTTATATTAATTTACTATTAATATATACTTAACGTTATTATATGTTTTCTAACATTATATATATTACGTTTTATATGTTAAATCTTAAACAAAAACTATCTAAAGAAAAACACTTTTTGAACGGATTAAAGCTATGTATTATTATAAAAAACTAAATAGCTAAAATTTATAATATTGGCTAGATTTAAATGAGGTACTAATTCATGTCGGAGCTGAACAATGTTAAGAGATAGCTATTTTTTTCATTGTAATTGGTAATATGGTATGTGCTGTGTCTGATTTTTTTTATTTATTCTATGACGATATTATACGACGAATACTCTTCAGTTCAGGAACTATTTGAGGTAATCTGTTAAATTTCCGAAACCAACATAACTTTACTGATTCATACATGGATGTTTTCATTATATTATTATGTATATTAAGGCGATTATTTCTTTGTTGACTATATTATACATTTAGTACTAATGCTAAAAGTTTATTGCAGGGAGTGCCCCGTTTCCAGCTCTACATAGTCGGTATTATTTATTGTCTATTGTCATGATATACATGTATGCATTTTAATTTATTTTTCATACTGTGAATGTGTGTGTATGTTTAATGGATATGACTGTATGAACAGATCTACACTGACTTTTGCCTACAGCAATACTTATTTAAATTCAGGACAATAATATCTTTAAATGTTTGGATGAAGACCAGTAATTTCATCAAGCTACTTATAGCACAAAGACACAACAATGTAACAGTAGTTTAGATGTACCTTACAGAGGAAGATGTGCTCGGCTATTGCTCTGTCATATCAATGTATGCAGTTGGATAATATACCTAATGTTGTGCCCGGGCACCACCTATTCACAAGGGCGGAGATAAAAACCTTCAAAACTTTAGACCAGCATGTAAAACAACCAAAGTAACTTGGTTTCATGGCAATAAAATCTACCACTATGAACTTGCCTGGTGTCACTGAGGACATAGTAAAGGTAATCGACGACGAACTGGAAATCCATGCTATTTACCGAACCTAGTAAGGCTTTTGATCTCATCTTCCACGACTTATTATTGCAGGAGATCTTTTTCATGGGCATTCATGGTTTATTGTTTAGGTGGTGTGACAAAATAGGACACAATTCTTAAATTCCGAGGGCAAGTTTCTAATGGTCACCCTATACCGATGGGTGTACCACAAGGTTCGCACCTAGGGCCTTTAATCTGTATTATATTTGTCAATGATTTAGTGTGATTGATTGATTGATTTGAATTATTTAAAATGCCAACACATTCAGCAGGATAGAGTAAACAAAGGGCGCCGGCTAAATAGAACAGAACGGATTTTAAATGAAGGAAAGTTATTGCATAAAATTCAAACAAAAACTTCCCCTATATAATATGTAATACACACGGGGCGAAAAACTTCAAGAGGTTAAGAGTATCAGAGATTTGGGTGTCGTTATAGATAGTTTACTAAGTTTGAGGGTACCCGTAGTTAATATAAAAAGATCCTCAAAGCTTTCTGGTTTTATAAAATAATAACAGGAAGTCTCGCTCTGTGTCCCTGTTACTATCTTTACCAGCCTCGTCAGAAGCATATTGCAGTTCATTAGTTGTATTTGGTCTCCTACTCATTCAGCGTGACTGCAAAAAATGTTTTTATGCAATTTATCTTTCAAAAATAAAGAGGATAGCTTTAATTTTTAAAACTTGAAATCTCTGAGCGTCCGTAGAGCAAACACCGACTTTTTGTACATTTTTAAAGTAATTTACGTGTATCCATATAAGTTCCTCGGATCGGGAGTCGTTTGTACAATCGAAGATATATAATTTACATCTCACAACGTCAAACAAACGTTGGCAGAAGTTCGCCAATTATATGTTGCGACCATACTGAGATTGCACGGAGTTTTGACGTATTTCATGGTTCTCTGGCCTCGACTGTGTCTAGAATTAGGACAATACTGTTAAGACCACTAGGTAGCATCAGGAGGAGGAGCATCATCTAGCCTCCTGATGCTACAGTGGAGACCCCAAGAAGCCTCGTATCATTGGCGGCCGGTTCTTGCTGTCCCGCTGCTCTTTTGACTTTCTTGACCTTTTAGAGGTACCAATTATGGTGGTGTGTGCATCCTTGTGTGATGGTGCCAGGGCTTTAGTCAAGAAAAGTATAGACAGGGACGTAGCACGCATCCTTAACTATCCCTATCTGTTCTGTGCCTGGTTTTCGAAAATGAAATACGAACAAAAGAATTCATTAGGGTATATACAAAAAGAACTTTTCCATTTTATAATTTAATTTCCGTCTTATATTTCTAACTTATTAGTTTTTTTACAAAGAATGTTTATAACTATATATCTATTAATTTAATAGAAGTCACCCCAATGTTTGTGTAAAATATACATTTTTAAGTTCACGGTTTTATGTTAAAACTTTGAGTTTGTGAGAAATAGTGCATTTCACACAGGAAAATCATTTATTTAAATTATTTTAAACTTTTGAATTAAAATTATAGCCGCAACTAGACAAACGAACATTATGTACTAACAAAGTCAATGTACCCACGTGTTAAGTATATTATTTTGAGCATAGTTTGTACCAAAATAGGGAATATGAAACAGCTATAACGTGTTCTATGGTGTAAGCGTCCAGGCCATGAATTTGTTCAATTATTCGCCTAGTATCGAATCAAGTACTATAATAAACAGTACGATTTATAAATATTCTTTTGTTTGGCTTTATTTATATTTATTTGTAACCATGGGAGAAATTTATATATTAATTATATAATATAGCAATAGTGTAGCAATTTTGATGCATAACGAACAAATGTACAAAACTACATTACTAAATAGTAATGCCAATTTTAGAGTCCAATAAATCGATAAAGCAACGAAGAAATATCAATAAAAGTAACTTACAATTGTGTTACATTGCTCAATATACTGTTATGTTTCTGGTACTGCTATTGATTCAAATGTGTAATGCACTATGGCGGAATGGTATTATCCATTATAATATAAATAGTAAAGATTATGGTGAGAAAAACTCGTCGTTAGATTTTTTTTATATGACACGGAGCAAACGGGCAGGAGGCTCCTCTGATAAGTGATCCATCCATGGACACTCACATTGCCAGAAGGCTAGAATTACCCTAAGTATTTAATATTATATAATTAGTACCCTAAGTCGAATTGATTCGGAAATAGTAAAGTGGGCAGCTGGTTCCACATAGTGATAGTGCGTGGCATAAACGCCTTACAAAACGCTCAGTTATGGAACGCGGACGTCGACGTGATGTGGGTGGTATTTAATATTCTGCCTTGATGTCCGATGATGATACTCAGCTTCAGGCATTAGAGATGACTTATTTCTTTTAAAGGAAATTAACAGTTAAATCTTATATTTATTATTTTCAGACCTCCACTCGCAAGATGAAATTATGTCGACATTTTCAAAATTACAAGAGGAAATCTGTTTGAAATTTTTCATGACACCATCTAATAACATGACAATTGAGAAGATATTGTATATAAGTAATCCAAATAAGCTTAAAACCTGTTCATCACCAGAATATGACTTTTCTAAAGATGTTGTGGTAAGTATTTCATTAAAAAGCAATGCTTTATTAACACAACCAGCCTTTTTATCCATTTTATAAAACAAACAAATCTTCCTTCTCAATATACAATACAAACTAATACGACACTTGTCAAATTGATTCACGTGTCTTGAACGTTGCGGCTAACTAAAACTTATTTTGTCTAGTACCGCCATCTATGTGTCAGCACATAAACTTTTCAGCTTACCGATAATTATATTTCCACGTTAATTTAGCGTTATAATGAGTATGCACTGCGTTTTTATCCTATATTAACATTAAAGTGTGTGATTGAAAGGATAGCTGGCAAAAATTGTATTCTGATGTCAAAAGATAAACTAGGGTGGAGAAAGTTTTGAGGTCTTCTCCCGGGAGGGGGCCGGATCTTGAATAACAAAATTGTACGTAAACTAGTCATGTACTGTATTCATTTCTCGGCATGTATTTATCGCAATTTTTGGAAAACACCGACTGGTTTAGAAAGTTTTTTCATTATACTTCCTACGTCATCCTAAAAACATACAGCAACGGTGGATGGCAGTAATAGTAGTTATCAACTGACAAAACTAAGATAACATGTAAGTATGTGTACCTACTTATAAGTAAAGTGTTGCCTCTTTTAAAGTGTAAAGCGAATATAGATACCTGTCCTAAATGTCCTTGCCTACGCAGAAGCGATTTTATTTTTAGGTATCACTGGGAGTTGGGGCGGCGGGACAGTGACGTGTCGATCGCGTGATTGGTAAATCAGTTGACGTCGCGCGCTGTGTACTTTCCCCCACTCCCTTGTTTAATGCTCAAGAAGTTTGCCGGTATCTGGACTGACCAACGTAACGAGATGTAATGTAACATGTTACCAGCAAGTAACGAGCCGCTAGAGCCTGGCAATACTTTCACGGTTATCATGTCTGTCATCATTCGATTCCTGCAGGATTAACCGTTTTAAAATTCTTTCTTTATCTGTTTTACTTTTCGAAACCCCATCTCTTCGATTTTGTTTTCTGAAGGTGCTGACTGCATGGATTCGATTCCATAGACACTAAAGATTTTTTGAGAATATTCTATAGCCTATAATCATCAGGGATAACTTAGGGACTGATAATAAACAGTTTTCGAAGTTTATAAAATCATTTACCAATTATTAAAATTACTATAAATAATAGTAATTATAGCTTTGGATTTAAAATTGTACATGAGTAAAATAGTAAATTATTTAGTTTTTTTTAATTAGGTATGGCTGGCCATGCGTAATACTCGTGAACGGGTGCTACTTGTGGTGACTGGTCGTACCTACTAGAATTCGTGTACGCGGTGATTCGACTATGTATTTGCGTGTTGCTCCCACGAGAGTGTAAGTGCGTGCTCCTATTTCACCATGCCTCCTGCTGATAGAGGATCTTTGACTATCTGAGACAAATTGTTGTTTTTAATTTATTTTATTATTATTTATTTATTCAGATGTCATGTGAAACATGGTGTAATGGTTGCAGCTCCTTACAAACGTTGTGTAATAATAATAAAAACTTGGCGATTAAAAAGAGTGGCAGAGAGTTTATAGCCAGTTCTTTTCCTCCGTTCTATGCCCTTGATTTGAGAACTGGCAGTAAATGTAAAGTTAGAAACATTTAATGTATATTTCTTTTTTACGTTCATAAGTGTACATTGTGTTACCTATATGAATAAATGATTTTTGACTTTGACTTGGACATCTTTTAAATTACATAAAACATAATAGTTCCGCTGTTGCTTTATATTGAATAAAAATAAAACGTAAAATACTTGTTAGCTAAAAAGGAAATAACGATAAAATCTATTATGTAAAAAATTAAATCAGATTTCTGTATCATGGTCATTTGTTAATCTAATAGGCAAGTAGATGATAAGCCTCCAGTGCTTAACACATTCGGCTTTTTGGGTCTAAGGCAAGCCGGTTTCCTCGCGATGTATTCCTACACTGTTTAAATGTTATGGGCACATAGAAAGTCAATTGATGCACAGCCGGGAATCGAACCTACGACCTCAGGGATGAGAGTTTACGCTGAAGCCACTAGGCATTGCTTTCTCTATTATGTATGTACATAAAAACTTATCTTATGGAGTTGTCAAAGACCTCGAAACAATATGGGGTTTGAAGTTGGACGCGGGAAGCTCTGGATAGATTGGGATGGCGAAGTGTACTGAGGAGGAGGAAGACCCGACCCACAAGGGGCTGTATAAACGTTGATGATGATGATGAAAAAGTTGTCAAGTCCCCTAAGATGCGTGGTTGAAATTATTGTGGAAATTACGTAATTCTCACCCTAAATAGATAGATACTCTAATATCTAATTTAAATACTATTACCTTATCAATCTAAAGACAGAATTATGTTAACATATAATGTGTATTTTCAGTACCTGCCGATCGGATATAAATGTATAAATCAAAAAGATATTTCCAGACTGGTTATAGATATGATACGGGCAAGTATTGAGAATTCTGGTAAGTTTACAAAATAATAAACAGAATAAACAGTACGTATCCTAACCTGGATATATTCGGCAGTGGGTTGATCAATTTTAAAGTCATCCAGGCACTAAGATCCAGCTCCAACATCAGTGCGTTCATCTGTTATTTGCTAAAAACCAAATTTTTATGTGTATATATATATATATATAATTAGGTTAATATATATCTACCAAGTTGCCTTTCAAGATTTATGGGAAAAAAATTCGTTCACTTGTTTTTTTAAATAAAATTTCTACATCACGGCAATTTACGTAAAGATTTTAAAATCATGGTTGCCGTTCCGCTCTTGACCACACCTCTTCACAGCCAGGTGTAAGGTGGAGGTGGTGGTGTAAGGTGTGATATCTATACATTTATCAAATATATATCAAATTGTATGTCTTTATATAAGGTTGCCTAATTAAATCTAGCCGCAAATAAAGGCTGTAAAAGATGATAATTTTTAAGGTAGAGTGAAAGATAGTTGAGAGATCATTTGTCAGACGAGGATAGCGATTGCCGGCTGTGTGTGCGACGCTTTTAAGCCATTGCGCATAAGTGCCTTTCCCATAGGTACCTAGTCTGCTGTTTTGCTTGATTTTTTTTATATTATTTATGTTTACCACTATTATCAAATTATAGAAAGATAGCATTAGGCCGATCACCTATACCTGAAATATCAATCAACTATAAAATGACGCAGAAACATCTCTGTACCATTCTTAGGACTTGTAAATGCTGATGTTAGTTATAACTCATGGTTATTTTTCAGTATCTCCTGTAAATAGCTTCGATCTTGTCAGACGAACGAACGAATTTGAGGTGATTTTTTTCTTATTATTACGCATAAACACAGTCAAAGTTTAACTTTTGTCAATCAAGGCTAGTCATGAGCCTGTAGAAGGCTGCGACACATTATATCAGATCTGGATGATCCCATTACCGTAGCTAAGTTAGAAGCCGCCCGCCCAACAAAGGGTAGACATAGTTTAAAAAAATGTGTTCGTGCATTAATGTACACACGTAAGAAATTAAACTTCTTTATTACCTTATTTTTCGAAAAATGATCTACAGAAATCTACAGAAGAAACTTTACAGAAATTGGGTAAACTAAGTTAAATAAGATAAAGTTTAACAAAAGGGTTTTATTATCATAGACATGAATACAAATACAATTATTTCATTTTACCTTATTACTACTAAGATTATTACAGAATTTCATTAATTGTAATAGAATATTTACTATCATTGTTATCGTTATAATCTATATATTTTTGTTTTTAATGGCTTCGAATCTTTTCGAATCAACCATGATAGGGACAAGAAAAAGATGGCTCGTAACCGAAAAATGTGGCGGTAAATTATTTACAACGCCGATATAGAAGCTTCACTACAAAAATTTGAGTAAAAACTGCCTTCAACAAAGCAGCTGGTTGACCACCCCACGTCGGTCTAGGCCGAAGCTCGAGTCTCGCAGGAGACGCCCTTGTGCCAATCGTGGGAAAATTTTCTTGAAAAAAGACTGGTCGAGGATCCTCCCGGTTAGATTAGAGAAAGAGCAGCTCTTTCCAAAGGTCTGTAAAGACTGTTCTGTTTTATTGACACAAATGTTCGTCTTTTATTCAGGAATCAAATAGACAATCTCTTATGTCGACAATAGATCGTAATTATATAAACACACATTACTATGAAGAATGTGGTGAATCAAAAACGCCTAAGAGACGAAGCGGTGTTACATCTAAATTGACAGAAGAGAATCTGAATTATTATAAGGGCAAAGTATGGCCGCTGGGTATCATTATGTATGGAATAGAAGAGGATTTACGTAAGTTTTATATATTTTTATAATTAAAGTACTCATCTCTGTTTTCATCACAGCGTAACCCACTTGATAGAAAGTGACGAGTAGTAGTTGAAAGTTTGCTAACAGTTACGAAGTCATTGACGCGCAAAATGTTGCCAATGTATGGGACATTCAATGGGTCAAAAAGTTATCATAGTGGTACTTTGTAACGTCAAAAAGCGTGCAACCCTGGGATGGTATTTTGGGACCCGCGGAATTGTAGAGAAGATTCCTTGTGGAAGTTAAAGTGTACATAGTAATACGCACAATAAACATTAGTAGAATAATGTACTTGATTCCATATTTGCCTAAAAGCATACAAATCTGCCAACTTTATCCACATGAAATAGACAGTCCTATGAAAATAAATTTTACAACAGTATCAGGATAAGGCGGGGGAAAAAAACATTTAGAAGCGTTGCGTCAAAGTCGATTCGACTAATGCTGAATGTTTTATGTCACGTGACATATGTATAAAAAATGTGTGCGTGTACTAGTGTGCACACAAAAGAAGTGAAACTTCTTTATGACCTTATTTTTCGAAAAATGGTCTACTATATGAACATTTACAGAAATTGGTTAAATAAAGTTAAATTAGATAAAGTTTAACAAAAGGCTTTTATTATCATAGACATTAATAAAAATAATACAATTATTTTATTTTACCTTATTACTACTAAGATTATTACAAAAAGTCATTAGTTGTAATTGATTTATTACTATCATTGTTATCGTTATAATATATTTTTGTTATTAATGAATGAATACAAGAAAAAGGTGGCAAGTAACGAAAAAATGTGACGCGTAATTGAAAAATGTAACGGTAATTTGTTTTCCAACGCCGATAAAGAAGTTCGTTGTCTGTAAAGTCGGTTTTAGTGACGATAATTTAACGTGATAACGATTCGAAAATATTAATAAAAAATTACATAGTTTTATGAATTGAATTTAATTATTATCAGTCAATTATCATTTTTTTTATAATAAAGAGTTAATTTTTTTTCGAAAAATTCGTCCGTAAACCGACTTCTTTTTAAAAATCAAAGAACAAATATATGAGATAATTAACAATATTCTTAAAATGCAAGATTTTTCCTTTTTTGTTGAAATTGTTGTTGTAATGAACAATTGAATTAACGAAAACCATTCGTTTCACTTCATAAATAGATGACAAAACAGTTAACGTATAGGATGTGCGCTGCCGCCGTCGTACTCTCTTTACGCGGTCGCATCGACCGATGGAGTAGAAGAGGTAAATGCGTCACAAGCTACACGCTTAGGCTGATCGTGCCTCTCTATCGCTTGTTCCGTGCTCTCGCTTGCACGTCATGTTTTTTCGTGCGTGCAGCAGGCGTTCATAAATTTATAAGATGTTATCACGTCAAAAAATAGTTGTGAATTTTAGATTAAGTAATGATTATTGACCGTCTCTGTAACGCATTGCTAATAGCATTTGTGCAGCTTAATCAGGAGATTCTAATGTTTCAATTTCTTTCCAGGTGGCACAGTTGATCACAACGTTCTATCATTCTCTATGGCCTCCATAGAACTGTCAACGTGTGTCGTATTCCAAGAAATAAGTCATAATGATGATCTGTCACCTAAAAATTGTGTATGGTTCGGTAAACTTGGGCAAGATATTCCATTGTTAGGATTTGGAGAAGGAAACCAGGTAATTTCCTTTTAAAAGTTTATTTAATCGTCAACGTCAACCTTTACGTGTTCATTACATTTTCTTGACAAAAATATAAGATATATTCGATAAAAAAATAGTCTCTGACACGAAACTCTTAAACAGTATTAAGATTAGGCACGCGAATACATAATATTTCAAGCATGCTACGTTAGCGTTGATTCGTCTAATCTGTGACCATTTTCTGTCACGTGACTGACGTATGATATCATTAGTATAATATCAAAAAAATCTATATGCATATTTTATATATATATAACCATATAACGCATTTAAAAGCCGCTTTTCTACGGATTATTCTTATTAAAACTTCATTCTTCATAGTGTTAAATATAACATATTGTTACGAAGACGGGTCGACTACAATGTTTCTAGATTTTTCCACTAGTTAGAGAACTTTTCAGCAGGCTGAAATATGATTTCTGACCGTTTCAGGAGAGGGTCAATCACATATTAGAAAATTGTAATTTTCATAATGTTACCCTAGTTTTCAGGAAGCTGAAACCTTTTTTCAGTCGGTTTCAGAACATGTGTAGTCGAGTAGTGCAGTTTTCAGGAGACCCGTTTTCAGGCGTTTTCAGGCCTAGTTATACCCCTTTGGTGAAGGAATATTCTAGACCGAACTTTCTAGGTGTGAGACAAGGACGAAATGATACGAGAGAGAGAGAGAGAAGATCAGAACTTTCTCGAAACTAGACGAGCACTCTAGAACGCCGTACGACAAGGACGGAGCAACGTGCGAAAGAGACAAAGAGTGCGAACGTTCTAGAATTGTGCAATCGCTACTCAGTAGCAAGCCCGCCTAGAAAGTTCTCGAATATTGTTTAGAATTATTCCCAGGGATATATAAGCGAGCCGAAACGCGACTAGTCACTTAGTTTTGAATGCGATTACACGAGAGAAACACCGAAGCGATAAAGTGCGAATAAAGTGAATATAAGTGATAAAGTACTGTGTGAAGTGTGCATAAGTGAAGTATTTAGTGACTGTGTTTTTGTGTGTTATTAGTGAATCTCTGCAATTAATTTTGTGCCCATAAATTCCTCATTGATTTTTCAAGAAATAAACCCTTGAAGAAATCTACGGCATTTTCTATCCGATCCCCTAGCTCGTAACATTTTGGTGTCAGAAGTGGGATAGAAACATGTCAATTACTCCAAGGGAGTATCGTGAGGAATTTGTGGCAGGGTCTGCAGCAGATATGGAGATGCAGACTATGAAAACTGAGGCATTGAAAGATAAGTTTAAAAACCTGGACAGTAGGTTATCTAAACAGGAGAAACGCTTGCTTGAGTTGGAAAAGGAGGTTCAGTGCCTTAAGATGTCAGGTTTTGTGGAATCATCTGGAACGCTAGAAACACCTACCTTTAATGGTTCTTCTTCTTGGGGGGCCTATAAGGTACAGTTTGACGCTCTGTGCAAGATGAACGGTTGGAAAAATGATCGGGCTGTAGCTGCTCTTATGTTGGGACTGCGAGGCGAAGCCTTGACCGTTTTAGAAGCCATGAAAGGTGATGTGACACTAACGCGACTGCTGGATGCCCTTGAGTCACGTTATGGGGACTCACATTTGGAGCCAGTCTATAGGGCTCAATTACGGGAGAGAGTGCAGCAACCAAATGAGAGCTTACAAGAATGGGGCCTGGAAATAGAGAAGCTGGTAAGGAAAGCCTTCGCATCCTTACCAGATGTCGCAGACAAGATATTAGTACAAACCTTCATTGATGGAATAAGAGATCGTGAAGTCAGGATAAGTGTAAATCTTGGTCACCCCAAGAACCTGAAGGATGCTCTAGCCCATGCGTTGGAGGTGGAGGCGATTCGGAAAGATCTTCAACCTTACCGCATTAGGGCTGTCACGGAAAAAGCTAAGTGTCAACGAGGGCCAACCTGTTACACCTGTGGGGAAGTAGGGCACATGAGGTTTTCATGCCCTAAGAAAGACTTCCGAGGTGATGTGAAGGTTAGACGTGGGAATACCTTAGTTATCGAAGGAGAAGTCAATGGAACTAAGTGTAACCTAACACTCGATACTGGAGCTTCACGAACAGTGATCAGATATCAGCTTTTGAAGACATTTTATAAAAGCCCTTCTAGAGGAATTGTACAGCTTGTGACGGCAACAGGTCAGCGCATAACCGATCGAGGAGAAGGTATCGCAACCTTCAAGATTGGTGGAAGTTTTTACAGACATAAAGTTGTTCTTGCTGACATAGTAGATGACTGTATAATCGGTTTGGACTTTATGAAGTTCTATAAGTGTAAGATAGATCTAGAAAAAGGAATGTTCAAGTGTGGAAAACAGGAAGTTTGCTTTAAAGGTAACCGTTCAAAAAGTGGTTATGACGCCTGTAGAGTAATCAATGTGGACGGACAGGCTAATAATCAACAAGAGTGGAACACAGTTCAAACAGTTCCGGATAACTATACGGAAGCCCTGTCAATAGTTCTATCAAAAGCAGAGGGGCAGTTAAAGAAATTTTCTGACATGTTATCAACCCATGAAAGAGAGCTAAGAAGGAGTTCAGATGTAGTGTCTCAAAGACCGTGCGATAAAGTTAACGAACAGGATGGAAGGGATAATGACCACGTGAGGTTACTAAGAACAGATACCATAAGTCCAGATTGGTGTGGGAAATTAATTCAGGAAGAGCAACATCAAGATTCTGACATTAAACCCATTCTGGACTGGATGAAATCTTCAGCTGTCAAGCCGCAATGGAGTAAAGTTGCATCTACAAGTAACACTACTAAGAGTTACTGGGCTCAATGGGATAGTTTAGTTCTACATAATGGAGTGTTATGTCGCAAATTGAAAAATGCTCAAGGCGATCATTTGCAGTTTGTTGTGCCAAGATTCAAGGTTCGCGACATATTAGAAATGTGTCATAGTGACTTGTCTAGTGGACATTTAGGAGTAAAACGGACTCTTATGAAGGTTAAGGAAATGTTTTATTGGATACATTATCGTGAAGATGTAGAAGACTGGATCAAGAAATGTAGAGCTTGTGCAGCTGTTAAGGATCCGCAGACTCGATGGGAAAAGATAATGGCCACCTATAAAGGGAGTAATGATGCTCGGGACGAGCATGTCTAAGGAGGGGGTAGTGTTACGAAGACGGGTCGACTACAATGTTTCTAGATTTTTCCACTAGTTAGAGAACTTTTCAGCAGGCTGAAATATGATTTCTGACCGTTTCAGGAGAGGGTCAATCACATATTAGAAAATTGTAATTTTCATAATGTTACCCTAGTTTTCAGGAAGCTGAAACCTTTTTTCAGTCGGTTTCAGAACATGTGTAGTCGAGTAGTGCAGTTTTCAGGAGACCCGTTTTCAGGCGTTTTCAGGCCTAGTTATACCCCTTTGGTGAAGGAATATTCTAGACCGAACTTTCTAGGTGTGAGACAAGGACGAAATGATACGAGAGAGAGAGAGAGAAGATCAGAACTTTCTCGAAACTAGACGAGCACTCTAGAACGCCGTACGACAAGGACGGAGCAACGTGCGAAAGAGACAAAGAGTGCGAACGTTCTAGAATTGTGCAATCGCTACTCAGTAGCAAGCCCGCCTAGAAAGTTCTCGAATATTGTTTAGAATTATTCCCAGGGATATATAAGCGAGCCGAAACGCGACTAGTCACTTAGTTTTGAATGCGATTACACGAGAGAAACACCGAAGCGATAAAGTGCGAATAAAGTGAATATAAGTGATAAAGTACTGTGTGAAGTGTGCATAAGTGAAGTATTTAGTGACTGTGTTTTTGTGTGTTATTAGTGAATCTCTGCAATTAATTTTGTGCCCATAAATTCCTCATTGATTTTTCAAGAAATAAACCCTTGAAGAAATCTACGGCATTTTCTATCCGATCCCCTAGCTCGTAACAATATTGTTACGAAATTGTGTTGACGGAAATGGTTTTCGATTTTTCCACAAGTTAACGTCGTCGTCGCTGAAATATTTACTCAAGCTGTTTCAGTGCAAGTGTAGTCAAGTGATACAGGAAGTGTTCTCAGGAATTTTCAGGACTGGTGGCTTTTATGAAGTAATATTCTAGAGTAAACTTTCTAGGTGTGAGACAAAGACGGTATAGTACGCGAAAGAGAAGGAAGATGGGAAGCTTCTAAAGCCAGACTAAACTTTCTAGAACGCGTTACGATAAGGATAGAGCGATGTGCTAAAGAAATAAAAACACAAATAATCGCACAATTATTATAGAACGTACGTTTAGAAAGATTTTTAAGATAGTTCAAGAGTATTACTAGTGTATTCCTAGTATAAGCGGGATCCGTTAACTCCGTTTCGAATGCATTTCCAAAATATTAACATAAGAGAAGAGATAAAGTATTGTGTGAAGTGCGCATCATTGAAATAATTAGTGACAGTATTTTTTATTGTGTGCATACTTTGCGTCTTTTAGTATACTTCATTCGTATATTTAAAATTAAATCTTACGGTTCCTAGGTTATCGGGGTGCTTTAAATAAACGATGATTTTAGATTAGCTCTCTATGAACCATACGCGTACGACAACAGAATATAAGCGAAATAATTAAAAGTTAATTGCTATGTAACGAATGAATGCAATATAACTGTTAAAGAGAGTGTCTACGTTTGGCTATACTCTCGGTGCGTAACTCCAACGATTTAGGAAATCGCCGCGCTTATAAAACTAAGAAAGCCCGAGTGAGCAAAATGCTCGTACAAAACTCTTGAAGAGATTTTGACATATGAAGTGTCAACTCCATGTAACATCTTTTTCAATCTATTTCTATAGAAATTAGATTTTATTGTCATAATAAATATTTGTTTGATTTCAGACACTAAAATTATCTTCTATTGTGAACGGTGTGCCGGGCCACAAGGGGCATACTATTAACAATTTGATGAGGATCCTTGGTGTACATATGACCTCCAATCGTTATGATCGTGATAACTATGTTACTATTAATTGGAATAAAGTAGAAATGGGTATAGTTGTTATTATAATAGTGATTATTATATGTATATATTCAACTATTTTAATTTTAATCAACAGCCTTAGCCTTTTAACTAAAGGCCGCTAGGTAAAGCGCCATTTAACAAGCGGCCTGAAAGATATTCAGCAAGTTGATCAAACAGTTAGGCAGATGACTTGGATCATGGACGTTGCATTAAATGCCTGTTAATTGTTAATTTGAATGTAGTCCCTCTTTATGCAACTCTTAAACTCAAAACGAAACTCTTTAAATTGTCAATATAGCGTCAACAACCCACAACTTTTATGGTGTTTTCCGAAGTTTCATGGAAAATAACGAGCACAATGCACGAGTGTAGACAACAATAATATGAATTTAGCTGTGACAAACTCAAGCGACATATTTTTTTATGTCAGATGTTTCATCTTTTTTTATTTCTGCTGAACACTATTGTATAAATGACCTCAACATAAGCCGGCAAATTTATTAAATGCTCTTACACTACGGCTTCATCTTTGAGGCCGCTAGTTAAACGGCGCTGTTTAGTCAAAAGTCTAGGCTGTTAATTGAACCCCTAATTAATATGATGGCTGCGGTATATAGATACTCGTAGTAGTTCAATATTCCCATGGTTGAAAATACTGAATTGCCTCACGATTAACTATTTTATAAATCAAACGTATCATTTTATTATTATTACTATTTTCGGCAACTTGCGAGCCCTCTGGTATTGAGAGTGTACATGGGCGGTGGTATCACTCAACATGAGCCTCCTGCTCGTTTGCTCCCTGTTCTATAAAAAAAAATGATATGTTGAGGTTCATCATCATCCGTATCACCCCGACGTCCATTGTTCCACAACCAAGCATTTTCTAAGTCAGTTTTTACTGCGCACCACCACTATGTTTAACCAGCTAAGAACCAGCTAACCAGCCCACTGAAGTATTTCCGAACCAACTCGACTTAGGGTCCTTCAAGAAAAGAGCGAACCAATTTTTCAAACACTTGACAACTTGCGAGCCCTCTGGCATAGTGAGCGCCCAGTATTTAACCCCATTCATTAAAAAAAATCTTAACAGCCATTTTGGTACTGAGTTACTGTTAGACGTTAATTAAAATTTTATTTTCAAGGTAAAGAGCATTATCTTGAGAAAGCCCCCGAAGTGTCCTGGTTGGCACAGATACCTTACGACTTTGATAGTGTTACACACGCACCAGCGAATTTTTTGTGTAATGAGTGTGAATTTGGTGCCACTACCGTGCAGCCGATACAGGTAGGTCCAACGATTATAGAAGGGTTATTTAGGCGTAGTAAGCCAGAATTTGACGTGATTAAACAATCGTTTACACAAGAGAATGCTCGCTGAACAGAATTTTTACGCTGATGAAAAGGTTACCGCCGAAACTGAAATCTATTTTGAGGCTGACAAATCGTACTATAAAACTGGTATCGAAACATTGTATAACTGCTATAATCGTTGTATCGCTCTCAGATATTGTATAATAAAATCAAATTTTATAAAAAAAAAAATTTTTTCATGATAGCCATAAAGCTTTAAGTTCGTTTTCTGGTCTATAAACAAAATCTTATAGTTGTGTGTCTCATTAATATTTCATTTGCCTATCAAAATTTGGCCGTTACTATTTTTAATTTTGGGAAGAAAATTCGTTCAATTATTTTTTAAATAAAAAATCGTCTACATCACGGCATTTTCCATAAAGATTTTAAAAAATCGCTGTTGACGTTGCGTACCTGGATGCACCTCTACGCCAGCCAGGTGTAAGCAGGTATGATTTCGATACATTTATACGTTTACATTAACCGTAATCATATATCAATGACGTATGTTAGACAGAGGTGTCAAATCATCTGTAAAAAAAATGAACAAGGAAATATATCTGAGGTTACACAAAGGTTGATTATTTTAATGGTGTTTTATAAACAGGTGTGGCTACTTGTTTCAGGATTATCTATGGCAACGTACAATGTCTATGGGCCATAAAACAGTACTAACAGATGCAGACATAGAAACAGTCAATATTATATATAGCGAGGAATGCCGTGGCCGATTTGGAAATCATGATATTTCTATATAAACAACAATACGATTAATTTCTCTTCTTGGCATAAGTCAAAAATTTTTTTGGTATTAATATAATATAATATTATTATATATATTATTATATATTCAAACATTTTAATACCATGCATATAGCATGGTATATCTTTATGAAAATGACTTGTATTTTCGTCTTGTCAGTGATCTTTTATTATACAAAAGAGTAAAGACTATTAAATTACTTAATAAAAAATACTTATTATATTTATTTATCAAGACGAGTATTGTTCTTTGAATTTCTAATCTGAAACGTTCTTAAAAATGTATTGTAGACCTCAATTAACATATTTTTTATGAACTAGCAACATATTCTAACATTTAAATATAACCATTGCCTTGTCTTAGGCCATGACATATGAAATGGCGTCTTTAATAACTTCATTTTAATTAAACAAATAATACCTAACAGCTGATGAAATATCCGCCATCTTGTTTGTTGGCGTTGGATCCAAGGTTGGTCAGTTTCGAGCATATTTTGTTAAACAATATTTAAATACCTACAAAAAAATAAAAATCTTTTAAATTTAAATAAAAAGTTTAACTATTAAGTAATAATGAGTAAAAATATATGTAATATTAATTAATAAAAAAAGGTTGGTAAGGCATAATTACCTCACCATTTCAATAAAACGTGTAGTATATACCTAATTATATTTACGTATTTATGTTAAGACACTTGATAAGAAATTATGTTTATTGTTTTAGCATTTCGCTTTATCTTATTAAATACATTATTAAATGAAGATTGAAAATCAAGTTACTTAAGTCAGTATGAAATACCGAACGAATCTGTTTATTTTTACGATGCGTGTATTTCTTTAGAATATTTGTTTGAATAATATGATATGCTATCTCACATACAGAGCGCCAAAGACAATAAAGGTTAAATTGTCTACGGCTATTTTTAAAAATCATTATAATTATGAATACAGTGGTCTGCTGAAATAAATACATTTTGCGACAGGTATCATACACTACTGCGAAACCAAATTGCGTTTTGCAACACAAAGCGTGAGCTAGTCATTCGCACATTCTCAACCAATTTTGCCGGTACCGTTACCGCTTGCGAGTACGTTCCTTTTTACCAATATCGTACACTTTTTATTTACATTGTTTCATTGTTGTTAAATCAAATCAAATATTCATAATTTATTAATTTAGGTAATACAATATACAGTTATGAACGTCAAAAATAAATATATATTAAATACTTCAATTCAAGTACGTAGAACGAAAGAGAAGAACTGGCAATACATTCTCCGCCACTCTTTTTAATCGGCAAGTTTTTTATTTTACACAATGTTTGTTAGGAGCTGCAACCATTACACCCTGTTCCATATAACATGTTAAGTAAACAATAGTTAATTAATAATAATAAAGTAAAATAAAAACAAAGATTTGTCCTCTATCAGTAGGAGGCGTGGTGAAATAGGAGCTCCGACTTACATTTTCGTGGGAAGAACACGAAACTATGTTTAGTACATAAAATACCTCTATAATCTGTTCTAGGCTTTTGCACAGAACACGAGAGGTATTCTTATTTTAGTTATTCAATAGATTTATACATAATACATATATGCTTATTTACCGATACCGACTATTGACTAAACAAGAAGTCAAAATCTCACGAATATGTCCTACTGCAATTCGTTCAATGATTATTTTCTATAAAAGGATAAATTACAAGTATACAAGTAGCAAGCGTTTATGAATATGGCGATGCTGCAGGTCCTGCTTCTGCTCCACTAATCTCAAATTGCCTGTTTTACTAGGTAAGCATATATTTGCAAAAAAATATTAGTTTTTGAAGAGCCTTCACTTTCTTTTTACTCTTACATTCAACTTCTACTGTGAAATTTTAGAACGTAATTAGAACATTATATTCTCTTAACTGCAGGTTGATATGGCTAGCAGAGATTGTTATTTGTGAGTTGTGACGGTTTATATATAAATCAAAATTACAAAGGCATTAAGACTATTAATGTTATTATTGTACACGACGGCGACATTCGACAACGCCCTCTACTTATCGTATTTCGAAATATATTCGATTCTGATGTTCCATTACACTTTAGTTTTACAATATATTAATTAAATCTAAATATAAAGGAGGCCAAGGGAGTAGAATGTAATTTAATCAAAATTTTGATTTTTGGTTGACACAGTTCAAGACTAAGAAGTGAACATTGTTTTGATATACTGTGTTAATATTCATAAAGAGTTCACAAATATAAACATTTTCATATTTGCTTGCAACTAGATATGCCTTGACCTAATCTTGGCTATTTGCAACAACATCATATGGTTAAGACAAGATGTAAGCTATGTTAATCTGTGAATATTTTCTGTTTTTTATTAGCATACAGTTTAGTTCAAATTTATGTCTATTCAAATATATATTAAAACTTTTCAGATAAAAGATGTCTCTTAAAATCAAATATAAAACACCTAGAGCAATGCCAGCAGAAGCAGTTTTGACAAGAAGCAAATTGGCACAGTTGAAACAAAACAAAACCAAAAAAAAAGTAAAGTTGTATCCTGAAAATGAATTATTGAGACTTAAAAATGGAAAACAGAAAATATCTGTGGATAAAGTTGAATGTAAAGAATTTCAACCAGATAAAGTGAAGAGAAAAATTGAGCTTAAGAAGGTGAAGCTAAACCCAAAACATAATCAAATAGTTATAGCAGATATGACTAAATGTAATAAACGAAAACGGAATGTCCCTAAGAGAGGTTTGGAATATTATTTATTGTAGACTCCTTTACATCTTGGTTGATCATCAGTTAATTCATACATTGTTTTAAAGAACTGAAGGGAATACTTGCTACTATAATATGGCAAATATAGCAAGAACGGAGAGTATTCAGATATTAATATTAAATCTGGAAACATTATTTAATTAATTCCCTAATCCTAGGTACTGGAACTGAAAAAAATAGCTTTGTGTTGGATTTTATTTATCATACTATGACTTACTCACTTAGGCATGTAGCTTTATAAACAATTCCTAGAATATGACCTGTTTTAAAGAAATTTGACCCATATTTAAAAATTATACTGTTTTGCTTATCAAAATCATCTTTCTGTCATTTTGTTAAGCTACATACAGAGAAAGAATTGTAGCATCCCCACTAAAAGTAAAATACATCTTTGCATTTGAAGAGACATGTATACATTTATAATATAAGTTACATTTCAGATGTCTCACAAGCAAGTTTTAAAGCAGTGAGTTCCCCACCCAGCGAAAATGAAAAATCTGTATTTGAATTAATAACTCTCATAGATGGGACACAAGACATGGGTGATGATGATTTTCTTGAAATACTGACATGTCCCAGCCCAGTTTGGTGGGAAGATCCACCACCTGGATATTCTGAAGGTATACTTATGTAGAATTAAGTAGAACAAAGTAATGCAACTATCCATCAACTTGAAACTTTTACAATCTATTAAATCACATTACACATTACCACCCTTTTGTTGAGATTTCTATGACACATAAAGCAACTGGTTGTTTGAAAAATTTTGGTTGAAAGTTAATTCATACTATATGCAACTATAACTTGTTTGTCTTCTTTAATCAATGTACAGTATCCTTCTCTCCTGGTCATCTGCATTACTGTATGGAGTTGGAAATACTTCAAAAATATTTGAATTTTTTACTAAATTGTTGCTAAATAGCTTTTACTTGATTCCAGATCCAATATCAGTAGAGTATATACTCAAGAAAGAAAGTCGAAATATGGAAGATGACCAGAAAGTTTCAAAAATTGAAATGAACAATATTAAGGAAAATGTAATCGAGGAAAACTTTACAAGTGTTCATAAAGATATCAAAAACGATGTGAAATATGTGAATAAATCTAAAAACTTAGAAACTTTGTTAGGTTATATTAAAAATAAAAAGCATACAATTTCAAATGTCTGTGACAGTATACAAAAGAATGAATTTAGTATAAATAAAAATGAATTGAAAGAAAATAACGAAGTTAGTGAAACTGCTGAGACAATGAAAACTGATGTTGATAACAAATCAAAAAATGAAATTAAACCTATCAATGAATTAAAACTATCCAATTTGGGAGATAGTACAGAAAATATTAATGTAATAGAAAATTTATCTGAAAATACCTTCACAGTTAGGAATAGAAAAAGTTCTTTATGTGTAGAACTTAATTCAGACGAAACAGACCATGAAGACTTAATGAATGTCTCGCTCGATGACCGTTCATTATACTTTTTGGAAAATATAGAAATTCCCATTGTAAATGAGTTTTAAATTAAATATCAACTATGAATTATTAAAATATTAAGTTTAACCTACCTGTTTTGTGACAACCCAAATCACCAATGCTGATGATTGATTCAGCCCCAGATAAAAAACAATTTCATGTACAATAAAAATTTCCCCTACACACAGCCGTTCAAGTATTACGTAAGCAGATTTACTTTAATTTTTCCCCTCCCCCCATTTCAGCAAAAGTAAGTGAATCTCTCAAAAATATCGTCATGCATCGTGATTTTTTTGAAAAATCTTAAAGTGATTTTATCTCACCCCATGTAACTTTAATTACAAGATGGACACGGCTGTTTCATATAAATATTTAACTATAGTTTTTGTTTTTAGTTACGAAATCACATCAAAAAACGGCTGTTTGTAGTAATTTAACAAATATCTCAACTTTCCGTTTACGTCTAAGATTCGATCGACAAAAGTTTCGATCTTACTCCGTTCTCAAGTGTCATACAAAGATTCCGATATTCTCAAACTTACTGGTAACGGAAAATAAATTGGCAACGTACCTACTTAACATTTCCACAGGATTATAAACACATTACCGAATATGCAAATCAAAACGAATAGATCTATTCTTTAATTATAATTGAATAATATTACATTATATAATAATAAACATGGGTTATAATTCATCGTAGTTTCTTTAAGTGATGAATACATCACAAATATGTCAGCAAGAAAACTGCTCCGAGGTGTTTTTGCCGTTACTAAAAATGTATTAATCGCCTAAATTTTCTAGAATTATGCGGGCGCGGCATGTTTTGCCTACTATAACGATGTTTCGCCTCTATTCGCACAAAAGCATGACAAAACAGCAACGTCTCTTGTAAATATAGTCGATGGGTCCTATCTATCCATTGTATTTTAGTAAAAAGTTGTTGTTTGTAGTAAAGACGAATGAAAAATGTAACCAAAGGGCTTAACCAGATGTAATTCAAATTTTGCAATTGCCGTGAGGTAAGTCTAGATGCCTTAGGTAGTGTATGTAGAAAGACGAAAACTTAATTTGTATAAAAATTTGTCGAAACGAACTGTTATTTTAATTACTAAATTAACATTCCGTCTAGACCCCAAGATCTCAACGATCTGAATTTATCACGGCAACGGCATAAACTACGGGTCAGATTGTGTATAGTTAAACTTGAATGCACATCCAATTTACAAGTCTAAGGCTGCCAGATTGCCGGCTGAAGGGTCACCAATTCTGATTATTCAACCCCCGAAGGAAATCTTTTAATTGCATGTACGAAGGTATTTTATAATGTTTATGATTATCAGCATAATTTTCAATATATTGAAGATATGAAAACCAGCTAGTTATAAATAAATGGCTTCTGTTAATATTGTTATTAAAATTATGGAAAAGAAACTTTTATATATCTATGCTAAAATAAAATACGTAATATGTTTGCAGTACAGAATACATTTTAATTTCCCGAAGAATCGATACTTTCTACTGGCAATTCATAATTCTATAAAAATGAATTCCTTGTTTATTTTGTAATATTGCATTTCAAAAATCTTAACTCTAGCTCTCTAATAAAAAATAAAATATTTGTAAGTTTTAATAGCCATGTTCTAATGCTATAATGTGTACTGTGACGTCCTTTTTGTGTGCAGTGCGTAAGTCAACTGAAACCTGATCAAAGAGACTCGCAAAAGCCACCTGCGTTGTGTTCAAATCAGCTCCCGTGATATTGACGCAAACGAAGCTAACCATTTGGTTTGTGTCACGCTAGAAATAATATTTTTTGGATTCTGCGTTAAATCTATCAATGATTGCCGTACAATATACTAAATAAAGCTCATTTTTTTCATTGATTAGAGAGTGAGTCTTACCCTTAGGGAGTTGTACCCTCATGTGGCTCTCTGTTAGCATATTAAACCTCGGGTCATGTTAATAATGTAATAATTTTTTGGATATATTTAATGTTTTACTTTAATTTTTATTGTATACATCCATACTACCCAAAGTTTGTTTAAATATTTCATTTATTTATTAGATTCAATAAAAATAAATTTAATCAACTACCCTCACAATTTGGGTTTCAACCCTATACGTTGTTTCTTTATATATAAACTGCGTTCCAACACAAGACATCGAAAATTTTTGTGACAAGACAGAGAAATCATGGCCCCACCTTAAATAGCTCCAAATTTTTTCCTATTGTTCTTCATGCTTGTATGTAGTACCACTTAAAAAACTAATAATATTACATACATAATGTAAATGATATTGTTTCAGTTCTCAGTAGGGTAGGTCAATTTTTAATAAAAAAAAATTATATTCTAAGTGGTGTTTGTGATCAGGTTAGGTTAGGTTAAAGAAAATTTGTACCTTCTCTCATTCATTTCACAAATCATGATGTTTTAATAAATTTATTTGGGGCGACAGATGCGCCATCACATTATTGCATGGTACACCATTGCCGAGTGATGAAGATATTTGGGAAAAAATTGAGCTGTTTTAAGGTAGAAACGTGATAAGACAAATTTACCCTAGAGTAGTTGTTGTAATTAAATAAAAAGGGATCTGAAATAAACGGGAAATAATGTTAATAAATTAGTAAACTTACGGGTAAAGTGAAATTCATATACACTAAACCAGAAGCGATTGTGTGAGTTTCATCATAAAATATTTTCGAGTAATTCCACGATGGATCACCTGTAAATTCATAATAAATATCATTTTATGTTTTGTATACGTCTAATCGCCAATGTTGCAGTGTTAAACCTTCCTGACAGAGACCTCAAAGCCATTGTATGAACAGGACTTTACATTAGTCATGTTCATCTCGTTTGATAAGCGCCCTAGGCTTTAAAAACAATAAAGAAATATGCCCTCGTGGAGTTATTGTTGATCTTTTAATATTCACACACGTTTATTCAGCGCACGAAACGGAAGCTCTAATATTTTGAACTGAATACTTTTCCAATTCACTCCGGACGTACTTAGCATCTAACGCACATACGCAACATATACAACTCTTTCATCTCAATCTACACCAATATTATAAAGACTATTAGCATTAAATAAGCTCCAAAACTACTGGACAGCTTTGAAAATTATTTTAGAAAAGAAGTCTACATAATACGCTTATAATATAACCCAAAGTGCGAAAAATATACCAATAAAAATACCTATATCACATACGCTACGGAAACCATTGATAATAGAACAAGGTGATGTACTACTACTGGTTTAACGAAGACATCAATATCGACAATAAAGTCCGCATAGATGGATGGCATATGTCTAACAATAAATTTAAAAGTCCATTTACATAGTTGGCGGGTGGAACCGCAGAGTGTACGTTCATACTTACCAAAGGAATAATCACAATTATACTCAGTACATATGACGATTGCAATTATAAAACAGAAACAAACCAATGCCTTCATTATCATGATTCTAAAACAGTAGGTTGTACACACAATTACATAATTTATAGGTAGAGTGTGAAATTAATTTTTAAGCTTACTTAGTAATAATTAATTAGTTATGGTAATTTACATTGATTTATTGGAAGCATATACGGCATTAACACGGTAAATAATGGTCGTAATTCTGTCATTCCGTCGTATGAGAAAGATACATTTTTATTGGATATTTAAAGTAAGAATTTTTGGAGCTTAAAATAAATCTTGAAAGGTAAGCTCCCATTTAAGCTAAAGAAAAAGGTGGTGGGTTCCTGCTTGCTGGCTTGCCTTAAACATGGAGCACAAACTTGGATTTTCAAAAACAAAACAAAAGCCAAAATACGATCATTCCAGGGTGCGATAGAAAGGAGTTCCTAATTCAATTACGGGGCAAACGTACGTGAATATGGGCTTCTCCCGGAGCATTTAATTTTGTTATCATCAAATGTATGTCAAAGATGTGGAATAAAGGATTATTATTATTATAAAGTAAGAATTGAATATTAAAATATATTTTAATTTAAAGTTTAATATTAAAATCCTCCTCCTTAACTTTAACTTTAACTTACTATGACCAAGGGTAAAGAAAAATGTTTAATTGTGTAATGCGTGTGTGCTGTGGTTGTAATTGGCCCTGGCTCAGCCTTATGCTGAGGACCAGAGGTGTTCCACAGAGATGGTCATTCTGCCAGAGATCACAGCAGCTAATTTGTGCCTCAGTCGCATAAAAACAAATAAGAATCTAATACTCAGTAGAAACAAATAATAATAATAATAGTAAAAGTTAGCAGTGTAAGCAATGAAGAAGAAAAAATAAATGTAAAAAAATTAAATAAAAAATAAGAATAATTGTTAAGTCGATAAATAAATATTTTTGGGCGGATGAAAAATTATATTACGTGAGATTTTTGTAGAGTTGTAAGTAAAGTTTTTTTTATAATTGCGACAAAAATTATTGTTGATGTCCAAAATAAGTTTTCCGACGTAATGCTCAATGACAGGTTCAAAAGTAAAGGTCCGTTTGCTGAATCGATTGCCGTAAAAGAATGCCACATCGGAAGGGTCTACAATATTATCTCCCGGGATATCCAAGAAATGCTTATTCATCTCATCATCATCACACAGGTACTGGGGTAGATTGTCCGTACGTGCAAGGTCAAATTTTTCCAAAGCAACTTAGTATTTTTATGGTGGAGATTGATGTTGTAGTCGAAAGGTTTTTTTCAACTATTTATATGATTTAAAATGAACATCCAGCCTGGTTCTACGGTACTTTTGATATTCATCATTTCGCAACTCCATCATATGCCGAACATTACTGGTAAGCCACGGGTGTGATAACTTTTTTATCACTTTTGTTTTTATTGGAGGAAACCTGTCGAAGAGTTCGATTATATAACGATTGAAAGCATCAGCTATTTGGTTCACATCAGTAATCCTTTCAATTAAATGCCAAGGTATAGATGCAGTAACCTTATTAAGATTAGACATATCTTTTAATGGCCTGAACGTTATGCGGTGCTTTCGGTCTGCTCAACTTAAACTCGGTAAGAATAAATGCGTGTGCACCAAGATCTGCGATATATTTATGCAGGCTACTGGAGAATTTGTGCAAACAATATTAATGAGTGACTGACTGTGGCAAGTGAAGTGCGTAAGATCCGTGAAATGATTAGTTAAGTCCATTGTTTTCAAAAATACATTAAGGCGAGCTGTATTACTGTCTAGATGGTTCAGGAGATTTATAATAAAATCACCAGTTAGCACCTAGTAATCACAGCTACCGAGCGACGAGATAGTCTCCGTCAATTCGTCTAAGAAGACTTCAACATTCAGCCAAGGCGGACGATACGCCATACCTACAATAACACGAAGTGATTTGATGTGAATCTTAAGCCATAACTGCTCAACAGATTGATTGCAATGGGGAGGACAGCAGACACGCGCAGTAATACCACACCTAGCATAAAAACCAACGCCACCACCTCTGCTACTAATTTCAGGGGACTGGGGCCTGTGGCCAAAGGTGTATCTCGATATTGTCAGTGTACGAGCCTCCTGCCCAGCCCTAAGCCAAATCTCGTTGTTTGCAAATATATCCGGCAGATGGCGATCAAATATGACACGCAATTCATCATGCCGGGTACCCAACGGCCACGCATTAAATTTTAATAATAATACTCTCTAATAATAATACATAGCTTCAATCCGTTTAAGAAGTTTTTTCTTAATGTGTAAAAGCTATGTTAACAAATGACAATACTAAATAAAAACGTACAGTAAATAACTAAATCCCCCGTAATAATAACTATGAATACCCAACTTCGAAATATCATTAATTATAAGAAAGCAATAAGATTTATACATAGAGGTGTTTTCAGAAGCTGCATAAGTTGATACATAAATTTAAGATTCTGGTATGCACAATAGTAAAGACAAACACAATATTTTAAATAAATTAATAATATTTAGGTCAAGTGGTATCCTTGGTTGCTTATTAGTTAAATAAATATTATCCTGGGTGCAGAATATGTAAACACTTAAGTATAAGTAAATTAGGCTGTGACTTAAGTATATAAGTTTGTGCATACTAAAAAGCCAATAAATCAGTTGAACACAATGTGGTTGTGTTCACACACACATCATCAATAGAAATAAATGATGACAAAGAATATAGTATTAGTAACTTTACAATATACTTCTTATAAAGTTCAGATGCCAAGGAACACAAATAAACAAAATCAAAAACATATTTAACAATTGTGTTGCAGTACAAAATATTAAAATCGCTTTTTATAATACTTTTCAATCTTCCCACTGAAACCCTATTGCAATTATGTAACTCGCCAGCAAACAGCCATATATAATGCATATTCACAGAGACAGTATACAAATAAAAGAAAGTCTCACTAGCATTAGGCCTAGCCACATCTATCAGATACACTGGGGTTACTCCCAAACACACGTAAAGTCGGCTTCAGTACGAAATAAATGTATCTTAGTTGTTTCTGTCTGCCTAGCAAACACACGACCCTCCTTCGTCCAAACAAATCTCCAACGGTGTTGCATTTCTCACGTAGCTTACGTAAATAAACAATTGGCCTTTGTTAACCTCTCATTGATATAAATCGGCTTCGGGGTTTGTGATGGAAGGTCAAAATCAGCTGTTGATATGTTATGTTTTACTCTAGCCTGTTTTAAAAAAGCATTCGGAATGGAAGGGCTAACGAGTCTTACCGCAATCAACCGGGGCCGGGTGGGACGTTACGTCATTTCCTTTTCCTTCATTATTTTTAAAGCTTTTTAGAGACAAATTAAATTAAAAAGAGAATTGCTTCAATGTATCAGTTTTTTCCTTCTAACACAATATTATTAAATTTAATTGGGACGAGCTTCTAATATTTCGTCGAAGGCATCGGCCTGGATATCGCGCTGCGTTTTGCTGTTCTGAATTTCATGAGCCAAGATACACAAGAATTTCTTACACCTCTCTTTAACATCGAGTAGAGTAAGTCTAGCTGAAGTATGCAGTAAATGATAATCAAGAGATACAATGTCTAATAAAAAAAAACTTTAGCCCAGTCGGGAAGCGAACCCCGGTGCTCTTACGTGGTAGACCAGCACGCCAGCCATTGATTCGTTCGGATTAAATTAAGCTAGAGCCAGGCTTGGAGTTTATATTTGGTTTAGTCTGTTGATTGCGTCCGAAGCTTAATAAAATAAATTGTATTGAATCGTGTGTTTGTATAGAAAATTCTTGAATAAAGTACCCCCTAAATAAATGTACCCTCTAAAAAAAACCCTGGACATCTAGTTTCCCCTAAATTTGGGGGGAGGGACTCTCTAGATGGCATAACTGGTGGAACCAGCTGCCAACTGAAGTATTTTGTATCAACTCAGGAATAGATCGTACATATTCTTAAAAGGTCGGCAACGCAATCGAACCACCTGGCATTGTGTCCATGGGCTCGGTATCACTTACCTGATGAGCCTCCTGCCCTTTCTATTTAAAAAAATGGAGTTTTTCTCATGATGTTTTTCTATCCCGTATGAGGAAGTTAAATGCGTATAATGACAGAAAGTCCGCGAAAATTGGCGAATTTTCATTCATTTCAACATTCCGGGGTTCGAACCTACGACAGGCTAGAGTAGCACTAGGCCAACAGTGGAAGTTAAATAAAACAATATATTTTAGGTAAAATATTTTTTAAAATCATCCACACAATTTACAGTCATTTAAAAAGACCTATTTACAATCCACACTCAAATCAATGCCTCATAACAAAATTTCGTTCCAAAACAATTATTATAATAATATTATAATTAATAATATATGATAATATTATATTGTCAATTATAATATTATAATCTCACTGTTTTGTAATTTATAAAAAGATTCTATGAATATTTTTACCAGTTTGTACAAAGCGAATTTTCACTAACTACAACCGAAATAGACAAACTATAATATAAGAGTTACGGCTACCCACATATTTTATAAGGCATTATTTTAACTAATGTCATTTAGAGAAGTGTTTCCCAACAGGGCCCATGCCCCACAGGGAGGCAATTTTATTGTTAAGGTTTAATTCATTATTTTTAAATAATTATTTGTAATTTCAGTTTTTCACTATTACTGTGTTTCGTTAATTATTTCCAAATAATTTCTTCCTAAAACCTATAATTTAATTTTCTTAAGACTAAGGTGGGGCTTGACACAAAATAGGTTGGGAAACACTGATTTAGAGGCATATACTTTGAACCATTTAGTATACACAGTTCTGTTGAGGTTAAACAGAATCGACTTTAACCGTTTTAGTGCTACAAATACGCTGTAAAAATATGTTTATATTTTCTAATTCACAATCACAATTAACATTTTTCTTATTAATACAAAAATAATGTATTAAAATTGATTGGTTGAAGTCTAAGAAAAGTGTTTTTACTTGACAACATTAATATTTTCCATTAATGATAAAAAACCGTAATATCGTGCATTCTTGCAAAAATATTCTTAGCACTAAAACGGTTAAATAAAACCGCATTAACACATTATTTACATACCTCGACATTTATAATGCTTTAGAGGGGTTTAAGTCACTTGAAATGTCGAATTATGAAAATAATACTTTTCCTTCGGTTACGATTTGATGATCCCGCGTAAATCAAAGACGCCGTTACGCATTATTTCATGTGTCAAAGTCAAAAATATAAAACGTCATAGAAAAATATGACATATGAAGTGTCAGTTGGTAATTGTAAGTACACAGAAGTCATTTTCACTTAAACTAATACATAAATATACTTAAAACTAAGTAATTATTATAAATAACTTATTTCTCATTGCCAGATACAAAAAAAGGTCGGTGGAAGTGATGAATGTATCAACTGGGGACTTATAAGAGTGTGTTTAAAAACATCAAAGTTTTTTTATTTAATTTAGTTAAGTTAATCATATTCAAGGTAACAAAACTGCCTGCTATGGCTTCAAGTCGACTTAAATGGCGTTTACAAGTAAAATATCCGCTTAAGTAAAACTGTACGGGCTTATCACAACCAATTTATTCCGACAATAAAATAATTTAAAGCACCACAGATAACAAACAAACATGTAAATAATTTAAACAATATTTGTAGAACGGAATTTCAGTTGAAAATTAATAATAAAAAGTTGGATGGCTAAAAAAAATCTAAAAAATATTATATTTAAATAAATAATAAAAATAATATATATTTTTTTTAATATATAGAAGAGGAATTAGAGGACTCACCTTGTGTATTAGTCTAATATTTGTAATTATCTTCTGTATTTTTTTTTATCTATATGATATTATATTACATATGTATTAAAGTTACAATTGCCAGTCTTGTCAGGCGACAAATGTATATAAAAAATCTAAAACCTGTTCTTACATTACTATCTAAAGTGACCTTGCAGTCGATTTATTAGCCGCGGTAGCAAATACATCAACATTCTCTCACCATAGACATTGCTCTCGAAGCACAGATCCGAGTGCATTGCTCGGATTTGTACGTCAACTCGAAAAAAAAAGTTAAGATTAATAATGGCAAATCCAATATGGAATCCGCAATTCCTCTAGTAAAATAAATGCATGCAATAATTACGTTACGTAAGTTTCTGCCGCCACCACTATGTGGAACCAGCTACCCACTGAAGTATTTCCAAACCAATTCGACTTTAGGGGCCTTCAAGAAAAGAGCGTACCCATTCTTAAAAGACCGGCACACGAGCTCTCTGGCAATGATAGGGTGGTATCACTTAACAGGTGAGCCTCCTGCCTGTTCTAGTAAGTAATTTGGATAGTTCATCTTTACAGCTAGGATCTAATAGGTAAAATAAAAATAAATGATTTTCGAACAATTCTTACCATCCAACCCTTTATCGTGATGATTTGTTTTATAATTAATACCGTTGCTGAAAAATTGCATTAAAAATTCGTATAAAATACACGTGAACACGTTTTAACAGCTAACGTGAATCAGGCCACGAATTAACGACTCTCAAACATGTCAGATGTACGCGTAGCACTAGTAGAATATACTCCAAATTGTCGATAGTAAAATGATGATATCGCTGTATACTTTGGGCGCGTTGCAAGCGAGAACGTCATTGGGGTACAGATTTGGTGGTGGCGCCTCTTCGCCCCCTTTGCAATATTCATTACGTGACTGAAATTATAAGGAATTACTTTTCAATTTTTGGAGTGAAACTTATTTATCGGCGTTGTAAAAAAGTTTACCACGGATTTCAAGCCATAAATAACCAAAATATATAACAACAATAACAATGATAGTAATAAATCTATTACAATTAATGAAATTCTGTAATAAATTAGTAGTAATAAGGTAAAATCAAATAATTGTACTATTTGTATTCATGCCTATGATAATAAAAGCTTTATCTAATTTAACTTTATTTAACCAATTTCTGTAAAGTTGTATATAGTAGATCATTTATCGAAAAATAAGGTCATAAAGAAGTTTCACTTACGTGCGTACACTAGTACAAGCACACATTTTTATTATTAATCATAGTATAAATAAATTTAAGTGGAAACGGGCGGGGCATATGGCAAGAGGAACAGAAAAGTGGAGCAAGAAAGTATCAAACTTTAAACCACGCTACAATAAACGCAAAAAAATACAATTTAGAAGGTGGATGTACGAAGGAAACAGTAGCAGTACATGACAGTACAGTGGCACAGTGCAGACAAAACTGGCGGGATTTGGACAAAAGTTAGTTATTTGGGAATAAATGAGACGATAGAAATATAAATGTATTTGAAACTTGGCTCTTATTATTACTATTAGAAATTATTCTCTTAATTATATTATTAGTATTAGAGCACTTACATCCCCATTTTTAAAAAAATATAGTATATGTTAGTCATTTCCTGTGGTGTAGCAGCTGTAGAATTATTGTATCTCTAAACACTCTATAGGTTATGGTTGAGGTGTTAATGGCAGCTTGTTTATAGTGATTTCTAAAGAGATATTTAACTTGTGTATTTATTTAGTAATATTTTTCTTACACAATCTGATAGTTGTCGATATTCTATAATCTATTGAGAGTTATATTGTTAAACTTTGGAACAGAATTGTAATTTAACGCGTATTATATTATAACAGATGTTAACAATTGAACAGTGACATATAACATATATAAAATTAACCTTAAAATATTCAAATTCTAAGTTTTTCCCGCTGAAATCTGACGTGAACGTCAATAATTTGATGCAATTGGGAGAAATGTCAAACACCATCCATGTTTTGCACTTATCTTATCTTGCATCTGAGGCAAACAAATAACCGCTATTCCCTAGAAAAGGTTGTTATAACTTCGTTATATCTGTGTATAATTCCTAAACGAATGGACAGATTCTTATGCAGTTTTTTTACTAGACAGTCGAACTTTGATCGAAGGAGAACTTACAATTTACATTATTACGACCATTCGTTTTTTTATATGTATATTTAAAAAAAAAACATTATAAGAAAAATACACATAATATGTCATAAATAAAATAACTTACAGCAAACTCATCTCCACACATTTCTCTGCAAGGCGGACAAACGACGCCGCCTTTGTGAAGCCAGCCTTTTTGAATTATTCGCACTTGCAACACTTGACCCGCAAAGTAGCAGGTATACGTGTAGTTGCCAACCTTAAAAATAAATTAAGGACTTAAAAGTGCTGCCGTCCACCCATAAGGGGAAAGAACCGTCGTAAACTTGAGGTCACTGTTGTGTTAAATTTACTTTTTATCTCGACAACACAGTCAATTCATTTGAGTTCAAATCAAAATTATTAAATAGTTAATAAGACTTATATGAGTTCGCATAACTGCCACACCTCACAGCAGTCTCTATGAATGTTCTATGCATAACTTATCAGTTACACCCATGGGTAGAAAATTTATTATTTTAAAAGTATTTATTATTTATACATGATGGAGAAATGACTATTTGATAGTCTGTAGGTTCAGTCATTATTTGACTTTGATTTTGATTTGAAATTATAATGACAATGGCAGCTGACATTCGTCACCATTGCATTATTAGTATAGATTAGTACAGACTATCAAAAAGTCTATTAGTTTGTAGATTTATTTCACATTGGTATTGTTATTTAATGAAATAAACAGGTTATTTGTGATGAAAAATACTCACTATAATATGTAGTCGACCACTATCACACTTATATTTATAGCAACCAGAGCCCCAGTGTTGCCATTCTCTAATCTGAAATATTATTATTAATAACTTAAATAGGTAAAAAGTATATTTATTGTTAATATTTTTGTGAAATTCTCGTGTCAGTGTTTGTAACCGTCATCGTCCAAAACGGCCGATATTCTGTAGATCTGAAAATATGTTATCCCTAAAAGGCCAAGCTCAAGTTGTTTTATATATTCTGGTATTAAAAATGCTCAAATATTTTCGTTCTACATATATACATATATAATATCTATAGAAATAATTATATATATATAATGTATTGATTGATAATTGTACCTATTTCCGACCTGCATCATGAAAGTGGAAGTAGGGAGAGAGGTTTGTGGAGCCGTCCCTGCCTACCCCTTCGGGAAAATGTATAGATAGATAGAAATGTAATAAGGGACTAGATACCTGTCTACAAGATTTCTGCTCCCACACACGATCGCTATGGTCGAAACACTTGGAGTGTGTCCCGTAGTTTTCTAACGCGAAATTTACATCAGTCTCTGTAAAAAATAAAGTTTATAAAAACCAGGAAATATATTTGATAATATAGTATTAATCATTAAAAATCAATAAATAGTATTTGTAATAAAAGGACTATAAGATAGTCCTGCATATGGCCTGCAAGCTGCTTCAACGTATGAACGTAAACAAATTATAATGATAAATTACTTTGGTTGGATCTGGGAGATCATCATATATTGTCGATATATTGATGATCAGCTATATAGAATAACATACTTAATTTACTGCCTGTACCAGCTGACTGTTACCATCTTACTATTACCATCTTTCTACTGCCAGCTTACTATTACCATCTTACCATTGCCAGCTTACTATTACCATCTTACTACTGCCAGCTTACTATTACCATCTTTCTACTGCCAGATTACTATTACCATCTTACCATTGCCAGCTTACTATTACCATCTTACTACTGCCAGCTTACTATTACCATCTTACTATTGCCAGCTTACTATTACCATCTAACTATTGCCAGCCTACTATTGTCAGCTTACTATTACCATCTAACTATTGTCAGCTTACTATTACCATCTAACTATTGCCAGCTTACTATTACCACCTTTCTCCTTATTATGTTACGTAACTTACTAGGTGTATTCTCCTCATAGGAACATCGGCTGCCTCGTAGTAGTACACTCTTGTGTTTCCATGTGAACTCCTGGAGATATGGGCAGTAGTCTGCCAATGATACTGAACCTCCGTAGTGGGATTCGTCACCCGATGGCACATTTGGTAAAGTATCGAAGTGCTGAAAAATATATAATTATTAAAAATAGTAAAATTGCAACTTTATAAACAAATATTCGATGAGATTTTTAACAATGAACGTTTTATATTTTAAAAATTAAATTTCAGTAAATATTCATTTGAATACTGGCAACACAATTTAAATCCTTACTATATTAGAAGCCTGTAATATGTTTCTATAATATGTGTTGCAGCTTATATAAGCTTTAAAATAAATATCTTTAAAGTAATGATAAATATTATATTATTCTAGTTTATTTCAAATATATATCTATTAGTTGTTTTGTTAATATAATAGTAAATCAACATTAAATCAATCATCAAATTAGTTAAGTAAGATATATGTGTTGAGGCCAACTAGCAAATTAGCCGTTCAATTAATAGTCTAGCCGTTTAAGTAGCGCCCTGAAAGATGTTCAGCCAGTTGGTTAAACAGGTAGGCAAATGACTTGGATCGATGACGTTTCACTTTCTGCCACTCTCAAACTGGAAACGAAACTCTTCAAATTGTTAATATGGCGTCGGCAAACCACAACTTTGATGGTGTTTTCCAAAGTTTCATGAAAAACAACAAGTACAATGGAAGAGTTTAATGACAATAACTATTTTTTAATGTCATGTTTCATCTTTTTTATTTCTGCCAAACAATGGCTCTATCCTACGAATGGCCTAAGCTTTAGTCAGTTTATAGTATGTTGTTACAAACGCTACGGCTGAATATCGTTGAGGCCACTAGTTAAACGGCGCCGTTTAGTTAAGAGGCTAGGCTGTAAATTGGCTAATTAAGCTAGTTGGCTGCGACATATATATTTTAATAAATCAGTAGAAGCATAAACAAAATGTTAGCAATCATCGCAAACTTGAAGCCAATATGAGAATTTAGTTTTTCTCATAAATTGTATTTTAACATTCTCGTTTCCTATAACGTCAAAAATCATTTATTCATATAGGTAACACTATGTACACTTATGAACGTCAAAAAAAAAGAAGAAGAAAACATAAAAAGTCCAGACTATAATGTCCAATAACATAAGTGTCATTTAGATTTGTGATTGTGTTTAACTCTTAGACAAGCTAACTTTTTAACTCTTGTTTAATTTTAGTTTTATTTTTTATCTATTAACCTAGTTTAAATGATTCATAAATAAATAAAATAAACACAAATGTTTACCTGGTACTGTCTGGGAAGTATATTGTCGTGTCTGACTAAATTGCAGAGTACCACAGCATTACGACGCGGCGAGCATTCCGTCCGCAACGGTTCGCCTTTGATTCGCTCACAAAATGGCGCCGGGTTTTTCCGCCTAAAAAATATTTTTTTTTAAATAAGGGGGTAGGATGTGAAATAATTGACGGGCTGTCGGCTACATAGTCACATTGTCTTTAGCCGTCGCGCTGTGCGGACGTTCGTAAGTTTTATGAGATTATGAGAATAGATAGCAATAGTGTGTAAAAATCTTTATTATTTAATGAAACTTACATAATTTCCGTCTCATTGTTGTCGCTTGTAAGGAATTAAAAAAATTAAATATATAAAAATAGTTTATAAAGTATTTTATACCTAGATACTTACTCAGTAGAATTGTCCACGCTGCTTGTAATATTTACAAGTTATTTATTAGTATGTACATAAATCTCATGAAACAACTTCTGTCCTTGTTACTCTAGTTAAGTTTGGGATGTAATGAAAGAGACAGAATATTCTATGAGTTTAGGTACATTTATTTTAAATAAACTATATGACCACTAGATAGCGTGCCAATGCATTTCATATTAGTACCTTCACCTTTGCGTATTGAGTCATGAAAGATCCTTATGAAGTCATGGAAAAAATATCTTTAAAAAACAGATATAGTTATATAAATTTATAAAACCCGTTCTGTATTTAATAGTTTTAGTCTCTTAAATATAGATGGCGTTGGATTTAATTTTTAAACCAGAAGATGGCCATTCGCATAACAATTAGTACCTTTAAACATTGCATATTGAACTTGTATGAAGTCATGAACAAATGTCTTGAAATGATAGATAAGACTTACTAAATCCGGAATTTGAAATTGTTAGTTTTTGTCACATAATCATAGATGGCGGTGCATATGATTTATTAACCACCAGATGGCGTGCGTTCCCATAACATAATAGTACCTTAACCTTTGCGTATTGAGCCACTGTTTGCAGGAAGTCGTTGCGAAGCCACAACCCAAGTTCTTTCCCCAATGAAGGGGAGAAGAGAGGGAATAGTCGGCCCTGTACCAGCCTGTATCTTCCATCATGGCGAATGTAATTCTACTGAAAACGCTGTTTTGCGTGTGCGTACCGGTCATGGCTTCGTTCTGTGAATAAGAACAAAATATCCACACGTAAGTATGTAACTTTACGGTGGGTATCAAATGTTTTACGTTGATTAAAGTCAATGTCAATGTAAAAATTAAATTTGATGTGATATTCATATATAATCTATATCTAATCTATAAATAAAAATAATTGCAAAATATGTTGCTAATTTGCAAAACTCCACAAAGGCTGGACCAATTTTAGTATGTCTTTTAAAGAATTTTTTTACACTCTGAGAAAGGTTAGAGACCGAGATATAGAGAGAGAAAAAATTTAAAAATTTTCTCAATTTAGTAATGAGGTTTTTATTCTGGAAAAGCAAACTATCAATATGGGGTAGCATAGCTTAATGTACCATATGTTGGTATGTTTGGTATGTTGTAAAATAAAGAAATCATATTATGACAAAACGAAGCTTGATAAAAATAAATGAAATCAACAGACGTACTTCAAAAACTCTTTTCTCCCAATGTGTGAGCGCCGTTCCATCTCCACCTTGATCTTCTAATTCAGCGCCCTCTAGTATTGAGCAGTTGAAGTGATCACGGACCTGAAATATAATATTATAATTTGACGTTAATATGTTTGAATTAACACCGTTTTTTTTAATATCCGTAACACCACTTTTTTTGAACAATTCAAAAACTAGGAACGAATTTCTCTAACTATGGAAAACAAATTTCACACTACAGTAATATTAACTTGAGAAATCCTCGGTTATAGGGGGGGAAATACCGCGTTATATGGGCGGCAATAATCGCGTTACAAATAAACGCGTTATAGGAGGGATAACTAATTAAGACTTTCTTAATTGTTCCCTCTAATTATACTGTTTTATAAAGCCCTACAACTCACCTCTTTAACAACTCTAGGAGTAACAATCATATGAAGGGTCCTCTCCATATAGCCACCTCTGATCATCCATCTTGGCCTGGTTATGTTCTTAACTACACGGTCAGACCATTTATGGATTTGTAGCCTGAAATTAGAAACCGAAAATAAATAAAAATGTATACCTGTATTAATGGATTTAGTTTTCAATATTTATTACCAGATGGCGTTGTGCTTACTGACATTAAGGTTCAAACACGATGGTGAAACGTTGCCACGGATAGCATTTGGGTTTCATATTTATATTAAAGTTATCCTATCGTGGCCGAGCTACGCTCGCCAAAACAGCCCCAGCTGAGCTGTAAAGACCCTTAAGGCCAACAGCCAGATTCCAAAAAAAAGTTATTAATGTGTCCTAAAGCGTAGTAATATGTCGTTACCTCAACGAACGTCAAGGCAGAAATGAAATTCCAGAGTGTTATTTAAGGAGGATTTTGACGAAGCATACCGAATCTTAATGCCGGCAATGGTCCCTCAATGTCCATTAGGTGGGCGGCCTACTTCGAGTTTGCCCTGTTCTCTGTCTCTTGAAGGACCCTAAACTAAGTCAAATTGGTTCGGAAATACTTCAGTGGGCAGCTGGTTTTGACATTGGTTGGTGGTGCGCGGCAAAAACTGCCTTAAAAACGCACTCAAAACCAATACTTACTGCTCATCTAATGGTGGATTTCCTGTGTCTGCACGCCTTGGTGTCAGCGGATCGCCATTTTCATCTCTGCAAATTATTAGATATTATTAAAAATAAATCAGCTACAACCTTTTCAGGTCTGGGCCTCAGATTTCTATATCTGTTGTTTCATGATTATTTCTCAAACTAATAGGCAAGTTGGTGATCAACCTCCTAGGCCGTCGCAGACGACTCAGTCGACGCAGTCGACTTTTTGAGTCTAAAGCAAGCTGGTTTTCTCACGATGTTTTCCTTCACCGTACGATCGAATATTAAATGCGCGTATAGAAAGAAAGTACATTGGTGCACAACTGGGGATCGAACCTACGACTAACCGACGGATGTGAGTCGCACTCCGAACAACACTGTTTGTATTTCAAAACAAATGTCAAAACAGCGCAAACACACGCAACCTTAGAATGTGTTTAATCGATCTTTCAAACCACAGATTACAAATAATTCTAGTCACAGACTATAAACCTCAACATCAACTATGCAAAAAACTCAGTTTTGTATCGCGCAGCCTGGACAACGACTACTATCTAACCCTTGACTTGTTTAAGTTATCGCAGAAATATATTGAATATTTTTTTTTTGTAAATTAAAGAAAGTAGTATTTGACGTGCCTATAAAACCCAAAGAGGGACACGCTAAATCCCAGCGCATGTAGCATTTCGTGTTTGACAGTTGACAGCACGTGTGGTAAGTCCCTGTAGCGGGTTGACAGCTCGCCGGGGCAGAAATTCGCGTGACCAGCTACTGGTCTGCAAATAAAATATTCACAATTCATTTAAATACGCGGCGTTCAAACGACGACGAAAAATCGCTTGATTTGTAGACAACTAAGTGTTTATTATTTATTTATTAACACTTCGTTACATTACAATATAAAGATTGAACATAATTAAATGAAAAGGAGGGCGGCCTTATCGCTTTCGAGCGATCTCTTCCAGACAACAACTGTGATAATGAAAAAAAAAAGTATTAAATTACATACATTACATTTTTTTTAATGTATTCATTAATCAAATTGTGAAATTTAGGATATATATGTGTGTAACAGTATATTCTAAGCCGAGGATAGTAATTGGAAGCGGTTGGCAAGTCAACATTCCACTCGCTGTTGTATCCCTGGGATGAAATGCCTGGTGCATCATCATACTCCTCGGGGGAGCTTTTTTAAGCTTCATTACGTAATAACTTAACTGATCGACTTAGTTTAACGTGAATTTCAAACAGAAAGTTTATTTGTGAGCCAGCCGGAGTTAGAACCTACGATCTCAAGGATAAAAACGCATGTACGCACGTAAGTTTGCCAGAAAGTTTTGCTATAAGTCGCCAAGTTCTGAAGTCGGCGTTTTGATCTTGTTTAATTATAATCACTGAAAATGTTACCTGTCCAGTGCTGACTCCTGCTGACAATGCGATGCGTAGGCGACGGTTAGGCCACGCCTACACCTCTCAGTTTCGACTGCACTTACATATAACACGAAATCTGTGTCTTCAATACCTATTGACTCTTCTTGTGGAGCTGAAAAGACAAAAACTGTTACGTAGTAGTACTGGGACTAAATGCTTTCAGTAAACGATTTGTCGAATGCATTAAATTGATGGGGTTAAATAACTTCATAAGAGTTCTTCTTCTTTTTCTGGGACATTAGGCAAACGAGCGAACACTTTGAACAAAGTTTTAACGGCCGCCCATGTTCACCTGTTAAGGGAACTAGTGATTTGCCATTCAGAGAATGATACGTTCTTTTCGTATCGATGCGATAATGCCTCTACGGGCAGCTCCACAACGAGGTGGTGCGCGGCAAAATAATCCCAATGCCAGGCGTTGAGATGATCGCACTGTAATACTAGCTGCCCACTGAAGTATTTCCGATTCAATTCGACTTACAGTCTTTCAAGAAAAGATCCTACCAATTCCTATAATACCAGTAAGGCACGAGCCTTCTTCCAATGTGAGTGTATGGGCGGCGGTATCACTTAACATCAGCTTCATCTCCTGTCAATTTACCCCCAATTTGCCCCCTGTTACCTAAAAAAAGAAGATGAAATTTTGGCATTCTGCCTCGAAGTCCCACGATGGACTTCGTCAGAGTAGGATATATGCGATAGAATTTACCTGCCGTCTCCGTCTCAACACTGTCCAGTGTGTTATCACTAAATTCAGTGGTCGTCACCTCGTCACGATACCGCGGTAATTCCCGGCAAAGATGTCCCGTACTATTGCAAACGTGGCAGGGCTGGAAAGAACACGATAATTATTATAGATATGTAATTACAATTTATATTAAAGCTTACTACCAATTAAAAAGCAGTGGCGCTACAATCTTATTAGTTCTGGGCCTTAGAGAAAAAGGAACAAGGAAATACATTAGTCAGCGATGGGCCCATTGGATCGAAACGTTAGGGTTTAACAAAATAAAAAAGGGTGAATAAAGTTGGAGTTTTTATTCATATCTATTTTTGTTAAATGATTATAAAGGCATATTATACTGAATAATCGGTGGCTAAATACTTTTTGTAAGAATGTTAACATCTATATACGTCAACATCAAATATGTTCTTTACTTAAGTTCTGAATAATCTGTGACTAAAAAGTCTTGGCGGGAATTTTGACATGTATATACGTCAACATCAAATACGCATCTGGCATACGAGAATCATGGTTCGGACCCTGATATATGTAAGTTATACACCAGATAGAAACATTTAATGGAGATGAAAATATAAATCCGCAAATATACTCCTTAAAGATTTTTATTATGCTATTCTTTCTTTTCTTGAATTGTATTAAATTAAGTTATAGTTTTGCGTCACCGTTATAATGTTTATGATTATCTTTTTGACACATGTCATCGATTTTTGGATTTGGAAATGTTTTGCTTTGGATATTCATTTTATTACGATGTTTTCGCTGAAGCCGTGAGATCACACTGTTTACGTTTAATGCAATCAGCATTAAACGTAAGTGTAATGTATGTAATTTAAGTGTAAAAAATACATTAGGGATTACCTCGTGTACTTGTGCCTAAAATAGATAGAGATCTGTTCGATTTTAAAAGCGATTTAGATTGTTTATATTGTTTATAAGTTTAGATTGTTTATAAGTGACTATAGATAGAAACTATAGGATAAATCCGCAACGCCCTTGCAAGTCTTTTGGATATGTGTGTGTCCATGGGCGGCGATATAACTTAACACCGGGTAAGCCTCCTGCCCGTTTATCTCCTAATACATAGAAAAATTCTTAACAATTTGTTATTTTTAACTATTTAAGAATCCCACCAAAACACTTACTTAGGCAAGATGGCGTCACATCTATGACATTCAATGCTTGTAAACACGTAAAAATTGATAATTTATAATTTTTAAATTACATATATACTATACTTCGATCAAAAACAGTTTCCGACGAAATTAACCTCCTTACTTAGGATTACACAGAAAGACATTATTTACAAGCATCCTACGTCATCGTTTCGTGTCACGTGACTGATGAATGAATCAATATTTTTGAAAGTCAATGATTATTTATAAGTTATTGTATTCCATAACGTTTTTAAAGCCACGCTTTATACAGATCCTAACAATTCACTTAAAAATTTTATAAAACATAAACCATTTGCCCTACAACCTTTTTAGGTCTGAGCCTCAGATTTATGATTATTTGTCAATCTAATAGGCAAGTAGGTGATCGTGTAGTATAGTGCCTGACGTACAATCGTCTTTTTGGGTCTAAATATAGCCGGTTTCCTCACGATGTTATCGTTCAGCGTTCGAGCGAATGTTAAATGCGTACATAGTAAGTCCATAGGTGCACAGGCTATCAAACCTACGACCTCAGGAATCACACGCTGAAGCCACTAGACCAACTCAACTAAAAATAAATTTATTGTACACCGCCACAGAGACGAAACTTTTTGAATTTGTTTTAATATACTAACCCTTTAATAAAATGTCCACGCGTTCATAATTAAATCCTCTAGCCAAAGACAATATAAATTTAATTATGAATATGAATTCCGTTATAGGTTTGGGTTGGTCCAATTTATTTTAACAATAAAACGAAATTGAATTTCACTTTGTAATTTTCGCTTCGTGCAATGTATTTCAATTGGTTCTACTTTATAGGTAATATTATTTTCACTTTTTCTCTTTGAATTCTTAGCTTTAATGTGTAGAAAACAGAATTTTTTAACTTATATAACTGAATTTAATGTGTAAAAAACAAAAAATAAAGCCTCCCTATAATCATTTTAGATCTGAGCCTCAGATTTTCTATGTATATGATCATTTAATCAGTTCAGTTAATCTAATAGGCAAGTAGGTGATCAGTCACCTGAGCCTGACACGCCGTCGAATTTTTGGGTCTAAGGCTGGTTGGAGTTTTATTTATTCTTCGATATTATGTCCCATCGCAATGGGGTACGGGACACACATATAGACAAAGCTTTTTTGAAACCTCTTTCAACGGGAACGGAACAGAGGACCTCAGCTATTTCATTTTACGCAAAGTAATAATATTAATTATAAAAGCCCGTTTAACTTACAATCATCATAAATGTTAAATATACACTGTATATTTAACATTTAGCTAAATATCCTTCCGTACCGGAAGGCCTACACGGGTAAAGGTCTGCTCCAGCTTCTCCAAACACCCATGGCTTTCTTTCTCCATTGGCTTCTTGCTAACCCTTTATTTCTTGGTCTTCTCCATAGTTTTTAAAGTCCAACTTTTACAAGTAAGCTGTGCATCTTGCTATATATTGCGTACCCTATATAATATGAATCTATGACAGTTATGTTCGCGACAAAAGTCGACCCTTAAAAAGAAGGGTATTTATCTATATCGATATATACCTGTGGGGTTGCGTTGATACATATCCTTTTTAAAAAACGTACACGTTAAGTCGACATAATTTTTTCCATTTTAATTTTTTTTATTGTCAGTCATTTGTAATCTGTGGCTTAGTTTTGGCGCGAATCACATCTTTATACGCCAAAATCAAACACGTTTTTGACCTTAGTTTTTCATAATCTGTGGCTGTTTTGGCGCAAATTATAACCACTATATACGTATAATCAAATATGCTTTCGACATATCGGCCGTCATAATTTGGACTTAACTCTGTTTTAAACTTTTTAGGTGGTAGCATATTACTACTACAAATAAACGGCCTAGTTCTACTAACAGCGAACGTAGAAGATATAAAGAGGATAGCGCAGAAGATGGTTCCCGAGTCATTGGCCGACAAGTTAATCGATTTCGTCATTAAAGCTACAAACAAGGAAATTAATGTCTCCCAAGAGAATAGTGATAATAAGGATATTTCGGGTAAAATATTTATGAATACATTCCTACATTTATTAGTCATTTTCTCGCAGCTGTCAAAATATAACACATTTTTGACGTCGGTGCCCTCTGCTTCGACTCGTTTCTGAATCCTGCCCTAAGGCAACTAGAAACTTCTTTAAACGCACTCTCGAGCTCTCTGGCATTGGTGGTCACAGTGGTGTCCATGGACATTATCACTTAACATCAGATGAGCTTCCTGCTCTATAAAAGTTTACACCCTGTTCTATAAAAAAAAACTTAAATCTGCTTTCAAGACCTGTTAAACCATTTTTTCTACTTGATATGTACATATTTGACAGTGCTCCTTGACATTGAGACGTGTGCCTAAGTCACGGTCTTAATATCATTAGTCAAGAATTACAGAGATAGATAATTAGAAATAGGAGGAATGTTTAATATCTAATTCTAATCTAATTAAAAATAATGTTCCTTAAGTAAACTATTTATATAATAATAAAATAACAATTTCTTACAGCAAATGAATGGACTAAACCTAAAAAGTACAGACCAAATCAAGAGAGCTACCGAAAAAGCAAAGACAAAAGAACGCGTTTCAATATAAACAATCAAAATTCAAACGAAATTAAACCAATACCCAAGAGCCACAGACAAAATCCATACACGTTCACCGTAGATAGAACGCCAGCCATCGCTTCCAAAGGCAACAGAAACATAGACAAGAATTTTGTGCGGAGTAGATTCATACAGAATGCAGATTCAGTTCAGGAGGTTGTATTACGTACCAACACGTTGACCACAGAGAAAGAGAGGACGGAATTCGATCAATATGACAATTCAAACTATCCAAAATCAGCTGGAGTAATAGCTACTAGTGGTAGGGTCGCGTTGACGAAACGACCAGGGAGTGAGAGTGATGAAAATTAATAGATTCTATTGAGTCGTATTTATAATTTATTTTGTCCTATGAAATTTAATAATACCGTCTTAGTTATTTAAAAAAAAAGATACAAAATGTTTGGTGGAACAATGGTCACAATTTCTCTGTCCAACGAACGAGGTGAGACCGCGAGCCACTGATCTGTCTGCTACCATGACCCCAGGACCGAGTCGAGCGAGGCTCCAAACATCAACATAGGCGAGTCTGGCTGCGCGCTGCGAGTCTGGCGTTATTCGTTCGATGTACTTCCATCAAAGCGGAGACGGCATGTATGAAAATCATCTTAACGAGTGTAGCGGAGTCCGTAATGGGTCCGTTCCGCTCGCAGTGGAAGGCGGACATTAAGCCCGCTAAATTGGCCGCCCCGTTTTGGCCTTTATTAGCAGGGCGTGAAAACACAAACATCAAAAACATATACATTCCCCTTGCGAGCGTGGGTGTAACAAATGCAAGACTTGTGCCCACCGAAGCGTCAGAATTAATTACAGTCATATTATAATGAATTATTGGTTTGATAAGGAGATATGCACAAAATGTGAATTATTATAAGTTAATGTGGAATACGAAAGCGATTTCACATGCTAAAATATGGGTAGGTAAAATATAGTAGGCATAAATGTCTATGATCATCATCGGCCATGATTGTACGCAATCGACGTTGTGTCCATGGCGCAGTAAAGTAGTTAAATCAGAGAGTTAATTGAATCTCTAGACAGTTAATTAAATGTCGATATTCAATCAAGTCGCTAGCATTTTGATTTAAAGCAGCGTCGAAATCGTTTAACTATCTGTCTGACCGAAAGCGTGTTAATTAACAATGTAAAACAAGACCCCGCCATGATTATTTCATTTGTTATTGTTATTTCGGTGTGATCGTGAAGAACTGAGAGCTTGGAAATTCCATGTTTTGCTTTATTGTAAATGGTTAGGTTAGTCTTGTTGCCTCGGAACGTTTAGGAAACTCGTTAAACGTTTGTTCACTCACTTGTCTGACGGAACTTTAGCGACTTGATTGAATATCGACATTGAATTAACTGTCTAGAGATTTAATTAACTCTCTGATTTAACTACTTTACTGCGACATCCATACAGCAAAATAATGATTGCCCACGATGGCGTGCGCGTCCACACAAACGCCGGTTACTCGGTACGTAGTCTCTATAGTATAGACATATTTATGTCGATATACAAGTAATGGTTGCGTGGAGGAACGAAGAGACTTTTAGATTTATGTTATACCAAAAGACGTGCATTTGGAATCCAAAAATTAAGCATACAAACACATATTATACCACACATGACATTCATAGTAAGCTATTGCTTGGTCAATGGGTACCTTAAATATTAGAGATATTTGTTTTACTCTATATTAATCACTTACAACAATATTACATAGGCGACTGTTGAAGAGAGTACCTACGTCTGGCTATACTCTCGGGGCGTAACTCCCATGATTTAGGGAATCGCCACGCTTATGTTAAGACAGCCTGAGGGAGCAAAATGTACAGCATTGCTCGTACAGTAAGTAACCACCCACGTGTAAAAGTCTCCTCTAAGGCATCTTTCTGTCCATCTAGCACAAGGCTTGCCTATCTTGGAGGATCTTGGGGACCCACACACAAGGATCGTGTGCCTCATCCTCCTGGCTTTTGTGACCACCTATCGTCGTAATCAGCCATGCATCAGTACTTACATTTAAATGTTCTTCGGGCACGCGTACCTCTCCACACATAGTTTCAGCACTGCACGTGTCGATACAATGTGATTGACCGTTTCTGATGAACACTTGACGCGTTGGGCATTTTCTGTAATAATAGTTACATTTACAATTAACAATATTAACAATAGGAAAGTAACTTAATACATCATAAATACTAATAATTGGTTTCACCGTGCGACTCTCATCCCTGAGGTCGAAGGTTCGATCCCCGGTTGTGCAACAATGGACTTTCTATGGGCGCATTTAACACTCGCCCGTACGCCTCGTCGAACTAATCTGACTTATTTAAGGGTTTTTAAATGTACGGATAAAGTACCAAATAGCTATGCAACACAAATTATTTCGAGGATAAAAGTTCCAAATAAGAGACTTCGCGTTTCATCAGACTCATAACTTATGACGGACTTCATGTGACGAATTTCGCTATCTGACAGTCGTAAAACGCAACAATAGTGTTTAAAATAAAAACAAGTAATAAATAGCTTATTTGGAACTTATTTAGAACTTATCCGTACATCGTGAAACAGACCCTAAGTGACACATATGTTACCTATAAATAATATTAGCGTAGTCAATATTATCGGAAACGAGAATGTTATATTACGATTTATCAATGTAAGAGAAACTAAAGAGCTTTATCACTATCAAAACTGATGTTTTACAATTAACTGGCTACGAGTGTAAGATGGTGATAACTTTTTTTTAATTATTAATTAATTAACCAAAATATATGTAACTGAACTACTAGGTTATATAACTCGCCACTGGATTTAAGAAACTGCTTTTTTTCTAATTATATATAATAACTAGCTGCCCCCGCGAACTTCGTTTCTCCATAATGTGGTTTTAGTTAGCCTTAATACCGTGACACGAAAGAATAATTTCACTGTATTATCGTCACTATAATTTGAATTTGATTTACACTTCTGTCTAAGTAACACGTGGTTGGCTAAACCAAAAATTAAAAAAGTAGAAATAATTGAATTTCACGGTATTTCGTTTACTACAAAATACATTTAATTTATACTTTAGCCTCAATAACACGTGGTAATCATGATATTGAATTTTAGCTTATATGACACGTCTGTCGGTTTACCATAGCAGTGCCATCTATTGATTACCCTCTAAATCCAGTCGAAAAGTCTGTTAGATTCTTTTGGAGTTAACAGATAATTGTGACTGTCAATTAATTATATACAAAGAATTTGCAAAAGATGTAAGCTATCCTATCTCTTAAGTTGGACCAGACTGCTCACGGTGTGCCAATTTAATTTAAAATCGGTTAAGTAGTTTAGGAGTCCATCGCGGACAAACATCGTGACAGGAGATTTATATGTATTAAGATATATGTTTTTTATTCGAAATCGAACATAGACCATAGATGCTGAGAATTACGTCATTAATTGTACCTCTATCAGATTCCAGTGATAACGTTATCACTGATAAGGCATTGTTGTCGAACCAGTACTGCAATGAGGTGACAATAATACGGTGTTCAAAAATGTGAGTATTATCTCAATTTCTATATATAATAATGACCTAATAGGATTTCTGGATATTGCAATTGGCGCATATACGTTGAGGGAAAACATCGTGAGGAATACCACGTGAGTCGGCATAGGTCCCGCACAGAAGGTGGAATAACTGAAGAAATATCTCAGAAAGCGGGAAATATCGACAAGGGCCCAACGGCTGCTCAGTACTTTTTTCTCCTTTCTTGGCTTGCACGGTTTGTGCGTCAGCCATGCGAAAAAGTTAGGAAGTGTGTTATTAGATTTATTTTATTGGTTTGGAAATTGGATCAGAATTTGGAAAAGAATCATATAAATTAGGTACATAATAAGTACATAAATGATTATAATTTTATATTGCTATGAAAAATGAAACTGCCTAAAATTCTATATACATGAATATTTATATTAGATAGAAGAATAGTGATTGAAGTAGGGAAAGGAATTTTAATGGACAAAAGCGAGGATATAAAAGCGGAACGGACGGTTGAGGACAGGCAAAGAATATATGATTAAAATCCCCAACGTCATTGTACAGTGACATATATCGTTAGGTAAAAGGTTAAGCCTTTCCAAATGCATGCATGCATGGCCCAGCCTCATACGAATAAGGGTCGATGTGATTGCTCAGTACTTAACAAAGAAAAGCATTTGTCAAGTTCACGTGTCGTAATTTTAGACGTCAGACGTCAAAATAAGGTTACGTGTCTTAAATTAACAGGTCATGTCATGGATTTCGATTGACAGTTGTTTGTCAGCATAAATCCTGCCAGTCAAAGAGTTTTATGTACAGAAGTGTTAATAGATTAGTTATTATAAGAGGGTAGAAGTCGAGGAGGTAATTGTATGGCTTGCCAAAGTCGTTGTAATTTTCGTATCCGTTAACGAAAACGTGAGTAAATTAAGGATACTGAGAAGACAGACGCAAGCGGTGTGTTATAAGTTTTATGTGTGGCATTGTTACTAAACAATTATGATGCGCCTTTTCTAATAAAAATCAAAAAATTCTTATAAAAAAAAGTTATACAGTTATTAACAATTTATAAAGGATTCTAGTTGTTCTTAAAAAAATTCTTAAAGGCCGGCAACGGACTCGCGAGCCCCTTGGCATTGAGTGTCCGTAGGCGGCGGTATCACTTAACATCAGATGAGCCTCCTGCCCGTATGTCCCCTGTTTTATAAAATACGCATAATACGTTTTTATATTCAATTTAATTTGATTTGTTTGAAATGAGCCTAAGTATAAATTAAGGCCCTCTTTTAAAAAAACCAATAGATTTTCTTTCTAAATTGCCAATAAGCACGTGCTGCGTCAAGGAAACATCGTGAGGAAACCGGCTTGACTCAAATTCAAAAATCCTAGCCATGTCAGAAAGTTTTAAATGAAAACCATTTAAAAAAAGTAATAAAACAACATGCTTAAAAGATACAATAACATATGACGGCACTTTTTACACATGCACGTGAATTATATAATAAAGAAAATATTTTTTTTTTCAAAAGTAAACACAAGTAAACAATACATCCTAAAACTAAATATTAACATAAACCTTATTAAGAGCGTAATAAAGTTACGGTAAATCTTTCTATTGTTGTGAAATAACAAAATTTTTACCATTCAAACATTAATGAGCGTGATAGCCACTTGGATTATTAAAAGTAGAAGATAGACAAGCTATAGAAGACTTTTAATTCTAGTAACTATTTATTCATACTCTATCCTTACAGTACTAATGCAATACGATAATGTCGAAAAACGGAAAATATTAAATATATAAGATACACAATATCGCTGTGAAATCACTCTACGAACATATAATGATGTCGGTAGTCGAAAACAGCATTCAGTAGGCGCAACGTTTTTAACGGGGGTTCTGGACTTTGCCGTCGCGTCTCCTAAGAATCCGAGTTCGTGGAGAACACTTGGGTTGCTCGCCATTATTTTATTAATAGTACTTCTCAAATTGTACTGTAATAAAGATTTTGCAAGCGTGATACCAGAATAGCTCAACTTATCTTATATTTTTTTATCATTTACACGTACAAAACACCAGCGCTTTGTTTACGGTCTAAGTCACTAAATTAAATACGATAAGTTATCTGATATGGATCAAAATAAACGTAATTATTTCCTATATAACATGGCACGGGCAAGAGGCGTACAATATTAAGCTGTTATATATTATGTGGGGTTTTAGTGGGTGCACAGTACCGAGTCCCTAACCCTCCACCACAAGGCAGTCGTGCGTACAACAGACTTGGTTGCAACTAATGGCAGCTGACATTAACGTCATTACTGCGATATTAATAATAATGACTGAAGCTATTACTACAGACTATTAAATAGTCTGTTTATTTGTAGGTGTATATATTGGCAAATGAAATAAATCACTTAATGGTTTTGAACTAATTTGACTTTGATGTTTTTAAAATATAATGACAATAGCAGCTGATAACAGCGCTATTGCCCCGATATATATGTCGCATCTAACTATTTTCATTAACCGTTTAATCAACAGCCTGATATTCAGCCAGTAGATCAAACAGCTACGCAGATGTCTTGGATCGATGACTTTTCATAACTTGCCTGGCCTGTTGATGGTTAATTTAAGTTTTGTTCCCCTTTCTGCCCGTCTCGTCCTCGAAACGAAACTCTTCAAACTGTCAATATGGCGTCGGCAAACCACAACTTGTTTCAAAGTTTAATTAATAATGACAAGTACAATCTAAGTGTTGTAATAATTTTAATTTAGCTATGACTGACTCAGTCAGATGTGTCATCTTTTTTACTTCAGCCACATTATCACTCTATCGTAAGAATAGCCCAAGCATTATCCACCCAGTTTATTAAACTAACGTATGTTATAACAAACGCTACGGTTAAATATCTTTCAGGCCGCTAATTAAACAGCGGTTATTAATTAGAGGCTGTTGATTGAAAAGTTCATGAAGTTGCGACATATATGTAGCCACTAATGGACATTTGCATTGCTAGAAGGTTTTGCCGGTCGCATTTGATGGCTCTTAAAATATATATTTGTAAAATGTTATTTTTAATATTTCGATATGACCTTCATCATCATAGTCGCTCAATTCAATTCAAAACAAATTAGGCGTACAAATATAACAACTCATTTGACGTATAAGATTGTTGCCGCAAACAACAGCATTAAAACTTGAATTAGTAATTAATAACTTCAGATTTCTATCAGAAAAGGCACATTATAATCGTTTACTTACAATGCCACAGATAGACACATCAAACTTATAACTCGCCGCTTGCAACTGTCTTCTCACATACTCGTTATCGGATACGAAAATACAACTTCGGCTAGCCATACAATTAGGTCGTCAACTCCTACCCTCTTATTTATAGGAACTAAATCTAATAACATTGGTCTGTTTATAAAACAATGACTGGCAGGATTTTTGCTGACAAACAACTTTCAGTCGATATTCATGTACCGACTGAAATGCTAAATTAAGAGACATAATCTCATTTTTGACGTTTGACGTCTAACTTTACGACACGTCAAGGTTCAACATTTCAATTTCTCAAAAATATAGTACATGATGTACTTAAGGAAGGCTAACTTAGGTACAAAGTTTAGCGGACTAGATACTGAAACATATACAAAAAAATAGTTTTTAAAAGTACTTGAAATGGTAAAGTAAGAATAATTATATCGGGTAACACAGTACATACATTTACATAAATTATATAAAAGGGCAGGGCAGGATAGCTCATTAAATCTTCAATTGTCCCAACCTTTTAACAAAATTTGAGTTTCGGGTACCCTCTCGATACACCAGGCAACCCATCATTCCATTTGTCCCTCCTTTCCGGAGGCTTTGGCTAAGACTCACCGATGTCGAGATTAAGTATTTAGATAAACGAGCTGGATCCATCCATAGTTGCTCCCCCTCACACTTTAAAATCGATTTCCGTTTAGTTTTTATAGATTAATTGTTGGTTTAATTTCTTTTTATTATCTCTTCGTGAATGTTATTTGCCTATAAGTGCTTATCACAATAAAACATTTATTGTTCTTCTACCAATGTATCAGTGCCGAGCGTTAGCCAGCTTATATTAATAAATAAATGCCGTAACAAAGAACAACGCGTAGGTTCTAAGTTGTCTCGCCTTCCAAGCTACACAATAGGTACTCTTTTACTAACCAATACTGATATAGCACCTAAAACTGTATTGTTTGAAATAGAACAAAAGAGAACAAACTGCTTGACTGTCACTACTATAGTATTGTCTTTTGTTAAAATAGCTTTTACACATTAAGAAAAACACTTTTTGAACGGATTAAAGCTATGTATTATTATTAAAACTTATAGTTGCCGTGTCACCGTGACACCGTGACCACGCACGCTGAAAAGTACGCGAAACGTCGGAAAAAATTAAAATGTAGAATTATGTAAATAACTATAAGTTTTAATAATAATACATAGCTTTAATCCGTTCAAAAAGTGTTTTTCTTAATGTTACTACTATGCTAAAAACTTCCGAGTTATGTTTTACTATTTACCCGTTCAAACCTGAATTAATAAATTCATTTTTGAAACAGGTCAACATGGAACAGAGGACAGATCGACCATATGTAATACAATTTATAGATAAACCGCCTATAAGGCGGATGTCCTTACCCAATTCGGTCTACATTGATATACCAGGAACTCATAACAGCCAACAGGTTAGTATTGAGAGTTTTTTGTAGAATTTTTTTTTAATAATATCTGACGTGAAGCTGTCACGTTATAATGTCACATTGAAGAGATTTGAGTTGAGGGTCAGGCTGATCAGAAACTCGCTAATGCTAAGTGTAGTGTCGAAAACATTAGATTTTGACTTACAAAGATACTCGAGGAACTCCATGAGAGTTATAAGAGGTTAACAAATTTTAAAAATTCCAAATGCCGATATTAAAAAGCAATTACACTATAAATTATAATTAAATTAAGCCACACAGCAGATAAAATGTCATCACAAATTATAATTCAGAGAACAAAAATGATAACCATATTTGTTTATCTTGACGACAATTTAATTATTATAACGACTTTCAGACACATCCTACAAGTCAGAATAGCTCCATATGGTTAGCAGATTCAAACAACTCTGGCCGCGAACTTAATCAAAATTATGTCGAGGTAACTAATTGCCTTCTTTAGTAGTTTTTGACAAAGTTTATAAAACTTATTTTATTAATTGTTAATACGGAGAAAGAAAACCTTCTGAGTATCGCATTGTGCATACTTTCCATCCCCATAGCAGTAAACTGTGCATGTTGACGTTTATTGAAGATCACGCATGTACAGGAGGTGCCTATTTATCGTGCTTGAATCACATGTTATACTTTCTAGGAAAGATTGAAGAAACAATGTTACAACGCTGTTTTAACTTAGTCTTTTTTTTGTTAATATTGAAGAATCAGGAGCTACTCTCTACAAACACAAAGCTGTTCTTAGTATATTTTATATGAATAAATTAAATATTAGTTAAACCATATTCTACTACTGCTTTAATTTACAGACTGCAGCGTATATATATTGTGTTTATGTATATTTGATCTATTAAGATTACCTGTACGAGCCAAGGCTGTACATTTTGCCCACTCAGGTTTTCTTAGTTTTATAAGCGAGATGCCAAACGCAGGCACTTTTTTCAACTGTTACATTGCATTCACTCCTTTCATAACTTACGTTTTATTATTATTGGTTACTATAAAATAAAATCCTATATTATTTAAAGCACCGCGATAAATAAATAATAATTTCTTTATCAACACAAATTTGCTGCAGATATTATTTTTACAGGAAACAATTTTCTACGACCAGTTTGAAGATAGACGGATAGACGTCTCAAAAACTGCCATATCAAATGCAGTCTTCTCCCGGCCAGCACCGCCTGTACCTTCGATTCCAAGTAAGTACGTCAGATATCTGCTAACTCCTTTGGTCGAACTCCAGTGACCTTAACCATATTTTTATATATACTGTACGTCACTGAACTCCTCTTAAAAGGCTGGACGATTTCAATATTTTTTATGCGATTAGATGGCTCCCTGGATGGTTTAGATTCACAAATCAGCCCGGCAGATGGCGCTGCATTCGCTACCTAAACTCAGTTTTGTCTTGCGCCCGGATTTACAACTAACACGATTTATGCATTGACTTGTTAAAGCTACCCCGGAATATGCTTAGCGCTAAATCGTTTGCATCATGAGCATACCCCACATACACATCCTCACTTACACGCTATCACAACTTTGTTAAATTTATTTAATAATTGTTGTCGATTGTTTCATTTCGTAAATGTTTAAAGATTTTTTTTATATTATGTATTCCATCTTTGCCTATATGTTTAGTATAATTGTTGTTTATAATTTATGGTATGGTTAAGCAGTGGCTTCAGCGAGCGACTCTCATCCCCGAAGTCGTAGGTTCGATTCCCGGCTGTGCATCAATGGATTTTCTTTCTATGTGCTCATTTAACATTCGCTGAAAACGGGAAGGAAAACATCGTGAGATCTGCCTTAGATCCAAAAAGTCGGGCACACGAGGCTTATCACCTACTTGCCTATTAGATTAACAAATGGTCTTGTAACAGATACAGAAATCTGAGGCCCAGACCTAAAAAGGTTGTAGCGCATTTTTTTTTAAATAATTTATTTTAGAATACGAAATCAATAAATACTCTTGGTACAACTACTAGAGACTGTTTGGTGGACGGACTTGTACACGGCTTATTAGCGAATGAAACAAGTGACAGCATATGTCAAAATAATATTGATATCCTAAGCATCTTCTCAAAACTTTCCAGGATACACCCCACCAGTGGAATACAACACTCAACCGGATGACGGGTTTCCCCTCCCGCCACTCCCAGTTATGGACATCCCGGATCCACCACCAGCATATACTGAGATTGACGAGCAGAGGGATAGAAATACTGCACCAGTGAGGCCTGGTAAGTTTTACAAACAATATATTTTCCACAATTTTTTTCAAATACCCCAATATCTTGTACAAAAAAAAATCTTCTACACTCCAAAAAAATTCCTGAACCTTGAAATGATCAAAGAAAACAAAATACTTAGCCAAAGCAAAAAATGATTTACTCCCCTTAGATTTTCAACCCAATTACCGATTTATTAGTGACTATAGAACCTATACAAATTGTTATTTCTAATGTAGCTAAGTATGGCTTTAAAATTTAAATTAAATATTCATAATTTGCTAAACACGTATTTAGGCAAGATGGCGTCACACTGGTTTTTATGACGAAGCATGCTTGTAAACACGTAAAGTTCAGCATTCTTAACCTACACAAATACACACAAGTATATCCACCGGAAACGGTTTCGGACGGGATTTCTCGATAAATTAATGATTATAAGTTATTTTACTCTAAGTAAAGAGTAATGTTATATATGTCGCAGCCAACTAGCTCAATCAGCCGTTCAGTTAACAGCCTAGCCCTTTAACTAAACAGCGCCGTTTAAGTAGCGGCCTGAAAGATGTTCAGTCAGCCAGCCAGTTGAACAAACAGCTAGGCAAATGACTTGAATTGACCTTTCATTACTTGCCTGGCCTGTTGTTGTTCATTTAATTTTGAATTCCACTTTCTGCCTCTCAAACTCGAAACAAAACTCTTCAAACTGTCAATATGGCGTCGGTAAACCACAACTTTGATGGTATTTTCCAAAGTTTCATGAAAAACAACAAGTACAATGGAAGAGTGTAATGACAATAATAATATGACTTTGACTTAAGCAATTTAATTCTAAAAGAAATATATTTTATGTCATATGTTTCATCTTTTTTATTTCTGCCAAATAATGACTCTATCGCACGATTGGCCCAAGCATTAGCCAGTTTATTAAATGTTGTTACAAACGCTACGGCTGAATATCTTTCAGGCCGTAAGTTAAAAGGCTAGACTGTTAATTGAACGGCTAATTAAGCTAGTTAGCTGCGACGTATACACTTTGTATCCTATTACGTATAACCCGAACCGAATCCATTCTATCATTTGAAAAATCTTACAATATAAATTTATCTATTTGTTTTAGTGTTCAGAGGCCACCAGTTGTCAGGGGGTGTTCCAAGGAAGTTGATCACGTGCCCCTTTTGCCGCACGAGGGTCTACACGATTGTGATAAGAGAATCTGGAGTTCTAACTCATGTTATTGCTGCTATTGTATTTTTTATGTAAGTGCTTATAACAATCATTTACATACATTTTAATGGGTGCCGGCTTCTGAGAGAGAAGTATGCTCTTCTTTTAAACAGTTGGAGGTCGTGTCTCTCTGGGATGACTGGGAGTCAATTCCACAGTTCGCTAGTTGGCAAAAGAAAATGTCTTGTAAAGCGGACCGTGGGTCTTCCAGCCCGAAATTTTGAAACGAACAGCTACAACGGTGATGATACCAGGCAAGAACATCAACCCAAACTCTTTCGAAGTCAACCAAACATGTACAGAAATCTTAAGCAAATTGGGTATCCTGCCTTTATCGACTATCACTGACCAAAGTTGAAAAGTTATGTTCGAATTAGTATCTAAAAGTATTTCCTTCCAGTTGCCTGCCCATCATCTTCTGCATCTACCTCACCGACTTTTGCAAGTACAAGAACCACTACTGTCCCAATTGCAACAGCATGATAGGATATGAAATACCGCTGCTGTGTACTGATATGGCATATACCAGAACTTGTGTTATACACAATCATGGAAGTTGATATTGGAAAAAGTATGGATTATTGTTAAAAATGTTGTGTATATATTATGTTTATTAAACATAATTTATATCGTATTATTTGTTTTATTATGTCCTCGATGCAATCATTTATTTGAGAAAATCATGAGAGTTTTTTTAATTTCATTTTAACAAAAAAGTTGAGCAAATATGTTTTAAAATGAAACTATCCGTCAAAGTAAATTAGCTTGTTTATTGGGGAGTTCTCGGCCGTACACGTATTTCTGGCGTGCGTTCGACAACACCTATGGACACTCTAAGCTCATTTCATCAAAAGGAAATATCGTTACAAAAGTATGCGTTTGACCCAAGATGAGAGGGCTTGTTAGGCAGGATAAACCAGTAGAGAAATATAGAATCCTGATTCAAGTATTACGGAAGCAGATTTACTTCAATCCCCCCCCCCCCCCCTCCCGGGCCCTTCCTCATGTCAGCAAAAGTAAGCAAAGCTCTCAAAAATAATAGTACATAAACGTAATTTTTTATAGGAATCCTCGAAAATGCATTTCTTTTTCAACTAAGACAATGTGTGGGTAATAACTGACGACTCCCGTGTCCCAAATCCTAATGATATACGAAAGCCATGTTATCCTAAATTCAATAAGGAATCTTCCAGAAGCCATTTAGATTTCACACTTACCTATTAAGTCTAATTGGTCCCCCGGTTTTCCTCACTTTTAAAGCTTGTTCCCAGAACTTCACAGCATCTGGTAGTATTGTATTCTGAAAATAATTAGATTTATATATAGTCTATATATTTTATATAGTATATAGAAACTTTAGATAGTCTAATACGGGGAATTGCAGCCTGCGTTTGTTCCGAGTATGATCTATTCTAGTAGACTTATCACAATTTCTGTATACATACATAATATTTTCATAAATATATTGCGAGGGAAAGGTAAATATATTGATTTCCTTGAATTTATATCTCAGAGATTCCCTACATTTTAAATTATAGATTGCACGAATAGCCCTCTTCTGCAGGATGAAAATAGTTTCGACATCAGCAGCATGACCCCACAATAATAAGCCATAAGTCATTAAGCTGTGAAAGTAACTAAAATAAACAAGTCTAGCTGTATCGACATCAGTTAGTAAGCGATTTTTTTAACCGCGTGAGCTGCAGAACCATGTCGTTTCGCCAATCCGTTAATATGAGGGGACTTGACTCCGGACTGCATTAACATAGGTCACAGAGTCAGTCAGTTCAAGGTATGGCACATCTGTGCCTCATCTGAGTTGACGAGCAGTCTAAGAGTACTCCTTAGTAGTGAGTTTGTTTTTGAGGGCTCATCATCATCAAGGCTCATCTGATGTTGATGCCCATGGACACTGAAGACTGTGTGCGTTATTAAAATTTTTGTTCCCTTTATTTGAATTAACTATAAATTACGTTAGATTTAAACTAAAAATAATACTCACATTAATCATTTCAAATTTCTCTTGTTCTAATCTGAAAATTTAAAAAAAATTGCTTATGGTTAAATAATTTTATGTAACTACAACTATATTCTTTCAAATTAACAGCAGTGTTGGCCTTGTGGCTTCAGCGTGCGACTCTCATCCTTGAGGTCGTAAGTTCGCTTCCCGACTGTACACAAAAGGATTTTCTTTCTATGTGCGCATTTAACATTCTCTCGAACGGTGAAGGAAATCATCGTGAGGAAGGCAAAACGTTGACGGCGTGTATCAAGCACAGGAAGCAGATCACCTTGCCTATAAGATTGAAGTGATCATGAAACAGATACGGAAATCTGAGGCACAGACTTAAAAAGGTTTTAGCGCTATTTAATGATTCTATTACTATATTTTATATAACTTACCTATATACAGAGTGGTCATAAACTATACTTATCCTTAATGGTTGGTCTATACTTCGTTTCTTTACTAAATGAGCTGGTTCTATATGAACACCCCGTATTACCTGCAACAAATAATAATAGTTATTTAAATTATAAATGATATGAAAAGAGAGTACCAATTCATAAAAGGCCACAGCTTTTCTGCAGCTCCTTACAAACATTTTGTAAAACAAAATACTTGATTAAAAAGAGTGGCGGAGAGTTTATTGCCAGTTCTTCTCTTTTGTTCTACGCCCTTGATTTGAGAACATCAAATCATAAATGTAAAATTAGAAAAATTTAGCACTCAATATGTATTTTTATTGACGTTCATAAGTGTTCATTGTGTTACCTAATAAATGAATTTTAACCTCCTATATAGGACCCCCCCCCTTTTCATGTAGAAACGCTCAGTTGTGGAACGATGGACGTCGAGGTGATACAGGTGAAAGACGATGTAACTAACCTACAGGTGTTAATCCAAACAACTCGTCTGAACAAACGAATCCTGTCTCCATGGTAAATGTGATAGAAGATGCACAGTGACCTCACACCTAGTTTTAAAGACATTTATTCTCATAATTGTCAAAAGTCACTTAGACGCGAACTTAAAGATACAATTTATCACGTCGTGGGTCATTGAAGAGCTTCAAGGGTGAATTAGTGGAGTAGAACTTAGGTGGACTTTCATTGACGTAGTTAACTAGGATCACTCAATAGATGGTTTTAATCTTTAGTCTTAATTTTTTGCACATCTCCGCAACGATAAAGGGTCAAGCAGCTCGAAAAGCTCTATTATAATAATACGTTAACCGCAAAAAACTAATACAAAAATAAGGAAGTCTCTGCTTCCTTATTAGTTACTATTGTGTATCAATGTGATTGGTATTAGTTTTTTTTATCATTATAAACAATTTATTTTAATTATTTGACCATGTATACATTTAGTCGGTCTTCAACATGTTGAGTCTCTAATCATCTGTTTAAAAAATTTCTTCGTATTTTTTGAATGTATGAATTCAGATTGTTCACAAAAAAAAACTACGATTTTTTCGACGTCTAATACTTTTGTGTATGTTCAAGCATTTGGACGTGAAGCCATCAGGATGATTCAGAACACATGTAACATACTATGTACCTATTAGACCAATAAATTGAAATACAGTAAAATCTGTTATAACGACATCGAAGGAACGAACGAACGAAGGAACATCATATTTGGTCGTAAAATCCGATAGTCTAAACACAAACCAATATCATATAATATAAAATATATGAAAGGCACGCCTCGCAGGCTTTTATCTTGCTTACGGCAGAACACATTTGCGCGTATACACTTTGGCAAAAATTTAAAAGAAAATACGAAACGAAACGTGATTGGTTAATCTTTAGACCATCGTGTTGACAGGTGATCCTTCAAGATACGTCCAACACCAATCACGGACGCACAGTATTGGAGGCCGTTCAAGTCTCAAGTTCAGTCATTTACTGCAATTTATCACACCCCCCCAACCCTCTTCCACTTGTCGAAAGTAAGCAAGCCTCTCAAAAATAACAGTACATAAACGTATAAATTGTTTGTTAGACTCCTCAAAAGGCATTTAGTTTTCAAGGATAGACAATGTGTGTTAAGAACATAGTATTGACACCGTGACCACGCACGCTGTAAAGCACGCGAAACGTCGGAAAAAAAATTAAATTTAAAATTATGTAAATAATTATAAGTTTATAATAATAATACATAGCTTCAATCCGTTTAAAAAGTGTTTTCTTAATGTGTAAAGAAGTAAATAATTACTGATGACGTAATCACCAAATAAGAAAATCAGAGACTTTAATTACAGCAGTCCCTCGCTGTATTGCGATTCTCATTTATTGACGAAATTACGACTATTATCTGGGGTCGCCGGATCAACCAGACGCCAATTTATCTTTAATAAGTGTCTGTGCACTTGAAGACGAGTCTCCACTCCAATGGGAACAAGTTCAAAGTTAGAGGAAAAAAATCTTCTATTTTATTTCCAATACAGAGAGACCTCTCCTTACATACAAGTCTTCCTGCCTAAAATGTCATATTAATTCAGTAACTAAGCAACTTAAAAAAAACCTGACTGACAAAATTACATTTCCTTCAATAAAGGCCTTTTAGTTTTACAACGACACGAAAGTGACATATGTCAGATCGAGTTTTGCCTAATTCTACCATTAAGTGTTTAACAATTCCAATTTAAAATTTGATTTATAAAGGGCCTAATAGATTTACAACAACACTAAAGTTAATTGTCAAAGTGACGTGAGTCACGTTCCCATCTTGAATGCGTTCTAGATCATAAATCAAAAGCAATCAAGCTGATTATATTGCATCTAGTGCAATCAAAGTAATTTATGGTCACATTTCAATTGATGTAATAAAAATCTATAAAACCAATGTTATAGTTACATTGTGCCCTACAATAGAAGTAGCAATGGGCGTGGTTATTGCAAGATACACAAAAAGAAGAGGGGTGACGGCACCAAAAAGAGGTAGATATAACATATAGAAGCGTTAGCAGGTAGTGAATGGATAAAGATAGTCATGGGTAGAGATATTTGGAAAAAGCTGGAGGCCTTTACCCGTGAATAGGATCAATGGTACTGAAGGAAGAAATGGTAGTAAATGTAAATTTAGAATTAATTTAACTTCTATTCTGACGTCTATAAGTGTACTTACCTATATGAATAAAGTTATTTTGAATTTGACATTGAAGTTAAGATAACGAGTAACAAATAAAAAAATATGTGCGTGTACTAGTGTACACACGTAAGAAGTGAAACGTATTTTTCGAAAATGATCTACTATATGCTTCTTTACAGAAATTGGTTAAATATAGTTAAATAAGATAAAGTTTAACAAAAGGCATATATTTATACATGAATACAAATAATACAATTATTTCATTTTAAATACATACTAAGATTATTACAGAATTTCATTAATTGTAATATAATTATTACTATCATTGTTATCGTTATTATATATTTTTGTTATTAATGGCTTCGAATCTCTTCGAATCAACCGTGGTAGGGACAAGAAAAAGATGGCGCCTAACGGAAAAATGAGATGTGAAAAATGCGACAGTAATTTTTTTCCAACGCCGATAAAAAAGTTTCACTTCAAAAAGTGTATATAACAAATTTTAACTATATTTTGTTAACATTTGTAAAGATTGGAAATAAACGGGCTTTACATTATAATAAGCTATTATCTAACTAGTTCTTAAAATTCATCAGTTAATCGTTAATTAAATCTATGGTAAACTCCCTTCGACTTGGTTACTGACGAAACATACCCTAACATTTCTATAAACGAAAATAATACAATATCATTGTCTGTCATTGACGAAAAGCCTGTTGTACCTCAATTCGAAGAATAGGCGACTTGAAATCTATTTTCAGCTAATATTTTACGAGAAAATATGAAAAGCCATAAATAAATAATGGAAATGTTATTGATTTTCCTTCACTGCGTAACTGGTAAGACGTTCAGATTTTTCCTTGTTTCGGTAATTTACATGAGGTTTCTCTGATTAAAGATTATGACTGTGTCTTGTCTATCATGCATTTAACTTAATACATAGTTAACCTCTGTAAAGGTTAAGGGGGGGAATATAAAATTGTGGCTGCTTAACAACCTTTTAGGTATAAGCCTCGGATATATATGTCTGTTTCGTGAACATTTCCTAATTGGCAAGTAGTATCATACATGTCTATTGGACTAAGGCATGCCGTTTTCCTTCACGATAAAAGCGAGTAAAGGTTCACATAGAAAGTAAATTAGTGCAACCCCAGGATCGAACTGACGACTTTAGGAAAGGAAGGAATAAAATCATGAAGTGTTCGTAAGTTTTTGTATTTAGATGCTTTATTGTACAATTTTTTTACAAACAACAAAACAAAATTACTGAGGTATCCTGCATTGAAAGTTAACTTACAGCTTCCAATCACGATAAACTTATTTACACCTTACGTGTTTATTAATCATCATTAATTTTTAATGAATTGTCTCTTTTCGTCAAAGCGTGGACACTATTTGAGAGAAAGAGAGAGAAGTCACACGGCGAAAGAGTGCAATTATTGCATAAAAATATCTACAATATAAGGAAAAATAGAAATGTTCGAATGACATTTCTTTAAAACACACGAATGAAAAGATAGTGATCAAAAGTTCCCCTAATTTCAAAGCAGGTTAATTAAAAACAACATACAAAAATCCTCATTAACCTGAAAATTTCCCGCAGCGTACAAGAAAATATACGACGTCAAAATTGAATACAAATCGTCTAATGAAACCGTATTCAACGAATTTTCAATAACTTTGGACAATATAAATAATTATATCGCGAAAGATTTAATTCAATCTGAGCCAAAATTAAATAGAAATATTATTAACACAAATAAGTATAATGAAATATCACCTTATATACAAAGATATCGCAACAACGATGAAATAAAGCACGAATTAGATAACTTTGTAATGCAACGAAAACAATCGCATCTAACCACTGTTGGATTTAATTTTAAAGTACCAAATTCAAACCAAGAATACGCTTTTGTTAAAAATAAAGAAGAGAAGAGGGATATAAAAGGAATGAATAGATTTAAAGATACAAAATACTTAAATGAGAAATTTGCGAAAAAGTATATTCGCGAATTGGAAACCAACAAAATTAGTCAAGAAGTGAATTTAAATATCTTTCAACGTCCAGAAATGGAAGAAGTGTTGAAAAAGCAGAACTTTTTGGTTAATAGATTAATGAATATGTTAAAAGAAGAAAAGAAAACGCTAAGGACAAACTTCAATACTCTGTTAGAGGAAATGGATAAACTGAAGAATGAAAACAGTACTCACAAACAGGTAGGTTCCGTGATCTTACTTTAAACATTCGTTCTGGGTTTACTTTTCTAGTAAACAACTTACGCTTTCAATCGTACTTGCCTATTGAATTATATACTCAAGATGAGGTTGAGATACCTTAACACTTGCTAGTGTAAAGAAAACATCCCAACGAATTCGAACACAAAAATCTACGTGCCATAGTCCTCGAAGGCACCTTCATGTCTATCAATTAAAGACGCAAAATTCTGACAGTCTTTTAACAGAGTAGTTATGATATACCTATTTATAAAACCTAAATTTGACTAATTGCACTACTAAAGTCCGTCTCTTTCGGTCAAATTGTGTTAGTGCCTAGTTGAAAAGAGATCCAATAAGTATTAATATATGGAATAACTAGTAAAATTAGAAAGATAAAAATATATAAATTTATAGTCAGCATATTACCATTATACACAAGATATAGTTGGTTATAGGAAGTGATTCAAGGTTCCATGAAGCCAGCAACAGTTGTAAATATAGATGAGACAATGGTCCGAGAAGCACTCAAAAAAGACCCCTTCGTGAGAAGAGTTTTGCAGATGGGGAAGAGTAAGAGAGACGCTTATAAAAAGGAAGCCAAAATTTTCAATAAAGGATAGATATTTTTGTGTTAAACCAGTAAAACTTATCGATATATAATACTTGAGAAAAGTAAATGATAAACAAACCTTAAGTATCTGTATACATTATTTACACATGTTCCCATCAAACAAGATACCTCAAAATGTACAGAACTGATTTGGATAAAACTGTTGGAATATACATTATAAAGAAAATATGTGCGGGTAATAACGTAAGATCTTACATTTAAGACTTTTGTTTGATTAGATGTAACATACAGACTACTTTTTCTTTAAACAAATTGTTTTAAACACGCATCTCGGAATAATTGAATTCTAGTCACCTACAACACCAGGGAAATAAATAAAAGAAAGTAAATTAGTGGTTTTACTACTAAGAGCATTACAGAAGAATAAGGTAAACAATAAAAATATATATATATTTCAGATAGAACTTAAAATTCATTATTTATTAACACTTCGTTGCAGATAAATAATACAAATGACATAATTAAATAAAAAGGAGGGCAACTGGCGACCTTCTCGCTTTCGAGCGATCTCTTTCTGACCACCACTGTGAGAACAAACAATAATAAATTAGATAAGATAAGCAAGAAGTGCAAAGATACAAAAGAAATATAGTTATAGACACATATAAATTAAAACTTATGAAAACAGTGATCCGATAAAATTTAATAAACTAACAAAAGATGGACACATTAAAAAGAAAAACTCCACATGCATCACGATAATTTTAGATTATTTTCACATTAGTAAACAAGAAAGTAAGGGATACGATGTGGACTGGTAATGTTTGTACAGTAAAAATGTAAAGGAAAATAGCAAAGGAACTAAGCGAATAGGGATTGGAAGTGAACTCCATAGCGTCACTGTAGAGTCCATAAAGGATACACCAAAAGAAGATATGGGATGTAAAAATATATTCACAGCGTAAGTAAAACAACAAATGTTTATCGGTACAATCTTAGATGATTCTTAAAAGATATATCAGCGAGGTCTCCACGGCTGCCTTCCACAACCGAATGGCGCTGAGGTGAAGAGGAAATGGAAAATAAATATACTCAAATTATAACAATAAAAAATCCACACACACACAAGCAGCACAAGTTGCGTAATACAGTCAAAACCGTTTACGACGATTTCGTTTAGAACAACATACCGGTTATATTGACCAAAATTAAAACTCCCGGCTGAATTGTATTGTATTAGGTAGTTAAGAACAACGTCACCGGCTGTTACGACTATCGGTTTTTACGACCAAATAGGAGTAATTCTTTCGATGTCGTAATAACAGATATTGATTGTATATAACAACATTCTTTAAACATTAGTAAGTTATTTTTTATTATTTACTAAACATAACAATAATAGTATTAAGTGCTAAACAGTAAGTAAAAAAATAGAACACAAGAACAGAGAGATTTCCCTTTAATACCGTAAGTAGTTTTATTGGATACTTCCTTATTGTAAAAATCCTTTTTAGTAAATTAGGTTAGACTTAGACTACTTAGTAGTCTTAAGTTAGGCTAGATGGTAATGTTACAAGATGTCTTAGTAAAGACACATGTACAAAATCAGAAAATTACTAACACTTCGTTGCAGTAATATAGAAACACAGCAAAATTAAAATTATTTAAAAAATGCGGGCAACTGCGGCAGAGCTATCTCTTCCAGGCAGCCATCGTGAGAAAAAAATATTGATACGGTGAGCGCAAGAAGAGCACAACAATATAGTTATAATAATGATAATAAAGCTTTATATCATCCACATGCGGCCCTGTCCGGGTGAAGGCCTCCTCCAAATTTGGCTTACCTGCTGATGATGTTCACGCCGGCCGTGGACATGATCAGCTCAGGCTCGCATGTCTATTTAGTTACTTAGTAACTTAGACAAAAGTAATGGAACAAAACAATTAAAACTCATATAAACAGTGAAAGGGACACAAATTAAATCATAATTTACTAATCATACGGATTGCTCAAAAGCAATGTTATTAAGTTCAAGTTGACACTCGTGTGAATTTTCACACCGACAAATTTGAAATGAATATGTTTAGGAAATAATGTGTAGCAATTTCCTTTATTTCTCAGTTGTAACTGTATTGAAATTACAGAGACATTTGTTTTTAAGGCATTTAGCACACGTCTAATACGTTTTTGACATATGACATTTAGTCACTCACTAACATTTAGACTCTAAAGTTAATCTATAGTTAATTTCCTTTATTTTTCAGTTGCGACTCCATTGAAATTAGAGAGACATTTCTACGTGTTTTAAAGCAATTAGCACACGTCAAATAAGTTTTTGACATATGACATTTAGATTCTATAGTTAATCGGTAGTGGTGTGCCTAGTAATAGTGGAGTCATTGCCAGACTGCTGGTTCACACTAAAAATTATCTCCAAACGGCCTCTGCCTGATGGACGTGTACAGCCTTAAGCCTTCTAAAGGACTGCACCCGAAAATTTAACGAGATAATAATATGTTTACTTAAAGTCAAAACATACACTAACATCATGGAATTTAACTTGTACAATGAAATGTAACAATGTAATGTAACTTGTAATATAATGTTAAGAGAGACTTAGCGAGAACACTTTCTTCTGTTAATATCGGTAATCTAATAATGTTTTTTAACCCTGAGAACCAAAGCCTGTCACGCACAGAAGGCTGATCTTGCAAACGCGCAAGCGGGTCTCTTTAAACGAAGTGATAACTGCCGCCCATGACTGACACCGGAGGCTACCGGGTATGTGACATTTCTTAAAAGGCCCTAAGTCGTATCGCAGTGTTCTAGAACGCCAGATGTCGAAATTGAAAGGATGGAAGAATTGCCTTCTACCTCGTCTGTAGATGGAATCCAAGTGTAAATCCGAACAATTCTTCAGAGAACTCCCCATAGTATCGTAAAAGTTACTGAAATAACGGACAAGTTGTTATATTACCTCGAATGTTTCTCGTATTGTCTTCACATTATGTAATTGAAGAAATAAGGTTGCACACTTCTCACGCGTATTATATAATGCCGTTGCCTATATATCCGTATTTAGTTTACTCTAACATCGTATCGTAACAGGTTGCATGCCATGCAGGTTTCCAGACGATGACGATTCTTTCATCGTATGCATGATTTAAATGAAAGAAAAATCAATCGCAGCAGTGGTTCGATCGCAGGACTTCAGACTTCACATTGAATTTGACATACATAATATGACAAGTGTTTGCGTGATACTACACTATGATCACTATGAAATAATCAAGGACTATATATAATATATCAAAGATTATATACAACCCGGTGCAAACGGGCAGGAGGCTCACCAGTTATGGGATACTGCCGCCCAGTCCAACGTCAACAAGCTTCCATTCCCGCTTACGTGGGTCGTGTTAAGTTTTCTCGATTTTTCACCAGGGCGACTTACTTGTGAAGCATGGGGCTGATGTATTGTAACTTACCTACTTAGAAAAGATTGGACACCAAAATGAAACTGGTTTTATAAAAATCTATTAATTGCATAAAAGTTTCATAATATTTTTAGTTAACATTTTGTCATACTTAAATAGCGATATTTTTAAAATAATTAGAAATTCTTGAATCTTCCTTAAATACTTCCAAAAAGTCTCGTTAGACGAAATGAAATAAGTTTTATAGTTTTACGAAACATTTTGCGATTTTCCTTATAACTTAATTATCTGTGCTGTTCTGTTCGCATTAATTCGATCGTAACACGTTCAATGCTTTTCTCGGTAAATACTTTAAAATCAAGATTTTTATTAGACATATGTTATTGTATATATTGAGGTCTTCTATAAAACTGTAGGACATCACTTTGCTCTATTCTCAATAGTTTCCGTAGCTTACGCGATTTAGTAATTTGACCTTTTCGAATCTTCAATCGAAGAATTTTCAAATCTTCTACTTTTCCAGCCGATTCAAAGCAAACAATCAAATCTTTATTATATTGTAAATTGAATCATTTTATAATTTTATTAAATTTACACGTTTCGAGGAGGCATTTACTTATTTATTTATTAACACCTCGTTGCATACAGAAATATAGGCACGGAAGCCTGATCACCTACTTGCCTATTAGATTAACAAATGATCATGAAACAGATACAGAAATCTGAGACCCAGACCTAAAAAAGTGTAACCTAAAAGTTAAAATATAACAATATTTAAAAAAAAAGACACATGAAAAAGAAAAAGTGAATCACGATAATTTTAAACCAGTTTCACATCAGTATGTATTTTAGTACAGCAAAGATTTAAAAGAAGATAGAGAAGGAACTAAGCGAATAGGGACGGGAAGTGAATTCCAAAGCCTCACTACTGAGTCAATACCTTAAAGGATTCGCCAGGAAAGGAAGAGTTATGTGATGGGACTTCAAGGATATAGTTATCAGAAGAGCGTTAACTCCAGCTATGGTCTTCCAAAGATTTGATATCGTTTTGAGATAGGAAGCAGTTTTGTAACTGAACAGGATATATAAGACACACATATACATTTTGTTTTGATATATCAAGTGAATGGCTTGCACTTGTTGAACTTTACATTTTCCTTATACAAAACTTGGCCAGTTAAAATCGAAGCAGAGAGTTTCTTGCCAGTTCTCCTCCGCTCTAAGTTTACTGGTAAATGTACCTTAGACTTAGAAGGATAATTATATTGGACGCTCATAAGTGTAACCAATATGATTGAATAACTTTTGGATTTATCTTGGCTTAGCCTGTAAGGATGAGGCATTTCATTAATAAATTTTGATAACAGAACGTGCTATACTATTTATTATTATTATTGACTTTAGATAAAGATAACTATAATATAGTCCTATTTAAGCCAGCCTAGTTCCGTCCAGAAAGTCCGCGCGTCCGCGCCAATGACAAAGAGATGTTCACAAATATTCCTAATAACGCACTCGCAACTGTCAAAACTGGCTAAAATTCTCTATGGATTACTACTAAGGATCTTATAAATCCCAATCACGAGTTTCTTACATAATTGCAACATTAGCGCTAATGTTGAAAGATATTGAGAATTGGAACTGCTAGATGATATCATTAGGGCTATTTGTTACCAGTTCAAAAAATCAAACAAACTCTCTCAATAAATATTTATAATGTTACATAATATGTTTATCATAATTAACATAATCTATGGTTCAAAGTTCAAATGTCAAAGATTTATGCGAAGAAAGCTATTTTAGTCACTTCCGGTTAAATAATATTGTGAGAAAAAATATACCGTACTTTAATAAAAATCTTTAAAATTTAACTGATATCTATATTATTTCGTAATCTTACTAAAAAATTGTTGTACTAAACATATAGCCAAAGATGGAATACATAATGTATTTAAAAGAAGGAAAAAATTCATAAAAATTCTTAAATATCTACATTTAACTAGGTAACATTTATAGTTATTAATAATGTTTCAAGGTGAAATATACTATGACTACAATAATATATTTTGAACAATAGCATTTTCACCACAACGAAGAATGTATTAAAAAAGACACGATGATTGAAAAGCCGGCAACGCACTCACGAACCGTCTCGCTCTTAAAATATTAAAAACACGAGGGTTGAATGAATAAAGGCCGACAACGCACTAACGAGTCATTTCGCTCTTAAAGTATTAAAAAAAACGATGGTTAAGTGATTAAAGTCGGCAACGCATTCGCGAGTCATCTTGCCCTTAAAATATTTAAAAAAAACACGATGGTTGATTAAATTAGAGCCAGTAACGCATTTGCGAGGCCTCAGTCTCTTAATCCGAACCTTCCAGCTCACTCGCTTCTCGTTTAATTAAATGTTATAGAATTTGTTAATGAATCATTATAAAAACATATAAGTTAATGAGAATTTTGTAGGTTAACAGGAAAAAAATATTTTTTGATAGATTTTTATACGATTCAATATAGTTTTCAAGAGCAATACAACTATTCTATAGTATAATTCTATAACATAACTATAATTTTTGTCACTCTCAAAATAGGTTTCAGTTCCGCAAAATTTCTGCCTAGCAAGCATTCCCTTGAAGTCTGAGAACAGGATAGTTTTCATTGATAAACAAGACTTTATCCAAAATAGTTTGAAATATGCAAACTATTTTTGTTTTTAAACTCAGCAATTTCCTCTACAATTCTGTATTTATTAGCTTAAATTCGGGTTGTCTCTCTCCCTAAAATATGACGAGGGGATCGATGGCTGGTCATGCGTGATACTCGTGAACGGCTGCTACTTGTGGTGACTGGTCTGGTCTTTGAATTCGTGTATGCGGTGATGTTAGTTATTACGACTATGTATTTGCGTGTTGTTCCCTCGAGAATGTAAGTGCGTGCTCCTAATTCAACACGCCTCCTGCTGATAGAGGACAAATCTTTGTTTTTATTTTATTTTATTATTATTAAAACTTGGCGGACAGTTTATTGCCAGTTCTAGTCTTCCGTTCTACGCCTTTTAAGAACTGGCATTTAATGTAATATTAGAAGCATTTCATATGTTATTTTTTAAGTTCATCAGTGTACATTGTGTTTGTTACCTATATGAATAAAATAACACTCCGATATTTTAACACCCTACAGACACATTGCTTAGAGAAGAAACACACTTTTCATTTTACGTCTAAATATTTGTTTTATGCGAAATTCCAATGTTCCAACGTAAATTGTTATCCGCCCACATTCATAAATGTAATTCCTGTAATGTGTGAATAAAATAGCTTCGGACTCTGAATGTTAATTTTTATATGCAATTGGATAGGAGATACAGAAGCGGCAGCTGGCGAATGGAGAAAGAAAGCCATGGTTCTGGAAAAAGCTGGAGGAATCCTTTACCCTTAATGGGTTTCGACGGTACTCAATAACGAGTAATAAGTAAAAGTATATAATATGGTAGCGGAATGGACAAACGTTGTTCTGTACACACGTCCTACATACAAAAAAATGTGTGCGTGTACTAGTGTACATACGTAAGAAGTGAAACTTTTTTATGACCTTATTTTTCGAAAAATATATATGCAGTTTTACAGAAATTGGTTAAATAAAGTTAAATTAGATAAAGCTTTTATTATCACAGACATAAATAAAAATAATACAAATTATTTCATTTTACCTTATAACTACTAAGATTATTACAGAATTTAATTAATTGTAATGGAATTACTACTAGCATTGTTATCGTTATTATATATTTTTGTTATTAATGGCTTCGAATATCTTCGTATCAACCGTGGTAGGGTCACGGATCACTTCTATTTTCCATCCTACGATTCCAAGAGTACTCCCAAGTTAAAGCAAAAACTAGTATTTTTGACTTTTTAATTTATTATTTTATATAAGAAACTCAACCGTCCAACCGCTAAGCTAAATTAGTTAAAAAATACTAAAATCCTCTCTCCTAACAATTTTTATTTGCTAGTGCAAAAGCTATAACTATCAGAATGCGGCTAAAATAATAAACATACGCAGACAATGCAAAATTATGTTAATTTTCTTTAAAGATTTTCGACGATTTTCCACACGCCGCAATTCATGTGTGGAAATCTAATTAGACCGTGAAAATTGTTTGACGGAACACGTATTTGTATGTTTATGCAAATGTACATCGTTATACAGATTTATGAAATATGAGGTATTTCCGATACGACGAAAGAGCATTGCTTTTATGGCAACACACCCGTAAGCCTAGAAGCTTTACGAAAGCAGGGATTATCACTTGCAAAGCAAACCGCCTTCAGGTTTATTTTATTTACAAAAGTTTGCCAACGCTCGGCTCACTGATACATTGATATTTATAATAAAAATAGCCTTTTCAGATACTTTTAAACTTAAACACGTTATACTATATCATTCATTTTAGCTTAGTATACCGTTTTTTGTCAAAGGTCTCCTGCACTCCCACATGCACTATGCCACTCTTTGCCCCGTACCTGCTGCTTCCTTAATTCGGTATTTTGGTCTATCCACTTTCTTAATTGTCTTACTATTTTCGTTTATTCAAAATTCAAAATCATTTATTCTTATAGGTAAGACAATGTACACTTATGAACGTCAAAGAAGAAATACATAATAAAAGCTTGTACATTTACAGGCAGTTCTCAAATCTAGGGCGTAGAACGGAAGGGAAGAACTAGCCATAACCTCTCCGCCACTCTTTTTAATCGCCAAGTTTTTTTGTTTTATTTACTTATTAAATTAAATTATTTATATTAACCTACGTAGTAATAATAAATGAATTTAAAAACTTCGGTTCCTTCTTCCTTTGGAAATGTTGCCTAAGTAAGTTTAGGCAACATTTCCTCGCTGTATTACGTTTTTTAATTACATTGCGATATAATTATTGTATTAAATAAAAATCGTGTCTGCTATGACCTTATTTTTCGAAAAATGATCTATTATATGCAACTTTACAGAAATCGGTTAAATAAAGTTAAATTAGATAAAGTTTAACAAAAGGCTTTTATCATCATAGACATGATACAAATAATACAATTATTTCATTTTACCTTATTACTACGAAGATTATTACAGAATTTCATTAATTGTAATATAATTATTACTAGCATTGTTATCATTATTATGTATATTTGTTATGTCTTCGAATCTCTTCGTATCAAAGGTGGTAGGGACAAGAAAAAGATGGAACGGAAAAATGTGACGGTAAATTTTTTTCAAACGCCGATAAACAAGTTTCACTTCAACAATTGTAACAAATATGAAAAACAGCATACTAATGTTTTAAAAATGTTAAAATATAGTCTAATGCTATTTCAATTAGTTCACGTCGAAACATAAATTAATTTTATAAACGAGGGCGGAATTTCCTTGTATAATATTCTCTTATATCGCTATTGGCCTGAAGGCATTGACAGCTCGGAGCTGTTTGTAGAGAATACCTCTGCCTCGCCGAACGTTGGGATTTCCCAGGACAAGGGCGTCTCCTGGGAGACTCGGACCTCGTCTTTGTCATGCCATCTATATTTTCCGGAATCTTACTGGAGTAAACTAAATAAAACTCACACAATTTGGTAAATAATCGCCAATAAATAAGTCAACGTCACCAAAATAATCAAAAAGATTGCTGGAGCCCACAACATAGGCTCCACCAACACGTGTGTATTCAACTTCTTGACACTACGGGCCTGTGTGAAGTCAGAAGATTGACAAGGACGAAACCATTCCAATTAGTGTAAGTGCACGTGAGTCTTAAGTGCTAAATAGTGGTAAGTGGAAAAAATAGTACACAAGAACAGTGTGAGACTGTTACATACTATTTAGTAAGGTTTTAAATTATTAAAAAAAACCGCCATCTAATGGGATTTAAGCCGTGCGTGGCTAAGGCAAAAAGGTAGTAAATAGCGGCACGACAGTTGGCATTGACCCTGGAAAGGCAATTATTTCCGGACTTAGCAAATCGATAGAAACGTAGCGTTTCTCGTTTTCTATAAATAAATTTTGCATTTTAAATGTATAAAGCCGTTTGGCGTTGTTTAATTTTTTTTATAATCAATAATAGGAGTGCGGCGTTTGGTATGGGATGCTAATTACTACTACATAGACAAGCGAAAAAGGCCGCAGAGCAGGCGAAAAATAGGATATATATATATATATGAGCCTGTCGTCCAACTTAGATTTTGTTCCTATTGGAGTTGAGACTTGGGCCGGGGGGTTCAAGTGCACAGACGCTAATTAAAGATTTAAGTTAACGCCTGGTAGATAGTACCGGTGACCGCAGAGCTGGTGCATTCCTCGCTCAACGAATAAGTATCGCAATACAGCGAGGAAATGCTGCCAGCGTTAAAGGTACACTACCAAGGGATCAAACTTTTAAAATTAATTTTAATTTCCTTTTTATTTATTTTAAGAAAATTGTAATGACTGTATATTTGTTTATTATGTCAGATTGATAAATAAAAGTTAATTTATATTGTTTGATAATATATGAAAGGAGAAGAGTTGGCCTTTCTACATATTTCACACTCGCTTGTAAAAAAAAACATCGCGAGGAAACTGGCCATAGACCCAACAAGTCGACGGCGTGTGTCAGGCATACTTGTCTATTAAATGCATGAAATGATCACGAAACGGACACAACATACAGCCTAGACCCCGACAACATGCTGGTGGTAACAGAGGGAAGGCTGGACTGTCGCTATATTGGTGAATACAATATTAAGGACAATATTTAACACAAAATTAACGATATGGAATTATAATTGTTTGCTTAAATAAATAAATTATTATTGTACAACTTGTACGCCAGTGGTTTATTAAAGTGAAACTTGTTTATCGGCGTTAGAAAAAAAATTACCGTCACATTTTTCCGTTACGCGCTATCTTTTTCTTGTCCCTACCACGGTTGATTCGAAGCCATTAATAAAAAAAATATATAATAACGATAACAATGAAAGTAATAATTCTATTACAATTAATGAAATTCTGTAATAATCTTAGTAGTAATTAAGTAAAATAAAATAATTGTATTATTTGTATTCATGATAAAAGCCTTTTATTAAACTTTATCTTGTTTAACCGATTTCTGTAAAGTTGCATATAGTAGATCATTTTTCGAAAAATAAGGTCATAAAGAAGTTTCACTTCTTACGTATGTACTAGTACACGCACACATTTTAGAATCTATGGCTGCAGATATATTTTTATCTCTGTTATGTCAGTTAATTTGTTTACTATGTCTTATAACCTATAAACTTGAATTGAATTATTTTAATTATCCAATAAATAGTGTGAACAATATAACGAACTGTTTGCATTTCACTTTCTTTCTATATATTTTTAGCAGACACGATTTTTTAAATACAATAATTATATCGAAATGTAATAAAAAAATCATAATACAGCAAGGAAATATTGCCTACACTTGCTTAGGCAACATTTCCGAAGGAAGAAGGAACCGAAGTTTTTAAATTCATTTATTATTACTACGTAGGTTAATGTAAATAATTTAATTTAATAAGTAAATAAAACAAAAAAAACTTGGCGATTAAAAAGAGTGGCGGAGAGGTTATGGCTAGTTCTTCCCTTCCGTTCTACGCCCTAGATTTGAGAACTGCCTGTAAATGTACAAGCTTTTATTATGTATTTCTTCTTTGACGTTCATAAGTGTACATTGTCTTACCTATAAGAATAAATGATTTTGAATTTTGAATAAACGAAAATAGTAAGACAATTAAGAAAGTGGATAGACCAAAATACCGAATTAAGGAAGCAGCAGGTACGGGGCAAAGAGTGGCATAGTGCATGTGGGAGTGCAGGAGACCTTTGACAAAAAACGGTATACTAAGCTAAAATGAATGATATAGTATAACGTGTTTAAGTTTAAAAGTATCTGAAAAGGCTATTTTTATTATAAATATCAATGTATCAGTGAGCCGAGCGTTGGCAAACTTTTGTAAATAAAATAAACCTGAAGGCGGTTTGCTTTGCAAGTGATAATCCCTGCTTTCGTAAAGCTTCTAGGCTTACGGGTGTGTTGCCATAAAAGCAATGCTCTTTCGTCGTATCGGAAATACCTCATATTTCATAACAATTTTCACGGTCTAATTAGATTTCCACACCTGAATTGCGGCGTGTGGAAAATCGTCGAAAATCTTTAAAGAAAATTAACATAATTTTGATAGTTATAACTTTTGCACTAGAAACCAAAAATTGTTATGAGATGTTTCCCCAAGTTTCCATTGATTCTGTACACATTTTTATTCTTACACCCTGGGTAACCCTGCCCTCCCCCACTTGACTATCTGCTGTCGATGCCCTTGCATCCTACGTAGCAGAACCTTATTTACCTGTATTTGTCCTTAAAAGCCTGGAAGAGATTACTCGGTAAAGATAAAGTATGAATAGCCCTGCATGATATATTATTTAAACACCAGATTTTAAGTTTAACCACCCATTAACGACGATAAACAAGGGTTGCGGAGAGTTTCTTGCCAGTTCTTCTTGCCTGCTACGCCCTTGACTAGTACTGGTAATAATTGTAAATTTAGAATCAATTTAACAGCTTTTCAGTTGTCGTTCATATTTGTTTACCTATATAAATAAAGTTAGTTTGAGTTTGAACACTCGGCCGCCTTTCTCAGAATTGGTACGATATTCAGTTATCTAGAATTTCAATTTAATAAGTTTATTTAAATGAATTTTTAAGTTTATGATTGACATTCTTAAAGGAATTTTTAATATATCCAGCCATTTCAAGCGTTTAATAACTTTGTAATCTCAAATTCCTGACAAGATGAAGTTGATGCCGGTATTAAAGTGAATTTTAATTTATTAAATGTCAATCAAACTGATAACAATTTACTTTATTAACTAACTAGCTTATTCTGACTTCGCTCGGCTAGCCTTTTTACTAATATTCTGGGTGATATTGGGATATTCTAATATATCGTCTTTATAATATTGGTATTGATAAGACAGTGTGATAGACTTATTAATTGATTGGAATTAAATGGACAAAAATCCCAATTACAATAATTATTATCTTATCTAACCACTACTTATTTGAATATTTAACATACATAATAAAATAATATCAATCATCATATCAAATAATATCAAATCAATGGCACTACAACCTTTTTAGGCCTTGGCCTCAGATTTCTGTATCTGTTTCATGATCATTTGTTAAACTAATAAGCAAGTAGGTGATCAGCCTTCTGTGCCTGACGCCGTCGACTTTTTGGGTTTAAGGCAAGCCCGGTTTCTTCACGATGTTTTCCTTCACCGTTCGAGCTAATATTAAATGCGCACATAGAAATAAAATCCATTGGTGCACAGCCGGGGATCGAACCTACAACCTCAGGGATGAGAGATGCACGATAAAGCCACTAGGCCAACACTGCTCTATAATAAAATAACAACGAATAAATATACAGTCAATAAATCAACATCAAACTGAAACCGAGCGACAGGGTAGGAAAATTAATTATATTTTTTAATGTAATTTATTGTTTTGGTGTTATTTGCCAATGTTACATAGTAAGTAACAACACGGCCGAATTAAGCTGGATTCTCTGGTAAACCAGCTCTATCACAACAACAAACTAGCCAATTCGCCAAAGATCCACAGAACTCTGCCAGCTGTACACCCAGAAGTGATAATGCGACTTCTAAGCCTCAACAGAATAATGATAGGAACAATTACGGTCCAGTGTCTCCCTAATCGACCCTTTCGCAGGGGCTGTTTCAGCGCCGAGGAATCAGTCACCTACGTAGTCCTGGAATGCGTGGCTGTGGCTTCCCAACCGAAATCCTAGGAGCAGTAATGTCGCTCCGTCAAGCCTTCGAAGTGCCCAGAAAACATGAGCGTCTGGCGGGGGCTAGGCTTAGTTAGCCAGGATTAACGCACAACAGAAGAAATTCCAGTGCGGAAACCGAATTCACACAACATACAAGGGTTTTCGTCCGTTCTACGCCCTTGATGAGAAAGTAAATATAAGAAGCACTTTTGATAGTAGGCCGTTCGTAAAAAGAAATAGGGATGTTGTCGTGAGTCAGACCGCAAGGACTGACTACGCCAGAAGCAATATGCAAGCAGACTATATCTATAATAAATGAAATAGACTGCTTAACATCTACCCGCTTACCGTCTACAATCTAAAAATACGACTAAAGGACTGGCTTATGAACACACCCACGCAATGTTAAAGCTGGTTTTGAGACCTAGTATGTAGTTACAAAAAAACAAAAATAAATAATATATAATTTAAGGAATATATAATTAACTTTGTTATGTAAGAGCTGGAAACCCTGACACAGGTATTTTTTAATCAATAAACACATATTTATTTACTTTTTATTTTGGGAGAAGAACTGGACCTTCTCTCCCGGGAGAAGATTCAAGCTCATCTTTAGAAGTATCACGGACATGTTGCCAAATCTCTATTGTAATAAAACCATAATCCTCCTTCAATCAGCCTGATAAAACATAGTATGAAGAAACTGACCTTTCATAGTTTCTCAGTATTGTTGATAATTTCTTTTAGCACTTTTGCAACGCGGCCTTGGGCAATCTGGACCGCAACGCAAGGTCATAGCTTCTGCGTCATTGTAACTACTATAAGGCTTTAACCTCATAGCAGAAATATTGGTATTTCCATGTATACATTTACAATTATTTCCAACATACAGTATTTATAATATTCTTAACAAAAATATAATAGTAATAATGATAATTGATAAATAGAAAATTTTAAACTACTTTAAAAGTTTGGTCTTTCAATTTTAATAAGCGCATTTGCACTTGAGTTCCACGGCCTAAGAGTCTCCACTTCAAAGGGAACAAAATTTGAGGAAAACCTATATTTGAGCTTTTAATTTTTCTCTTGTTTATTAGCTCAAAATATCAATTTTATTTATTAAAGTCTGAATACTCTTTAAATTTAAGAAAAATACTTTTTGAACGGACTGAAGCTGTGTATTATTATTAAAAACTTATAATTATAAACTTATTTTTAATTGTGTAAAAGCTATGTTAACAAAATACAATACTCTTTAAATTTGTTTTTAACATAAATTCCTTTATGTATTAAACAATACGTATTTACTAATGTAATGTATTTAATGGAATTATTTTATCACTAACACACACATATACAGTATTTACAATATTCTTGATCTATACAATGAGAATAATTAGAGAATTCAAACAAATTTAAAAAGCTTGGTCCCTGTGGCGTTGTGTAAATGATGACATACCTCGCTGTATTGCGATACCTATTTCTTTATGCCTTTTTAAATTTGTTTCAATTTTTCTAAGTATTTTAATTATTATTTTTTTATTAATTATTCTGGAGGAAGGTGACCAGTCATAGTCAACGATTTCGTTAGACAATCTTGTCTATTCTTTGCATGTTCTATAAAAAAATCGTAATTTAATTGTAAAGATACGGAATTCCACGAATTTCATATTAAATCTCAAAAATATCGTAAGCAAAGTTTTCACTCGTGGTCATGCACAACAAAGGTCACTGACCGAACCAGTTAAGGGTGATGCAATTCGATTATTTGCATATAATACGTTCAAACTGGTTTCTAGAGACTTTTATAATATATCATTCAAGCTGTTTATATATGACTATCTCATAAAGAAGATTGAGCACTGCCGAGAAACATACACACTCCAAAAGATTCCCAATTCCCAAGCAGGCATTTGATGGAACCCGAAAAAAAGCCGAAGCGTGACAGTCCCGGATGGTTTACCCGGTAACTGTACAGTTGCAGATGAAGCAAAGAAATGCGGAGACTTGAGGTGACGAGACCCATATAGGGGTTATATATAAACTTTTTAATTAACGAGTTAGCACGAACATACGATACACGAGTCGAGACGTGCATGTCAGTTTTGTAAAGGTAACGAAAGTTATTGAAAAATGCCTAAAAATTGCGGCACAAACCGATATTGGTCATATATATTACGTTACCACAATAGTAGTTGGAATAAAAACAACTAAGCAATCTGCTGCTACTAGAATGTTCTTCCATAACTGTCTAGAGCGAACTAGAGAAGATCTCCAGCCAAGGTAGTGCGTTGTTAAGACTCATTAACGCCGCACAATGTACTCAGTTGTTTATAATTTTGCTATGTACAAGCGAACCATAGTCCGAGTGGAGCCCCTATATTCTGTAAACTCGGCATACATAGCGCTTTGTCACTCTTCATACCCATAAACGTGTTCCTCCATTAAAACTATGTCACATCCACTGAAATACAATAAAGGAAATGTCAACAATTCATGTCCTTGTTAACACAGTCGCTTGTTTAACCCGGGATAATATAAACGAAAGATCGTGATCGCCATCGTTTCGTGTCGTGTTTCGTCTTTAGCGTTACACTCTTACACTCAGCTACTTTTGATGGTCCCGTGAATAGAATATCTCTTACAACCCAAACTTCGTAATATAGTAAAAACATATTATCATTACGTTAAACATTTGAACGACCATAGGATATCTACAAATCCGATAAGACAGACAAGATCAGGGCTTTTAACTCAAGTTTAAAAAATATATATATTATTATTCTTTTCTTTGTGTATTTATTAGTTTGCGAGCGTTGGCAAGCCTTTGTAAATAAATAAAATACCAATAGTTCACAGACAATAGAACAGCAATTAGCGTGCAACGATAAAAAACGTTCAATTAGCCGTGTGAAGTCGTACCAGAACAACGAAGAATGTCTTAGCTGCACGCGACTTAAAGTGTTAAAATAACAACATATAAACACATATGTATAATAATTTTTCGCATCACAAGTTAGGTAGGTTAGTTTTTTTTACATTTAAGACGGTTTGATTACCAGACGAGGCAAGTAGTTAAGAAAATCTTTGAATGCAGAATTACTAACTTTAAAAAGTCACAAAGTATTTTTTCAGTACCCTATTTACGATATTTAAGGTACTTCATGTTCCATAACTTTGGGACGTATATATATATTAGTTAATAATTATAAGCGCAAATTAAATATCAGTAATCGCACACTCATAAATTGTAATTTAACATTCTCGTTTCCGATAGTGTCCAATAACATAAGTGACTAAGTCACGTACTCTTCAATATGTCAAATTAGGTATTTGCTAATCGCGCGCAACCTCTCTACCCCTAATGTTATCTTAGTTATAAGCTCACGCTTTAAACAATTAGAGCCAACTTCAAACAAAGAGTTTAACTTGAACATCTCCATACAAAAACTGCCACCATACTTAATTCTTGATTCGACAAATTTATCAAACATACTTCTATACATATATATTTATAAACTGATCAATCAAAATATGTTATTTTTACACTAAAATTTGTAGTTAATCATTAACTACTAAAGACAAGAGGCTTAGATCTTTATTACACACGCACTGCGGTTATTCAAACTTTAATTTCCGGTAAAACAATAACTATCTTCCAATCTGATAATTGTGTCTATCGGGAGGTGAATTGATATCAAACAAGTGTTTGCAAAATTTCAATTTAAGAGTTCTAACGACTTCCTGTTGCATACTTCCGGTCAGACATTATAGCATAAACACGGAAGATTTTCTTAAGGTCTTTTGCTTTGAATATAAATATTATTTATAATATATATTCGCGTTTTATAATTTAGTGTTTACTTCTCAATGTTATTAAATAAATTCTTGAATAGATACACTAAGAACGATATCGCAATTTTTCTAGTAACTAGGAGACTAACGATTCTTTAGACACTTTGTTACCACTCCGATCCACCACCACCACTCCATTTTTTTGGACTTGTAACACTCAGTGGTCCAGAAAGTTTACAAATCCTACAAGGCCTAGTATGAGTTCCACCACCCGCAAAGGCTTGCCGAAGACAGGGGAGAGTGAAGAAAGCTGTGCGCCGCGAATACTTTCAGAAATGAAGAGCGAAGCCTAAAAATTCTCTACAATTTGATATCAGAAAACACAACGATGTCATTATGAAGTAGGTTGTACAGGTCTTAAAGTTATATCATCGTGGGGTAGCAAGCTCGCACTAAGTATGACTCTCGTATGTCAAAAACGTTTGATGCATAAGACCCCTACATAGCCTATCAGGCAGATCGAGAAGCGAGAAGCCAGACAACTAAGGGGCTTTATTTGCTTAAAAGGCTTGGCGCCTCCACGCCGGGCCTGGGCGACAGTTACTCGCTCGCAGAGCCCCCTGTCCGGCGGGACACACGTCTTGTCTTTATCTTAGTGACTTATTTAACAAGTTTATGGCAGAACTCTCTATAGATACAAAATTCTCGTGTCACAATGTACGTTCCCATACTCATCCGAAACGGCTAGACCGATTCTTATGAATGTCTTTATGCATATTCAGTATATCTGAAAATTGGTTAGGTACTATCTATATTTCAAATCCCTAAGTGATAATGAGTGTCCACCCCTAATTTTATGAATTATCATACAAAAATACATACAACCCAAAAATCTTACCCCTCTACTATTAAGCCCTATATTTTTATTGTTCATTAATAACGTATGACTTGAACTCTGAGGTTTATATAGAGAACTATTCACAGAAAAACCCAAAAATTTTCATTCCGTAAAACTCGAACAGTCTCTGCTACCCGCATAGCAATGTTCATGTTGGTATGTACTAAAAAGGTAGGCTAATTAAAATCACATTAAGGAGAAAAGAAGTTCGCGGAGGTAGCTAGTAATACATAATATTAGATTTTGATGTAAGACAATCAATATCTGACGGGCTCAAATGTCCATGCAAGAGTTTTTTTTACATTTTAGAAAATTGATAGCCGCAACTTCATATTTTTCTTTTTATAATGTAGGCTTCGTAACTCAATAGGTCTGTCTGTATAACACTCCCTCCTAGTAAATACCATTTAGCATGGGCTCCCTTGCTATTAATGTATTTACCATAATCAGTAACATAATCAACAGCTATGATGTAAATAACACTAATTAAATTTTTTGGTATTATTAAGCTTCACACTCTTGCATTTCTTCATTTATTACTATTGGGTTGCTTGTAAGAGATCACTTATCGGTAAAGTCAATCATTGCTATTTTTTCAATGTATATAAATCAATTGATTAATAACATAACAACCATAGATAAACATATATAAGTTCATAATAAACAATCGGTCTTAAAAAAATCAACTGTGTCCCATTGACATTTGACATCTTCATCAATATAATGACAGCTGTCATTTCGCGCGGCAACGGAATAGATTTATATCCGAAAGCTTAAGCCAACAGTACGGTTCCGCACTTTCACTAATATTATGTAATTCAACCGCTATAGAACACGATTGGAATTATTTTATGGACCTAAGCGAGATTAAAAAAGGTGGAAGAAATACAAGCGGTAGAACAGAGAAAGAAAGCAATAGAAAGAATCAGTTGGAAAAAGGCTTACCCGTAAAGGGGTTCCAATAGACGGTTGTGGTAGCTAGTATATATAGGTTGATAAAATAAAAATAATGTATAAAAAGTCGTCTGTATATTATATTTTTTTTGTCATGATTGGAAACGGCTTCATTATTATTATTAAAATTAAAAAAAACTGTTATGGTGATTCATAATAGAATCATCATTAACAGTTTTTTGTTAATTTTGTAGTTAATTTATTTCCTGTACTATTATCTAATTATCCTATGTATTACTAAACACCTTTTTTAGTAATTATGTATTAGTAACCTTCCCCGGTAAAGGCCACCTCCAAGGCTCGCCATCTTTCTCTACCCCTATTTGGAACCCGCGATTTTGTCAATGTCATCATGCCATCAAACCTCTGTAGCGTATGCCTGGTGGGACTCTTCCCTGTCATTGTTTTCGTCCACCTTTGAGGCGCGCCGTATGATCCACCTTCCACTTCCACACCACTTCCACTTAATTTTTTTGCATGGCTAAGAGCATCAACTGCTTTCGTCACCGATCTTTTTTTGTGTCGTATCTTGTGTACCTTTTTAATGTTTAGCATACTCCATCAACTGTATAGAAGTAAAAGTCACGAAAACACGTAAAATTCTGAAATCGTTAAATCCAAATTAAGGACTTCGAACCAGGTGGAATCCCGTCACACGTGTAATGATGTTCTCTCGCTGCCGTTAACATTTGTTTACAATAAATCTTTATCATTCGGTGATTCCCCGTGTACAGAATAAGCAATGTAATACCAGTGCATAAATCCAGAGACAAATGTAACGTATGCAACTACGTGTATTTAAAATACTTTTGCTGAAGTATTTGAACACGTCATATACAATAAATGTAATAAACCCATAATTACTGGAACAGCAGGAGCAGTTGGCCTAGTGGCTTCAGCATGCGACTCTCATCACTGAGTTCGTAGGTTCGATCCCAATGGGCTTTCTTTCTATGTGCATTTAACATTCGCTCGAACATTGAAGGAAGATATCGTGAGGAAACCGGATTGCCTTAGAGCTAAAAAGTCGACGGCGTACGTCAGGCACAGAAGGCTGATCACCTACTTGCCTATTAGTTTAACAAATGATCATGAAACAGATACAGAAATCTGCGACCCAGACCTAAAAAGGTTGTAGCGCCATTGATATATTTTTTTTATATTTTTTATTATTGGAAAAGCATGGGTTTCATGAGGGTTAAGTTATTTATTAACACTTCGTTGCACATAATATATAAAGTGAATATAATTAAATTAAAAGGATGGCAACTGGCGGCCTTATCGCTTTCGAGCGATCTTTTCCAGGCAACCACTGTGAGAAAAAATTATTAAATTGGATAAGATAGGCAAAAATACATATTACACATAGTTGTTGAGACAAAACTAAATATGAACAAAAAAAACAAAATAAACTAAAAAAAAGGATAGCTTGCATGTGTGTTATAACGCACTGACACGGCTTGTAAATAACACTCATGCCTACGCTCCACTTTTTAACATTATGTTAATTACGAATTCAGATGGGTTCAAAAGCTTTCACTGTTACGATCAGTTACGTCTACATTAGTATGCGTGTTAAGTCAGGCCGCAGGTGTTTTGTAATCGGCGCATGAGTTGACGATAATGTACAGTACAGTACCAGTATACGAAACAGTAAACATAAGTCAATTAAGTACATTAATAAAGGAAACTGAAATTAAACTTTAAACAAAGTATAACTGAATATTTAAAAAGAAAATGTGCGTATACTAGTGTACACACGTAACAAATGACACTTCTTTAAGAACTTATTTTTCGAAAAATGATCTATATCATATGCAACTTTACAGAAATTGGTTAAATTAAGTTAAATTAAATAAAGTTAAATAAAAGGCTTCTATTAACATAGACATGAATACAAATCATACAATTATTTCATTTTACCTAACTACTAAGATTATTACAGAATTTCATTAATTGTAATAGAATTATTACTATCATTGTTATCGTTATTATATATTTTTGTTATTAATGGCATCGTATATTTTCTAATCAATCGTGGTAGGGGCAAGAAAATATTACGCGTAACAGAAAAATGTGACGCGTAACGGAAAAATGTGACGCGTAATCGAAAAATATGACGGTATTTTTTTCCAACGCCGATAAAGAAGTTTCATAAAAAAGGAAATTGTTACTAATACTAAAAAAAGTTATAGTCCTCCAGCTTCTTCAAATATTTCCTCACGCCCTCTTTGAGGTGGAAAATGTCTTCATAAATTGTTTTGCAGTAAGCTAAAACCCGATAACCCGCATTACCTCGTCGCTTTACAACCAAGCATTTTTAAGGCAGTTTCTGCCGCGCACCATGCTACGTGAAACCAGCTACTGCCTGCCGGTCTTGCAGCACACTTGTCCATGAGCGACGGTATCACTAATCAGGTGAGCCGTTGGCCCCTGTTCTATAAAAAAACGTACACTCCAATGCCAGAGGTCTCGCTATTTGCCGGCCGTTTAAAAATTGGTACGCTCTTTTCTTGAAGCACCCTGAGTCGAACTGGTTCGGCAATACTTCAGGGGACAGCTGGTTCCTTAGCGCCCATGGGCCGTATCACTTAACATCAGACGAGCCTCCTGTTTGCCCTGAGTTCTAAAAAAATAATTTAAAAATTGTGGGATTGTTGTTGCTAACATAAAGATCAGTTAACTTGAACCGAGTTCTATTTGACATTTCAAATGGCCTCGAAGCTTGCATAATACGATTGTGGTCCTAGATATTCTAAAGCACACTGATGTCCTATACTTTATTTATACGAGCTGTACGGTTTCACTCTTCAATAAAATATATTCATACAAACTTAGTGTAACAAAGATAGAACCTTGCGTAAGTAAGTTTTTGTTTTTGACCGATAAATGAATAATCAGACGTTTTAAAAGATTCTAGTAATGTTCCTACGAAGCAATTATGTTAATGAAAAATTAGACTGTGTTATTGAAAATAAAGATTAAAGTTATGCATACAGTGTATTAAAAGCTAAAAATAAATCAGTAAATCACACTGGGATCTATCCAGGGCATTGATTAAGTAGTCTTTCTTTTAAGACAGTATTTTGAGTGTTTTATTAAAGTAACAGTATTTTAAGAAAAAAAAGAAAAAATTGAGGATTTGAGCCCACCAAAGACAAATGGAAAAATTTGGAGCCTTCACTCCGCTGGACGTCGAGTACTAGTGAAAACATAAATGTCATAGACTTAGTATAATTATAGTGTTTGTATAGAACAGGAGGCTAACCTGATAAGTGATTCCGCCGCCCATGGACACCCACATGGCCAGAGGACTCGTGCCTTGCTGGCCTTTTCAGAATTGGTTCGGAAATAATCCAGTGTAATCTACGTGTTTACGAACACAAATTACGCGCAACTATCCGTTATCCGTAAAATATATCTATTATTAATGCTTTAACAACTCGTAACGAATATCTAATTAATGCAATTCGTTACAGTATATTTATTTAGATTAAAAATTTAATCTGCTTAGCGATGCAACTAATTGAATTACGCAATTTGAACGCATTTTATTTACAATTTTATCTCCGGTTATTCGTTTTATGGGTTTACCCTTACTCAGAAACAATACAAATTTCATAAATATCAGGACATTCGTTTTTGATATACTAGGTGTAGTAGATTAACTATTTCCCGTGGGCTACTATACAACAAACTACATCGCCCCAGGATTTTTTCTATATAACAGCGGGCCAATGGAAGGCCCATACACTCACACGACCAGAGAGCTCGTGCCTTGCTGGCATTTTAAGAATTGCTACGCTCTTTCCTTCAAGGACCCTAAGTAGATAGGTTCAGAAATACTTCAGCAGCTGATTCCATATAGTGGTGGCGATTACCTTAAAGAAGGCCGTACTTGGTTGGAATTTCTTCCGATAATAAAAGACAGCTGCAGGCATCAATCCGAACAACTCCTCAACACCGCAATCGTGCTGCAATGCGACATACTCCAGATGCTGTTATAGCCCAAATTAATTCTCAGCATAGATGGCTCATAACATCATGATGTCAGACAGAGCTGGTTTATATACCATAAACGTAATTGTTTTATTTATAATATACACCTCTACCGCATTCTTATCATAGTTATGTTAATGACATAAGATCGCAAAGAATTTATTCATTAGGTACAAAAGTAAATGGCATTAAAAAAATGCGCTAAAAAATAACAATATTTATTTTATTACAACCAAGTATGAATGAGGGCAGTAATGGCCTAGTGGTTTCAGCGTGCGACTCTCATCCCTGAGGCCGTAGGTTCGTAGGTGCTCCAATGGACTTTCTTTGTGCGCATTTTTCATTCGCTCGAACGGAGAAATACATCGTAAGGAATTGCCAATTGCCTTAGATCCAAAAACTCTGCACGTGTTGCTAATGACCTACGCCTATTACAGTGACAACTCATCATGAAACTTATTGAAATCTGAGGCCAAGAGTGTCTTTTTATATACGAATGAGCATTATATTATGCTATGTTTGTAGTCAGTTCTGCTTCCGAAGAGAATTAATGATTATCATTTTCCTCTGACTGTGTGAGTGCAGATGTGTTCGCAAGTGGCTTTTAGTAATAGACAAGTATTACTAACGAAACACAAACACAGAAATACACGTAATAAAATATATTTTAATAATTGTTATTTATAATCTTTATTTTTCTGTAAATAATTAAATAAAACAGACCGTAAAGATGTCAAAGTAACAATAATTGTTTATTGTTTCACGTTTCTCGTGTTGAAAATAAATACTTTTTAATTAGTTTTTTACTTAACACGCAATTATGACTAAAGTATATTATGTATTCGGATATTATGACAATGTTGTTATAATCACGCTCTGCTAGACTCTTTTCCAATTTAATTTTGTTCCTTTTGGAATAATGACTCTTGAACTGTGGCGTTCAAGTGCACAGCCACTACCTAAACTTAGGTTAACGCTTGGTAGATAGTCCAGGTCATCCCAGAACTGGTGGTACTTTCAATGAATAAGTATCGCAATACAGCAAGGAAATGCCACGCTATTAAGGGCCACAAGGACCAAACTTTTAAAAATTGTTTTAATTTTCTATTTATAAATTTTAATTATTATTATTATACTAGCGGACCCGACAGACGTCATGTCTTAACTATGAATATTAATTTCGAATTGTTATAATTACTTAACTAAAAATGCTTTATGATATACAACATTCTTTGTATGTTTTTCTGGCGCCTATATAAATAGTTTTGGTATTCCGACACGGGAACAGGCGACATATAACTGGCCAAACATTGATTTTCAAGATTAATGCCACAAACAATTAGCTACTGTAATTATTTTATACGTATTTTATTAATATAATAACTCCGATCGAAGCATTTGTTTTAAACGATATTAATTTTTCTTACATCTTCATTGACGATATTTGCAGCACGCATTCTTTCAGTCAATGTTATGTCAAACGCCATAAGGTCACATGAAAAAAGTTTGAATAGTGCTATGCACTGAAAAAAAAAATTCTATCATAACAAAAGTCATGATTACTTAATATGGTGGTTAAGTATTTTTATATTTTCTAATTTTCCGCGCAATTTTCTTAATTCTTTCATAAGAACCTTCTACTGACAATAACAAACACAACAAAAATTTTTAGCGAAATCGGTCCAGACGTTCACGCGTGATGAGGTGATCAAGGGAAATAGGGATTCATTTTTATATACATAGATTACTATGTAAGTATGTGTGGAAATAAATATCTTAAACATTACCTAAACAACTACTGTTCGACATTGACAGTTCCCATTAAAATAATAATACACATTAAATATATATATATATATATTTTTTTTTTTTTTAATTTACGTATTCACTTTTCCCGAAGAGGTAGACAGAGACGTACCTCCACTTGCCACCTCCTCTCTCGCTTCATCCAACAACAACTTCTTAACCACTGGCCGCTCAAGGCCAAACTAAGCATTACCTTTCGTATCCTCTTGTACCCCACTTTTCACGTATTATATATGTCGCAGTAAAGTAGTTAAATCAGACAGTTTATTGAATCTCTAGACAGTTAATTGAAAATCTATATTCAATCAAGTCGCTAAAGTTCCGTCAGACAAGTTAGTGAACGAAACGTTTAACGAGTTTCCTAAACGTTCCTAGGCAACAAGACAAGACTAACCTAACCATTTACAATAAAGCAAAACACGGCATTTCCAAGCTCTCAGTTCTTCAAGATGACACCGAAATAACAATAGCAAATGAAATAATCACGGCGGAGTCTTCAAAAAATCCGAAATTTCTTTATTAAGTAAATAGTTGTAAATCTATATTTTAGTACATACATCCCTTTTAAGTTAGGGATGAACGCTCTTCTCTATATGTTAATACTTAATCTACTTAACAAAGTTCTTAAAAAACAAAACAGCTTAGGTACTTAAATAGGTATAAAAAGTAGTCTTGTTTTACATAGTTAATCAATTTGGCTGCTTAGCTGGCTTTCGGTCAGACAGATAGTTAAACGTTTTCGACGCTGCTTTATTTAAATCAAAATGATTTTATTGAATATTGACATTTAATTAACTTTCTATAGATTCAATCAACTCTCTGATTTAACTACTATACTGCGATATATATAAATAAATCAGTAGCTCTAGAACCTTTTTAGGTCTGGGCCTCAGATTTATAAATCTGATTCACGATTATTTGTCAATCTAATAGGCAAGTAGGTGATAGGGTTGAGGATTTGGGTCTAAGGCAGGCCGGTTTCCTAACGATGTTTTCCTTCACAGTTCGAGCGGAAGATAGTCCATTGGTGCACAGCCGAGCTCAGCGATGGAAGTCGCACGCTGAAGCCACCAGGCCAACACTGCTCTTTTGTGCATGTGTGTAAATATGAAACATGATTAACCGTGGGGAAAACCCACTGTACCATATGTTAGACTAGAAATTAGTGTTATTCTTGAATCGCAACGCTTTCTAACGCTTGTCATGCAATTAAAATGCTCGTATGACTTTCTTAACACGAATGCCAATCCCCGAAACTCAGCGCATCATCTGCGACATGCAGATACAGGCCGAAGCGTATGTGAATTAAAAAATATTTTCCAAGTCTGTAACTGTAACTGTCACGATCACAGTATCCCACATCATCGTGTCAAATGTCAAAAACTTAACGCATTTTGTATTTCTGTCATTTCAGTTGAGAGATACTTGAAGTCCATAAACAAGAATTGAATTTAGGTCATAGATTAAAAATTATTTTTATGGTCCGATCGGCAATATTCAAATTCGACAGCGCAAAATTGGCGCGCGATGTCTACACTCTACGGAACATTAAAAACACTATTATAACATACTAATTATTTAGAGACGTATAAGTTGTATTCGTGTTTACAAGTTCGTTTGTTACACACAAATATACAAAATTCTTTACCTATATATATAATTGATAAAGAAAAGAAAAAATCAAATTTAAAAATTTAGTCCCTATGATAGTGTACCTTTAATGCTGGCAATCCTTACTGTATTGCAATACTTGTTCGTTAAGCGAGGAAATTAGTAAAATTATCATTCGTTACTTTATTTTTGGTGGCATCAAATTAATCCCGCTCAAATGACTTCATTTGGCTTTGAGATGGACATCGACATCGTCCATCATCGAATAATGAATTTCTTTTATGTTATAGAAGGCAAATGTGCATTGCTGGCCTTTTAAGAATTGGAACGCATTTCACTCATTGGAGTTTTCTTTATTTAGTCACGTCCTGCCGCGTCATATATTTACTAAAATAAGTAAATATATTATCCTTCAAGAAAAGAGCGTACCACCGCGAGCCCTCTGGCAATGTATAATAGGCGACGGTATCACTTATCAGGTGAGACTCCCGCCCGTTTGCCTATTACATAAAAAAATAATGAACGTACTAAGGAACTATTTGTTTGAATTTAATTTTGTATTGTTTATTTATCAAGCTATCCCTTTCCCTTTGTTGCTAATCCTCTTTGAAGACACTCTCCTTAAAGCCTCAGCTAGCATCCATATACCGGGCGTTAAAATAACGAATGACGTTCAGTCTCGCAGTCATTTGGAAGTGAACTCTAAATTAGCCTCTTAAGAATCTATTTGTGCTCAGCAAGGCGAGACAGTAATTCACTACGGGCCACCGCTTTTAACTTAAAACGCAAATTCTCATCTCTGGCCGGGAGCTCCCTAGTACCAGCTCCTTTCGCTTGACCGTATTCAACGAAGAGCGATTCGAATCGTCGACGACCAGTCACTGACCCCTTGGCGTTGCATAGAGATGTGGGGTCTCTCTGGATCTTCTACCGCATTTACCATGGAGAGTGTACAGAGGAGTTGTTCGGACTAATCTGTAGCTGAGTTTCATTATCGGACGTCAAGGCAAAATACAAATCTATCCGTATCACCTCGACGTCCGTCGTTTCACAACTGAGCACAACTGAGCTGCCCACTGAAGTATTATCGAACCCAATTCTATTTATAAACAATTACGATTATACATTAGTGACCATAGAGCATACACAAAATCTTATTTTTAATTCGTCCATAAACTGGCCAAAACGCATCACATCAAAAACAGTTTCCGACGGAATAAACTCCAATACAGACAAATACATTGAATAAATTAAGGATTATTACAAGTTATTTTAATTAGTTAGTTAGTTAAAGGTGTTTTTCATATTTTCAAAAAGGCCTATTATTGCGGGGATAAGCTCACAGTTGTAAAGGCATTGTTTCGATAATATTGCTGTTATTACTAGGATACTAAGTACATGGCATATACAATTATACATATCATATGAAAGCTTATTTTTGCCTCTTCGACCATTAAAACATTGTTATGTATTTAGTGTTAATAGTTACAAAATAACTTTATGTTATTACAGTCATTCATCTAATTAGACTGAAGTTTACGATTTGTTCCACTGTTTAAACATAATTACGAACGACACCGTAACCGTACATAAAGGTATTTTTGATGACTGTATATGTTAATAATATATTACCACTAGTCGCAGAAATATTTGGTGAAACAGGGATTCTTTTCATTCTTTATTTATTTTTAAACTTTCGCATTACCTCTTTATCATTTAGTAGAATTACAATCTAATCTAAAACTAAGTTTATGGTTGTTGCGATCTATTTCAAGAACGAGTAATACTAACATATGGACGAAATAATTTCTGAAGAATAAAGACATCCTCGTGATTTTTATGGTAAAATTACAGTTATAGTACGCGATGTACTGTAAAACTGTAATTTTGGGATGTCAAAAATGACAACACATTAACACAGTCGTTATAGTGTTTTACGACTCTGTTCCCATGAGCAAGCCATATAATAAATATAGATACGAATATTTTTTTTAATTTTAATGTCTTAATAAAATACAATACATAGTACGATAGACGAGTGTATATATATATATCATAAAACTTAGTTCATTGTATTCATTTTATTTTGTAACGTAAATTAGGAAGAAAACAAAAACGAATCGAAATTGATTTCATCATTTCATGAAAACGTGGATCACATTGTTCCATCCTTTTAACTAAATATACTATAAATATTCCATATTGCTACACCTAACAATTATATACTACAAATAAACAATTATACTAAACAAATAGGCACACACAAACACAATGATTGAACACAAAAAGGTTCAAAAATTTACGAAAGGAAAAATATACTGAAAATTATTCAATACATTTAAGTGACTAATACCTAATTCGGCTGTTTGGTGATGGTGTGGTCATGATAAATGTGATTTGGCGCTATGGATATTCTTAATAATCCTTTTAAAAAATTTTCGCGATAGTTATATTAACAAAAACTGTGTCGTGTCATATATTTAGCTATTTATATCGTTAATTGATTGGACATCGTTTCATGAAATGCTCGTCGTCAAGTTTTACGTAAAAAACGTTTACAACTTGCGGTAAATGAAGTAAGAAAACAAAAATTTAGTTTAGAGACAATTATGAGTCTAATATCTCAAAGCTTTTAAATGTGTCAAAACTTTTCAATTTAAATCAACAAAAAAAATCTCCAATGAAAGTTGAGACCGTTTTTATCTTCGATAAAACGACGGACTAAATTAGTTACAGCGAGGCGAGGAATGCTTTGCGATGCAATAAAGAGAGAACAATGCAACAAACTATAGTACAAGTACAACTGAAGAGGAAAAGAGAGTTGACCAGTCTCCTCCTACTTGAAGTACACCAGGATGAAACAGGGCAGCTTGACTATCTGATAAAGATTACAAGAGAGGATGCTTAAACGCATTTCGACGTCGGAATTATAAAAAAAAAACAAAATAGAAAACTACAACAAAGCAAACAAATAATATAAACGTAGACAACGTTAAAAAAATATTTCCATAATAAGGATTTTATTAAATTTTAATTTTTGAACAAAGAAAAAACTTAAAACTAATTTTAGGTTAGATAAATTCGCGATACAAAACTCAAACATTTTTTATTTCTCTATATTTCCAAAAGAATTAAATAATATAAGCGTGTAATTAATGTAATTTCTTCGTCGAGATGAGTCATAGATACATTAAAAAAGCCCGCCCGTCAAAGATTTTAATATAAATCAATATTCGCATCGAAATATTCGACTTAAATGCATCAAAGAGATTGTTTATAATCAAATTAATTATTATGGCACTTACTTGGTCTTCTTTGGGGTGTTCATGTGTACAATGTCTGTGTTGTTGTTGGTCTGTCTCCAATTCATTCACAAACGAATACGAAACCACACTATTCATAAACAAAACAACACAAACACACACATATAGTGTCATTTTCGACATTTTCACATGAATTGTTTACATTTTAAAACTGCGACACGTGTTAACATACCGAGCTTTGCGATCCAACTAATTTTATTATTAAATGACGGATCACGGAATGAACTTATTGACGTATTGCGCTTGTCGCTGACTTCAGCTTGTTATTTACCAGCTGTGATCTGTCAATTGTGTGCCATTGAAATTTAACTGTCATTTTTATAAAGGTCATGGCGCGATATTTAAATCAAAATATAAAAGCGAACCGTATATAAGAGAAGAAGAAATAACAATAAATTAATTATATTGTTGTAATATTTTGAAGTACCGATAGTAGTACTTTAAAACTTAATAAAGTTCTTTGATTTGTATATAGGGACTTCCAATTGGGAATCGTGCTTTACTAAATGACGTTTCAACGAGACATGACTTATAAAATCTTACAACATATGCAAAACAGTTCTATAACCTATTTACACAATAAAACGAGCCTAGCAAGCATGTGTATAGAATATTTAGATGCGTAATCAATACAGCCTTGATTGCCTGTCCTTATTTGCAATTATACTACGAATTCAATTTATTATTTTACCTTAAATTAATGTCGGGTTCAGTAAACAACAGTTTCAAGATTTCAGGATGGAACAACCTTTATATATATTTTAGAGTTTTTTTGAGGATAAGTTAATTTTAATTCTATTCATTATATAAGTAGTACAGTAGTTAACAAAACTAGAACATATAGGTAGTGTAAATCAGTAATTTACCTATATACAATTCCGGACTACCTTTCTTTATTTCGATATAGCAAGATATAAGATATCATTTAGAAACAATTTTGACTTATTGCAAAAAATTAAACCGGCTTAAAAAAAGGAGAAATTACGTTTCACGCATATAAGTGATAATTATTGTTGGAATTGGATAATCTTTCAGATGATGATGACTATTTAAGTTTACAACGTGTATTAAATTTACTAACTGTAATTTTACGAGTAAAACTAAGGCATCATAATGACTGTCAAGTGAACAAGTTTACGGAACCTAGGTAAATAATTTTATAGTTTTTTCTTAAAAGAATGAACCAAATACTAAAGCTATAACGGGATGCTGCTGCATCCCATTATTAGTAATTGTTATCCGCTAATAATAACAATTACTAATAATGGGATGCTGCTGCATGGTCATGTTATTATTATATTACGTAAAGTTAATGCTAGAGTACACTGTTTCCACACAATTTAACATAGACGAGGCAGTTAATTCGTTAATAGTGCAATTAAACTGATTCTTATTAATAATGAGGTTAATCCAATATTAATATAAAAATGTTTTCTTTGTGATTGGCTAACAGCATAGACACACGACACGATCCATCTTTAAGTTGAACTAAGCCATCTTTAGTCAAATAATAATAAGCATTTATTCATCCACATCTTATTGACATACATTTAACAAAAATATATATCAAAACAAATTTTACTACTCTAAGATGTCTCTGACTGGGAGAAGGCCTCCTTTTAGTTTTTCCACCACATTTTATTTTTTGTCATCGTCATAATTTCTTCCAGTTACCCTTTCAATCCCGTCGCTCTATTGACCTGCCCTTGTTCCTTTTAAGAATACCAGACATCTCTTACGGTTAACGCTCCACTATATCTCCATTTAGTTCCATATCTCATATCTCCAGTTAGTCTCCCCCAAGTTGGGGGGCATTTGTTTCAAGCAGTCTGGGGGGCTGATCTTTAGACTAGTGTAGTTAAAAATAAAAACAAAGATAACCAAAAACATTTATTATCCACCAAATATATACAATAACCTAAAACTCTAGAAAACAGTTCCGTTAAATATAATTGAAATGCATTGAGATTGTGATTGCTTGCTTCATTATAACAACGTCATGTCCTTTATACAAACTATCTAGAAAATACAGTACAATGCGTTTACTATTATTCATTGCATGGTCACGACTGTAGGCTAATTATCGCTTTGAGCCTTGTTAACATCATTAGGATGGGTATCAGTTGCAATTTTTTTCTGACCCTAGAATGATATTCACCTTAGTCGCGTGACCATCCATTTACCACAATTTAGTCAAGTGACCATGCCGTATTATTATTGCACAATCTTCTTACAATTAAACGCTTTTATCTGGCAGTATTCCTTTGTAAACCAATCTAATTTCATCAATATAACAAGTCAAGATATTCCGCGATAGATACCGTATATTTTTATTAAATAAACAGACAAACTTTGGCTGTTTATAATATAAAACCTAAATTTGATTTATAATTTTTACATTTCTTTAGAGCACTCAATATAATTGCATAATTTTTTGTAAAACTCTTTTGACGATTGACATCTTGCACTAACACAGTGGGGACATCTGAAAAAAAAACAATAATAAAAAAATTGCATTCCATTTAAAAAATCAATGATTAAAAAACTGTATTCCAATTTTGAAAATAGAAAAATACAATAATAAATAACTACTTTCTTTAAAAAAAAACAATAATAAACAACTTCATTCCATTTTTAATCATTTAAAAACTGCATTTCGTTTTTGAATAGAAAAACATAATCCATTTTTGAAAATAAAAAAAAAATAATTAAAAAGCTTCAGCATCATCAATTAATTATCGGAACAATCCCATACTATTAAATACTTGATTTATACAAAACATTAACCAACTTAAAAAGGAGGTTATCTCGTTGACCTGTTACAATTAAAGATTTATTTACTAACTATAAAATTCTTTGTTTTTTTTAATGTTTGTATTGGTATGTCTGAGTTGGAGGAAGAAGCTGCCAAGGGTGCCCATTTTTAGATCCATGGTGTTGATAGTAAAGAAGCTTCCAAGTGTGTGTGTAAATGTGTATCTTTTCTGGTTCGATTTGGAGATGTGAAAGAGAATAATTATGTAACGGTCCTATTTTTAATTTTCAGCTTGTAATATTTTGTCATATGTACATGGAATATGGTTCTTGTTTGGGTGTTGACATGAATAAAGTATAACATTATTTGGCACTAGCGGAGACCTGTCCTGCAAATGTTTCTAAGTTAATAAAAACATCTTCAAACTTTTGGATTTTGTGTAATGTGAATTACAAAAAGGCTTAATCTACATACAAATCTTCTGTGTCTGTTTATTAGTAAAATCCTACTAAACGGCTGAACCGCTTTGATCAAATTAACATGATTTATATGAGAAGATTTATTTTTTAATTTATGTAAGACTTGTATCATAGAAGACAGGACACTATCAGTCGGGTCCCTTAGTATTACAACATTTTAAAAATTGAAGACTTCACTCTAACTTTAAACTGTCAATAGTTGGGAATTGTATGAAGTTTGGCACATTAGATATTATGGCTGGAGATATATATTAGAATTTTAAATATTGGGTTTCAAACTGCCATAAATATACCTGGACAAAAACTGTCGGGACACACTTGGTCCAGTTGTTAAGTGCTTGGCCACAACATCGGCCATTGCTGCTATGAATGTGGGATGGTCATTGGGTGCTGCAGCCCTCTCTATCTGCTTAACACCTGCCTGTAAATAATAACTGTATATATATATATATATATATATATATATATATATATATATGTATATATATCATTCTCGTATTACAGTCTGTGTAAGCAACTTCTCCAAAACGGCTTCACTGATTTTAATAATTTTTTGTTTATATAGTAGGTGTGTAGATCAGAGTGGATGTGATCTATTTTTATATCCCTAGGTGATGTGTTTATTTGACAATAAAGAAACCCATACATCCCTTCATTTTGACCCTTGTACCATTTACTTCTACATTTTTATAAATTAAGGCTCCAGTAATACATACACACACCCACACATATATTATTGAAACTCTTTTCTATAAACTATATATATACAATAGATAATAGAATAGACCTAAGTTGATCAAACTTTTTGTCAAAATCAAAATTATTGAAGAAGTGGAAAAGACACAAGAACTCTCATTCATTTGAAAATGAAAGAATGGGATGATATAAGTATAATAACATTTAGCTTTGTCAAGGGGGACAATTTTTTTGTGTCAGTCACCCTTGAGCTTTAAACCACTTTAGAAACATGACTTTACAATGACAACAACTTTAATGTAACGGTGACAAACGTAACCTGTGAGCGTTTAGCCTAACAGTGTTATTACACAGAGCATATAATACCTCTTTAGCGACTTCATCACAGTATTCAATATCCAACTCGTGTAACGTCTCAATATGTTCGTTGACGAACGCTATTGGCACGAGGATCATGTGTTTGACTCCCTTCTTTGCGTATGACTGAAACAATTAATCGCAATTATTCATTAATGTATATTAGTAAACATTTAAATAGTAGTAACACAATTTATATATGTCGCAGATAGTTAAACGTTTTCGATGCTTATCTATGGTTCATACGAACTATCAAGCTTCATACAGAAAATGATTTGACAGCTCCTGAAACTAGATTTAAGTTTAAACATTCTAGCTATCATATGTATGTCGCAAGATATTGCTAATAAGCTAGTTGGCAGCGACATATATATGTTTTTACCCATCTGTAATCAGACTTTTATCCGATTTTATGATATGATTTTGCGCCATATAGGGAATACAAATACAATAATTTGTTATACCTTCTTACTATATACAATACATATATAAAATGAGAGGATGTACCGACTTGGCTTATCGGCTCTTAAAATATTTGTGGAAAGTTTAAACGGCGTTTATTATAAACTTATAATTATTATTAAATTTTCCGACGTTTAAATTTAAAATAAGTTTATAATAATACAAATAGCTTTAATCCGGTTTAAAAAAAATTGTTTTCTTTCAATGTGTAAAAGCTATGTTAACCAAAGACAAAACAACAATTTCATTATACAGTGTGTCATGTTCAGTGACGGTAACACAAGTACAAAATTAATACCTTAATAGCATCATCGGTGTATGGCTGAAGCCACGGTAAGGGTCCGACCTTCGATTGCCACACAAGCCTATGAGGGTTCGGTACTTGGAGTTTACTCATGGTGGCCGCAACTGAAGCTGCTATCTCGTGAGGGTACGTGTCGCCGCGGGATACCGCCTGAAGTGATAAGAGGGTTCAAAGGTCATTATTTGTTCGTTATTTTTTCGTGTTGTCGTCCATGCGTCGAGTTGTCGCTCTCCCTAAAATATGACGAGGGGATCGATGGCTGGTCATGCGTCATACGCGTGAACGGGTGCTACTTGTGGTGACTTCGTCGTACTTGAATTCGTGTATGCGGTGATGTTAGTTATTTGAGTCTTATTCCCACGTATGTAAGTGCGTGCAGGAAATAGGAATTTCACCCTGCCTCCTGCTGATGTCATGTGGAACATGGTGTGATAGTTGTAGCTCCTTACAAACCTTGTGTAATACAATAAAAAAACTTGGCGATCAATAAGAGTGGTGGAGAGTTTATTGCTAGTTCTTCTCTTCTGTTCTACGCCCTTGATTTGAGAACTGGCAGTAAATTTGTTTGAGGCACAATCTCGCCTTTAGACAATGCGTACAGGGATAGTGGAACAGTTCCGATTGAGTATTCAGTGGAGCGGTTGGACCGAGACGGATCTAGAAGATTGTGATAAGTGAGATCAGGGCTCAGAACCTGCTCGTTATAATTTCAGCTGTTCTTTGTAGTTATAAGTATAAATTGATAATTATTCGTGTCTTCTGTGCTCGCACTTTACCCAGATAACGCTCTAAACCGATAATCACGATGTCCATATGGAGTGACGATATTTCTCCAACATGTATAATACCCATTAATAGAAGGAAATTCCATTGGTGCACACCCGGGGAACGAACCTACGACCTCAGGGCTGAGAGTCGCACTCTGAAGCCACTCGGCCAACACTGCTCAAGTTCTCTCTGAGAAAGTTGTATTATCTGTATTTATTTCCCCGGTGTTAGTATCGACTAAAAGATGACAATGAAATTTAAAATTATATAAAATAATTATAAGTTTATAATAATACATAGCTGCAATCCGGTAAAAACGTGTTTTCTTTAAATGTGTAAAAGCTATGTTAACAATACGAGACAATACTATATATATTCTTACCTTTAATGGTAAACTATGCGCAGTGAACATAATCATGACATCATCTCTGACACTCCCGTCAAATAGCTTCAACTTCTCTTTTATTCGTTCAGCGAAAACCGTGGCCAAGAACTGATTTGTACCCCATCGTTCTATCAAACTGAATTTTATGTTTGGTTGTTTCCTGAAATTAACGCATGTCAAAAATATAACAGATTATTTGACAAAAATAATCTCCATAAGACGTGGCTTTAAAATGCGTTAGTATTGGCCTAGTCGTACATTCGAGCCCTTGTGCATTTGACATTTTACACAGATCACAGTTAACACACAAATCAATAGGAACTTATTAACGAAAGACATTCAAGTAAAATTTCAAAACATACAGAAAAACTGAAATTAGGGACCGTTCAAGTATTATGTCACGCAATTTTTGGAGATTCTTGAACCCCCACCCACCCCATGAAAGGCACCGTAACGTTTCTGTATCCAATAGTAAAACGTTTCGTGACCATCCCCAGTGACTCTTTATACCTAAAACTTACCATTATGTGGTTAAGTACTGGAAAGTGGAAAATAAAATGCGTAATTCAATCCCCGCCCCCCAATCGTAACGTTTTACAAGAGGATCCCCCCCAAAATTCGTTAAATAATACTTCAACGCTCGCTTAGAAATCAGATTGTCCCTCTATGGGGCGAGAGCCCCAAATTGGGAAACACAGATTTATACCATTGTAAATTTTTACAATAATTATAATATAATAATAATTTTAACAAAAATAATCTAATTTCTTAATCTATGTATTCTGAGATAGTAAAACCATCCAGAAACAAACTCGAAAATCGAATTTTAATGTACAGAGGCGTTATTTAATATCTTGGTTGATGATTGATGATTCTGACACTCTCGAATATATGCACATACACACCTATTTACACACTTTTTTTATAAAAATATGTACCATGTAATAATTGTAATTTTCTTATTTATTTATTTTTTATTTCTAGTGCGCAACTCACCTGTCCTTATAGAAGTCAGCGATCGCATTCAAACTAGACCCAGTGGTTGCACAACTGTATTGCGGGTATTGTGAGAATATCACAGCTCTTTGCACACCGTCACTTAAACATAGGAATAATTTCTTGTAAGATTTCACTTACATATTATTATTTATTATATGATCCTTTTTTCTAAATATCTTTTGTAGTACTGTTACACTTTGTTCAGAAAAAACTCAGTTAAAAACAAAAACATAGTGCTATCTATATCTACCAGAAGAAATGCAAGATTGCGAAACTTAATTTTTAATAAAAAAAATACTAATAGACAACAATCACTTATTAAAGTTAAACTTTTGTCAAAGCAATCAGAGCATAAACTCTGAAAATACAAATTCCTGTATTATTATAATAATTATCAAAACAAACAAAATACATGATTATACTAAAAACACTTACGCCTCCATCTTCTGCAGAGCTTCATCAGTAAATGGTGGTACATATCTAAATGCTATGTAGTGTTTGTGGGGCGCAGACTCAGGTAACATTTGATCCAAGGCTTCTGTTAGCAATTTGCCTGGAGTAACAAATAATACAATCCTAGTGTTATTTAGGATTTATAAAAAATCAATAATACAAAGCACTCAGTCAAATGCCTTAAAGTCAAAACCCATGTCTGATAAATGCATATTTTTCTTTAAAACATAGTTGACCAGGCTTCCAAATAAAATAAAAATTGTGAGTCCGGCAATTGAAGTAACAAAGATATTTTAGATAATAGAGTGTTAATAATTAAATACCTTGTAGATCTGTCCATCTATAAATTGGTGATCCTCCACCAATTTCCTGATACTTCTTTTTTACCTCCTCAGTTCTGCGACTAGCTATCCACGGTCCTAACTTACTTTGAATTGGCAATTGTATCATATCACGATCTGTCATTATTCTATGAAGATAATCACCAACCTGGAATGTTATTAAATTGAAGTAAATAACAAGTCTTTGCATTCATTAACAGTACATAGCAAAAGTATTGTATAAGCTCAACTTCTTTGCAAAATTATAAAATATATGTTTTTATATCCAACTATCCTAATATGTAGTACTCACCTATACCAACAAAATATTTGTTGTCTATGATAATTTATATCAGTAAAAACAGACAGCTATATCATTCATTTGAATTTTATATAATATGATAATAAGATTAATAATATGAATTACATTGTAATGATCTGAGTTAAATATATTTTCCTTAAAGTATCACCAGAGTATATACACAGGAATTACTTTTAGAGAATAGTCTGTGCAGAAAGAGAAGTATTGTTGTATTTGAAGTTGCAGTGACTACTCTTTTGTTACATAGACAACACTGTTGATCATTTTGATACTGAATATGAAAAAATACAAATAAAAGAACAAAGATATAACTTTTGTAAGTAAATGAATGACTTGTAGCTAATAAGAATTAATTATATGGTTCTCTTTCTGCACAGACTTTAGCAGTATAAATATTGTGAAAGTCAACTGTGAGACCCACAATGGTCCAACTGGATTTCAATATTGTTAGGTTTAATAACATTTTTATATAAATTATATATTTATATATATAACACACCTGATCTACTGATTGTGGTCCTCCCATGTTTAACATAATTATGGCAGTTTTGGGTTTATGCGATTGACTTGCATATCTAACATTGCACAATAACTGAGGTAGAATTTTAGCATTCTGCTGACCTATAATACAAATAAACAAAAATTAAATGTTATATTCATATATCAAATAAATCAACTAAAATTATAAATCACAGTTTTACTTTCATAAACCATTCAGATTCATTTATGGAACAGGTTGCATTTAATGTATTGTGGTCATGTTCACCCTTTATGATGAGAGTCAGAAACAGGACTTAGCATGAACTATGAAAGAAAATTCAATTCATGTCATGGGAGTCAGATTATTATTTGAAATCAGACTTAAAAACAAAAAAGTCATCAACCCCAAACATTCTATAAAAACTTTGATATTTTACATTTTACTAGTTTCAGAAAATAAGTATATATGGCGCAATAATCTCGTTTTTGGTGTATTTCACTATTAATAGAACTGAAACTTACATTTTTGTTAATTTAATTAGGTTGTTCTAATTAATTTTTAGTAAGTTTTTAGTTTATATAAACATAAAATAATACTTACAGATTAAAGACAGCATTTTTAAAACTGTCTGTAATTTGTTACGGAAGTGCACTGAATTTTAATTTATTAAAAAAAATTGAGTGTACAAACCGGTTAGGTTAGATAAAAAATATTGCATCTAGTTTAAAAAACTCTTGAAGCAAATTTAAATTAAGTATAAATAACACGACTTTAAAATTGCAAATTGAATGCTAATCGAATAATCGCTAATTGAATAATAATTTTACAATAGTATTTTGTAGCAAAATTACACCTATCAGTATTTTTTTTAATTTGTTGTGATTTGGAGAAAGATGTATATAGACAGTTGACATTATAGTTTTTACCTATCAACAATAAATAATATGTTGTGCAGGCCAAGAAAGGGATAAAGAATAATATGTTACCAGGCTATAAAACCATTAAAATAAAAAAGAGAATAATGTTTATGTTAATTTTTGAAATACCATTAAACACGTATTTAGTTGGGCTCGAAATATAATTTGTAATCTTAGTACACAAAACAATAGTGGATTGAATATTAATCCAAGGACAATTGACAAAACTTAAAATGGTTGTTAATATGTCAATGTCAACGGTCAATTATCAAATTGTGTATTTTTTATTGTGATTTGTGATTTTAACTTTGGTGTTTCGTGGTGTATTCTTGTTTCTTTTGTTGTCTTTTTTACGAAATGTCCTGTCGTAATGCCTCACATGCTGGTAGCTGGTACACAGAAAATGGTATGGACGTTTAAATTATATTATTACCGTTGATTAACAGATCCAGATAAGTTTCAAGTTTTTGGTGTGGCACAAAATGTTTAGGAACAATAAGTGTTCACTATTTAGAAGAGTCCAATATATACATAATATTAACTAGTAGTATTGTTCGTGGTTTATACTGTATATTTATAAAAGTATTCGTACATATTTTATTAAAATATTAGATGTCAAAGAATACAATATAGTTATTTTTAATTTCTCGCATTATAAATCAAAATTAGTACATTAAAAAAAAAGTGAAATCTGATTAAAAATATAAATAATGACTAAGGTCAAAGAGAGTTAAAAGTTCAATGAATTGTGATGATTTGACACATTCGTTCAGAAACGCTACTTTTGTTAAAATATTTCAAATAATTTTTAAAATTAATGTTTTCATTGGAAATAAATGGAACGTAGTTTTTTTTTATATATTTTATTAGCAATGGATCAAGATAATAGTTATCATTACATACTATTATTACGGTTTTGTTTGAACTATGATGTTTCCAAACGGGACATAGCGGTCACCGGCGTAGTCATGACAGCAGTTTAAAACAACGTTAAATTGTCAATCACGTAACGATTAACGAATTTTGTATTCTATCGGGATTTGTGTTCATAATTTTTTGTGTTTATTATTTTAAACTAGGCTAATTTGAAAAATAATCCAAAATGGACAAAACTGTAATGGGTCCACCGAAAATCCTAAAAACTTCAAGACGGCAATCAGTTGTGCCATCTACGTCGAAAAAATTATCGGCTAGGGAAATAAAAACACGTCAAAATGTAAATGCAACTTTAATCAACGATGCCAGTGTTTTTGTTGATAATGATGGAGAGGATTTAGCTGTGGAAAGCATTTCTCAAAAGTGTCTACGAGATGTACTTGCCGATTGCTTGGTAGATATGAAAATAAAACGTGAAGAAACCGATATTGATATTCAAATCACACAGTTGGCTGACCGCTTTAGTAAAACTGTTGATCAGTTGGAGAAAACCAACAGGCGGTTAAAGGATATATCGTTTGTTGTTGAACAGAAGAGGTAAGTTGTATACTCTGGTGAAAATTTATTTTGTATTTATATGTTTTACAAAAGGGACTCTGGGAATTACAATGAAGCCTACATTACTATAATAATGGTTATAACTATAACAACGTGAAATGGATGTAAAACACTTCTTAATAATAAAAACCTGAAAGTATATATAATGAAATATATAATAAAATGATCAATACTGATTTAAACTCGGGCTGATTTCTGTTTTAAAAAAGTAATAAACATTTGTCTTCCTCTGAAATTAATGCTTTTGTGTCTGTTTCAGGCTTCTAGATTTAAAAACTATAGACTGTTCTAGATTCCATGAAACTATTGAAGGATCTGGGGTCACAGATATCCTTAATAATCTGGTAACTTCAGAACAGGCATATCTTGACAAACTTGAGACCAAAAACATAGACTTTGGTTACAACAAAGAAACTGGTCACAAACAACTTCTAGATGCTGTAAATGATGCTATTGATGGCTTGGAAGAAATAAAAAAACACTCTGGCCTAGACATAGACAAGTTAAAGCAGTTTGAGGTTACACAAACAATGTTAGATGAGGTTGAAAAGGAGAAGTTTGATATTGAAAATTTAAAATCTGAATTTGAGAAAAAATTCCCAAAATTTTGTGATAAGTTGCTCCAAGAAGTTTCGGAAAAACTGGACACTATGTTGAAGGCTGATTAATGTTATGTATACTTAGAAAATTAGAGAAAATTAAATTGTGTTTATTTTTTTCAGTTGTTTAATTATTATATGAATTTATTTTGTGTTTATCCTCCATGTCTCCATAAATTTATTAAAAAAAATTACAATGTAGGTGACAGGTTGTTCCAGCATTCTTTTAATAAGTTTCTACAAAAAGACAAACTTTTTTCGCTCTTGTGTACTGCTAAACTGAAGGCTTCTTGTCCAATTACCAATAATATTTTTTTTGAATACTCATAAAATCACTAATATAATTTGAAGGAACTTATGCAAATAGAAACTATATCTACCGAAATAAACTATATCTATTTAGTTAAAAAGTGACTTTTAATTACTCTCAACTAAGAAAAAAAAATTTACTTACTTATATTACACATTCTGAAATTCCCTGGATAACATATCTTAAAAACAACTAAAGTGTGTGACAATTTGAAGTATGTCTAAGTTGTAATAAAACTGATTTAAATTAAGGGACGTGTGTATTAAATTATTGTCTCAGTTTTTAGAAAATTCAAAAATATATTACACACCTAATTTAGCAGATTGCAATAATATCACTTAATATGTACAAGTCAAACTGATGAACTTCAATAATAATTCTTTCAGGGTCTGAATTATCGAGACAGTTAGATCTATGGTTGTCAAAAGCTGATCTTACTCATGGACCGGCGCGTGCTATTATTGCCCCGTAAGTAATGAGAGATTACTAGCACCATTTAGTCCAACTATGAAACCTAAGAATAGGTGTCAAGTGTGTAACAAATGATAAGCTAAGCCAGTGATGCCAACTCCTACGGTATAGTCCTTCTTGAACCAACTGCTAATAGCCCTCAATATCGATTTAAAACCCCTAAAGTGTTTGTTTTACACTCGGTTTGAAAGGTAATTACAAATATGTAATAAAAATACATCACTTTATTTTTTTAATGGCGACTTCTGTGTAAATCACAATTCCGCCAATGTCGCGTTCTAAGTCTTAGCACGGTGAGGATAGTTTTGACAGATTGAACTTAATCTAAGCAGAGTTACCTAAAACAAAGATAACGACACAATAAAGACAACACACACAGACATATAATAATATATACAAGAGGTCTTATTTATAATTTTAACTTATTAACAGAAATAAATTTCCCTAAAATTTTGACGACAAAGCTGAGATGGCTGGATGGGATGATGGCAGGGAATGTAGGGAGTTAAGGTTACATGGACGAGGAAAATTTGTTGAAAAATGGTCAAATATTCAAATAACGAGTCATTAATTACAGTTAAAGAATGGTTTTGTGAGCCTTCGTCCATACCACACGCACAGAGAGAACTGTCTTTAATTTTAATTTTGGTTAGGTGAACAACATATGGCAGTCGTAATTTGCGGGCGTTACGCATGACGTTGGAAATTCATGTTTTATGTTGCATACCTTACAATTTTTTATGTAATAAAAATATTAAATTTCTATTTTTTTAATAAAATTTCAAGAACAAAATTAAATCAAACTAAATCGTTCCAGCCATTCTCGAGCTTTAGCGAGACAAACGAATTCATTGTTATAATATATTGTTATATAACGTAGAACCATAACGATACCTATGCCAATTTTTACAGACATGCCGGCTACTCGTATTGCGGCGCTTGCGCAGCATTTGCCTATAGACAAATTAGCCCGGTGGTGGTGTGAGTATAAATAAATTGGTTATACATAAATGTCATTACTTAAGTACTATTGCTCTAAAATTTGACAATATTAATGGCCTCTTATGCTTAAGGATGTTTCCGAACCAAATTGACTTAGTTTCCTTCAAGAAGAAAGCGTACACTTTCTTAAAAGGCCGGCAACTCGCGAGGCACCTGGGACTGTAAGTGTCCATGAGTGGTATCACTTAACATCAATAAGTCCAGACTCCAGTACTAAATGTAGTGGATTTTCACATTCGGAAGTCATGACTGAATCTGAGTATGTTATATATTAAATGAACCTGTAGCAGAGTTTTATCATCGGACGTCGAGGAGGTCATCATTCTGTATCACCTCGACGGCCATCGTTCCATAATTGGGCGTTTTAAAGCAGTTTTTGCTGCCATCATTCGTATTTCCCAACCAAATCCACGAAGGGCCCCTTCAAGGGCGTACAATTTCTTAAAAACTTGCGAGCCTAATAATTTAAGCGTCTATTGTATCACTTAACAAGTGAGCCTGCTCGTTCTTCCCATTACATTAGAAAACATGTAATCCACATACGTTACGAAACGTAACTCACAAAATGTTTACAAATATCATAACTGGCACTGTCATAAAGTAAAGTATAGGACAGAATTTCATTAGTTTTATTGCTGTTTTTCATAATTGTCAGAAAACGTATCTTCATACTGGGGCCTTCGCATCATGTCAGACTTGGAGGCTGTGCGCTTTCATCTCTAGACAAATATGCCACACCGCTGTATGATCTAATCATAGATAAGCAGAGTAAGTCTGGGTAACAAATGCCCAGTGTTTTTGTTAATATTTTAAATAAATTGGACCAAACTATATGTTGTAAGTAAGTCACACTATTTATTATTTGTTGTTGTTTTTTACTAACTTTGTATGAATAAATCTTGAGTTTTTGTAAACTCCTAAACGGCTGGATCGATTTTAGTGAAATTTGTGTGTTCAAGTGGATCTGAGAATGGTTTAGATGTACATTTTTTTTTATTTAACACGTGTTCATTACTTTTCTTTATATATATTTTTATTTAAAAAATATGTATTGTTAATAAAAAATTAAATTCGTTTTATATGTCATCAAAAAATGTGTTTTATTTAAATATTGTAAAAATATTTTTTTTAGTATACGCCGAGCTAGAAGCAACAAGACAGTTTCAAAGAATGGATGTAACCACGGATGAAGATGAGCACTCTATAGAAATGCATTTACCCTACATCGCTAAAGTTATGGAGGAGTGAGTATGCTTGTATGTTTTCACGTGAAATTTCTTTAGGCGCATGAGGATACATTTTTTACGGATGATACGCCACGAAGATGTGCAGCGTTTTTGTTGAAGAAAAGAGAGCGAGCGGTTGAGACCGATTGTGAGAGTGAGAAGTGAGGGAGATCGAGAAAAAATACACGCTATTGGTTGATGTATTCGTTTAGTAGTTACATATTAGAACTTTAGATGGCAATTCTGTCGCATAACGTCTTGTGCAGTAAACGAACATTTTTATTTATTTATATTATCATTAACGTATACAGTGTGAATGTAGATATACAAATACATGGAGTGATCATATACTAGTACATGATCATCTATTGGGGCTTTTACCTTAGTAATAATTTACAAAGAAGTTTCAATTCTGAAAAGTGTACTTTGTACTTTATGATGATCCGCAAAAAAATCACTATTTTTATATATATTTATTTTCAATCTTTATGTTGTATTATGTTTTGTCGACTACAGTTGATGCCAGTGTCAACACTAATGTGAAAAGACAACTAGAAGTATTTATACTTAAACAAAATATATTAGAGCGTACCAATTCTTAAAAGGTGAATTGCGAGCTGCAAAATTGTCTATGGTCGATATCGCCACATACTATCTTAACATCAGATGAGCCTTCTGTTGGCCCCGTGTTATAACGCACACATCATATAATAACAAATCCAGAATTCATGTTTCGTATGTACAGAAAGTCTTTTGTATAATACATAGGAGCATTTTTTTTCCAGGTACCAAACCAGTTTTACCATTATACCAATCTTAGTGGGGACGCTTACTCCAGAAAAAGAGGCGAAGTGAGTATTTTCTGTTCTCTTCACTCACAAAACAAAAATGACCTTTTTAAATCTTTGCCTCAGATTTTTGTATATGTTTCCTGATCATTGCTAAGGCAAGCCGGTTTCCTCACGATGTTTTCCATGACCGTTCGAGCGAATGTTAAATGCGCACATAGACAGAAAGTCCATTGGTGTCCAGGAGAACGAACCTACAATCTCGGGATGAGAGTCACAAGTCACAAGCCAACACTGCATAAAATTATTAATGTAGAGTGCTCCGAAAGTGATCTTCGCCATTGCATCTAACGTGCTTTTACTCCTTCATAATTTAGTAGAGATATGTATTTTGAGCGAAAAGACATAAATATTGATTTATCAGTAACGAGATTTCATTCGATAATTCAGCGCCAATATTTAAAGACGACTAACTGAACTTAGACTGCGACCGCCGTCTACCGCCCGAATTGTTTTCGATTGTGTACACATGATATTGACTCCTATTTCTTTGGAACAAGGTGCAAAATCCAGGTGTTTAGATTCAATGATTCGGGTGTTTCTGGAAATACGTAGCAAAGATCTGTATTTGCATTATTAATTTGGAGATTGGTTTCTGGCTAATGTGGATTAGAAATTTTATTTTTTTAGAGTATCCAGAAATGTCCATTAATAGGAAGAGTTTTTTTAAGTCATTAGTCACAATGCCAAGAGGAGATGCGGGCCTTTAACGACCTCTTTATTAAACTATGAAAATAATCTTAAAAATATTTGTAAAATACATTTCAAAATTTTATCGGATTTAACAGAAATGTTTAGGTTAGGTAGTCTTTATATATTATGAGATCTTTTAACAAAACTCCGAAACGGCTTGACCGATATTTATGGATTGTTTGTATGTAGGTTACAGAATGGATCGACTTGTGAAATAAGGGAAAACCAACTTTTTTATTTTAGGACAGTTTCTTTATGACAAAACCTAAACTACCGTTTAGTTAACCAAGTACACTTATGAACGTCAACAGGAAAGACATTAAATTTATTCTAAATTTGCATTTACTACCATTTCGCAAGTCAAGGGCGTAGAGCGAGCGAAAAGAACTGGCACGAAACTCTCCACCACTCTTTTTAATCGCTAAATTTTGAGTCATATAAATTGTTTGAACTGGAGTAAATCAATCCCAAGGATTTAAAATAATCGTCAATTTTATAAAAAAAACTATTGATTCATTTACGTCTAACGAGAGTTTAGATTTTGTTCAGTGGTAATTCTAGAATTTCGCTTGGGAGTTTGTTACAATTTTCATATAAAGAGTTGTTTATTTTCTGGAGCTTGGTTGTTCATAAGTTTAGATTAGTTCTGATTCGAGTGTTAAACCGGTGAAAGTAACTATTTGTTTTAAATACCCCTGATTAAGGGATTTTACCGATGTTATTACTGTTCTTTCTATAACAAAGCGTTTTTTTAGATATGGCTCCATTTTAGCTCCATACCTCGCAGATCCCCAGAACTTGGTGGTAATATCCTCGGACTTTTGCCATTGGGGATCACGGTTTCGTTACACGTGGCGTGATAACGCACGTGGAAATATATATCAGAGCATTGAGTGGCTGGATAGACAGGTATGTTTCAATTTTGTATTTTTATAAGGCACACTAATGGAACACATACACAGAACACACGTCATACAAAAACACAATACATGCATGACAAGTGTGCTCACCATTTAGAGGGAAACATTACAAGATGTAAACACACATAAGAAGATGATAGAAGAGAATTATACAATTAAATTAACAGACAATACACTAGATTAAGAAATACAAATATGCAAATTAATATACAGTGTAAAGCCTTGAAATCAATTGGCTTTAGTTGGTTTAGCTTGTCTTCCAGTTCCATACAATGATACACTCTACATATTACGCCCACTGTCAATAACGACAACAATTGAGTAATAAAGTACTTTTTAAGCTGCTAAAATTAGTAAAAATACGAAAATTTACGTAAGTTTCTAGTAATTTTGCACATAGTATTGTATTTTGTTAGCATAGCTTTAACATATTAAGAAAACACTTTTTAAACGGATTGAAGCTATGTATTATTATTATAAACTTATAATTATTTACATAATTAAAAAAAAAACACCGTGTCACCGTGACCACGCACGCTGGAAAGCACGCGAAACGTCGGACAAAAAATTTAAAATTTTGTAAATAATTATAAGTTTATAATAATAATACATAGCTTCAATCCGTTTAAAAGGTGTTTACTTAAAGTTTTTTAGTAAGTTAAATATTTTTTCTTTTATTGTAGGGCATGGATATAATAGAAAAAATGGATCCAGCATCGTTCACGGCGTATCTTAATAAATATGGCAACACTATTTGTGGGAGACATCCCATCGGTGTTTTGTTACAGGTGAGGACGTACAAAGTAATGAATTTGGAGGTTTTGTTTGAGGCAGAAAATACACATATATTAAAAAATGTACATTCATTAAAAATTGGTACAAGTCAGTCATTAAGTTACTGTCATCAGCAATAATAATTTTCAATGGGTCCATACTCTTGGAGAGACAGACCAGCAGCACAACAATGCTAAACATTAAAATAAAAAATATAATTACATACGAACATAGACACTGAGACAATAAATAAAACCAGTGGCGCATTAACGTTTTAGGTCTGGGCCTCAGATTTTTGTATAATTTCTTTTTAAATAGACAAGTAGGTGATCAGCCTTCTGTGCCCGAAACACGACTTTGGGTCTAAAGCATGCCGGTTTCCTAACGGTGGTTTCAGCGTGCAACTCTTATCCCTGAGGTCGTTAGTTCGATCCCGGCTGTACTCCAAAGGTGTTTGTATGTGTGTAACACTCACACGGTGGAGGAAAACATTGTTAGGAAATCAGTTTAGACTTAAAAAGTCAAATGTGTCAGGCACAGAAGGGTGATCACCTACTCCCCTATTGGGAATGATCAGAAACAGTTTTAGAATTCTGGCTTTTTCTTTCAGGCAATTGCTAAACTTCAAAGTCAGCCCAGTTGCCCGAAAATGACCATGCAATTTCTCAAATACGCGCAATCCTCACAATGTATGACAATGCAGGACTCCTCCGTTTCTTACGCGAGCGCTTCTTTAGTATTTGAGTAACCTAGTCTTGTATTAAATGTATCTTAAAGACTCTTAGGCAGGGGTTAGACGGCCAATAAATCGCGATACAATATCACGATACCTGTATCAATATACAGTAGTATATTGAGACGATCATGCTTTATACGATTTCTCGCATAATACGCCAGTTTACGCCAAGGCCCCCCGATCTTACGTGAAGAACCCGAGATACTGCAGGGTTTTCCTGGATATTCTTACATTGATGACAATGTAGCACCGTACGGAATTCAATCACAAAACGAGGCCCTAAGTGATAATGATGAAGACGAAGATGTGTCAACTCCGGTTTAGTCAAACGCCCTGGGCATTATCAGCTGTTAATGATTTAAGACACAATCTAGCTTCATTGGATCAAAGCGAAGACGCGATGCAAAAGTTGAATTATGTTGAAAATATTTGAATTGCTAATGCGTTCAAATCTTTCTGTCAAACCAAAATAAGTGATTATTTTAAATAATATAATTATAATTACAATACCTATTTAATGTAATTTGTTAATGTATAATTAATTATCTATATATACCAAAATTAGAACATAATACATAATAATACGTAGTATGTATTATTTTCCATATCCCGCATAATACGCTTTCTCGCTTAAGACGCGTATTTAGTGGGTCCCTGAGAAATCGTCTTAAGCGGGTTTTACGTATATTGAATCAACTGGTCGTACTACACTTTCAATAGATATTGACTTCAATATCGTCAGTAGTCAGAATATCATTCTTCGGAATAGACGTGTTTCCTAATAATGGACGATAAATAAGGCCTGTATTGCCATAATATAGGCCAAACTTTAACTTATCTAAATGCTATATTTAGGTAAGTTCATTAAAACAATAAATTTGCGTAATGTGTACTTAAATTTTTAATAAGCATAAACAAAAAAATCTTTAATTAAAAAACAGTGATCCAACATCTTACTCTGAGTGCTCAAATCAACACGCACACACACAGTGAATAAATATTGACAGATAATGGATGGATTACAAAAAAATCTAGATTTTATGCTCAATATCTCTGCCGCACGTGTAAACACACGTCAATAAATATTGACGAGATCTCAAAGATCACGATTTATATTGACCGTCTGCCCCTGTCTTAGTTAAAGTAAAACTTTCTTAAGTCTAAGCTTTTGTCATTTTTAATTTTATATATAAATTGTAAAAACAGGAACTTCTTATGAATCTAACGTTATAAAAAGTTCATAAAACGACTATTCGGTTCCTTTTGGAAATATTTTAAGTACAATTTACGAATGAAAATTAGTTTGTTATTAATTTCAGTACATTAGTAGTTCCCGTTTCACTCATTACTTTAGGAGAACTCAGTTTAAGTGATTGTCACAAATATCTAAAAAGTTTTAATATAAATAAATTATCTGACTTTGTTTCATTAAGTTGTAAAGGGGGCACGTGTTTAGAAGAAACTTTAGCGTCGAAGTGTCAAAAATGTTGACTTGACATGTAATGACATTGACATTCCCATTCCCATCACATTATTAACGGTTTAAATATAGCCAATTAGTTTTCTTTACTAAATTGCTGAAAGCGCTTAATTTGTATTATTGGCAAACGATAGGTGGGTTTTAGTATGTTTTTTTAGTAAAAAAAAATACATACATGCCTTTACTTATAAAAAGCTTTTCCTAGAATAATTTCTTCCTAAATTATAATTTACTGCATTTTGGTCCCCTTTACAATATTTTTATTAAGGATTTTATGGAGCGCTTGGAATAAATGCACAGCCTTTATGGTACTAAAACATGCATTTAATGTAAGTAGATTTAAGGAAAAATATAATTAACAGATTTATACTTATTTCAAAACCTTCCAAAATGCATTTTTACTTTAATCCCGTAGATAATGACTAACTGTCAATTTGACAGATTTTTGGTATTTTACAAGTCTGACCATTTTTATGTATGACTTACAGATCTCAAGGCAAGATTGTGATTAGAAAAACGATTTCAATTTTCTGTAATATATATAAATATGCGTGTTTATTTTAAATCAATTACAAACAGTTTCTGTATTAAAATAAATACAATCAACTTGATTTTTTTATAAATAATATATTCACTTGCGTCCACAGACTATATAGTTAATTTTAAGTAAATAGTCTGTGCACTTGCTAAAAATGACGAGTTAGCTAGTTAGACTATTATCGATGTCGAAAAACGATTTTCTTTTGTAGTTTCTCATGTTATTAACATTAAGGGCTAACTCGAACTAATAGGGTCGAATATGTTATCGCAAAATGGTATTCTTGTTTTAAAGCTTTTTTAAAGCCATGGTTAAGCTACTAACAATGGCTCCTAACTGTGAAAAGAATACACGTATTTTTCCTAATCCGGTTGTATTCGAGGTTGCATTTATTTCTCAATTAAAATATTTATTGTCAAAAGACAATAGACATTTTGTTTTGGTTCTTGGATTTAAAACTTAATAAATGTTGGTGTTAACAAGATTCGATAATTAAATGTGTTTTTTATTTAAAATCCTTCCATTTTCTCACTTAATTTAATTTGACATAATATTTACCTAAAAGATAATTCTAGAATTTTACTCAAATTAAAATTGCAGCTGACTATTTCCGTACATTAAAACAGAGATTTATGATGACTAAGAAGATTGCAACAGATTGAGCAGTGTTGGCCTAGTGGCTTCAACGTGCGACTTTCATCCCTGAGGTCGTAAGTTCGATCCCCGGCTGTGCACCAATGGATTTTCTTCCTCTGTGCTCATTTAACACTCGCTCGAACGGTGAAGGAAAACATCGTGAGGAAACCGGCTTGCCGTAGACGCAAAAAGTCGACGGCGTGCGTCAGGCACAGAAGGCTGATCACCTACTTGCCTATTAGATTAACAAATGATCATGAAACAGATACAGAAATCTGAGGCCCAGACCTAAAAAGGTGGTAGCGCCATTGTTTTTTTTTATAAGAAGATTGCTCTTGCAATTGGGCACGTTACAACTTTTCTCGATTTCAATAAATATTACAAGAAATAAATCTTATTAATTTGACAATGTAGTGTACTTAGTCTGGGCTCATTTTCCCTACTTACACGCCCATTTAGTCCGTTATGCGTTAGGGCCAGTATAACTCTAGAAAACTTCACAGGTTCCATCGCTGCTGTCGGCGTTGTTTTCATGCAACCGGCGGCAAAAGGCGACATTTGGATGTGACCTAGTTTACTGATTGCCGTTCGGAGTTCCGATTTCGACCACCAAACCAAGGCTTTATAAATTAGCATTGGACTAATATACCCATAAAGTTATTTTAGGCGATATTTTCATTTGTTATTGATGCAAGGCGATCGTTGCCTTATTTAGACCTTTTTTATTAAAGGAGTTTGTTCGAGAGTAGCTGTTGATTCTTTTGAGTAAAGTAAATACGCAAAATTAACTAACAATATGTACTAACGATCATAAGATCTTTTTAGAAAAACAATCCGATGAAAACTTCTTTAGTGTCAAAATCAATTAATTCGCCATTGTCATGTATTGAACAATGATAAATTTGTAGTAAATGGATAGAAAATCAAAATTTGAAAAATGCCACTCCTGGTACAAAGTAGACATAGATGGTGACTTTATAACAAAATATCAAGCTATTCCACTAAAGAAAATGAGGATAAAACAGAAGTATCACCAACCCATTATCATATCCGAAAAACCAGATCAATTAGTGTATCCTCACGAAATAATAACAAAGTTATCGTCCAATTTCTGCTATATTCTAGCAATATTACTATTAATTTACTGTAGTTTCGCTTTTTTTATTCCACAAAGAAGCATAGCAATTCCAGGAGACTTCCCAATCGGAGACGACATGTTTAATGGAAGTAATGATTCCTTCGAATGGACCTGATGAACATACCTTTAGTTCAATAAAATGGTACGTGTTTTTCCTTGTCTTTGTGTTTTTAAATGTTCATGACCCAATTCGTAAACGAGCAAGCCTCGATATTAAAAGGAATTGCAGAAAAGCTATCAAAACATCGAGTTATCCTAGAAATGTAATATATCTGTTAAAAAATCTCTTTTACCAATTGATGCTTTTGTAGTATAGAAATTTAGCTTTTTCATGATTGGCAATAATTATGGCCGATTGTTTAATGGACGCAACTATTCAAAACTCAAACTCAAAATATCTTTATTTATATAGATAAACAAGTACACATAGAACGTACGTCAAAAAGAAGTTAAATTAATTGTAAATTTACATTTACTACCAGTTCGCAAGGCAAGGGCGTAGAGCGGGCAAGAACTGGAAAGTAACTCTCCGCCACTCTTTTTAAGCGCCAAGTTTTTAGTCATACAAATTGTTTGAACTGGAGCAAATCAATCCCAAGGATTACGATCATTTAAGTATTCGTCAAATTTATAAAAAGCTTTATTGATTAATTTACGTTTAAACTTTGAATTTATTTATGTTCAGTGTCGGAAAAAGAAAGTTTTAATTATATTATCAACCTAACTTTTGGTCCTTCGTGTATTTCCCAACTAACTTTTATAGTGGTACTGGAACCTTTTTGGGTCTGGGCCTCCGATTTCTGTATTTGTTTCGTGATAATTTATCAATTTACTAGGTGAGCCTCCTGTGCCTGACGCACTCCGTCGACTTTTTGGGTCTAAGGCAAGCCGGGTTCCTCACAATGTTTTCCTTGTTCGAGCGAATAATTGCGCACAATCAGCCGGGGATCAAACACACGACCTCAGGGATGAGAGTCGAACGTCGAAGTTACTAGGCCAACACTGCTCTTGTAAATCATAAATACGGTTTCACGTAACGTCTATCATGATAAATTTCATCACCATACATCCATTATGATAAATTTTGATAAGAAGTCTCACAGTGATTTTTTTGTACTAAGGCGATTGTAATTTACTTTATCAAGTAATTAAAACAAGGAATAATAAAATATAAATTTTATTGTTTAATAATTTGCATTAAACTAGGTTTAACATAATAATTAATACATTTTTGTAACATACAAACAACCTAAATTTTTACTTGTATCGGAGACATCTCCATCGGACTTTGGAAAGAGATAGTATTGTAATGTCGTCCTTGTCGCACGATATTAGGATTGGTCTAGATGTGGCTATGTAATAAATTTGTTATTTCGTCTATATGGACATGAATTACACGGTTGATAACGATCGGTTCGATAATATGTTTGAGAGAGATAAGACCTACGCTGTCTTTTTCCAAAGTCGTTTCAAAATATCACTGTATACAATACAATTGACAAATCATATTTTCAATCATAATTTCTGCTATTTAATTTTGTTACCTATAAAAATGACAGTAAAAAAGCAGTATACAATAACTGTCACAAAAAAAAAAAAAGTTTTTTTTCAAAGGAATGCATAAATATGTCCTTTAATAACAGTCCAAATACATCATTAATAAAAGCACTCATGTCTTTTAATCGCAGCATAAATTAATTAATTAATTGATTAATATGTAAGGGAGCGTTCAAGTAATACTTTAAGACTTTGGGGTAGAGGGGTGCGGATGTTTATAGAAAAACGTTACGCCGCCGGAGGAGTCATCCTTGCGAAGGTTGGCGATCATCTTGGTTACTTTCAATTGCCGCGTTTCTAATGACTTGGTGCCTTCGTCGAACCATTGTCTAAGGTTTTTCAACCAAACGTGCATCCTTTACCTGCCACTGTGTGCCATAATTCAACATATTTAAGCATATGTCTATAAACCCAGATCTAGAACGCTTCCAATTTTTGAAATTATACTTTTATTTTTTCGCAATGCGCGTTCTAAGCTGCGATCATAACTTTGCTGTACGTAATACTTGAACGCTGAATGTGACTGACATTTATAAACAGTTAAGGGGAAAATATAAAAAAAAATATTTATAACTAGCAATAAAAAATAACTTTATGCGCGTCACTTGTTTAATTCAACAATTTCTAGCTAATTTCAAAAATATTTTAACAAAAAATATGTTTTTACACTTTGAGCGTAGAGAAAAACTACCACAGACCATACATAAATAAATATCAAATGTCTGTTTTTGGATAGGCCACTGAATAACATAAAAAAAATTAAAAACTAAAAACCAATATCTATAAATAAATATATTTTTTTTATTTACAATAATTTAACTATTTTTTCCGCCATTTTCAACATGGACTGCCTCTACTTGTCGATGGTGAGTCTGGAAAAAATAATAAAAACTGCTAAACTGAGTTTTAGTATCCTTAAAATTGTCCTGTACTCTCGATATCATATTGTACAAAAAAATGTTTACAAAACATTATTATATAATAATTTTATATAATTTTTTCCGCGGTTTCGCGTGCTTTACAGCGTGCGTAGTCACGGTGACTGACCACCTGATAATACATAGCGTCAATCCGTTAAAAAAGTGTTTTCTTTAAATGTGTAAAAGTTATGTAAATCAAAGACAACACTATGTATAGGTTAATTAAAATATATAACCCGATAACAATTTGTTGTAATATTTAAATTTCGCGCCATTTGCTCCGTTGACTTTGGTCTTTTATGTCAAGTCTGTCACTCGTTTATCTTTGCCCTACTCCCTACTCTCTACTCTGTGAACTTTACTAGCCGATGTATTTTTTTTCCAACTAAATAAAGTCTCAGTCATTTTCGGCATATAAAACTAATCGTTTCCATTAAATCTTAAAACTATTAAACACGAGTTATGTAACCCAAAGTTAGTTAAGTAACAATAACAGTTTAGTTACTAATAAAGCGTAAACAAAATGTAAACAATCATCACACTTGAAGCCAAAATGAGCCCTTTAGTTTTTACCACACTCATAAATTGTAATTTAACATTCGCATTTCTGAGAATGTCTTATAGCATAAGTGTCACTTAGATTTATGAACCCTTAGACAAGCCAAGTAAATACTATAATACTCATATTTTAAACCAGGGGAGGGGTAGAATGGACTCAATTTCCGCACTTAGACGCGTAGTTGGTACGTTGTGTTACCTAGCTTCAAACAAAGAGTTATTTGAACATCTCATTACAACAACCGCTACAGAATTGAACTCTCGTTACAGTAAAAAAACTAGCGTTCAACTTAAATAGGTTTAAAATAACAGTTATCTTACCCAATGTGGAGGCGACCATTCCATCCTGCAAAAAGAAATTAAACTTTAAAAAAATTTTAGACTTTTTTTGTAATTTTCAAATGTCTTTGTGTGTTCAATAGTGTTCATGTATATCATATGGATGCCAAAGCTGGAAATGGTCTGGTCGCAGTGCCTGCGTTTGTGTTGACAGATGACTCAAAAAGAACCCTTACTTGGAATAGCCCAGTGGGAAGAAGAAAGAGAGGACACCCACCTGGGAAGAAAAGAAATAGGTGGAAGGATTTGGAGGCCTTCACTGTGTCAGAGATCGTATACTGTTAAATACAATAACAAACTTATGTAAGGCTATTCATATGTGTGTTATACGTATACGTGATTGTACGTGCTCGTCTGCGTGCGTAACACTGACCGTAGTAACAATGCGTGTCCGCTGCACCGTGAGGTTATTTTGTGGCACACAACAGTCAGGCTGGACGCGCATAGAGGCGTACACCTCCCGAAGAATCAGTAGAATCGTATCGGCCGATTCCCTGGAGAACGATTATCAAAAAGTTTCTATAAAAAAATCCTTTGAATCTGTTACAATAAATAATTAATGTATAAAAATGAGAGATTGTAATACATTAGGAGACGAACATTAGTATCAATTTTGAGTTATTATTATTACTATGTAGGTTATGTATATTGTAAATACTGTTAAAAAGTAATTATCGAAAAGTTGCTATAGTAAAATCAGTATAATACTAGGAATTAAAATATAAAATGTATATTTAAACAAAAATATCATTCATACACACGACATTCCGTATTGATATGTACGAGGTCAGTTTGTTACGCTGTAATATCTGGATCTACTGAACCGATTTTGAAAACTGTTACCATTTAAAGCCACGTTATTTAAGCGTCATAGACGAACTAAAAATTAAGAATTCGCGGTAAAATAAGGTCTAACGAAAAACGTTTGTTACGCTGCCATAACGAGAGATATTTTTATATTACATAAAAACTACTGCACATAATTTAATGCGGTTTTCACCAATATCTCAAATGATTCACGAAGATTTACGTTAAACTTAATTTTTTACGGGTTGTCATTTCCCGTGAGAAGGCGGACATTGACTCACCAATAACAAACATGGCTGGTCATGGCGAAGAGATACTCGTTGATCATTTCAAAGGGAGCTTCTTGCAACACATAGTCGATACGGCGTCCGCTGTTCAAGCGCCCAAGCATTTCTGGGGTCGCCTAAAACATATAATTTGTTAAGAAAAAAAATATCCAAAGAGACACTTTTAGGCCAAGGCTGTACATTTTGCTCACTCAGGCTTTCTTAGTTTTATAACCGTGGCGATTTCTCAAATCGTAGGAGTTACGTCCCGAGAGTATATTTTATTTATTTTTTTACACTTCCTTACATTTATACAAAATCAAATAACATAATACATAAAATTATAAGGGATGCAACGGGCGGCCTTATCGCTAACAAGCGATCTCTTCCTAGGAACTCTAGTAAGGAAAAAACATGATGGGTAAAGTGCAAAAAGTCGATAACCAAATCTTATACAAAAAAATAACTAATAAAATAAACTAAAAAGCTAATTTCACGGATTCATGAATTGCTATGCAACACAAAGGGATAAGAAATACAAGAATTACAAAGGTCAAGCTTGAGCGGCATAGGATATGTTTAAGAAATGATATGCAGAAGAGTTTTAAAATATGTCAGGGAGCTAGCCAATCTTATGGAGTTGGACAACAAATGGCGGAGATGGAAGTGATGCTACAACCTTTTTAGATCGTAGCACCAGACTTCTGAATATGTTTCATGATCATTTTTCAATCTAATAGGCAAGTAATTAGTATTGTCTTTGGTTAACATAGCTTTTACACATTGAAAGAAAACAATTTTTTAACCGGATTAAAGCTATTTGTATTATTATAAACTTATAATTATTTTACATAATTTTTAATTATTTTATTTATCTAATTTAAATTTAAATAATTATAAGTTTATATTAATACAAATAGTTTTAATCCAGTTAAAAAATGTTTTCTTTCAAGATCAGCCTTCTGTGCCTGACGCACGCCGTCGACTTTTTGGGTTTAAGGTAAGCCGGTTTCCTCATGATGTTTTCCTTCACCGTTGGAGCGAATGTTAAATGCGCACAAAGATAGAAAGACCATTGGTTCACAGCCGGGGATCAAACTTACGACCTCACGGATGAGAGTCGCACGCTGAAGCCATCACTGCTCTTATTTAAGTAAAAAAATCATTATAATAACTTCTTTATCCTGCGTGACGTCCTCTTTACACTCATCGTTCAACTCCTCCTTCTCCATCTCTTCTTCTACCACCTTCTCGAGCTGATCGGTCGGAGGCGGAGCCGTCTTCCACATACTAAACCAAGTGCTTTTTATGGACTCCACCAATTTCTGTTTAATATCAGCGCCGACACGGGCCATTGTTTCTTTGAGTTCTGTATAAAAGAGAAAAATACATTAGCCAGAAATATTTATGTATGTTTTAGTGCGTTAAGGAGTAATGATGAGAGTAAATGTCAACGATGCGCGCGCGCACTGTATAAAAACCGACACCCTGAATTTAGCTATAGTCAATTTTACTTAAGTTAATTTCTATTTACAGTTAGTCTCGTTTTTTTCTACGTAGCATAACATGTTTGAAAAGATTTTTATCTTGTTACGCCATAAAGTATAACTTCTAAAGCGTGTCAGTATCTAGATAGGGTTTAAACTAATTTACGGATTTTGATAACGTACTTAAGAGATAATTAACAAAAAAAATAATAAAAAATAATGAAACTTAAAATGGTTTAAATAAGAAATTTCGTTTCCGAGAAATTTTGCGACAAACATATATTTACGAAATTCTGTATACATGCTTCGAAGGACCAACAATAATGTATCAAGTGATAACTTCGTCTGACTCATGGCAGCTCAAATTTGTCTTTGACAATTTGCTTGTGTACGTACGTAACATAATACGCGTCTGTATGAATCTATTGCTTGACTAATTATATCATAAATATTAAATTATTTGGTAAAAAAAACCCTCAACATATATTGTGTTCTACAAAATACAGCACTTACGTAAATAAATACAAATGTCCTAAACCCTACGAGAACTCTTTTTATAGAACAGAGGGCAAACGGGCGGGGGGCTCACCTGATGTTAAGTGATACCGCCGCCCATGGACACCCTAGATGCCAGAGGGCTCGCGAGTGCGTTGCCGGCCTTTTAAGAATTGGTACGCTCTTTTCTTGAAGGACCCTAAGTCAACTCACCCAAGTGCATCCGTTTCCGTCCCTTGTGATGGGGTATCAGATACGGTTTTATCTGCCGCAACTCTGGATTTATCATTGGTTCGATTCTGAAGAAAAAAAAGAATTTAAAATAAATTACAATAGTTAAGCGTTCCACTTATTAGAAAGAAAACACTTTTTAACCGGATTGAAGCTATAGGAGACACCGTGAGTCACTTCTGCAAAAACCCGTCATCTTTTATTCGATATCAACTCCAGGAAAATAAATATAGATAACACGACTTTTGTCTTCAGTCACCGTGACCACGCACGCTGTAAAGCACACGAAACTTTGGGAAAAATTTAAAATTATGTAAAATAGTGATAAGTTTATAATAATACATAGCTTCAATCCGGTTAAAAAGTGTTTTCTTTCAAGGGTAGAATCTATTTAAGTTGTTGCAATGGGTTAGACCGTAGTAAGTGTGAACTTCGATAAATATTTTTAAGTCTTGTGGATGAGAAATTTGAATACGAGATATGAATTTAGTGTTTATTTAGGTAAGTATAGAAACTAATATTTATTGATTTAAGATTTAGATTAAGATTTTCTACTTAAATTAAATTTTAAACAATATAACAGACTGAGATTCAAATCTAAATTACTGTCACTACCGCCATCCGACATTTATACTTAATATTTAATACACGTGTCCGGCGAAGGCGCCGGTCAGAGACCAACTGTACTTTGACCACAAATTGACGTTGACTCATTGACCCGTAAGACGTCTATGATATTGCGTGGTGTTGCCATTCTAATAAAACAAATGAGATCGTTTTCTGTTATTACAGATTTCTGACATATATTATTCGTAAAACCTCAATATAAATTTAAAAAAAGGTATTTGTAATTTTTTTCATTATTGCTACGTCTAAGTTAAAAAGCGCTAAATACGACTCCCGTCTGTCAAAATTGTGTACGTACCTGTAAGCGATGGGGTCGTACGGATGGAAGATATTAAAAAACTTCCCACATGTGGGTAGACAAAAATCTTTTCCGAGCATCTCCACGCCGCGGACACATTCGAAAATAGCTGAAAAAAGAAACTTAGTCTTAACCTTTCGCTAATTATTTTTAAAAAATCTGGATATTTCTTTACTTGAAATTGGTATATATGTCGCAGTAAAGTAGTTAAATCAGAGAGTTAATTCAATCAAGTCGCTAGCATTTTGATTTAAATAAAGCAGCGGCAAAAACGTTTAACTATCTGTCTGACCGAAAGCCAGCGTGTTGATTAACAATGTAAAACAAGACTCCGCCATTATTATTTCATTTGCTATTATTATTTCGGTGTATTCGTGAAGAACTGAGAGCTTGGAAATTCCATGTTTTGCTTTATTGTAAATGGTTAGGTTAGGTTAGTCTTGTTGCCTAGGAACTTTTAGGAAACTCGTTAAACGTTTCGTTCACTCACTTGTCTGACGGAATTTTTGCGACTTGATTGAATATCGATTTTAATTAACTGTCCAGATATTCAATAACTCTCTGATTTAACTACTTTACTGCGACATACATATAATAATAATTTAAATTTAATAATAGTAATAATAAATTTTCTCGTGTGAAATTATAATTTTTCTGTTTATATGTGTATATTGCTAAATTAAAAAAAAAGTTGTTAGATTATATGTCCATAGATAGCTGTCTGATAGCTTTCTAAAAAATATTTATAATAATTAGCTTTTTTAGAAAATTTAAAACTTCTATAATTATATACAGACATACACAAAACAGAAAAAGAAAAGAAAACGAATACAGCTATGGACATATAATCTAACAACTTTTTTTTAATCATAAGAAAGATTTCCAAAGAATTTTTTTTAAGTAATATGAGGCAAACGGGCAGAAGGCTCACTTGATGTTAACTTATACCGCCACCCATGGACACTCTCAATGCCAGAGGGCTTGCTAGTGCGTTGCCGGCCTTTTAAGAATTTGTGCGCTCTTTGTTTGAAGGAACCTATGTCGAATTGGTTCGGAAATACTTCAGTGGGCAGCTGGTTCCACATAGTGGTGGTGCGCGGCAAAAACTGCCTTAAGAAACGCTCAGTTGTGGAACGACGGACGTCGAGGTGATACGGATGGTATTTTGTATTTTGCCTTGACGTCCGATAATGTAACTCAGCTGCGGGTATTAGACCGAATAACTCTTCTGAGCACTCTCCATGGTAAATGCGGTAGAAGATGACCCAACATCACAACAACTGAAGCAGAGAGACCCAACATCTCTACGCAACGCCAAGTTAAGTGATTGGTCGTCGACGATTCAAATCGCTCTTCGTTGAATACGGTCAAGTGGAAGGAGCTGGTATTGGGGAGCTCCCGCCCAGAGGTGAGAACAGTATTCCAAGTGGGGAATTTGCGCTTTATAGAGTTGCAAGCGGTGGCCCGAAGTGAAGTACCGTCTCGCCTCGGGTGAGCACACCAAGCTTTTTGGAGGCCAATTTAGCCTTCCCTTCCAAATGACCGCGAAACTGGACGTTATTCGATATGTCAACGCCCAATATTCCGATGTTAGCTGAGGCTTTAAGGAGAGTGCCTTCAAAGCGGGGAGTAGCGACAAAGGGAGTTTTTTTATATAACAGTGAAAATTATAAATCACAAATAATTTGAACAGTGTATAAGCAACGTTAACAAACCTATTGGGGGTTTTACTTACCAATAGGACTACCAAGTGCGAACATGGCTTCGGGGCAAAACTCCAACTTGGGGTATTTGAACATTGGCTGACCCGTGCCGGCACACTCTTGGACGTAATTCTTTTCCGTTGAACCATTCGAGGCTGAAGCCTGAAAAAAAAGTTAACCTTTTTAGGTCTGGGCCTCAGGGTTTTGTGTTTCATAATGATCATTTATCCATCTAATAGGCAAGTGGGAGATCAGACTCCTGTGCCTGACACACACTCAATTTTTTACGTCAGTTACAACACGATGTTTTCCTTCATTGTTCAATCGAATGTTAATTGCGCACATATAAAGTCCATTGGTGACCAAGCAGGGATGGAACTTACACCAACACTGCTCCTACAAAAATGATGGAGGTATATAATCAGGAGTTGCAGGAGCAGTGTTTCCCTAATGTCTTGGGAGAATGACTGTCATTCCTGAGGTTGTAGGAATTATTTTCTATGTTTGTATTTAACACTCTCGAAGGAAAACATCGTAAGGACACCGGCTTGCCATAGAACATGTCAGGATGATCACTTCCTTCCATTTTTTAAAATCAAGAGTTTGATAAATACTATGTTATTTTAAGATAAATTTATTTGTCAAAGAAATAGCGCCATCTATGTATTACTATGTTGAAATATCAGCGCCATCTGTTATCAATTATAGTCAACAAATATTATCCATTAAAAACTCTAACACCGTTTTAACTGGCCATGTCTCATTCTATGACTGGGTAAACTCAATTTGATTATTTTCATATACAGTGTAAACTCCATGTAACGTCCCCGTAGTTATATACGGGGACGTTACATGGACGAACGAACTACTTAAAGCGTTGAAAGTCGAAGCTTTGGTTAGTTTAACTTGTCTTCCATACAATAATACACTTGAGTAAAGAGATAACAATTGAGTAATAAAGTACTTTTAGTTGCTAAAATTAGTAACAACTGTGTACGCGTACGTCGCTTTATATACGCGTAGGCATCGTGGAAACTTTCTAAGAAATTCGTTCTTTTGTTTACAAATTGACTTATAAGTAGGAGTCATGGATTATCTATACGTTTTTCTTCTCGCCCTTTAACGACAATTCTCTATAACGCCATAAAATGGACAGTCCCTTCAGTGTCGTTATATAGCAACTGCATTGCCTTTAAAAAAAACTTGTCACAAACTTAGGGAGCGTTCCAGTATTACGTAACGCAATTTGGGAGGGGAGAGGACCTTTTGTAAAACGTTACGATGCGGACCGGGCATTGAATTACGCGTTATTGTAAATATTATTTTCAAGTATCCAGTACTTTACACGACATAATGGTAAGTTTTAGGTTTAAAGAGTCTGTGCGTACATGATTGATTTAAATGTATTGATGTTTAATATAGATTAGTATTGTACTAACATTCGTATTAAATAGTCGTGTCTTGAAGAACCTTTCATTACAATACTCAGTACCTTACATAGACACGAATAACCCCGACGTGATGAACTGGAGTTGGTCACGAAACATTTTACTATTGGAAACAGAAATGTTATGGAAGGATTTATGGGGGGGGGTCAAGAATCTCCAAAAATTGCGTGACGTAATACTTGAAAGCTCCCTTATCTGGGAGGCTCTGATATTAAAGGACGTTATGTGTCATTGTTTTAGAAATGCAATAATGGTTTTTAATAATAAGGGAATATAAATGAAATTGATGTATTTAAACTGAAAAATCTGATTTTTAATCTCTACTGATTTAATCACCTCGGGTATCTGGTGCCCCAACAAGTCGTACAAAATGACACTCCCCAAAGAATGTCCGCCTAAAGAGACACCTCCTCTGAAGTCCGGATTACGTTTCTTGAACAAGCCATAGATTCGATTCAACTCCTTGCACACCGTGTCTATTATTGTCTGAAATTAGTTACACAAACAATAGACAAGATGAAGCCTAAAATTGTGCGTTCAAACCCCAAATGAACACAGATTTAATTAAGATTTCTTCTGTCTTTTAAGAATCATAATTAACTAATTAACAAATAAATAATATTGTCTTTTGTTAACATAGCTTTTACGCATTTAAAGAAAACACTTTTTACCGAAACGTCGGGAGAAATTTAAAATTATAAGTAAAAAAGTGTTTTCTTTAAAAATAAATAATAACAAAACAAATCAGTTGTGATTTTTTATTTGTTTCATAATTTAGAAGCATTATTTAGTCAAAACTCGAGGTCGCGCTGGAGTGTTTTTAAAAAGAATAAATTTAATTGGACCGGTTCCAATGGTGATTTGCTTAAGACTAACTTAATATCTATTAATTGGGACTGGAAGCTAGAAAGTCCGTCCGTCTCTATGATTAGAAAATATGTCTTGGGTATAAATAACGAATAAAAGTACGAATATTGTCTCGAGTGGGGTTGAAGCGTCATCTCGTCTTTGGACAATGCGTTCAGGGAACGCAAGACAGTACTGATAGATTCAGCACTATGTGATTTGTGGTCGAGTAGATTGTGATGAAGTGAGATCTTGAACCCGCTGCTCGATAGAATTTAAGCTAAAAGTGTTATTTGTAATCGTAAAAGGAATCAATCCAAATTAAATACTCAACGATAATTATTCGTGTCTTTTGTGTTAGAACTTCAATCAAAAGACAGAAAGATGTCCATATATTTCTCCGACATATATTATTAACTGTTACTGTTTGGGTATTTTTATTTTTGGATAAGTTCTGATATTTTTTAAAAAATGTAATAGGAGGCAAACGGGCAGGAGGTCAGAAGCCAGAAGGCTCGCAAGTACGTTGCCGGCCTCTCAAGAATAGGTACGCTCTTTTCTTGAAGGACCCTAAGTCGAATTGGTTCGGAAATACTTCAGTGGGCAGCTGGTTTATGTGTTTAAATGGATTCGTTAACCCTTTAGAGTTTCAATTATATATTATAAGATATGTACAGGACAACGTCTGTCGGGTCCACTAGTCATTATTTATACTTCTTCTAAACGGCTGGATCTATTTCGATGAAATTTTGTGTGTGTGTGATATTCGACTATTGTATGGCAAGACATATAAAGGACAACGTCTATCTGGTCAAATGTCAAAATCCAATACTTTGATAATCCTAGTAAATTTTCGTTCACTAACTCACCTGTCCAAACACTGGACTGGTGTAGAACAAGACATCCAACACTGTATCGTTCGTGAAGTTTCGCAACCAAGGAATGCTGTCCAACGTGACGTTAGCCAGACGTTTGTCTACGCCCGTCTCGCCTGAATGTAGGCTCGAGTGCCAGGAGATTGGGAGTACCTTTAAAGAAAATAAATTGGTTGTTTGTAAAGTCGGTTTACTGACGATAGTTGAACGTGACAACGTCATGAGCAAATACTGATGATTGGTTGTTTTTTCAAAAGAAAATTTTAATTTTAGATGGAAATCACAATAGAATTGATCATTTTACATTTATTTGTACGCATAAATACAATTATGTGAGATAAAAGATGACGCGTAACGGAAAAACGTGACGCGTAATTTTTGTCTAAATCGCTAGTACTAAAAAGTAAAACAATCTTGTATCAAAAGCGTCCTTACCTCGACCCGTCCAACCAACCCACTGTCACACGAGTTCTTGTAGTGCGATTGTAGCAGCTGCATACTTGTCTTCCTAAAGTCATCCACTGGAAAAAGAGACGCTCATTGAGATTAGGAGTTTGCCAAAGGACTATGGAGCGTCCTATTCATGAGTTGAAAATCAAAGACTACGAAGTATTACAATATTAACAGACGTTGTAAGGGAGCGTTCAAGTATTATGTCACGCAAATTTTGGAGATTCTTGACCCCCCCCCCCCCCATGAAAAGCGCCGTAACGTTTCTATTTCAAATTTGAAATAGTAAAACGTTTCGTGACCAACTCCAGTTGCGATTATGTGGTGTAAAGTACTGGAAAGTAGAAAATAATATTAAAAATAGCGCGCAAATCAATCCCCGCCCCGCATCGTAACGTTTTACAAAAAGAACGCCCCCCCTCCCAAAATGCGTTCACACACTCAGTCTAGTGGAACTATGCCCATGTTTGTGATGACAGATGACTCAAAAGGACCCTTCAAAATGGCCCAGTGGGAAGGAGAAAGAGAGGACGCCCACATGGGAAGATGTAATAAAAGAGATAGCGTGGACAGATTGGAAAATAGTCGCGAGGATGAGAGACAAGTGGAAGGATTTGGAGGCCTTCACTCCGTCGTAGGTCGTATCCGTTTTAAATAAAATTCAATACAGTTCCACAACTAAGCGTTTTTAAAAGCAAAGTATTTCCGAACCAATTTGACTTAAGGTCCATATAGAAAAGAGCGTACCCATTCATAAAAGGCCGGCAACGCACTCGCGAGCGCTCTGGCATTGAGAGTGTCCATGGGCGATGGTATCACTTAACATCAGATGAGCCTCCTGTTTAAGTTAAGTTAACATGGCGAATTATAAGAATTCATAATGTATTGCCAGTTTTTCTCGTCTACGTCCTTGATTTGGATTTTTTTTCATTTGTCACTGACATTCATATGTGTATATTAAGTTACCTTTATGAATCAATTAGATTATGATTGTTTTTAGTCTTAGACATCAAATGGAATTGATTTAAAAATATCTTGAACGATAGCTGGTTCCACATTGTTCTAATTAATTCCAAAATCTTACCGACAGCCTCCACCGGTCTCATGCGCATGTCACAAGCAGATCCGACCCCATGACACAACAGCAGCAGGTGATCAATACTCGACGGCTCCGTGTCTTCGATCTCCGACTCCACCGCGCCGCGTTTCACCACGCGCGGACGCGTCATTGATTGCTGAAAGAATTTCGCTGGAATATTATTTGTGTGTCATCGTCATAAGGAATATTCAAACTAACAATAACATAGATCCGTCTCTTTTCATCATCGCGTGAATACAATTCGACGGATTGAGACACAACTAAAAACAATAGGGATTGAGATTTTATGAAGACTCGTAGTTAAACTAAGCATTGAGAGTCTCTATGGGCTAATACGTAGCATCAGGAGAGACTTCTGCCCTTTGGCAAAAGGCATAGACAGCCTGTTCTATAAAAAAGAAACTACCATCGTAAAACATAAAAACGTGTCAAACTAATGAATCTTTCGGAAATCGGAAAGAATGAGGCAGATAAAAACGTACAACAATGCGTTCGTTTTTACGTTCGTCAAACGGACGTAAGCTGACGCATCATGTGTCAACATGTAGAGATGCCATTGACCAATCACAATCCAACTGAAAGCGTCAACCGTCTTCGTTCTACATCCTCAACCCCCTAAAGACATAAGGATAACTAACAAGTCTCTCCTTCTGATGCCTATATTCTCCAGCTCCGTGTACCAGGAAGACTAAGTGATCTATTTTCTGTGTTTGATCACCAGTTACGCCAATCTTTGGTGGGTTACGATATACCGTTTTGCCAAAATTGAACAGCTGAAAGGATAAGTTGGACTATGGATAATGGGTAAGGGAAATTATAAAGGATCATTTCAAAAGGATATCTAAAAACTTAAGAGAAGCGTCTTTCCTATTAGTTATTATGAAACAAACTAAATGCACACTGAGCAGTGAGCAGCGTTGCCCTAGTGGCTTCAGCGTACGACTCTCATCCCTGAGGTCGTAGGTTCGATTCCCGGCCGTACACTGACGGACTTTCTTTCTATGTGCGCATTCAACATTGGCTCGATCGGTGAAGGAAAACATCGTGAGGAAACCGCCGTTAGGTCCAAAAAGTCGATGGCGTCAGGCACAGAAGGCTGATCACCTACTTGCCCATTAGATTAACAAATGATCGTGAAATAAATACAGGTTAGTTGTAGCTAAAAGGTTGTAGCGCTATTTATTTAGTTTTAAATACACATTTAACTTGACACAGATTAAAGGGCGTAAGTAACAAGGGCGGAACCAGGAAAGAAGGTTCCTTTGCTGAATTCCTATATTCATCATAAAGAAAAAAAAAACCCCAATAATATTTTTGCTGGTACACTTACCGGACTTCCGCTAAAGCTGTCAACAGAGTTCTGGAGAAAATGGACCATCACACCAGGTCCATGCATCACCACCAGCTCGTTATTGGGAAGTATTAGACGTCTATGCCATTCGCCGGTTGCCATACCGTGCTGGTATTCCACCTGGAAATAAATAGAATATAACAGCTGGTGAGCTCGCTTGAAACTTTAGTTAATTTATTTAGTGAAGTTTACCACATGATACTATATAAACATAACATTTTTTACCAACAAAACACACACAAAAACCCGTAAAATACCAATAATCAAAAATAAATATAAAAAGAAAAATAATAGAGATTTACAATTTTTTTCTTAAGAAAAATTGTTATCTCTTGTGAATCATGGTTCTCTCTATCTCAATGGTTTTATTGTGTAATGTGTGTGTGCTGTGGTTGTAATTGGCTCTTGCTCAGCATTATGCTGAGGAGCAGAGCTGTTCCACAGCGCGTATATCTATTTGCAATACCAAGAGTCAGAACCAGTCTGTTGCACAGATCGTTAGACGTTGCATCTACTGAATGCTGTCTCCAACATCTTTCCATGTCCGCAGATTGAGTTCAGAGTAGCGATATTGTGTATATTATATACTTTATTATATTTTGTTTTTTTTTGATATTATCGTACTGCCATCTATATATCTATAAGAATAATGTATGTATTTCTGTAATAAATACCAAAATATCATATTGAAGTTATGTATTATTATAAACATATAATTATTTTACATAATTTAAAAAAAATCCCGACGTTTCGCGTGCTTTACAGCGTGCGTGGTCACAGTGACTGAAGACAAAAGGTCTTGAATGTCAAAAGTATCACAGCTGTAGAGAAAGTTGTGTTATCTGTATTTATTTCCCCGGAGTTAGTATCGACTAAAAGATGACGGGTTTTTGCAGAAATGACTCACGGACTCCTCGAAATTCAAATTGGCTATCATAGTTTCGTGAGTTTATATCTGGGTAGTTTGACGTGAGTATTCTGAAGAATTGTTTGGGTTGAACCCTACTGCCTCGTTTCAACACCGTACGAACGGTATCCATTCAAAATTCCATCAGAATTTGATGGCTGGAAGTCTTACACAATCCATTTCACAAGACACTTTTTCTTGCGAACTAGTGAAATGTGGAATCGACTCCCGGTGGGAGATACGACCTCCAATTGTTCAAGGTAAGAGTATACTGCTTCCTCAAAGGCCGACAAAAGCACCCGTTAAAAATGGGTGCCCATGAGCTGAGATGACTGCCCTTTTTGGGCGTCCTGTATGCTTGTTTGACACCCTTTTCTATAAAAAAATTGCGTAGATCCATATCAAGATAGTGCGTACAAACTGAGGGTAGTTGAAATCTTTCGAAGATTAACAAACTAAATATATTTTCTCACCTCCAACTTCTCCGCCACGGCCTCTGCGTACGGGACGTATCTTCCATCTGTGTTACAATAGAACCAGCTACATCTGTAAAACAGTTAAATAAATTTACTCAAGCTAAAAATCTTAAATAGCTCTTCATCACTATGAAGAAAAATTACCTTCCAAAGCTAAGTCTCATAAGTAGGTTCCACAAATTGCATAAATCATATTAAAATTAGATTTTTTTGTTCAATATACAGAGTAAACTATATGTAACGTCTATTGATTTAACAACGACCTCCCTAAAGCATGGAAATCAATTGGCTTTGCTTGGTTTAGCTTATCTTCCAAACAATAATACACTCTACATAGCATTACACCCAGTCTCAATAAGGACAATTGAGTAATAAAGTACTTTTTAAGTTGCTAGAAATAGTAAAAACTGTGTACGTGTACGTCACTTTATATACGCGTCGGCATTGTGCAAACTTTCTATGAAATTAATTTTTTTTTACAATTTGACTAATAAGTAGGAGTCATGGATTACCTACCTATACGTTATTCTTGTCTCAATTTAACGACAACTCTCTATAACGCCATAAAATGCATGTATTTAAAATAATGAACCACCACAAGCTTGGATGCCGTAGATATCAAATAACTTAACGTCTTTTGATGAAACTTGGACTGCTTCCTTCCGCTTTTGATGATTTTTTTTACGAAACTTAAACTAAGTGACCTTTTAATTCTCATATAGGTAAGCAAGTACAATTAGTAACGTCAACAGAAAAGATTGATTCTAAATTTACATTTGCTACCAGTTCACTAATCAAGGGCGTAGAGCGGGCAAGAAGAACTGGCAAGAAACTTTCCGCCACTCTTTATAATCGCTAAGTTTTGAGTCATACAAATTGTTTGAACTGGAGCAAATCAATCCCAAGGATTAGGATCATTTAATTAACGTAACCAAATCCAGGCCAGCAACCCACTTCTCTACTGACATTAGTCTATGGGCTGCAGTACCACTACGTCCGGTGATCCCGTTTGCCCCATCATATAAAAAATTGCTTACCGCCTAACATTGGTAGGCTTCTCAGACCAGTAGACCGGCATTCGAATCCTGCCAATGATGTTCACGTCGTATCTCCCACCATCTGTTGGCACCAAGGTGTTTTCGTTCAGGTCAGCTGGAATGTAAAAGAAAAATATCAATCTCGAGTTTGTAAACACAAAACAGTAAAGTGTCAAACGTCACTTTTCAAATTGATTTGACACGTAAAATAAAATATGGTTATTATGGAATATAAGTATGTATACCACTCATTCCACGTCATTAAATTTCTTAAATATCGCAGACATCTCTACTCATCAGCAAAGAAGACAGAGGGTACACGCTGAAGGAAAAACCGATGTTAAATCTCTCGGTACAGTACACTATTATCATTCTCTAACCTAAAACGACTTAAAATCGAGAAGTTTGAGAAACCTTGTTATGTTCATTATTATAGATACCTATAATATAAAGAATGAAAGAAAACATTTTTTTAACCGGATTAAAGCTATTTGCATTATTATAAACTTATAATTATTTACATAATTTTAAATTTAAAATTTTTCGACGTTTCGCGTGCTTTACAGCGTGCGTGGTCACGGTCACTGAAGACAAAAGGTGTTGAATGTCAAAAAGTATCACAGCTGCAGAGAAATTTATTTCCCCGGAGTTGATATCGACTAAAAGATGACGGGTTTTTGCAGAAATGACTCACGGTGTCCTCTATTTTCGCGGATTGTTTGTTTGTACCTACAGTCTATATTCGCAGTTGCTTGGTGGACCCATATGACTTCTTAGACACAAAGAGTCCCCTCATGAGTTGTATCCTATATTGCGGGCTACTCGATTGCGATAAAGTTGCACCACGTAAATAAAAAGATTGCCGTTAAAATAGTTGAATGTTAACCAAGCAAAATGAGCAAAATTAAGAAGATTTTTGAAAGGATTTGACTTGCATTGATTGACCCGGCTGCCACAGAAGTTCATCTTCATATTGCCACCACCACCACCAATAGCTATACCGCCCGTTGTGGGCCTAAACCTCCTCAAATATATTTCGCCATCGCAATCTATTACGTCCAAAACCTATTGTTTCGAAGTCCTTGACAACTCAATCCCACCAATACAGCCGCGGTCTCTGTCTCTTGTTGTCTAAGTTCAGGTCAACTTCAAAATTAATCATTTTTCCCGATTGCAGCAAGCCTTCCTTTGTAAAAAAAAAATAAGTTGCTTACCAGTCCTTAACTTTGAACTTCGACAAAGGTTTTTGTGGAGTAAATATTCTATGCTTTAAAATGTACTTACAGCTATTAAAAGCGATCTCCAGAGCTCTTGAATCGGCGACAGAGAATCCTCGCCATGTCGACTGGCCATCATTATCAACACGATAGAACCAGTAATACTTCACTGGCGAGTACTCTGACGTTGGGCGGTTCTGAAAGATTCATCTGTCATTTAAGATAATCAGCAACATTGACATCCCCGCTTGTGAGATATTCTTGGAATTAAATTATCAACTTTCCAAGCACATAAGCAAAGTATATATATATATAAATTGTTATATAAACATTTATTTACTTCGGTATATATTAAATTAAGAACTGTTTTAGTTTCTTAATCAGTTGAGAAGTGTTTAAGGTATCAACGAATTTTTTGTTACCAACTATATATCAACAAAATATGTATTATACACACAAATTAGCCTCTTGTAACATTGAATTCTGAATCCGTATTTATTTGATAAAATCCATACATTAACAGCTTACATTTAGTAGTGGGGGTACAGTTCGAAATGACAAAAAACGAGTTGAGCATGACGTATAGACGGATCTATAAGTAACGAAAGTACGGTTCTGTACTTCGGGAAGAAACATCTACAAGAGAGCACGTTCAGGTATTTGCTACAGCAACTGATCAATGAACTACCAGGTCAGTTATTAGATAGCCTAACGTTAACTAACAAAAAAGGAAATTTGAAAAACTGTTGCTATGGTTACATTTATATTAATTTATGTATCTTAATCATGATTTAGATTAAATAAATAAAGAAGTAGTATACCTCAGTCAATATAGCGATACCGTCGTCATTTTCCTTCACAGAATGTTCCATAAGATTAACGGTAACATTCTGAGCATGTGTTTCACTCCCCACATCCATATTAACCTCCGCTTTTTGATCTTGATTGTCCATATATTTCTTAATTTTCAAGTTAGCATATTCTAACTGCAGTTTTTTCACACAACCAACGTTAAAGTTAGAGCAATTTTTACATTTTTTTACAATATCGAGCGGCATTTTTTCTATATCGTTAGTTTTATACGGATCGCCTATTGATTCGATCGAATGATTATCGTATTCAACTGTAAAATAATTTATCGTCCTAACTATTTCTATCGGAGCTTTATCCCTATACATCGCAAGGTCGTGTATTAATTTCATATTATTATTGTGCGTTTCGGTGTGTGTGGCATGCCTATAGTGATCTTGAGATTGACTTAATTCAAAAAAAGACTTTGGGTTGTCGGCTTTTGGTGGGGTCGCGAAATAGCTGGATAGACGATTGTAACTGTTATATTCGTCGTTTTCCTTGTTAGACGGGCCTGGGTCAGATGTGAAGAAATTTTTAGGGTCTGGTAATTCGTTAGATGTTTTAGGTTCTGTTGTATTTGATTTGGATTCTTCTATTTCTTTAAGGTGTTCAGTGAGATTGGTGAAGGCAGGTAAGCGCTCCGTGTCCGTGTCCATCCGTATAGGTTCATCTAAAGGCATCGTATGTTGGGTTTCTATGGTAGACACTGGTTCCACAGCTGTTGTGGTCTGAGAAATCTTAGTCACATCGCTTTGGGTAGTTTGGGTAAATGTTATTGTGGGGGTTAAACGTGTCTGTGTTGTCGTATCTGGAATGTGTGTTATATGATCTTCAACAAAACCAGTAGATGTTACGGAAGAAAATCGTTTGCTAAATTCCTTTTCAAATCCAGGAGGAATCCTGGTTGATAAGTTCTCTTCCGGTCGTGGGTACAAAGAATTTTTGTAATAAGTTTCTACAGCATAATTTCCAGTATCGAAGTATGAAGCCATGGTTAACGAAGGACTGATAGATGTTGGTATAGTTGCCATAGTAACGTGTGATTCGTCATTTACGGTTTCCATTTTTTTATATCTTTCTACGCGATTTGTAAACGTATCTACCGCTGGTAAGAGATCTTCTGTACTCTTTTCTCGCACCATAAACTCGATTTTATCATCATCAGTCTCAGATGGTTCGATAACAAATTCTTCATAAATGGGAAAATCTTTGTTAGCATCCTGTTCTATAGAGTGCACATCTAAGCCACTTTCATCTGATTTATTATCATCATCAACAGGTGCAGTTGGTAGAATTGGCAATGGTGGAAGTACCAGTTCGTCGAGAGAGTTTTTAAGTCCAGCCTTTATTTCATCACTGGCATTCCTTGGTATATTTTCAGCTAATTCGCTCTGGAAAAGTCCCTGATCACTTACATCAGGTAAGTTATAATTGTGTTCTGTCAGAGAGGTAGTGTCGATTATATCATTAATATCAGTGGTGTTAAATCCATAATTCGGCACACTTTTATCAAGAGTTACATCTCCTAGTAGTTCAGTGACTGAATGTATCGGTATATTTTCTATAAAATTTTCTGAAATCTGGGCAATATCTTCAAGTGGATCTGATGCACTTTCTGTTAGAGATAGTTCTGGTACATGCTCACAAACTGGTAAACCCGCTCCTACAGGGTTTAATAGTTGAATGGGCGCAGTTATATTCTCTATAAGCTGCGAAGTTAAATCTTCAACTTCACTTTTTTCTTCATGTTTATTTACTTCTCGACACGTTTCACATATATTTAATTCGGAAACATTTTCAGCCAAGTCTTCACTAGACTTTTCGTGTGAATCATGCAAAGCTATTTCAGCTACTTTCCTTTCAATTAAATTTATTTCACTTTCTTTTGAAGGTAAATCTATACTTTGGTTCGTGAAATCAAACAGATGTGAAGTGTTAGGTGCGGGTTCAAAATATTTTAAGAAAGCGTCATTATCAACTGGTTCAAGAAACGAGAAGTCACTTGTTGGAGGTAAATTGCCAATAGACGATTTTGTTACTAGACTCGGACTACTTTGTTGTTTGTTTACAGGTAATATGTCAGCCTTACTTGTAAATGTATTTTCAGGTGTAAAATGTTTATCACAAGGTAATAATGGATGAGGATCAAAGAGTTTAAATGTGTTTTCATTCCGTTGAAAAGAAACTTCAATCCGTTTATTTTCTTGGGCTGTGATCTCGCAAGGCTGTGGAGTGGGACCAAGCACAACATTAGTTACGCTTTCGATAATTTCATCATCTAAAATTTCAGATGGCGAAACTTCAAGGGGTGTGCTAAAAAAACTTAGCGGATTAGATACGCTTATCACTGAAGATACATTGCTTATCTTCGTATCTTCAGAAAATATAGGCGCTTGGAGAGAACTTGGTTTTTCTATTATACTTATAGGTAAAGATGGCAACGCAAAGGGTGTGTCAATTGTATTAATGTGAGAATTAAAATTTATATCGACAGTATTGTCCAAATTTAGACCAGCAAAGTTATTCTCAATGACTGGATTAGAAGTGGGCCACGAAGAATAATTGGAAGTTTGCTGGTCATAGTATGGTTTTTGAGTGTTATATTGGTGGATATTATAGTCGGATGAATAATTCGAGGTAAAATTTGGTTGAGTCGTATTCGAGCTCCCAACAAAAATATCAAAAGTAGAACTATCTTGAGCATGATCCATACGCGAAGATTGGTAAGGAGCTAATCCCTGTTGGTCGTCCTTTGGTTCACCAGTATAAGCTGGGTCGAAAAACGTAGTAACTGTATTTTGGATCTTATTAATGTCTATGGAACTGAGTTTAGACTTTAAAGAACCTAACAATCCAAAGCTTTTTGCCTCTGTTTGAGGTTGGTCGTAATATTCTGTTGTTGGTCTGCTTAAATCAAAAGCAGTATTAAAGTCTTGTTGGTATGGCTGAGCTGGAGGAAGTCCATAAGTTGAAGCTGCCGAACTAAATGTTGAAATATCTGTATGAATTGGGGGTGCTACAGAACTATTTCCTGATATATCAGGGTCTTGACTCGGTGTAAAAAGAGGACCTTGTAAGGAATCAAATGACGACTGTACTGGATTCAGAGTCGGTTTAATATTGTTGCTTATATTACCAACACCTTCAATAGGTCCAGAGTAATATTGGGGTCGCTTCTTACTCATTCTATAGTTTACACTACCAGACATTTTTGGCGGCTCTTGAATAGATTTAGGTGGTACTTGGTGAACATTAGAAACGGATATCTCGTTATAAACATTTGGCTGGTTCATTGAGCTTGGATCGAAAAATTGTGGAGGAGGGTTTGCGACATCAAACGATTTCTTCGGAGGTAATAAAGGTTCCTGCTTAGATTCAACTTGTTGTTCTTGTGAAGGGACTTGCATAAATGCGCTTGATGAAAAGTTTTCAAGAGGATTTGAATGTAACACGAGCGCATCTACTTTAGGCTGTTCTGAAACAGGATTAGATTCGATTTTTGTTTCTTGGGACGGCTCATTACTTGGAATAAAAAACTCAGTTACAGGTGGGCTAATGGTTGGAAAAGCTGTTACAGATTCTGAATATGGTACATTTTCATTTGGTAGTGTTTTCTTAGTAATCGGTAGTTCTTGCGGTGCAGCTTGTATCGGATTTGATACAAATTCACCGTCGTAAGTCGGAGTATAAAACATTGGAGGGGCATTCGTAGATACATCTTGATTGTGATCAGAAAATGTCGGTACAAAAATATTGTCATGCGTTATCAGTGGCGATGCTTGTGTTTTAATTAATGGTTGATTTCCTGCTATTCTCCTTGCAATAGATGGTGGTAATACTGTTCTTCCAACAGATCCTTGACTGTCTCTTCGATTAGAAAACATTGGCGGTGGCGGGATGATGGGCGCTGTAGCGTTTGCTTGGAATGTTTCATTTACAGTTCGTACATCATTTCTAGAGGATTCTACATTTTGTATTGGGGTGAAGAAGTTATAAGTTGATTCTGTGTTCAGAACAGGTTTTGGAAATGCTTTAATATCTTCCTCTAATACTATAGGTTCTGTTTTCGGCGGTGTTGCATGAGGAGGATCTGTTTTTGGTAGCGAGTCACGCATTTCAGGTGTAAAATAATATGGTGATTGCGAAAAGTCTTTGTGTATATCAGTATGTGTGATTTGGTTAGTGGTTATATTTGTAAAGTACGATGAGGATGGGCTAGCTGCTGGGTTACAAGTCGGTGCTTCTCCAGTTAAACCAGGGATCTGAGCATAGACTTTTTTCCTTGTCGTGATTCGATAATTCGATGAACCTGAAATAAGAAAATTATAATTATTACATTTATTAAAGGTTACAAATCGCCACATTTATAATGAAATATATTTCATTCAAAGCATGACAGTATAAAACTACATGTGACTTTAATTGAACTTTAGTTCATATATATAATACCTCCTTACGCTTCGAATTCTCGTCTTCTTATAATAAACAGAAAATATTGCTTTTGAAAATCAAAATTTGGTAGATATGCGTTAAAATAAAAACGCTTTTCCTTATTAATTTAGCCTTGATTCGAACAATTCAAGGATAAAAAAATTACCGTGGTAAATGTATTAATTTTAAAACGCAAACAAACTTGACATCGTAATGTACTAAAAAATTATACTTAATCGCCTACAACAATAGAATTTGTAGTCATTTGCCACAGTGTGTAGGACATGTTGTGAAAATACATAGTCTGTCCAAATAGTCTATAAAATCATAGACAACAACTCTAAATACCACCGAGAAGTACTATTTGTATACCAGTGGGGCTAAAACCTTAATAGGTCTGTGCCCCCGATTTATGTATCTATTTCATGATAATTTATCAATCTAATAGGCAAGTGGGTGATCCGCCTAAAGTGCGTGATACACGCCGTCCACTTTTTGGGTCTCAGGCAAACCGGTTTCCTCACAAGGAAGACATTTCCTTCACTTTACGAGTGAATATTAAATACGCCCATAGACAGACCGTTCAATTATACTATTTGTGGAGCATTTATTTCTTTTTATAATTTTTGTACCATTAGAGTAACTTTACACTTATTCAATAGAAAAGAAAAATCAAAAAGACAAGAGTTTCAATAAAAATGAGTATACAGACGAAATCACACGAATCATTCTCCATTTTACTCAAACCATCTATCAATCTTCAAACGTAAGGCCAATATATTCTTGAAGCCTTGCTTTATGTACGAATATTATTTTTTTAAATTGGTGACTTTCACCAGTATAATACTCGAAACAGAACTAATGTAAGCGTACAACTAACCAGGCTCCAGAAGATAAACCGACCCTTATATGACTCCCAAGTGAAATTAGAGAATTATCACTGAATAAATTCAAAACTCTTGTTAAACGTAAATTAATCAATAAAGCTTTTTATAAATTTGATGATCATTAAAAAGATCCTAATCATTGAGATTGATTTGCTCCAGTTCAGACAATTTGTATGACTTAAAACTTAGCGATTAAAAAGAGTGGCGGAGAGTTTCTGGCCAGTTCTTCTCGCCTGCTCTACGCCCTTGACTTAAACTGATAGTAAATGTAAATTTTGAACCAATTTACCATCTTTACTGTTGACGTTCATAAGTGTAATTGGTTACCTATATGAATAAAGTTTTTTGAGTTTGAGTTTAAGTTAAAGATCCTTCATAAGGCAACTTTTCAAATGGCCATAATCACACTATCCAACAGTTGCATGTGGACTTGATTTGGCAGTTTCGCTGTTCACGATCACCGAAAAGCTGAGCTTTCAACAAGTTATTTAAAAAGTTTTCACTTTTATCATTTAATATTTATAACAACAGGAGTCAAATGAGCCGGAATTCACAGCCGCAATGCCGCAGTCTGGCGGATCTGTTGCCCCCTTCAGGGATTGGTACGCTCTTCTTGATGGCCCCTAAGTCGTATCGTACCACAACTGGCAGCTTGTTCCACAAAGAGGTGATTGGCAGACAGAGAGTGCCATAAAAATAGCTGTGTCGTGGAATGCCAGGCGTCGAGTTGGTAAGTATGGAATGTTGCATTCTGCCTCGACTTCCCGATAATGTAATTTAACAATCAAAAATATCTCGAGGTATATTGTCTTCCATACACATTTAATTCATATATCAGATTAAATTGTGTGACAATATACAATTTATAAATCAAAATTATTTGTGTTATAAGGTAAGACAAACTGTGGTATTAACTGGAGAATTCAAAGCCCGCGTGAACTTCAATGCCCGTCCAAGTACTGAGAGTTTTTTACGCCAGCTTTTTCTCTCGGCCTACATCCTCTGTCTTCTTTGCCGATGAGTAAGGATGTCTACCTATTTAAATTTAATGACGTGGAAAAAGTGATACTTGTATCTTATGGTCCATAATAAACATATTTTATTTTTTATTTTTTACCGGTATTGGCAAAGGTTTTCAATTATTCACTATAATTTTATATTGGATATGTAATTGTTTATTATTGACATATATTGCGCACTTCAATGTTCAGGCAAGATATAAAAAGTGTCATATATAATAAATATATGTAAATTAACCTAGCATCTGAAGGTAGTGAACAAATTAATCTTTCGCATCTAACCTGCTAACAATGGAAACGGTTTTAACGATTTCCGATGAAACTAATCGTACAACTGTAATTCGTTTCCATACAAATACGTAATTATTGTCATTGTAACGATAACGACACATGTTTCATGGTCACTGTGTGTCAAGCAGTTTTGTCTTACCCTCGTTTATACAGTCATATTATATACAAGTGATCCTATTTTGCACGACTATAACATGCATTTGTACATACGTAAAGTATATGTTAAAGTTTTGGAAAAAAACATTTAACACAAATGCGCGACCTGTACGTAAAAATCGTTATTTCAGTCATGAATATAAATTTTGTCAAAACAGTGTAAATTATATCTCAGCCTTAAGTATTGTATGTATAGAAATTTTCTCCACAACTACAACGCCTCATGCGAGCAAGTTTTATCGCATAAATGTGAATAAATACAACAAAGTGCCAATAATATGAAATTAAGAACACTTAAAGGAATCGAGTAGGATGTGAGTATTTATTGACTGGACATAAAATGTACAAACTTTTCAGCTTATAAAAATAAAACACACTACACATTTGTAAACTATTTGCTCAAAAGTTCGGAGATGAAATCCACGAGCAAAAATAAAAGATATATTGTCTTATACTTTAGATGGGTGTGCCATTTGATTTTTAAGTAATTTGAAAATTTATTTACTGGTTTTCGTTATCAATGTCCTAGTGATTTCTTCCTCAAACCTATAAATTAAGTTTCTTAGGTGAACAATTATTTAATATATTTTATGTTACATAAGGGACATAAGAATTTTAGAAAAATGGTTGGTAAGCACTGCTCTACATGGAAATATTATATTGATTGTGAGAATTAAACTCAATAATTACTTTGATTATAAATATTGCAGTCAAATCGCCACAGATCTCTACCTGGCGCTGATTGCATCAAAAATTTAATGTATTTTATAATACCGAATGTATTGCTTGCTCCAGGTTTCTAAATATAAGCAAGCAAATCGGATGTACCAAATGCTTTAGAAGTTGTCACAATAAGAGTGCGAATACAATGTCCGAGGTGTTGATCGATTGCAGGTCGTGTCCACCTTGCTCAGTGTTCACGCATAGAACATCTCGGCCAGAGTACCTCTCCTGACAAAGTTTAACGACACGACACACTGAAAAGGATACAGTATGCGATTGTGTATCGAAGGACGATTTGTAAAAGTTAATTCCAGACTTGCGTCACTTCGAATTTCTAAAAATATCTCAACAAACCCTTTTTGAATGAGGCTGTGTATCTAAGAAAGAATATAAATTAATTGAAAAATGATATTCAAAATAATTCTCTAATAGACGAACGATGCCAAATAAATAAGCAACAACAGTGAAATAGAATGAATAAATAACAAGAAACACCACAAACGAATCTGCACGCGCCTTAGTAAAAACAATAGCAAAACATGCAGAAGTGGTATTGCAGGATAATAAGATTAAATTTGTTAACCGCATACAGCCGAAGCAATCTATGCAGCTGTTAAGAATGACAGACTCAAGCCGATCAGTAATAGATTGGACATTGACAATCCGACAAGCTATGCGCTGTTCAAAAGGAAATAGCTGGTTTTTGCGGGCATCGGCCCCGAGGTATATACATATATGAGAGTACTTGAGCCTTGTAGAGTCACTCCAAAGTTCACGACCGCTCTGTCAAGAGTGATTTAGAAGTAGTCTGTTACTAAGGGATGCAGCGTTCTAATAGAAGAATTTGAATCCATCCAGTAAACGTATATAAATATATAAATAAACGTATATAATTTACATACATTTACAAATGAAGTAGAACTAGCAGAAAATTCTCCAAAACTGTTGTTAACTCCAAAAATACCTAAGCCCGTGGACCTCTTGCGCTTGCGAGGCTTTCTTTGTGACTTGATACTGATGATGAAGAACTTAATACGTTCTTGATACCACTTATATAAATGTGTTTATGTACAAAATATTGTTATTTAATTTTGGTCAGTATATATTTTGTTATAAAGAAATTTATTTCTCGACTATTCTACAAAACGCTTGTAGGCTGCAACCATTACATCATGGCTTATAGCTCCACATAACATATTAAGGCAAATAGTATTATAATGCCCATTTATTTCCAATCTTCATAAATTACAGTTTAGATTTGCTATATATTTTTTCTTGTTATCCTAAAACCCTAAGTTCCTTCAATACCTTTGATCGAAACTCCTCCTCCAGCTTTTGCCAAATGTCTATCTATGACTTCTTCTTCCCCTAGCTCCTTTCCTTCCTGTCCTTAAAACCGACCTTATATCTGTGCATCTTGGTATATGCTGCGCCCATTCAGTTTTATTCCAAAAAACAATACCGTATTAAGGTTCATCCACTCTCAGCAATAAGCAAATATTAAGCCAAAAGGCAAAAAACATCATCAAAGTCCGTTATACATCAAATATTTTTTTTTCGTCAGAGTTGGGTTGAGGAATCATCGCGAGCACTTCACTTATCATGTTTGCAACACTGACTCATTCATGCACACCTGCTTCAAACACAGTTTATAGGACTCAGTGGTTCAAAGTCGTTGTGATGTTCAATTACATTTAGAGATCATATCATCGACAGACTTTATACGAATCATACTATTGGGACGAGGGATATCAATTAGTGGTGACCATAACCGCTAGCAGTTAGCAAGTATATACAAGGCAACTGTGGATGGTGAAGTTGGGTTAGGTAGGCCTGGTAGGTATGTAGGTATGTACAACATACTTGGAAAAAATCTAGGGGTACTAGAAAAGGGTCAAGTGACCCATAACCGCCGAGCATGAATGTCTTGAAAGTGGATGAAGCGAGAGTTCCATGCTCCCTACCTAACCCATCGTAAAAAAGGCGTGAATGTCTCAATAATGATTTTAGTTTTTCTCACATTTTTTATTTCCCAATTATAGTTTGAACGCAAGAGTTTAATGTAAATAGCATTTATCCAAACGTTGTTACTCTAATAATCTGTAACAAATTTAAAAAATCTAGTTAATTTTCTTAGCTGCTACTAGTTCCTCAAAACGAGCTTCATACGAAGCGGCAGGACTTCGCTTGGAGGAACCTTTGTTCACAATAATTATTGGTCAAAGACTCTATATGTATAACCTTTGTAGGTGTGCACAAAATGATGCGCCAGAAGAAAAATCCTTCTCGAAAAAAGACTTAACACTCTAGAACGCCGTAAAATAATGATGGATTAATAAGCGATAGAAATAAAAATCATGAACATTTTACTTGAGCAATAACTATAAAACACCAACTACTCAAGAAATACTACTGCCCCGAAAGTTCTCGAATATCGTTCAAGATTATTCGCTAGGATAAACGGGCTGAATCATGGCTAGTCAATTCAGGTTTGAGTGCAATTCCGAGAGATAGAAGTGCGAATTGTGAAGACAAGTAATTTATTTCTGTGAAAGCACGTTAATTAATAATAATAATAAGCTTCTTTATTTCCTGTTTTACAATTATTTGTAGTGGTTACATAACAGTAACCACAAATATTGATTTTTGTTAGTAGGTATATATATATTTTACTAACATAATCTAATAAAATATATATTATATATTTGTAAATTAACAGGAACTCCCGGAACTCCTCCTCCAAAGTTGCCCATTTTTGTCGGTCTTGTGCTATTGAGTGCCAGTTTATGCCAGCTGATCTTTTCAGATCATCTTCCCAGCGGTCTAAGGGTCTCCCCTTGAGGCCATGTAGTATGAATAAAACCTTTCCAAGCAATCTGTAGCTGTTTAGATATGATTACCATATCCGTTATTAAGTAACCTACAAACATGACATTTGTAGTCGAAATTATAAATGTATAACTGTAAGTTTCATACACTGTGCAGAGGCCATAATTGTACCACCAAAAACCGGGGGTCACGTGAGGTCATTGCCTACACGGTTTTTTCGTCCCTCACTTCTTAAATTAAGACATACATTGTCAATGGCGTAAGAGTTACATAGTTTTTGTACATACATTACGTATGTAATTACTAGAGGAAATGTCATCCCACACATTTCTAATTGTTTATTGATTTTACCATAAATAATATTGAAGATATTATATAGACGATTTGTTAAAAGATACTTTGACTTTGTACGAGCCAAGGTATCAGAATGTCCAGCGCTGTTGAAGTCTGCTCCTCAGTATTATGATGTGGAGCAGAATGTTGCCAGGGCCAGTTACAACCACAACACACACGCATTACACACTTAAAACGTACCTTGTTCTTTACAAAAAAACATTGTTTTTCATTCTATTTCATTTTTATTACTATTATTTTGTGTATTTCGTTAGTTATAAATGTTATGTCTATATTTTCTCCTTCAGGCTTTCTTGACATAAGCGTGCGATTTCCTAAATCATAGCAGTTACGCCCCTATAGCCCCAGACGTAGTCACTACAACTGTTAATTGAATTAATTCGTTACCTAGCAATTAAGATTTCATTATTTCGCATATATTGTATTGTTGTGAGTGGTTTATATAGAGATGATCCAGGAAACGTACAGTCTATGAATTGAATGCTCGATGCTGTTAAACTCAAAACCTACTTTAAGCTTCGGAGCCAAGCTTACTCGTACAGCAAACTTAATTAAGTTAATACTTAGTTAAAAGTTCTGGCTACGTAGGGAATTCTAGTGTGGGGCCCCCACAGTGCATTTTACTTTACCTTAAATATCCTGTATAATAAAGATATTCTTTCTTTCTTTATTAATAATAGAAATACTTATATTCATTCCACATTTAGACAATGGGAATCTAAATTAGCTCTATTTTAACAAATTTATGAAAGTTAACTACATCATACATAGTACTAAACAAACTCAAACACACAAAAAAAAACTATTTTATGTTACAAAAAATAAATTATAAATTACAATAAAATACCAGAAATTCCTGTTAAGCAGCAAAAAAACTACCAGCAAAACACCGGATTAGGTTCGAGATAGGCACTTAACAATGCTTTCTTTAAAACTGATCAGCCCACGGCCGAGTATATATTAATATAATAATTTTCAATTTCGATGTCAAAGATCCAGTACAAAGATCATTTATTATACATTCAACATACATAATTATTAATAAATAACAAAATATTTAAAGCAAAGTTCCTCCAAATCCTATATTGCCCAGGCTCCAGAGATAAATTGAGTTCTCGCGTCTCTGTATAACGTCAAAGAGTGCACCCAAAAGTTCTGATTGCTACAAGATTGATGGCAGTACCAAAAACACGCCATTAATAACTTGATCATTTTCAATTCTTCAACAAAGGCAATAAACTGAAATTGTTGTAAATTTTCTAGATGTAATTTCTTCCGCATTATAAACTGCGATTATTGTTTTCGGAATCAAGCGAGAAAAAAGCGGAAAATCGAAAGCTCCTAGCCGGCTGTATCGGACATCTTAAACATAATTTTTATTGCTCTTGATATATTTTAAGTGGTATTTGCAGATTTATGGAACCCTTTTTTTCTGTCTGCGCAAGAAACACTTGCCCACGCCGACAAAGAAAATATAGGCAGAGGAAACTTGTCATATACTTTAAGTCGAGTATATTGTTTCCTTAATAACAATGAAACTGTTGTAGAAATCTGAAGCCTAATCTCAAATCCAAAAACTAACAGATTATGCGCACGATCATAACAACTCTCAGCTACACTCTCGAATACATGCGCATACACACTCATTTACTCATACTTAATGTCTTTTTAGACATAGCTGTAACACTAAAAATACTTTTTTTAATGGTTTAAACATTTACCACGGAATAATTGCTTCCTAGTTACCCACAATACAGGGACTTCCTAATGTGGGGACTAGCGATGTATGAATTTTGTCACAACCCTTTTGTTACGAATAAAGTTTTTACCATTTATTATTATTACCTTAATCTATATTTTATCAATAAGATTGTAGCGCCTCTACCCGCGCGCCTTTAGCGACTATCGCTACTGTAACCTTACTCTAAAATAGTACATGAGCTGCAATGTCGAATATTGATTACCAAAAAATACGTACCACTTAAAGGAGGCTCTGGCAGCGGCGGAGGCACACTTTTCGATACCGGCACTTCTTGTTCCTTATAATGGTTGTAGTTAACTTCATTGATTCCACTAAAACCATCTTGGTATGCAGGTGATCGATCGACATCCCTCTTCAAATTCAACATATTAGAAAATGAACTAAATACTGCACTGGCAACTTGTGGTAAAACAGTTGGTAATTGCGAGAAATTCTGCGCTATATCCGCTGTTATACTATGTTCCTCTTTTTCAGGTTCATTTAAATTTATCTCTTCTAGATTTTCTTCTACCGGCAGATTAGCATTCTGATCTTCTTTTCTATTTAACGGAGCGCTTACGTATCTGGTACCCTGTAGTCTAGCGAAGTATTCGTTTACGTCGAAATCATCATCAGATTTCAACGAAGCTTTTAATTCAGTACCTAAACCAATTTCTTTGAATTCATTATGTGTATCTAAGTTTATTTCATGTTGATTTGAGTTTGCGTCGCCAGATGGGTTTGATGGAAGGTTGGTGTTCGCCAGGGGTGTTGTTTGGGGCCCGTATTGTTTATCTGAAAATTAAAAATAACAATATTAATTAAAATGTCCAATTTTAATTTACGAAGATAGAAGATTTTTTTAGCACTAATAAACTTTTAAATAAAGCGTGTCTGACACAAAAGAAAGTGACATAACTTGAAATATCACAGCAAACTTTACCAACGAAAATATAGTAATTACTAAGAAAACAAGTGCCTAGTTATTTTACATAGGCCTATGGTCCTGAGCTGTAATCACTACAAATCGTGTACACTTCTGAAGAAATTTAGAAAAGTACGAAGTTATTTATTGTATAATAAACAAAAAGAGCAAACATAGGTATTTACGAAGCGATACGACTCCTTCAAGAAAAGAACCTTCAAAAACCAGTAATAAATCCTCTTAGCGTTGCAGGTGTCCATGGGCGCCAGTAATCACTTTTTGTCCTTTTTTCCATAAAAAATATTCTTTAAAATACAAACAAAGAAGTTGCAGGACTGATCAATAAATGTAACCAGTTCTAGACAGACCCCTTTAATCAAAACGTATGATTGTGACGGAAATCCCAACCATTCCAGTGCATAATGTTAATACTCGACAAACAAACGCAGGATGCAATTTCCGCGTACTAGACTATCTAAAGTTAGTAATTAGGTTTTGGGAAAAGGGATACTTTTCTTTATCGCATAGGCTCTTTTATCTCTGCCTTTTAATACACGTATTAAAGAAAATGCTGTGTAAAAAGGCCTACTATAAAGTTAACGATTATCTAGTTGATAAGGGCTTGGGACTAGTGCTAGACGAGCTGCTTCTAATTGATTTGCGATATTTGTTTAAAATAAGTATTATTTGCTGACATTTGGTATGATGATTTGCTATTTTAACAAATTTAATGACGTGGAATAAGTGATACCTGTATGCAATATAAGAATATTTCATAATAAATATATTTTAATGACCTAATTTAAATATCCAACATTAAAATAATATCTATCTAAAATACATTTTAAAACAAATTATTCAATGCAATTAAAATCCAGGAAGGTTGACGGTTTGTTAATTTATAGCTCCTAAACAATCTTGCATGATCCATAAAATTTTGTCTTAGATGATATGGGAATATAAGGTCCTCTTTTATTGAAATCCATGTTTTATTTGCAAGTATGTCTATCGCTTTACTCAAACTGTAAGAGTAGAATAACTCAAAATTTATTCTATATAATATACTAAATAAAATTATATACAATGTACCCTTTTAAGTGGAAATTCATAGCGTAGCGTATTGTACGAATTTGTGCGTTTGTGCAAATATATGTGTAATGTAATATAATAATCATTAAATCCTCCATTTCTGTGCAACTCAAAATTTTCAGCCGATAGTATAATTGTTGCCTTATCCGATTCAGACTAAGAGGGTAGAAATTAATTATGTTTACTTTATTATTCAATATTGCACGTATCCCGTAACACAGAAGACAGATGATCTAAAACTGTAACCGAATGGAAAAAGGAACAAAGACAGACCAATAGTGCGATGGGCCGACGAGATCGAAAAGGTAGCTGAAAAAAATTGAATGACACTGGCAAAAATTCAAATAGCATGGAAAAGGTTAGAGAAGGCTCTCCCCGCATCTGGAGTAATTAAATTTGTATTGAAATATATTTTTGTTAAATGTATGTGAATGAATAAAGGCTTATTATTATTATAACGGAGAAAGCTAAAAACAGATCCAAAGAAAAAAATGGAAATGCCAAGAAATTTACTTTACCCTAAAGGGTTCCACATAATTAAATTGCCTTATTATTAATTTTATGTAATTTTCAGATCAGCCTTCTGCGCTTGACAATTAGGTAATAAGTATCACTATGATGATTTACCCCACTATAGCAGGGTTCCACCCTAGTGTCATTTTTTCATGTGTTATATTTTTTTGTCTGTCATTTTCTATTTTGTACACATTTGTGTTATTGTTAAACGTCAGTAATAAATAATTTAATTTTCACTATTAAATTTTGTCTACTATTATTATTATTACATGATTTTAAGTGTTGTGGCAAAATGACTAACGCTGTGGAACACGTCTGCTCCACAGCACAATGGTGACAGTGCCAGTTACTAGCACAACACAATTTTCTTTCCATATGTTTTTGATATTATTATTTTTGATTAGTATTTTGTGTGTGTTTCGTTAGTAATAAATTTTATGCCTATTATGTATTTACAATGAGCCATGTAGCCATGAAGGAGTTTGATCTCGTAACAAGAATTGTAAACATATACATTTTCTACTTGACTGTCCTAGAAAGTAGTACAGTCAATCACAGATAACGACCTGAAGTAAGATCTACTTAACGAAGTGGCCATGTCAATTAGGCACATTCTCTATTTACACATTTCTAATTAACTAGTATTTTATGTCTTTATTAAGTTTTCTTTACTTGGTAACGCACTATGCGTGTAACGCGGAAGGTGTAGAATTTGTAAATCTAATAAAAATACGTTAAATAAAAAAAAAGGTGGTTGTCTGTAAAGTCGATTTACTGGCGATGGTTGAACGTGACAACCTCATAAGAAAATACTGACGGAATGGTGGACGAAATACAGATATCGAACGCTGCCGAATGCTGAGGCCAATAGTGCCTCTTTGTCGCTCGTTCTGCGCTTAAATGGAACGCCTCAGAGCGAGGTAACGCCGCATGAGTAATTTTTTCGTGCGTGCAGCCGGCTCCATCGAATTATAAGACGTTGTCACGTCAATAATAACTTACTAGCCTAGAAAGCCGGGAGTTTCTGGTACTTGTTCCCAATGGTCAAACACGGTAGGTTACCCACGTTTCTGATGGCAAATGTGTTTACACTTGAAACAGCCCAATGGGCAGATAAAGGGGAGGACGGCCACCAGAAACCTAAGAGGAAAATACCAAGGCAATAGCAGGGAAATATTGAAAAAGCGCTGCGAAGATGAGTGAAGGTTGTGTACTGTGTAAGGATTTGTCATAATAGCTTAAAACTATTATTAAAAAATGAATCATTACCGTAACAACCTTTTGAGGTTTGGACCTCAGATTTCTGTATCTGCTTCTTGATCATTTGTTAATCTAATATTCAAGTAGGTGATCAGCCTTCTGTGCCCGACGCACGCCGTCGTCTTTTTGGGTCTAAGGTTTCCTCACGATGTTTTCCTTCAGCGTTCGAGCGAATGTTAAATGCGCACATAGAAAGTCCATTGGTGCACAGCCCTGATTCGAACGCGTTATGCCAGGGATAAAAGACACGAAACGAACTAGGCTAACCAATGACAATGATGTTAAAATTATTTAGAATAATTTCATTCATAAATATAATTTGAACTAAGTATATCACGCTAGTCTTTTTTAGATCTGGGCCTCAGACTTCTGACTCTAATAGACAAGTATATGATCAGCCTCGTGTGCCTGACGCACGCCGTCGTTATTTTAGGTCTAAGGAACCTACGACCTTAGGGATGAGAGTCACACGCTAAAGCCATTAGGCTAACACTGCTCAATGGAAAATTTATTATTACTTGCTCGAATAAAGGCTATTTTTTATTTATCAAAAGTCAACACAGGCTTTGTTTCACACATTCATATTTAGGAAATTTCACACAATTTCAGGGTATTTAAAGTAATTTCCACTAACAACAAAGGAAATGGGAGCGGCGATTAGATTAAATACGACATGAATCATTTAGGTTACCGTACAATATTGACATTTCTTGCACAGAGCAGTGCTGCCCTAGTGGCTTCAGCGTGGGACTGTCATCGCTGAGGCCGTGGATCCCCGGCTGTGCCCCAATCGACTTTCTGTGTTCGCATTTAACATTAGCTCGAACGGCAAAGAAAAACATCGTGAAGAAACCGGCTTGCCTTAGACCAAAAAAAAAACGCCGCGTGTCAGGCACAAGAAAAAACTAATGATCACAAAACAGATATAGACATCTGAGAACCGCGATTTTTACACTCAGATAAACCCACTTGCTCTGTCTTGCCGCCAAGGTCTTATTTTGGCTATGTAATATGACAAGCAGGTGACAGTTTAGAGCCTTGATAGTTTTGGCCTAGTAGCTTAAATAAAAACATCACAGATTTAGGTCCAAGCCCGGATTCAACATTCGCTCATGCAGTTTGAAACATCGCGAGGAAGGCATTCTTTAGACGAAAGTTGACGGCGTCTGTCAGGTACTGTGCATTTAGAAATAATATCACGAAAATGGTACAGAAATCAGGGCTTATATTGACCAATGAGCCAGTGGTAATGAAGAAAGAAGAAATGCCAGAAATATGCATGAGAATATATACTATACATAACGCGGGTCCGGAAGGACCAAGTGTAAGAAGTAGAAGAGGTCGACCTAACAACAAGTGGATAGAAGATATACAAGTAGGAGCGTCAGCAGGAAGCAAATGGAGAAAGGGAGGATGGAGAATGAGATAGATAGAGATATATATATATATATACCGGGAACAGGACTATACCTGTGAAGGGGTTTCGATCTATGGTACATAAGGAAATTAGGATATTATATATTCAACTATTGGAAATAAAGTAGCTTTATTATTATTATTATTATTATTGTTTGGTAACAGTTTACTTAAGCTCTGGATTGAATGAATCAATGCTGGTACACTGCTACACACGGGACGGAGCCAAGTGAACACAGTTTTTTGTAGGTTATTACGTTGTAGAAATTGCGTGATATTATTGTCGTAAATAATATAATTTGAATTTAAAATAGCTTTTTGAAGCATGATATAAATGGATTATGGGTGGTCTAACAGTTTGATAGACTGTTTTGGCATTATTCTGGTGATGGAGAATCATTCAAAATCATTTCTTTATATAATATAATAATTGAACGTCAAATAAGAGATACATATCGAATACTTCTCGTTTTACATTTACTGCTAGTTTTAAAATCAAGGACGTAGAACGGAACGGTGGTTATAAACTCTCCGCTACAGAGTTCTCCGAGTTCTAAACTCCAAGTTCAGTTAATACTGATCTACCAATTAAGAAGATACTTCTACATTCCTTTTACGTAATAAAACAAACGGACAGGAGGCTCACCTCAAGTTAAGTTATACCCCCGACCATGGACACTCCCGTTGCCAGAACGCTCGCAAGTGCGTTTCCGGCCTTTAAAAATGGGTACGTTCTTTGTTGAAAGAAATTTATACTAAGCTCTTAGTCGGAATTTATTAGCAACATAACATTCATAAGACCCGTTAAAAACTGTCAAATCATATCTAAATTACACATAATAACGAAACCTTTTATCACAATCTAATTACATCATAAATAACATGATTAAATTGGTATAATATTAATTTTAATGCAATTGCAGCGCTTTTATAGTGTCAGTTTAAAAACATAACGGTTTAATTTTCGTATGTTTATAACGAATCAAAAATGACTAACGCAATCATAAAAAAATATTTCATCAAACACTACTTTATCCCTATTCAAAGAGGACATTTATTACCAAACTATGTAATAAGACAATAATTCTGTAATTTCCTTACTGTAGTTAAACGTCTAAAAGTAATATTTATTAATTATTAATTAACAAAGCCCGTCAAATTTTCAATCATGAAATGACAATATGCAGCTTAGATTTCATACATTATTTTTATATTGTTATCCTATATGCTACCTTCAGAAAGGTTGGTCGGAAACCCTTAACGGGTTAGGCCTCCTCCAGCTTTTTCCAACTTCAATCTTTAATCTTTATTTCTCTTCTCACATATACATAGAAGGTTATTATGATTAAACTAAGATGATAACATTTGGAAGTGTATGTGAGAGACTGGTCTCTGTAACAGGAGACCTGAGTGACAGATAGCCAGCCTCTCCACCTCCGGACCGGAACACGTACAATCAGGTCGTTGTCATAAGATACAATAGAAGAAAATAAGTAAGTGCTAAAAAAAACATTGAAAACGGAGTCATTTGGTGTGTGTTTGTGTCTGCGTGTGTGTGTGTGTATGTGTGAACTGACTCTGTCTATGGTACTCTCTATTCGCTTCCTGTTGATTCTATTTCATTTATCGACCTATTTCTGGGGCGCCCTCGTCTCCTTCTTCCTCTTGAAACTTAACGTCAAAATAATACTATAAAAAAACAGGTCAGTAGTGAATTTAATAGCCATAAATGTGTCTATAGAAAATTCATAACAACGTTACAAAAGTCTGAGGTCATATTGCAAATGGATTTTTCTATGCGCAATTAACACCTGCTGGAATCGTAAACGCCGTAAGGTAACAGAGTCGTAAACAACGTGTGAACAGCTCCTGCGTTCTGCTAGTAAATAAATTTATAGCGACACCTACAATTACTACGATGTCATTCTGGCCGTAAGGATATATATATACAACATCTCGACTTTAACTACTATCCGACAAAAAGACCCGACACGTTCTAAAGGATCCGGATGATGCCAATGAAAAATCAAAATCAGATTAGAGTAAACAATCAGACATTTACATCGTAGTTCACTCTCCCAAAGTCCTCATACAATTGCCACCTCGCGACGGGCCAAGCCGAGTACCGAGCCTCGCTGGAGACGTCCTTGAATTGCAATTTTTTCACAGGGAAACCAATCAATAAAATACGATTTAGATATATCCTAGTATTTTGTATGCGGTGACCACGCACGCTGTAAAGCACGCGAAACGTCGGAAAAAATTAAATTTAAAATTATGTAAATAATTATAAGTTTATAATAATAATACATAGCTTCAATCCGTTTAAAAAGTGTTTTCTTAATAAATATATCCTGCCGCCATTGATACCACCAACATGCACACTCATACTGTTGCTTATTTGCCAAGATAAGCACGCGTCACTACCAACACAAAGAAACAATTAACATTTTTAATTTGATGTAATATTTGTATAAATAATGCGGCAAGAGATAACGCAACTGTACGTGCCGATCGAGACTGGTCGATTACAAATGTTTTCCAATTTACTTCCAAGGGAAGGTTAGGTAATGTTAGGTAATTATTTAAATTCACTTTTAATCTCTCAAAACTAAATGTTCTCAATACACGTTTTAATTTTTTTCGTACTATGTTACAAATAACACGCCGTTAATACCAAAGTATTAACGGCGTGGTTTTAGAGTATTTGGAAATTTAAAAAATTGCTTCTGTCTGACGCAAGTCGATGAATTTAAAATTAAGTCGTGGCTTAGCGCACAATTGGCAAAAACGTATTGGCAATACGAAAGACATAGTGCTAATTTACTCAATATATACTATATATTAGGAGTCCATCATCATTTCTTGAGCAACGCGGAATCGCAGGTCTTGATTGAGATTAAATGCATTGGCGAACCCCGAGGGCCCATCGTAAGGGCGTGTGGAGGGCTGAGGTTTTTTTAGTGCGTAGGGCCTGCCTCTCTGAAAAACAGAGGATTATGAGTGTAGACCCAGACCCACAGTCCCCAGGGCCCAGCGCATTTTCACCTCATTAAATACACAGGAGTACATCGTCGTATCAAGTGGTAGTAATTGTGATATAGGACAAACCATTCGAGATCAATCTCTAGATACACAAAATATTATATTGAAATTCAACGTTTTTGACATAGGGAAATCGAGCTTAGCACCCGATGTTAACTGATAGTCGATACCGCCGCCTATGGACACTCACATTGCCAGTAGGCTCACAAATGTATGCTGGCTTTTTAAGAATTGGCTCTTTTTCTTGAAGGACGCTAAGTCGAATTGGTTTGGAAATACTTCCGTGGGCAGCTGGTTCCACATAGTGAGGTGAGCGGCAAAAACTGCTTTATAAAACGCTCAGTCCTGGAGCGACGGACGTCGAGGTGATGACAGGAATTTCGTATTCCTCGACACATGAAGATGAAACTAGCTTAGCCGCGATAAATGCGGTAGAAGATGCCGACCACATCCCTACACAACGCCAAGGAATCTTTGTATATCAAACGTATAGGGTTCAAAGCTTCGTACCAAGAAACCGCGTTGTCAACAACACAATAATAATACATTAGCGGGTAAATGGTGACCGAGTGGGAACCGGTCTGCCCTTACTACGCGCTCGCTGCATACGAATTTCGATCAATTTTATGGACGGTGCAATGCAATCAAATATATAACAACATCTCGTAGCATTTTTTATAAGTTGTGTATTCTATTGCCTTTAACGAGGCAACACTATTTACTACGTATTTATTATCCCGCGAACGTCGTTTTTTCCATAATAGGAGGCAAACGGCTCGCAAGTCCCGTTGCCATTTAATTAATGACTAAGGGAACGTTCAAGTATTACGTCACGCAATTTTTTGGATATTTTTAACACCCCCCCCCCCCCCCCCACCATGAAACGTGCCGTGCCTTTTTGAATCCAATAGTTAAAGGTTTCGTGACCACCCCCCAGTGACTCTTTATACCTAAAACTTACCATTATGTGGTGTAAGGTCCTGGAAAGTGGAAAATAATATTAACAATAACGCGTGATTCAATCCCCGCCCGCATCGTAACGTTTTACAAAAGGACCCCTCCCCCCAAATTCGTTACGTAATACTTGAACGCTCCCTAATTCAATATGATTATTTAGTTAGCCCACCTTACATATTAACAAATGGAACATTTTGCTCTGCTATCCTTTTCGCTTTTCTGAAAATTAAGTACTGAATAAATTTCTCTCTATAACCTCCTTTAGGGTTCAAGGAAGAACTATTAAAAAAAATCGAATTCCTCGTCATCAGGTTTCGTGATTATTTTAATTTATATAGATTATGCTAAGAAGTCATATCCACCCCTTCGTAGTCTTCATTACTGGAGGACGTGGCTGTCTAGAAATGCTTAGGGCATTTGGAATTGCTGCCTCCACACCGCTCCACCCAGCTTGTCCCAGAGCATCAGGGATGTTGCGACTCATAATGATCTTAATTTGGTCAGACCAACGGGTAGGCGATCAACCTCGACTTCTCGACTCGACTCCTGCCATCACTCCCTACCATTACCAGTTTGTTAAGTCAATTCGGTTCTCATCTAAAAGTCATGTTATCTCTGTATAAAATGTGTTTTTTTTCTTTCGAAAATAATAAATTTCCCTTTATATAAGGTAAACCTTCTGTATCATTAGCATTAATTGGGTAAAAAAATATATTAAGACTTACCGAAATAAAATAAAAAATCAAATCAGTACTATCTTTAACGTATAACCCTATCCAGTTGAGAACCACGACGACGAGCTTGTTCCAAAAGCTCTTAAACGTTTAGTTGAAATGCGATGTTAAAATTATCTCCTCTGGCTTCATACAAATTGCTAGATGCTTTCCAATAACAGTTCGAATGTGTAAACGAATAACTATACAAAAATATAAAAAAATTAAAATCACATTTATTATATTAAACAAACCGATAGCGTTATAAAGTAAACTTAAACAACTTCATTTTCTACAAAAGAAATTAACGAAAAAGCTCGTTCCGTATCCTACTTACACTAACAAACTATACATTGAAACTAAATTAATGAACATTAAGCAGCTGTTTAAATACACAGCATGCGTTTTAGTTTTAAAAAAATTACCTAATACAAGCATTAAAGTCAACTTCAATCCCACACGTAGCCGGCATAGCACCAATCATATACATCTACCTAAAATCAGAACCTAATTACCTATTTCGGAGGGAGTCTTTAGAGCAGCTTGTCACCTGATATATGGGAAATACTAGCAGCAGACCCGTTATGTGGTAGATGGTAATGAATACTCCATAGTGATGGTGGTGGTTTATTATTTTTTGTGATATAAGTGACATGTTTTTTTAATGAGTAGTACATAGTATTGTCTTTTGTTAACATAGCTTTTACACATTGAAAGAAAACACTTTTAACCGGATTGAAGCTATGTATTATTATTATAAACTTATAATTATTTAAATAAAAAAAATTCCGACGTTTCGCGTGCTATATATATATTATATTAGTTTATAATAATAATACATAGCTTCAATCCGGTTAAAAGTGTTTTCTTTCGAGTATAATCATCTTTAAACCTAAACTTCATAAGTGACTTCGACCATAGATTTATACACCTACACCATATCCAAATCTATCAATCGGTCGGTTGATATGCTGGCGCTGCACTAGCGCCGTTTAGTGTGAGATGATGCAGAGAGAATGCTCTGCTTGCGGAAAAAACGCGTTTCCACCTCCATGAGACAGCTGATGTGTAGTTTTATTTAGACATAAAATTTATTACTAACAAAACACACACAGAGAGAGAGAGAGAGACACATAAAATAACAATAATAAATAAATTAAAAAAATAATAATAGAGAGATAACAATTTTTTTTAAAGAGAAATTTGTTCCACAATGCTGGTCATTCTGCCAGAGAACACAGCAGCTAGTTTGCGCCTCAGTCGCAAAAAAACAAATAAGAATCTAATACTCAGTAGAAACAAATAATAATAATAGTAAAAGTTAGCCATGTAAGCAAAGAAGCAAAAAAGTAAGTAAAAGAAATTAAAAATAAGAATAATTGTTATTTAGGTGAACATACTTATATCCCCTTGGTTTAAGAGGCGGTGGTGTTTTGTTTGTTTGTAAAATACACAAGTTTTGGTACCTTCGTTAAGCACAATTGAGCTCAATATTTTATTTCAATTGATTTCAGTAATAGTTATATATTTATATAATTTGACGGGCAAATTTCCAAACTTTTTCAAACCCATAGTAGGATTTTGGATGAGGCAAGTGCAAATTATTCTAACTTCGTAACTAATAAGTATTCAATTAATACACACTTCAATACATTTCAGTGTAAGTTAAAGTCCTTAGTCTAAAATATATGACAATTACTATAAACAAACAGTTTACAAAATTAGACGTATTATAAATAAAAGTACTTAACAGCGCTTCTTTAAATTGATAATAACTATATAAAACATCACTCAAATTATACAATACTGGCAATATTTAAATTAAGACTAAAAGACCATCTCTTGAGTGATCCCAGTTAACTACGTAAATGAAAGTCCACCTAAGTTCTACTCCACTAATTCATCCTTGAAGCTCTTCAATGACCCACGTCGTGATAAATTGTATCTTTAGTATATTAGTTCTCGTCTAAGTGACTATTGACCTAAATTAACTTCAGAATCCCTAAACCATTGATAGGTTTACCATACAACACACCTTAATCTATTTATTACATAAAACCCATTGTTCCGGGATTTAGATGCTCACTTATCCACTCAATAACTGCTTAACAAACAATGTTAAAAGCCTTACTTCATAAAGGAAATGACAAAACGCATTATCAGCTCCACCCAAAGGTTTCCAAATAAAAATGCCTATCCTCTGACTTTCCCGATAACGGAATCCAGAACGGAAAATTGATAACGACTCAGGCTTGTGTACATACATTTATTATATTCCAAAAACCACCACTCAACTTCAGCCGATTTTTTTTAAACAAGTCTAAAGTCATTTTCGTATTATGTTATAGTATTTGTCTGAAATAATCGTGAAAATTGACGATTTGGGCCTTTATTAAGAGAAACGTTGGCATATGTCATAAATAACTGTAGCTTACATTAAGATCACTTCCTTCAAGAAAATAGCGTAGGAATTATTTATTCAACGTGAGTGTCCATGGGCGGCTGTATCCCTTAACATGATGATGATGAACACAGATGAGTCTCCTATAGTTACATAAAACAAAGTTTGAGTGATGACATACTGAGTGGATCTACTGCTGACAGCAGTAAAGTTACAAAAGCTATCGCGGAATATGCTTAAAAGGAGTATTAAGAGTACTTACAACGCTAAATCACCTGCAGCATGACTACACCCCAGATACACACTCACTTTTACACCAGCTCACAGCATTGCCAAAGTTGTTATTACGTATATAAGAAGTTTTATTGATATTTTCCTTTCGTAAATGTTTGAACCTTTTTGTATATATTATGTATTCCATCTTTGGCTATTAGTATTCAGTATTTTGATTAGTATTAGGTACTGTTTTTTGTTGTACATAATTTATGTTACGAAACAAATGAATACATTGGACCTCTTTCACATATGACAATGGCAGTTGACAGTAACGCCATATAAGAATTGGCTGTGGTGTTTAACGACAAAAATGTTCAAGTAGACCATGCACAGATTGTTTTTTTTTTTAATTTTAGTGAGTGAAAAACTGTCATCAGGTATAATAAAAAAAATATACGCAATTTTCAATATTAAAATAATACTACCGGCTGAGTACAAACGGCTTAACGCATAACACCATCCACCATTGATCCTTGTAAAAATCACCTGCGCTTGCGCCGACGATCAGTCTACGCGCGAATGCCGTTGCGTGCGCATGCGTCGATTAAACCGGTAACTGTGTAGTGTTTGTGTTGTGTAATTGGATTCCGAAACTTTTCGTCAGTTTGAGAATTTTTTTAATGTGTTGCATGATCAACTTTAGTGTAGATTTTGTGACAAACAAAAAAACAGACTTTACAAGTACAAGTGTGGTATGTTTTGCACAAATATATTTAATCGCCAAATCTTAATATTTCTATGATTGTTTAAAGTGTTTGTAAGGCTGTGTAAAATTAAATAATTTCTAATTATTTCAATAACTATAAGCCTATAACATAATAAAACTTTAAATATATAGTAAACTAGCTTTTATCCGAGGCTTTATCCTCGTGGCTCACTCACCAGGGGCAGAAGTTTTAAAATTTTAGAATACTGATGATAACAAACTTCCATACAAACTTTCAACTCCTTTTGTCGCTATAAAAGCTTTAATACGGAATATTTAAGTTTCATTAAATAACCAAATAGTTATTAGTTATGACTAAACGAAAAACTATAATATAAAAATACTTAAGCAGAAACCAAGAAAATTTAATTTGAAAATATATTTTTTTCCATCCAATATAATAGCAACGACTGATAATTTTAACAGGCTCTGTTCTACTAACAAACCTGAACTTTGTTAAAAGGAAACTTGTTTAATTTACATTATATATTGATAAATTAAATTTTACATATAATTCGCAGCAACAGCATATAATTTGAAAAGCCACTTTTTATATACAACTAGCGGGGCTGACAGACGTTATCCTGCATGTCAAGCAATTAGTACATTAAACAAAGTATGAAAGTATCGACGGCAGGGCCATCTGCTGGGCTGGTTTGTAAAATCTTAACCATCCGCCACCCAAACACACAAAAAATAATTCAAATCGGTCCAGTCGTTTAAGGGAGTTCAGTGACATACACACGTACAGTAGAATTAGATTTATATAAAGTTATATTATGTGAGTAGTCTACATTCTATTAAAGCTTAAATTCCGTTCAAACAGTGTTACATACGCTATAATTTTTCGTTTTCCAGAAGTAAATAAAAAGATACGTCCCACGAGCCAAACTATTACTTCCATCAATTAAATAATGCCTATCGTCTCGTTAGTCATCTAAAAGGTGTATTTGTTGCAATTCACAAATATACCAAAATATCGTCCACAAAATTATTCTCATTTAAGGTTCCAAAGAAATTTATAGTATTATTTGTGTTACGAAAGAAATTTCCCAAATTATTTCAAAGTATAAATACAGTACATACCAATAGCGCTCCAACCATTAAGGTCTGAGCCTCAGTATCTGTTCCGTAATCATTTCTAATAGGCAAGTATTAGGTGATCAACCTTCTGTGCCTGGCTACGACGACTTTATGTGTCTAAGGTATGCCGATCGAGTGTTTAATGCGCATAGTCTTCATGGACATATCATCCTACGACTCCAATGATAGAGTTACGCGTTGAAACCACTAGACCACTGTTCAGTACAAGTACAAAGGCTGCATAATTTATTTGAAACGTTTAAATGATTGCAATCTTTATATTTACATATTAATTAATCGCTTGGCAATGAAGGATATATAACCATTTAACTACATAAAATTTTGTAATCATTAATTAGCACTTTATCGTAAAAAACTCAATCAGATATCAGTTTGATGTCTTCTAACACACGTATTAATAAGAACCTTAGTTAATAGCTGCTTTTCTGAACCCAAAGTTGAGCGTTCAAGCTCCAGCCATCGGACTGTTACGCGTAAGCAACGTCGTATAACCGGAAAATTTTATCAGTTTTTTTTTTTTTTTTTTTTTTTTTTTTTTATAAAATAGGGGGCAAACGGGCAGGAGGCTCACCTGATGTTAAGTGATACCGCCGAGTTGTTTTACTTAATAGAATATTTTTAATGACCTGCCCAGATCGGACGTAATATTCCACATATATTAAGTTAATATATTCATTTATTTACGATTATTATAGAAACTCTGTCTTAGATTACAGTGTATCTGTAAGTTCAACTCCAGGCTTTGCTTTTGTATAACACAGTTTTTTTAAACGAGTACGGAGGAAGGACCATCACCTGAATTATATTTTCGTTATTCTATAGTAGTATATATTTATATATTATATAATCAAATGAAATTTTCGTGCGTCATTGGGTACCTATACCTCCTGTAAGACAGTCTTTTTCAAACGAGTACGGAGGCAGGACCGTCACCTAAGTAGTTATATATAATGTCAAATCAAATTAAATCAAAACCATTTATATAATTATAATTTTGAACGTCAATAAAGAAATACATATTAAAAGCTAAATGCTTCTAATTTTACATTCACTGCCACTTCTCAAATCAAGGGCGTAGAACGGAAGAGAAGAACTGGCAATAAACTCTCCGCCACTCTTTTTAATCGCCAAGTTTTTTGTTTTACAATTTTTTTGTAAGCTGCAACCATTACACCATGTTCCACATGACATCTTAAGTTATTAAAATATATATTATAACGTAATACAGTATAATTAAGCAGTTATAATAATAAACATAACCTTAATTCTGATCTGATCAAAAAACATGAATTGAAAAGGTCTTTCCTCTTTCGATTTTAGTAAGAAATGTCGATTTGAGCTATAATCTTCTCGTCGCATTACACGCTCTCAAAATAAAGACAAATTTCAATAATTAATTAATAAATAAGCGGAAGTAATACAAATTGACGTTATGACCGCAAATTTAAATATATTTAGTAAACAATAAAACCTGTTCTCATGCAGGTGTATGCAGTCACGAACTTTAACCATTGATTAATCGACATTTAACCAAAGTGACATTTCCCAAGGAAACCATCAATATATGTAGTAGAAGTGCATAACCAAAAGAGAACCAAAGATTCCTTCTGTAACGGTCGCACACTACACGAGGCTGTTCGGCATCCCATGATATATATACATATAAATGTACATTAATTTAGGTCCTTACCTACACATACATAGTCCCAAGGGGGTCCCAAGACCAAGAGGTCTTGACAGATTTCTGTATCTGTTTCGCGATTCTAGTGATCAGCCTTCTTCACCAAAACTTTTGATTTGACACATTATCACAATATTTTCCTTTATAGGTTAATCGCGTAATTGTTGCATACTTTCAAACGATCGTCAGCTTTGAAAGTCGGTGTGAATGCATTTTTATATATCACAGCGAGAAAGTCACTATATACAAGTAAAATAGATTTAAGTGACAATAATTGTAGGTCAAGGTAAATTGGTACATATTTAGCATGCTTGTACAACATACAACATAGTTGAATGGCAATTAAACCTTGTGATTAGGACATGTTTCCATCGTGATACAAATGTAATCTAACTAAGTTTGAAGCCCGAGTTAAACGTAATTTTAGCAGGTCTCAAACACGTTTTTTCTGTATATTTGACAGTTCAACGCTTAAGACATCATTTTGCTGGCGATACGAAGTCTTAACTATGAATATTGATTGGTATCGAATTGGTATAATTAACTAAAAATGCTTTGTGATATTCAACATTATTTGTTTGTTTTTCTGGCGCGTATATAAATAGTTTTGTTGGTATTCCGACACGGGAACAAGCGACATATGAAAAACATAGAAAACATTTTCAAGATTAATGCCACAAACAATTAGCGACTCTAATTATTTTATCAATATAATAACTACGATCGAAACATTTTGCTATCGTAACAAAAGTATTCTTAACTTTTCGGATTTCCCGCGCAATTTTCATATTTTTTTCTTTAATAAGAACCTTCTCGTGACCAAGGGAAATAGGGATTCAGATAGATAAAGATGTATGCAGTCTTCAGTGTGCGACTCTTATCGCTCAGGACGATGCCCGGGCACCAATGGAGTTTCTGTCAATGTGCGCATTTAACATTCGCTGGAACGGTGAAGGAAAACATCGTGAGGGAACCGGCTTGCCTTAGGTACAGCAGGCTGATCACCTACTAGCCTATTAGACAAATGATCATGAAACAGATTCAGAAATCTGATGTCCTGAATTATGTTGTAGCGCGTTTATTTATTTTAACAGTGAAGTCTAGTTCCTATGTATGGGTTGGACAGATGCATTTTGTTCATCTGTCATAATATATTCGAGCAATGAAGAACTCATACTTGTTAGTCTCTCAAAAGTCTACACGTAATTTTAAAGTTAAAGAGAATATTATTTATACGGATTTGGCACGACTATTTTTTAACTCTTGCGGAAATTTTACTTTTAGTATTAAACTAGATTGAGCCATCACAAGCATATAATGCTGAGAGTTCTAAACATTTGCCAGTCATATTTTTGTTAAAGCAATATTTGTACAGTTTTAAACATTTTACACTTCTAAGACATGTCGTGATTTATGTTACCTAACATTAGTTACATGTATACATATTAGTAAATAATTAGAAGCGTAAACATTTGGTTTTGGTGTTAGGAATTATCGCAATTGAAGATAAAATCAGCCCTATAGTTTTCCCACACTCATAAAATGTAATATAACATTATTGTTTGAATACGGTATTGAAGTGTTAGTTATATTTAAAAACCCCTAAATAAGATAAGTCAGAATTCTGTTAGGGTCGCAACCCCACTCCCCCTAGTTACGAGGGCGGTCCGATAAGTAATTAGCCTGACCGCTCGATAGCACCATTATCCTGAGCGCAATCATTTTTCATCGCTTAGAACATTCTCGTAGACAATTTCTGTCAAAATTTCAGCCGAATCGAGCACGTAGTTTCGTTTTGACCGCGTATAGAAGCGAGCGTGTCCGCGTATTTCAGAAGAATTGAAAAAGACCAATATAGGTCTATGATTCGATTCTAGTTTTTGGAAGGGAAATCGGGAAGCGTAATCACAGAGTGCTTTGGATGCAGTGTACGATGATTCATTTCCTTCGATGGCAACCATTAAAAATTAGTTTAACAAATTCCAACGTGGACTGCATCCGAACTTGATCCGAAGAAGGCAAAGACTGTGCCATAGGCCGGAATGGCCGGCTACCGGGTTTTGGGTCTTAAAAGGTGTGATTTACATCGACTACCTGCAGAAGGGCAAAACGATCACAAGGGTTACTATGCCGCCCCATTTGGCGAAGAAAAAAGTGCTCTTTCATCAGGATAACGGCTTACACCTCCGCCGTTGCCACGCTTAAATAGGTAGAATTAGACTACGAGTTGCTGCCCCATCTATCGTATTCTCCGGATTTGACTCCCTTGCGACTTCTTGTTGTTTTCAAATTTGAAAATGTCACTCTCCGGGCAGATATGAGTCAAATGAGGCGGTTATCGCCGTTACGGGGGCCAATTTGCAGACCTCCAGAAGACGAATTTTTCAGACGTGTTAAAGAAATTGGAATACCGCTGGATCAAATGTATCGAACGAAAAAGAGATTATGTTGCGAAATAAGAGCTCCACCGTTCCCAAACTAAAATATTTTCTTGTAGGCTAAGTACTTATCGGACCACCCTCGTATAATCTCATATTTTTAACGACTAAAGCCAGTTGACACCCAGCTTCCAACAATGTGTTTGATTTAACATATATTTGAACATATCTACACCAACCGCGACCGGACTCGTGCCATGCCGTCTATGGCGTGCATTCTTCTTCTTCTTTCTCAACCATACTCATGTCGCGACCCACGAAAAAGCCAAAAAGTTAAGTAAAACATTCTAGCGACCCCGTCACTGTAATATTATAATAATATGTACACAGCGCGCTATTTTGAACGAATCTTTTGTACCTATATGTAGTTTGTTTTTATTATTTTTCAACAGACTCCATTCTAAAACAAACTCAACAACAACAAACCAATATTCGCGACCCCCGCTTGATAATCGATTATATACCTCCTTTAACATTATACACCTACCTACACCTCACACGACCACAGAGATCGCGGTTTAACTCTCTAGGAGTATCGCAAATATAATAGTCAAAGTTGCAATTTTATTCACAAACCAAAAACCCAAGTTTGTTACTCCCGGAACAAAAGCTTTAACCTTGTCAATACGCGACGCGAATACCTATAACAATTGACATAAACAAGCAATATATCTCCGTGTATCTTCATTAACATACTTAATATTTTTTCTATTTAGATATATAATTTAAATTGTAAATATTAATCAAATACTACTTGAACGCTAATGTGTTTAATGATAGCAAAAGTTTAATGATATCAGATAGCAGTGTGTGTGCAATGGCTACTCGTTCGATTCCCGGCTGTGCACCAATGTGTAATTACGTCGTGATTGAAAGGGATAGATAAGTATTCATTCATTCAAAGAACTTCATTGAATGTCAGAAGTTATCATGCAGTATTATCCAACTACTTCCCTATAAAGATCCTCTAAGAATTAAAAGTTACCTCTTTTCCACTAAATAAGGAAGTAACAAATATATGTTTATAGTTAAGGGATCGTTAAGTATGTACGACAATATAAAATGTCGTATACAAGGTTGGAATGACGCGCGCGCATCTTTCCGGGTACAATAAATTATCGTTGTCAGGAAGGATGGCTATGGTGACGTAGGTTTGATCCCCGGAGCTACAATGACGGTCCTTAGAAGACCACATGAAACAGAAATGTGGTCTTAATGTAGAAGTTATGGGATTTCAAAGTCGTTTTCCAATAAAACTCTCGCTGTGACCCGAAAACAACTTGCGCAAGATTCAACTTACGTAAAAGTTTCTAATAAAACAGATACGGAACAACACTTAATAGGACGGGGTATGTGCCCCATGCCCCAGTCTAAGATATAACGAAATATAGAGATAGCTTTGGCAATATAGTTATTTAATTTATTCAACATAATAACAATTAATATAAGTCATTGAGACTGTCTTCTTACTTCAGGTTTATTTTTTTTTAGAACAGGAGGCAAACGGGTAGGAGGCCTTAAGTGATACCGGCGCCCATGGTCACTTAATGCCAGACTGCTCGCGAGTGTGTTGCCGGCCTTTTAAATATTTTTTTAATGTACGTCCATTGCAGTTCTGTTCTATTTATTTTTCCCATTTTCAAACCATACAATTACAAAGATTTCAACAAAATAACATCTCTTATCACAACATCAATTTAAAAGAGACAAAAGAGAAACATATGTGCAAATTCTCTTATTTTAAATTGAATCATTTAATTCATAAAACTATTAAATAAACACTTGCATGACGCTTTCATAACATTTTGACCTATTTAGTTTTTATATAAATGACATTGCAATGCTTATTCAAATGGAAAGCTTTTATAGTGATATAGTATATCTTATACAATATAGCTTACGTCACCGAAGGGCCTAATGGCTCCGTCATTATCAGCAGGTTATTTGGATTCCGTGGAAATATTATGGTGACCATGCTTTAATATATTTAAAATTTGAAGTACATTTTGAAGCAAGATAATATTACGGTGACCATGCTTTAATATATTTAAAATGTTAAGTACATTTTGAAGCAAGAGACAATGTGGTAGACTGAATAAGACTACTAACAACAGAGCAGTCTTGGCTTTCAAATTGTGCACCAATGGACTTTCGATGTGCGCATTTAGCTCGTAAAACACGGCATGCCTTAAACCCAAAAAGTCGACGTTGTCAGGCACAGAAGTATGATTCCCTACTTGGTAATAGACCAAAGTGATGTACTGATCTGATACTGTAAAGATACCGTATATCTAACAAAAAAAACATGCATCTAAAAGTCTATTTACCGAGAAAGAGAAAAGGCTAGATAACGTCGTGCTACGACCGAGATAATGCGTTTGGAACCGTAAACCACATCATCGATCTTCAAAAAGTCGAACTTTAAGTTCCAAGTTAGTTATACAACACAACAATTCCATTCCACAACTGAGCGTTTAAGAAAGCTTTTGCCGCGCACCACCACTATGTGGAACAATGAAGTATTATATAGCGTACCAATTCTTAAAACGGCAACGCATTGCCGAGCCCTTTGGCATTGAAAGTATAAATGGATATCACAAAATTAGGCAAGCCTAGAGTATTTCTATAAAAAACAAACACGAAATAGCATTCTTATAAACGTATACAGAACCGAAACCATAAAGACGAAATCACTTTTTATACAAAGGAATCCAGTCCTTAATTGTATAGCACGTGCTCCGAAAACGCCACGAAATTCCACGGACCTTTTTTGCTCCATCTTCCAGTTTGTAAACACAAGCTTACAACGCGTTCGTGTCTCATCTGAATTTCTTTAAACATTAAAACTGTGTAAATATAACTATTATTTTCAATTAACATCCTATGTTTATTATTTTCGCCTACAATAAACAAATTTAACAATGAATAAACACCAATGTTTTTAATTAATACATTTTTCATATTTTTTTACGGCTCCCAAGATTTGAGTCGCAATCTCAATAGAAAGTAACACAAACACCTTCGCTGTATTGTAATAATAATAATATAAACATTAAAACCAAACTAAAGCGAAATTATAAAAACATGAAGTCTTCTTTACTTTTTAAAAATAAGGGAGTACATAAATAAACAAATCATGATGTCCTTAGATATGTCTGTTACAAAAATTTTGGTTTCAAGCAAAATCAACGCACTGTTCCTTATAACCAGCTAGACCAATATTCACTCATCTAAACCCTTTACTTCACAGATCAAACTATGCAACCATGAAGCACACGTTCCTTCTCACACTACTATTAATTTCCGCGAGCTGTCAAGACAGCGACACAGACTACAAAGACATAGAACCAGAGAGAACTCTACGAGAGACAACCGAAGCCATTACAGATACACCCAGCGATGAAATTGATCATGAAAGAGAAGAAATAGAAATAAAAGATTTCGGTGATAACGAGACGACCGTACAAGATGTTGTAACAGAAGCATTCACAATGTCATTAGACAATAATGTTTATGAAATAAGAGAGGATATTTATTCTAATACACACAATGTGCAGGTATGTTGTTATAAACAATTGTTGTTTAATAGATCTAGACTATAGTAACAAATTAATAACGCCCATTGAAGTCCATTAGCTACTAGACTCGTAATAATGCTTTGTTTTACGTTCTTTACATCAACACCGACTATTCAAGAAACTTTTTTTGAATCGCGCAGCGAACAGCGACCATTATTTAAGCCTTGACTTGTCTAAGCTATCACGGAATATGCTTAAGGAGTATTAAGAATTATAGCGCTAAATCACCTGCATTGAGAACACCCTACATACACACACTTTCACACCATCACACAGCACAGCCGAATTAGGTATTACGTATTCAATATGTTTTAAATATTTGAACTTTTTTGTAAATATTATATATTTCATCTTCGGCTTTAGTATAATTGTTTTTTGGTATAATATAATTTATGTTATAACGTTATTTATGAATACTGTAATAGGACCATACACGCTTAGCTTATACAAATCATTTTAGTTGGATGCTCCAGAGACAACGACGCGAGCCCCTGACACAATAGATGGCGTCATTTCAAATCTTTCTGAACTAGACGATGAAGTTGCGTCTGGACAGCGAAGCCCTAAAACCGAAAACTGTGAGTACTCTGTTCATGTAATAAAAATTGTTTTAGTGAGATTGTAAACAACATATATACAGATAATTAAGCTTATAAGGAGAATATGTCCATAAACAAACTGTCACCTAAGTAGAATCCTTAGACTAACATATTTATCTCCGACAATATCGAAGGTAAGAATTTGATTGTGATGAAGCAAAAACATCACATGTCAACAGTTGTTGGACTTGATGCTAGTGACAAATCATAAACAAACGAGATGGTGTTCTATTATTTTACATTCTCCTTCCGTGGAGTTCTTTGAGTCTCTATATAACCAGTGTTACTTCAAATATTCGTCAATACTATGATTGGTTCATTTAATATTTTATCTGTCAACCTGACCATACAGTAACCCTACGATCAAGGTTCGCCAAGGCGGCATATTGGAGCTAATGTTTTAGAAAGTGCGGCTGAATTATAGTGTATGTTGGAAAGTGGATAATTTGTCATCTTTTGTCGTTCCTATACTTAACGAGACGTTGATTATCATTCCCATTAGCAAACTTTGTAGGTTGAAACTTTGTTTATGTTTAAACATTGACTTGGTTCAATAACAGTAATTTACGAGGTGATGAACTACGTTTAAAGTATATCAATGGTGCTATGAACTTTTTAGGTCTGGGCCTCAGATTTCCGTTTCACGATCATTTGTTAATCTAATAGGCAAGTAGGTGATCAGTCTCCTATGCCTGACGCACACCGTCGACTTTTTGGGTCTAAGGCAAGCTGGTTTCCTAGCGATGTTTTCCTTTACCGTTCGAGCGATGTTAAATGAAATAGAAAGAAAGTTTATTATCTACTATAATCATATGTATGTAATAAAAATAATTTATTAAATACTGAAAAAATTACAAATCACATATCATTAATGTTTAATGGGCTTAATATTTTTCTTGTTCCATTGTTAGCGATTTCTTTTTAATATCCAAGATTATACAATAACGTTTATATTAAACTAATGTAAAGATTTCCTTTAGTAATTCATATTTCATTATTATTCTTAATTTTATAAAACTGGTATTAAAATTTAAAAAACCAAAATCTTATCAAAGTTCATGATTTTTTTAAAATAATCACTTTATATCCAACACACAAATATACAGTATTTACAATATGGCATAAAAGGCAAAGGATCGAAGCCTTTGAGCGACGAATGCCTGTCTACTATATGCCTACAGCGAATCGTATTTTATTTTGACCATACAATGCGAACTTGGAAAACGTAATTGGTAACACAGAAGGCAAAAGATCACGTGACTGTTCACCAAACAGGGGAACCATCAAGTGAAAGACTCATCGTCCCCAAAACTGTACACTGTCATAAGAGAGGCGCTGGACAGAAACCGGTGGAAACAGATAGTCTGCTCAAGATGCTTCGTCGCTGACCACGACGCTCAGGCATGAGCTGCCGATTAAAGAGAAATACAATATTCTTAACCTACATAGTAATAATAATAATTTTCGAAATCCATTTATCATCCTTCAAAATCAGTCATTTTCTACAAGATGATAACCAACAAAACACTGTTAACTGGGCTTAGTTCCGTCTGCAACAGTGTACCAGGATTGATTCATTCAATCCAGAGCTAAAGTAAACACTTACATAATAACAATTAAACATTGAGAAATAGAAAATTAAAACAAAATAAAAAATTGTTTGTTATTTAATGCTGGCAACACTTAATTTTGTTTACATACTGTGTCTCTTCACTGTCACATCAAGGAACATTACGATCTAGCCCAACTAACTAATAGACTAATAAGTCATTTTAGTCAAGTATATTTAACATAGGAAAGTGTTCAATAACACTACTTACAGTGTCTATTAAGGGGAAGACACTTTGTTCTTTTGTTCTAAGCTATTTAAGACTATTTTTAACGCTCAAGATAACAAAATATACTAATAATAATCTTTTGACTTCAACGTATATATTCGACTTTAAAAATACCGTAGGGGAGGTGAATTTTATGCCTAAATTTATTAAATCGTATTTTTTCAAATAGAAATGCCCTTATAAGTGGATAAGTATATCCCATAGACACATTGCCAGTGGGCTCGCAAGTGCGTTGCCGGCCGTTCGCACCGAGCTACAATTGCTATCTAACCATTCATTCTTCATTTAACCTAATTAGCAAGCTGAACGACTACTATAATTTCAGCCGACTCCAACCTCCCGGACCTCCGAACCTTCGAAAAGACCAAACCTGCACAAGCCCTAAGCAAAGCTGCGACCCTACGGTCGTGGCTCGAAGACTCCTGGCTCCGACCGCCCGCTGGTATCCTGGTACCTTTACGACCCGCTGCGCTGTCACGTGCCCTGGCTGTATGGAACGATCTGACGGCTGACGGACTCAATCTGACAGACATTGTCATAGTCGGATATGACGAAAACGGTTAGTGTATCACGTTCTTTATATAATAGAGATGCTCTTTATTAAGACTAAAATTCAGAATCCAGACTTATCTTGAGCGATGACTCCCTTATGTCAAAATCGTTTGAGTTAATGGCACATCAATATTTAAACTACTATAAAGAGGAAATATTGTTTGTTTGTTTGCAACGAATAGGATCGAAAACTCCAGGAGTGATTGAATTATTTTATCATTTAATGAGGTGAAAATGCGCTTACGCAGGCCCGCGCCAAGGATATCGATCTTGACCCGGGTACTGTGGGTCGCGAGACCCCGCCCACTAAGCCCCTAAGATGGACCCTCGGGGTTCGCCAAGCATTCTACCTAAGGGACCATTAAAATCCTACGGTATCCCTGGTGAACATAGGTAATAAATAATTTCAATATGAAATTACGATAGTGTAACTCAAGGTGTAGAAAGACCAAACCAAATTCCTAAATCGTGTACGCTGCCTATTGACAATGGAGCCAAGTTATGTACTACAGTTTTCTAGAAGACAACATCATCTAGAAAGTCCGCGATACCGTATGTAAAAAATCTTGCTTTCAAAATTCTATTTGAAAAGATTTAGTATCGTACTATAAACTAAATATATATATGTGGTGTGTATAGCACAGCTAGAATAAACTAAACACTAGGCAAGAATGCGACAAACAGAACAACAATATATTACGTACACGATAATTATTAACTGGTTAGACTATAGTAATAAATATTAGCAAAGAAACATAAATATTTCTCAAACGATGTGATATAACCTATGCATGACGAGATTTTCAACACTTAGGCTTACCTTAATAAACAAATATATTTTTGATCGAATATTTTTGAAGAAAAAAAATACTTCCACACTCAGTTGAGTAGTTACTAAATAGTGGTTTAGTGGTTGCCTAGAAGAGATCGCTCGAAAGCGATAAGGCCGCCAGTTGTCCTCCTTTTTTAATCATGTTCATTTTTTTTATATTTTACCTATTTTTATAATTGTATTAAAATTCAGAAACTCGCGCATCTTTCAGAAAATGTTAACACGATATAATTTTTCAATTGTGGCCCACATATATATTTAGTCAGGGCTGGGCTAGTCTGGATAGTTCGTACCTAGTGTGCGAACTGGGGTCATTAAACACGCAAATTGATTTCTAAAATACATGTATTAGACATTTGCTAAAACTTGCTGATTAGTTGACACTAAATTATTTTTAATCTATCGTTTAGTACCCTTTACGGTACAGTACAACACAGAGCTGGTCTGGACAGATGATGTCACTGACGAACAGCACGTTTTTTACTCTCTAAAACGTTTTATTTTTATGTAATAGGAGGAAAACGGGTAGGAGGCTCACCTGATATTAAGTGATACCAATGCCCATGGACATTGACAGAAGGCTCGCAAGTGCGTTGCCGGCCTTTCCAGAATTGGTACGCTCTTTTCTTGAACGACCCTTAGTGGAATTGGTTCAGAATTACTTCAGTGGGCAGCTGGTTCTACATAGTGGTGGTGCTCGGCAAAAACTGCCTTAGAAAACGCTCAATGTAGAATTGCGGACGTCGAGGTGATACAGATGGTATTTTGTATTCTGCCTTGACGTCCGATTATGAAACTCAACTGCCCGAACGACTCTTCTGAATACTGGCCATGGTAAATGCGGTAGAAGATGCAGAGAGACCCTCTCTACGCAACGCCAAGGGATCAAGCCGCACGGAATGTGATGGGTCTTCGACAATTCGAGTCGCTATATAACTATTACTAAACCCATTAGGTGCAATTAATGTTTATTTTTGAATAATTTTCATATACATTTAAATTACAAAGTCACAACTACAACAGTTAATTAGCACATAACCGGCGATCAGCTATACGTCAATTATAATCAATAATTTATACGGCAATTATATTACATAACAATTACAATGGGAAAATACATCTGTCCGCGTAACACAATGTTTTTTTACATCTCAATCAGTTTCTATATCAATAACTAGTCGTTACGTTCGTACGGATGGTGAGTACAGTCAAACCGTTTACAACGACATCGTTTAGAACAACACACCGGTTATATTGACCAAAATCAAAGCTATGAGCTGAATTCTATTGCATTAGGTACTTAATAACAACTTCATCGGCTGTTTCGACTATCGGTTTTTACGACCAAATACGAGTAGTCCCATGGATGTCGTTATAACAGATTTTGTCTGTATATAATTTAAAGTCCAATGCGTAGTCAGTAAGAAAGCCGTTGAAACACGTTGACCGATAATTCATATGTAATTTAAGGATTGAGATATATCACCTACATCCCTATATCAAATACAATACGTTCTTACAAGTGTTAGACGTCGACTTTGACACAGCTTCAACCCATACGTCGGCAAGTCGGGCAAGGAAGCTTGTTTCGCCTACTTGTCTCCATTCATCACTTACTTGATGCAAGGATACCTGACGCCAGTAGATTATTGTTTCATTCGCGAATATACATTATAAATACTTGAAGTAAATACAATCGCATTTTTAATATTGTTTACATTGTATGTGTACATTGCGCATTACATAAACGCCAATGGCCAGTCAAGTTTCTCGTTAACCAAGTACACTTATGAACGTCAACAGAAAAGATGTTAAATTGATTCTAAATATACGTTTACTATCAGTTCACCAGTCAAGGGCGTAGCGTGGTCAAGAAGAACTGACAAGAAACTTTCCGCCACTCTTTATAATCGCTAAGTTTTGAGTCACACAAATTGTTTAAACTGGAGCAAATCAATCCCAAGGATTAGGATAATTTAAATAATCGTCAAAGTTATAAAAATCTTTATTGATTAATGTACGTTTAACGAGAGTTTTGAATTTATTCAGTGATAATTCTCTAATTTCGCTTGGGTTGGTTGTAAAAATGAATACAATTTCCATATATGGAGTGGTTTATCTTCTGGATCATTGTACGCTAAGATTAGTTCTGTTTCGAATATTATATTCCTTTAAAAGGATTTTTCTATAAATTAATAATGACTACTTACATTCGCTAACTGCCAGTGAGGAAAACGGCAACATACCTGAAAAATAAATTATATATATGTAATACAAATAGTCTTTATACAACATGTTTCAATGTGTTAAATAAATGAGTAGTCAGCTGTCAAATCAAAATGATATGCCTTTTGTAAATCTACTCTTAAATTTGACAAAAAATTACTATCCTCTCTATCATCAGTCGGTAGCTCATGTCTGAGCTTCGTGGTCAGCAAGGAAACATTTGGACTCTCTGTTTCCATCGGTTTTCCAGTGCCACCTATGACTGTGTACAGTTTTGAGGACGATGACTCTTTGAAATTCATCTGGTTGGTGAACGACCACGACCTTCTGTGTTACCAACCACGATCAATTTCTCATTACCTGCACATAGTATGGCAGAAATAGGATACAATTCGCTGCCGGCATGTGGTAGACAGCCGAATCCGTAAGCGGAGTTTGGTCTGGATATATATGTATCTAAATATGACTGGTTGCGATTTTTGTCTAATAGTATGGTTAGAGAAGTCCAGTGAGAAGACACAAACCTCACAGCCGATTTTTCCATTAAAAAAAACTATGTAAGAACTTCGATTTCAAAACCACGATCACGTTAAAACGTTCCAACTAGTGCGTACAAGAATATCAGTCGCACATGATCCAGTCGTTCTGAAGAATGATCTATTTCAATAAAGAGAATATTGTCTAAAATCGCGCAGCCACGCATCGGTGATCAAATGGGGCGGAACTAATTCTGGCCAATCTCTTACCCGCTCAAGGCCGTCGACAGGTGTCACAATACATATTACATAGTTCGGTGTTAGTGCCAAGGGTTTGCAATCAATTCCAAATACATATATTTATATCCCTCCTACAATACGGCTCCACGTTATAGACGTTGCAGTTGTAGTCTCGCATAACGTGCTTGTATAAAAAAATAATATATGTTTTAAAATAGAATGAGAATAGCCAAGTATAACACTGGATCTGAAATCGCGTAATATTAAAATGCGTTATAAGAGTACCGTGTTATATGGAAGTTTACCGACTTGTGATTTGACAATGTACAGAAGCGGTCTTTCTCCTTGCAAATGCCACATTAAAAAAATACTGCACAGGAGCAGAAATTTTGAAAAATAAATAAAAGTATGAAAAGTAATGCCCACAGCTATTGTTACATCAACACCGAATGATCAACCGGCAAACAAAGATGGCAAACCATTGACGCTAATAAAAGTTACGCTAAGAAAATTTACATTCAGCTACTGTCCCTACGGCTGCTCTTCCCTTTTTATATAACAAACCGGTAAGAGTTTCCCTTGATAGATGATACCGCCCACGGACACTGACACTGCCAAGTGCGTTGTCATGTTTTAAGAATACGTATGCTCTTTTCGAGACCAGTTCAGGCGGTTCCACATGGTGGTGGTACACGGCAAAAATTGTCATAGAAAACGCTCAGTTCTGGTAAGACGAACGTCGAGTTTATACGGGTGGAATTTCGCATTCTGCCTCGACGTCTACCACACCAGCGACTTTCTCTATCCGACTGGATAAGTGTAAATCTTAGTAGATATTTATATTAAGACGTCCTGACAGTATTGCCCGTTATCAATATCCTGCCTTCAGGTGGGTTAACTAACAATCTAACTAAACTGCCTTTAAAAATTCTCAGTTGTGAACCAACTGACGTCGAGGTGATACGGGTGGAATTTCGTATTCTGCGACGACGTCCGATGATGAAACACACCCGCGAAAACTCTCTATCCGACAGGACTATGTGTAAATGTTAGTAGATATTTGTATTCAGAAAGAAAGAAAGAAAAACTTTATAATACACAATTTAAGAGGACATTTAGGTAAAGTAAAGTGCACTGGCCCCCACACTAGGATTCCGTGTTGTGGGCAGCCAGTCTGTTCCTTTTAACATATAAACTGTATTTACCTTTACGATTTTTACATATCACAAAATTATATTTAAACTGATTGTTGACATCATATTCTATGAGATTTTTTAAGTGTGTATAATGTGAGTTTTGAATGAAATGGTAATTTTGTTTTTAAGGAATGGGTTAAAGATGATAGGGCCTCGGAAGGAGAGAAAGAGTTGGGCGAAGAAAGAGTTTTTGGGGTTGCTTATATGTAGGTTTGCGTTGTGTTTGATGTGGTCTGTAGGGTGTTTATTTCCAAAAAAATCTGACTGTTACTATTAAGTATAATCGTCTAACAGTTAAAAGCTTTTAAAGTTAAAGACATCCCGACATTACACCATTGGCCGTTGTTAATAAACTGCCTTCAGTTGGGATTACTGACACAGTAACTGCTCTTTTTACAGCTCACCTTCACATTGAACAATGGATGGAATCGTGAAATTCTTAAACTGTTACATCACGACAAATCATTGTTCTATAAGAATGTTATTATATCCCTTTATACTGTTTCTTTATAATACATTTAATATTAATCCTACTTGTCAACATATAATATACATTAAAAAAAAACTTAACATAAATTTAGTTGGACACCCAGTATAATATATATAGACATTTATTTTAGTAACATAACTAAGTGTAATACATCAGATGTGCCGATTTTGGTGTACAGCGTGTCTTGCTGGAAGACGCTTCTTCCAGCTGCTACCATTATTATGTAATATTAGCTTGTCCAAGTTGTGCCTCCTAATCTGTCAATAAAGGCAAGCCGGTGCCCTCACGATATTTTCCTTCATCGTTCTAGCGAATGTTAAATGCGCACATAGACACAAAGACGATTGGTGCTCAACCGTGAAGCCACTAGACTAAAATTTATACTTTGGATTTAAGGACGATTATACGTAGGATTTAACTTGTAAATTCAGTAAAACATGCAATATGAACAGTTTGCAACTATACGACCTAACAAATAATAGTATCAATATCTCTTGACCTACACGAACTTATTACTTACACCATACGCATAACAGCAATCCAAAAACATTAAACTATACAAATCCAGCGTACTACGCTACAAAAGCGTCGCGCGCGTTTAACTCTTTACTACTAACAAAACTTTAGAGCTTTTTTGTCGCCTGAAAGCGCGTCTTATAAGTCAAAGGAGGTAATACATCACTGACATAAATGATCACTTATGGAGCAGCGGCAATGCCAGTAAGATAAATTAAGTTTGTTTTAAATGTCTGATTAAAAGTTTGACATGCTCTAGGTGTATATGGCGTAAAGCTTTTAGTGTCGCCAACGTGGTTTTAAGATACAACTGTTAAGATATTCAGTTCAAAAGGCGTATCAAAGTCCTCTTGTCACTTTCATTAAACACATTTTTGACCTCACATTTGGAAGACCTATGTTATACGGTGCCACTGAGCTACTCTGATGATGGGAGTTTGTTATTACATATATCGTCGACAATATTTCATAAAATAAAACTTTCAACAGGTGTCAACTGGCGTTCCAGACATAACCTTCAGCCATCAGTCACCACTTCAGGAGTCAAAGCAGTCGGTAATGCACTATCTAAACTCCTGCGCAAGTATCAAGTAAGTCTATATGGAACTATAAGCCTTGCGAAACGCCTTTTTCTACGTTGTACCTTCTATATGTACGGGAAAACAACTTATGCAAACCACATAAAATGGTCAATCCAATCACCCTCTCTCTCTTTCAATTCAGTTAAAATAAATATTTCGTTTAGTTTCATTATATAATTGTAGACTATTATTTGTTGTTCTTTTTTTAAATATACTTCAGTCATTTGTTGATATTACACAATAATAAAACAAAACACTTGTTCTGTTCTAATAGCCTTACACATCAACGCATAAGTGTTCTAAGATTTATTTTTTGTTATTTATTTATTCACACTTCGGTACATTTATACAAAAACAAATGACATAATACATCAAAATTATAAGGGATGCAACAGACAGCCTTAACGCTAACAAACGATCTCTTCCAGGCAACCCTAGTATGGTTAATAAAACAAACTAACAACTAAAAACTGATCTCACGGATTCATGAATTGCGATGCATAACAAAAGAATAAGAAATACAAGAACTACAAATGTCACGATTAAGTAGGATAGGATTATTATTGGCCATCTTACAAATACACTTGTGAAATACATTATAGAATAAATTTAACAAATTATTTACATAAATGTTAGCGAGAGATTTATATGTTAAACTTTCCAGTATAGCCATTTCGCTCACATTGCTCGACACAAGTTACAAATTTGCTATTTTATACCGAAACCTGTACACACAATAAAAGGTTATAATTTATTCAAAAACATTGACAATTCATAAATTATTTGTTCTGTTAATTTCCACTAATTCGCGTATCGTCTGAGGCTTTGTTAATATACATATTTCTGAAAACAGAAGGTCAATGTTATGAACGACTTTAGTCCATTGGTCACACGTACATTCATCCCGAAAAAGAAGACTGTCAGACAAAGTTATTGTGGTGGACACAAAATGATTTATTGGGTTTTATCACACAACTAAATAAAAAAATCAGTGCCGCTACAATTTTAACAGGTCTGGACCTCAAATTTCTGTATCTGATCTAATAGGCATGTAAGTAGGTGTGCCTGACGCACGCCGTCCACTTTTTGGGTCTAAAGGAAGAAGTCTAAAGGAAATGGAAAGAAAGTCCATTGGTGCACAGCCGGGGATCGAATTTACAATAGTACCTACTATACGACCTCAGGAATGAAAGTCAAACTTACACAACTTTTGAAAAAAATTAACTATTTATTTCTTTCATAACACTACAATTATTCTAAAACACTATATATCTGATAGGAAGAGTGGAAATCTAGTCTGGATTGTAGTAATTTTCTTGTAAGACCACCAGCAGACTAAAATGAGATATCCATAGGCTGTGGTTTACACCCCCAATGGGTTAGGTCTGCGAATCGGACAACTTTTATTTTCCGACCACCCTTAAATTTTTATTTTTGTGATTTTATAATCCAAAAATACGTACATCCCATAATTTTCTAATTATTTGTTAATTAAAAACTTATGAATTAAACTGTGAGGTTTATATAGAGAAAAATTCACAGAACAACCTAAAAGTTTTCATTCCGTTCTTTATTTTCAAATACCAATCATCTAGGTAACACAATGTACTAAGTGTAGTGGACGTCAATAAAGATATACATATTAAATGATTCTAATTTTACATTTACTGCCAGTTCTCAAATCAAGAGTGTAGAACAGAAAAGAAGAACTCACCGCCACTGTTTTTAATCGCCAAGTTCTTTGATTTACACAATGTTTGTAAGTAGCTGCAAACATTAAACCATGTTCCATGTGACATCTTAAGTAATTAATATTAATTTAAAAATTAAAAACCAAATAATTGTCCTCTATCAGCAGACGGCATGGTGAAATATGAGCAAGCACTTACATTCTCGAGGGAACAACACAACTACATTACTAACTGATGACGTTTGTATAGTTATTACGGTTTTAGTATTTAAGATTTAATTAATTACTTATACATTATTCCAGGGTGTGTACACTGATTCAACCATTGATGGGACAATGAGATCCTTGGTTTCGGCTACTAAACTTGTGCCGTATGACAGCGCATTATTCCTCGTCACGGACAAGGCACCAGGGGACGCACAACGACTTCCCTTAGCTCTGAGGGCTTTAGTTGAGAAGCGGCTTAAGGTACTATCTATATTGTTTATGGTTGCCGAGTCCAATTTAATAAAGAATAATCTCCTTGATTAAACTTAATATTAGATACATATAAAATAATACTAAACTTCTTTCAAAATGAAGATCTAATTTGAAGCCAATTATTATGTAGAAAAGAGCGTATCAACATAAAAACTCACTTGAGAGCCTTGCGAATCGCGAACAAGACACCATTTAGAAAAAAATTGAGTTTATGTATTAAGTTTTTCAATTTTTGTAGGTAATGTACTGATTATTTTGCAGGTGTACACTATATGGACGGATCCAAACTATCCAACACCAGATTCAGAGGCGGCGCTGCAAGACCTGAAGAACATATCATCACATACAGAAGGAGAAGTTCTGCCATATTCGTTGCCTATCACTGTAAGTGTTTATAACGTTTAAAATGTTTTTTAAATTGTATTGTCTTTTGTTAACATAGCTTTCGCACATTAAGAAAATAATTATAAGTTTTTAATAATAATACATAGCTTCAATCCGTTCAAAAAGTGTTTTCCTTAATGTTTTTTAAACTTAAACTCTTCAATATAAATAAGCAGTGGTAGTATAGTGTGCACACAGTTTCCATATTTAGACTTCCATTTGGGCCAAACTAATTAGCTAATTAAGAGATAGGTAATAATAGTAAACATACTGCCGGTCGGTGTTACTGCAGCAAAAAATTACGTTAGTATTGTGATAGCAAAACGTATTTTATACAATTATTATTAAGAAATATTTTATTCATAACATCCAAGAACGTGGGATATTATAGTTCTTTGCTTTATCGTAAAGTGGTTCAACAGGTAGTGCTTCCTTTAAAAATAAATTCAAGATATCAACCCAACAAACCAGACTTTAAGGTCTTGTGTTTTATATTGTCAATTAATGATCTATAAATAAACAATTTATTTATCATTACATTTGTGTTAAAACTACATGACAACGTTAGGCGAGTAACTGTTACAGTTAAAGGTGCCATTACTTTTGATTTTTCTAATTTGCAACTTTAATTTGATTATTAAAATATATAACAATTGTTTACTTTAAAAAAATGTATTTTTATAATATGTATTAGTTGTGTTAGTATACGTTCTAAAAAGTTAGTTTTGTTAGTGTTCCAGTATTTGTATTTGTATGGCCGGTTAAGGGTAAAACCCTTCTTTTTATTTCTCCATTTCTCTTAGATTTGAGCAATATTTATGCAGTTTTCCTTCGCTAAATCTATTACGTAATAGAACTATGGACACCTGTCCATCTTTCCTTCTCGTCTTATACATCTCTTACCAATACATAGACCCTTATTAAGGTAATACAAAGTTACATATAAAACTTTATAAAAGGCTTTTGAGCTTGACACCACTTTTTAAGCAGCTCATCGGTCTCCTCACGATGTTTTCCGTCACCAACCGATTGTTAAATGCGCAAATAGACAGTACATGGATGCACCTGTGGTTCGAAACTAAGACCTCAGGAATGAGAGTAACGCTGAAACCACTAGGCCAACATCATTAAATCCAGTCACCAGTGTCCTCAATGAAACGGGCCTGTTGTATATCTATTATATACAGCACATAAGTATGTACTGTGTACAATATATATGTACAAAATAGGATAGGTATGTAACAAAAAAATTACGACCTACTTTTATTATTAAATATATTTTATATTTATTAAAATATATCTACTCTTAGAAGGCTAACAGGTCCATCGGGAAGAGGCCGTTTTAGCTATCTTAACCTCAATAAATATAAGTAACACATAAACAATCCACTAATAATAACAATTTTTATCGGCGAAACGTGTGGGTATATCTAATGTGTTAATTTTATGTTAATTTTTTTTTGTTTTATTCTCTTAGAGAGAGACAAAACAGATAGTTTTGTTTCCTAAATGAATAAATAAATAAATAACACTGCATTTTGTAAATTAATTTCCCCACTTATTCCAGGACATAGACACATCATTGCTGGCCGAGCTCCAACAGTGGAATCCACTAGACGAACAGCCTAGAAGGGGTAGAGTCAAGAAATATCCTAGCTTTGACGATTTCGATGTAAGTTTTGAAAGAGTTCTTCAGTTTAATCGTGGAGGTATACGAATTTCCAACCGTATCACCTCGACTTCCATTCCACAACTGAGCGTTTTTAAGGCAGAATTTACCGCGCACCACTACTATGAGGAACCAGCTGCCCACTGAAGTATTTCTGAACGCATTCCAATTAGGGTCATTCAAGAGCATACTAATTCTTAAAAAGCAACGCGCTTGCCTTCTGGCAAGGTGAGTGTCCATGGGCGGCGGTATCACTTAACTGAGGTGAGCCTCCTGCCCGTTTGCCCGTTACAAAAACGTACTTATGAGAGTCTTGTCTTGTGTACCAAGTTGAAAGAGATATAATCGCTTGATAAATAGAAAATTAAAATGTGTGTAAGGCAGAGTTCATGTATTATGTTACGAATTTTTGGGGGTTCCCCTTGTAAAACGTACGTTACGGATGGAATTACGCGTTATTGTTAATATTATTTCCGAATTTCCAGTACCTTACACCACATAATGGTAAGTTTTAGGTATAAAGAGTCACTGGGGTTGCTCACGAAACGTTTTACTATATACATATGGATACAGAAAACGTTACGGTACGTTTATAAATAAATCTGTTTTTGACATAAAATTATAAATCAGTTAATACTTAACGCCAAATATGACAAAATTCTGTCAAAAAGATTTAGATATACGGGAGACAGTTCCCGATCGACTCCAACTCTCCACATCGGAAACTAAGCTATCGTAACTTAACGCGATTATATATACGAGTAATACCGTAACAAATAACTTTACAGACTCTCGTGATGAGGAAAGGAGGGGGGGAATCTATATCTTTAGGGATACCAGTTGAAAATGGAGTCACATCACTGAAGATATACTTAGAAGGTGCCATCGAGCACGCAGTACTGTATCCACCCAATGACGGTAGGTATCATGAAATTAGATAATTAGGCACTGAATAGTCATATATGTCTCAAAATGTTTCCTTTATCAGTACTTACTACTACTACTACTTTGGTCCTTCTCTATCCTCCAAATCTCTACTAGCATTATCTATACTCTATTAAAATTATCGTGATTCAGGTGTCATTTTTACAATCCTTTTCATTGTCTTTATTTTGTTCCATTCTTTAATCCATAATCATATATTTCATGTACTGTTCTTCGTCTTGCGCTCACCTTAATAATAATGAATTTATATAATTATTTGACCTAGATGAGATCGCTCGATCCTTCGATTTATACAATTATTTTATTTACAACAAAGTGTAATAAATGAAGAATATATTATATGTAAACATACATTGAACACATTAAAAAGTGTTCATTACCATCCGACTACTGACCACGTTTTACTGTTGCTATGGTTACGGTATCTTTTCCATCACATGAGAGACACGGCTTCCAAATTGATTTACAATTAAATAACATTAAATTTCCACTCAAAACAATAAATCTTTATTAATTAGGTATTTTATTAGATAAATCAAAAGTCAATATCGAATATCCTTGGCTTTTACGCTACTTTTAATCTATCTAGGTTCTAATAACCTCAAAACACATATGAAGGTTAAAATATCAGGGTTATGGCCGCGCTGTATATGGTAAGTCATAAAAGCCGGTGATTATGTCCATATATGGGCTATTGCATTTTTATCCATTTGTTTGAATGTCATGGCACAGGACTACTCTTTATCGGTGTCGATTGCCGATGAAATGGAACGGCTGAATGCCAACTTAATAAGAATAAACATACTTTATTCTGCTAAAATAAACTTAGGGGCTTGTAAGTCTCTTGTTGCAGATATCATTTGCAGCGTTAAGAACTTTTTTCTATATGACTCGCAAGCTCGTTTGATCTCTGCCCCCCTTTTTATAAAGATACTACCATTTCAAATCAAAATTGAGCCTGAAATTGTGTTCACGTAGCGTGTTCAACATATGTATGTATCGGAATTGACGAAGATTCGAAGCTGGACCTATGAACAGAGGACTCGTCGACGGCCGACGCCCTAACCTCTGTAACACTTACATACTGCTTTAAGGTTGGCTCTCTGTTCGCCAATTGAACTTATGAGATGTTGGGCATAGGTGTTTGTCCGATATAGGGCATATTCCAGTAATCCAGTACGTCCTAGAGTCTCCGTTAAGCAATACTGCTACAGTCCATGCTCACAGAAAAAATGGCATTTCAGCTGTCAGCCTGCACTTCATTCGGTTTTAATATTCCAGGTCCACAGATCGACCTGTACAACGCATCATCTATCCGTGCCTTCTCAGCAGCCTCCAGATCGGAAGGATTATCACCAAGAGAGGTTTTCTTGATCTTTCCGAGGATGGCGCCTGATGAGAGCATGTAAGTGATATAATTGGGTTGATAAAAAATGAGAATTATTTTTTTGCATGTTAAACGACGAAAGAATGTTTTCAGAGAAAAATATTTAATTTAATATGAAATATTCATTTTTTTCTTTTAAGTCACCACGACTTCTACCGAGTGCCGACAATATATTTGTCAATAAATATAATATTACCACTTTTTTTTTCACGTCAACGCCAATCCATTCAGGTAGAACAAGCTTTGCCGAACCGGTTATAAGATTATTAAAAGAGTTTTCATACTCCTAAGCAATAATATTATGTCTCCTATTCCAGGCTATCGGTCCTACCAGTGTACCCAGCAGAGGACCGAGCAATGGTCGGCCTCTGGCACCTAAGCGTCAAATGTGACCTCTGCGATTACAGATTGCGGGTAGCTGCAAAATCACTTTTGCATTTTAACGTCGACGTTGTTGAGGGTAAGTCAGTGTGTGGTAACTGAGCCTTCAATGAATGTTTTTAGGCTCTTCACTGTTATACATTTTACTCAGTTTATCGAACAAATTCTATATTTATTACCGCATAATATATAAGTTACAAGCTATCTCTTTCAATATACAAGAAATAAAAATTTCACTTCAAATTTTAGATTTTACTAGTAATTCTTTGCTTACTGTTAAAATATCGAACACGTATCAGATAGGCATTTAACAAAGTCAAAAATCATTTATTGATATAGGTAACACAATGTACACTTATGAACGTCAAAAAAAATATATACATTAAATGCTTCTAATTTTACATTTACTGCCAGTTCTCAAATCAAGGGCGTAGAACGGGAGAGAAGAACTGGCAATAAACTCTCCGCCACTCTTTGTAATCGCAAAGTTTATCTGTTTTACAAATTGGTCTGATCAATTAAAAAAAAAGAGCATCACTACCATTAAGTTCTGGAAGTAGAGTATTGTGTAAAGAAAATAATCTGACATAGAAATACATTATGCATCATCAACTGATAAGGCAGCCACAATGTTAATCAAAAATATCTAGTCTCCATAAATAAAATATAAAGAAACCATTACCCAGACCAAACTATACAAAATGGCGTACCACCAAAACATAAGACAGTGATTGATGCTTAGAAAACGGAACTTAGGTTCACTGACCTTTATTATCATAATTACGTGTTTAACTACGTAGCGTACAGACGTCTTATTAAATCAAGATAGTGAAACAAACAATAATAACAAAATTCACGAAAAACAAGACGTCGCCCTACTTTGACTTGTTTAAGCTATCACGGAATAATGCTTAAAAGGAGTATTAAGAATATCCATAGCGCTAAAACCCATCATGAGCTCACCCCACATACGCACCCTCAGGATCACACCATCACCCACAGCCGAATTAGATAATACTCAGTTAAAGGCATTTTATATATTTTTCTTTCGTAAATTTGTGAACCTACTCCTATATATTGCTACGAAGACAGGTTGACTGCAATGCTTCTAGATTTCATTTTCTATCCAATCCCCTAGCTCGTAACAACATTATGTATTCCATCTTTGACTATATCTTTAGTTTAATTGTTATTTATATTAGCTGTAAGATTACGAATTAAATAAATATATAAAAAAGCCATACTCTCGCGTTATTATGGAACATCAGATCAATTCTTTTAAGACGAAAAATTAATTATGTAAATTAGTATCAAAAGGAAATTATCGTCAAGTTCATAGCCAACTCATTAATAGGTCTTGTGTATCAGTTAAATTGTTGTCTCTTTTCGCCACAGCGTAATCAGCATGTCAGAAAGAGATTACTAAATGTTTATCAAGTATTACTAATACATTAAATTTAAAAAAAACTAAATTTTGACGTAATCTTTTCACATCAAATCCAAACTAATATTGTAGGTATCAAATTAAACCGGTATTAAATAAAAACGAATGCAAAAAAACAATCATAAAAAACACGACAAGTGACTCTTCGGGTTTATTATGTACATTGAACATACTACATATATGTTTGATACGATTTTAACCAGTCCCCAGATATCGCAAAAGAAAATAATCGAAATTGAATAACCATGTAAATATGTTTAAGTACGTATAACAGACGAGCATGCATATTGAATGACATGAAAGTGGATGAAGCGAGAGAAGTATGTCTTAAGGTGCAAGTTGAGAGCCGTGGCCTCTACTTAACACTTCGGCCTAAAGGCGTTGATAGAATACGCATAATTACGCCAAGTGTCCACTACACTTGGCACGGCCGTTTCACGTGATTATAAGACACACTTTGTCTATACCCGACAGCCATACCATGCCAACTGGATTTAAGATTATTTTAATTACTGGAGTCAGTTGGAAAAAGCTGGAGGCCTTTACCCGCAAAAGAGGTTCCGATCGACTGAATTCAGCTAGGATATACGATAACAAGATAAATAAACTAATGTATAAAATGTAAAAAAATCTAAGCTGTATATTATAATTTTTTCATGATTAGAAATTAAACGGGCTTTCTTATTATTATTATAATTAACTATATCTATATCGCAGAGAGCCTTAACCAAACGTACATGCTAATAATATTGATTTTACTACAGCTACATAATTAATGTTTTATATTTTGAATGGAACCTCGCTGTTGGCCTTAAGGGCCTTTACAGCACAGCAGTTTTGACGAGCATAGCTCGGCCAGGCATAATTAATGAAATATACCAGATAATATTATAAGATTTGTAAATAACATTTAACGCCATCTAGTGATGCTCCATGGTAACTGTTAATCTGTTGTTCCATCATTAGTTTGACAGAGCATGAAACGCATTGGCATTACAAATGTTATCCAATTCCAGAAAGTGAAAGTTAACACATAAAAACTCTGGGTTAATCGTCAAATGCAATATCAATTACACAACACAAACATGCTTAATAAAGAAAATATTAACCTTATATCTCACGTCGACTTCATCCCAAAATGGCGACGCACTTCAACTGGGTCATTTATGTAATCGGAATTACAAGGTTATAGACGCGCGCTTTAACTTCACAGCTGTTGTGGTCCAGCAGTTAAGTGAATCTTTCCAGCACACAAAAAAATACGATAGCACGCCCGTCCTATTGAATTTAATACATTCCTTTTTACGCAATACAACAGTGTTTCGAGAGAACAATCGCCAATCCAAGCCACATCAACCACCCAATGATTTCATTTTAGGGTCCAATATGATGATTATATGTTATATAGCAAAGGATACATATCTAAATTGAATACTATCTTTACTTTTAACGTAGTGTGTGAGAGTCAGAAAAATATAGCTAAGTTGTTTTGCCAAGAATTAGGGCTTAGATTCCGCGCAAAAGAAAAGACGTGTCAAGATTTAGAGCTAAGTAAAAATTTCCGGCGGTGCAGGTGTCCATGGGCAGCAGTTAGCACTTCTGTCAGTGCCTGTTCTATAGTCTCCTGCGTTTGTTTGACTTCTGTCTGAATCATAGTCTAGACGCTAGACACTATATATACCTACAGTCAAAACCGTTTACGACGACATCGTTTAGAACAACACACCTTGACCATTGGACATTGACCAAAATCAAAGTTCCCAGCTGAATTCTATTGCATTAGGTACTTAATAACAACGACATCGGCTGTAACGACTATCATTACGACCAAATATAAGTAGTCCCTTTGATGTCGTTATAACAAGTTTTGACTAATTGAAGAATACATTATTTATTAAATGAATTCAAACTACTTCTCAAATTACATCAAAGGTATGCACTTTAACACTCGTGTGTCCCGCGTCAACGCGATTAGAAAACTGAGTATCATCTGAACCTAATGTCATGACTGATAAGAAACTAATGAATCAAATTTATAGATAAATTAAAATATTATTTAACGGGTATAAACAAGAATTTATCAACACTAATATATAGAGCAAAGATTCTGGACTGATTGAAAAAATCGTTCACAATGATCCCTTCGTTATCCCTAATGAACGTAAGCTAACTTGGAAATATAGCTTTACACTATAGAACATTGTACTACGAAAGAATGCGGGTGAAGTCACAGAACACAGGAAGTTATTTATACAGTATACACAAGACATAAAATAACAGTTCTGGAACACACTCAAAGAGTAAAATTGGACAAGACCTAGTGTGAACTGACTGCCATATATCAAATGGAATTGCACTCAACATAGTATATTACAAGCATATATTAACATACACAAGTATGAGTTAATTCTAACATTAACCTCTGGCTTAGGTTATCTGAACGTACTAACAAAACGTTATTTCCGGGACAATACATTTATAATGTAGGTATAGCTTTGAAATCCCAACTCATCACTCTTCCTTTCTTGAATACTTAAACGAAGAGACCTTGAGTGTGAATGAAAATTCACTTCACGTCCCTATCCGCTTAGTTCCTTCTCTATCTTTCTTTATATCTCTTCTGTACAAGCGTTACACCCACACACCACATCGTATCCATAAATTCCGTACTAACACATCTGAAATTATCGTGATACATGTGTCCATTTTTATAAGTATCCCTTTCATTTACCGAGTTTTAATTACTTTATTTTGCTCGATTACTTTTGTCAAAGTAACTTTATATTTTATGTAGTTTTGCATTTCTAACGCTCATCTTATGTAATTTTTTTGGCGTACGTCACTTGCCCTCGTTTTTATTTAACAAATTTTTTGAACTGTTTTTCTGTACTGCAACGAAATATATTATTGTTGCCCTAATGGTCTCGAATTAGAGACTTAAAGTGCACCATTAAATGTAGCTCGTTCGGGGAAGAGAACAAAGCCTCCGAATGTGACCTCAGGGTCACACAGACACGTGTCTGCGTAAATTGTATTACGCTAGTCAAGTAAGTAATATCAAGAAGTAAGTAATATATGTGTGATCATACACACACGTAAATGTCTCGATATTAATATAAGTTACTAATGAATAAGACCAGTGTTGGCTTAGTGGTTTCAACGTGCGACTGTCATCCCTGGGGTCATAGGCTGTGAACTTATGGACTTTCTGTCTATTTACGCATATAACACTTGCTTATAAAGTCGACGGCTTGTGTCAGGCACAGAAGAATGATCACATCACCTAGAAATTATCACGAAAATCTGAGGCTCTGAGGAAGGTTGTAAATGTTTTTTCAGACATGCTGAAACTCAAGGTAACGGGACCAGTTGCGAGCATCCGCGACACTTTAGTAATAGACGAATACGGAACTGAACTAGCCAAACTTCCGTTTAGGTAAGTAACGTCGATATATGGCAGTGCTTACCACGCCTCACTCTCATTCCCTATTCGAAAATTTATCGATTTTTTTGGAATGTGTTGAAAAGTTATTTGGTTTCGTTTCGGTAAGAATTTCCTAGTGATTTTTTAAGTCTCCAAAGTGAACAATTCAAAAGCTGGAGCATGGCTGAATAAAGGCTTCGAGAACAAGTGTCCATGCATAGAATTTGTTTTCAAAATGTCACATGACGAAGCCTGATCCCTTGTCATGACAATACAGTAAAGTGATTATCTGTTATGGATTTGTTGATCTTAAAAAACTTTCCAGCCAGTTTTCCCAGTCATGAACCACCACCGCAGCCACTTTAGTTAAAAACAATAGAAGTTCTTCAACCCCTGAGATTTTCATAGCTGTTTGGTGGTAATTTTGCCAGGGTTCATTAGTTTCCATATTGTCCATATTCCTCTCCTTCATTCTCTTCCTAAGTTTTTGAATGCAATTTCTCATATAGAGTAATCGCTCAGGTGCTGCTATCTAAATTATTATTCATATTGGTACTTATACTAATTTGAAATATTTTGCACCGTTTTTAATCATGTTGTTCTAAAAATGCTTCCAGCTATCAACCAATAGCGGAGACGGACAAACAAACAGATATATTTGGTGAATTGGGTATACCCAGCGTTTCCAGCTCTAATATCTACGTCAGAATCCTTGGAAGGGACATAAAAGGTAACTCCACAGCATAATTCTAAGCCAGGGCCAGATACAACCACAACACACATTACACACTTTATCTTAATCCTTTAATATTTTTTTATTATTTCTATAAATATTTTGTACTTCGTTAATAATCAATATTACGACTATGTCTTATGTCTAATTGATTGCGGTTTTCACCAATATCTAGAATGACAGATGAGAAAGGTTTCTCCCCCGGCCGCGTGTTTGTAAATACGCTACTCGTAACCAGTAAACAAATTTATTATGTCATTAATATACATTGTGATTCTTGAGAAAGTCTTATACAGTATACTTAGTAAATTTAAAGAACAATAACTATTATTATCGCAAGACATTTACCAAATTAGCACGAAATCGCCGATGGCGAATTCCAGTTAGGGGCCGTTCAAGTATTACGTAAGCAATATCGGAGGGGGGGGTTCCCCCCTCTGATTTTATTAATTGGAGATTACATCAACAGTTATTATTTACATATATTACCCACACATTGTCTATGCTTGAAAACAAAACGAGGATTGCTACAAAAAATGAATACGTTTATGTACTATTATTTTTAGAGCTTTGCTTACTTTAGCTGACAAGAGGGGCTTTATACATGAACGGCCCCTAATCAATAAATACCTATACTATATTGTAATGCTTATTCATTTGAAAATTTCATAAACAAACTAATCTTGGGCCAGCTAAGGTACAGTTACTTTAGTTTACGTGAGACACTTTCACGAAATTATATGTCATATCCAGGTGAACCGTTCACAAGATTATCGGGACCCATCCACAAGCAGACAGAGGTTCGACTGGGAAGATCAGCATCCATTGTCTTTCCGGAGACGCCAAACGATTTGGAACTAGCCGAGGAAATCGATTCTGTCATGTACCAGAACAGACCGATCGCCAGATCCATGTCACAGGTAATCAAATCCGTACAATAACCAATTTAAGCTTATAAAAGTGTACGGGACTCTTAAAAGGCATGTAACGCACTTTCGAGCCTTCTGTCAGTGTAGGCGATGTCACTTAATCAGGAGTGCATTCAATCCATTGGCTTCATTTTAAACTAAGTCCATGGTAACGTGGGTTTGATTTGCTCCAGTTCAAACAAATTGTATGACTCAAAACTTGTCTATTAAAAATAGTGGCGGCGAGTTTCTTGACCGCTCTACGCCCTTGACTTGCGGACTGGTCGTAAATGTAAAGTTAGAAATAGTTTAACTTCTTTTCTAACGTTCATAAGTGTACTTGTTTACCTAGATGAATAAAGTTATTTTGACTTTGAGCACATACTACGTTTGATAACGCGAAATAACATTTGGATAAAAGAATCTATTGAATATCATATTTGATTTTTCATCCTGCAGTACCAGCTTATGTGTTCCACAATATTTATGTGAATTAATTTAGTTAACGAAATACATAGGTTAACGGACATTTTTCAGTGTTCGTTGAGTGAACTGTCAAAAGTTATAGTATTTGTTAGCGCCTGTAGTTAGTTCTTATGTTTGTTTGTTTTTTGTTTCGTCTGTAAATTTTATTCACTTAGTGTGCACTCTTGTAAATTTAGCGTCGACTATTAGGGCAGGAGTGTATATAAATATACTGTTTAAATTTGTTCTAAGTATTGTGGTATAACAGGTACCTAGGTATAACCTTTTACTAGTGTTTAGGTGCTTGGGGCCGTTCAAGTATTACGTAAGTAGATTTACTGCAATTATAACAGCCCCCCCCCCCTCTTGGCAACAAAACGCAAGCAAAGCTCTCAAAAATAATAGTACATAAACGTATATATTTGTGTAGGAATACCCGAAAAGTGATTCGTTTTCAAGCATAGACAATGTGTGGGTAATATGTGTAAAACGTTTATATAATTACTGATGTCGTAATCACCAAATAAAAAAATCAAAGAAATCTTCTCCCTATATTGCATACGTAATACTTGAACGGGCCCTTTCTATAACCTCAGTTAATTTATGTTTAAACAATATTAACACATACATTCTGAATATGTGTAAACGCCATTAGGCCGTATAAGTACCTCAACCAGGCCATAAATTAACAAGGTATAGAATATAATTATGATATTTTTTTACAGTTATTGAATCAAAGTGGCGTGGTATTAACAACATTACAAGTTGGACTCAGTTCAAGACTCTACGGATCACCTGGAGATAGATTTCAGGTAATTGTAATTGAAATTTTATCATATAATACATAACACTATATCTACAGTATATGTTACGAGCTTCCTTTTCTATATGATAACTAGCTGCACTCGCAAACTTCGAATATTTTGGAGTTAACAGATAATTGTGACTGTCAATTAATTATAGACAAATAATTTGCAATAAAATAAAATTGCGACTATAATTCCAGACTGCTCACGGTGTGCCAATTTAATTTAAAATCGGTTAAGTAGTTTAGGAGTCCGTCGCGGACAAACATCGTGACAGGAGATTTATATATATTAAGATAATAAATGTTACAAAAAATTATGAAAATAAAAATCCTTTAAAAATTACTAGCAAAACAGCGGATAAGGTATCAGTAAGGCACTTAACAAGGCGTCTGACTGAATATATCAAGCTCTGGATAAGTTGTGTTTAGTCAGTTTTATTCGCTAAGAATTCGCATGAGAGGTGCCTTTGCTGATCTTTTGACAAACTAAACGAAAAATCCCATCTCACAGCTCATCCTTTTTAGGCAATTCATACGATTGGCTACGTCCCTAATATTTTTCAAAACTCTTCTGAATGAACATTTCTCCACCATATCCTATCCGGCTCGATCGCGACTTTTGTAATTCTTTTATTTCTTATTCCTTTGTGTTGCATCGCAATTCATGAATTTAGTTTAGCATTTTAGTTTTTAGTTTATTTCATTAATTTTTGCACTTCTTTTTGTTTTTTCTTGTTAGCTCTAAGGCCGCGTGTAGCATCCTTTATAATTTTGATGTATCACGTTATTTGTTTCTACAAATGTAACAAAGTGTAATTAAATAAAAATAACGAAAATAATGTAAAAAAAATTACATCTGAACGACACGGTTTAAATTAGTCGATTGAGTAGTACTCAGCAATGTACAATTTTCAATTTCAGTTATACTTCGAAGTTACAAATCACAGAGAGCAGAGGATCCGATTTAATTTCGAAGCTAAAGGAGAGCTTTTTCTGCTGAATGGAATTGAGCCGACATCGTAAGTACCGGCAAAATTCTTGAGCATTAAACAAGGGAGTGGGGGAAAGTTTGCGCATCTTACAGCGCGAGACAAACGTCAACTGATTTACCAAACACGCGATCGACACGGCACTCTCCCAAGTGATACCTAAAAATCGGTTCTGTAGAGGGAATGACATTTGTTCTAGATGTTTTCCGTTATCTATATCATTCACACTCCCTACCATTAGCATGAGTAAGATTCTGAGTCACTTGAGCTCGAACTAACTCCCGAGAGTTTTTCAATTCAAAATTCCTGTCATGCCGGAGTTATACTAATCACTGACTTATCTTAGCCTAGTTTTTAAGCGGGAATGTTAGGGTTAATATTCTCTTTACTTGTGAAATTACACTAAAATTGATATACAGTGTAAACTCCATGTAACGTCGCTCGATTTAACGACGAAGTCAGTAACGCGTCGAAATCAATTTTGGCTTAGGTTGGTTTAGCTTGTCTTCCATACAATACACTCTACATAGCATTACACGCACTCTTAATAACGACAACTATTGAGTAATAAGGTATTTGTTATGTTGCTATAATTAGAAAAAACTGCGCAATATTCGACTATCGTCATCGCGCATACGAACTTTCTAAGAAATTCGTTCTTTTGTTGACAAATTGGGATTACTTGCACGTGTAGACTGTTGTTGACCATGACAAATAAGTAGAAGACATGGATTATTTATACGTTTTTCTTCTCTTTAGAGCAGTGAGCGTTCTATGTGCGCATTTAACATTCGCTCGCACTGTGAAGGAAAACATCGTAAGGAATCCGTTGTCAAGCACAGGAGGCTGAACACCTACCTGCCTATTAGATCGACAAATGATCATGAAACATATACCGAAATCTGTGGGTAAAACGGTTGTAGCGACACTGGTTATTTTCTTTAATTATATTATGCGAAAATGCTACTTTCCTTTAACATACTAAAGTCATACTTAGAGCTGAATTTCGACTCTGAACCTCTCCCCAAATGTTTCCACTAACCTGATACCGACGGGACTGGCCGCGTACGACTCACTTTGACTTACGAATCTAACTTTTGTAGACGAGACATAAACGCGGGTGAAACATTCACGGTGATAGTCAACCTGCTAATATCAGCCAATACACAACCAGGTCGGGATCTCATCACCTTCACGGCGTATGGTAAGCAATGTTTTATAAAACAGGAAGGAAATGGAAGCTCCCGTGGTGGTATCCACCGCTCATCGACACTTAAAATTTCTCTTCACATCTCGTAAAATTTGATTTTATGAGCATTTGTATACAGATTGTTTCATACATGCAATCGAATTGTGACTTTCATATGTCCTGCATACATAACAAGTACAAGCCGTTCAGCGCTAGTGGCCAAGTCTGTCCGGTAAACAATATTCTTAGTCGGCTGACAAAACAGTTTAATTTATCTATTTAATTATCTCTTTATCAGTTACGTAGGTAAAACTTCTTAAATTCCTTTCAATAATTATATTGATTTATTAATTTGTTTATTTATCTTTTCACTTCATAATATGGTTATATATTCCAGTTCAATAGAATGTGTAAGCTTTAAAACTATGTTCACAGCGGGCACTGAACAACTTTCTTCATCAGTATATGTATACATACTGGCCTCGGGTCAAACTATCAATGATATAAATGCTCCAGAAGTGAGTCACAATTTCCAAGGCTCCTGTATACTTCGACAAGGGAGTGACTGTGCTGAATATACCTGGACTACGAATGTAATTGCCAGAGATCCTGCTGCTGGTAAGTGTTTTAGCTTGTGAGGCCTATGGGATTATATATGAACCCCAAAAAGTAAATCTTGTGTCACTCCAGAATGTGTCAACTGAACCAAGACTTGAAAAACTGTGTATTGATTGATTCTATCCTCTTCAAGGAACAATGTAATATACAATAATTATTCGATTGCTTACATGTAAATTAAAGTAGTTATAACCAATGTTAAAATTTTAATACATATCTCAAGCTTCATATTATGTTGAGCGCTAACAAATTTGACAATGTCATGTTTGTCATCTTCAAACAAATAAAACGCCTTGACTTTAAACTATATTTAAATTGGATTGTTGTCTAAGAATAAGACTCATAAGGTCCCACAATAAAAATTCAAACCTCGCATGTAAACTTACTATAAAACTGTGGTGAAAACATTTCAGGATTGCTTCGTGTTACATCATCCCCAGTGGGTGTATTTTATGACAGCAACTTCATAGCTGGCTCTAGACAGCAATTGCAGGCAACATACAGAGCCACTTGTTGTTCACCACGGGTGATAATAAACGCTGTTGATGCCTTGGGCAACACTAACAGCTATACCATTGATATTTCTAGTAAGTTACAAGCTAAGGCTAATATATATTTATAGTTAGGTTAGTTAGATGTATAAATTGGTTTTTTTTTTGGTAAATAACAAATGAATACATTGATTTTGTCCCAGTATTAAATTGATAAGTTGATAAAGAAATTTAATTTAACAACAATTTCTCATTCATAAAAGTATGATTAAAAGTTTCCTTCTCGTTTTTGGAGAAAACCAAGCTAAATATATAAGGAATCTAGCACAAAGGTGTATCTCCTCACTTTTTAATTTCTGTTTACAGATTACCTTCCACCTGCCGCCATAGCAGCCATTGTTCTAGGTGTATTTCTATTGATTGCAATTATAGCACTCACAATATTCCTTATTTACTGGTGTGTAAGACGGAGAAAGGATATCAGGGATCTGCCTACTTACACATCACGAAATGTTAGTTAAGATGTATAAAAGATTTAAGATATATGTAAAGAATACATTATTTTAAATATATATGTAAGATATTCCTAATAACTGAATTTGTCGAGATAGATTGGCACTTTTACAAGGATGAGACAACTTATGATATCATCTTATTTATCATTAAAACTAAAAAAATATATTAGATATATAAACTTAATGGTTTAAGCAATAGCTTCTGGCAAGATGTAGAAGTTTTAACTGCTTCTGTATAAATCATAGTTTATTAAATATTATATATTAGTATTAAAAAATATATGTAAACATGTTTAGTACTTTAGACACTTTAAGTTTGTTTATAAATATACTATAAACCCTGATGAAGTTAGGAGCAGTGTTGATCTAGTGGCTTAATTGTCACACTCTCACATCACTTCATACTGGATTTTTTTTTCCATGTGTGTGCAATTAATATGCACTCTTACAAATCAGAATATAACTATTAAGTCTTATATGTCTGTCCTACATGTCTATTTATAAAATAAAAATTTATTATTATTAACATATACTGTAATAAATATAGTTGTTTATAATTTATTCTCAAAGTAATGTGTATCCGTCAAATATTCAGCAGCTTATAGTATGTTTATATAAACAAGGGGTAATATGTATGAATATTTTGTCATAAATTCAGTGTACAAAATATATGTCTAAGTTACCTGTAACAGTAAGTTATTTTGTAATTTATAATTTTAACTTTATATATTAAACCTGAATTATGTTATCTCAATTATATAACATGATATGAGTATAACAGATGGCTGAAAATTATTATATCTTATCATCATATTTGTATCAGAGTAAACTTCAAAATTAGCAATTCAACTAAACATTATTATAATTTTCTTGGTTTCTACTAATACGGGTAAAATTTTATATTGCTAGTGTAAATGCAGCCATATTTAGCTTTTAAGTTTTTACTAAATTATTTTGAAATAAATTTGTTGTGATACACTTTATGTTTGAATTCCTACTCTCAGCTTCAAACATGTATTTAAGAGATTGGTTTCATTTCTTTGATTCCAGATGCAACAAGATAAACTATACTTTAAGACTATAAAGTATATACATTAATAATAAACAAGAAAACTACATATACTTAATTCAAACCTTAGGTATAATATGCCAATAAGTTTTACAAAGTATCACAACTTACTTTCTTCAGTGTACCACTGGTATATTCATGTTGATAATATCGTCTGAAGACCGGTAATATTTCACAACGAAATGGAATTTTGTTACTGCCATACAAAAAAGAAGGCATTTTATAAGACACAAGCGTCACCGTCGTCACTATACTTTTATTTACGATTAAGAGAACCACAAAAGAACCATAATAATGAAAACGAAAGTTTGTGATTTAGAAAAAACTACGGAAAGCAAATATTGCTGCACGATTGTAGCAAATTTAAGCGATAACTGTCAGTAAATGACGCCTACATTCATAATCATGGTGTGAGATCATAAACTGGCAAAGGTCATCGAAATCGTATTCAAAAAAATTTAAGTACTAAAATAGCACATACCTTGTCGTGTGATCAGTTCCTGGCTAGGAACAGCGGGCAACAACACAGCATTGTGCGTCAAATCCTCAATCGAAAGGCCAACAACAGCCGTCGATAACAATGGGTTTTTCACAACACTCCTGTTTATATGATCACCAAAACCTTTTTCAGACATATTATCACGGTTTTATTAATGGGTACATAAAAACTTTTACACGAATTTTCACATTTGGAGGTCACAAAAAACAAATTTAATTATGTGAAATTACGTGTCACAAATTTATATTTTGATTTGACGTTAGTCAATTGTCAAAATTTAGATCATACATTTTTTGCTCCTAGCCGGTAAGGGCCACAGACAGAGTTTAGAGTTTTTAAAGAATACACATTAACAAACTGATGTCTTTTCATATTAAACAAACATAAACCGTCTCATCCGAGTAAAACCAAATATATAAATAAATATTTACTAGATAGAATATTTAGAATATTTTTCTACTTCAATTATAATTTCATAATCATTGTTGCGTCTCATATAATTTCAGTTTATATTATTTTCTTAGTCTAAGGAAGTCCAAAGATACCAAGCTTAACAATTACTTATGGCTGGAAGAAATCGCTTTGAAAGTTTTTCAATTATAAAACTAGCCGCAAGTGCACAGCAATCTGTGTCTCTATAAAAATCTGTAAGAGCAAATCAAGGAAAATAAAAAGTTGTTTGGTTTATCTTTTCATGAAATTGACATACTTTGGATACGCTTAAGGAATTTGACCAAGTTAAATTACCATATTAACCAATATCACGGGGCAGTTGTTTACACAAAAAAATATTTATCAATAAAGTTTAAAGAACTAAACCTAATAAATGCTATCGGACTTGAGTTGCAAATCTCAAATTACAATATAATATTGCCTATCTACCGGTCTCCATCATTAATAAATCCAGATAATTTCACTACATCGCTAATTAATCATCTTGAGAATATTATCCATAGTAACAACAGCTTTAATTTTAAAGTAAAATTCACTTGATCGTTTTTTATTTAGTAAAATAAATAAATGTTAAAAAATGTAATCATTGCAAATTGCATGGATGGAGTTGGATTTGGCAATTGGATGGATGCATACAAGAGGCAACAGCTGCCTCAATCACGTCTTTCTGTGCCTTGAAAAAAAAAAACAGCATACGCGGTTTATTTTATATACAGCCTTATCTTTTTAACAATGAGTATGAGTATGCAGTGTCACAATGGTTCAAAGCCGTGATTAAAACTTAGTAAATAATGACTATGTGAATTTAAAAATTCTCATAGTCATTATTTACTAAGTTTAGTCTTCCAAATTATTTCTAATATAATAATATTATCTGTTAGTATTCTTGTCTGTAGGCACTAGAAAGTACATAATATATATCTCAAAGTAATGGATATATATATATATATATATTACGACAGGTACTGTAGTCTGTTTGTATGGACTAGTCTGTGGTGGCTGGATGACTAGGTGAACTCCACTTTGAATAATTTTATTAGATTACTATTTTATTTTGTGCAGGTGAACTGTGATGTCTTTTTAGCTATAATGTTTTTATTCATTACATTTTTTGACCGGAAAAATATTAAACCATCCTTCAAGTCACAGATGAGTTTATATTTCGATGAGTATAGTATTATTTTCTTTGACTTATGGAGTATGTGAGTGAATAGTAATTAAAATGGGCTTAATTTTTTGATATCGTTTTTATAACATATCGTCTACGGTAAAAGCTGTAGGCTTATGATCTGCTTTAGTTTATTAAAGTTAATCTAAATTGTTCAGACGACGCATTTTTAACAAAACAGTTGAGTACTAGCAACAGTACCAACTTCATTGTTGCTGGCTATTGGAAACTCATAATTCACAAACTTTGTTGTTTCTTTACTAATCAATTTGGTGTTACTGGTTTTTGTAGTAAAATAATTGTAATAAAAAGATTACAAGTATATTTTCTGTAAGTTGATGGTTGATTTTTGTCTTTACCCTCTTGTTAAAGAATGATCAATAGTTTGTATACTGTTGGCGCAATTTTTTCTTTTTACTATTAAATAACAAGATTATTTGATTTTAAAAATATAGGCAGACATGTTAAATTGAACATATCATTTTGAAAAGGGTATGAGTCCAATTAGTAAATCTTTCTTACAAGAATAGTCTATGGTGCAGTACAGAAACTAAATACAGGAGTAGAGAAATAATCAATTATTTATATATGTTTTAAATATACCTTATTTTTGAGTTTCTTTTACATACATAATATCATTTTTGGTGTTTTCATTGATGGATGCTTAGTATTAGTAGTATTATATGATAAGGATGGCCTAGAACCCATTTTCTGTAGGAATCCACAAATAGAACCAGTTTCTTTTAATAGTTTGGATTCCATTTCCTAATGTCTAACATTTTCAGGCTCTATTTTAAAGTTTTCATTAATTTCAGTGTTAAGATTTTTATACTTGCTTGGTGTGTATATCATGTAATTTTTTCTGATGTCTTAAAATTAATGACCTTTTTAGGGTGTGAATATTTCCTTTTGTATTGTTACCTTATTCAGTTGATATTGTTACTTGCCAGTGATAAAAGAATGTGGACTATTGCATTATTCAAATTTTGGCCTTAAAAACAATCTGAAAACGGGTGCAGGTCTTTTGCATCATTACCAACATATTTTTTGTCTACTTTGTTAAAAAGTCCCTTACAATAAGAATTAAAAACAGTTTTACACCTTTGGATCATTCTTGCATATAGTTTCCACTTCATGTATTTTTTTTGTTACATTTATTTGCTTGTCTTTTGTATATCAATATCTACGTGATAAACACTTTTTGCATTGTCATTAATATATAAATTTTTTAACCTTGTAAGACCCAAGACAAAAACTGGTTACTATATAATTGCCCAATGTGCTGTTACTAATTTTGTCTTTTGATAATGACTTTGTTTTTTTGTAACTGGCAGTGTCGTTACATCTTTAAAAGATTTGTCTCTTTTTAAAATAAATTTGAATTGTGTAAAGTCAGATGTATAATGGTTCACCTTTAATTTTGACCTTATAACCATATCTACTAATAAAAAATGCCATAGACCGAGCGGCTTAATATTATCTTGCAGTGCATTTTTCCAATTGTAAACAATCTCAATTTGCACATCTTGTTTGAAATATTCTGGTACTCCTCTGGTTGTAGAAGTACTTCCTTCCTTTTTAATCCCCTTTCAATATTATCAATCACTCTGTCAGCAGGTAGAATAGAGTGACCTGATATTGGGAAGATAAGTTCATGTTGATGTTTTTTTTATGTTTTTGGGGCTCAGGCAAACAGCACATTTTAATAAAAAAATATGTTTATTTTGAACTCCGCAACCATCAGCTACTCATCTCAACATATGAATTCTTTTAAAATCTAGTAAATTCAATCAGTGATAAACTCCAGAACTTTTGTTTTAATTTTCGTTCCATATGTGCGTTCCATGAAGTGACTGTATCTTTGTTAAGCCTTTTTTCCTTCCACTGCTAGTACAACTGCGTAATTATACAAACATCGCCATGGGCCATTTCTTTGTTTTATGGCTACATGACAGTCGAGCAGATTTGGTCGAAAGTGTCGACGCCACCCTTTGTTTCATTATAAAAATGAATCATGTTTGGTTTTCCTTTCGTAGAATAAACCGTGTCTTCTTCCTCGCATGATGGAAGCACATAAACCATTTTGTTAGGCTTAGGTTTAAACGACACTAATGGACCAGCATAACAAAACATGGATGTTCCAACAGGCCTAGAATGCTTTATTTTCAGATTTTCAGGAATTTCCCGTTTATTAGACCTTATTGTACCGACCAAAGTCAGGTTGTATGGGTGTAAAGTTTTTGCTAAAGGAACTGACGTGAACCAGTTATCGCAGGTTACAATTCTATTGCTTCCGTGGACTGACTTTGTTAGTTCCTTAGGAAGGAACTTTTTCCTTCCTAAAACCTATAACCTGTTCGTCAATGGTCTCGTACGCTCCAGGGGTGTAGTTGACCGGCAATGGTTTATAAAGGTCTCACAAATGTTTCTTATTGGAATAAACGTATCATTAGTTCTTCGTTGTGGTCGCAAACTTTTATTATCCAAGCAGGAACGTTATCAAAAAATCAAATCTATCTTTACTCATAGCAGCAACATATGAGGCGTATAGTTGCAAAATACTCTAAAACGATTCTAGGAAAAAGATGAGGAAGTACTTTTTTTATTTTATTATTTACTATTACAATTTGTATCTGTTAACATTTTTAAGAAAGCACGGCAACACTAAAGAAAAAAATAAAATCGTCAATATAGTCATAAATAAATAAATAAAAAAGTTTGATTATAGCGGATTTTGAAACTCATCGTTAATTATAGTGGGATTTGATATTGACTCGTTACGTTTTAGGGGACTTTGCAAGCAACAAAAATTTAAACTTGGATGGGTTTATACATCGTTCATTGTGTATAATCAGGTTTATATGATAGGTAACAGTGGTTAGTATAAGCATTATATTTAATAAAAACAAGTGTGTACATAAGAAATTAACACTTTTTATTTAAATTAATTTGACAAGACAAACAGGTAGTTACTGCAAAGTATAAATTTTTTTTTTTACAAAATGCTTTAAATAGAGTAATAAACTTTGTAATAATACCCTGCATAGTTGTTATAAAAGATTACACATAACTATTATTTTCTGTAAATCCAGATTCACACAAGTCAGACATAGTAGGACTTTCAATCATATTTTCCGGTTGTTCTTGTGCTCTTTCTTTAACTATTTTATAAAAAGTTAATGTCTCCAAGGTTTCCCAATTATCACCGAAATGCGTTTTTAATAATTTCAAAACATCCTGTAATTTGGCAGCATTCGGGATTATTTTATTAGGTTGAATGATATCAGGTTGAATCATAGTTATTTTTTTTCTCCTTTTTGGTAATTGTCATTTTTGAGTTGTTTTCTGCCCGGTAATTAACTTCTCCTTGCACTAATACATTTTCAGTCTTAGTCCGGGTAATAAATATTCGTTTACACTTCATAAAAGCAAAATGCCAACTAGTAGTAGGCTTTATAATATTCTGATAACTAGTCTTCCAGTCATATACAGGAATTGATGCCATATCTGTACATTGTGTATGTTCTTGCAATACGGACACATATTCAGTTGGTGATGTTATAACTTCCTTAGTTTTTATGACCTTTTCAATTTTAGGAAAAACAGGGTAAATTATTTCTATTCTTTTAAGTTGCCTTGGTGCTTCTAAGTAAAGCCATTTACCGAGCATTGAGATCATGCTGGTATTCTTGTTCTGTCAAGATCAACCATCAGATATTATTCTTAATACCTTAATATTGTCCATCAAATTGTTATTTTGCAGAAAGTTGTAAAAAGCACTAATTATTTCATTACTGCTTTTTGCATGGGTTGTATCGTCCCAGTAATAAGAATAAACGTTAGTTGGTGTCAATTTTGCTTTCGAGTTCCCTGCTACAATAGCAAAATGGTAGAAACTAAACTGTCTACTGTAATAAGCAGACCGATCTGGTAATTTCGGAAGTGCTTGGTTCTTTTGACAATCGAAAGATATTGTCAAAAGCCTATCAGCTTCTTCTTGAAGTATGCTGTAGAATGCTCTATATTTCAATCTGTGAATACGTTTCTCAATAATTAATTGGTTTTTATTCGATACATCTTTCTCTGCTTTCAATCTTTCGGGTGTTCCGAAGCCGATGTTGTAGTATTTGTTAAAGACATTTCTAAAGAAATGTTGTTTTACTTGCAAGTCTGGTTCACAAGATTCATTGTATATGCGCCACATTTTACGTATGTTGAGTTCTGCCGAAAGATACACTCTATGCATATTTTTGGATCTACAATAGAGTCACTATTGTCCTTTGAATGATTCTATGAACCACTGAACAGACAATTTTTTAGCAGTAAACTTATCCGTATTTCTGTCCCCACCCCGATTTTCGACGGGCATTTGACCCCCACTTTCATAAAATCTTTTTAAAACACACTGGATCCGATCTTTCTTAACTAACAGAGCCCATTTTCTGACATATTGGAACTTTAGCACCTTTATCTGCTAAAATGTAGTATTTCATTGCCTTTGTTCGTTTATCATTTTTCTTCCTTTTTGCTTCCTGTATTGAACTAAATTTCAAAATAAAATTATCTTGAGTAACTTTGTTGGAACATAGGTAAAATTTGCCGTAAAATTTTTCTAATCATCTGCATAGTTAGTTGTTTGCATTGAAATGCCTTTTGGTTGTGATTACAGGTAGGGATTTTGGTAAACCAGCAGCTTTGTATCTGAAATTTTTTTTATTTTCAACTGGATTTAAAAATTAGGCCAATTAGCTATATCTTCCACAATATCGTCGCTTATAAATATAATGAAGCATTCCAAAGGTTCGTAAAGGCCTTTGTTCATTCGAGTAGGTCCCCTATATGTCCGTATTATATTACAAGATGAAACCCTGCCACTAGTTCCTCCTTTGGTAGCTGTCCAACGATGGTTGTTTTTGCCTCTGAGGTGTTGACGTTGTGGCATAACAGCATTATTTGGCACAATGGACGGATAATTTCCTCGGGTATCAGGAATTCTTTCAGTATCCATTGGGTTTTGTATTTGTTATGTGGTTTTATTATGGCCTATAACATTTTTAAATGTTCATTTAATATTGGTAAAGACAACAAAATTCATTATTAGAAAAGTTAAATAAAGTCACACTAAAGATAACCATACGTCATATCGACGTACAGTAGATATATATTGGCGAAAGTATTGCACTAAGCACTTATCCAAACATCACAAGTGCCACATGCAATCTTCATGGATCAAATGAGTTCACAGCATTAATGAATAATGTATACTGGGAATAGAGAGCCATCTTACAGTTTTTTGTCATATTATAAACTATACGTCATTGTGAACATACAACGCCATCTCTTATCGATATCGAAAACATAAGTATGTATGAGGGTACATAGCTATGCACTTTAAAAGGTATAGACAATAAAGTACAAGTACTGCTGGTATAGATTATATAGGAATATATTATATATTCTAGACCAGTGTACTTTAAAGAATATTGAAGTATGTAAACTTCGTAAGTTCGTTTATTCATAGAGTAACTAACTGACAAAAATATTGATTTATCTACGTGATACAATTAATTTAATAAAATACCATTTATACAAACGAAATATTTATTTCTTAAAATGTTTTGAAATATTCTTGGGCGGAAGATTTCATTTCATCACGAGAGTAGGTCATTTTCCACATAAAATTCGGAAGATCGACCTGCACCAGCTATATCACACCACACAGCACACTTTGGAACATTTTTTTAAATGTGTCACACATACACTTTGTATTTTCGTAAAACATTGGTCTAACTCAAGCGATGGATAATTTAATTTATTTTTAAAATATTCTGATCGTGTGTAGCTGTTGTTTGTTTAATTTTGATGTCCTAACTTTTTGGCATGATTTGCACCTTTTAATGATAAATTTCAAACACTGACAGGACACAGCAAACATGTTCCTCCATTAATTTCTGTATGGCCCTGTCCTCAATCACATTCACTTTCACTGGCGTTGTGTATGAATTCCTCCCTAAATGGAATTACACTTTCTTCAGCTTCTATCAGTTGATTTTCTTTGAGAAAAAAGTCCAAGTGAGTGAATCGTAGTGTTTCGTAGACAACAGGTCTACTTTCATTACGATTTCCGTGTAACTTTTCGAAATCGTAGAAATTAAAAGTACACGATAGCTCGAGAAGTGACGATAAACTTATAACCTGGTTTTCGGCAATTTTTAATTGGATCTATCTTTTTTATTTGTCTGACCTTTTATTAAGTATTTATTTGTGATGAGCGACTTAAATGTGCCTGCATATATGCAGTAACGATTTGAATTGGCTTGGCTTTATCATCGATTTATGTGCCGACACGACCATATTAAACGTTAGATAAGTGTTCATTTTTCTAATTTGCACCGCATTACATTATTCTATTGTTGGAATTTCCACCGATTTATTGTTAGATTATTCATCAGCATCCATGGCTATGCAGCCCCTTGTGGGCCTTAGCCTCCTCAAGCACACTTCGCCATCGCAATCTATCCAGAGCTTCCCGTTTCCAATTGCGTACCCCTATTGTTTCGAGGTCCTTCACAACTCCATCCCACCAACGTAGCTTCGGTCTACCGGGATTTCTCTTGCCACTGAGTTGTGAGTTTAGTAAGGACCTTGGGGTTCTGTCTTTCGCCATCGACATTTACCGACAGACCCATAGAAGTGGCTGCTTTTCGGAGGCTTTTAAAACATTCCGCGAATTGGGTGGACTTATAAAATATAGTACCTCTAACTTCTAGTTCGGCATCTCTAATGCAATTCTCCAATGCTAAGTTGAACAGTAGGCATGCGTCACCATGTCTATATAATATGTGGTAAATGCGGGCGAGATGTCACTTTGTATCTTATTACCACTAATTATATTATAATTAGTGGTATTAGCCATCGACATTTTAGTCAGCCGTATAAGTTTGAGGGGAATATTGAATTCAGTCATTGCCTCGTAAAGTTTAGGGCGTAGAACAGAATCGTAAGCTGAGTTAAAATCTATAAACAGATGGTGTGTGGGTATTCCGAATTCCGTCATCTTTTCTAATATCATCCTGAGTGCGAAAATTTAACAAAAAACGGAAACCACATTGATACTGACCAATTGTATTCTCGACATATGGCTGAAGCTTATGATTGATTAGGCTAGAGAGAACTTTATATGCCCATATGTATCACCTTTCTTATGTAAGGGTATGATTACTCCCGAGTTCCAATGTTCTGGCATAGTCTCATCAATACGCACTCTCTATAAGCGAGTGGAGGACACGAACAAGGCTGGGGCCACCCTGATTTAAGGTATACCATCGTATCCTGGGGACCTTTAGTTCTTAAGACATTGTATCGCTGACGCGGTTTCTTCAGCCGTTGGTAAGAATTCGTCGTCTCTCCGATTAGGGTCAAGTGTCGAGTCATCTTGGACAGGTGTAATATTTGCATAGGTAGTAGTTCCATTTAGCAGTTCACTGAAGTGTTCGTCCCATCTTTTCAGTATACCATCGAGGTCATTCACAATTTCACCGTCTTTGTTACGGCACGCACATGTCCTAGGTACGAACGAATTCTTTTCTCTCAACGTTCACTTTATTGTAGAAAAGTCGAAGGTCCTTTGTTTTGTGCAGACCTTCTATGTCCCTTACCTCCCGCTCGTCACATTCCCGTTTTTTTCTGTTCCTTTCTGGCCAGTCTACAACGGGTTCTGTTATTTCGAGAGTTCCTCTGTATCGTCTTAAGATATGCGTCATTTTTATGCTCAGTCGCAGCTCTGCACTCTGCATCGAACCAATTCTTCCTTCTTTCCCTGTTTTTCATACCAATTGTTTCTGAGGCTGCAGTTTGAATTGCTTCACTGCACTGTCGCCACATTTCTGTTGGGCAGGTATATTGTATATTGACTGAAGGTCTTCCAGTTTGCTCGAATAGAGCTCTTTCAGTGCTTCTGTATTAAATTTGTGCAGTGTGTCGGCTTTGTGTGATTTACCGTTGGAGATCCTGCCCTTTACCTTGGCCATGACAAGGTAGTGATCCGAGTTCTTTTTTGTTCCTCTACAAGCCTTAAAGATTGTTGTTGTAGATTGTTAGATTATTACTACAATAAAAATACCGTTGTAGAAATTACGTGCGTTTACAAACTATTAATTATTCTTATATTTACACTACAGATGTTTGGCTATAAGTATAAGTGACCAGCATTAATTCGTCTATACCTTTCCTATCGTTTTATAAAACTAAATTAGCGAAAATCTGTAATTACTAATCTCCATTACTATTTGCTATAAACATCAAATTTTTGGGGTCCCATAAAAGCTAGTCAGCTTCAGGTGAGCGCTATACCCTTAACCGATGCGAGCCGCCGCTCTTTCTATGCGTCAACGATATTGGTGACCTTAAGAACCGCAAGAGCGTTAGTTCTCTTCTATTTACAGGCAAAGACGATGTTTTACTCTTGATTCGACAGCGGGACTATGTATAGTGACGCATAAACACCTCTCGAAATTATGGCCGTTCTTATTTGTTTTATCATTTTTTGCGGAGTCTCGAAGCCTTCTCTCGGTATAATTAAGGACGGGAAAAAAATCTTCACCCTGATACATATCGTCAATACCTTTTTATTTCAATTTACGAAAATCTGCTAATATGCAATTACTAATCTCCATTACTATTTGCTATAAACATCAACCTTTTTGTGTACCATCCAAACTAGTGGCCACCAGTATCTGAAGGTCTTATTGTTGCTACAACATTGAAATTTCACATCTATTTGTCTATTGTATATAAAGTTCATGATGACGTTTAATTAATAGGGATTTCATCAATCGTCATCATTTTCAATCTTATTTGTAAGTAAGTACCTATCGTATAAACATCGTGAACAAAGAGATCCAAAATTAGCTTTTTGTTTCCGATTTGGGTACTGATACGATAGAAAGGTTTTCAACTCTATCAGACAGATAACTATTAAAACTCTCAATAGTATAATAATCCCGGATGAGCAGGTGTTTTTGATTGCCTTTTTGTTAAGTAATTTTTTGTATTGGAGAATTTCGGAATTGAAGCTCTAGTTTCAATATCGGACCATATGTCATGTATCATAACAGGCATGTGCCATATATAAGTATCTTTATTAGAATCTTTAACTGTCGAAAGTGCTATTGAAGCTTTATTATTTCAGATGCTCAAGCGGTCTTTTAGCGTTAAATTATCATGCTTCTTTACTAGCCGTTGGCAATTTGCAAGTGTTTGACTGTTTTTGCTTGTGTATTTGTCCAGGTTTGGTGTTTTAGATGTCGTGGAATAGCTGAGGTGTAAAATGGTTTGCCTTTAACTCCCATGGGTATTCTTTTCATTTTGACGATTTCTTTTCAAGACCAATAATGTTTACGTTTATTGCATATTCTTCTATAATTTTTTAGTAAGTATGTTGATCTTAGACATATATTAGTATTCTCTAGAATACTTGTTAATCTGTACCTAACTATTGTAAATTGCGTGTTAGAAAAAAGACGTGCCAATGGCACCTAACGGATAAGAATTAAATATTTCGCCCACCAAAGTACTTTTAGTGTTCACTAGGTGCAATTATAGATGTAACTTTTGATTTTCTCCTATTCTATCAACCAATAGATTGCCATTCGCTGAGGTGGCGGTCTCCACTTAGGCATAGAGGCGTTGCACACCTCCATCATACTCCGTTGGAGGCTGCGGACGCCCTCTTCCACACTTGCAACCGGGGTTGAATCCGTACACCACACCTGAACAACGGCAACCTCCTCCGCTCGCTCTCGGTTAAGTCGACCAACCATCCAGCGCGGAAAAGTCCGATGACTGCTCCGTGGCGTCAGAGGTGGCCCTGAAGAAGCATTAACAAAAATCTTAATGTAACGGTGATCTGAGAATGTCTCCAAATCCCTCATTACCTCTCATCCAGACAACCTCCACGCGATATTTGAAGTGGCAAGCGTGACATCCACCCGAGGTTGAGGTTCCCCTGTAGGAAGCTGGTGCAACTTTGATCCATATTAATCAGACATTGCACCAGACTCCCCAGAAAGGAACACCTCCGGTGTCGGACGTGTTGCAGCCACAACAAGACCCCCTTTGCTAGTCCACCCATCTTATGCTCCGCAGGCATTCCAGTCGAAGCACAAACCACGCAGTGTGCTTGCAAACCGCACTCACCAGCCGATCTTCCCACATCTATAATACGCCATTCCTAGATCCACCTCTGATGTACACATTTCTCTTGTGTGCCCCAGTCGCATACACTAAAAACATCTTAGGGGTCGTTCCTCACGTATTTCTACCCTGGCCGAGCTCCCCCCAATAAGCCGCCCTTCGGCTTCGGCCGGAGACTTCTTGGCAGCAGAGATCGGACACAAGATAAAGATGTCCCCCATACCATTGTCACGCCTAAGGATTTGCCCAGGCTTAATTTGTTGAGAAGAACAACCCTTAGCTGCCACGGTTGTCACCACCTCCTCAACGGTTACGCTGTCGTCAAGGTCTCGGATGTAAAGATCCGCACATTTGACGGGTCTCTCAACCCGAGCTACGTCCGCCAGCACCTCTCGAAGCCACTCCGCGAGGCGGTCGGCCTTTTCTCCCCTCTGGGCACCCGGAATCTCTAACAGCCGCGCCCCTGTAGCAGTTGTACGCATGCTCACCCTTTCAATGCCCACACCTGATAGACTGATGTCCTGCTTGGTTCTGGACCAATGAGCGGCGTACGTGTGTCCCCTCTCTGCCGCATCCTTCCGCAGAGTTAAAACAACCGCGGCAGTGGTAGGCTCCACGAAAACCCGCGCAGTACTGTGGTCAGCCTGCCCATACTTTGCACCCCCAAGACCCTGCTGCTGCAAACCAGGTTGTGTTTGGGATAGTCCTTCAACTGGTAACCTCAAATTATTCGACTTCGCCGCAATTTCCACAATACTAAGAACCCGAGCAATCGTGCGCTACCTCAGTTCAGGCACCTCTTTTATATTATTTATATTATCAGACCTCTGAGCTTCTAAAGCAGCGAGCCAATCGGCATGGTGGGCGTTAAAATAGCCAAGTATCACGATTTCAGCATGACAGTTCAGATGGTAGGAATCCTTTCGAGCAGGGAATCTGAAGCCATTTGGATGTGCTCAATGAGTCGGTCAGTATCGGTATTTCCGCTATGGGACCTATACAGGCATGCGTAGAATCGCGGATGGTCATCGCAGTCTACGCGCAGCCAGAGGTTAGATAAGTCCCTTCCTCCAAGCGTCCCGAGGCGACGAGAACTGATATCCTCTCTGACGTACACGCAAACTCCAGCCCGCGGCACAAATGAATGTTCCAATTTGTACCCTGGCTAGGAGAGGTAAGAAGTATCAGCCGGGGAGGAAATCTGAGTTTCGGTAAGAAAGAGTAAGGCCGGCTTCGCAGTCTCTAAATGATAGTGGACAGCGTGGATGTTGGAGTTGAGTCCCCTAATATTTGTGAAGTCCACGGCGAGTGTGGATGGGGGTGCCTTTGTTGGATTGCTCCGTTTGCCCCGAGACCGATAATTTTTTTTAAGAGCGCAGAATTGCCCCCCCCCCAGTATACGAAGAGCAGCCTGTACGTCCACCACCGGGTGCTGAGTGTCCTGGTCGTGGACGCCCAGAGGGGGATTCTCCACCGCCAGCGCGTGTGGTACCTCCCTGGAGTAGATTCTGATTCTTCTGCACCTTCATATTTCTTGTAGAGGGGAGGGGAGGGATGGGCTCCGAGAATCTTTCACACCGCACGAAACGCGAGTACAAGACGGCGAACCTTCGCTTCGCCGAATCACTTTACACTGGTTTTCTGAAAGACAGTGGTACTGCCCCCGGTCGTGCCTGCCCGTTTGGCTGAAGCCAGGAGGCAACAGCATGGCACTCCCACTAGGAAGGGATTGACTGATTGCGCTGATGAAATAACCTCTGTAACAGGTTATTTCACCAGTGGGCGATGGGGTCGTCACGTCCCGACGCCGACAAAACCAGACCGACCTGAGGCGGCCTCGGAGACATCCACCTCTTCTTTGCGCCTAACATCCCGACGTGCACTCCGCAATTGGCGTTCTAAAGTGGAACGAGCGACTTGCTCCGCCATATCCTGCTCAGCCTCCTCAAGACCAACCGCGTGTTTCACAGCCTTCTTCTTACTCGCCTTCACCACAACATTGGGGGGCGACGGGTCAAGCAGGTATTCCCGCCTCCGGGATCCAGAGCGGGACCTACAAATCTATCACTCTCGGCCATCTTGCCGACAAAAAGGTCCAGGCCCCTTATGGAGACCTAGCCTTGCCCGTCCAGTAATGTATCTTACAGTATTACACAAAAAATTCTAATTATAATCTAAAGAATATAAATACTATAACTATCTTAATCTACACACACTTAGAATTCATACACTTAAACTAAAATCACCGCCGCTGGTCAAGATGACGCAATCACACAAAAGGAATGTTGAATTACTGACCACTTGTAATTTCCATCCTCGGCCTAGAACTACTACATTCTAAACCTACACACTCTCCTTTCTATAGTTCGATGCCCACTGCATACTATAGAAATTCGACCGTGCCCTCCACGTACGGTTTAAGCACTCGCCCGGTACCGTACAACCCTACTAAAGGCCGAGAACAAATTTAAATTAAAACTTGCACTCGAACCGGGAATCGAACCCAGTACCCCCTCACCACAGCAGTCACATACAAAGACCGCTAGGATATGAGGCCCTTAACCTGTCCTGCTGCCTAACTACTGTTGGCCTCTGGTGGCGTGGTTGAGCACTAGGTCAGCAGTGGCTTGGCATGTGGCATTCGGTCGTGGCAATAAAGCATTTTCACTACAAACATGTAAACTACTCAGCGGCAACGTGCTACTTGCGGATAGCACAAAGTTTGATGATTTTATAGTGTAGGTAGTACAGAGCTGGTCTCCTTTCGGTATTGCAGATCGCAGTACTAAGGCAACAGGCAGACACGACATGTTAAAACTTGTTTTCCAAAGCGTTTAGACAGTTTATAGAGTCCGTAACGGTTCTTCAAGCCAGGATAGAGAGGCACCATTTTACCGACTTTACGTCTACCTACATTTTTTTTTAAATACAAGGAATTGGATAGTGGCCAGTAAAGAATGCGTTGCTTTGAAAAGATTGTATTCCTACATGTTGTACACTAGTTTATCAGGTTGTCCTTTGACATAGGCCGTGTCGTTCTATCTTGCGCTGACCATCCGTTAGGTAAATAATCATCTCATCACTATAATTGTTGTCCTCTGTCTTCTTCCGTTTATAGAATACCAATGGACAATATCCCTCATCGTCTTTGCCAGGATTGTCGTGACATCTCACCCACACAAATTATTTTATTTTAGTTCTGAGGACATTCCTTACTTAGGTATTTACATTTTTTAAATACTCGATCGGTCGTTTAGGAGTAAATGACCATGATTTTTTTTTAAATTATTTGGGCTAAATTAATCAAGCAGGGAAAAATCGGATAATGGTAGGCGTAGGCGAGTATAGAATATTTTTGGGGAAACGTTCCCATGCTTCTTATCATCAAGTTGGCATCAAGTAAAACTGTAAAGCTTTTCTGGTCGTTACTGTCAATGTTTTGAATTTACTTTACTCATTATGTTACCACGGCATGGCACGGTAACATAATGAGATTTCAAACATCTCATTACACCTTGGTCCATAAGTTGCAGTACGGATATAACATTTGGAGGTAAAACCACTAGTTTATTGAACTTCAAAAGTAACTGGAGGCTGGATGAGCAGGACACTTATCAACTAAAAGTAGAATTGTCTTATTGAGTGTATAAGTGTAGTGTCTTAAGTGTGTGATAAGTTTCGCTAATTTCCGATGTCATCCAAGGTTTCATATTGTTTTCATACGTTACCGATAGTGAGCGTATTTTTTTAAAGCATCGTGGTTTCTTTACCTATAAGCTATAATATAATATAAGCTTCCTTTTGCAGGATCCTTTTATATTTGCTGCAACCATAATCAGTATTGTTTTAGATAACATTCCGCCAGAACAATTTCTCCTTTGAATTTTAAAGTCCTGTCTGGTGTCATACTGTAAAAACATCCGGTTTAGTCAGCGTTAAAAATGTCGTCTGGTGCGTAGTCTTCGTATAACACAGGCCACGTTTGTGACATCCATTGTTCTTCTACAGTACTATCAACACTGGCAGCTTCACTACTCATTTTGCCGACAACGATACCGTGCCTATCCCGGAAACGTTAGATCCAAGAGGCAGAGCAAACGAAACCTTCACCAAAACGCTGAGCAAAATCGTTTGCTTTTTGTTAAAGAATTAGTCAGTTAAGTGGCAAATTCTTTGCCTTTTAATATTTAGATCATTTAAGCAAAGCTTCCTTCTCCGTATGCTTCGTTGTTCATGCTCGTTCTATTTCCAATAAATGGTCCTCAAAAAGTGTTCCATCTTTTTCTCTCTTTCCAAATGGTTGAAATTTTCGAGTGCGCGGCCAAATCTTTGTTTAGAATTTCACTTTTAAGCTTTTATATAAAAAGCGATTCTTCTATAGTAATTTGTTTTGTTTTCTTTGCGACATGTTAAAAGTTTCACGAATAAATAATTCAACAATATGTTTTGATGCGTCTGGTGTTCAGATAAGTAACAAACTAATTGAAGCGATATGAGAAATCGGACTTTTTGCATCGATTATACTCGTGTACTGAAAATATCAGATATATGTAGTCGCTTAAAGAGATATGTTGTAATAAGCGATGTCGTAAAAAGCGGTTTGTGGTCTCATTTTATTGCAATCCAACATTGTTTTCGAAACATGCGCATACAAACAAATATACAAACTCAAAAATATACTAACATTATATTTCAATAATCTAGTAAAAATACAAAAAAGCAAATAAAATCACTCACCTGTAATTCGCTGCTAAATATATTAAATAATAATTTTTACTGTAAAGAGATTTGTTTTCAATTTGGTAATTTTCAAAGGGTTAATGAAGATTATAAAACGTGTATCGCCTTGACATGACCAAGCAAACTGTCAACTCTCTTCAAAATTGCGACGCGCCGGTAATGAAACTTGCACTATTGTCTATACCATAGACTTTATGGTACTAGTAGCATAAACCCGCGAAATTTAAAATGTTTCGAATAATCATAACTGTGTTGAGTCATCTCCTTATGGGCCAGCATTAAATTAAACGAGTAATTACGTGACTGATATTTATTGCTTAACACTCGTCTAAGCGCAACGGGGCCCGGAAACAACTGACTCGCGACTCGTAATTTTCACACGTCGACAGTTGTCCCCACAACTGTATTTTTTTAATTTTCTTTAATCAATTTATTTAACAGACAAGTAGATCAGCCTTCTGTGTCTGACATGAGATATGCTGTTTTCCATACGACTGTTTGCCTTCACACCAAATTTTCCACCACACACGAAATTCCATTCGTTCTCAGCCATGATTCGAATGCACGATCAGTCCAACACTGCTCTACTCTAGATAAATATTTCTTACATTTTCACGGAGCAGCACGGCACCAAACCGGGTGCAATGCACGTGAGCCTAGTCTGTATGATTTTAGTGGCATTGTTAAGGGCAATTTTTATAGTGGTCTTTAATTCCATTTCATTTTTTTAAAATACTTCACCGGTCTTTTAGAAGTAAATGATCGTGGTATTTTACATGACCTGCGCGAAATGAATTTTGAAAAATTTTGCCGGGTGAACGCTTTCACGAAAGGCTGTTTGGACCAACCACACTCGAGTCACACACCAGTACACAATCCTCGCGGGCTTGTATCTCAAGGAATCGACAACAGACTAAGTAAGCTTAGTAGCGAGCAAAGCGGCACATAACTCTAATCGTGGGATGCTGGTCGGCTTTAATGGTGCTACTTTAGGCTTAGCACATAGTAGGTAAGGTAAGGTGGACTCAATTTCCGCACTTAGACGCATGGTTGGTCCGTTGTGCGTAAAAGCCGTAGCTAATTTAGCCAGCCTAACTTCTTCCAGAAGCACAGAAGTCGCCCGGGCGCATCACAGGCTTCGCGGAGCGACCTCACTGTTCCGAGGATTTTTGTGCGTTGATTAGCCACAGCCTCGCATTTCGGGACTACGTGGGTGACTGATTCCTCTGCGCTGAAACAGAGAAAACTCGTGCAGAGGGCACGAGGGGCTGTCTGTCGCGCCTAAGAAAAAATGTTTATTAAGGAGACAATGGCCCGTAATTTTCCCTATCACTGTTTTGAGATTGGTTCTGTTCAGGGTTAGAAGTCGCATAGTAAGTTGCGGATTCACAGCCGGCAGAGCCATTTTGGACTGTTTGCAATATACACTTCGCGACCATCGTTGAGTCTGGAGTTCAGCGGATCTCGGGCGAATCCACGTTCGAACTAGCGAGAAGGGCAAGGGGAGGAGCGGATGCGGTCCAGCAGGCATCCTACCAGAGCCTTTTCTCGCAAGCTCGTCAGCAGCATCATTGCCGAGAGGACCACTGTGTCCCTTTATCCACTAGGGTAGCGCTGTTAGTTAGACCTATTGCCTCCAGTGCTTCGTGACACTCCAGTATTAATTTAGATATTTGACGGACTTTTGCCATGGGATGGCTTGCCCGTATAGGTTTACCTCTGTCTTGAGGTGAAATTTTTCCCTAGCGTTAGCACCGGGGTTGCACCTGGCAAAGAGAACTGCTACGCTTTTCTCGGGATTTATTTGGAAGCCCCATTTCCGAAACCATTCGCCTAACGACGTGGTAGCGGTCTGGAGGCTGTCCACAATGACACCTCCACCACCTATCTTTGTGAGTGGTATAGAGAGCGGTGTCATCGGCATAGAGGGCTAGCTCCACATTGGGAGCCCTAGGGATGTCGCCGATATACAGCGTGAACAGAAGGGGTGAGAGGACCGAGCCCTGAGGGACTCCGGCCATGATGGGGCGAGGAGACGATAACGTTCCTTCTACGCGATAGCGCATTGAGCGGTCGGACAAGAAGTCGTGTACGATACGCACGAATCTTAGTGGCACATTAAGGTGGTAGAGCTTGTAAACCAAGTCGTTGTGCCAGACCTTGTCTAAAGCTTTCGCTATGTCGAAGAAGAGCGCACCCGTGGCTCTCGGTTTCAGGGAGCTATTCATCCCGGAGAGGATGTGCTCCGTGATTCGATGGACTTGATGAACGCACGAGTGGGCCGGCCTGAAGCCAAACTGCTCATCGGGAATTCGCTTTTTAAGTACCTTCTCGTGGGGTTGTTACGGGGTTTGCCTGCTTTGTGAATACCAATGACAATGGCCTCTTTCCACTGCGCCGGGAAGGTGCAGTTTTCAATGAGGCAATTGAAAATGGACACTAGTAGGCATATCAGATGGGGCGGGAGGCACCGGAGGACCTTGTTCGAGATGGCGTCGAGACCTGGTGATTTACGAGGCAGTGAACGCTTTATTAGACTTTTGACCTCGGCGATCGATGTAGGAGGGAGCGGCTTGGGAGGGAGGGGCAGTGCTACGATGCGTTCGACCTCGCGGTGCACGTGTTCGACGTGCGCCGGGTCGCTATGGTCAAGATACGGGGTGCACTGCTCCACTAGGTTGACGGCTAAGCACTCGGCTTTTTCGTCGTCGTCGAATGCGTCAGGCAGATTTCGTATAACGCAGAGTGTTCTGCGGTTTTCGTCGGTCGGTGCTCTGGCGAAGGCGTGAGTCGCCGCGTTCTTCTCGGTCAACAGACGCCTCGCGTCCGGGGGAAGCTCCCAGCGTTGAGCGAACTCATCTGGGACGACTCGGCGACCTTGGTCTGAATGTGATTAGTGACCGAGGAGATCGCGTCTAACGCGTGAGCGGACGAGACTAAATTGTCGGGGACATTTGGGAGGGCAGAGCTGTCGGCGGGCTTGAGAGCCTCGTCTAACTTCTGCCAGTCGACAATGGACTTGTTCTCTTCTCTCGAGTGTTAGGAGGGCCGAATTCAAAGTGAACTGGGAAGTGGTCAGAGTCTAACTCGTGTAGCGTCTCTACGCTTCGCGGCTGTAGCGCCACGTTACGTAGAACCGCTACGTCTATGACGTCCGTTGAGAGAAGGCCGTTGCCTGTTATGCCGCGGCGGGTCGGTTGTATGGGGGCAATGACGTTGAAATTGACCACGTCTATTCCGCGGCGGCCTCCGCAGTGTGGCTGAGGGCTTTAGCTGGAGGGCTCACCTTAAGTGTGGGCCCTCCGTTATGACAGGGGTCGGCGCCGGCGCCTGGGAAGACGTCACGGGTGCCGATTTTGTTGGCAGAAACGGGAAGGCCTCTGACGTGAGCTAGAGTTGACAGCGGTGACACTGTCGTGTGAAGGAGTGTTTGAGGGGGGTTTCAACCCTCAGCCCCGATAGCTTGCAACACTCTCGTAGGCTAAAAATCTTTTTCCCATAAAAATATTTTCAAGTAATTCATTAAGCATATTAAGACAACACTGAATTTGATGAATACAAAAATATAAATCAATATTGATACAATAAAATGCAAAATCATCCACATATTGAGATATTGTCACAGTGTTAGGCAGGTTTCTGCAAATATTAGTAGTAACAATGTTAAAAAGAATCGGAGACATCGGATCCCCTTGGGCAAGACCACGTCTGCATATTCTCGAAAGTACCTTCCCATTCTGTAGCTTGTAAACCAAGACTCTCTCCTTCAGAAACTCTATAATATATCTAATAAGAAAAGGGTCAACATCGAATTCTACAAGGCATTGAGACAAAGAATAAATATCAACGTTATTATAAGCATTATTGACATTCAGAAAGGCGCAAAGAACATATTGATTATTTGAAAGAGCCATCTCTGAATCTGTTAGAAAACGCGACAGATTATCTTGGCATGAAAAGCCCCTACGAAATCCTATTGTGCATTTGTTAAAATAGTTATTACTTTCAAAATGAAATTCTAGACGCTTACAAACCATTAAATTTTACATATACAGTTGATTAGGGATATAGGCCGATATTTTATAGAATCAGAGTTGCTTTTAGGAATGGCTATGAGTTTTACTTGTCTTCATTGCATTGGGATGACTCCAGATTCATAAATCAAATTAAATATGTACAGCAAAAGTTCCTTAGCGTTATACGGGAGATTGTATATGAGTCATATAATATCAAAAACGGCATCCTCCATTTTACATTTGAAATAAACATGACAAACGTTTTTTCAATTATTATTTTGGCAAAATGGTTAACAGTTTACAAAATATACTTCATAGTTTTATTATTTAGTAGTTTGAAGCGATTTAATAGCGGTAACAAGAAAATATTGAAAGAAATCGTTAAAAAAAACATGGAGATTGCTAACTTTGTTACGCATTATTGGAAATAGCCGGGTTTGATAGTAACTGTGTTGGAGACTGCCATTTTTGAAACAGATACCGCCATTTTTTTAAATTAAACAATGAGTGAGTAAATTATTTTGATACTTTTCGAAACTGAGTCTTTGAATTATTTTTTGATATAAAGAAAACGCATAAAATATTTCGAATTGTTATATTGACAAAACTATACGCAGATAAATCATGCCCATCTAGGTAAACAGTAAAACATTTTGAATGTGCGTATGTCAATACAAAAAAAATGTTGTAATATTTAAGAACATTATACTTTTAATTATAATAAAAATGAAAATAATGATATTCGTAAAAGAGGTTCCTCATTCTGATATTCACATAAAATCTCATCTACATCAAGTATTGCGTTAGAACTTGTAGTTCCATCTTCTGTATTCTCTACAGTCTCAAATAAAGATTTATAAAACAACAATTCCTCATCTTTAATTTATCTCAATTTTCTCCGTAATGTTTTATTAATATTTTTTTTACATCTGTTAACTTATTTGTGTTTACGCGCCCAGAAGAAATAATTTTACCAACGGTCATGGTATCGAAGTTTTTTTTTTTTGTTATCCCTCTATACATACCGTCGTTGACTTTATAGAACAAGTCTCCCTTTACGACTACATCAACTCTACTTTTAATAAAAAATCTTTTAGATTTTTGAAACTGAAAATGCCACTGACCGATATCTTTAACACAAGTCTTCCTAGCGCTTCTCCAGTCATAAACTTTGAAGTCAACTCCTAACTTAAAACAGTACTGTAATTTTCTATAATGGTCAAGGATTCTTTGGGATTTTTTATTATTTCTCGTTTGCGTATATCTTTTTCAATCATTCCAAATACTCGATCCGGTGTTATAAATGAATGTCCTACTACAGGAAACACTATTTCAACAACTTTTACGGTTTCAGGGGCATAATTTGTGAGCTTAGCTATCTTACTTAGCTTAGCTAACTTAGCTATCATTGTCACCATAGTTGAGTTTTTATTTTGTCCACCGCAACCATCCGCAATCAGACGTACTGTTTTTATTCCAATAAAGTCTGTTGAACGAAGTCGGTGGAATACAAGAAGGCACAGGCAACAGGCAATTTCATTTGAGCCTTTCGCAAAAGTGTCTTCAGTCCAGCAGTACGCAAAGGTATTTTCCTTTGAAAGTTTTGTCTTACAAGTGCCCTGAATAACGGTACAGTTATACAGATATAATTGTCTAGAATAATAAGTGGTTTGATCAGGAAGTTTAGGCATAGGACCATTTTTTTGACAATCAAAGAAAATGTCATCACATCAGCATATTCTTCGCGAACTAAATCATAAAATGCTTTGGCTCGCAATTTGTGAACTCTTCTATCTATCATAATATCATTTCGTTTTGATATATCTTTTTCTACTTTTAATAATTCATCGTGCTGCAAACAAGTTGAGCAGACGTCTGTTTGGGGAGAGCCAAATCCTAAATTAAACGTATTAAATATCTTTCTAAAATATGCCTTCTTGACTTTTAAATTATTCTGTGCTTGAGTGTTATATATACGCCACATTTTGTTAATGTTAAGTTTGGCTGGTAGATAAAATCTTTTAGTTGATCCTCGGCAATAATGAGGCTCATCGCAATTGAAACAACAAATAAATGTCTTCACAGCAGCCAGCTTTTCTCTGAAAGGTAATTCTTTGCGATTACCTCCACGGTTTTCCGATAACAACGTACCAGATTTAAAAAAAATGTTTCATTATTGTTTGAACTCTATGTTTTGTAATTTGCAATATTTTAAGAAATGCTATTTGACAAACAGGAACTATGCACTTCTCACTTAAACAAAATACCTTAAATTTAGTCTGTAGTAATTTTCTTCTATTTGAATTCTGTCGCCCTCTACGTCTTTTTATTTGTTTTGGTTTGTAGTATTTTAAAATAAATGCATCTTGAGACGTTTTATCGGGATTTTTGTAAAATATATTGTGAAAATACTTGATATCCGCCATAGATAATAATGCGCATTTAAAAGCATTAGTATTGTGTTGACAAAACGGACGTTCTGGTAGACCCTTAGAAGAATACCTGTAATATAAAATACGCATAAATAATGCATATAAAATACCAATTTTTCTACCAATGCATTGTAAACATTAAGAAAAACGTCGACGCCCAGAATGAATTTTTATAGGTACAATTATAATAACATTCATTTATTTATTTATAAAAACTACCTTGATTTTTGTAAAAGATTTTCTAAATAAATCAAAAGTTCCAACCAAAAACAATATTCAAGTACCAAAATTGTAGACAAGGTGTTACACGATGGCCCATAGTTTAAAATAAACACACGTTTCACTTAATTCCCTTAAAATATCCCAATAAAATCATAAAAATACCACGAGCAGATTCACTATGTATCAACGCCGATCCTGTACTAAATACTGCGCTCTTATTGGTCGAAGTGGAGATTGTCATGTTTGAAATTAACCCTCTAGGAGTTTGCCGCTTTTGAAAGTAACTTCAAACTTTAAAGTTGTTTTTGGTTGGGAAAATACCGTTTGTTTAAGTTTTTTTATTATTTGAGACGGATGATTAGTAAATGGAGAATATTTTGGCATTGATAAGTTATTTTCCCTAAAACATGGAGATTGCCGGTTTTGATATTATATGACTCATATCATTGAATAAGTGATATTATCAAGCCCAGCAGAAGTGTCCTTTCTTTTTAATAATAAAACTAATTTAGAAATTTTGAATGGAGATCGAATTTCAGAAAAACTATATAGGGGATAAACCGTATCAGGTGAAAGTTCTGAAATGAAAGAATTAGCTGTATCTTCTGGCAAATAGTCTTTAGTAGAACGTCGAACTTTCATCCATTTTAATTTACGCCATACAACGCTACATGTCATAGTAGAATCAATATTATCACAAAAGTTTTGCCAGTTTTTCTCTCTTTTAGCTTTTTTAATTAGTTTCCTAGCAACCACAATTTTTTATGAAATTTGGTATAATTTTCAAAAGTACGTGATTTTCTAAAATGTTTAAGAGCAAAACGTCTTTCTGCAACCGCTTTAGATAGTTCTTTATTCCACCATGGTTTTGGTTGAAATTTACGTGAATTTTGAGAATTTATATTTACATATTTTTGTTAGCTGAATCTTGAATAATATTTAAGAACTTATCGTAACTTTTTTGTTCCTCCTTTAATGTAATATTAATACAAGAGTCCTCAATATCCTTACTATATTGTGTCCAGTCTGCCTTAGATATGTTCCTTTTCTTTTCAATAAATGTTTGACTGTTGTTTTGTGTCTTAATGGAAATGATAAGGTGATCGACCAATCAAATTCGAATGAAATGTCAGGGCTACAGAAAGAAACGTCTGGAGAGGTACAAATTATTCTATTATTATTTTTAGCGCAACGTGTAAAGTCTCCATTGTTTAAGAAAGAAATCTGAAAGTCAGAACTGACGTCTAATTGTAATTTACCCCTCCTATCAGTTAAATATGACCATCCAGCATTATGTGCATTAAAATCACCTGCAATAAAAGTTTTTTGGAAAAAATCCTTGAATAAGGCTTCATAATCTTTTTGATTTATACTAATGTTGGGAGATGAGTAAACTCCTACCATGAATTTCAAAATGCTATTGTTTAAAATTTCTAAGCACAAAGTGTCTATGCGATTGTTAGTATTAAGGGATGGTCCCAGCCTACAAGCTACAGAATTATGAACAATAATAGCTAAACCGCCGTATCCGTCATTTCTATCTTTTCTGAAGATCTGAAAGCCAGATAAATTTATTTGTTGTTCTTCAGAAAGCCATGTTTCCGATAGAATACATATATGAACATTTTCTCTAGTTAAATATGCACCTAGATCATTTAATTTATGATATAAACTTTTGCAATTTCACTGAATGATGTTTAAATTAAATGAATAATTTATATTATTCATTATTTTACTGTTAATTTGTTGTTTGTTTTTTTATGTACATTAGAAGTGATCTAAGGTTTGGTAGTCATAGTATGATTAAGTAATTTAAGTTTGCTTACCACACAACGAATTCTATTTTTAAAATTCTTATGTGGGACCAAAGGTATAATATCATTAAATAATTCAATTAAGCTAGTAATATCCTTAGTATAGGTCCGAGTTATGTCTCCAATGTCCTTAATCCCGTAAATAGCATCTAGGTATTCCTTGACTAATGAGCCTGTCAACGGATATGTCTTGTCCGAGCTACCGATAAAATCATCTATAAACGTGGCGTCCAAGGGATCAAGGTTATTATTGTGTGATATTTTCAGTTTTTTACCATCATTTGTTTCATAAAATTCCTCCACACTCGATTGAGATAAGTTGTCGTTAAAATCCTCTATTTGTGCATCTGATGATATTTCGAAGTCATTATTTATGGTCGTTTCAATTTTAAGTTCCGGGTTGGTAGTGGAAATAGATTCAGTTAGAGGATGAGGTCTTTTAAAATGACTTCCCTGAACAGTATGAGTTGTATTTTCACTGACGTCGCTATAAGGGATTTTTTCCTCTCTCTCTCTCTCTGGGCATTTAGTAGCTACATGGCCTTCCTTCTTACACACAAAACAGGTGAGTGTGTCCGAGGAAAGATATATCCAGTAGTTGGTGTCGTCGTACTCAATGGATATTTTCTCGGGCAGCCGTTCGTAATCTTCCGGCGTTACGTAAACCTGTCTCCTAAAACTGAGAATATGATTGTAGCCCACCTCGTTAAGACCAGCACGGAGAAATGAAATTTGTGACATTGGTTTTACGTTTATTTCTTCCAATTTCTTTTCCAACTCCTTATAAGGGATAATCGGGCAGACATTGGAAAGTATAATTCGTTTGTTTCGACTTATCAATGGTCGGATCCGAAACTTTTTATTTTGAATAGTGACGTATTGTTGAACGTCCACTAATTCATCTGCAATCGACTTAGACGTCAAGTAACTACATATTCTGTTGTTTGCTTTCAGCCTGGTCTTTCTTTGGGATAACGGTACTTTAAATTACACTTGCGTAACTTTGAGAAATATTTGACGTTAGGGAATTCACTTTTATTTAACGTAGTCAAAGACTACGCTAAATGTAAAGTACAAACAATTCGTTCGCTAGCTTGAATTTAATCACGTGAAACACCGGTGCACGCACGCATACGGCGCGTGCGGTCACTATGATAGCAGCCTGCGTACTGAGTTTCTTTATTCGGATGTTTGTAAAAATTCTTATGGAATTTCATCAAATCTTGCATAGTCAAAGAATTGCACTTAAAGGGTCCCGTATGATGTTGACAATCAGGTTTTATAGGGATTTGAACAAATGAGTACCTAAAAATAAAAGAAATTTTTATTACAAAAATAAGTATCTCTGTAAATAATGGTCCTAGGGAAATCAAACGTAGGACATAAAATTATGGCCGCAAGGCAAGGCAAAATTACGATGCATAGGTAAAAATAGCGAAAAAAAAAATGTTTGATGAAATTTTTCTTAGTCCCTGAAACCGGTGCTTTTGTAGCTAAAGGAGCACGGGAAAAATTTCTAAGTTTTTTTCTTCACAATTATCAAACAAATATTTTTGTGCCCCCAATGTAGGTAAACATCAACCGGCATTGTAGAGCGAGAATTTTTTTCCTTTCAAGTATCAAACATGCCCAATCCAGTTCACTTACCGCTTCCGTTTTGATACGTTTCTTTTCCACTTTTCTGGTTTAGCTATGCGTTTCCGCGTCTTTCCTGATGTGCTAGGGGACGCTGCACACTCCATATTTTGAGTTGTATTAACAATCTGGGTGAGATAACCACAATCAATCAACAAAAACTTTAAACGATAAACCCACGCAGTGCTTCGGTCCGCCATACTAAATTCGGCGCAATGCAGTGCTCTGATTGGCTGACGTAGACACTGCCATATTTGACTTGAAATACGTTGGACACTGCCGAGTTTGACATAAACTTCTGGTTTAAGACGGTGTTTTGGCTATGACAAATCTGTTTTTGATGAAAATATAATTTTTCAATACATTATATGTCCATAGACAAACAAAATGGCATTCATAGCTTGATTTCTTCAATACGTGGACACTGCCGCCTTTGAAAGTATATGACTCATTTGTATTATTTTCAATTAAACTTTAAAAAGGCGCCCTTTTAGTTCGAACTTTACCGCGCTTTTTCTTAGCTTTGTAATAGCCGAAAACTCTTAAGGATCTAACATCAGACGGGCTATGGGAGCTATACTCACCACATGAGCTACAAATTTGGTTGAGATTGAGAAATTTATTCTTTTCCCCTCCATTTTCTTCTTTTTTTAACATTGTCCGTAAATAGTTGAGTTAATCTGATAGGATTTTTGTTCCCTAACTTCTCATTTTCTTGTGATTCCATATAAACCACAAAGTCCGTGCTCTGATTGTCTGGAAACTGTCTTTTTTAGTTCGGTTTTTGTGAACACCTTATAATTTTCATTAATCGTCTCTAATTTTCTGTACCTGGCGTCTTTGTCAAGCGCAGCCCGCCCCTGGCGCCTTTTTTCTCCCATTATTATTATGTTGTATTTACAAAATGTTACAAATTTTCTATTTACAAAATGTTACAAATTTTCTATTTACAAAAAAAAAGAAATATATACAATAAACAAGAATTATTGAAAAATCGCAATAATTTAAAGCACCTGCATAGTTTGACTTCCCGCCAAAAAAGTGATTGAATGCAGAACCTAACTTTTTAAAATAGTGCCAAATCGAGCACCCAATTTATATATGAGGCCATCAGCGCAAAATATGAAAATACTGGGGTTTGTATATTCATGAATTTTAAATTATAATTAGATTTTTTTATTTTTTGTGATTTTAGTTCCGGAGCATATTTTAATCCATTTGTGCGATACTTTCTGTAGGATGAAGTGGTTTATTTTGGAATATATTCACATTTGTGTATTATTTGTGTGGCTTAGGCCACTTTTGAATTTAGAGTACTGTAATATTTCCACTACTAATAGGCAAGGTTAGGCCATTAATAAAACAAATATTTACTAAAAATGAACTTTTTTATTTCAAAAGAACAGAAAATTGGAAATTATTATTTTAATAAAGTAAATAGAACTTAAACTAGTCATTAATTAGGTCATTGTTGAAAATCATATCATTTTCTGCTGCTGAAATCTTTAACTCCTTGTAAAAACTGTGATGTACAGGTGGTATAAAATTTAACAACTCCAGTGAATCTTTCTTTTTATTATCACTGATGGCATGACCCTCAGGATATAAAATATTTAGTTTTTCAATCGTAATTTAATTGCGTTTCTTTATATCAACCTCTTGAAAGAATACATCAGGGTTATTGGAGTACTAGTAAAAAACTTCAATGGATGTATTTCATGTAACAATAGCCATTGCATTTTTTGCCACTCCTATTTTCCCTTATCTACTGAAATTTTCCTGTTAGTTATGTTTCATTCTAGTAACTGACTTGAAAAAAATAGGTCTTTGTGTCATAGAAATTATTTTGAATGGCCTGACTTTCCTGGCAGCTAAAATCACTTGGTTCCAATCGTGAGGTACAAAAATATTTTTAAAAAATCGTTTTTTTTTTCCACTAGGCCAACATCTTGATCGCAAGTCATGTACGAATGTCCACTTACAAGAAACTTATATCAATTTTCTTTGTTGCAAACTCAGTGAAATAAGAGAAAACCTTTCATGAATATAAGGTTTTAATAAGCTAAAATTAACACTAAAATATGTTTTGGTTACATTAGATACATTGACACAGACACTAACAAAACAGATTGACAATGTCATCAAGTTATGACTGATAGTTTGAAGCAAGAAGTTTACATCATTCACTCGCACTAATTTAAAACATAATCTTTTAAAAATTCCGGTGTTTTACGAACGCGGTCAGATCTACGAAGTGTTGGCTCCGGCTGTGGTGATGACGGTAACTCGGTCGCTAGCTCTCTGCTATTTTCAAGTACCACAGGTCCCGTTTCATTAGTTGGAGGAATTTCCAAGTTTTGATCTTCTGTTTCTGGAAGTGGTTCTGCGACGTTATCATAATCAGAAGTATGTTCATTATTTATTCGCAGATCTACCCCTTCTGAACCCAATGGTGCTAGATGTCGATTCGACACCTTGTTTCTCGGCCATTTGGGAACCGAATGTATGAAAAGTTAGGATTGCTGTGTATCAATTCAACCTCTTCTACTAATGGTTGATATTTATTTGTACGATTAAATTTCTTCATCAAGATTTGTCCAGAATTTGTAAGCCACGATGGAACAGAAGTGCCGTTAGTAGATCTTCGTGTGTGTCTAAACATTCTTTCATGTGGAGTGCAATGTATGGCTGTACAAAGCAATGATCAAATTGAATGTAAGCCTTGTACTAATAATAATAAATAATACTTGCTCCCAATTTTCTACCGAAAGAATTTTCGTCTTCAGGGCCAAAATAATCGTTTTACAAAGAGTAGAATTCAATTTTTCTACTTGACCGTTACCTTGAGGGTTATAGGCTGTAGTTCGACTAGTGGCAATACCTCGAACATGTAAAAATTCTTGTACTTCGACGGATAGAAATGCTGTTCTGAATGAACGTAAGAAGACATGCCGAATATCATAAACAAGTTGTTAAGGTGTTTAATCACTGTTTTCGAGCTTACATCTGAGCATGGGAAAGCAAACGGGAAACGTGAAAATTCGTCAATCATCAATCAGGTAAGTATGAATTTGTTATTATTGTTTGTTGGAACTGGTCCTTTAAAATATATGCTAAGGCGTTCAAAAGCAGCCGTCGCTTTAACAAGTTTCCTCTGGTCATCAAAGGTATTTCGGAAGAATCTAGGTCTACTTCAGAGCAGGTTCGACAATATTTTGGCATTGTTGTGACTTCTTCAATGGAGTAGGGAAGGTTTTTAGAGCGAACCCAGTGAAACATTCTCGTTACCCCTGGATGACAAAGAGCATCGTGCAGCGAGAAAAGTTTTTCAGTACGTGTTTCTACAGTCGCACAAACTCGGGATAGTGCATCAGCAGCATAGTTCTCTTTCCCCGGTCTGTATATAATATCGTATTTGAAAGCAGCAAGTTCCAGTCGCACTCTTTGAATCTTTTCATTCTTTATTTTACTTGAATGTTTCATATTAAACATAAAAGAAACCGAGCGTTGGTCAGTTACTAACTTAAAGTGTCTACCAATAATGAAATGTCTCCATTTCTTTAATGATTCCACAATAGCGTATGCTTCTTTTTCAATGTCAGCATGGGCTTGAATTTAATGTTCTTGAGTAAAACGCCACTGGTCTACAATTTTACGTAAGTATTGCTGCAATAGAATGATCGGAAGCGTCTGTTTCGACTGTAAAGGGTATATTTACATCAATTGCACGTATAGAAGACTTTGCGATATCATTTTTCAAGCCTTCGAAACATTTAATTTGCTCGCTTGTGAGCGGAAAAGTTGTTGTATTAGCAATTGAGTGGATCCGTTCAGAAAAGTTGAATTGAATCCACTTCGAACATGCCGAGTGTCCTTCTTAAGGTCTGTACATCGCTTGGTGGAGGTAAATTAATCAGTGGCTTGAGTCACTCACTGTCAGGTTTTATTAATATGTGTTTTGTCTTCTCTTTTATTATTATCCAATCGATTGGTCGTTGGAAGCTCGAAACACCATTTGTTACTCCAAAAGGAATACGCCTGAACTGGTACAAATTTCCCAGCGCTTCAAAAGCGGTAAATTTCCTTTCCTTGGGTAGTACGCGCTTTTCAGGTCTATAAGGCTGAAAAAAATATTCTTTGCCACTTTCGAAACTAAGTCCTCAATGTTTGGTAAAGGGTACGCATCGAGCTCTGTGTAACGATTAATTGTCTGAGAGTAATCAATCACAAGGCGTTTTCTATGAGTTTCGCTTTTTGTTATTAGAACTTGGGCCTTCCACGGTGATTTACTTTCTTCAATCACGCCCTCTGCTATAAGGTTTCTCATCTCCTCTGTAATAAATTCAATATCCTCTTTGCTGTGCCTTCGAGACTTTAAAATTAAAATTAAAAATTACTTTATTCAATATCAAGTTATATTATTTTAGCAGGTATTGGAGCCCCTGAACTAAGTCTAGGGAGACCTGTACATCAGGGTACTCCGCTCATCCAATGGTTTAATTGAATTGTAACATAAACAATCGCTTATAAAATATTTTATAAAGAAATAGACCTATTCTAAAATAAAGATGCAGGTTTACATGTTTTATTCTTTTTTCACACCAGAAGTGAATAATGTTCTGGAAGGGTGGGATGGGATGTGTGGGGTGTAGTGGCGAGTGCTAGTGTAAAAATAGAATGAGTGCTTGTGAAAATAAAAATGATTAGATTATTATTGTACTAGTAGTTCAGTTTCTTCATAGTTCAGTGCACAAAGAAACTTGGTAATTAAAGTTTTAATTTCGTTTAGTAACTTAGGGTAAATATTAAGTTTCCTGTTAAGTTTATTGTATAGTTGACTCGATAGATAGGAAAATTGGCGGTGCGAGAATTTAGTTTTACTTTGAGGTATAAAACACACTAGGTCCTTCCTACGCCTTTCCAGAAGTGCTTTGTTAAAGTGCATTAGCTTATGTTTTCTAAGGATACATTTAAGTATCAACAATTGACGGATGGTAAGAAGATTGAATAAGTACGCTTCTTGAAAAACATCACCTTCAGCAGTGCTCGTTGCGATCTCTCCAATGTATTTTTTTTTAATCTTTATTTAATGCTTACACCATTAAGGTTATGCCAGCTTATTTAATAAAATTTTACATAACTATAATATTTTCCTTAAGAATTAACTATATCCATAACTTGTTTTCTTAAATTCAACGAATATATATAAAAACTAATAATTATATCACTGTTTTCAAAGCTGCATGGAACACGAAAAATAAATTTTATCGAGTACATTGTGTTTCCTCTAATAATTATATCCTAGGAGATTCGTTAATTTGGCAGTCCATCAATAAATGCATAAGGTCTTCATCTTTGTCACAAACAACACAATAAGGGGTCTCAGTTTTACGCATAAGAAAACCGAACTTATTCAATGGGACGTGCCCAGACCGTAACCTGAGGCAAATTATCAGTTCCCTACGATTCAAGATTATTGATGAAAACCAAGGTTCTTTGGAGGTTGGTCTACAATAGTTTTATACCAGATCCCTTTTTATTTTGATTTAACGTCAAAATCGGTTTTCCACATATCGTGACTAGTATTCTTAATGAGAGGAATATAATCTGTATAGTGTGAGTAAGAGCGGCTCTGGCAAGGATGTCAGCGACCTCGTTACCAAGGATCCCCACGTGAGAGGGCACCCATTGAAGACAGACTTCAATCTCATTATTTATCATACTTTCTATACTTTCAATAATCAGATAAGCCTCTCCTACCTAGTTTTCCTCTGGTACAACCTACTAAGTGTAATAAACTACTTTTTGAATCTGTAAAGATGGTGACCTTTTTGTAATCAGTCGATCTTAAGTACTGCAAAGCTTCCGATATAGCTAAAAGTTCAAGACCCATAATTGGGATATTAACATTGTCAACATTGAACTTAGCACATGTTCCGGTGGTTGAATCATAAAAGGAACAGCCGTTATGACGATCAGCTTTAGAACCATCAGTGAAAATAATACTGAATCTGAATAGCGATTACGTAACATACTGTCGGCTGCCTCCTTAAGTTCATAAGAAGAAAATTTAGATTTTGGTTCGGTAATGTCATCAATATGAGTGTATGTAACTCGTAACATAACCACTGACGATACAAGAAAAGGAAGACGATGAGAGGGCCACATATCATATTTAGAAATTTCGAGGTCCTTGAGTTTTGAGTAACTATTATGTAGAAGAGGGAGTCTATCACCACGCCAATACGCTGTACCAAAAGATATCAAATTGTGGAAGTCCGATAAGCGAGTAAAGCAGTAATCATCGATTCTAGAAGCTATTTTCAAAAAGAATTTGTCACTTAAATAATTTCGACGAATACATAGAGGAGGAATGCATAACTCACTCTGAATATAATAAACTGGTGTAGACCGGATAAAACCACCACAAGTTCTTAGGCATCGGTTCTGAATTGTATCTAATTTTTGAAGTAATCTAAAACTCGCGTTACCGAATAAAAAACTAGAATAATCAATTCTACTTCTAACTATACTGATACATAGGCGACGCAGGTGAATAGGATGTACGCCATTATTATTTCTACCAACACAACTCAATATATTAACGTACGGAATACATTTCTGTGCAACTTCATTAACATGTTTTGTCCAGTTGAATCTACGATCCATCCAAACTCCTAGAAATTTAATACAGCTAATAATTTCAAATTCATGATCAACTAGTTTAATGGAGACGGTAGGTATCCTATATTTTCTAGTAATAAGACAAATTTTGGTTTTGGTGAGTGATATTTCCAAACCTATTTCTAGAATCATCTGAGAGAACCTATCCAAAGCTTTTTGAATTGTTTCTGCGCATGTTTTAATATCTTTATTAATAGTATAAAAGGAAAAATCGTCTGCGTATTGCGAAATCGTTACATAATTTTGACGGTTAATACAAATTTTTATTGGTCACATATAATTGTATCTAATTTTTGAAGTAATCTAAAACTCGCGTTACCGAATAAAAAACTAGAATAATCAATTCTACTTCTAAGTATACTGATACATAGGCGACGCAGGTGAATAGGATGTACGCCATTATTATTACTACCAACACAACTCAATATATTAACGTACGGAATACATTTCTGTGCAACTTCATTAACATGTTTTGTCCAGTTGAATCTACGATCCATCCAAACTCCTAGAAATTTAATACAGCTAATAATTTCAAATTCATGATCAACTAGTTTAATGGAGACGGTAGGTATCCTATATTTTCTAGTAATAAGACAAATTTTGGTTTTGGTGAGTGATATTTCCAAACCTATTTCTAGAATCATCTGAGAGAACCTATCCAAAGCTTTTTGAATTGTTTCTGCGCATGTTTTAATATCTTTATTAATAGTATAAAAGGAAAAATCGTCTGCGTATTGCGAAATCGTTACATAATTTTGACGGTTAATACAAATTTTTATTGGTCACAATGTTAAAGAGTGTAGGAGAAATGGTATCGCTCTGGGCTAATCCTTGTCGACACATTCTCACTATTTCACTTCCATCACTCAATTTAAAAATAAAAAAAACGTTCTTTCAAAAAGTTGATATATATCTACAAATATAAGGGTCAACTTTATAATCATTAAGGCAACTAATCAGGGCATCAATACTAACATTATTATATGCGTCAGAAATGTCAACAAAGCCACACAACGTATATTCTTTATTAGACAGTGCTATTTCTACATCAGTGGTGAAACGAGCTAAATTGTCACAAGTAGAATAACCATGACGAAAACCCAAGGAACATTTATTAAGTAATTTATTGTTCTCAAAATAATATTCTAAACGCCTAACAAGCATAACATTAAAAAGTTTGCACATACAACTAATCAAGGATATTGGTCTAAACTTCTTAGTACCACTGTCTCTTTTAGGAATGGCTATAACTTTTATCTGACGCCATTGATAAGGTATTTAGCCTCTAGTGCATATTGAATTATAAATACGTAACAAGATTTCGTTAGCATTTTGTGGCAAGTTAGAGACCATTGAATAAACTACGCTATCTAGTCCTGCTGAAGTATCCTTCCTTTTCAAAGTGGACATTAATTCTGGCATTTTAAACAAATTAGGCGTTGGTAAAGGCTGAGACTGAATATGATCATAGGGAGGCATATTAACACCATCAGGAGTAAGCTTAGTTAAAAAGGCTAAAGCTTCACTATCACTCAACTGTTCAGCTTTACTATACGAGCCCTTAATCCGTCTCATCTTTCTCCGCATTTCTGAGCTGGTGGTTTTAGAATTAAGACTCTCGCAAAAAATTTGCCACGACTTCCTAATAAGTTTCCTAGCAGCAACAGTTTTTTCTTTAAGTATCAAATAATTTTCAACACTATGATTTCTACGAAGTAACTTTGTGCTAAGCGCCGTTCCGCAACAGCTTTGGATAGGTCCGGATTCCACCATGGCTTAGGTTTAAACTTAGATGATTGATTCAAATTTGGTTTTATGTACGGTATACTGGAATCAGCTGATTCGTTAATAATTGATAAGAAAAGATCGTAATCTTGCTGAATATCTGAACTATGAACGAAATCTTGACATTTATTTTCGATTTATACTTTCACCAATCAGCTTTTTTCATATTTCTTTTGTTGTTATGATAAACTAAATGAGATTGTTTAACTTTAATAGAAATTACCAAATGATCACAACCAAATGTTTCATTACTTGTTGCCCAATCACACTATAAAACCAAATCCAAACTAGCGTACGTAACGTCTGGTGACGTGCAAACTATCCTACCATCTAACTGTGCAATCCTTGTATGTGACCTATCGTTTAAGTATAAAAAGCCTTGTTCTGAGCTACTCTCAGCTATCAAACGGCCACGCACGTCCGTCAAAATATAACTCCAGGATATTATGTATTAAAAAGGCTAATCCTCTGTACCCGTCATCATGGAGCGCGATGACTATGCGCACATGCACTCGCTTCGACAACTAACGTCTCCAATGTAATTAATTTTGTTTTATAAGCACCACCCCACACTGGAATGCACTAGGTCAATATAGATTGGGCTAAGGCTTTGTAGATAGTGATCAGAAGATTCCGATCAGAGACATGTCTCAGCTTTTTAAATATCCATATTAATTTCCTAGTCTGATCGGAAAGATTGTCGATCTGCTTGTACCAAGTGAGGTGGTGATCAATGTGGACACACAAATACTTTATATAATTCTTACGAGTAATAAATGAACATTTACAAGACACCACACCACGGCTTTGTTGCAAGTGTGTAATTGGAGAGTTAATGAAGAAGGCATCGTGTGGTTACTTATAGTGAACGCAAGAAATTTTGTTTTTGATACATTAAGACTTAAGAGATTGCTTTGTAGCCAGTGTGAAACCTCCACCAAACCTGATTCACAGATATTCTTAACCTGTTCCCAAGTTTTAGCGTGGAATATCAGGGTAACATCAGCGTAAGAGTATATGTCACAGCCACTTAGCTGAAGTTCACAAAGGGCATTAATATAATGCTAATGATGAGAAGCAGGCCGTAGAGAAACAAAGGTTAAAAATATAGTTAAGATATGGAATAAGAATATGTCTCGCAAGTTTGATAAATTTAGTAGGTACCCCATCCCATCCAGCGGCACCATCGTTTTTTAGGTTAAGTATTAGACTTTCGAGCTCCATTGGATCTGTATTTAAAAGAACGAAGGAAGAAGGATGAGGTGAACCATTGGGCCTGAGGTGAGGTTGATATGTGGAAAGAGGGATTTGATTTTTTCAGCAAGAGACTTACCAATTTGTACAAAGAAGGTATTTACGTGATTTACTGAGTCAGAGGTTGAAGTCTTAAGATTTAACAGTCTTTCACTTTGAGATTTCTCTTGAGATATATCAGCTACAGATTTGATTGCACACCATAAGGATTTCGGTTTGGAGGAGGAAACTCTAAGTAACTTTGCCTGATATTGACGTTTTATTTTTTTTATAATGTTATTGCAAAAAATTCTGTAACGTCTGTAAGTTATACTGAGGATATTGTCATGGGGATGTTTTTGAGCTTTTGATGTAACCGATCTCTATTTCGTATGCATCGTAAAATTCCAGACGTGATCCAGGGTTGAACAATGCGCTTGCAACGTGCTATCTTGGTATGGTTTGTATTATCTTTGACTACATCCAAAAGGGTTTGCACGAGATAAGAAGCAGCAGCATCAGGGTCCTTACATGTAAGTAAATGGTTAAGATTCGAATTCTCTAGTTGAATTAAAGCTTTGTCATAATTGAGCACGGGCTTAATATGGGAAGTAGATTTTTTCCTAGGTGTAAAATTCAGATTTAATAAGGTAGTCGAGTAATCAGTTGGTGAATTATGAAGACAAGGGCAGTAGCCGGATGGCTTGTTTTTAACATGAAGTGGTCAATGCATGTGACCTCCCTAGTGGGAATTGTGTAGGATGGGAGAAGACCGTGATTCGCTAGCATCGTAAGGTACTTAGCACTATTACTGTCTCTATTATTTTGCGCTATATCAATATTAATATCACCAGTGATAATTATATTATTATATGTTTTAAGAGAGTTTAATATAGTATCTAAGGAAGACAGAAATACATCGGCGTTTTTAATAGAGGGCGAGCGATAAATACCAACAATAGCTGTATCAGACATTTTGACAATTAACCCTGTGGCATCTTTTAGGTCAGGTTCAAAGACTTCACACTGAAGTAAGCTATCAACAAAGACTACAACGCCATCATTTTGATTTAGATTGTCCTTAGTATTGTGAGATTTGTAACCGTTTAGAGTGGGTAAGATTTTATTTTGATGTAGTCTACATTCTGTTAGAACTAATAAATGGTAATCTATTAATAATGAACTCAATGTAGCTTCAAAGCTTTCCATGTTTTTATAAATACTTCGAATATTCTGACTAATTATGGTAAAACTATGATTATAATTTGCAATGTATTTTTTACAGTCTTCTGGATTGCAGGAGAAGGCATTAGCAACTACTATTTTGTCCATATCATCTTGTACTGTGGTGTTATCCATATTATGATTTACTTAAATGGACTGTAGTCATTATTGAAATGAGTATGATTCTTAATACTACAGTAATTTAAATGGACATCTTCAAATAATTTATGGTATATATTACAGTTTTTACAAGCACTGGTAGATATATGCAACAATAGAAATTTTGTTGCAACTTTTTTAGTAGAGTCGGTCTATCAAGTTGGCAATTTTTCATGGAAGTTATAAATATGATGTGAAAGCGCGAAAGTTCGATTTGGGTAAGTGTATGCGTTATATGGGGCGGTGGAAAAGGGGTGTGACAGGTGATAAATTATAGGTATGATGGGCACAGGTGTGTTAGGTATTGACAATTAAGAAACCAAACTTAAAACTAAAAAAGGAATAAGCGTCGCAACAAAAACAAACATTTTACTAAGGAAAGTAACTGAGAGCATCAGGTTAACTAAGTATATAAGTCATTTACTGGAACTATTTTTAAGCTGAGTCAGCTGTGACTCACTAGTGACATGAACAACTGCGGAGTTGTCATCTTTTCTAAGAAAAATCTTACCGAACGATACCCAGCAGTACTTGAACATGCCGGATTTAGAAAGGTCCCTGGCTAAAAAGTACAGCCTGTTTGCTTTAACTGTCAAGTGCTCCGATATATAATTAGGGGTGTTATTATTATGTAGCCCCACGTGAGATGCACATAATTTATGAGAAGGGTTTTTTCGATTAAAAGTCTTCGAAGCCATTAGTAGGTTAGATTTTTTCAGACTTGAGGAAAACTCCACTATTATGGGCTTATTGGACTCATTCTTCTTATTTACACGATAAATGTCCCTAATGTCGTTGTCACAAAAATCCACCTTAAGATATTTAGCAAGGCAAACATCAGAGTTCTTCAGGTCTTCTATTGATTCATCAGGTTTTTTAGGTACGTTCCTTAGCTCCAGACACGTTTTGCGAGAGGTACGTTGCAAGTCTTTAATTTTATCTTCTAGAACTATTATGTATTCAAGATCCTTTTTACGTTCCATCTCAATGTCGCAGACTTTTCGTGACAAGTCATCGTATTGCGAAGACAAGAAAGAGATTGACTTTTCAATTTCTTGGTTCGAAGCCAGAATCGCTTTATGCTGAGTCATTAATGTAGCAAACATATCTGATAATTGCTCGACACTTCGCTTACGCTTTGTTCGAGAACTAACAAAGTTAGGTAGGGTCGGCGTAGTATTTTCACTCAAAAGGGCTGATTGCATTAGATTTGTATCAGAATAGCATTTATCAGGAGAACGAATCATTGTTATCTGGTACAGGATGTGTCTCTGAAATCACGCTATAAATCCTCCGCTTCGACAACTCAAGCGATTCCCAAGGCCAATAAGATCTGTTTGTAAGTACTGGAGCTCAAGAGTCTACACTGCTGTGCGGTCCGGGTGGAAGAGGAAGAGTTACGGAGTTGTGGATTACTATTTTCAAGGTAATGGTGTCGTTTGTTTAAAATTGCCCCTTTCCAATTATTTCCGCAATTCGCAAACCGGAGGAAATTGCTATACTTTCCTATGAGGTTTTGCAAGCAGTGAGTTACGGAGTTGTGGGTTGCTATTTTCACGGTAAAGCGGTCGTTTGTTTACCTTTTATTTTTTTGTTCTTTTGCAATTTTAGAGTTGAAATAAAAGGCTACGACTTAGCTGATTTCCAAAAAAGCAGTCCCTGGGATGATGCCAGGTGTCAGCAAATGCAGGAACCGACGAGCTTTGTGTGGCAGCGGATTTGTTCTGCCTGAGGGTAGCTTGAAGGCGTCTGTAGACAAAAGATCGAATTTCATCCAAAATTGCAGTCTCCAGCACAAGTCATAAGCACATAGGCCCCCAAGGGTAGGACGCAAGGACGCAGGACGGATAGGTCTCCGGATGTGAGGTCAGCAGAAGGTCCAACAAAGAGGGTTACTGACCATCCACATCTGGTATTCGCGTAATCGCAGGGACCATTTGTGACAGGTCGTAAGCTAAAGCAAAGTCGTGAAAGGATCTTCCCACGTGATCGGTGGTTTCCGAGCCGAGCCAATAGGCATGATGAGCGTTAAAATCGCCAAGTATCACGATTTCAGCGGTAGGAACCCCTTTGAGCAGGAAATCTGTAGCCATTTGGATGTGCTCAATGAGTCGCTCAGTTTCGGTATTTCCGCTATGGGACCTATACAGGCATGCGTAGAATCGCGAATGGTCATCGCAGTCTACGCGCAGCCAGAGGCTAGATAGGTCCCTTCCTTCAAGCGACCCGAGGCGACGAGAACAGATATCCTCTCTGACGTCCACGCAAACTCCCGCCCGCAGCACAAATGAATGTTCCAATTTGTGCTCCGGGTAGGAGAGGTAGGAAGTATCAGCCGGGGAGGATATCTGAGTCTCAGTAAGGAAGAATAAGGCTGGCTTCGCAGTTTCGAGGTGAAAGTGCACCGCGTTAAGATTAGAATTGAGCCCCCTAACATTGGTAAGTCCACTGAGAGCGTGGAAGGGGATGCCTTCGGTAAATCCTTCCGTTTGCCCCAAGATCGAAACCTGAAGTTTTTTGCGCAGTTTTTGCCCACCCCAGAATACGAAGGGCAGCCTGTGCATCCACCACCGAATACTGATTGTTCCGATGATGGACGCTCAGAGGGGGATTCTCCACAGCGGAAACGTGTGGTACCCCCCTGGGGTAATCTCTGTTTAAACTGCATCTTCATATTCTGGGGGGGGGAATTGATGGGCTCCGGGAGTCTCACTCACCGCACGAAACGCGAGTACAATAAGATGAACCTATTGCATCACTTCACGCCGGTTTTCTGTGAGACAGTGGTACTGCCCCGGTCGTGCCTGCCCGTTTGGCTGAAGCCCGAAAGCAACAGCATGGCACTCCCACAGATATGTCCTGGAATTCTAAAATTTAATCCAGGGCGAAGCCAAGTCTCTTGAAGAGACACAGCAAATGGTTTGTAATTATTCAATAAAAAAAAATAGGTCACTTTTTTACTATTAATACTCCGGTAGTTCCATTGAATCACTAGAGACTGGTTTCGTGGATGGTCCTGTCTGTCCCCATGAGTTAAAAAACTTTTTGAAGAAGTGGCATCGTTGGACGGTATTTTAATTATGTCAGATTGTGAAAGGTATTGAATTATAGAAGTTATGAGATCCTTTGTTATGATTTCTGACAAATCATTATAATTTTTGCGACAACCTGTAGAAAAGGAAGGAATGATGCTGTAATGTTGAATAAGCTCTGCAGACGCCTTTTGATCGTATCCCTTACTAGTATTTCTGGCTAGAGCTTTGGGTTTCATGTATATTGTTTTCCTAAATGACTGTGTGGGGCATTTAGAAGGGCTTGTTAAATTATAGGGCCTGGAATAAGGAGTAGTCGGACCAGAAGAGGCCGATGAAGCAGAGGCAACAACTTGTCTAGCGTACTCTGTGCAATTTTGTCAGTCTTACAGCTTATCCTTGAGTTGTTGTTAGCACATTTGTAACACCTTGGAGTGCCTCTGCATTGCATTTTTGTGTGACCAAAACGGCAGCTATTAAAGCATTGCAGTGTGGGGTAAATATAAAGATCTACAGATAGGGAGTTGAAACATGTAAAGACCCTGGGAGGTAACACCTTTCCATCAAAAGTTACAACTACGGTCTCAGTTGGAATGAACTTGGGCGTCTCGCCTTCATATACCTTTCTGTTTAGTCTCCGAACTTTCAAAATACTTCCACAGTTCTGCGGAATCAGATTTTCCATAATGTCTTTCTCGTCCCAGTCACATGGAACACCTCTCACTATTCCCATGCAAGTGATAGTGAAGGCCGGAATAAATGCTTTATATTTATTAACATCAATAGATTTGTGATTTAAAAATGTGTTAGCATCCTGAAATGAATCATATTGCAAAGACAACATGTTCCTTCCAATTTTTTTGATGCTTCCCTCTACTATGCTTTTTATAGAACTTTTTAATAAGGCGCAGGGTCTTACGCCTGGTAAAGCGACCTAGTAGTGCGAGGGTTACTTGAAACAGATTGAGCAGCCTCATTATGGTGTATTACACTGATTTTATCATCAAGCACTTTAGAAATAACATTATCCTTTAAGGTCTCTACCCATTACACCGTATTATACCATGACCGTCCTATGAACGTGTCGGGCACGGAAAATAATAAGACACGGTCTACCTTGCCCACTGAACGGACCGACGGCGTTTTGTACCCGTATGTAACGCGTATGGCCGCACACAACCCGTATGATGTCCTTATATTATTATAACGTAGTTGATCGGAATCCGACATTCTCATGTGCAAGTTTAGCCACCCAAGTCACAAGAGTTCTTTTTAAAAGAAACAATAAGGATCTTATTCTTGAGAATCCTGATACCTCTCATAAAGATAAACAACTTCGAGTAATGACACCTTGGAATGCAACAATAAGTCATTAAGCATAATGGAACATCAGCACATTCTGTAAATGACACCAGTGACCACCGGCATATTACCCCGCAGGCGTCACATCCTCAATATATAAGCAGGACTCGCGACAGAGATTCATTCACGTCACTACATAGCCATTAAGCTCTAGTAAATTTTAAATACTTTTGTATAATTTATAAATAAAAAGTGTAATTTTTGAATAAAGTTTTTTTTAAATATCTCACAAGCTGAGATATTTTGACTGGCGCACAACGTGGGGCCCAGCAACGTAATTTCTCGTCGCATATTAATTTTGTTATAAAAATGCGATCATCGATCCAGTTTATTTCAACGGCCAAGAAGTTACGAAGTTTTCTCAAAAACAAAACGCTGGGAATCACAGAAATAAATAAGTCAAAATATCAAGAGAAAAAGTGAAGAAGGACATGTTCCGGGAGCTGCTACAAGGCCTTCTGTGAGTACCTTTGCATTTTAAATCCCGTCAAAATTCCTTTCTTTCTCAAACCTCCGACTTTTGTATATAATAGAGTAAGTGTTAATGATAGTGGTGTGAATCACCCTCCTCCTGGTAGTGAGGGAAATTCTAGCTTGTTCCATAGTGTGCCAAGTTCATTAGATAGTTTAGGATCAAATATAAAAAGGGAATTAAAAATGGATCCCAAAACTTTATTAGTTTACATCCCATCATATAATGGAGATTCTAATACACTATATAATTATTTAAATAGTGCAAAACAATGGCTAATGCTTGTGGGAGGTGAGTCCCCAGAAAATACTATGTTATTAATTAGTAAATTAGAGGGCAAAGCGTCCCAATGTGTGAGTATGATGGACCATGAATTTAAATGGTTTCCCCTTATAGAAGAAATTTTAAAAAGTGAATGTGAAGATAATCGGTAATTTAACACATTATTGATAGAAATTATAAATTTAAAAAGAAAGAATAGATTTAACGAATTAATTTTTGAATTAAAACAAAAATTATTTTTTATTAAAAGTAAGTTAGTGGATAGTTATAAAGATAGGAGTAGGGTCTACCCTATGTCCTCTAGGACATGATGATACCATATGTCAATGTAGCGCAAAATACGTTACGCAATAATCTTCCATACCACGATCAAAATTATGTTACAAATTGTAGTTTTTCGGAAACAGTAACCCGAGTATTGCATTTAGAGGCTGAAGGTAGATTTGACAACATAAAACAAAAAAATTCGCAAATTTTACCTCCACCGAAAATTATACAACAAAACTATGTAAGACCAAATTATCCGGTACATAATACGGCAGGTCCTAGTAATCAGTATCCACGTTCGTATAACGTACCACAAAACAACAGTAGACATATTTATCCACCGACACAGAGATCAATTAATCAAAGAATACAAACGAATAGACCACATTATACTTGGACACCGAATCCAAATAATGTATTTGCTAGACCCAAACATGAATATTTCATATGTTAGAGCAGATTGAAGCATTAATTGATTTAAGGGAAAGAAAATTAATTTTACCAGAAAATGAAATATTGATTTTTCATATGTCTGATGAGAACTCATTAAACATTAAAAACTTATGTAAAACGTATAGAGATTTGTTTACTGAAGACGTAACAAATAGCGCAACAACTTCAATACGTCATAAGATTAATTTAATAAATGAAGAGCCTATTTACCAACGACCATTTAGGTTACCACAAACTCAGCAACAAGAAGTTGATAGAAAGATTCATAAAATGTTAGACGAAAATATAATTCGACCATCTGAATCTCCATGGTCATCTCCTGTTCATTTAATTCCAAAAAAAATAGATCAATCAGGTATTAGGAAATGGAGAATGGTAATAGATTATAGACGATTAAATGAAGGAACTAAGTCTGATAAATTTCCTTTACCAAATATAAAAGAATTATTTTCAAAATTACAAGGCAATAATTATTTTACAACATTAGATTTGACTTCAGGATACCACCAGATATTAATGGAAAATAATTCAATTGAAAAAACAGCGTTTAGTACACCTAACGGTCATTATGAGTTTCTTAGAATACCATTTGGTTTAAAGAAACTAGCTCGGCACTGTCCCGAAGTGCTGGAAGACCGCTTCGATACATCCGATCCCTAAAAAAGGCCGTCGCTCTGATCTATCCAACTATCGCCCAATCGCAATAACCTCCTTGTTTTCCAAAATAATGGAATCGGGTGTGGCACAAAGCACTGCTCTCGAAGCTTCCAGCCTACGGGCTTCCTGAGAAATTATGCGACTGGATCTCCAGCTTTCTAGCCGATCGGAGCATCAATCGGACCTTAAACCCGTGAATCCCCAGCATTCCCACAAGGCTGTGTTCTGTCCCCGACCTTGTTTTTTCTGCATATCAATGACATGTTGCAACTTAGCAACATTCATTGCTATGCGGACGACAGCACTGGGGATACTCTATACACTGGCCGGGCAGGTATTTCTCGGGCAGTTGTCGATGAGTACCGGAACAAACTTGTGTCTGAAGTCGAAACTCTTTTACGTGGAGTCTTGGACTGGGGTAGACTAAACCTAGTCCAATTTAACCCCAAGAAGACACAAGTTTGCGCGTTTTCCGCGAAAAAAATACCCTTTGTCGCTACTCCTCTTTTCGAAAACACTCTTCTTGAAGCCACAGCCAGCATCGGAATACTTGGCGTTGACATATCGAACGACGTTCAGTTTCGCGGTCATTTGGAGGGAAAGGCTAAATTAGCCTCCAAAAAGCTTGGTGTGCTCAGCAAGGCGAGACGGTACTTCACTCCGGGCCACCGCTTGCAACTCTATAAAACGCAAATACGGCCTACGGCCCACATGGAATACTGTTCTCACCTCTGGGCGGGGGCTCCCCAGTACCAGCTCCTTCCACTTGACCGTATCCAACGAAGAGCGGTTCGAATCGTCGATGACCAATCCCTCTCCGAGCGGCTCGATCCTTTGGCGTTGCGTAGAGATGTGGGGTCACTCTGCATCTTCTACCGCATTTACCATGGAGATTGTTCAGAGGAGTTGTTCGGATTCATACCTGCAGCTGAGTTTCAGCATCTGACGTCGAGGCAAAATACAAAATTCCACCCGTATCACCTCGACGTCCGACGTTCCACGACTGAGCGTTTTTCAAGGCAATTTTTGCCGCGCACCACCGCTATGTGGAACCAGCTGCCCACTGAAGTATTTCCGAACCAATTCGACTTAGGGTCCTTCAAGAAAAGAGCGTACAAATTCTTAAAAGGCCGGCAACGCACTCGCGAGCCCTCTGGCATTGAGAGTGTCCATGGGCGGCGGTATCACTTAACATCAGGTGAGCCTCCTGCCCGTTTGCCCCCTATTTTATAAAAAAAAAGAATGCACCTGCAACATTTCAGCGAATGATGAATAATGCATTAAAAAATGAGATTTCGCACAATATTTGTTTAGTATATTTAGATGACATTATTATTTATTCAAAAAATAAACAGGACCATATTAATAGATTACAACAAGTTTTCGAAGCTTTGCGAAAAGTTAAACCAAACCAATCTAAAATCGAAGTTATTCAAAAATTTCCAATACCAAAAACATTAAAACAAGTTAGATGATTTTTAGGATTAATAGGATATTACAGAAAATTTGTTCCAAATTTAAGTAAAATTATAAAACCCCTTACGGAGGTTACTAAGAAAAATGCTGTTATAGATATTACAGACAAAAAAATATATAGAAGCCTTTGAAAAATGTAAGCATTTATTGAGTTATACGCCTATTCTCGCTTTTCCAGATTTTAATAAAACTTTTGTAGTAACTACAGACGCCTCAGATATGGCATTAGGAGCTGTATTAAGTCAGGATAGTCATCCGATAGCCTATGCATCGCGAACGCTTAGTGAAACTGAACAAAAATATAATACAACGGAAAAAGAATTATTAGGCATTTTATGGGCGGTAACACATTTTAGACCTTACATTTACGGTAGGAAATTCATATTAAGAACAGATCATAAAGCCTTAATTTGGTTATCAAAATTAAAAGAACCAAATCAAAGATTAACTCGTTGGAAATTGAAATTACATGGGCGCCGCTTGGACGGAATGGAAACATGGTATGGAACTAAATAGCAAGAAGATGAAGATGGCGCCCTACTGCACAGTGTTTCAAGCCGAATTGACGGCACTAAGATACGCGACTAGCCACATAAATAAAAATAAGCGTGACGTTAAAATATACAGTGACTCTAGGTCAGCACTAGATGCTATTGTGAGTGGACGTTCTCTCGATCCCCAGGTAGCCGAGATCCGCCGGAGCCTGGAAGAGTGCCGCAAAAGAGAAACTCATGGAAGCCTCTTCTGGGTAAAGGCGCACGTTGGTACGCCAGGGAACGAGAGGGCGGACACATTAGCAAAAGAAGCGGCGGAAAAACTCAGATCAAAACCAGAATACGCCGCCTGCCCCCTGTCATATATAAAACATCTAATAAGGCAGAGGAGGTACTCTAGAGGTATGGAACGAGCGCTACCTGGGGGGTGAAACAGCTGGAACAACAAAATTATTTATCGGCAATGTAAGAACAGCGTACAAATTAATAAAAGAGAAGCGTTTCACTCCCCAGGTGGCGCAAATTCTTACAGGGCACGGAGCCTTTGCATATTACCTGCATAGGTTTAAAATTAGGACAAGCCCAACATGTGCCTGCAGTGATGAAGAGCAAACATGTGCTTTTACACTGCCCTATATTCGCATCGTCCAGGCACGACCTGGAGTAACAAATGCAGATGACTGTAGACCGTGGCGGCCTACAGGACATGTTAATAAAGCACAGATCGTGTCTGGAACGGTTCTGCGAAAAAAATATTAAATATTTAAAGGAGGCAAACAAAACCGAAAGAGGAGGAGGAATGCGCCCCGGCTCGCCCATGAATATTATAAATAAAAATATTACCGATGCAGCCGGGGCGTATTTCGCGACGCCTGCCATTCGCGAACTAGTAAAATTAATTAAATGTATATTGTTTTTATTTTTGGAAAAAATGTGGTATAAAAAGTCCCTGGACAATATGGCAGGGGAGAAGAGGGTTTATCTATTAAAAAAAATTGAAATTACAAGATTATGATTATAAAATAGAGCATGTTAAAGGTAAAGAAAATTGTGTAGCTGATGCTTTAAGTAGGATACAATTACATCACACAAGTGAAGACTCATTTGCTGTACAGTATGACAACGACAATAGGTCATTAAATAATACACCAGTAAATACAGATACTAATTCTTGGATGTCAGATAAGGACAATAAGTCATCAGGTAACACAATACACTCGTGTCAAGAGAACAGTGAGGGGGGCATACCGATTATTAACAGTTATCCACCGTGACGTGTAGTGTTTGAAGCTGCTCCATATAAAAAGGCGAATTATGAAAGAGGTATGTGGTATTTTTACATTCCACCAAGTAATGAAGAACAAATTATTAAGGAATTTATGTTAGAATATTTAAGTAAAGATAAATATGCTTTTATTATACCTAATGAAGAATTATATCAGAAAGTAACAGAAGTTTATAGAAAATATTTTGATCACAGTATATTTAAGGCAGTTAGGTATACAAGAAATTTAATTGAAATAGATAATAGGGAGGAACAATTAATATTGATTAAAGAATATCACTTGTTTGAAAATAGGCATGCTGGTATAAATAACTACGAGATAAGTATTATTGGGAAAATATGCGTAAACAAATAAAGAAATTTATTTTATATTGTGAAACATGTAAAAAAGAAAAATATAACAGACATCCTAATGTGTCTTTATCTTTAGATACCGAGACTCCATATGAGCCTATGGATATAAGGCACAGGTAGGTAGGTAGGTAGGGTGGACTCAATTTCCGCACTTAGACACGTAGTCGGTCCGTTGTGCGTAGAAGCCCTGGCTAATTTAGCCAGCCCAACTCCTTCCAGAAGCACAGAAGGCTCCCCGGCACTTCACAGGCTTCGCGGAGCGACCTCACTTTTCCGAGGATTTTTATACGTTGATTAGCCACAGCCTCGCATTCCAGGACTACGTGGGTGACTGATTCCTCTGCGCTGAAACAGCCTCTGCACAAGGGGCTGTCTGTTGCGCCTAGGACGAAAAGATGTTTGTTAAGGAGACAATGGCCCGTGATTGTCCCTATGATTGTTTTGAGAATGGTTCTGTTCAGGTTTAGAAGTCGCTTAGTAAGTTGCGGGTTCACAGCCGGCAGAGCCATTTTGGACTGTTTGCAATCTACACTTCGCGACCATCGTTGATTCTGGAGTTCAGCGGATCTCGGGCGAAACCAGGTTTGAACTAGCGAGAAGGGCAAGGGGAGGAGCGGATGCGGGCCAGCAGGCATCATACCAGAGCCTCTTCTCGCAAGCTCGTCGGCTGCATCGTTGCCGAGAGAGCCACTGTGTCCCGTAACTCTATTTGTTAGAGCTATTGCCTCCAGTGCTTCGTGACACTCCAGTATTAATTTGCTGTTTGTGTTTTCGTTACCGAGCGCCATCAGCACGGATGCACTGTCCGATATGAGCTTAATGTAAAAGTCATTGACTCCCATCCGCTGTACGGCTCTGGCTGCTTCGGTTAGAGCGACACATTCACATTGGAAGATTGTGCTTTGTGTGCCCAGAGGTAGGTGTATGTTGATGTTGAGATCAAAGGAGAAAATACCAGCGCCTGAGCCACACCCTGTTTTTGAACCATCAGTATATATACGTAGTTCATTCAGGGGCGACTGATCATGCTCCTCTTCTCTCAGTTGTATAAGATATTTCTTGTTGAATATTAATTGATTAGTGATTCTGTCACAGGGCGCAGCTATAAGAGGTTGGTACTCTATTGCCCTGTTGAGAATCACTGTGTGTGAACTGTAATGGTTTTTTCCCCATAGGTCCAATACCATAAGCCTGATGGCCGCTAGTGCTGCCTCCTGCTGTATGTGTAGGTCTAGAGGTAAGATTTGCAGGGCTATCTCCATTGCTGCGGTCGGAGTTGTTCTCATACAACCGCTAGCAGCGGACAAGGCAAGCCTTTGGAAGCGTCCCAGTTTCGTGATCGCCGTTTGAAGTTCAGATCATGGCCACCAAACCAGGGCTCCATAGGTCAGCATTGGCCTGATTATGGCGGTGTATAGCCATAATGTTATTTTAGGCGATAAGCCCCATTTCACGCCTAGCATCTTTTTGCATTGATAGAAGGCGATCGTTGCTTTGCTCAGATTGTGTTCTAGGTGTTTGTTCCAGAGCAGTTTACTGTCCAGAATCACACCCAAGTACTTTATTTCATTTTTGAGTTTGAGTTGTGTGTTGAAGAGTTTTGGAAGCCTGTGTGGTCCCAGAACCCTCCGGTTTGTAAAGAGTATTAACTCTGTTTTTGATGGGTTGACAGATAGCTCGTGCTTGTTGCACCATCTCTCAATTACTTTGAAAGCCCTTCCCATGAGATCGCATAGGGTACTTTCAAAGCTCCCCGATATCAAGATAGCTATGTCGTCCGCATAACCCACTGTGTAGAGGTTGCCAGCGTTGAGTTCTGTGATGAGCTCGTTAACTACGAGGTTCCACAGTAGCGGCGATAGGACACCACCTTGCGGACAGCCTCTGCTGACAATGCCCCGTGTTGTGGAATTAACAGTGAACTGTATAGCTCGTTGTTTTAGCATGTTGTTTATCCACCCTATCAGGGTTGATGATACTCCACATGTAACGAGTGCTCTGGTAATGCTCGTGAAGTTTGTTTTGTCAAAAGCGCCTTCGATGTCAATAAATGCACCAAGGGTTGACTGTTTTAACTTCAGGGAGTCGCCAATGCGAGACACAACGTTGTGGAGTGATGAATCCGTTGATTTGCCTGGGCTGTAGGCATGTTGATTTGGGTGCAGGAATTTGGATAGCGATACCTGGCTATGTATTTCCAGATCTCCAAGCCTCTCCATTGTTTTTAACAGGAAAGATGTGAGGCTTATGGGTCTGAAGGATTTCGCCTGGGTATAGTCCTCTCTGCCTGGTTTTGGGATGAATATTATTTTCACTTCCCTCCATTTCAAAGGTATGTAGCGGTGGGCTATACATGCTCGGAAGATTGAGACAAGATAGTCCACCAAAAGGTTTCCACTCCATCTTAGAAGGCCTGGGAAGATGCCATCCAGGCCAACCGCTTTGAATGGTAGGAAGGAGTTGATTGCCCATGTTACTTTTTCATTTGTGATTATTTTGTGAGCTACATTCCAGTCTGAGTCGGTGGTGGCTCTTTCTGAGTAGGGTTGCCATGCCTGGTCGTTGGCAATTATGCAGCCTGGAAAGTGTGTTTCCATCAGTAGTTCACATGTTTCTGCATCGGTTTTTGTAAATGATTTATCAGGTTTTTTAAGACAACCGATTGAGTGATAAGGCTCACTAGAGAGGCATGATTTCACTCTGGTTGCCTGGTTTTTGCTTTCAATGCTGGTGCAGAAGTGTCTCCAGCACTCTTGCTTCCTAGAACGTAAAAGTTTTTTGAATCGTCTTCTCGCGATTGTGTACTTGTCCCAGTCGGCAGGTAAACGGGTATTGCCTGCTCTATTGAACAGCTTCCTCACCTTCTTTCGGTGTCTCTCCAGTTCGGGGCACCACCAGTTATGTCTACTCCCCCACCTAGGCATGGTAAGGGGACACGACCGTTCAAAGCTGGTCAGGAGTAGGGACGTTAGGTTATTTACATGTTTGTCTATGTCTTGTACATCAATGGTGGTTGGTATTGTTGTTGTTGTAAAATTTTGCTGAATCAGTTCTCCGAGGTATGCGTCGTGGTTGTGGTTTAGGTAGCTCCCCTTTGATTGTAAAGCGGATCCACCTGTGATCTGAGCATGATAGCTCTCTGGAGACATGCCAATCCTGTATGTGATCTGACAGACCAGAGGTCACCATTGCTAGATCGATTATGGTTTGCGGGCGTGCGTTGATAAAGGTTGGTTCAGAGCCGCTGTTTGCTAAGATAAGATTATTGCTAAGAATGAAGTTAAGCATATTCTCACCTCGAGCGTTGGTATTTGCATTACCCCATAGCGTGTGGTGCGCGTTGGAGTCTGCTGCGATTATAAGCTCCAGTTTCTCCCTCTCACAGTAGTCAGCCAGAAGGCCGAGTTCTGGAGTGGGCACGTCCTCGTCACCCGGTAAGTAGGCGGACGCCAGGACGATGTCTGGATGTGCGTCCCTAGGTAACCTAATGGTTGTAAGGTAGGTATGATAATGCAGGTTCTTGGGTTACTTACTGAGGTATCCAGCAAAAGTTTACCACCGGTGTTACCCAGGCCGCATACCTTGCCATTCCTGATCCACGGCTCCTGGATCGCGGCAATGGTCTTCGGGTTGGTCTCCAGCAGTCTGCGTAGTGAAGCCGACGCTGTTTGGCTGTGCTGGAGGTTGGTCTGGATAAGGTCAGTCCGGTTAGGGGGAGGAGCGCAAACAGCTGTCGCTGAATTCACTCCCCCCTGTCTCCTGAAAGAACTCGTCATCCGAGGTTAGTTGCACCGGTGAGGGTGGTTGTTGAACTGTCTCCATGGGGACGTTTGCCTCGGCAACCGCGGCTACCTCCGTCGTTGACGAGGGCGGCTTTGGCCCCGAGGATCCCGTCCCCGATGTACTGGCAGTGGTTACTGTGGCGGCAGCTACCACTGAGGGTTAATCCTTTTCCAGAATTCGGATATAGATGTTCCCCATCAGATAGTAGATGCGGCGTTCGTGTGCTTTGATCTTTGAGATCTCATATTCCGGAACAGAGATACGCCTGTCGGGTCCTGTGTTCTACGTTCGTGAGTCAGGGTCCAAGATCTGATGTTTAAGTGGCGGTTTTGCCTGGAGATCAGTTTCCGTAAAGTTTCCGTGCTACCAGTGAACTCTGGAACATGCAGTAAGCCCGGCATCTTCTTCGGAATGTCTGACTGAGGCCGTACCACCAGTTTGGTGTCCGGTATCGGATTGTTGATGACATCGCATGCTCCGGTAAGCCATCCCAGCGTGTAGGTATCCTCGCACCAAGTTTTGAGAACACCATCTGAGAAGTGGGCTCTTCCCCGGAATCTGATGTCGTTGGGTTCAGTTGCTAGGGGAGCTTCAAGATCCGCCATGAGCTCATCTTGGATTTTACCTTCGATTTGTAGGCGGATGTTATCGGCCTGTTCTTGTGTCATGTCTATAAAGGGCTCAGTCATCACGGCAACACAAAGCTCGTTGGCTTTGTAGGATGCTGCCGCTTCCGCGTAACTGGCCGAGGTCCCTGACTCCAGCTGGAGTTTGTTAGGTTTAACCCTTTTACTCTCCCCAGTCGGTGTCACGGTTTCCTCGGGCCGATCGCGTTTCTGGCCCTTTGTTTGTTGTTTGGTTCGTTTTGGGTTTTTGGTTTGGTAACCCCCTCTAGGTTCCTTACCGCACCTAGAGCCAATAGGCTTGAGCGCGGCAGAGGACCTAGTAGGCTTCGGTGCCCTTTTCCCGCGTCCTGCAGTTGTGGTAACCGCGGGGGCAGTTCCAGGATTCTCAGGTATCCTCTGAGAGCCGGTAATCAGCTGTTGCTGTTCCGTCGCTCTTTTGGCCTTCCTGAGCCGTCGCCTTTTTGAGGAGCTTAGGACCATTCTGGGAGTCGATTCCTGAATCGCTGATTTCAGGGCCGACATGTCCATGGTCGAGGTTTGTGCACTGGACGTGCTCACCGTCGCAGCCTCGGTCTTCCGCATCGATCTTGCTTCGGATGCCCCCCCTATGGACGCAGACATTGCTGTATCATCCTTCGGAGTTGCTATCTTCTGCTCGACCGACGCAGTCAGCTTGGCCGCAACAGTGGACGCATCCTTGTGTGGTGGTGTATGAGATACCATTGGAGTGGGCACGGTTAAGGGTGCATCCCGGTTTGGCGCTTCCTCAGCCGCTGCCCTCTCCTTTGGTGCCTCGGACGCTGCCCTATTGGGTGCATCCGTTTGCGAGATAGGGGCATCAGAGTATCGTGTCACTGGTGACTTGCACCTCGACACGTCCTGCGACGCAACCCTGTTTATGTTAGTTTTAGGCGCATCTGTGGATGCAGCCTTTTGTTGGTTTGTGTGTTTTGCCTCTTTATCCATGAGGTGGTATGAAATAGATTCACCGTCGGAGCTCTCCACCCGCCACGGAGCCCTCAAGTCGGGGACGTCCCTTGCTCAGCAAGCGACGTCAGAGCTACTCCTTCGGTATAGAGTCAGCGTGTAGAGGGGCAGGCGCGTCCGCACGCCGCAAGAGAGTACGGAGCTATTCGCATCCCGAGACGATGACGCAAACTCACCCCGAGTCCCGTGCCACGCCGACCCGATCAGAAGGATGTGGTAGGGTGGGTTTGCACCTATGCTACCATGCTAATGCAAGCATGTCGTGCTGGGAACCGTAGAAGCATAGATCCAAACCCAACCCCATATATAAGATATATAGCACATTGAGATATAAGGCACATTGATTTCATGTCTTTAGAAGGACAATGGTACCTCACCGTAATAGATAAACTTTCAAAATACGCTATAATTAAGCCTTCTGAAAAGAGTAGAGTTTACGATACGATAGCCGAAATTTTTGCATTAATAGGTACGCCTAATAAAATAATTCATGATGGTGAACAATCATTTTGTAGTATTATTATACAAGAACTTTTTAAAACGTATAACATTATAGATCACACAACCACAGCTCAACATCATAAATCCAACTCGGATGTAGAGAGACTACATAATACGATACAAGAATTATATCGATTACAAAGGGAATCAGATCTAGAAAAAAACCAAAAAAATTATTTAATAACGCACTCTTATAAAAACAAAGTGCATAGTATGACGCCATTTGAAGTTCATTTTGGAAGAAAGGCAAAATTACGTAGATTCGATAATCTTAAAGTGATTATACAGAATTATACAGCTCAACAGCGAGATTTTTCAAAGAATTTAAATAAAAATGTCCATGAGTTGTTACAACAAGGAAAAAAGGTTAGAAATGAAAGAATAAATAAAAAAATCAAAAACCCTAAGGTATATAAAATAGGTGATATAGCTTATTTAAAGAATAGCATGGCAGATCGACATAAAACTAAACCTAGATTTTTAGGTCCGTTTACAATAGTTTATATAGAACCTCACAATAAGTATAAATTAAATAATGGTCGATCATATCATGTTGAAGAACTAAATATTGTTCCAGACTCATCTTCTTCGTCACAGCATTCAAGTTTAGAAAGTTAAATCCTTCGGAAAATGTAATTTTAATAGAATCCAAACCAACTCGATTACTAGAAGGACGGTGGGCAATTATTCATAAATTAGATATTAAACCTATGAGATATAACTTAGATAGTATTGAAAATTCTATAAAAAATGCTCTCACTAGATTTAAATCTGAGGAAGTTAAACATATATATCAGAGGATAAATACTATTTTAGAACATGTCAAAGAAATTTGTAAACATTTAAATATACAAATATAAATCGTGTTAAGCGAGGGTTAATTAATGGATTGGGATCTGTAATCAAATCTATTACAGGTAACCTAGATCAAAATGATTTAGATAATATTCAAAAAGATTTAGAAACATTACGAGTAGCATACAATAAGCAAATATCTGTAACTGATGATACGCTGGAAGAGTATAATAAACAAATTGCTAATATTACCTTGATTCAACAGCAAATTAATCAACAATTTCAAGGAGAATTTAATTCAAAAATACAACAAAAAGTAGCAATTTATTTATTATTACAGGCTCAAACTTTACAAGATGTATCCGAGAGACTTAGAGAGAGAGTACTGCGATTACGTTTGCAGAACATAATATGTTTCATTATAGCATTTTACAATCTCATATTTTACAAGATACTATAGAGAATATACCAAAAGAAGTAATGTTGTCTAACAATATAAATGATATAGAATCTTTCATTACAGTAAATAGTCGAATTTTAAATCAGATAATATATTTTGTTATTGATATACCGTTAGTTAAAGTTCAAATTTATAAGTCGAGAAAAATTGTACCTATTATCCAAAATTATCCTTCCTGTACCTATCCTATAATGCAAAAGGTTACTTTAGCATATAATGAAGAAGAAATCTACGAAATAGAAGACTGTCGTAATTTGGATTTTCTAATATGGAAAGGAAGTCTAATAAAGATGAACACCTGTGAATCGGAAATATTAAACAAGAAGGAAAGTGACAAGTGTCAAGCTGTTCCAATAAGATGTCCAGTTCAGGAAGTATTTCAGATTCCACCAAAAGCTATCTACATGTTTTTTAATAAAACCAAGTGCAAATTGTAATAATTACCAAGAAACTATATGGACAAGTGGATCGAACATTTTATATGGAGAAAATTGTAAACTAAATTTCTCTGGTATTAAAATGTTCAAGACTACAGAATCGAAGGATAAAATAATAATTGCAAATATTGATACTCCAATTATAGAAACTGCATCAGGAATAGACATTACGTAAGACGCTACAAAGATAAGATCTAAATTGAAACAATTAAGAACCATAGATTCTTTCAGTGAACTCAGACAACACGAAATAATTCAATATAGTTGGATTAGTATTATAACGATAATAATTGTTGTTATAATTTTTGTTAAAATTCTCAGATCCCAGGTTTGGAAACCCAGGACTTCGAATTTGGAAGGGGAGAGTGAAGCCACCCAAGTCACAAGAGTTCTTTTTAAAAGAAATCATAAGGATCTTATTCTTGAGAATCCTGATACCTCTCATAAAGATAAACAACTTCGAGTAATGACACCTTGGAATGCAACAATAAGTCATTAAGTATAATGGAACATCAGCACATTCTGTAAATGACACCAGTGACCACCGCCATCTTACCCCGCAGACGTCGCATCCTCAATATATAAGCAGGACTCGCGACAGAGATTCATTCACGTCACTACATAGCCATTAAGCTCTAGTTAATTTATAAATAAAAAGTGTAATTTATAAATAGTTTTTTTTAAATATCTCACAAGCTGAGATATTTTGACTTGCATATCAGACTCTAGCAGACGTGTGCTTTCATGTCACTATGGCTATTAGAAGAACCGCTAGACAATTGGCGATGATTGCCATAATATTGGATGAAGAAGAAGAACGTACAACAAAAACTCGACGCTACTGGATTCACGATTCCATAAAAGAACGAAAAACCAATGGGGAATATTGGACATTATTTAGGCATTTAATTGATGATGAAGAAAAGTTTTACCAGTATTTCCGAATGTCTCAATCCCAATTCAATATGTTACTGAAAAACATTCACAATGACATTTTGAGAAGAAACACTTATTTTAGGGAATGTCTATTAACTAAAGAAAAGCTTGCTGTGTGTTTACGGTAAGTAAAACAATTTGTTTACTATATAATTAAATCCTTTATTGAAGTGTTAATTAATATTAATTATTGACATTTATTAGTGCAAATAAAATGTAGGTATTCCACGGCTCAGGACACGTTGGCATGGGTGTAGTTGCTTGCATGTCTGAATACAACCCTGGAGATGGAGTATGTGAATATCCAGGTGTATTTGGACAGGTGACTGGTGTGAGCTGCTGAAGCTCCATGTCAGAAACCAAACGAAATATTTTGTTTTTAGCAACTGCTTGTACATATGGTGAAAACATTTTTCAATTGATCAAGCTTTACGTGCTGTTGTTGTGGACAATATTCTGCTCGTCCAATAGTCGACTCATTAACACAGCTGATGCTGTTTGAACTAGAGCTACAGCTTTAACTGTTTTTGCCTTTTTTGCAAGATTTTTTGGGGTGTTTTTTGCTTTATAGTCTCATGGTCCCGCACTTCCGTGTCGTGAGGAGAAGCCACATCCACAACGTTATTGTTGCTGGTATCATTTGTATATTATATTGGTATCACAAGGTCAGGGTTCTGGGCTTCAGGTGTCGCATCTTCTTCGTCACTTGTCAGCTCGAGGGAATCTAAGGTTTTCCTTTCAACGAAAAACGAAGCAACAAACGACATTTCATCCTCGTACTTCCATTTCTTAATTTTCTTCGCTGCCTGTCCACCTTTGCCTTTTTTCTTATTTAATGCTCTTCTGTATCTCTTAGTCCTTGCCACCTCTGCTTACAAGCTACAGCTGTAAAAAAAGGTAATTTATTTAAATAAAATTTATATAATTTAAATGCCCTACAATATCTATGCAGTAAGGTTTATTATCGCGATAAAAGGTTATCGCTGGTGGCATATTGGCAAAGTCAAAACTTGGTAAGGCTATATTCGAGAATAAATTTAATATTCCAAGTACAAAAGTTTTTCCGGGGACTGATGTAAGTGCACCATGTATTATATGAGGAGATGAAGCTTTTCCTTTAAAAAATAATCTCCTAAGACCCTATCCAACACCTCAATCGATTAGCGATGATAAGAAAAGACACTTTAACTATCGCCTTTGTCGAGCACGACGTGTAGTCGAAAATGCTTTTGGTATTTTAAGTCAAAAATTTCGTATTTATAATAGAAGTATGCACTTGAAGCCTGAATTCGCGGAAAAATTGTACTTACAACCTGCATTTTACATAATTTTATAAGACGCGAAGAAACTATATCTTTTTCGGAACCAAACAATAGTGTATAATTCAATAATCTGAGACACCAAGGAGGTAATGCAGTTTCCACCGCTTTTGAAGTACGCAATACATTTGCGGATTTCTTTCAAACACCTCAAGGCGAATTAGACTACACTAGATAATTAAGTCCTATACCTGATTGTATTTTTGAGCGGACCCGATGATGTACAGTAAGCAAGCTTTACATTTTCATTGGAATATTAGTACATGAAGCACATTGATATAAAGCTTTTCATGTTGTTGACTGTACCTAAGGACCTAACGCTGACCATGTCACACACTGTACCTACCTATGTTTAATTACTTATTTGACTACGACTGTAATAACTTTTTAATTAGGTACTGCTTTTTTGTAAAATTTAATGTAAGTACAGTGGCGGCCTAAAGAAGGTAAAGCTCCATGAGGCCACCACTGTACTAATATTTAACAACTTAGTAGGTATTTTTGTTTTGTATTCAGCAATTCTAATTGAAGCTACCTTCACTAAATTACTTAGATTAATAAAAAATTTAAAAACATACCTGATTGTTTTAGTTGATCCGAAATATCCTTCCAAGCCATTTCTTTTTTCAGACCATCCATGTATTTTGTATACCATGTATACGTGTGTCTCGTTGAACGGATTAATTCAAACTGACAAAACAAGGTAACGCGTTGGTAACGCTTTTATAACGGTCATCATACGCGGCTAGAACCCGTCTGCGCACAGGGCGCAGGCGGTGAGCCGTTTCATTGATAACAGCTGTCAGCCTATCCCGCCAAAAATATGTGCTACCAGTATACAAAAGTGGCCTAAGCGGTTTAGGCTACTTTTGCATTATTATCAGAGAAAAATAATGCATTGCAAAAAGAATTTTGGCAACGCCATCTGTTGACGATAGGTCAAAGATAGGCCACGTTTGTATTACATTTTAGCATGTTTTAAATAATTTGTAGTAGATAAGCCTCATATATGCTAGAGTCGGGATAATGAAAGAAAATAACGAAAAAGCGCGGCAAATTAAAAAAAAATAGTATGGTATCTCTAAAAGTTTAATATATTTTGTGGATTAAAATTACTTGATACTTGATTGTATTTTATAATTTTTTACATTGCTAGTAACTGTATTTCTATGAAATTAAATTCTATACGTATTTAGTCTTTTCCTATTGATACTTAAAATGACTAGTATTGCATGGAAAACTAAAACTATATTTATTATAAAACACAACTTTTTTCGGAATAATCTAAATCAATATCTATAGATTCATCAGAGTCATTGCTGTTATCACTGTCTCTCACATTGATTAAGAAACTTTTAAAATGTTCCCCTGTAGTCCTGTCGCTTTCTTTACAATTATTTTACCATGTACAATATGATCAGTCATTTTCTTCCACTCTTCTCCTGTTACATTTTCAAATGACTCTTTAATCACTTGTTTTAACTGCGCTGTTGTCATTTTTTTTAAATCATACAATCAGTCTTTGCGACTATAAGTAGATACGTTGAGTGCTTCTTGACGTGTTAGGCGCTACTCCCAGCGGAGCTTGCCTATTCTTATTTAAACTCAGTCCGTTTCACAAGGCATTTTCTTTTGCGAACTACCGAACTGTGGAATCGACTTCCGGTGGGGATCTTCCCTGAGAGATACGACCTCCAACTCTTCAAAATTCGAGCGTACTCCACCCTTAAAGGCCGGCACCCACTAAAAATGGGTGTCTATGGGCTGCGATGACTTTGGTAATTTAGCCAGACTCTAGTCACTCAGAATCTGTTATACATTACTCTTTGAATTTATAACGTCATTATTCTACTCAATCTGTGGTCATGTTTATGAATGTTTTGTGATTGTATTTTGTAAGATTTAATATACATTCTTTAGGTTTAGACGTTCAATTAAATATATTTTGTATTTCTTTTAAATTAATATATATATTGTGTAGTTGGTAGGGTGACAGTGTTACGATAATAGTCTTGCCGCGTATAAGTAGCGATTTTAATTAAAGGTTATCTGAAAATAACTTTGGTAATACTTAAATATGTCTAACAAACCACCAATTAAACGGTATAGACGCGATGAAAATTCATCAGGATCTGAAAACGATGTCGATAATTACGAACCCTATGTTCCTGTAAAGGAAAGAATGAAGCAAAAGTTATTAAAAATGGGACGACTTGGCCAAGTCGCTAATGAGGTCGCTGCTGAAACCAAAAGTTCGAGCGATAATGATCCTGACGATGAAGGTAATGTCCAAATATCTTTTAGCAGTTATTCTATTGCAGGATCTCAAATCTAAAACTTCCAAAAATGCTGTCAGAACTTAACTAAACTGCAACTTGAGTGTGCTGAGTCTAGGATAAGAAACGGTCTTAGTGGTGGTAATTAAAGCAGAACCCTTTTCATTTATTTTTAAAGGTTCTCAAGAAGAATGGGGAAGACGGTACAATGTTTCATTATTGGACCAGCATAGTGAATTGAAAAGACTGGCGGAAGCCCGGGCTTTGTCTGCAGCTGAAAGGCAAGCCAAAGAGGAGGCTCATATATTAGAAAGTGTAGCTCAGAGTAAAGCTTTGATGGGTGTTGCTGAATTAGCTAAAGGTAGGTTTAGATTCATTTATATAATGAATAAAAAATTTGTACAAGTTTGAGTTAGATGTACCTTGTATAGTTAAAATTTGCATTGAGTCAGATTTCCTTTTTTTACTAATTTTTATTCTGGATGTGGATATAGCTAAGATATTTATTACTAAATATAGGTCTATTTATTGCTTACCCATGCTAGAATCATGGTTAAAGTTCACATAGTTGGCTCATTTCCTCTACAGACTTTTAAAATAATTATACTAGGTTTTTTTTTGTTGTCTGTGTAGTTAACATAATCTTGTATAGATTCTGCCAGCCTCCTCAATCATTTGGTAGGTCAGCTCCCTTAACACCTGATATGCACTGCCAATTGGTAATGTTGCAGGTTCATATCACAATTTAAGTGTACAAACTTTGTTTTTTTTAACATCATACACCATTGGCTAAGTCAAAAGCAAGCTGTGACAATGACATTGATACACAAAATAAATAACATACATTAAATATAATTTAATTCAAAAATAGACCAATCATATTCCATTTAGTCATAACTCTCAATCTGGTACATGGAATTGTTTGGTAATTGATGCTGCCGATGCATTGGCTTCAACTTTACTTTCCATACATGGCCTATCATAGTCATTGAAGCCTTTGACCTAAAAAACTTTTTACTTTGAATTTCTTACCATAGATGGTCTGATATTGATAAAGAAATATGGAAGCTCGTATTTCTTAATGAACATTCTAGATCTATCTCCCTGTGTATAACTTATGTTTGAGTATCCTGGTCAGCTGTATAGTAAGATCTGAAGCTAATAATTTTCCTCCACCTGCGCTTCTTTTACAGTATTCCTAACAGCCAGCACCAACTTTCTGAAGCGTCAATTCTTTGCCTTTCCTTGGGCTAAGATTGTCCAGGTTTCTTATTTTTATAGTATAGGGAGGCGTCAAAACCTACGGTACGCCCAAAGAGCAGTCATCGCAGCCCAAGTTCACCCATTTTGGTGGGTGTTACCGGCCTTTGAGGGAGCAGTATACTCTTTCTTTAAAGAATTGAAGGTCGCATCTCCCAAGTAAGATTCCACCACAGAATATCGCCATTGGTGATCTTGTTCTTCAGCGTCTGCTCAAATAAATGGAGCATTTTTTATTTATTATCAACGCCTTCTTTGCATCTCTGTGACCGTTACTATAATTAGGCAATTAACTTAAATTTGAAAATTATAGAACCGCTCTCGTAAGAGCGAAGCTGGCGAGTATTGATTTATTTGCTATTTGGTTGAATTACAGTGCAGCCAGTACATTGAGAACACTAGTTGCACTGGATGCTATCATGAATAAAACTATGTTCAGCCCACTACCGAATATATCAAGCTCTAGATTATTATTAAGCCTTTATTGCTGATACCCAGTAAAATATATTAACACTTATTTAAGATACATAATAAAATTTAATTCTAATACATAACTAGAACTTAATCTAATACATAATATGACCCGTTTTAAGTAATCAGCGTGTCCTGTGACATATAGGCCTCTTCCAGCTGCTTCCATTATTTTCTGATGTTAGCTATTCTTGTCAGAGTTGTCCTCCGCTTTATATCGTTTGCCCATCTCTTGTTCTGTCTTCCTCTTTTCCATTACCCATCGCGTGGTTGCCATTCTTAATTATTTTGGTCCATTTTAACCTGCTACCCCTGGTCATGTGCCCGGTCCGGCGCCATTTCAATTGCCTTATTTTCTTTATGATGTCCTCTACTTTGGTCATTGATCTTATCTCTTCTGCTCTTTTTCAATGTCTCAGTGTTACACCCACCATGCTCCTTTACATTCCTCTTTGGCATGTTCTCAACTTAAGAGTTGACGATTACTCCCTTCCAGATTTCCAAACGAGATGACAAGAATTTCAAAAACATTACAAATCCAGGCTCTAGATAAATAGTGTTAGTTCTGATATATTCGCGAATAATTTAAATGAGACGTTCCTGAATTCTTAGGTTGGTTTTTGCAGACGGAATTGAAAAGATTCTGCTGATTTTGAACCATTGGAATGAATAAAGGACGTCAATTTTTATGGTATGTTGATCATTTGTACACAGTTAAAACAAAGTTTTTTCGGTTTAGGAAAATTTGCTGAACTGTGTAACGTATGAATTGTCGTTGAAATCATATTTTAAAAACCTAAGAGATCATTTAGAAAAGCCTTGCCTAGTAGATGTCTTCAAAGGTTTTAAGGAATATATTTTTTTTGCTCAATAAATTTGTATTCTTCCCAGTTATATCTTTGGTAAGAATCGTGAACGAAATTCGAGAACTTTCTCGCCAGGAGTAGTATTATGTAGTCAGTGTTCTATCTTTATCGCACAATTCTAGAACATTCGTGTTCCTTATCCCTCTTGCACATTACTTCGTCCTTGTTAAGCGCTCTAGAATGTTCAAGCTTCGAGAAAGTTCTTATCTACCCTCTCTAATAACGCATCAGACCATCCTTGTCGTCCTGTTGTCTAGAATTATGACTCCAGAATGTTCCTTCACTAAAAGGGGCCTGAAGAAAAAGGTCTGAAGCCAACTTAAACGGTCTTTCACGCAAATTTAATCTCGAATCGGTCTTAAACCACATTTGCAAAGTTCTAGAACATCCGACAAAACATTAAATACCTATAACCTCATTTATTGTTACAAAAGATCGTTAGTAAGTAACACCTATCCACACACACGTAATATTATTCTTCAACGGTCGCGGTAACGTGCAAGTTCATCTGTTAAAATTTGGAACAACCACGTGTCAGAAACTCGATGTTCAAGTGTAATCTGAACAACGTTTTTTTTTTATTGAACTGAGTGAATTTTTTTAGCTGCAGTTCACATTAAAATAAATTCTTCTTCAAGTTAATAACGTCTTCACGTCTAATTAAGACTTCTAGATAAATGCTGCAGTGCCCAATAGATCCAGAGGATTTTAAAGTAGTTTTATCTAAGTGTAACAAAGAAAAATGCCTCAGGTATACAGTATTCGGAGCCAATCAAAACATCCTGGAAGCCTCCACGATGTATCCTGAGCTTACCAGAATCCAGACACGAGAGGGTGAGGCAACAGCTCCGCATCCTGGTAGAAGGTGAAGATGTACCGCCTCCCATACGCACGTTTCAACACATGAAGTTTCCTAAAGGTATTTTTTAAAAGATTTCAATTTAATCACATTTATACAAGTAAAATAAGTTGACCCCATATATAAAACAAAACCGAGGGTAACTACAAATAACTCCAGAATGTCTGGAGGTATTTGATTTATTTTGCCTCAGTCTATTAAAAAACATTGGGAAGTTTACGAATTAAATATCTATAACCAAATTTTCTGGAGTTTCGTTGCTGTCAAACATTAACATTAATGTTCGAATCGACAAGATATATCTGTCGCAGTAAAGGAGTTAAATCAGAGAGTTAATTGAATCTCGTCGCTAGTCGTCGTCATTTTGATTTAAATAAAGCAGCGTCGAAAACGAAAACTATCTGCCTGACCGAAAGCCTCCGCCATGATTTTTTCATTTGTTATTGTTATTTCTGTGTGATCGTGAAGAACTGAAAGCTTGGAAATTCCGTGTTTTGCTTTACTGTAAATGGTTAGGTTAGGTTAGTCTTGCTGCCTAGGAACGTTTAGGAAACTTCTTAAACGTTTCGTTCACTCACTTAGCTGACGGAACTTTAGCGACTTGATTGAATATTGATGTTTAATTAACTGTCTAGAGATTCAGTTAACTCTCTGATTTAACTACTTTAATGCGACATATCCACAATATTCGAATAATGGCATAATTAAGGTTTTAAAAATGTAATGTCAGAAATGAAAAGGATTGACATATATATACATATATATATATATATATATATATAATAGGTTCTGTACTCCCCTGCCATTGTGTCCAAAGACTTTTTATATCTGTCAAATTTTTACTATTAAAATATATTACTACGAAAATGGTGTTACGCGTCTTGCGTGATACGACCAGGTAATATTTTTATTTACAACATTCATTGGCGAGCCGCAATTCCTCGCGAGACCCACTCTTTCAGTTTTGTTTGCCGCCTATATATTTAATAATATGGTCAAATATTTAGTTTTAACCAATTTAAAATATAACAAGCTACTTAATATATATAACTTGTATTTCTTTTGTGTTATCAGGTATTATTCGGGGCTTAGAAGCCAAAGGTATCAAGAATCCTACACCCATTCAAGTGCAAGGTATACCAGCAGTACTCCAAGGTCGGGATATGATTGGTATTGCGTTTACTGGTTCGGGAAAAACTCTGGTCTTCACACTACCCTTGATCGCGATGTGCTTAGAGCAAGAGGTTCAGATGCCTTTCATACGGTGAGTTAACTAAAGCCCTAATCGAACCGGATTTTTCAAAAAATCTGATCTAGAATTTTCTAAAAATTTCAATTAATTTGTGAAAATATTAAGACAATTGTATTAGTATCCAGCGTAGTATTACAAATACCATCTTCGGGATATCAGATGGTGTTAACAGGCACGCGTTTAGAATTTTGTAAGAGCCTGTTGAGAATTAAACTTATCTGACAAGAAATAACTTTTTAAAAACATGGTTACATTAGGTTAATTCAATATGAGGTTGTAGGAAGTACGCTTTTGTGCTCGTGCTGGGTACCAGCGAACTACCCGCATCTAAAGAAAAGTCTTTTTTACCGGATTGAAGCTTCTGAACTATTATAAACTTATAATTATTTTACATAATTTTAAATTTTTCCCGACGTTTCGCGTGCTTTACAGCGTCCGTGGTCACGGTGACTGAAAAAAAACGGTGTCCTCTATTTTCGTGGATTGTTTCTCTTGGGGTTTTAATTTGGATATTATTGGATCCCATTACATATCTTCAATCCGGTAAAAAAGTGTTTTCTTTAAATGTGTAAAAGCTATGTAAACAACAGACAATACTATACGCGCATCTATGTGTACGCATTATTTGTAGCATTCTTTTGTCTATGGCTAATATTCTGTCACATTTATATAAGCCTTTTACATGCTAAAAATGAGTAATTATTTTTATGAATAACATAAATTATGAAATATTGTTTCAGGAATGAGGGACCGTACGGTTTAATAATATGTCCGTCTAGAGAATTAGCGAAACAAACACACGATATTATACTCCATTTTATCAAACATTTAAAAATGGCCGGACATCCGGAGATTCGGAGTTGTCTCGCTATTGGTGGTAAGTTTCTGTTATTTTGGTGAATTTTCGTAAATAGGTATTTACCTATATACAATGATTTCATTGTATATAATTTCGATCAGGGCTCTGGGCTCTCTATTATCTGGAACCCGCTCGACTCAGGGTCCTTCAAGAAAAGAGTATACCAATTCTGCAAAGGCAGGCCATCTGGAAATGTGACTGTCTATGTCGGTATCATTTAACATTAAGTGAGCCTATCAATGCGTGTGAGGCGATCACCATAAAGTTTTCTAGGCAGTAGGAAGGAAAAAGAAAGTTCTTCATGTCTTAAACACTTATATTAAATTTAGTACAGAAGATACAAAGTTACAAACGATAACGCAAATAATAAAAGAGACATCGTAAAATTATGAGATGCAAAGGTGTAAGTCGTAACCGCGCAGTCGATTACGCACTGTTCACTGGTCGCGTTGCAGTTGCCTCCACCCACCGTGTCGTGTCGTCACACATAGCGGTAAATCACCTACGCGGTGGAAAAGATGAGTAGCAATATTGTTTCCTGCCCGTTTGACACTTGTTACATACCATAAAAAAAATATATTATATTAAGGCTTCATTAAAATGACTATAAATCGGCCAACCTATCTCATTCCAATATTGGTAAAAGCATGTCAATGTAAAATACACCCTAACAGGAGGCAAAGTCAAAGTCAAAAATCGTTTATTCATATAGGTAACACAATGTACACTTATGAACGTCACTAAGAAATATACATTAAATGCTTCTAATTTTACATTTACTGCCAGTAGAACGGAAGAGAATAACTGGCTATAAACTCTTCGCCACTCTTTTTAATCGCAAAGTATTTTTTTGTATTACACAACGTTTGTAAGGAGCTGAAACCAACACACCATGTTCCACATGACATGCAGGAGGGATGGTGAAATAGGAGCACGCACTTACATTCTCGTGGGAACAACATGCAACGGCAAATAAGACATATCACGAGGTTTTGACTATTTTAGGTGTGGCGGTATCAGAATGTATGGAGACAGTACAGCGGGGTGTTCACATCATGGTGGCTACTCCAGGAAGACTTATGGATATGTTAGATAAGAAAATGGTGAGTGACGACAGTAACAGATTTCTTGACTCTTCGCTGGATAAGCGACCTAATTGTATCTGGGAACTACTGTACAACCTAGTAACAGAAGATTGTATTGAAGACTTTTCCCGCATATTGACTCGAATTATTGATTTATTAATAAGCCTTTGAAGTTATACTTCTTTTGGCGTGTTAGGGAAAAATGATGACAGTAAATTTTTACGATGCGCGTGCGCACCGTCACAAAACACCGACACTCTGAAGTTAGCTATAGTCAACATTTAATTTTTGTGATATTTAAATAAACTTTATTTAACTCGTTAATGCGTTATAATAGAACTTTCAACATATTAAATACCTTTTTTTCTATTGTTAGTGTCGTTTTTTTCTACAAATGAAAAATAAGGCGAAAGAAATAAAAGATTGTATCTAATTACGCCAAAGTAGTTTCTAATATTTTTTTTAAAATCTTAAATGAAATAAAATATATTTCGTAAATGATTCTTTGATTCTACCTTATTCTATTTTATTAAGTATTTTATAAATAATTATTCATTGTCCTGGTAGGTCCGTCTCAACGTATGCCGGTACCTGTGTATGGATGAAGCAGATCGAATGATCGATATGGGTTTTGAAGAAGACGTAAGAACTATTTTCTCCTATTTCGCGGGGCAGAGGCAAACTTTATTGTTCAGCGCGACTATGCCGAGGAAAATTCAGAATTTTGCAAGGTAAGTGTTATCTGCTGTTAGAAAAATGATCACTTGCAAAATACGTTTTCTAGCTTTAGAAACTTTACCGTGGAATAATGTAATGTAATTTTTTTCCACTTCGTTATATTTATACAATCCAAATAACATAATACATACAAATTATAAAGGATGCCATGGACAGCCTTATCACAAGCGATCTTTTCCAGGCAACCATAGGAAAAAACTTAAAAATAATTAGCTGCGTTTAAGCGCAAGTACATGAGCCAATCTTTTAAAATAAAAATATAGAGTCCCTTAGTCTTGAAAAATATTTAAAAAAAAACTAAAAAGCTTATCTTGCGGATTACAAAAGTAAAGCTTGAGCGGCATAGGATATGTTTAAGAAATTATATGCAGAAGAGTTTTAAAATATGTCAGGGAGCTAGCCAATCTTATGGAGTCGGACAACAAATGGCGGAGATCCTAAAGCAATCGCCTAAGAAGGATGAGCCGTGGGATGGAATTTCCATAAAGCATCTATTGGAGGAGCGTACCATATAAGGACCTCAGGAAGTTGAATTCATTTCTAAGATTAGAGGGAGTTTTAGGATTGAATTGACTATAGAAGTTAAAGGAGATGGGCGTCACGTCTGAGTTGATTGCCACCAGAGCTGCCTGCGGAATTTAGACATATAGGTGCGCGTGAGGCCAGCACCATATAATAATAGTTTCTAGGCTAGGCAGTAGTGAAACAAATGAAACTTCTACGAGTCTTTAGTATGTATATTAAGTTAAAAGTTTACACCGAAGAAAACAGATTAAATAAAAAAAAGAATTGATAACACAGTAAGAGAAAGGAAAACGGTTAAACAAGAATAATTTAATTATAAGTTACAAAGGGAAATTCGTAATTCACGCGCACAGATTTCGCGTTAGATAGTTCGAATCGCACCTTCCGCTGGTCGCGCTGCCACGGGCTGCAGGCTCCACCCACCACGCTCGTGTCGTCACACATAGCGGTAAAATCACCGACCCGGTGGTAAAAAGGAGTAGTATTATTTGGTCGCCACAGATTCATGGTCATATTTCCTAAGCCCAAATTGAAAAATGAAATTCAGGTTTAAAGAAGTTTATCAAGAATTTAATATAGAAGGAAGAAATAATAATATCCTCGGTACTTCAATAACGAATATTTCAGATCAGCATTGGTGAAACCCGTAACAGTAAATGTGGGTCGAGCTGGTGCGGCATCACTTAACGTGCGTCAGGAACTGGAGCTGGTGAAGGCTGAAGCTCGTACGGTACACTTGCTCCAATGTCTGCAGAAGACGCCACCGCCGGTGCTGGTCTTCGCGGAGAGGAAGCAGCACGTGGATGCCATACACGAATATTTGTTATTAAAAGGTATTATTTTTAGCTAGGTATGGTTTTTTGGTAATGGAGAAAGGAATCAGAAACTGATACTAAACTGACTGATACCTCAACTAAATCCAGGATGTAGTCATAAAAGTGGATGAAACGAGACATGTTTGGACCATGGCAAAGAGAGATCCTTGGTCTTTGCTTACCACTTGGGGAAAAAGGCGTGATAAAAGAAAACAATGGCGCTACACCCTTTTTTGCTCTGGGCCTCAGATTTTTGTAACTGTTCCGTAATCATTTAGTTTTCATAATAGACGACTAGGTGATCAGTCCTCTGTGCCTGACACACGTCGTTCGCCATTTTTCGATCGAAGGCAAACCGGTTTCCTCACGATGTATTCCTTCACCGTTCGAGCGAATGTTAAATGCGCACATAGAAAGAAAGTCCATTGGTGCATAGCCGGGGATCGAACCTACGACCTCAGAGATGAGAGTTGCACGTTGAAGCCGCTAGGCCAACACTGTTCTGAAAAGGCGTGATAATATAAATAAATAAAGTTTAAGTCTCTCTTTATCGGACAGTTCTTCAAACGATTGGAAAACACTCACGGTCGTTTAAGAATGACAAATTTGGGGGTGTGACAAAAACGGAAATTGTCTTGTAAAATGTTTATTATTATTATAATGATATTCATTTTTTTATACCATAATTGTTTGATTTACATTTCTTACTGTAAATTCTAAATTCTTCCGGTGTACAAAAAACCCCTGGTTGCCGAGATTGCAAATTCTCAAAAAAATTCCTTACGTCATTCTTGAACGGTCCCAAAATATGAAATGTGTCCGCCGCATAGTCAAATATGTTTACTGTAGTCAATATTGAACCGGTTTCAGGTGTTGAAGCTGTAGCTATACATGGTGGTAAAGACCAAGAAGAGAGGTCACGTGCTGTGGAGGCTTTCAGGAGAGGAGAGAAAGACGTGCTAGTCGCTACAGATGTCGCTAGCAAGGGTTAGTATAAAATGTCAAGTCATCTTTTGAGAAGTGAAAAAAGTCTACTTCTTTTGGTGTGACGCTCTTTTTATATTTTACGTTGACGTTGAACGGACTGCATGGGTGCATTTTATGGCGGTATAGAGAGTTGTCGTTAAAGAGAGAGAAGAAAAATGTATAGATAATCCATAACTCCTACTTATTAGTCATGGTCAACAACAGTACACGTGCAAGCAATCCCAATTTCTAAACAAAATAACGAATTTCTTAGAAAGTTCGTATGCATGATGGCCATAGTCGAGTATATTGCGCAGTTTTTACTAATTTTAGCAATTTAAAAGGACTTCATTACTCAATTGTTGTTATTGAGAGTGGGTGTAATGCTATAAGCTTAACCAACCAAAGCCAATAGATATCAACGCTTTAGGGAATTCGTCGTTAAATAGAGGTTACAAGGAATTTACGGTATCTATATAAACTAGCTGCCTTCGCGAACTTCGTTTCTCTTTAATGTGATTTTACTTAGCCTACCTTTTTAGTACATACCAACATGGAACATTTGCTATGCGGGTAGCAGACACTGTTCGAGTTTTTTGGAATGAATTAGGTTTTCCTGTGATTCTTTCTTTATATAAACCTCTGAGTTTAGGTTATAAGTTTTTAATTAAAATTTAAAAAGTAGGGGTTTATCGTATAGAGGGATTTTTGTATGTTTTATCATAAAAACTAAATTAGGGCTGGACCACCCCACACACGGGGTTATAAAATAGATTGGGATGTAAAATAGATGTCCGATTTGCACCTAACAGATATGCATTCAACATTTCAAGAAAATCGGCAAAAAAGTAACCTAAACGACTGGTCCCATAAAAATGTTGATGCGTTTAAGTGGATTCCAGAATGGTTTTTAAATTTTTATTGTTTGTGAAATTTCTTCACATTTTTCCGTTACGACCCATCTTTTACATGTCCACGGTTGATTCGAAGAGATTCAAAGCCATTAATAACAAGAATATATCACAATGATGGTAATAATTCTATTACAATTAATGAAATTCTGTAATAATATTAGTTGTAATAAGGTAAAATGAAATAATTGTATTATTTGTATTCATGTCTATGATAAAAAAAAGCCTCTTGTTGAACTTTATCTTATTTAATTTTATTTAACCGATTACTATAAAGTTGCATATAATAGATTATTTTTCGAAAAATAAGGTCATAAAGAAGTTTCACTTCTTACGTATGTACACGCACACATTTATTGTGTTTGTCTGTCGGGTCTGCTAGTAGTTATTCCAAGATTCGTCCTCATACTTCCTTACCTTGTTGGTAACTTTACTCTCAAATGCTGGGGTAGCGGGGCGGGGATTCCCATTCCCATATAAAAGGAACTATTTTGATAATAACCAGCTCAACATTGCTCTCTAGCAGTTCGTACCGTTAGGTAATTGTAATATCATTCCAGGTCTGGACTTCCAGAACATCCAGCACGTGATAAACTATGATATGCCAGAAGATATAGAGAACTACGTGCATCGCATCGGGCGTTGTGGGCGAGCCGGTCAGGCGGGCGTCGCCTCCACGCTTCTGTCAAGGCAGCAAGACGACAGCGTATTAAGAGATCTCGCGCATTTGCTGAGGGAAGCCGGACAGAAGGTATTGATTGATTCTTGATGATTGATAGTTTATTTTTTATTTTTAACCGACTTAAAATACCCGAAGAAGGAGGTTATCAATTTGACCATATTTTTTTCTAAATAAGTTTTTCTACGCACTTGTTATTTTTGCCTAGTAGCTTCAGAGTGACTCTCATTACACCGATGGGCGTCATTGTGGTCATTTAACTTACTCGAACGATGAAGAAAAACCTTGTGAGCAAAACCGGCTTGTCCGAGACCCCAAAAGTCGTGTGTCAAACAGGATGCTCATAACCTACTTGGCAATTAGATTGACAGATGATCATGATATATAGAGAAATCTGATGCCCAGACCTAAAAAAGTTGTGGCGTCACAGCTTTTTTTTTCAAACGTAATTAAGTATATGGCTAGCCCCTGTTAATTACATTATTATCATATGTACAATTTTCCTCCAAAAATTCTATTTCCTGTTGGCCAAATGGGCTTCAAAACATCGAATCGTAATTATAGTGTGCAAAGTTGGTCGTAAAAAGCACGAGATTGCGATGGCAAAATATACTTGTGGAGACTAAGGCCCATATGGGCCGTTATCCCATTATCTGTTCGGACATTGATGATGATAACGCTCAGTAAATATTTACAATAGAAACAAGCAATGATACACATCTTTAAAGATATATTCAATGTTTATTTCGTTGCCAGTTTTAGCATCAAGGGGGAATGGATGAAAAGAACTAACAATAAACTTTTTAATCAAGTTTTTGTACAAAATACAATACAGTATTTATTTATTTAATTACACCTCGTTACCTTATACAAAAAGATACGTATAAAAAAGCACGTTACTTATGTTATTAGGTAACAAACGGCCTTATCACCAACAAGCGATTTCCTCTAGGCAACCCTAGTATGGAACAATAGAAAAATAAACAAATAGATAGAATAAAGGAAATGCATTCATAATTAACAAAAAATCACTAAATATCATGTAACTATAAGTAAAATCTATAGAATAACTATATATATAAACAAATGTACAAACATTCCACATTTTAAAATATTTGCCTTCAGGTGCCGGCGTTCCTGATGGACATGATAGGCGGTGATGAGCCGGCAGTGGATGGGCAGGGTTGTTCATACTGTGGAGGATTGGGACACAGGATTACAGGTAATTTTATTGCCATCTTTGTTAATTAGCAACCCTGGCTTCGCTTAACACAAAACCTTGACATACCTAAAACTGTATTTTAGTTAAAACTGTGTGTAAATCCGTGCAGTCGTATACGAGTTTTCGATCATACAAACATTACTTCCTCATGTATTTGTAGTCGTAAACACGATGTGTGTTGCAGTTTTACCCGCAGTTTGATAAAATTAAGTGCAATAAAAAAAAATTATAATACTTAATTATCAACGCTGAAAGACTTCAATTAAATATTTATTGCAGACATTTGGTAGAGCATTTTGAAATATTGTAAAAGTGAGGGTAGATCCAATGTGATATTAATATTCCGCTAAGGATTTGTTAATTTAAATATATTATTTATACGCTACGTTTGTAAATGCGCAAGTACGTAATAAAAAAACGGCGAACATTTTTTAAGTCTTCTTTTTTTAAACTTTGTATGAGGGTAGATCCTACTAGGCTAAAACAAATTTTTTTTTTCAGAATGTCCAAAATTGGAAGCGGTGCAGAACAAGCAAGCATCAAATATCGGTAGACGAGACTATTTGGCTAACACTGCTGCTGACTACTAAGAATGGCTGGACAGAATTCGATGGATTTTACATGGTCGCAAAAGCGTTGCAAAAATAGTTAGACGATTTGCATACATATATAAAGACTGAAAGATTGTTCTTTCGAATTAACGAGAGTTCTAGAACATAATATTTGGCTGTTTAAAATATAGGCAAAATTAGTTTTTCTTCAATTACAGCCGTGAATGTAAATATTTTTAAGTATTGTAAATATTGATGTGATCTGTGGTACAAAAATAAATTGTCCTTTGTTAACATGGCTTTTACACATTATTAAAACACTTTTTAAACGGATTAAAGCTATGTATTATTATTAGTCGATATTAACTTCGAGGAAATAAATACAGATAACACAACTTTCTCTACAGCTGTGATACTTTTTGACATTCAACACCTTTTGTCTTCAGTTACCGTGACCACGCACGCTGTAAAGCACGCGAAACGTCGGAAAAATTTAAAATTATGTTAATAATTATAGGTTTACAATAATAATACATAGCTTCAATCCGTTTAAAAAGTGTTTTCTTAATGTCTTTTATTTACTTCATCCGTAAAGCAGCATTATAGAAACCTCCAAATGTCCCTCTGTACTGGGCATCATGCCTTCGACGCTATACAGCGACAATCTCTGTCAAATAGGGTTGTCAGCACTGCTCTGTGGTTATTAATAGCAACGTAAGGAGAACTTTTAACCAAAACAAAGAAAATTTGTTCTGTACAGGACCATGATTATTATTATGATTCAACTAACGCATTTCTTCATTGTTATTGTAGTTGTTTCGACTCGACGTCCCTCAACTTGTCAAAATCATTTCTGGATTGAGGTTGACGGCAAACTTTCTGCTTCAAAATGCTATTTCTATGTCAAAAAGTCAAAAATCATTTATGAATGTCACTAAGTATACTAATACATTAAATGCTTCTAATTTTACATTTACTGCCAGTTCCCAAAGGGCGTAGAACGGAAGAGAAGATCTGGCAATAAACTCTCCGCCACTCTTTAATCGCCAAGTTTTGGTATTACACAGCGTTTGTAAGGAGCTGCAACCATTACACCATGTTCCACGTGACATCTTTGGTCATCTTTGGATTGTAAAATGGATACAGACACACCTCAAAGATCTTTAGCTTTTTTTAATTGTAGTTGTTTAAATGTTATTTTAATATCATGGCAGATAATGCATCTAAATAAACTCATGATTGCTACATAGGAACATCCTTTGCAATAATAAAAGGGCGGCTGATGGTGAAGAATTTAGAACCTTGGTTGTATTTAATGGAATATTACTAAAAATCCTTGCTATCTCAAAAATGATTTTTGGGAGCCCATAACTATAGCTTACGCTCTTCCGAAAACTATACCTTTGAAATCCCAATTCATAACTCCTCCTTTCTTGGCGATTCATTTAAGGTCTGTGCAGCTTTGAAATTCACTTCCCGTCCCTATTCGCTAAGCTCCTTCTCTATCTTCCTTTAAATTTCTTCTGTACAAACATGACCTGTACACATCGTATGCCTAACTTTCGTACTAACTACTAACTGACGTGAGACTGAACTTGAATTGGATTATCGTGATTCATGTGCACTTTTTATTTTTCATGTATCCTTTTATAGTTTAGTTAGTTTTTTTTTGTTCCTGTTTAGTTTCTTCTTTGTAACTATATGTCATATGTATTTTTGCACTTCTTGCCTACCTTATGTAATTTAATACATTTATTTACTTACAGTGGTTGCTTGGAAGAGATCGCTCGAAAGCGATAAGGCCGCCAGTTGCCCTCCTTTTCATTTAATTATGTTCAATTTTTATACTGTAATGTAACGAAGTGTTAATAAATAAATAAAATAAAATAAATCTTCAAATACCCTCTGTATACTTCGAGGTCGGAACTAATTATTTGAGTATCCTTTTGGGAGGTTCTTCCAGTATCCTCATTTATTATTTTCTAAGTAGCCTTTATCTTATCAGAGCTGTTGTTTATTTTAAAACTTAAGTCTTTCACCTTAGCGATTCAACACTCTTGCTTATTATAAATTCTTCACTGTCATACTGTTTTTCATCTTTACACTTTTGTTGTGTCGCCCCGGAGTTGCCCTGTCACAAAAGATAGGTTTCTCTGAGACCAACACACAGTTTGGAGTGAACACATTTTTGAATTCATCAATAAATGAATCAAAAAATGTGCTATGATCATTATTAGGACATTGGTTACTACGCAAAAAGGCATTTTAAATATCATTTTTTTTTCCTAAATCTGTCTAACCGAGCATCTGTTATAGGAATTGTACATATTTTCTTTTTTTGATCTTTACATTTAACTATTTTTAAATTCAAACAATTGACCACAGTGGTCAGCTGCTAGTTTGTTAATAATACAGGCGTTGAGAGGAGATAGATATTGTCAATACATGTTGCCGTGGTGGCTGTTATCCTAGTAGGCACAATGAAATTGTTAATTAAATTATATGATTTATTTTTTATTTTATTGATAAAAGCTTACCAACGCTCGGCACACTAAATATACATTGGTAAAATAACCACAATTTATTTTTTTAATGTGACAAACACTTAAAGGCAAACATGACTTACACGTAGAGATCATACAAATATTAAACAAAAAAATATAAAAACTAAACAATAATCGATTTTAAAATGTGAGGGGACCAGAATGCTTCATCTGGATATCGCTTTTGACCAAAACGCGTTCTACGGAAAGGAGAGACAAATGGTATAATGGGATGCCTTAGGTATCGAGAGGGTACACGAAATTTAAATTTAGGTAGAAGGTTCGGGCAATTTGATTATTAAATATCATAAATGCAAACGATATATCAATTAATTTTTCTGCGATTCTCCAATGACAAAAATACTTAGGCACATAAATGCCATATTATAATTTTCTGGGATTTCGTGTTCAGTCAGGCAATAACAGGTAGTAACGTCTTTCCTGTTTCTCTATTGCACTGTATGAGTGTCGGCGCTTGTAAAACTTATTTTATTGAATATTGGGTATATTTTTTATGCTAAATGCATCTATCGCATTTTTTTAATATAGCCTCTACGCTCTCATTTCTAGTTTCTTTGTAAACGTCGCTTTCTGTCGCCTCTTCTATGCACTGCAGTCACGTTCAGCATCTTCGTCATTGTCGTAATTTTTGTTTAGGTGCTGCTCCATGTAAAATCTAGCCAAGGCTTGTGAAAAATGCAGTCGGGACGTGTTTCTCCCCACTGTATGGTTTTCTTAAAACAATCAGAAGCCAAGTTAACCGTGGTATTGCATTGCCTTCCATTTGTTGGAGTGGTAACTTATTCATGTGTTTGTAGCGAAAATTAACCGCCCTCTTCCTATGGCTGATAATATTTAAAGTACGCATCGTTCTAGCTTTCAAAGAGTACGTAAGTAAGAGTAGCCACTCCGTCGTAGCGGCCTACATTTTTTGACACAACTTCGTAAATTATTTGTCCAGTTCACACCCTATTAAAAACTATGAAGTCAGCCGTGTTGACCTCATTTACTTCATTGGTATTTGTATTTTCCATAGCGAAGATAATTCAAAACAATAAACTCCAATAACACAACACTTTATTCAAGTAATTTACGGAGATGTCAACAGTATGAGCACTGGCATTTGCCATCCTCTCTTCACTTTTTTTTTAATGGAATCTCGCTGTTGGCCTTAAGGCCTTTACAGCTCAGCTCGGGCTGTTTTGGTGAGCGTTGCTATGCCAGAATGGCGTTTTAACCCGCGGCTAGTGCAAGGGCGTCTCCTGTGACACTCGAACCTCGGCTTGGGCAGTCGCGGGGTGGTCAAACGCCTGAAGAGCAGGACGGAAGCTCACTGGAGTGAGCGAAGTGCGAAGTAAAGGTCCTCGCCTTCCCCGGTGAAGGCGGTTTTTTACCCTATTCTGTGTTTGGCTATTTTTATTATTGTTGGCCGCGCGGGCGGCTTTTAATTTATTGTTAGCCACGGTAATTGGTTCGGCCGGATCCGTTAGTGTATGTCGAGGCGTCCTACGAGCCTTTTTTTGTCGGGAAGGGATAGTAATTGGATGGGGATGCTTTTACTCAACAGCGGATTGGGATGGTGTTTAATCTTGTCGAAGTGCGTGTGGACGCCAACTTCATCCATTGGGCTATGGTAGGGACCTCTGTTCACTTCGATGCGCACCCGTTTTGTAGGCGATGTGGTGGGAAGGAAACAAATTTATTTAATTTTTTGACAACAATTCATTACAAGTGTGTCCTGTGTCAGGGTACCCAGCTTTTCCATAACAAACTTAATAGTAAATTTCATTATATATATTTTCACGCCTAAGTACATGACTGAGTGAGAATGGCATGTGCTAGGCCTCAGGAGCATTCCCAATGTGTTTAGTGTATTCATTAGCCAGTCTTTGAATCGTATTTTTCGAGTGGACGCTGATCGGGAATATATTAGGCAGCCTATTTAATTTATTATAATGATTAAAGAACTTTATTTCTCATTACAAAAAATGTTTTTTTATTTACGAACGAGATACACGTCACTATCAGCCGTCCCAACTTCAGTCTACTAAGCTCATTCTGATGTATTCTTTTACCCTTCTGAACTGGTTAAACGCGCTAATATTACGAATTTTAGCCGGTAATTAATTAAATAATTACACACTCTCATACTTAATAGACTTCTTCTAATAATTTGTACGCGGCTTTGGCAAGATAAGCAAACTCGCTCGACGAGTATTGCGTGTAGTGGTGGTGTTTTTTTTTTAAATCAACAACTACTATGGAGAGTCTTATTTAAATTTTGCCTGAATATTGTGTCTCAAACTTTCAGTCCTAACGGTCTCAGCGATGACACAACGTAACAATTTTTTGAATACATTGGTTCTCTCGGTATATACAGGCAAGTTCCTTTTACAGTTAGTACGTACAACTGCTTCGAGGATATATAAACTCGATACTGTCAAAATATCAAGTTCATAAAAAAATGATCTACAGCGTACAGGTCCCACGCCCATAATAGCCTTAATACATTTTTTCTGAGCGATAAAAACTTTATTCACATCTAACGAATTTCTGCATAAAAGGATTTTTTTTTACGTCGAGAAATGCTTTTACGAATATCCCTGCGGTATTTTACTCCAGCAGGCATCATGTGGGACTCAAACTTAATACAACCCTACCCACTGAAACCTGACGGATGCCTTCAGCTCGACAAACGCGACAAAACAACCCCACACAAATCTTCAAAATCTTTGGTCAGACGTGCGAAGGTACGGCATCGTTGAACCGGTCATCGTTTCCTTTCAGGCGAAGCATCTGAAAGATTATTACGCTGACGAATGCCGAGCGCATTCTTTTTATGAATCATGACGGCCTCACAAAAAGCCTTGAAAGCATTCCAGGGACCGTCATTGTTAGCTTCCATCATTCTTTGAATTGCCAAAAATTCTATCAGCAAAGGGCCAAGCGAAAGCCGTCCCGAGCCGTCACTCCTCAACTGTGTGTCTCACCGTCGTCTGTACTGTCACAATCGAGCCAAGCGGGTGTCGCCTCTCTTCCGACGATTCGACGCAGGGCAAAGCATCCATGCCCAGAGCGAACCTTAACGAGCCGAAAGGGATAGGATAAGCAATAATAACTGCGTGTTTTGAAGCCACTTTACGAGTTCGACTCATCAAAATTAATTTATTAAGGCGCGTACATATCGATAAAATGTTGCTTCCAAGTAAGATTTTGGTCTAGTGTTATGTACTGTTGTGATGTGGCGTGTAAAAATTACCAATCTCGGAATCGTGAATTAACTTTTTATTCGTTTCCGAAAAGGAGTTGGGAAGTTGAAAAAAGAAATAAGTGGATGGAATCTGTCTGTCTGAAAAGAATGTAAAAAAATCGAAACCAACATGCAAAATGTTAATCGTGATTAATTATAAATCTTTCATTTTTTAGAGTTACGTGCAAGTTTTTTTTTATTTCATTGTTTTAGTATCTATAATATATTCTAGATGCAAAACGATAAAATAATGAATTTGTAAATAAATGAAATTATTATCGGCTCCACATTTCCCAACAATACTTATTCCTTCAATATATATATTTCTTTAAAGAAATATATCTACATTTCCGCTTATAAATTGCATGGATAGTTGAAAAGTTACTGAGAATATATTTGTTTAGATTATTACTCAACTATGACTTCATTTTATAATTGATACACGTCGTACTTTCGATTACTTACTCTGGTCTGTGGTATTACTTTTCCACGGATGATTCCTTCTCCACCATCACGGATTTCGACGACCTCCTGAACATGATGACTGGAAAAGTTTATGCCCTATAATTTTTAAAAAAATTGAACATCCCGTTACTAGTAACGAAAGTAGTATTACTAGTAATACGATAATCTATCTTACAATCAAATAAGTCGTAGTAAAAATGATATATGCAGTGAATTTGAAAGAATATTTCATGGTTCGTGTAATTACTTACCTTTCGACACAGATTTCCCGCGAATAAAGTCTGCGTAAATATTCTGAAATCCACACTTAATAATAGTTCGGCTCCTGATATCGATTATTCTGTTACAATAAACAAACATCACAACAACAACAATCATATGTTCACGTCTATAAGAAAAACGACCTCGAGTAGACGCCCTTAACCGACCGATGGGTTTGCCGTAGCTATTCTAGATACCACGATTGTCGCTCGTCTATATAAAAGGCTTAATATTTGTTAGAGCTAACTTTTCTAATTGAAGAATACGAGCAGTTACTGACTCTTTGCATATCGTAGTTATGTATTTTAATTTTAAAATCTTATCCACATTGGATAAGATTAGATTAGGTAGAGGATTATAGTTTTACTCAATATTAACCACTCGCGTACAAAAGAATATAAGCGAAATAATTAAATATTATTTGCTATGAAACTAATAAATGCAATGTAACAGTTGAAGATAGTGCCTACGTCTGGCTATACTCTCGGGGCATAACTCGACGATTTAGGAAATCACCACGCTTATAAAACTAAGAAAGCCTGGCTGAGCAAAATGTACAGTCTTGGCTCGTACATACATAGTTCGTTTTCTTTTTATTGAGAGATAAATATCCGTCATATAGATATGCTACGACAACCGTACTATATCTTTAAGTAAGACGACTTGATCTTCACTATTTAGTCATACAGGTCGGGATAACTACTTCAGTCTCCATTGATGTTGATAGTTGCTTCGACAATTGTTGTTGTGGAGGCTTGTGTTCAATGCAACAGTCCATCTTGCACCTCCTACACGACGGCGTAGTTCCCTCATGTTTGGGTCTCCTCTTGCCAAGATCAAGTGGCGTTGCTTCTTCTACGCTATTTGCCGCTATCTGCTTATCTGCTGACCGTGTCCTGGAATAACATCCGGGTGACAGTTACCTTGCTCATTGATACAATGACGAATCTTTTGTCTACAATGATTTTTTTATAGTGTTAAATGCGATGCTCTGCCAGGTCTCGACACGGAAACTCTGCAGCTATCATTAGTTCTATTACATACACAGATAAAACGGTAAAGTCTAGAGCAGAACTTTTCGCTTTCTTTCCGCAGACAATAGATGTTTCATTAATAGTATAGTGGAAATATACTCCTCAAAGCTTTTTATATTTTTCTTTTCACTGAGGATTCGAAAAATATTTTAACAAATTGTGAGGGTAACAAAAATAAAGTGCTTTAGTGCGTTCATTTGAGATTTGTGTCGCCTTTATAAAGTATTTAGATCAAATTTGTCCAGAAAATAAGTAGTGATTTATTTCACCATTATAGCATAAAATTACCGTTAAAGCATATTATTGTTATATATGCTTGGATTGTTTGGATTACTTGTAAATCAGTAAATAAAGACCATACTTCTAGCTGCTTGACCTGCTTTTTTTGAAATTACCTTTTTTTCAATATACTGAAGGCTATGTGAAGTTATTAAAACTTTATTAATGAGTAAAAATGTATATTTTATTTCGTTACTATAACCGCATTTTGAGTTAGTAACAAAGTTCTGTACAATCCTTTCCAACGTGTTTATATTAATTGCTTTAAATATTGGTATCTTTAGTAAAAGTTCGGCGTTGTACGTATATCGCTGTACGTATTTTTTTCGTTACAATAAATTCGTGAACGTGCCAACAACTTTATCTTACACTGATAGTTTAAAGTAGTTTTAAAATTATTTTTATTTGGTAAACTACTTAATATCGTCTGGAAAATTGTTTCAAGTGAAGCATGATTTTATTTTTTAAACACAATTTGGCGGCAAACTTTCCAATCCAATAATTGCGATACTTGCGATCGCTTTTAGAAGATGGTGATTTAACTTCAATAGACTTTCTTTTGTTGGAATGTAAAGTATGTTCTTCTATGGTCCAAATATGATGACATGAGATGCCCTGGCATATATGCTTTGTTTAAAAAGTTTTGAAGTTAATTTTGTCGGAGTTCTGAGACCAGAGCTGGTATTTCCTGTAAGCAATTTGTACCATTGGAATATTGGGTTATTTTACTATACAGGCATAAATATGAATATTTATGCGATACATTACATGCGGTAGGTATTGTTTTTAAAAGTAATAGGGTTGTTGCCTTCATCCATTATCATTAATAACAACCATCCAAAATATGTTACAACTATTGGTGGAATTGGCAACAGAGGCCACAAAGATGGAGTTCTGTTAGCACACAAAATACTTCTATAGATCCATAGTTCCTTATATTTTAAGAATTTTCTTGGATCGTTTAGTCTGGTTAAGCTGTTGTTAGACAGCTTAACATTTCTTCTGGCTTTTCGAAATCAAAATTGTCCCAAAAATAAGTTCAATGAAATCACAACATTTATTTATTTATAACGATTTTTATAGCATCCAATGCGATAGTAATTTTTGTTTTTTTTAATAATAATAAAATAAAGAAGAAACAAAATAATGAACGTTTTAATCGATTTTTTATTATAAAAAACAGTAACGTTAGACCTATTACATATTCAGGCAATTCACCCCGTTTAGACCAGAACTTTTCGTAGTTTTTCAGCAGAGCGTACCTGTTTGATGAAAATTGGAAATGATTTAACTGACATTTCGAAAAATGTCAACATGTGAACTCCGCGGTTTACTTAGGTCTATGTATATCTAGGCAAAACATTGAAAACAAAGACCAGAACAGATTCATTTACTTTCAGTATTGGTGTTTGATGAACACTGCGGATTCGAAAAATAATTTACCAAATTATGACGATCTGGAACATAATGCAACATATTATGGAGCGGTCATTTGTGGATTGTGTGGATTTATTAAGAAGAAAAGAGCATAGCATAAAGAGCATTTTTTTCGGAAAGTGCGTATGTAACATAATGTTTTATTTCACCGTTGTAGCCTTTATTACATTATATGCATTGTTATTGTTAAATATGGTTTTTTTTTAATTGAACCTTATCGATGAACAATTTCTTGTGCTTTTCTTCTTTAAATGATTTTTTGAAAATTGGGTCTGTAAATGTACATGTAATGTGCAGTTATAACACTCTTGTCTCTGATAGAAAATATTAAAATACTGCATGAATAACCACAACTTTGACTTAAGTGTCCGACATTTGAGTAAGTTCTTTACATTCATTTGAAACTTGTTGTAAACGTTAGTAAAATATCGGCCCGTTGTACGTATTGTTCTTTTAAAAAAGACGGGAACGTGCCAACAATTTCATTTTACTTTAACTAAGTTCATAATTTGTTTGCTAAACTACTTATTGCCTGAAAGTGTCGAAAGCACTCGTGGATGTTAAATTAAGTATGATTTAATTGTTTAAACGTAATTTGCCGCAAAGTTTCCAATCATCCAAGCATGATACTTGCGATCGCTTTTAGATGGTGGTGATTTAACTTCAGAAGACTCTCTTATTTTGCTATTTAAGATATCTTCTGTCATATTGTAAATATAGGGACTTGCCATATTTTCATCGTTTATATTAAGTTAATTTTGTCGGAGTTTCAATCAAGTTGCAATTATAGTTCTGATCTGTATTTACGGTAAGTAGTCTGTGGCATTGTAATGCTTGGTTATTTTACAATACAAGCCTTTCAATCTGTATAGGGATTCCTACTTAACATCGCGACAATTTAAGTCCCTAACAATTACACCTGGCATACCTTTGAAACGACCCTTTTTAAATATTGGTACAATTATAGCTGTCCATAGAGGTTATATTTGTTGCAAAGTCTGGTACGCATTTATCCTGTCACCAGTTCAACACAAATTTCTCATCAATGCTACAACAATTTTATAACATATAAACTATTCTCCACGTGGTCCATTTCAGTTTCTTTATCTATAAAGAAAGAATTATCAATTTCTTCTATTGTATCTTTTAGTTCAATAGCAGTATCGCTTTTGACAAATTTGAAAGTAAAACCTTTTATATGATCATTAGGAATTTGTGCATTTGAGATCACTCAGAAGCAACCAGGGGACGACGGAGAAATCCGTAGGTGAGCTGCAGCACCAATGAGCAAACTGACCAGAATATGGCAAAACAGAAACGTATCGTATCTAGCCGAGACTCGCCAGAATATTGGTATTTTCCCTATTATAGTATTGGTCCTGGTCAATTCGTGCTTTCGAGATGTGGTGTTGGAGGAGAATGCCGGCTGTCAATTATCATCTTACAACTATGGGTGGAATTGGAACGTTCATGGTAAGGGATTGTTTTTTTACAAGTAATGGCGTTGAAGTATTTTTCCTTAACCATTAAAATTAACATATTACCTAAATACATTGTCAACGGCAATTAATAACGGCCATTCAAAATATGTTACAACTATGGGTAGAATTGGTAAGTTGGCAACTCTGAGTTACACAATATACTTTTCTAAAAGTAGAAAGATACATTTGTAATTGCTGTGGTGACCAATAAATGCATTTCCGCAAATGAGTTTAAGGCAGGGTCACCAAATTCCAAAGCATACTTTTCTAAAAGTACGAAGATACATTTGTAATTGCTGTGGTGACCAATAAATGCAATTCTGCAAATAAGGGTCATCAAATTCCAAACCATACTTTTCTAAGTCTTTGCTCTTGTCTGCTACCACTGTGGTATTGGTGGATTTTTCCAGTAAATTCTTTGATAGAACTAGCATAATCTCTTAGCTGTATCTTTTCCACAGACAATTAGCAACTTCTATGCGATGGGTTTTTCGATGGACGATTTCCTGAAAGTTCTTAGAACTACATATTATTTATGGCTCTTCTAAATCGAATGGCTATTGAAGATAGATAAATAGTACAGTTATTAAAAGTATATCTAACTTTTGGTTGTACACACAATGCTTTGTATTTGTAACTTCCATTATGTCCGCTATCCATATTATATATTCAGGGGTGTTTCCCACTTTTGTTTATCACCAAAATAATGCTTTAGTAAACTCGAGATTCGGACGACTTAAAACCTGTCGTAAGATTTGCGTCGTAAACACTTCTTCTGTAAATTTATTTAAATGGGTAATTCTTCAAGAGCACCTAAAGTGGAAGAAACTCCTGGAAACACAAGCAGTTATATTCATCGACACGAAATCTATTTACTTTTTTTCGTTATAATATACTTCATGTGGAGGTACTGCAAGACAGGGTTCGCACGATTACGACGAGAGCTACAGGAATTGCCTATGAATAGCCCTGCTGTGTTTAGGCTATTCATGGGGCTCTAGAATAGCGTACCTGAGCTTGTGATAGTGTAATGATATAACATGTTTAAGTTATTTTATCTTACTGATTGAATTTTTTTATTTAAAAAAATGTTTAATCTAGTTTACGGAATCTAATATTGTTAATTTACATCATTTTATTTTTATTGTGTATTTACGTTTTAAATTAAGTTCCTGAGTTTGTAATGAAGTGTTATAAAATTATTCTACTTTGTTATTGTAACATTTGCTATGTATTTTTATGTTATTAAGGGGATGTACTGTGTCTACATGATTAACATAAATGTATTGATGTTTTAATATAGATTAATATTGTATCAACACTCATTAAATTTCCTTTAGCCTTGAGCATTTCAATACAATACTCAGTACCTTATAAATCTTTACCGCAATCAACGTCACTTTCTGGTGAATCGCTTTTTTAATAATTATATGCTTCAATCTATTAAGATTGTTATTTATAATTGAATAAATATGTTCTGGTTAAATAACTGATCGGCTATTCTTAATTAAGTTTGATATATTTCTGTATTCAGATGATACATCAAGCTATTGCCAATTTTTTATCAACCTAGTATGCTGAAAGAGAAGAGTTGTGGGTGATACTTTTATTGGTTTGCCTAAATATGTAATAATTAAAGGAACCACGAAGATCCAATAACTGTGTAACATTGTTTTTATTAAATTTAGTCAAATGTATGAATAATACTATGTTTTTATTACACATTATTTGTTAATAAAAAATTATAGGGAACTATTTATATGTATTTTTTTATTGAAATTCTATTAAAATTCTTCTGGATTAGATTTAGCAGAGAGTTTACGCTTAAAAAGAAATCATTTTCTGGTCTAAAAGTTCTATAAACCTTACATAAACATAAACTCTACAAACTATCAAGAACTATAGACCTTTTGTGTGTGTATCTCTAAATGTTCTGCTCTCTATTAACTTCACTGATACGCTCATCTGTTTTGACGAGCTCAGCTTGATAATGGATTCTTCCCACGACTAGACCAAAGGTTTTTTTTTTAAATTCAAGTATAAATCCTGTAATAGTGACAATGAAATCTAGAAATAGGATTGATCTTTATAAAATATATACAACATATCGCAATAACTACAATACAAAAGAATTATCTAGCCAGCAAATCGTAAAGATTCCTTTCATAAAATGGCTGTATTTCGATCTTTTTAGTAGAAAATGTCGATTATGTTATTCTTTTCATCTCGTATAGAGCCTAGTTTTATGAGAAGTTTACGTATTACGGTCCTTCACCGTTCCCTACTGCACTAGTTACTGTATCATCAACACTACTATCGAAACTCGACGACGTACGTTACGTTATTGCCAGATACTTGCAGCTAATCGCTGGGCTAAAAAAGTTCGTAGGCTGAAACATAGATGGCGCCACTAGATGATGTATTATTTTTAGTCCACAAAATAATTTTGGATAACCGTAAAGTCAAGTTGGTAGGTAAGACCCAAAAGATAGCAGAGGAACGTGTTGGACATATCCAAGATGAATATTTGGATATGCGAATGCGTGTGTCTTGAAAAATGTTTAAAGTTGTTCAATCGTAATAAATCATATTTTTTTTTGAAGCTACTTTTTCCTGTTCTCAGACATCAAGCGAATGATCGCTGTACAGAATTTTCGACCGTACACGACTGTTCCCTGCGTGTACGGTAAGCACCCAGCACTCGCCTGGTACAATCCTCCCGATACAAGGCAGATAACAAATTTACAAAATACTGATTTACAACGGACTCCTTATGAGACTGATACACATCGAGGCCATTTTTTTACATTATGAGTTTACTATGAAAAGCCAAAGTTACTTAATTTACATCTGAACTACTGTATCGATTGAAATGATAGAATGTTTTAAGGATGTCAAAATTATAGAAATGTTGAATCGACACTCAGAAATCACTGCTGATGGGGAGTGAGGACTAACACATGTGCCCAGAAGACCTTAGGCTTCGCAAAGGCATTCAAAACAAGATCTTTAGAATGCTACATTATCCCTAAGTAATGAAATTATTTATATTTATATTCCCAAAATATATTAAGTAAACTGTTTATGAGTGGAAATCATTATATTTAGAAGAGTAAAAAACTATTATTACTTTTTTTAAACTAGAATAGAGAAACATCTCGCCCTTATTAACAGCCAATCAATCGTTTTCTAGCTGTTTAATGTTGTCAATTCGATTTTCGGGAAACAAAAATGAGGCTATACTCCAGAACATATCTATATTTCTCTCTCTCTTTTCGCTAAGGATACTCTTAGATTCGATAAGGAGAACTTGATTACGATATTGCGTATAGCCATACTAAATATTTTTTTTATATATAACAGGGGCAAACTGGTCTAATGTTACGTGATACCGCCGCTTTTAGAGACTCAATTCCAGAGGGCTCGCGAGTGCGTTGCCAGACTTTTAAGAATTGGTACGCTCTTTTCTTGAAGATCCTAAGTCGTATTGGTTCGGAAATACTTCAGTAGGCAGCTGGTTCTATATCGTGGTGGTGTACTGCCTTAAAAAAACGCTCGGTTGTGGAACGACGGACGTCGAGATGGAATTACATATCAACATATAACATACATTATACATTATACATTATACAACATATTATACATTATACAACATACAACATACAACATACATTACATATTACAAACGTCATTTCCACGTTTTGGTTTACGAAAACCAGTGGTAATACGCAAAACAACCCTATTTCGAGGGTTCAATATACAAACTACGATAACAGCATCTCCCTTTCCTGCCAACGTGAAAATGCATCGCTCCATCTCTCTCCCTCACTCTGATCCCGTAGTGAGGAAAATCGATTTCAGACCGCGACTGAGTTCCGACGTGTTCACTTGCAAATATTGTTGTGATAATTGTTTGTGTCGTGTTATATCAATTCGATAAATGGTATGTATTAAATATTAATAATAACTGCGTGTGTGTAATACAGTAAATAGAATCAAATTTCCAACACACAAATATACAGTATTTACTTTCTTAACCTGAATAATAATAATGATAAAATGATAAGCAGAAAATTACAACAAATTTAAAAGTTTGGTTGTGGCAGTGTACATTTGAAGCTGGCATTTCCTTACTATATTGCGTATCGTTGAGCACCAGCTCTGGTTCACCGGTATTATCACGCCAACTCAATATTTGATTAACGCCTGTATTTTTATATCTTTCAATTAATTAGGCGCTAATTTAACAATTTGTTAATTGTACATCTATACATTAAATGTATTACCGTAAAAGGTTCATGGACCTGTATCATTATGGCTTCATAAAATATATTATCTTCCATTAGAGTTTTATTTTATTAATCTTCTTTATACACACTAACAGTATGTAATTAAATATGTACCTAATAAGTGACTTTTCAGACGTTTAGTGTACGTAAAAATAAGGTTCTAACAATAAGGAATCTTTCGAGCTCCATGGTATTGTTACGCTGATAAATCTAGTGACAGTTTTATATATTGTCAATTATACATTAGTACAGATACTTCATAATACATTTATTTGTTTTTTTTCTGCATTACACCCTTATAGGAACACGGATTTTTTAGCAAGAGTTTATCTTGTTCAAACGTCATTCAATGGCGTCATCATTCTTCTGAAGTTATATTTCCCAACAGCTAGAATAAGTTACATATGAAAAAAAAAACAAAAAGAATTAACACATTTAATTTTCTTCTGTACAAACATGACCTGTCCACATCGTATGCCTAACTTTCGTATTAACTACTAACTGACGTGAGACTGATCTTGAATTGGATTCATTTGCACTTTTTACGTTTTAGTTTTTGTTAGTTAAAATGTACTCAATATATGGCCAAATGTGGGAATCATAATGAAAGAAAAATATTTAAACATTTACGAAATAAAAAAATACATAACATTTCTTAAATACATTTAACTAAGTTATACCTAATTCGGATGTGCTGTGTGATGGTGTGACTGTATATACAAAGATAGGTATTGTATTCTGACTATTAATTATTTTAAAAAAAAACCGGCTTCAAATACCTGCCAATTAAAAGGACTAACTATGCGTGGCTACGTATATCTATAAAGATACTGAATCGATTTTAATGGGCTTTGGACTGTACTAACTACTGTACTTTGGAATATTTAAATCGAAAGATCATACAAATATTACTATAAGTTTCGGAGATATTTGTGAACATACACTTATGATAGGCACCTTCTTTGAAAGCAGAGAATGATTATAGATACAGATTAAAAAGACTTTTTTAAACAGCTAAAAAATACACTGTACATGCTAATTGGTCATTTTGTGAAACAAGTGTGCGTGAAATAAGAATTTCACGCCATTAATTAAATTTTTTTACACGACAAATCAACGTTTACTGCGTGTGGTAAAGAACTTTCTGCAATCCGTTTTTAGGATAGTATTCCTGGATATTTGCACCATCCAATTATATTTCGATTATAATTATATAATTATTTATTAGTAACAGCTAAAAAACATATTATAAAACAAAACACTTAGATAATATACAAAGCCAAAATAGAGTACGTAGATAAACAATATATATTAAACAGAAAACATGAGTCAGTACATTAATAGACAAAAAGAAAACTGAAATTTAACATTAAACAAACGACAATTAGTACTTAAAAGGGATATCTAAATTGTTACTAAACAAAGTCCAAGTCTTCCCGCCTTCAAAATTTTTCTCACATCCTCTTTGGTGACGTGGAAAATATCAATATCCTCATAGTTGGTGTCATAGTTAGATGAAACCCGAAACATTGGCGAATTTGCAGATAATACGTGTTCGTACGAGGCAGGCACAATTATGAGTATGCTCTCTCATACGGTAGAGAGATTCTTAGAGAAATTAACAAAGAATAATGTGCAAAAAAGTCTTGCTGGAATATAAAGTATGATTTTTGGGGCGCATGAATAGACGAACTTCGTCTATTCTCGAAATCTCGAAAAAATACGTCTGTTTCGTTGAGATTCCGAAATAGTATACCATGCAATGGACTTACATTCTCAAACTGCAATGCAATGATTTATAAATCACTGTATTTCCATCCACAGTCGAAAACGTTTTCGAGAGAAAACCAACTTTAATAAACAAAAAACATATTTTTATGACCCACCTCAAAGTCTAACTCTCTAACCGCATATTATCTACACACTATTATATTATGCTACATATATTGTAAAATCTTTCCTTCAACTTATAGAAGTGAAACTCTTGGCCATAGGTTTTGCCGGGTGCTCAAGAAAGACAGTGATGCTAGAGTCTGCACAGGAACTTTCTTACCATTATTTGCAAATAAAGAAAAGAGCGTACAAATTCTTAAAAGGCCGGCAACGCACTCGCGAGCCCTCTGGCATTGAGAGTGCCCATGGGCGGCGGTATCACTTAACATCAGGTGAGCCTCCTGTCCGTTTGCCCCCTATTTTATATAAAAAAAAATAAATAATAGTATTAATGGTATACTCGAAATTGCATTAAAAATATGTAAAGGGACTAACAGAATTTAAAATAGACAATCTATTTTAAAATTGAAAACAGTCCGAAGGCAGACAGGAACTAAAGAGAAGTGGGAATATCCGTTTCCGAAGAACAGGAAATTGACTTTCGTATATATAGCAGGCCTCGGGGCAACGATGTAGAGAAAGATTTTTTAAAAAAATCAGTCGAGTTTTTCAATTAATAATTTATTGCGAAACCAAGTATTTTACAAACATAAAAATATATCACTCTTTTGTGTTTTCATTTCTTAATATATTTTTTAGTTCAAAAAAGCAAGATTAGTTTTATTAGTGTTCCAGTATTATCCTTTTAGGGTAAAGCCTCCACCATGTCAATGTTTCGTAATTATTACAATTACAGGTCTCAAATCAAGTACAACCAACTCTGTTTAAAATATTTTTGTTGTATGATATTTGTAAGGTACCATTAAAAAATCCACGTAGCCATTTGTAACAAAGAACCATAATATACAAATATATGTTATTTTTTACTATCAGTAGGTAGCTTAATTTTCGTGTATTGTGTTTTTCCAATAACATGTATTCTTCTCGCTAAAAAGCACAACATGCTTAGATCCCCAAGCGTTGAGAGGGTCGAGTCGTGCAATGACTCGTTATAAGATTAGGTCCTTGCACCCTCACTTTGCAGTGTTGCCAGCTTTATTTAATTCCCGAAAATGTTTAAAATTCTGATGAGTATTAGTTTATTAAATCGTTTTTTTCAATTACAATACTTTTTGAACTGTTTATCTCCAAATTGTCTAGTGATAAAAGCGTTAACACCTTCAAGTCAAAAAACAATACGAATCAAAAAAACCCAAGTAAAAATATACATGTATTTATTTGATACCTACATAACAATATATTTTATATGTAGAAGTGAGCTTATAACTAAACGGAAGATCCATCGTTCGAATAAATAAAATAAAGACGACAAGTACGGAAAATACATGGCAGTTATATGATTCTGATATGACATAATTCTTATTTGTTACTCGTCATTTCATTATTCACAAAAAATATATTATTTTATTTTAAAATGACTGTCGAACAATGATGAACACATAAAAATGATAACTTACCAATGTACGTCCGCGACAAATATCTTCGCTGTCTTTAGGTATATACAGATTGTATCAAAAGTCGATACATATTATCGAAACAATTGTAAACCTGGCACTAGATTCTCTGTTGTCTCACTTTATCTGACAGGAGATGAATTAGACGCAAAGAAATAGATTTATACTTACTTAATAAATAATAATACTTACCCGACGAGAATCCAATTGAACACCACTTACGACAGTCTTGTGCCTGTTTACCGGCCTCCAGAGCTCCAGCTCCAGCAATCTGGGCCCATTGCTATTTCCTTATAAGCTTTCTTGCAAACATGAATATGTGTGGAGAATTCGAGCCAGTGAAGCGGAGATGAATATGGTTTTGATATTTTTTAATTATTTTACTTTAGTTTCCGTTTTACTAGTAGTAAGTCTAGTATCACCTCATTTATCAGCAGTTTATTTTAGATTAGTTGGCAGATGGCAACATTTGCTCCCCTTGTATTTTTGTGCAACTTAATGGCTGTATGGTTTCTCCCTTTGTCACAATGCAGTGTTTTTAATAGGTATTGCAGACAGATTGCAATGGGTTGCTATTTTAGAGTAAATGTTTTCTTTTTCCGATTTCTTTTCTAATTTTGACGTGCATAACCTAAGCGGTTATACAGAGTCGGTTATAAAATCTTAAATAAATTCTTTATAGAAACGTAAAAAAGGTCCTTCCCTATTCTGTCTTAAGTATGAAGTCGATTTATTAAATTTCGTACATGAGTTGTACATCAGATAATTTAGTGTTTCTTTTTTTAAAGTTCTGATCGTCTTCCTCGGCTACTAAATCGCCAAGGCTGTTTACAAGCTGCTACATATTCTTTTCATTAATTTACATTTGCTAACAATTTTACTTATTACATTGTTATTCCATAGTATTTCGTGGGTATATTGTACGTTAGCTATTATATTTTTTTCTTATTTATTCTTCATTTTCTTAGTTTATCAGATAGGTATATCATTGGGCATTGTTGTATTTATTAATTATTCTTATAATATGCTTTAGTTGGTGGGTACCGGTTGCTTCGCGGTCTTCTCTCCTCCTCTGCTACTATTAAGTCTCCCAATTGATTATATAATTCCTGCAGTTCTGGTCTTTTGCATACTAGCATTACCATGCTACCGGCAAAAGCTGAAAATTTACCACTACGCCTGCTTTATGCTTCCGCTCGTGTCTCGCTGTTTCAAACATTGGGTAGTCCAGAAACATTGAGGTTTGTTCTGATGTCTCAAGGGCATGAACGCATCATGCAAGCGACTTACGATTCGAAACTAATTTCTGAGCGTTATATAGTGTATTGATTAAACTATAATAAGACTTGTTATGAACGTGTGGGGTAAGATTTAGGGACTATATATGATTATGTATGTAACATAATTAGGTCATGAAATTGACGTTTTGTGTGGGCGAAAGAAAAACTTTTTTAATTAGAATATATTTAATTAATCAAAGTATATACCATTGCTATCTATGCATTTTTGCCATCTAATAGGTAGTTTATTGATCCCTTTACTAAAAAACCATTCTAACGGGAATCAATAATAGCTTTGAAGGTGGTTTCGACTGCCTCATCAGAGTTTAATTTTTTACCTTGCAAGTAGTTGTCCGATTTCCGAATAAAACTGTAATATGTTAGTGTCAGTGTATTTAATAATATTTTTGAGAAGATTTGTTAATTTTCTATTTTTTGTTTGTTTGGATACATTCTTTTAAATATTATTCTTTACTTCTTGTTAATATGCGACTTCAAGTCTGACTAGCAATTCAAGCATAATATTTAGTAAAATAATTTAGAAAGTTTTTAAAGGATCTCTTGGAAACACAAAATAAATGGTTCAGAAATATATATTTTATATAATTATTACTCTAATATTCCTATAAATGAAGGGTATAGGCTTGGTTTAAGAAGACCAAAAGCTGGGCTTCCAGAATTACCTATTTTTGAGTAATTTTTTCATAAAAGATTACAGTATGTTATCTGAATTACTGAAAATATATAAACCAAAGAATAATGCCTTGCTTTTATTTATCACCCTTTTCAAATAATTTATCGAGATATGAGTGTTTTAAATTAGGTAGGCCTTATTTGTATCACCTTATTTATATTCAAAAACAATTAAATACATGTACGAAAAATAATTGGTTTCAGGTGTTCTTCGGTATGCGGTTGACGTGAGATGGACGGTATTCAAATGGAGCCAATTGGAAAATATAAGTCAGATAGAAACGGCTCAGCTAAAGGTAAGATTGTGATTATTTTGTTCAAAAAAATTCAAGTTCCAGTTGCCCTGGCGTTGCAATTACGGCTTACTTTTCGCTTCAATTAACTATTATAGTACAAATATCAGCCTCGAGTTCACAGCGCCTTATTAGTTAAGAGGTGGGCCAGGGTGTTGCGCTGGTACAAAATTTTGAGTGATGCTTTCTCGTAGGCTTAGAGTAGAGGTAGGCTGGCAAAAAGTTGGTTCATTGGATGTGCCAGACCGACGCCCAGTACCCAGGTGTCTAAAAATTGACTTCACAAATCTGTCTGGCAAAAGGTTGATAATTGTCAACAAGAAGTTTTCCTTTAATGTACGAGCGACAAATGTCTTGGACATTTAGCTTCAAGAAAACGTTATTAAATTTGATGTACATATTCTTTTGTATACCAATTACAAATGCTAGTAAATAAACATCAATATTTGCAGCAGCTGCCTGGAGAAACATGGTTGATCAAGATCTGGACGATGTGGCGTTTTTGGCAGGTAAAATCTTTTTTTTAACTCTCAAAATAAAATATTGCATGCATTGGATAATCTTAAGGTTTTTAGTACGTTTACGTAAACTCTGAATGGGATAGGTTTAAAAATGAATGTCTAAATGTAAGTAAAATTAAATTTACCGACAGACCGACATTTATAAGGCGGTTTCCTAAATCGATGGAGTTACGCCAGACGTAGGCACTCTCATCAACATTGCATTCATTCGTTATATAGCAATTAAAATTTCAACATTTTGCTTATATTCGAGTGGTTATTATAGAGTAAAATAAAAATCCTTTATAATTGATAGTACCCCGATGACTTAGGAAACGTACATTAACTTTAAATAATATTTTTAAACATTGCAACTAACAGAATTTTGTAGGGCAGATGGATCGCAACTTCGTAGTTTTTATTGGTTAACTTTAGCCGTGCACGGTGCATAGCTAAGCTTTGATGAAATTGATGACTTGATACATTTTTACACAAACACTTAATATTGAAAATGAAATCTACAATACCAAAAATGTATAACAAAGTGTAAAATACTAGCAGCTACGCGCTTAGATAGTTACACTCCGTATAGATAAAAAAAATACGGTAGTAAATTGGGTTTATCACAGTAAGGAAGTTAGTTATGTATTGTTACGAAGACGGGTGTTCATCTTGATGGCTGGAATTCACCTACGTGCGCTTCAGAAGACACTTTCCCTGGCGAACTAGTGAAGTGTGGAATCAACTCTCCCTAAGAGATATGACCATCCACCTCGTCAAAGGCTGGAAACGCATCTACTAAAATGGGTCCATTACGATGACTGACGATTTTGGCGCCTGGTCCTTTGTTTCCTTAAAAAATAAATAAATCAGCACTACAACCTTTCAAGTCAATAAGGCTTCAGATTTCTGTATCTGTTTCATGATCATTTCTCAATCTGATAGGCAAGTAGGTGATCAGCCTGTTGACGCACACCGTCGACTTTTAGGGTCTAAGGCAAGCTGGTTTCGTCACGATGTTTCATTCAACGTTCGAGCGGTTGTTAACACAGACAGAAAGTCCATTGGTGCACAGCTGGTAACGAACCTACGACCTCTGGTATGAGAGTCACACGCTGAAACCAACACTGCCCACATTCGCATTAATAAAACAACATTGGTTTTCAGACAAAAACCTTACCGTACCTTATTATTTATATTGGATTTGGGTCCTTTGTCTTCCTATACTTTATAAAAAAAGGAAATATGTCTAGTACTTTTTACAACTGAGACGTTCAGCAAGCTGAAATGTGATTTAGGACGAAAAGGATTAAAGGAGAGGCTCTATTACATACTAAAAACTGGAATAGCTTATAATAGTATTATTATTATTAATGCAATAAGTACATCTAATATATTCCCTATCACGGTATTTGTAATTAAACTCCTCCTTACAGTGGCTACTTATAGTGGCTCGACGGATTTGCGTGACTGACAACATCTATTTTTCATCCATCTAAATGTTAAGATTTAACCCCAAATTTTTGTTCTTTATGATCCAGCATAAAAAATACATACAACAGTTAATTTTCAGCCCTCTACAATCAACCCCTATTTTTTATTTGTTAATTAAAAACTTATGACTTGAACTCTGAAGTTTATATAGAGAAAAAAACACAGAAAAACCTAAAAAGTTTTCATTTCGGAAAACATAGCCTCTGGGGTAGCATAGCAAAATGTTCCATGTTGGTATGTATTAAAAAGGTAGGCTAAGTAAAATCACATTAAGGAGAAACGAAGTTCGCAGGGGAAGCTAGTTTAATAATAATGGAAAAGAAATCAAAAGTTTTTGTCTACCTTTTCAACATACCTCTAAAGCCTCCTAAAGAACCTGGTACTCCAGTAGCGGGATTGCTTATCAATACATATTCGAAAACAAAAAACTAAGTTTGACTCATGTCACACGTGATAACCACGTAAGCCTGAAAGGCTGAAACAAACTGTTTACTCTCGAAGAATCGAACCATAAGTCAACAGTCCTTGAGTGAGAAACCTAGAAAGCATTGCAAACACATTCAAAATGTCGTTTTTGCCTGTAAACAGCATAAAATAACATACGAGCAAAAGCATGTCAAGTGAGTCAAGTGTTCCTTTCTGTCCTTGAATAGAAGCGATGCGGGTTAAGGGTCGAATGTAGGACTAAGCGAGACGTGGATTCAGCTTAATGGCAGCTTTTTAATTGTGACATGCAGTCAAGGCGTTTATGCATAAATTAGTTTAGTTATAGAGAATCTAAAACAACAGACTGCGTAAACCAAACTAGGAGTCCAGACACCTATCTTTTGAAATACTTCGCGATTTTAACGGATTGAACAGTGCTTATCCGGAGCGATTGTTGGGTGCCTGTAAAAATAAATAAATGGCGCTACAACCTATTTAGGTCTCAGATTTCTGTTTCTGTTTCATGATCATTTGTAAATAATAAGTAGGTGAACCTTTTGTGCCTGACACACGCCATCGACTTTTTAGGTCTAAGGAAAGTCAGTTTCCTCACGATGTTTTCCTTCTCCGCTCGAGCTAATGTTAAATGCGCACATAGGAAGAAAGTCCATTGTTGTACAGCCACAATGGAAAAATATATGGTGGAGTTGAGTAGTTTATGTATCCATTTTTTAGAGCGATATACTATTTAAATAACTGCGCTCGATAGAAATAAAAATCCAAATATAGGCAAAAAAAATTTTTACACATATTACATATATTGCATCGCAAGCCAAGTAATCCATTTCAGAAAAACAATTGATAAAATTACATTAATTTAATGTTTTACATAACTAATTGTTATTACGGGCCGGCGCGCCTCAGCGCTCCAGCTCTCCATTACCGCAATCCACCCCGAGACACTGACACAGCAATTCGTGCTGAGATAGGACCTTAAGAAGCGCAGAGTAATCCATGCATTCCTCACAAGCGAGTAGCAATCATGCAACCCTGAAACTTGAGGTCATGGGATCGGTTGTATACCAATTTAATTTTCAGTATAAAAATAAAACTCACTCGTGCGGTGACAACATCTTGAGGGAACCAGCAGGTCTTAAACCAGTGTTTCCTCCTTAGCGTTTCCAAAATTCTTACGCCGAATATAACGAACTTAATTTTTATATGTTCGTTGTAAAAACGGCTACATAATCATATACAGAGCAGAGACCTCTTGCAGGATATTAAATTTTTGTCATCTCTGACTCCTTCGCTAGGTCTAAAATCAGAAATATCTTTCAAATGCACCTCTCTTTCAAATTCTTCGCGATTTTAACGAATTGAATAGTCCTTATGCGAAGCTGGATATATTCCGTGGTGGGCTGATAGGTTTTAGAGAAAGGTAATTCGCTGTTCTGCTGATGATTTTTTTTATTATATGTTTTATTTGTATTTTTTATGTATATATTTTAATCGTATTTTTAATTTCTTTTTTGAAACACTTATGTTTACTTCGATTGTCATACATTTTAGATGGAAGATTTTGTAAAATATGTCGTACATTAAATACAATGTATGATGTGGTAAACTTTAATTAATAAATAATAAACAGATGATTTTTTCACGTAAGAAACTTAAATGATAGGTTGTAGGAAGAAATTACTAGAAACTTGTGTGTTTCTTGAATGATTTTCTCTTTTGATGTAATTGTTAACATAATAAAAAATATAAATTTGAATTGCAATTTTTTTTACTAAATTTCCGAACAGCAACTTAACAATCAAATTGCCCCCCTGTGTGTGGGGGCCCCACTTTTGGAAACACCTTAGAACCAAAAAGTCGCCGTGTCGCTACTTACATCCTTGCCTAAACATGAACAGATACAGAAATCTTTACCACTGGTATTATTTAAATATCTTAAAAACTAAAAATCATATTGGTTTGCAACCTTATTATTTATTTATTTTATTTATCAAAACTTCGTTGCATTCGGAAATATAATAGAATTGACAACATTAAATGAAAAGGAAGGCAACTGGCGGCCTTATCGCTTCAAGCGATGTCTTCTAGGCAACCAATTTTTATTATAAGTACCTAGTGAGAATATGATCAATTTTATATTCACTAAACTTTCATCTAGAGACATTAACATTCATAACAGAGCAGTGTTGACCTAGCGGCTTCAGCGTCCGACTCTCTTATTTGAGGTCCTATGTTCGAACCGTTCGAACCCCGGCTGTACACCTGGCACTCTCTCTATGTGCGCATTTAGCATCAAGAGGAAACCGAACCAAATGTCGACCACGTGTTTCAGGCACAGATTAGATTGATATATGATCAAGAAACAAACACAGAAACCTGAGGCCCAGATCTAAAAAGGTTGTAGTTTGATAAACATTCATATGTAGGCGGTAATATGTTAAGTCGTTCTCACACGGCATCAAGTATGTCTGAAAGGTGTAAAAGCATTTCAAGTGAGTGGTTAAAACACCGTGACAATTGTACTTCAAAAGTCACATAATTGCGATGCTAGTAATAAACTTTTATATTAACTTTGCCTGTTTTATTGCCGTATTCAAATGTATGTGTTACTTTTGTTTTCAATAACTGAACTTAAATGTTAAATGCGTGCATTAAAGAGAAATCAATATCTTGCTTTTATTAGCCCGCATAATTACGAAAAACATATGAAATTTTAAAACACTGCCGTGTTTATCATACCTTGACTTGTTTAAGCTATAGCGGTGTATGACTAAAAAGAGTATTAAGAAAATCCATAGCGCAAAATCACTTGCAGCCTGAGCATATTCCACGTACACACTCTCACTTTTACACCATCACACAATACAGCCGAATTAGGTACTACTTGGATAAATTTCCTGAATACTTTTCATATTTTTTTCCTTTCGTTAAAAATTGAAGCTTTTTGTATAAATTTGTCAACACTTCTAGTGTAATTGTTATTGTATATAACTTTTCTTAGTTGTAGAATTACGAAATTAATAAATAAATACATGAATACGACGAGTGAAATCGAATAATGATTAGAGGTTTAAAAACATAAATATAAACTTTGAACCGTACTATAAATATACCCCTGAAACAATTCTAGAATTATACTCATAAGTTTTACTTTGATAGAGCCATATTTATAAACAAAAACAATAATAATCAATGGCGCTACAACCTTTTAGGTCTGGGCCTCAGATTATTGTATCTGTTTCATGATCGTTGGTGAATTGAATAGGCAAGTAGGTGATCAGCATTCTGTGCCTGACACACAACAAGGCAAGCCAGTTTCCTCACGATGGTTTCCTTCACCGTTCGAGCTAATGTTAAATACGCACAGAAAGAAAATGCATTGGTGCACAGCCGGGGATCGACCCTACGACCTCAGAGATGAGAGTCGCACGCTGTAGCCACTAGGTCAACACTGCTCTAAACAAAAACAATACCCTGCGATAAACCAATCAATGCAAGAAACAATAGCCCATAATGTTACGAAATAGATAAATTTGTATACAGATTTTGAAAATGAAATTAACATGAGGAACAAAGTATAAATAGTCCCTGACCTATTAGGTCCACCACCGGACATCTTAAAAGAGTTACATGAATCTATCTAAGCGTACACGCACGTATTACAGTTACCAAGCATAATAAAAAAATCTGTTAGTAATCCTAGAAATTCTTATTAGCAAAAAACGTAGGTAAGAAACTTAAGTTACGTATTTTGATAACGACGAATTTCCATACATACTGTATTTCAACAACTGCAATTGGTTTGGCATCGTCCTAGGTTCTTTCCTGCGTACAACTCTACGAAATTTCATTAAAATAGGTTCTAGTAAGTGAAAACATTTATAATATTAGTAGACAATTCATAATAAACATCAAATCATATCATTTTTTATATAACAAGGCAAACGGGCAGGTGGCTCATGATATTTAGTGACACCAACAAATTGTCCGGTGCCGGCCTTTAAAGAATTGTTTCGATCTTTCCTTGAAGGATCCTAAGTCGAATTAGCTCGGAAAAACGTCAGTGGGCAGCTGATTCAACATAGTGGTTGTGCGTTGTAAAACTGCCTTAAAACGCTCAATTGTGGAACGAAATTATTTGATATAATTACAATTAGTCCTCCTTTCTTGGCGATTCCTTTAAGGTCTCTGCAGTTAAGCTATGGAATTCACTTCCCGTCCCTATTCTCTTAGCTCCTTCTCCTAAGGAAGATATCCTTTAAATTTCTTCTGTACAAACATTACCTGTCCACATCGTATCCCTAACTTTCTTACTAACTGACATGAGACTTATCTTAAATTATCGTCGTATATGTGTCTTTTTACTTTCTATTTTTAATGTATCATCTTTTTAGTTTAGTTTGTTTTTTTTTGTTCCTGTTTAGTTTTGTCTTCATAAATGTGTATAACATGTATTTTTGCACTACTTACTTATCTTATGTAATTTAATACATTTTTATTTTTTCTTTACTCACAGTGGTTGCCTGGAAGAGATCGCTCGAAAGCGATAAGGCCGCCAGTTGCCCTCCTTTTTTATATTGTATTTTTTTTATATTGTAGTGTAACGGAGTGTAAATAAATAAATAATTGTTGCCTACATTATGTATTATAATAACATAAATCATTATAAAATTTCAGATACAGATAAAGCCCGCGAGGCCAGGGAACTTGGTGACACGCCGGTGGCTGTATGCTCACAGCGCAGGGCGTTATGTCTCGCTGGTCTGGTCTTCTCGGCAATGTTTGTGATTGCACTACTTGTGGTTTATGCTACACCACAACCGGGTAAGATTCGTGAATATCCCGGATTAAAGACATAAATAATTTAACCATACGAGCAACCATGCTCCAGAAGATAAACCTTATATTGAAATCGTATTCGATTTTACAACAAACTTACAAAAACAAACAAACAACAAACCAAGGGAAATTAGAGAATTATCACTAAATAAATTCAAAGATCTCGTTAAACGTAAATCAATCAATGAAGCTTTTCATACATTTGACGATTGATCCTAATCTTTGGGATTGATTTTCTCCAGTTCAAATAATTTGTATGACTCAAAACTTAGCGATTAAAAAGAGTTCATGCCAGTTATTCTTGCAGGCTCAACGCCCTTGACTTGCGAACTGGTAATAAATGTAAATTTTGAATTAATTTAACTCATTTTCTGACGTTCATATGTGTACTTGTTTACCTATATGACTAAAGTTATTTTGTCTTTTTGTGGAAAAGATCTGCTAATGATTCATTCACATCCTTTTTTTCTGTCAATATCTATCTAAACAAAATGTTACGAGGTTAGAATTTTGATTTTCTTTTTCTGAATTTTAAATTGATATTTTCTTTATGAAAGTGACGAAACATCTTTAATAAATTTCATTATACAATATATATTTATTTTATAATCCTGTCTTAAGTTGCGTCACTCGAGACCTCTTGCGAACAATTAAGATTATACCTTCTTAAAAAACTAATGCTTCCTTTTAAAACTGAATAGAAAAGTTTATATACATTATTAAAATTACAGATTGCCCTTGTACGACTGAAAACATTCTTGTTCCCGGACAAGTGCCAACAGAATCTGATGAGAACTCCACGATTATTAATAAGTAAGGAACATTTAAAAAAAGCATTACAGATACCGCCACATTTCTTCAGCATTAGTCAAGGGAGTAGGGAAAAGTTTGCGCATCGTACACAGCGCGGGACACAAACGTCAACTGATTTACCAACCACGCGATCGACACGTCACTCTCCCGCCGTCGCCCCCCTCCCAGTGATACCTCAAAATAAAATCGCTTCTGCGCAGGCAAGGACATTTGTTCAAGATGTTTGCCGGTATCTATACATCTAATATATATGAAAATACTTTTGTTGTGGAAATATCACTTAGAATTAGAAATATTTGTAAATGAATTTTAGATTTTTTTTATTTATTACAGAAATTCATACATTATCCACTATGCCAATACGATAATATTGAGAAAAATTAAAGAATTAAAATATAATAAAATACGTTTAATTATTATTATTACACATAATTTACACAATATCGCTAGTGTGAATTCACTCTGCGAACATATAAATATTAGGTCCTTACATATGAAATTGGCGTATTTCGTACTGGCCACTTTAATCACGATGTTCTCCTCTTTGGTAAGGAATTCCAAATTCAAATTTGTACAGCTATTTACTCATGTATTTGTGCTTCGATGACCGTCATTCATTTATTTTTTCTTCTGTTTTTTTTCTGTTTGCGTCACTCATTTTACAATGGAAAACTTAAAGTACCATTATTTACGAGTACGAGTTCCGCCGTGGCACTAGTGCTGCGGAAACGACTCGAAGGGTGAATGATGTGTATGGCGGTCCTATTGCAAAAGAAAACACAGTTCGTTTTTGGTTCCAACGTTTTCGTTCTGGAAATTTCGACCTGCAGAGCAAGCCCCGTGGATGGCCTGAGACCCAAGTTGATAATGAAGTATTGAAGGCTATTGTGGAAGCGGATCCATCGCAAACGCATGCGGTGTTAGTGATAAAACTGTTTTAATTCACTTGAAGCAAATTGGGAAGATTAAAAAGCTTGAAAGGTGGGTACCTCACGAATTGACTGAAGCAAACCGGCAAACGCGCGTCGACTGCTGCGTTACATTACTGAACCGGCACAATAATGAAGGTATTTTAAACCGAATCATTACCTGTGATGAAAAATGGATTCTTTACGATAATCGGAAGCGCTCAGCGCAATGGTTGGATCCTGGCCAGCCAGCCAAATCCTGCCCCAAGCGAAAATTAACCCCAAAAAAGTTACTTGTAAGCGTTTGGTGGACTAGTGCCGATATTGTTCATTGCAGTTTTCTCAAATCTGGCCAGACTATTACGGCTGATGTCTATTGTCCGCAATTGCAAACCATGATGGAAAAGCTAGCGGCTAAACAACCTAGGCTGGTCAATCGCTCCACGCCACTGCTACTTCACGCTAGACCACACACTGCACAACAGACGGCTACCAAATTAGAAGAGCTTCAATTGGAATGTCTAAGACATCCTCCGTACTCCCCGGACCTTGTTCCAACAGATTACCATTTTTTTCCAAATTTGGACAACTTCTTGCAAGGGAAAAAGTTTAACTCTGATGGGGCAGTCCAAATCGCCTTCACAGATTTTATTGTATCCCGTCCGACTGGTTTTTTTTAGTAAAGGGATCAATGAACTACCTATGAGATGGCAAAAGTGCATAGAAAATAATGGTTCATGCTTTGATTGATTAAATATATTATATTTAAAAATATTTGACTTTTTGTTCCTCCCATACAAAACGCCAATTTCATATGTAAGGACCTAATATATCGATAGTGTCGAAGACAGCATTCAGTAGTTGCAAAGTCCTGGATAACAGGGATCTGTGCAGCAGACTGGTTCTTGCCCTTGGTATCGCAAATATGCCTTCGCCGTCGCACATATCCCATAGGTACTAGAAACCCAGTTCTTGGGGTACACTTGCGTTGCACACTACACCCCTCAAAAGCTTCATTACGTAGTAGACCAACTGTAAGTCCCGCCTGGTTTCCAATTTATTGTACCCCATCATCCCTAAGACAAATAATATTTGGTACATTAAAGGTTAGTACGGATAGACGCCATACAGTCTGTTATACAGGTGTCGTGCAAATTCATTCTGTATGCGCTCCAACATAAGGCAGTATTTAGCTTCTTGCGGAACTTGTGCAAATTAAAATATTAAAAAAAATCGTTGAGTCATTTAGATCTTAATAGGTGTAAAAAGCGTATATTTATAACGTTTCTGTATATTTAAATAAAGCCCAGTAAACCCTCAATTACCTGCCATTCCCAACATGTAACAGCAACAATGGCGCACCAACTGTAGAACTTGTGCTTATACATTACCTTATATTCGCACCGTCCATGACCTGGAAGCACAGACAGTGTCTGCAAAAAATCTATGAAATACCTGAAGGAGACTAATAAAAAGAAAAAATGGGTCTCGCAAGCAGTTGCAGCCCGGGTCGCCCATGTAACCCAGGCGTATCTCGGGAAACGCATAACACGATTGAGTATAATTTAAATTTATGTATATTTTTAGTAAAAAAGATAAAAGACGGAAAAAAGGACACAATGACAAATCGAGAAAGACCGAGAAAATAAGAAAAAACCCTCATTTAAGCAGACACGTTTGCGTCTTCATTCTCCAATTAAAGATGCGTATTCGCGGCATAACATTAAATAATTACCAATTGTGTTGATAATATCCAAATTGCAATGAACAAGTGTTGGTATACACGCTTCTGACCATCTCAGGTTCTAGCTATTAAAACTTTATAATTCTATCCTTTCAGAGAGCGCATAGCAACAAATGGAATGGTATTTCCATGGCGTGGGGCGAGGTTGCCGACTTCTGTCATACCCAAACATTACAGTCTGTGGCTTCATCCCAACCTTACCACTGGCGAAATGAAGGGTATGTAATGGCACTAAGACGGTTGTACATTTAAATGACTCCATAAAGATATTTTTACAGCTTACTTTGAACAAGCTTTTTTCTCAACAACTTTAGTGTTTTTACTTGAACACGCGATTTCGTAGTTTAGATTCGAGATCCAAGTTCCATTTAAATAATATGAGTGCTTAGTCGCACTTGAATGACTGGATATTTCGTAATATGTCCCTTGAGCTATGGAAATAATGCTGATATTCGTTATACAAGTTAATTATGCCAAGTATTCATGTTTATCTGATATATTCAAACTCAAATTTTATTCATATGGGTAACTAAGTACACTTATGAACGTCAACAGAAAAGATTTTATATTCTAAATTAACATTTACTACCAGTTTGCAAGTCAAGGGCGTAGAGCGTGCAAGAACTGGCAAGAAACTTTTCGCTACTATTTTTAATCGCCAAGTTTTGAGTCATACAAATTCTTTATAAGACAGAGAAGCCACAAAAATGAAACTGAAGCCAATCAATCCCAAGAGTTTTGCATTTATTCAGTGAGAATTCTCTAATTTCGTTTGGGAGTTTGTTGTAAAAACTAATATAATTTTCATACAAGGAGTGGTTCATATTCTGGAGCCTGGTTGGTCGCATTTGTTCTGTTTCGAGTATTATACTGGTGAAGTCACCATTTGTTTTGATATCGTCTATATTTTTACATATACAATAAGGCTTCAAGAATATATTGACGAGATATAATATTTAATTCCTTAACTTATTCCGTAATGACTCCCTTGGGGAAACAGATCCCCCGAACAGTAAAGTACGAACTAATAAAGTAAAAAATTGCAGTTATTTTATAACCTAATGCATTTACCTCATACCTAGGTGGGATTTTGGTGTGGTTTTACAGGTGAAGTCTCAATAGATTTCAAGGTAGATCGGGATACAATGTTCGTGGTGCTTAATCTTCACGACATGAATGTAACAGAGAGGGCGCTCTTCAAAGGCGGGACTATTGGGCCTAAAATCGTCAAGGCTTTGGACTTTCCTCCAGCTGAGCAAACATATATTGAGTTTAAGGTACGTAGTTTCCTCGTCATTATCATTGCCATCCCTCAGCCTCCGGAATCGGTCATACACAGGGTATGACCTACGTGGAGCCTCTATTAGGGCTATACTTCACTGAAATGCAATGGCGAAGTGGCCAGCGACGTTACCAAGGCTACGTCTGCCCTGCGTCGCCAGAATGAGTCTTCAAATCGCGTCTCCAATGCGTTCAGTTCTGTCTCAACACCATCAGGAACGGACAAAACATTATTGCACTGTTATTATATTATTACCAGCGTCGCAAAAATTTGAAACGAAAAAAGGAAAAAAATATGGGTTCAACCGTTTGTGTCAAACCGAAGCCAAAGCGGTGTTTTTCTCAAACTCTATGGAGATTTAAGAAAATACCCCGAGAAAATGTTCAATTATCTGAGGATGTCACAAAAATCATTTGATGAATTATTGAGTTTATGTTGGAATGATTTAACTAAACATGGTATCCAGCGTTGTCGCATCCGGACTCACTCTGGCTACTTGTCAAGTCGCCAGCAGTTTGCCAAGTGAGTTGAGTGAGTGAGAGAGCCGGTATACATCTTAATTAGTACGACGACACTGGCCACGTCGCCATGGCAACTCGGTGAGGAATGGCCCTTAGGGCTTAAGGGGCAGAGACATTCTCTTTATGGATTAGATTTATATTACAAAAGAAAAGTGTGATAAAAAATGACGCGGTGCACATCTTTAGCAACTCTATAGAGACCTTTCGCTAGTCGTTTTATAAACCTGTGCTGTTATGTTTTATTATTTTATTTATTGTTACATAATTATGTATTTACATTGTATATACGCGGTTCTTTCTTACGCGGATTCTTAAATACAAAGACTCCCCTCGATAGTTGTGTACTACTCGCGATATTGCGGTCTACTCGATTGTGAGGAAGTTGCATGGATCTGCTTGGCACTGCTTCTAAAGTTCTCATATCATTTTCACACGTGTATATCCATTCTGTAACATATTTTCATAAGTATCTTATTGTTCTCATTTTAACATGTGTGATGTGTATATTGCACACGTTCCTTTGAGGTATCATCTATATATAACTATACTTATGTTACAGGAAAAACTCCGCCGCAAGTATAACTACACGCTAAGCCTTCGATTTGTCACGAAGTTGGATAGAAGTGACAAGTTGCGAGGTTTCTTTTTAACAGGCTCGCATAGACAGTGAGTAATAACGTAACGTAGAAATAATTATATAAAGCAGGATTGCTGGTTATTTTAAGAGTACAAATCATTTGTATCTAGGCGAATATACTGAGTATCAGATGTTGCAGCACGGACACCCGCAACTCCAAGAAACAGAAGTAAGCGCCGTTTCCGAGTTGCGTATTATTCTGCGCGTATACGGTCGCTACAGCATACGCGACTTAAAAACCCGGACGAGCGCGTAAACTGGCATATTTCGCCGTGTTCGCTCGAATTGGTAGTGGCCTCTTTACGTGCCTAAATGCGCGAGCGTCAGAATGGCCGGTTACTAGTCGTGTTATACGTTAAAATGTAGTTTAAAAATTACTTCCCAATTGCTTCTATTTAATTCCCACTAATACATTTGCTTCCTTAGTATTTTGGGAGAACCGTAACAACTTTAGTAACCGTCCATTCTGACATCTGAATGGCTGGTCACCTATCCTATTGTACTCACTATAATGAAATACCGATTAATTCATAGTTTATATTTTGCTTCCTATTTGCTTCTTCCTAGGTTTTCAAACCTCGATGCTATACCTATCATGGAATTAAGATATCGAACAATGTTATTACGATTCCCCCCCAGCGCCTGGTATAAATATACAGGCAAAAATATTTTGTTAAAAATAAGTTTATTTATATAAATAAAGGTAGTTACAGAACGCCTATATTAATTTTAATAAAAATAAAAATGAATCTCGTTCATAAATTTTTTTTAAATCTTTTCAATTAATTTTATTTTATTCCTTTTTTTGACGTATACAGTGTGGAATTATTTTTTTATTATAACTTCTTATTATCCTTGTATTCATATCAGCGTAGCATTGCCATACATTTTCACGTCTACAATGGGCTTTATAGTGGCCCATTTTCCATGAACTTTGATGCACAGGTTTGTCAAAAAGCGCTCAGTCATGAAACGGCTGCTTATGCAAAATAAAAACTTGCTAAAATAAATGAAAATTAAAGAAAATACTTGTAGCGACACCTACAATTCGTGTGACAGTATATATGTCACTTGCGAGCCTTCTGGCAATGTGAGTATCCATGGACGGATTCACTTAACATCAGGTGAATTTAAGTGTTTCTGGCTTCTACTTCTACTTTCGCCACTAGAGCCTACAGGCAAGTCAGTGGCTCCACTGGTCTAGGGTCCTCCCTTTGAGGAAGATCACAACTTATTTCCTCCTCATTTAGGCGGGAGCTTGTTTTTTATTGTTATAACAGTATATAAATAGTTTTATTTACAACCTAAAATATGATTTGGACTGGGAGTGGCCAAGTCTATGCAACATAGGCTATGGGTGGTGATATATAGATACATTTTATGATGAAATGTGTTTCAGTCGCTGTGCAATATCTCGTCTTTGGTTGACACACGCCCGTTCAGTCTTCCCGTGCTTCGACGAGCCATATCTTCGGGCCACATTCAAGCTGACAATTGTCAGAGATCGGTATGCATAAATATGACATGGTATTTGTGTGCAGAGTTCTTAAAAACTACTATTGCATCTGCTCCAGCTCATGGTTGCCATGAATAACATTCAACCAGTAACAGTCAAGAGAATCGACTCAAAAACATCAAAAGGAAAAGTTATTGCAGTAACTAGAATGACAATAACATTTTTAATTTCTATCACTATTTTTAGATTCCACGTGTCGCTGACCAATATGCCAATCGTCGCAACAGAAGAGGCTGGATTTTATCTAGGACATAGACTTGTGAGTGCAATTTGGATATATTCCTATTAAAAAACTAGATATCAGCCATAATGTAGGGTGTCTCAGCACCGATTTTAAACTTTAAACAGTAATTTCACGGTAACCCTAGGCTAGGCAGAGTGGTAGCGTTTGGTAGTTAAAGGATTTCTAATCGCTATGTCCCAGTGATCTGGCAAGCACCGCGCCTACACAGTAGAGGCGTACTTTTGCAATGAGTTTTCGTTGAGTGAAGCATAACGCAAGTTTTGTAATCGCTTTGAAATCCGCAGTTTAAGTGACGCCCATAGCATTCAGTTAAAGTCGTGGGCACAAAAGTTCAGAACTACAGGATGTTTACTGAATCATTCAATTCGCCTGGCAAATAGCATCCACAAGTATCAGTTAGATAACATGCTGCTTCTTCTTTGAAGACTGGAACGGTGGATGAAATAATTTTGGCCTTAGATCTAAGATTACAATCCTTATAAGATCCAAATAGTCAAAAAATCAAACTAGAAGACTACATCCATCGAAAAGTTTACTGTCGGAAGATATTCGAATTTTTTTTAGATTAAAATGGGATGGACAGAGTTAATTTTAGTGATATTAACGTATTGAATGATGTAACGGTTTGCGATAATTTAATTTTTGATATTTGTATTTAAAATAAAATAAATCTACGAATCGCCAATTTCCATTAAAATGCAATTTCTGTCTGAGCTTAAAAGTTTTATTCACCAAGTTTCAATACGATTCACTTCTGTGCTTCAACTAGATGTTCAGCAATCATCAGCGAGATGTTGGAGATTTATTAAATGATTTATTTCTAGCTACAAGACGTATTTGCCACCACCCCACCGATGTCGCCGCATATGATATCACTAACTGTATGCCGATTGCAACGCCGTTCTGCACCTCTTCTAGAAGCAACGAGTGTACCGGAAGATTTAGAAGAACCACCACCTGAAATTAGTTTGTACAGTGACCGACAGGTTATTTTGGACGAATCTGGGTAAGAAAGATTTATATTTAAGTTACATACTCGCATTATTACTCATATTTTTTGTCAATAATTGAACATTTTTAATCCTCTTGGTAACATAGAAGATTTCTCTAATAAAACTATAGTATTTATGCTAGTGGATATAAAAAATATTTTCTCACTCTTACGGAGTTACAATTGAGTGACAAATTTTCTTGGACGTTTCCAATTTGAGGGGATTGAGGTCTGGACATGAAGGGCTATTTTAAAAACACTTTCTTCATTATTAATATATATTTCCAAGCACTACACTATTACACATTTATTACAATTACGTTTATATATCACTAGATTGTTTCACTGTCCGCGTCTTGCAGAGAAGTCATTTTTTATAACAGAAAACAATCATTTTATATAAAATTTAAACAGGTATTCGAATATTCGAAACCACAACTTTTTCTTCATATGTGTTGCCTGGCATTAGTTATATATTCAAACTCCAACAATTATTATATTACCGTAACAACGTAACCGTTAGGTAATTAAAAAAGTCACAACACAACGTCTCTAGGTCTGTATTTCTATATCTGTTTCATAATCATTTGTCAAGGGTTCTTCAGAGTTGTTGAAGATACGAATTGTTAGTTAGGTACTTTTAATATTTTTATTTAATAGTTTATTATTATGTATTTATAATGGTGAAGGAAACTTTGCTTCATTTTACAAAATTTTGAATATTCTTTAAAATCTTTTCATTTATAGCCGAAGTGTCTTTATTCTAATTTCATGAATTCAAGTTAAAAGATTTGAGAAAAGTTTAATAGAATTATTTGAATAATTCTGAAGAAATTATATTTGCAAATTAACTGCGATGAATGCATGAATGTGTTAGTTAAATTCTATAAAATATCCTTTCAGGCCGCTCTTAGAATGGATACAAAGGACTATTCATTTATACTCATACGAATTGAATACCTCGTATCCGCTGCCTAAATTTGGTAAGTTTTAATTATAATTCTATAAATACTTACTTTGTACTGTATAAACCTACTGGCTTTGGAAAAAGGCGATACATATTCGTCAGTTTTACAAATTATTACATTATTTCTAAATATTAGTAGATAGTATTAGATTCCTTCTAATAAGAAGTCTTATAGTATTAGATTACTCATAACAATACATCTTGTATTATTCGATTTCGTCAGTTTTGCAAATTATTTATTATTACATGACTTATAATAATTAGAAGATAGTATTAGATTCCTTCTAATAACGCCCTTATTAGAAGGAATTGTATTATAAGATTACTTCTAACAAGAACCTCATTCTTTTTATTATTATGAATTTCGGTTATACGGAATTCGGTTATTACGAATTTATTTTCTTTTTTCAGACATAGTCGTGGTCGAGACCAACAGTCTGTATTCTGAAGGTTGGGGGCTCATAACGCTATCTCCAGCGACCCTCACTGACACAAAGGTCATCGCCAGATTATTGGCTCAGCAGGTCAGTTTATTTTTTTTTATTATTCTTTGATTCCAGAGGAACATTAAATATATTCATTAATTTTATTATTGTGCTTTTGTTTTTTTTAATCATATCTTAACTTATAATTTATCAAACCAATGCTGGCATAAAAGTTTAAATTACATTTTCACATTTAAAAAAAAGGAATTATTTATATTTAATATTTTTGAAGTGAAACTTCTTTAGACTTTAAGTAACATTTTACGAATTTTACGAGTTTACAATTTAATTTACAAGAAGTTTCACTTCTGCCATGTGTACATTGTACGCAAGCACTTTTATATTTTACTTACTACGTATGTTAAGAAAGTTGGAAATACTGTATATTTAATTGTTAGGTTTAGGTTTCAATAAACAAATTATAAAGTGAAGAATCACAAAAAATCATAATAGTTAATAAAATTAGTCTTTTCCTTGATGAAATTTTCCTTTGATATAACACAACAATTTCAGTGGTTCGGTGGTCTTGTCTCCCCACGATGGTGGAGTTCCCAATGGCTCATGGAGGCGCTGACCTCAGTCCTCGGAGAGAAGGCACCGGCATTTGGTGCTGTCACTGAAAGGCAGGAGGATGCTCTATTGCTGGACCATGTGTTGCCAGCTTTAACGTATGTCTTATTAAATATAAAGTACACTAGATTTTGCCACTTACTAATAGGTATGAATTACGACCCAATTAGAGGCTGACTATACGATAGATAGAATTGATTACATCGTCCAATAATATGTTTCTCTATTCACTTTAAATAGAAATAAAGTGTCATCAGCAAACAATACCATCTCATGAACGACGTTGACAAATAATGGGAGGTCGTTTATATTAATCAGTCCATTGATGGATCCTTCCCTTTAAATATGAATTCATCAGGCTGGAAGCTTTGCCGTCAACGCCATAATGTTGAAGCCTTCCAAAGGCTAGTCACAAAAGATGCTGACTCCATAAGAAATGCTGAATACGTTAAGCCCAAATTAGTTCAGTTTTAACAATAATTATTTGACGATGATGAGAATAAGATCTCATTATTGGCCTGTGTGCTTTGCATTTCCCATTTGTGGTCCATGTATGTTTGATCTTGAAATCTTTCCAAGCATAACTAATGCCATTTAACGTAATTTTAATTTTATTTATTTGTGATTATTCCGGAGATTGTTATTTGCGTTTCATGTCTAATATTTTTCCTAAAAAATATCAATGGCGCTACAACCTTTTTAAGTCTGGGCCTCAGATTTGTGATTATTCCCGAGATTGATATTTTGCGTTTCATGTCTAATATTTTTCCTAAAAAATATCAATGGCGCTACAACCTTTTTAGGTCTGGGCCTCAGATTTGTGTTCTGTTTCATGACCGTTTGTTAATCTAATGGGCAAGTAGGTGTGCCTGACGCAAGGCATCGACTTTTTGGCTTGAAGGCAAGCCGAATGTTAAATGCGCACATAGAAAGAAAGTCCATTTGTGCACAGCCGGGAATCGAACCTACGACCACAAGGATGTAGGAGTCGCCCGCTGAAACCACTACAAAACTAAATACTTTCAGGCTTGACTCCAGTACGTCAGTACGAGCTGTTGCTTCACCGAGACTCGAACGGGCTGACATAGAATCAACGACTGATGATCTATCGTTACACAAGGTACTGTCTCTTCCAGTAAACCAGTTTTCACAACTACTATTTTTTATACTTATTAACAAAAATACATACACTATCCTAACATTACTATGCCAATACGATAATGGCGACATTAACAATAAAATATATACTATTGAACATATAAAGATGTCGTGATACGGGTGGAATTTCGCATTCTGCCTCGATGTTCGATAATGAAACTCAACAGGTATTATTCCAAACAACTCCGCTGAACACGTTCCTAATAAATGCGGTAGAAGTTGCAGAGCAACCCCACCTCTGTACTCAACGCTAAAGATATAAACCGCTTGGAGAGGGATTGATCATCCACGATTCGAACCGTTCTTTGTTGAATTCGGTCAAATAGAAGGAGCTGGTACTGGAAAGCCGTCGCCCAGTGGTGAGAACAGTATTCCATGTGGGCCGAATTTGCACTTTATACAGTTGCAAGCCTTGCCCGTCGCATATATCTCCTAGTTACAAAACCGTGCTCGTTGTTAACATACAAACATTAAAAATATACAGTTAAAATGCGATTATTGCAGGGTGCTGCAATAGTAAGCATGGCGATAGAAGCGGCCGGCGTGTCAGCTGGACGAGCTGCACTGGCTCGTTTACTGCGAGATCACCGCACTGCTAGCGCTGATGCTCGGTAACGTATTGACATTTTAATCTTAGTGGATTAAAAAAAAATGTGTGCGTATACACACGTAAAAGGCGAAACTTCTTTATCCCCTTATTTTTTTAAAAATGATCTATATATGCAGATTAAATTAGTTAAATAAAGTTAAATTAGATAAAGTTTAACAAAAGGCGTTTGTTTTCGTAGACATGAATACAAAAAATATAATTATTTAATTTTACCTTATTAGTTATTATTAATAAGATTATTACAGAATTTCATTAATTGTAATAGAATTATTACCATCATTGTTATCGTTATTATATATTTTTGTTATTAATGGCTTCGAATCTCTTCGAATCAACCGTGGTATAGTGTTATTAGAGCAGTGTGGGCCTAGTGGCGTCACTATGCGACGCTCTTTTGAGGTCGTAGGTTCGATCCCCTTCTGTGCACGAAAAACTGTGTAAAAGCCGATGGCGTGCGTCAGGCACAGAAGGCTGATCACCTACTTGCCTATTCGATTAACAAATGATCATGAAACAGATACAGAAATCTGAGGCCAAGGCCTAAAAAGGTTGTAGCGCCATCGATTTATTTTATATAAGTAGTGTTATTGAACATTTTATGTTAAATATTCTTTTTAGTAGTTTAAATTACTTATTAGTCTTAATTTGGTTAAATTGTGACGTCCAAGGTCTTAGTGACGAGAATGTATTAAAAAACACATAAATTTGCGAGTAGTGATGACTTGAGCATATGACACTCATCCCTGAGGAAGTAGAACCTCGACAAATCAATGCTTTTTCTTTGTTCAACGTTTCGAAAACCCTCAAGTCGACGGGGTGTTACTGAAGGCTGATAACCTACTTGCCTATTAGAAAAATTATCATGAAATCTGGGATTATTTTATAAATTTACACATCGCGCAAAGCATGTTTTATCCTAAATCTTCAAAGAATTTCATATATCTATTTTAAATTTTCATTCTTTAGTGACCTTTGGCGCGCACTACAACAAGAGGGCGGCGGGGAGTCCCCAGAAAACGCGTGGGATGGATGGTGCGAACGCGCAGGATATCCGCTAGTCAGCGCTACTGCCGCTTCCAATGACGTCATTATTCGCCAGGAGAGGTATGATGCCATAGAAACATTCGAGAATGTTGCATTTTTTAACTGTGTCATGCAGGGTGAGCCCTGTAACTACAATCCTGATAAAACGTTTTCTACTAAGTTATGGATGTCGAATTACATCGAAATTGGTTTTCATGGAGTCGCCATTAAGTGATTGATTGCCGAGTCGGATCGTGGAAGAAAGACTGCACTTTAGTCTGCGATGTGTGTAAGACATTATATCTCCCGGGTCCGTCCCGAGACAGGCTTCCGTTGCCATATCTGATGATGCGTTAAAGTCTAAAAACTACTTATTATTCCAGGTTCGTGATGTCAGCAGACCCACCGAACCCTGATCCACCATTCAGAAACCACCTCCTCACCTTCCACCTACGAGCGGAACTGGATGAACTTTTCTATGAACCTGGTTAGTCCTGGTGCCCCGTGTGATGTGATTTATAACAGTTCTACTTCTTCTAATTCTTGATAATTTTATATAAAAATACATATACGTAAAATACATATTAAATTTGACCCTCGATGTATAACTCCAAGACATTTCTTTTCCTGCATATTTTTAGGTCTTAGTACCAGCGTCTGTTAAATAATGCAAGAGATAGAAAATAATGTTTTGTAAATTGAGGATTCAATTCTTTCGAATTCACTTAGTTTTCATAATAAATATTTTTGAAGTGAAACTTCTTTGACCTCGTGAGGGTATAATTTTTACGGATGAAACGTCACGAAGATGTGCTGCGTTTTTGTCGAAGAAAAGGGAGAGAGCAATTGAGAGAGAGTGAGAAAGGAAAAACGAGAAAAAATACACGCTGTTGATGTATTCGTTTCGTTGTTACATATTAGAACTTTAGATGTCAATTCTGTCGCATAACGTCTTGTGCAATAAACGCAGATTTTTATTTATTTATATTATCATTAGCACGAATACAGTGTGTATATAGTGTGAATATATATACACAAATACATAAAGAGATCATAAACTGGTACATGATCATCTATTGGGGCTTTCACCTTAGTAATAATTAATTTACAAAGAAGTTTCACTTCTGACATGTGTACTTTGCACTTTTTATTTTATTTTATACAAACCTTTAGACTATTAAGTAAGAATGATCTCCGCCAACACATTTTAAAAGATTCTTATTATTTTAGAAAACTTCACAGAAGCAATAGAAGAAGACGTAAACGCAACCACAACGACATCGACGACAACCAAACGACCCACGACCGTCAAAACAACCAAACCACCCCCAGGACCCAAATGGATAATCCCACTTACCTTCAGCGTGGGACCAATAATGGAAGAAGAGCCGAAATTGTGGAAAAACGGGACAGACTTGCAGAACGGGACATGGTAAAACACGACAACGCGTTACAACAGTGATTTATATTTAATATTAAGTATACGCAAATCTACAGAATCTGAATCTCTCTCTAAAAGAGTGTTTGCCAGTTCTTCTCGTCCGTTCTATGCCCTTGATTTGATGAATTTTGAATTGAATCTTCATCATAAAAAATTAATTTCACGTTTTTAATTGTGCTTTTGATTTTATAAGTTAATAATTCTTAAATAACACAGAAATAATAATCATAAAAATAGAAAATCAAATCAAATATAAAAAGTTTGGTCCCTGTGGCAGTGAACAAGCAGGCATTTCGTCACTGTATTGCGATACTTATTAGTTCAGCGAGGACACCAGGTTTGTGGTCACAAACTTAAAGTTATTATTTTTATTACAGGTACGACATTATAAACGAGACGAAAACCATATCAAAATGGTCGGAAAATGTCACTTATTTAGTATGGATGAATGATACTGAAAGTGCGTACATATAATATTTTATATTGTAATAATAGTACACAAAAACTATAATACTGCGTCTCTTTCTGTCAAGTCTATTTACGCTGTAATGAAACGAAATGTAAAACGGTAGTTATGTTCACGGTAAATAGTGTGATCAAAACTATATATATATCTCATTTTTTTATTCTTGCGTTATATAACACACTTTCTAATTAAAATTTAAGTTGCCTGTTAATTTTTTTTCTAAATTTTCTCCACCATTATATTGACTCCATACGATTGGCTACCTCCCTAACATCTTTTTAATCCTGCTCAATCGTGACTTTTGTAATTCTCTTATTATTTTGTATTGCTTCGCAACTAATGATCCGTGATTAGCTTTTTAGTTTTTGGTTAATTTTCATAATTATTTTTCTTTTAGATTAATGCTGGTGATTCTATATTTTTTTATAAGATTTGGTTATATACTTCTTACCCATCATATTAATTTTTTAAGGTTTCTTCCTTACTAGGGCGGCCTGGAAGAGATCGCTTGTTAGCGATAAGACCTATCGTTTTACTTTACCGCCTTTTGTTGCATTCATAAATACATTGAAATAATAATAATAATTCATGTTTTTCCTACAATGTGTAAATGTAACGAATTGTAAATAAATCATTAATTAATTTTCAGTGGTAATCCCCGATTTGGGAAAACACAAATGGGTGAGATACAACGTGGGAGCGAGAGGGCTGTATCGTGTTGCCCCTCAGGACCAACCCGGAGAGGTAACTATTGACGAATTTTCGAAGGTGCAGGAGGTGACAATCTTTTTTTTAATGTAATGAGAGGCTCTACTGATTTTAAGTAATAGACTCACATTGTCTTGCTTGCAAAAGGGCTTGCATGTCGTGCCGCTCTTTTCTTGAAGGATCCTAATTCGAATAGGCTCGGAAATACTTCAGTGGGCAATTGGTTCCATATAGTGGTGGTAGGCGGGAAAAACTGCCTTAACAACGTCAAAAATTAGAACCCCCCTCTGTTGAATACCGTCAAGTAGCTGGGATTTACGTTATTGGTTTTGTTGACTTTTATTTCAGTCAGCTGAGACCTCGGCCACCCGCGCTGCGATATTATTCGACTCTGGTGCAGCCTCAGAGCGAGCTTTACTTCTTGACGATGCCTTCGTCTTGAGTCGAGCGCGACGTTTGCCAGCTAGCAGAGCTATCGCTGCCGCAGGTGTGATTCTTTAGACAGATATTGTGTTTTAAAATAACGCAGCGACATTTTTTATGTGTGGGCCTCAGATTTCTGTATCAGTTTCATGATCATTTGTCAATGTAATAGGCAAGTAGGTGATCAGCCTCATGCGTCTGACACACGCCGTCGAGATTTTGATTCTAAGGCAAGCCGGTTTCCTCACGATGTTTTCCTTCACCATTCGAGCGAATGTTAAATGCGCACAAAGATAGAAAGTCCATTTAGTAACGATGTCGAATTAGGGCTTGGACATATCTGGACCACATCCAGTAGGTACTAGAATGGGGTAAGTACAATGTACCCATAGCCGACGACCGTGCATGGTGTATGTGTTGAAAGTTGATGAAACGAGAGTTATATGTCAGTATCGTAGCTAGTGGAGATACGTGCCTACCCCGGAGAAAGGCCTGATGGTATAAATAAACATTTATTTATTTATAATAACACTCCATCCCTAACAATAGGCGACCCTAAAGTAACTGCACAATAAGTGAATTTAAAAATAGCATATCATCATACAAAATAAATATGGCAAACAACACTTATTTTAAAAACAAATATCGAATTATAATAATTAATTAGAAGCCCTGTCTATCACTTGTTATATATATATATATATAGCATTGAAGCCAGGCACTGTAGTTCTAACAAATAATTGTCCTTGTCATGTAACAACTTTATTAAGTACAAGACAAGCGCGAATTCTCGGCGGACTCTAATCTTGCAGCCAACAAAATCAAGAAAATAAGCTCGGATACATGAGTGTGTAAACCATACATTATGTGTTAGTATGCTCCGAAAATTTGTTGTATTCATTTACGGCTTTTTGAAATATACAATATTCTATAACCTATTATATATATAACTTATTTTAACCGTTTCAAAAACAATTTGTATAATATGTGTTTGTTTGTATAGCTCGTCTTCGCATAGAACACCACTGGGCCGTATGGCAAGTTGTGATGAAGCACCTCTCCCAGTGGCGAGAGCTACTCCAGGTATCAGCATCTGCACCATACCTCCACGAGCTGCTCAGTACATTGCCTCAAGAGATTACATTATACAGTAACAAGGAAATTGATGAAGGACGTTTAAGTGAAGATCAGCTGTAAGTAGACTTATTTATGTTTATATTTAAATATACATTCTAAAACAATGTGTATGCCTAAACAATACAAGAAAATATGACATCTCCATTTTAACACACAGACTCATTAGCAATATATCAAAGGAAAAAACAAACAACCACAAGATAATAAAAATAAAGGTAAAAAATAACAATATGAAATTTAATTTTAAAATTATGAAAACTTAAACCACATTAAGAGCCTGCAAAACAAAGTTACGGTAAGTTAGACTGTTGTAAAACACATCAATATTTTCATCGATGTTTGTAATTAATTTGTAAGAGCGAGATAGCCTCTTCACTAGACCATTGAATGTAGCAGATAAGCGAGCCGTAGGTACGTATAGAAGACTTTTAGTTCGAGTAACTCTAGGATTACAAAAAAATGAAAATTTTGTGAGAAGATAAGTGTGTTAGTGTGTATATTAATGTTAAATATTGTATATAAACAAAATAGATCAATGAAGTCACGTCGGAGTTTTATAGTATCTAACTTAAAATAGTCCAAGGAGCCTCTCTTTCGACGCCTTTTTTGACGTCGGGACGTGACGACCCCATCGCCCACTGGTGAAATAACCTGTGACAGAGGTTATTTCACCAGCGCAATCAGTCAATCCCTTCCTAGTGGGAGTGCCACGCTGTTGCCTCCTGGCTTCAGCCAAACGGGCAGGCACGACCGGGGTAGTACCACTGTCTTTCAGAAAACCGGCGTAAAGTGATACAAAAGGTTCGCCTTCTTGTACTCGCGTTTCGTGCGGTGAGAAAGATTCCCGGAAACTGACCGACTCATTGAGCACATCCAAATGGCTACAGATTCCCTGCTCGAAAGGATTTCTACCGCTGAAATCGTGATACTTGGCGATTTTAACGCCCACCATGCCGATTGGCTCGGCTCTGAAACCACCGATCACGCGGGAAGATCCTTTCACGACTTTGCTTTAGCCTACGACTTGACGCAAATGGTCCCTGCGATTACGCGAATACCAGATGTGGATGGTCATAAACCTTCTTTGTTGGACCTTCTGCTGACTTCACATCCGGAGACCTACCAAGTCTCTGTTGACCCGCCATTGGGTTCATCAGATCATTGTGTGGTACGGAGCATTGTGCCGCTCACGCGCCCTTTACGGTCTAGCTTTGCGGGCTGTCGCCGTGTGTGGCAGTATAAGTCAGCAGATTGGGACGGGATGCGGTCTTTTTTTGCGTCCTACCCTTGGGGGCCCATTTGCTTTTCGTTGAGTACTCCGGATGCCGTCGCTGACTCTGTCGCTGATGTGGTCCTGCAGGGCATAGAACTTTTTATTCCATTCTCTGCGGTGCCGGTCGATGGCAAGTCCTAGGTTTAGGCGTTCGTGCAAAGAGGCTTTGCACCGTAAGCGTGAATGCTTTAAAGCCTGGGCAGAAGCGGCGACATCCTGTGATGCGGCTATCGGCGAACGTAAAAAAGCATACAATTCAGCCTCTAGGTCCTTCAAACGGGAAATCGCTAAGGCAAAGTCAGAGCATATTGCCAGGTTTGGTGAGAGATTGGCCCACCTTCCTTCGGGAACTCGAGCCTTCTGGTCTCTTGCCAAAGCTGTCCAAGGGAATTTCTGTCAGCCCTCTATTCTACCACTGCATAGGGAGGGTGACTCACTAGCCCATACTGCAAAAGAGAAGGCCGATCTTCTAGGCTGTCTCTTTGCGTCGAACTCAACTTTGGATGATCAGGGGAAGGAACCACCGACATTATTGCGGTGTGATACTACGATGCCTGAAGTTACATTCCGGCAACGTGCTATCCGTAAACATTTATTTTCCCTGGACATCCATAAGTCGAGCGGGCCTGATGGCATCCCCCCAATTGTGCTGCGTAATTGTGCTCCTGAGTTGGCTCCGGTCCTAACGCGCCTTTTCCGGTACCTGTACTCCCTCAACACTGTTCCGAAGTGCTGGAAGACAGCTTTGATACTCCCGATCCCTAAAAAAGGCGATCGCTCTGATCCGTCCAACTATCGCCCAATCGCAATAACCTCCTTGTTCTCCAAAATAATGGAAACCATTATTAACGGCCAGCTCTTGAGGTATCTAGAGGGCAGCAAGCTGATTAGCGATCCGTCAAGGCAAAATTCAAAATACCATCCGTATCACCTCGACGTCCGTCGTTCCACAACTGAGCGTTTTCTAAGGCAGTTTTTGCCGCGCACCACCACTATGTGGAACCAGCTGCCCACTGAAGTATTTCCGAACCAATTCGACTTAGGGTCCTTCAAGAAAAGAGCGTACCAATTCTTGAAAGGCCGGCAACGCACTTGTGAGCCTTCTGGCAATGTGAGTGTCCATGGGCGGCGGTATCGCTTCACATCAGGTGAGCCTCTTGCCCGTTTGCCTGCTATTACATAAAAATAAAAAAAGCCTCGTACGTTTGCTATTCACCACGCAAGTCTACTGCAATGCTTTCTAACTTTTGAACTGTTTCAATAGTATTTACGTGCATTTTGTAATGTGGTGACCAGATTGCTGTAACATACTGTAAAATACAACCAGCAAGTGATTTATAAAGAGTAACTGTACTTTGAACGTTAGTAAATGATGAAGATCAATGAAGGTGAGGTCAAAACATTTCTATATATATTATTATAAAGAAGATCTTTGATTGTTTGCTTTGAAAAGGGTCCAAAACTACAGGACTGATTAGGAAAATTCTTGCACCAGTAAAACCCGTTGTCCCTGATGAAGATAGGTTATAGAAAATAAAAAAAATGTATATCAAAGACTAATAAATATTCCTATATGCTGCGGAAACTGTGGGCAATAGAGCAAAGTACTAAAATTTTATAGATGACACCAATATCTACAAAAAAGTTGTCGATACCATATAAAAAAATCTGTTTACTAAAAAAAGCTTTAGGTTATAGATCATCGTGCTATGATGATGATACCGAATCAATACGGGTGGAACCACAGAGCTTATATTTATATAGGTATATAGAAATTATGTATAAGTTAAAGTCTTATATGTAACTATAATGTTTAGTGGACTACTAAAGTTATTGCATTCCTTTTTAAAAGACCATATGTGTACACCTTTTTTAAATAATTTTCTCTCGCTAGTCTACTTAAATAGCCGTTCAATTAACAGCCTAGCCGTTTAACTAGCGGCCTGAAAGATATTCAGCCAGTTGATCATTATCAATAAACTGGCTGACTAATGCTTAGCCCATTCTCACGATATAGCGACCATCTGATAGAAATAATAAAGGATGAAACATCGGACATAAAAATATTTCTTTAAAAATTAAATTGCTTTAGTCGTCACAGCTAACACATTTACAGTATTAGTTTTACTACATTCTTCTAATTGTTTTTCATTATACTTTGGAAAAAAGCCATCAAAGTTGAGGTTTGCCAACGCCGTTGACAGTTTGAAGAGTTTCGTTTCGAGTTAAATGGCAAGCGGAACTAAATTTAAATTAACAGTCAACGGGCGAGGCATGCAATAACACATCCATGTCATTTGCCTAGCAATTCGATCGACTGGCTGAATATCTTTCTACGAAATATATACCGTACGGCACAAGGCTGTACATTTTGATTTCTCAAGCTTATTTTATAATATAAACGTACCAATTCTTGAAAGGCCGGCAACGCAGTTGTTTCTGGCAATGTAAGTGTCCATGGCCATGTTTGCCACCTAAATTTTATATGTAATACGATATATATATTACAAAAAAAATGTGATAAGGCTGTACATTTCTGCTTGCTTTTATTTTCACTAGCATATCTAATCTATTTTGAAATTTGTTTAAAATGTTGTAAGTATAATATATAAAGCTCCAAGACAGTGAGGGACCTATGCTTTTGTTTAAACGCTCAAATCGATTCTATTTATCTTTCTTCTTTTAATTAAATATATTATGAATAAAGCAATCCTGTTTTTACACAGATGGCTTAGTGGCGCTCTTCTAACAGCGGGTGTCGAATGGGGCAATGACAACGTGTCGAATCAGGCTTTAGAATTGTTCGATGCTTGGATTAATAGCAATGAGAGTATACCGGAGATATATCAAGAGGTATTTGTGATAGGAATATATCAGTCATAAATATTATGTCGTTGTCAACGAAGAATAATAGACAAGAGAATTATTTATCCATTTCTTATAGTAGCTGTAGTAACAATTATTCTTACTTTTTTTTGCTATATACTTTTGAACACAAATCTTCCAAGACTTCTTTACTTACACTATTTTTTTACTATTATAATTGGTTTTTCTATTATTACTTTTTCTTTTTTTGCGTCTGAGGCGTAAACGAAAGTTTGTGGTTTCTGGCAGAATGACTAGCGCTGTGGAACACGTCTGCTCCACAGCATAATGCTAAGCCAGGGCTGGCCCTGTGTGTGGGTAACCAGTTACAACCACCACAACACACACATTACACACTTAAAATGTACTTTATTCCTTGTTATTATAATATTTTTTTATTATTATTATTATTATTTCGTTTGTGTGTGTGTTTGGTTTGTAATAAATGTTATGTCTGTCCTTTGGCCCAAATAATTAGCTCTGAGCCTTATATTTTTGTATCTGTTTCATGATCATTTGTCAATCTAATAGGCAAGTAGGTGATCAGCCTCCTGTGCCTAGTAGAATAACAAATACATGACGTTTCAACCAAGCAGGTGCTTGGATTAGTATTTATAGGTATAAATACTGACATACATCAATCTTTCAGGCAGCGTTCACAGCAGGTGTTCGCAGAATGGGTGAAGTTGCGTGGCGTGCCTGCTGGAAAGCGTTGGTGTCTTCATATTCAGCTCCACGGCCCTTATATTCCCACCGTGCGTTGCTCGCAGCATTAGCATCACCCACTGATGACTGGCTTTTATACAGGTGTTTATTTCAGCAAACAGTTAGATGCTGATAAGATGCCATTGACTTTATTTGAATACGCCTGCGATAACAGCGTACGATGCTGGCATGATATATTTAACGTTTTACTTTTTTAAATATTATTTATCATATATGTTTTTAATTATAAATATCTTTTAATCTAAAATTGAAATTCATACATCAAGAACGCGCCAAAAATCTCTCTAGACAAAATGGCGTCCTTACGACGTACCATGCCCCTAAACACATAAACAAATGTCACGTATTCTTAATAACACTTTTGCATATTGCAAAACAAGGTTATATTATCTATAAGGTTTTATTAAACCGATTAAATACAAAACCTAGTACTACGTTTTTTTTAATAATGTAAAAAATAACATTCAGATTCGCGTACACGGTGATGTCGAGTGAAGCGCAACGTGGCAGGGAGTGGAATACTTGGGCAACTGCATTATGCGCTGGACTTTGTCGGTAAGAATTTATATAAAAATGTAACATATTATAAGATATAGATGAAACCAGTTTCTACAATAAGCGAGACATTGAAGACCAAAAAGGTTGAAACATTTTTATGACATTTAATTTAATTTACAACCAATTGTAGCCAAATTCTAGCATTTCTCGTTAACTAAAGCGATTATAAATAGTGTTAATAGGTGCACAGAACAATAATTTTAGTCTATGATTGTCTTCTATTTTTCGTTTTAAATTTAGAATCATTAAGCCAATTGTGATTTATATGTTATCTGTATTCAATTTCGATTTTTTTTATGTCAACTAGATGGCGCGGAGCGGCAGGAGTTTGGCGCGTATTAAACAATTCACCACTGCCACCCTCCGCCTTACACGCGGCTGCAAGATGTCTTTATGAACCGGCTGATTATTTTAGAGTATGTATATATTCTGACACATCATACTTAACCTATTTGGAGTCCCTAAGGCCCCTAATTTATTAACCCCTTAGGTTTTGCAATGTTTCCCAATTTCTGAATTAATTAATTCAATTTGAAGTAGATGATCGGCCATCTGCCTGACACACTCATCTAGAAGCACGCTGGATCCCCAGGTGCGACAATGCACAATTTGGTTCGTCGTTTTATCTATGTCGCAGTAAAGTAGTTAAATGTGAGAGTTAATTTTATTTCTAGACAGTTAATTAAATGTCGATATTCAATCAAGTTGCTAGCATTTTGATTTAAATAAAGCAGCGTCGAAAACATTTAACTATCTGTCTGACCGAAAGCCAGCCTGCGTGTTGATTAATAATGTAAAAAAAGATGGTAAAACTAGACTCCGCCATGATTATTTCATTTGGTATTGTTACTTCGGTGTGATCGTGACGAACTGAGAGTTTGGAAATTTCGTGTTTTGCTTTATTGTAAATGGTTAGGTTAGGTTATTCTTGTTGCCTAGGCACGTTTAAGAAACTCGTTAAACGTTTCGTTCACTCACTAATCTGACGGAACTTTAGCGACTTGATTGAATATCGATTATTAATTAACTGTCTAGAGATTCAATTAATTCTCTGATTTAACTACATTACTGCGACATATATAACAGCAAAGGAGTGGAATTCCTGGCCTCCTTCCATCTTCCCTAATATAATATGGGTTCATTTAAGCGGCGGCTAAATAGGCACCTCCTGGATAGGCCCTCCAATAGCCCACGCTTAACAGTGCTCAGACATAGGTATTGAATAGCATATATTTTTCAGTTCAAAGATCTGTTTGGTGATCAGCACGGCGCAAGCGCGGCATTAGACACGATCGCCCTAAACTCTGCGTGGGTCGCAAAGGCTGATAGCGATCTACTAAGATACTTCCAGGCAATGCAAAAAACTTAGATATCCTCTTACATATGATTTATTTACGTTACTAACTGACTCCAAATCAGTACGCTCACACTGTAACTTCGATTCCGATTCAAAAATTGATTCCAGGTTCATCATTACATTGATGTAATACTATTTTTTTAATGATTATGCGATTGGGAAAAAACAATCTTCACGAGGTTTAAGAGAATTCTCTCTAAAGTTATGTACACAATAAATATATAAATATGAACGTAATAAACGATGCGCCAACAATGACACTTAACAACGTTTGTACTTGTAACGAAGTGGTAGGACCCAAAGCGGTGATTTCTACATCTTATCTATTTCTCGTATTACAATTTTATCGAGTTAATAAGGTATTTAATTTTAAATATACAGTATTTATACTGTTATCAATACATAGAAATATTAATAATTACAAATTGATAAATAGAAAATTAAAACAAATTTTAAAAAGTTTGGTCCCTGTGGCAGTGTCGATGGCAACATTGCATGGCAGAAAAACACCAGCTCTGGCCACTACCAGGTGCCAGTACAATTAACATTTCAAATGAAAGATTTCAAAAGAAAGCCCACGCCAAAGGAGTGGGGGGGGGCTAGTGCCTCTTCTTTACTTAAATATCCTTTTTATCGTGTATAATAAAGTTGATTTTTATTTGTTACAATTAATTTACTATTTGTTTAGTTTATGCTGTCAATAAGTTCTATTTTGATTTTAAAATTGGATGCTAATGTCATTCGAACTCGATTTCATATCCATACAGTTATCATAACTGATGCCGTAAAGCAGTGTTTCGCGACGTGGGTCTCACGCCCCACAGGGGGTCAATTTGATTGTTACAATCGTAATCGGCCGGATATAACACAACGTGGAGAAACCTGAAGCAAACCTAAGCTCTGTGCAGCAAGCATCAAGCGCAAGAATCTCACTAAATTAAAATGATAAATTAATTTAGAAAAATCTTGTAATGTACTTTTGTTACGTTAACAGTTTTATAGGGAGTTCTTCATAAAACTTATCATCAAGATTCTTAAGTGAACTATTAAAATATTAAAAAAGTGTAGATGCGATATAATACTCTTAGAAAAGCTAAAGGTTAGGGTACAAAATCGGTTGGGAAAAAGTGCCGTAAAGATATGATTAAAGTATTGGCGCGTGAGCAGGACGAAACTATAGTGGATTGCGTTCGTTTGGTTGGTCAACAGTATTTTCTAGTCCAAAACACGCGTACGATCGCATTTTGTTTTCTGTCTGTAATTTTATCACTTTAATTAGTACAATGAATTTTTAAATTGATATGATGCTAAACTAACCTTGACTTATGAGCTGTATGTCTGTGTATTTAGTAATTTTATGCTTAAAATTAGTTCCTTTGCAATGATAAATCACTAAGTTATTCACGCACACAATAAATGTTTATGTAGCTACCGCCGGTTTCCTATATTCAACTAACGATTAACTAAACGTTTTACGTCACCCATGGCTTTTATTAAATTAAAGCATAATATATGCCATAAATCACGTTGTATGTGACGGCTATTTATCTTGCTGATCTATAGATATAAACCCCGACAAATGCATATAAAAATTCCAAATTAAAAAGTACAACACGTAAACAACTCCGTTAGTTGAATATATAAACTGAGCAATGTTGTTTATGTAAAACTTGGCCAAAATAGACCATGTTTATGTGTATAGATTAAGCTATTGACACTGATTCGTGTATAATTACGAGATGTATATTACTACGTTTCGTAGGGATATAGGAATCAATAAGTTTGGTATATTCACGCCTGTGTCTTCTAGGTGTTTTGCGAGTACCAAACTTAGAAACAAAACTTCTTAACAGTGTATAACAAAAACCTGGTATCTTATACGATTTAAAAAAATAGGCGAACGAGGATAGGGTACAGTCATTTTTGTGTTTGTGTTGCCGATCTGTGATGGTGTAACTCTTACAGTATACACTTCTATAAGACTGCAATCTATTTAGTTTTCCGGAGCGCGATTAGGAACCATATTCTTTTTTCTCTGATTTTTCTCATTGCATTGTTCAGATATAATTTTCATTTTTTTACATTTAACGTAATATCATCAAAACATGACAATTAGATCTGAATTTGATAATTATAATACTGAAATTATAATAAAAAACACTTAAAACTACTTCCGGTAAAATATTTTATGTTTATTTTCAGTTAAATATTATATTATTATAAGTTAAGCATTAATGTGACAAAGTTTCAACGCAAGCAATTTGCATGATTTGTTACAGGTAAAATTCGTAACTGGGTTTTTGTTATACTCTGTTACAAACTATATTTTTTTAGAATAGGACTATAACGTAACTTTTAGATAAATTTTTGTAGACGAAATCCGACCATTTAAACATTGTATTCGACTGTACAAAATCGTAGTGTTCACTTAGTTAATACCGGATTCTTATAACTTACCGGTGGTCAAAAATGTGTCCGTAAGTTGTCTGAATCGTCCATTATTGTTCATATCAAAATGATTTTTAAGCATTTCGTATTATATGCAACAAAAACTACATCTAAGTAATACAATTTTAAATTAAAAAGTTATTACATAAATCAAACTATTGTAATAATCAGACATCATTAAATTCTTATTCAAATAAGAATTCTCATCGAAGACAGGTGTTGCTTGCGTCAGCTATTTATGGAGCGTCGATGTTTCAATTGGTCAAACAAAGATGTTTTAATGGACAATATTGTCGTGATGTGTATGTTTCGGCTTTAGCATATAATTTTATTATTTAAATGAGTTTGACTTCCTGGTGGATAGAAAAACGACGTCCTGTGTCAGTCCAGTTTCCACCAAACTGTTAATTATTTTATTTTATTTCATATTACGTATACAATAAATAAAATAAATGACACAGTTACGAAATGAATAAATAGGACGTAAATTCTCATAGTAAATCTCTATTGCTTAGATGTAGTTTAGAGTTCTACATCAAGACAATTAAAATCTGTAAACATTTAGCGTATCATTAAAATGTCCAAGATCACAGACAAACTTTTGGTTAAATGACTTTACGGGTTTTAAAAGTTAGGACGAAGTTTTAGAATCATCTTGTACTGTAGATCTATTATTGTAAAAATAATTTTTTATCTGCTTTTGTAATAAACTTTCCTAAAACAAATGTCATTTTATTCAACCCATAAAACAGGATAAATTGTAGGCAAAACGATTTTCGGCAGCAACTCACAAACTCAATCGTAATTTTCATAATGCCACAGACTAAATCTAAATTATCACAAAATAATTTAGTAACGAATCATTAGAGATTTTAGCTGAGATATAGAAAGGAGAACTATGACTCTCGTATGTCAAAATTCAATACATTTATGACAGTGACAGTTTGACTAAACAATCATTTCTTGATATTAAGTCAAAGTCGATAGATAGGAATACTTCCGTGCTACGTTTTGGACGTCCGAAAGCCATGCTTGTCTGTGACTCTTTCGTAAGTCACCAGTGAAAATCATGATCTACACATTCTACTGACAATCTGAATCCAAGCCGTCATGGTTGCTGTCCTGTCATTGATTTACTTATACACTATCTTAACAGTTAAGCTACAATATCGGCCTTACAATTAATTGCCATTAAGGGGCGACGGCTAGCAATGGAGACTGGTAATGTTAGAACTCGTGCTGGTATTTAACCAGTTATTTATTAAAGTTTACCACATCACACATAGTACTAAATTTACAAAATATTCCATCTACAATTTATGACAATTGAAGTTAATAAAAAGTATGACTCCATCTGGACGATTAGCATGTTTTAGAATGATTATCCGCCAGCAATGTTCCTATTCCACGCACTGCAGTTTCCTTATCTCTAGAATATATTTTGGTAGGATAAAAACAAAACTACCTCTTAGGCCTGTACCAGAAATTTATGTATCTATTTCGTTAATATTTTTTTCAAATAGGCATATAGGTAGTTGGGTCATGTTTTCCTTTCGTAAAATTCGCACATAGAAAGTGCGTTGGTGCACAGCCAAGTTTCCTGCAACCTCAGGGATGAGAGACGCGCTCTGAAGCTAGTAGGCCAACACTGCTTGTGGTAAATTTAGAAAGCTTAATCTATATCTATATCTAACCTATTGTTAAATTTAAACAGTTTAAGTAATACGAAGGTATTAACAGCGATGTTAAGTTAAGTATCTCTTTTGGTAATAAATCTACCGGCAATAAATTAATCTATTAGGAAAAACAAGAAAATAAGTGGCGCTACAACCTTTTCGGGTTTGGGCCTCAGATATCTGGATTTTTTTCTTGATTATTTGTCAATCTATTAAGGTTGTAGATGATCAGCCTCCTGTGCCGGATACACCTCGTCGAATATGGGATCTAACGCAAGCCGGTTTCCTTCACCGTTCGAGCGAATGTTAAATGCGCCCATATAAAGAAGTGTCCATTAGTGTACAGCTGGGGATCGAACCTACGACCTCAGGTATGAGTCGCTAAAGCCACTAGGCCAACAATAAATCTAATAGTAATTGTAGAATTTATGCAACAATGCTTTATGATGAAATTGAATACATTTACCCTTGAATATCGTAATGTAAATAGCGTCATTTCTTGTTCATAAGAAAATCAAATTAGTATTATAACAATTACATGTCAATGAAGCATAAATCTCATTATTTTGAACAAATCTTTAAAACATTAAAATTACGTACGGGTTTTCTTGTCTAATAAATATATTTAAGTCCCACTGACTGACTGACTGTGAATTAGAATTTTTAGACTGTGAATTACGTTTGACGTATTAATTCAAATGCGTTTCGCAGATAACATCAACAACATCCATCATGTCAACATTACCAATATTTTACATGCTTCATCCAGAAACACGTAATAATCACAGACCGATTTTTGTGAATCTGGACTATCCCCTAAATTGGCATAGTATATGACTTAGTTTCCATAATTTGTGGACACAGTAAAAAGTTTAGCACATTGCTAATAATACCTATATATCGCAATATCTAATTCATAAAATAAATCAATGGCGCTACAGACTTTTTAGGTCTAAGCCTCAGATTTCTGTATCTGTTTCATGATCATTTATTTAATGTAATGGGCAAGTAGCTGTGATCAGCCTCCTATGCCTGACACAGGCCGTTGACGTTTTGAGTCTAAGGCAAGCCGGTTTCCTCACAATGTTTTCCTTCACCGTTCGAGAGAATGTTAAATGCGCACATAGAAAATCCATTGGTTTACTGGGGTTACCTAGGACCTCGGGGATGAGAGTCGCACTCTGAAGCCACTGACCAACAGTGCTCATCTGCGCATCAATATCATTAATAAAGCTTTACAAAATGGTTTAAAAAGCTCTCTTATAAAATAATAATGAATAAATGTTTTGCCTCACAACAAAATACAAACAAACGAAACAAATTATTGTTTATGTAATGCTTGGAGTTTTCAGTTGATAGTTTATATGTCGACAATGTAAACGTTTTAACATGATTTTTAATATTTTCTTTGGTTTATTTTGTTTCGTGCCAGGTATTGTTTATTTTTAAATAAGGACTGATAATTACGTGGAATAAAAATTGGATAAAGTAATTCAAAAATTAAACAAATTTAAAAATCGTTTATATTTTTTTCTCTAGTTGGTATAGCTTAATTTATAATCATTAATTTTATTTGTAACTAGCATCACGCGGCTGGCCTTTTTTAATGATAAGTTAGGATTGTATTGGTGATGTGGTTTTTTATAGTAGTATTTCTGTTTTATAACAAATAAATATCTCCCTTTAGTATAGATACATATAATGTATAAATATTTTAAAACAATTCTATAACATTTTTAATTTCTTGCAGTGCGATTTATAGAGAGTTACACTCTACTGATATACAACGAATTAAAAGACTCACCTGGAACCCAAAACAAAGATTCAGGAATAGTAACGAAAGAATTGTTAGATAAAATAATTAATATTGCTGAAAAACACCAAGACGGACTTACAAATGCGATACATGAATGTATCCTCAAAGAGAAGACAAAGGCGAAAAAGCTGCGGTGTATTCACAATTTAGAAGGCCAGAAGAATGCAAGATCATGGCATCAACAAGATTCTAAACAGGACACAGTTGAAACAGCCAAATTGGATGATTTATCAAGATCTTTAGTAGCTAAATTGAATTTAGATAATAATGGCTTTGCTGATGATTATATAGATTTTTTTAGTCTACGGGAAGGTAAAAAAGACGGCAGACGAGCCAATAATTTCGTTTTAAAAAAGATATTGCGTACTAACACAGATTCGGATTCTGAAAGTTCCGATTCCGATGTAAGAATAAAGAAATATAAACATTCATTTCAAGCGAAAAGGTTTAAGCCCAAGAAAATTGTACGGAAAGATCCATATCGATATATGCAGGGACCGTCTAGGATTTACGAAATGAATTTAGATAGACGGAGACGCTTGCCGCAGTTCCTACCAAAAAAGCACTATTGGGATGAAAATGATTTTAAAGAATTGAGAAGTTTCTGGATTCACGGTCCACAGGGGAAGTATCCCGGGGCCTATAGGATTCCTTATTGAAATTAAAATTTCCAATACTTAGCTTCTTTCTCGAGTTTTCCATCCATTTCCGTCAACCCATTGTCGTTTGACCTTACTAGACCTTGATGGTTTTAGATAGACAACCTTATATCCCATTAAGGTTTTTACCGCTACTAGTGAGTGTTCAAGGATGCTGACACTCGCATCAGCGGAATTTGTAGTTTTCTTAAATTTCACTTTAAGAAATCGACGAATTATTTTGGCGGCTCTTTGAACAGTAATAACTGTTGTTCTGTTATTGTTCAAGCTTTATAAAACGTGTTACAAATCGAATCACATTTATTTTTCTATTTGAAGGGTATCAGTGCCGATATGCATATTAAAGTAAAAGTACAAGGAAAATGTTAATAATTAAGAAATCAATTATTCCATACAAACAAATTGAGTTAATAAATTAAGTCAATAAATTTAACATCCTTGCAAATTCATTCATACCAGACATCGGTGAAGAACGGCAACGCCGCACATTGGCTTGCTAGTTCGGTAAACATAAATAAAAGATACGCGTAAATAGTATCGCCAAGTTCACTAGTGTCGAAATCATAACAAATAATTAGGATACGATTGTTTACTTTTAGATGTTCTGAAGTGTCGTGTGAATATTAAAATGAATCACAGCTATATCTAATGTGTGCCGTGTAGCCCATGATAAATGTATATTTGTAATACATTTAATAGATTTACGTTTAATTACATTGGGTTAACTTACGTTATTAAACTTAATGTAAAAACCATACGTAGTATCATATGACTTTGCGAGGCACGCGACAAGCTATGAACTAGAGCTGTCGGTCACATCAAAAAAATTTGGGCATTGTTCAAATTTCTTACTTTATGTTGCATGTACAACGATAATTTTGTGTATGGATATATTAAGTCATACGAGTACCTACTCGTTAAATAACACGTTATAGTCTTTAGATAAAAAACCAAATTGTGGTTGTTAAGGTAAGAAACTTACTGCTGTTTCCAAGGTTATTGCTTTTTTTACGGAACCTCACGTTAACGGTTAACTTTTAGTGTCTAAGAAAGTTGTATTTGTTGTTAGGAAATATTAATTTATTTGTACCTATAGTTAATTGGTGTTTCTATAGGTTCTTAAGCTACTACCACTATTATCACAACACTTATTAATTCATATTGGGTTTTTAAATAGAAGTTTGACTTACAATTCAAACACGCGCATAAGATACCTGATCGCGAAAAAATTAAATAACCAGTTTCGGTCACTGTGACAATTCGACTGAGGGTTCAATAGGTAAGGACAGGGCCAGTAATGGAAAGATATTTCCCTACTTTTTCGCTCAATACGATATTGCAAAACGGCAACGTCGCTTGTAAAAATTATCAATCGGAACTAACCATTGTATTTGTACTGAATACACTTTGATGTTTTTGTGTGTGTCTGTGTGACTTTGACTGTGTCTAAACCTTAACAGATTTAATTCAAATTTTGAAAATCATTTAATATGGTTGAGCTCTTGTGCGCTATAGACCGGGAGATAGTGACACATAGTATATACTATATAGTAAGTATTGTCTGAAGTAGTAGTATGTAGGCCGAAAGAAAAAGCCGGCGTAAAAAACTATCGGCGTAAAAAAACAAACAACACTTATTTTAATTACACGTATCACAAATTAATTAGAAGTAGCCTGTCTAGCATTAGTCCCAGGCCATTTTATCAACTAGACGTTAACTTTGTAGTAAGCCTTTTTACACAGCTTTTCTTTAATACATTTCTTAAATATATTTAAAGGTAGAGACAAAAGAGCCTCTGGGATTTTATTAAAGAAAAGTATGCGTTTTCCCAAAAAGAATAACTAACTTTAGAGTCTTTGACAATTGTACCATTATCTACAATCATGTTTCCTTATCTTATGAAAAAATAAAATAAATCAATCAATGGCGCTACAACCTTTTTAGGTCATGACCTCAGATTTCTGTATCTATTTCGTAAGTAGGTGATCAGCCTGTGCCTGACGCACGCCGTCGACTTTTTTGGGTCTAACGCAAGTCGGTTTCCTCACGATGTTTTCCTTTACCGTTCGAGCTAATGTTGGATGCACGCATAGAAATAAAGTCCATTGGGGCACAGCCGGGGTTGGAACCTACGACCTCAGGGATGAGAGTCGCACACTGAAGCCACTAAGCCAACACTGCTCAGATCTTATGAAAAATCTCACAAACACTCCATACTGAAATTCATTTATAAGGAGCTGGGTGGATGAAATAAAACAAATTCTCAATTGGAAAAAAATATATATTCAATGAATAAAACAACAAAAATATCAACAATCTAAATTATCTTATCTAAATGCTTTATATAAAGTTGGACAATGGCGTAATAAATTTGAAAAGGGTTTTGTGATATCGAAAATTTAATAAGATGCATTATGGACCTACGAAATTTTCTGTTTCACCGTCTCACAAGATCTTATCAAACCCATATTTATTTCTCAAAGCTAATGACAACACGCATATACAATTTTAACAATTAAAAATATACAAAGTATACGGCGGGAACTCTTAAAATACCAATGACTTAAATCTTCAGATATACCCTCAAGAATTATTATTATTATAGAAGGGTAGTTTAGTGGGTGCAATGCCGGCCATTTCCATTAACCATTTATCAAATAGAAAATGGTTTTTCATCTGTTGAAAGATTTAAGTGAGGTTTTGGAACAGGTCGAGTTATGTGCAAAGGTTGGGTCATCAGCTACGGCATAAAACTACGTACAAAAACCTCGGATCGTACGGCATTGTACATTTTTCTACACAACACACCAAAACGTAAGTACTTATATTTTGTTATTAACAACAGTATTACAGAAGACATTTTCATATTAAAGCAACAGTGAGCGCCCCAGCTCTCTTATTGTATTGATTTATCATAAGGTTTAGAATTAGCTGTCCCAAAAATGTCTATTACCCAAGCAAAGGCTTCATTAAAATCGATTTTTATAAAAACCCATAATAACTTTCGTCACTGCATAACGAACAATCTGTCGTCTTTATACAAATAAAATATACTAAAAAACAATATAAATTTATTAATTTAAATAATATATAGTCGCATTTTGGTAGCGTTCGCATACGGCAAGCTTACGTACGAGCCTCAGTGTCAGGTTTATCAATTTTCTGGGATTACTTGTTTCTGCAAAACTCCCAACGATCAAAAATACGAACAGAAACCGAAAAATGTTCTGAATGGAATATTTTAAAACCACAAAACCCTTAATGCAATCCAATTGGACGTTAAATGTTCCAAAGCGTGCAAGGAATGTGATAAAAGAATTTGTTAGGAATAATTTACCGCTTATCAATACGAAGTATAAAAGTGTCTAAATTCAATTCTATACATTGAGCCGTGAAGGTTTAAACGTTTTGACGTTAGATTCATCAAGTGTCCTGTCAATTTTGACAAATTTTGTACCACGCATTATATTCAAAACATTCCGTTTAGTTGGTGCTCCAAATGTTTTCCGATGTTAAGTATCGTTCACATCTAAGCGACTTTCAAATCGATTCGAAAACCCATAACAATTTGTTATTTAAATTTATTTAATAATTAACGCGGACCAATACGATTTTGATCTTCGTGAGTAGCTTCATACTTGGCGCCAAGTTTCGACTCTGAATGTCAAAGTCAGTGTAATAGAATCTGCCACAGTTAACAGGCATGACGTTTAAGACATGACCTGAAAAATTTGTCTATTATCAAATGTCTGTGGTAACCATAAACAGTAGCGTTTAAAAAACTTCACGGCCCAATGAACCGTTGGTATGCTGCATTTAAAAAAATCAAGCGATTTAACCATTATTTTAAGGAATCTAAAACTATGATTTACATAACAAGCGGGAATCCACGAAAAAGTTTCCGTTAAACTTGCGAGATCCCGCGCGGCATTACTGACAGTAATTTCGGCGCCTAACTGGACGTTGACAGACCTGTCAGTGCTTTGTATGCAGAGTATGTATGACAGCTAAACAATCATGGGATAAAGTTACGATATATAAAGCTCCGAAAATACCATTCGATTATTAGATACTCCGCACACAATTTTTTTCATATATATTATTATCAATATATTTGGCGTATATTGTAGAAGTCAAAAATATACATGCAAAATAATTGTATTTAAAGGATTTATTGTTTTAGTACTATATTAAATTAATTTATATACCGAAGTGAGTAAAATCGTATGGGGTATATTTTTGACTTTACAATTTAAAAAAAAACGCAATTCGAGCTATACAATAATTATAATTATTGATAAAAATTATTTTATCGATAAGCTCTGAATATCTAAATTAATAATATACAATTCACAAAAGCTAAAGGCAAGTATGTATAGACGACTTTCCTTTCCTTTCAGCTGACAGCTGACGTTTTGATCATTGATAAATTAAACAATCGTCAACGACGGATTTTCACACATGCCAAAAATCTCAAACTATCGCCGTCTCGCTCATTCTAACCAGCGCGAGCGGGACGGCATTAGTCAACAAAACTCATCTACAAAAGGATTTGCACTAGTCCCTCTGCTCTCTTTGGTGGAAGATCCAATTTAAAAGGGCCTGTAACACCATAGCGAGCACAAATCCACCGAAAAGGTCCCAAGAATGCGAGGCTGTGGGTATCCTGGCAACATTTTGTGGGTGAAAAGAAGCTGCCCTCTGGCCTTCGTTCAGCATTTCAACACTTTTCGTTAATCTTTCTATGGCAATTGATTGTTCACGTAGCGTCGAGTCGATCGAGTGTAGCGTTTGTTTTAATGTGCGGCTGAAAAGAGTATATAATCTTTAAATCTGTGTTGAAAAGTATTTATTTACAAAGTACCTAAAAATCATTTAAAATAATTAAATAAAACGCAGGTAAACTGGTGGCCTTATCGTTTTCGGGCTATCTCTTCCAGGCAACAACTGTGAGGGGAAAAAAGTAAGTTTAAAACTACATAAACTACATAAGACTTATATATATATATATATATTAATTGTGAGTCAATTAACCTTTGGCAGAGCTTTTACATGCCTGTTTATACATATTATTATTTATATTTTTTCTTTGGATTTTATTTTATTTTATAGTTATAGTTGCATGTTTTTTTCTTTTTGTTAATTAATTATGCACTTCTTGTACTTTACCCTGTTTCTTTTTTTATTGTCCCATATTAGGGTTGCCTGGAAGAAATCGCTTGTTAGCGATAAGGCCGCCTGCTACGTAACAACTTATGTAACCTACTTACTTTTTGTTTTTTGTTTGTATAATTATTTATATTACGGTAATTTATACTTTAAATAAATAAATAAGACAAAGTTTGGAGCAAAAACTCAATTAAAACATGTCGACGATGAGAAGGACTGTAAAAATGAATCACAATAATATCAGATCAGTTAGTACAAAAGTTAGGAATACGATGTGGACAGGTAATGATTGTACAGTAGAGATTTAAAATAATCTGGTCATCAAAACAAAAATAGGAAATATATTTCTTTAAAATACTTGTTAGACAATTATTGTTTCCACCAAAGTTAAAAGCTTTAAGCTCATTCATAAATTATAAGCTTATTTCTAAGAAGAGTACCCGGCCACATCAGACCACTAGGCTAACAATAGACTATAAGGAAAGGATTTTGATACAGAGAAGATAGGAGATCTTCCAGCAATCATTCACGACGATTCCCTAGTAGAAACTAGACTTAAAGTCCAGTCTTTGGAAGTCAAATATTATCAGTCAAAAATATAACGTGAAGTACTTGGTACTATAATCATTTATACGTCCAATCGAAGAGACTACCTGCCCACGACACAGGGATTCCCTGGAGGGATTATACGCTTTCTCTTCACTGAACATTTTTTATTATATGTAATAAAAGTCTTTCTCTTTCTCATTTATTAAATAACTTCTATTAGATTTAATACCAGTTCTTAAATGAAAAAACGAGAAGTGTCTTTAAACTCCTTTAAATTAAAGTTTTGCACAAAAAGTAAGGTTGCACATGATCCTCATCATGTGTCATGCATAAATTTGCACAGCTCTGTCAGAATCTGTTATAATCTTCACATAATACCCACAAATTAAATACACATACAAACAAACATAAAAATAGTTACTATGAACAAAAATAAGAAACCTAGTGCTCTGGAAATGTGGTATTAGACCTGTCTCCAAGCTTGGGCTCCTTGAACAGCTGTCCCGTCGTAGAAAACCCGAGAAAACTCCTTCAACACTTCGTTACCAACGGATCCCGTTATTGTTTGGACATGGCAACATGGACCTCCACGTCCATTAAATTAAAAAAAAATATTTCCCATTTCAGGCACTAGACCTCGCTGGACTGATCAAGTAAACGCTCTGATATGTCTTACCACAGGGGCTGAGGCTTCCCGAAGACTGGGAGAAGTGGAGGAAATGTGCAGCCAGAGCACAACCATCAGAAAAGCGACTGACGAAGAGAAAGTTTAACCCCTATTTAACAGCTACTTACGTAGAAGTCTTCGATCTCCTCGCCAAGTCGTCATGACTTTCGGAATCCGAAGCGCGATGCGACAACTCCCTAAGCCTCGCCTCGTTACTTGTGCCCATGGATGCACCAGTTTTTATCGACGTTATTATGAAATCGTCTTCATACTCTATTATTTCTTCTGGTTGCCAGGGACTGAAAATATTGTGTGTTTATATAATAATAATAATTTATTTACAAGAATACGGTACAAAAATGTTAGGGTGGTACAATCTAAAGTTTCCATATTCTGCCACACAATGTAAAATATTTATATATCGTGACACAAGAGAGTCATAGATAAGTCAAATCGACGACGACGTAACACGTCTGCAAATAATATGTCTAATTGACAATTAACGCACTAAAACTTGACGTTTATTCCCGTATTTATGGTTCGTCATAAGGACTAGTGCGACTCCTATGTTTTGACGGATTCTTGAAAATATTAGTTTAAGTTTATTTTTTAAAGCCTATCTAAAAACTTTTTTTGTACAACAGGGGGCAGCGTAGTGTCCGCTGACATGATGTTAAGTGATACCGCCGCCTATGGACACTCAATGACAGCCGGCTCGCGAGTGCGTTGCCGGCCTTTAAGAATTGGTACGTTCTTTTCGGACTTTAAGTCGAATTGGTTCGGAAATATTTTTGGGGCAGCTGATTCCACATACATAAGCCAAGTTAAAAATAACAATGTCTATAGTCAGTAATGTAAAATGGTTTTAATATCGTCTAATAGCCATTACAGTAAAATAAAAATTAATTTATTCGTATCAGCAATAAAAAATTCAAGATTCCAAATTTTCGTTTGCTTCCTGTTTTGTTTAAACGATTTTTTATAACGAATTAAACAACCTTTTAAAAAATCACTATTTATTTCTCGATTAAGATTCACATTTAATACAGATACCGGCAAACATGTTGAACAAATGACCTTGCCTGCGCAGAATGAGAGAGTGACGTGTCAATCGCGTGATTGGTAAATCAGTTGACGTTTGTGTCCCGCGTTCCGCAAACACTCCCTTGTTCAATGCTCAAGAAGTTTGCCGGTATGTGTACGAATGTATTACTGCAGACATTTTTTGTCTGACTGAAGAAGTTTTGATTAATAAAAATCTTACCTTGTATTTGTGTGATTGTATATCCATCCTTGGTCGATGATTCCTAAAAATTAAAAAAAATGCATATAAAGGACAATTTCAAACCAGTTTTATCTTTGCGAATTCTCCCATATAGCGTTAATGGCAGCTAAATTTAAACTTTGACAGAAAATATCCAAATTGAAGACAAAGTATTAATAGGAAAATGTTCTGGCAATGTGTCCATGGGCGGTATCCTCCAATAACATACATATTGTGACTGTTAATACCTTCCGGTGGCACAGCTCTAGTATCGCTATGGAACAGTCGCGGTGTCCATGTCGTTACCAAGTTACGTGCACGGGCACGTTGGGCCTCTTCAATTATCGTTTTCTGTTCAGTCGCTAGCACCTGGAAACACGATCAATATTACACTTTTTTTCTGCTGCATGGAATTTTATGCCCCTTGTTTAGTAAAGGAGCGTTCAAGTATTGCGTCACGCAATTTTTTGAGATTATTTACCCCCCCCCCCCCCCATGAAACGCGCCGCAACGTTTCTGTATCCACTTATTGTTTATTGTCATGTCACCAAAACTGCAATCCCTAAAGAAAAAAATTGTATCTACGTATAACACCCAAAACTATTGAACACATATTGATGTCATTTGCATAATAAATTAGAAAATTCATGTTACAATACAACAATATCACATAACACACTAAAACCTGCTTTTAAAGTCGGTACAGAGTGCTCTGCGCTAAAGAGCAGCTAGCTATCATTCTAACAAGATTCAGAAACATCTGACACCAACCTGCCGCGTGTCAGAAATGGGGTTTGACATACAGGAGTTAGCGTTATAATAATAATAAAATGTATTGCAAGAACATGGTACAAAAATGTGTAAGGTGGTACAATAGTTAGTTCGCATATTCTGTCACACAATGGCGCGCAAATTTATCTTTAAAGGAGTTTGACATTTTACATTATTAGTCTATGTATTGGTCAATTCTTAAATTTGTATCGTGCAGATTATATCGAACGTTATTAAATTTATATCAACTACAGTGTTTCACGCAAATAATCATTTATTGAATAATACATTTCTCCAAAAGTAATATACCAAGTCGATTTTTAAAGACTCGAGGAAGATCGGAAATCTTTAAATTCTTTTGGTAAATTATTGTAAACCTCAATTGCCATACAAAAGGTGTTTTTCCTAAACAGTTCCAGATTGATTTTCGGCACAGCCAGTTTCTCCCCGAGTCTACAGTTCTTAATTCGACTTCTACACTAAAATATGTATGTTTCTGTGCACGAATAAGGACATTTCTTAAATATAAATACAGGGAAGAGATAAAATTTTGAGCTTCTTAAATAATGGTAGGTAATACATACCTGATCCTCACTCGTTATGGCTTCGGAGACTTTGATCCACAGCCTTTGGGATTCCCACTCCTGTTGCTTGTCAACATCTACCAAGTACCGAGGCAAACGTTGCTCCTTTAATACTGATACGTCTAAGAGGCTAGTTTCCTCCTGTAGAAAACAAATTCTGTTATATATATATATAAGGTGTCTTTATAGGCACAGTATGTAGACCACAAGTTTTGAGAACAGTTATAAATAACTATTATGACAGTATGATAATTAGTATGACATTTGCATGCCTTTCTTATATATTTATAATCAATCAATCCGAATGCTTCTTGTCCGCTCTACGCCCTTGACTTGCGAACTGGTAATAAACGTAAATTTACAATTAATTTAACTTCTTTTCTGACGTTCATAGGTGTACTTGGATACCTATATGAATAAAGTTATTTTGAGTTTGAGTGCCGGAGAGTTTATTGCCAGTTCTTCCCTTCTGTTCTTCGCCCTTGATTTAAGAACTGGCAGTAAATGTAAAATTAGAAGCATTTCATATACATTTCTATTTTTGGTCTTTTCGTGAAGATCACTTTGTCGAATTGGTTCGGAAATTCTTCAGTGGGCAGCTTCTGAGTTCTACATAGTGGTTGTGCGCGGTAAAAACTGCCTTAAACAACGCTCAGTTGTAGAACGACTCCTTCAACACGACCTTTCTCTAGAACCACCTGGATTTGGTCCGGTTATGTATCTTGCCCAACCTGATATCACCATCCACGGTTGTCTTGTATAGAGTATACAAGTACTTGTTAGGCGCTTCTCATTCATCAGTTCTACGTGGCCAATCTAAACATTGCTTTTCGTTCTCATCACGTCCTCTTGCTAATATTACATTAATGACGGTGATGTAGCAAGGGATATTAAAATATTATCCAAAAGATGTTTCGTCTATCTATTGCGATGTTTCCCAACCTCTTTGGAGTCATGCCCTTAGCCTTTCTAAATTCTTAATGTCAAATATATAATTTTTAATATTACAACACTAGTATTGTCTTTTCTTTAACATAGCTTTTACACGTTTAAAGAAAACAAAACGTCGGGAGAAATTTAAAATTATGTAAAATAATTTTAAGTTTATAATAATACATAGCTTCAATCCGGTAAAAAAGTGTTTTCATTACAACACTAATAAAACTTAAATTATGAGTTTTACGAAGAAATCCCCCCCCCCCTAAACACATCAATTTACCCCCCTGTGGGGCGTGACCCCACACGTGGGAAATACTGTAATAAATAAAAATAATAAATTAATTTAACTAATAATTAGAAGTTGCGCGGAAAGTGAGCCGTCGTGTTGCCATTTTAAAGTCTAAATAAGGTTTCATAAGTTGACAGCACTGTTTTTTTATTAATTCAATATGTTTAAGATCACACGGCCTAAATCAGGGATGGAAGGCCACAATACTTGACGGTGCTGCGAGCAACATGGGAAGCCAGTCGCGCCAGTCATCTATTGTCGGATCGGATTCTTTAAAGATTCAGACAAGAGGAAGCGAGGAAGAACGGTTTCCCGCGCCCCCTTCCTGCTCATTCTAGACGTTCTGTTTTGTTGTAATATTTAAATTTGCTTCATACACTTAAGTTGTCTTTTATGTCAAGTCTGTCCCTCGTTTGACTTTGCCCTACTCTCTACTCTGTGAACTTAACTAGCCGATGTATTGATTTAAGCTAAATGAAGTCCAAGTTATTTTCCACATTTAAAACTTGTTTCGATTAAATCTTCAAACATTTAGTGTAAGAGGTATATTAAAACACTTCACTATAACAGAAAATATACTAATACGTGGGTAACACTGAAAATGTTTAAAACTGACAAGTTAGAAACATTGCTAATGAAATCTTTTTTGGATTTCAATTTAAGAACTCTTTGGTAATCTAATGTAGTATATTAGATTCTAATGTCATTTGTTTTTGTGAATTGGCGGAATATCTAAAACTCTTATTACACGTAATAATGAACCTAACGCGAGATAATTTTCGGTCAATGATTTATAATGACTTTCGTTGTGGGCTTACTCAACAACAAAGCTATGATAGGCTGCGATTAGCATTTCTTAATGAAGCCCCATCTCGTGCCACTATTAACAATGGTTTAACGAGTTTAAGCGTGGACGTAGCAATCTCAATGAATGAATGAATTAAAGCGTACGAAAATGCCATAAAAGAGACTAAGCATGCTTTTCTCAGCGGTTCCATCGAACGCGACGATGTGTAGAGAGGAACGGAGATTACTCCTAAAAACAATAAAAGTTAAGAAAACACTTTTTAAACGGATTTAAGCTATGTATTATTATTATAAACTTAAAATTATTTACATAATTTTAAATGTTTCTGACGTTTATCAAAGCTGTGATACTTTTGACATTCAACACCTTTTGTCTTCAGTCACCGTGACCACGCACGCTGTAAAGCACGCGAGACGTCGGGAGAAATTTAAAATTATGTTAAATAATTATAAGTCTATAATAATACATATCTTCAATCCGTTTAAAAAGTGTTTTCTTAATGTGTAAAAGCTATGTTAACAAAAGACAATACTATGAACAATAAAAGTATTGGCAACTCTCTATATTAAGACGTTTTTCATATTCTAAACATTTTCAGTGTCACCTAGGTATATAAAGTAAGTCACTCACCCCAGTTTTCTTATCTTTAATATCGATCCGTCCGTCCCAATATCCCTCGACAGTCGCAATTGTGTCCTTGCCGCGTTTAATCCTTCCCGATATGGCATTTGTTTGGTCCGCACCACCGAGAAAAGACTGAAAAAATATGAATACATACATTTATAACGTTCAGTAGTCGTTTAAACGTACACGATACCATTTTTTATTATAACTCATACATTGTTAGTAATATAATCAAAGAATTTCTTAGAAATCATAACGAATTTATTTAAAATCTTTTTAATTTTTCTGCCTCGTAATTAGTTACTTATATATATAAATTGTGAATCAATTAACCTTTGGATTAGCTTTTACATTTTTGTTTATATATTTTTGCTTTAAATTTGAAGTGAAACTTCTTTCTCGGCGTTGCAAAAAAATTATCGTCACGTTTTTGGTTACGCGTCACATTAACCGTTACGCGTCACATATTTCCGTTACGCGCTATCTTTTTCTTGTCCCTATCATAGTTGATTCGAAGAGATTCGAAGCCATAAATAACAAAAATATATAATAACGACAACAATGCTAGTAATAATTCTATTACAATTGTTGAAATTCTGTAATAATGTTAGTAGTTATAAGGTAAAATAAAATAATTGTATGATTTGTATTCATGTCTATGATAATAGAAGCCTTTTATTGAACTTTATCTAATTTAACTTCATTTAACCAATTTCTGTAAAGTTGCATATAGTAGATTATTTTTCGAAAATTAAGCTCATAAAGAAGTTTCACTTCTAACGTGTATACACAAGTACACGCACACATTTTCTGTTAATTAGTCCCTAATGGGTTGCCTGGAACAAATCCCTTGTCAGCGATAAGCCCACCCGTTGTTTAAATGTATGATTTTGTATATTATGGTAACGAAGTGTATATAAATAAATACCCAATGTCATTTACAATAACCCATAATTAAGAAATACATATGACTGTGTCGAGTTGACAATGTCGTAGAATCTTGAAAAACAGTTCAAACTCACCCTAAGTTTGAATTCCACATCCGCTTGAAATCCAGTTTCCTGACATATTATGTGCACCTGAAAAAAAATTGCATAGAAAACTTATTAATTACATTTTTTTGTTAAATGGATAATACAACAAAAAGAAATCAGAATTCAGATTTAGTTGCATTTAAAAATAAAACAATTTTTTTTTGTATTTTTTTATAGAACAGGGGGCAAACGGGCAGGAGGTTCAGCTGATGTTAAGTGATACCGCCCATGGACACTCTCAATGCCCGAGGGCTCGGGAGTACGTTGCCGGCCTTTTAAGAATTGGTAAACCTACCTTTCCTCCGAGCTCCATACTGAGTGTACCAATAACGATTCCCTTACAATGCGCATACGGCGCCGTTGTAATATACGTCTCCCCCCAATTTAGTAAATGTATTCGCGCGCACCCCTCCAAAATGGCGGACGTTGAGTTACCTAAAATTTATAAAAGAAATATAAGTTTTTCAATTTATTAGCAAATCTTATTTTAAGTGCTTTGTATAAAAGGTTGGTTTACAGTATTCGTCACCATGGTAACCATTATAAACGTTGCTATAACAAGAAAGAAAGCAACTCTAAATGTAGAATTCAATGTCGTGTACATAAGGGGAATTTAAAATGTAATTCCAGCTTTGTATAATAAATTCGGCGCATTATTGCAAGATAAAAAATAATGTAATGAACAATCACTAAAATACGTACCATAAAACTTAGACCTAGCTAACAGACTACCCTCTATAACGAAACCATCTTTTCTATTCGATACATAAAACGCCGAAACTGGAGGATGATGTGAAACCTGGAAAGAAGAAACAATGCATCTATTGTAACTGTCAATTTATGTGGCTTCCCTTGCTAGTCGTAAAGGAATTGATGTGGTTCCACTTGCAAGTCGTTAAGGAATTGATGTGGTTTCAGTTGCAAGTCGTTAAGGAATTGATGTGGTTCGACTTGCAAGTCGTTAAGGAATTGATGTGGTTTCAGTTGCAAGTCGTTAAGGAATTGACGTGGTTTCACTTGCAAGTTAGTAAGGAATTGATTGGGTTCACTTGCAAGTCTGAGACGTGACAAACCGTCAAAAAATCGACATGAGTCAGTCTTCGAAATTAAGTTTAAATTTTAATATTTGTACTCACTTCAAATGTAGATGATATAGCTTTTTGATCAAAAATGTATTGAGCAAACTTTTGGTAAAATGAATGAAAATCTTTGTTTATCTTTTTACTACTTAATTTTCTTTTTGTTAATTACTCAAATGACTACCGTCAAAAGATCAAAAACTGTCGTAGCATTGAGGGTAACATTTTGTAAATTAATAACAAACCTGCTCAGCTATATAATACGTGTAGGTATCGTTCTTGTGTCGCCAGCAACATCGGAAGGTTTCTCCAAGGACTGGATTGTATGGTTTTTTTAGACCTTTGGGCTTCCGGTAGAGACCTGAAAGGTACCAACGAAGGACTCCTTTGAACCTTTGGTATGGGTCTTCTAGAATTTGAGCCCTGGAATTGATTAAAATAAAAATGATGAAAGTATTGCCACTTTCATCTCTTCTCCACCCTTGTGAACATCATCATATTTAACTGTCAACTGAACCATGACGGACGTGGCAGTATCTGGCTGACCACAATTACTGAATATCATCAGAAACGTTGACTTATATAAATATAAAAACATAACAGACACGACTTTGACAATTTTTAAGAATGGAAGGCACGTCAGTTTCCTCACGAGATTGTCCTTTCCTAGAGTAGCGAATGTTACACAGCTGGGATTTTCAGTTAAAACCCGCGGTATGGATGTCGAGCTTGAGGCTGTGGGGCTGGGTCTAAGGTCAAGCCCTCTGCTATTCAGAATGGTAGCCAGATCATCCACACGTCCTTACGCCCTAGATGGGCCCTCGGGGTTCGCCAAAACATTCAATCCAAGGGACAGAGTTGAAACCACTAGGCCAACACTGCTTATATTAGATAAATTATATTATAAATTGAAACCTAATTGACCAATTGATAGACAATATTTATATCTACTCCAGATTTATTAACACCGAAGACTTCACATCTTAGTATACAAAAACGTCGATCAAACTTAAATCTAGATTCAATAGCTGTGAAATCATCTCTGCATGAATTTTGTCATTGACAAATCAAAGAACCGCTAACGGTTTTAAACTAATTACAAATTTTCATATAAATTTAGTTTTCGTTTCTACATAATTATTGAAAATGATTTCACAGCTCTTGAATGTCGATTTAAGTTTGACTAAGCTTCTTAGAAAGTTAGACTTAGACGATGACCATATGTACAAGCCGACCGAAACGCGACCAGCGAATTCAGTTTCGAGTGCGATTCCAAGAGATTGACATCGAAGAGATAAAAGTGCGAATAGTGATAAAGTACTGTGTGAAGTGTACGTAATTTGTGACAGAACTTTGTGTGTGGAACTTGGTGTGTGACAGAACTGTTTCTGTGCGTACTTTTGCGGCTTTTTAGTGTAAATATAGATGTTTATTCTATCCGATCCACTAGCTCTTAACAAAACCGGCACATAGGCAAAATCTACTTACTGTCCTAATAAATCCGCGTGATAATAATTATCAGACAACTTATCCAGGAACGACCGAGGCTCCAAGATGAATGTGGGTAGAACCACTTTGCTCAAATCCATTCCCGGCCTCACTTGCTTTAGTAAGAACCATAGTAACGACTTGTTCTCTTCCGCTACTTCTTCTACTAATTCACCAGCCTGAAAAAAACAATCCATTTCCAAACATCAATTTATTCCTGCTGTAATGGTCACAGGTGAGATTTCATATTAATCTTTCGAGAGTGTATTTTTAACTAAACTTTCGGAGTGTGAACTTTGTGTGTTAGAGAATGGCTTAGATTTATAATTAGATGGTTTTTTTTGCATTTAAAACGTGTTTCACTACTAATTTAAAAAAGTAACTTTTTTTATTTATTTTTTAATGTTCTTCAATACATACTTATAATTAATGCACAGATTTATTTATTTCCTATATAACAAGAGGCAAACGGGCAGGAGGCTCACTGCCCATAGACACTCACATTGCCAGAAAGCAACATACAGAGATACATGTATAGTTCTACGTTAAGAACATATAAACAAAAAACAGAATTTTTCACTAATTCTTTGATTCTTTTCTCTTTATTATCCAGGAAGAAGAAGAAAAGAAAAAAATACGTTACCTACGTTTATCAATAAAAAAAAACTTACCACTCCAATCTCCCGATCCGGGTCTTCGACGTAGAGACTCTCTATTCTACTGAGAACCTCCCGTTTCCTGGCTAAGGGATCGGCACTGAGCGACACCACCGGCATCCCCTGCCTGGAGGCTTCGCTGTCTGTATCTGACGCGGCACCTGCTAGTTCTGCAGACACATTCGGGATGAGGACATCTAGCGAATTAATTGGTACTAGTGAATTAGCAGTATCACACACTTTGAGCCAATAACAAGCCTACTACAAAAAATACCGACTACTACCCTCATTTTAATTAGCTCCAATAATATACGATCTGTGTTAATTTAACATACTTTATTTTTGAAACTACTGCCCTATTTATAATGCGACCCTCTAAAATGCTCTTATTAAAATTATGTTATGTTTTTTTATAGAAAAAAATAATACAAACTACCCTCTTTAAAAAAACACTTATGTGAGTTTGTACTACACTTTTATGAAAAAAACGTTGTGTTCTTTAAAATAACCATAATGTGGTTAGATAGATTTTAGTTTTTTTTCTTGAAGAAGCCTAAGCCGAATCGGAAATATTTCAGTGGGCAGCCACATAGAAGTGGTACATGGCAAAGTTAGAAAAGGCTCAGTACGGTGATATACGTTGATTTTTAACGAAAAACGTGCAATCTTGTGTGTTCTTAAGCTTATAGTGGATAGATGAAGTCAACCCCTCTCGAGCAAGCCGAGACTCCACGTAGCAGAGTTTCATCAGACTTTAGACACAAGTTTGTTCCGATACTGATCCCGCTCGAGTATACACCAGAAATACCAGCACGGCCAGTGTAGGTATATCCAGTGTTCTCACGTAATATAGTTTTTAATCCGCCCAAAAATATTTATTACTATTACTTACTATACTTCGTAACAATTATTCTTATGTTTAATTTTATTTTATTTCTTCTTTGCTTACACTGCTAACTTTTACTATTATTATTTGTTTCTACTAAGTATTAGATTCTTATTTGTTTTTTTGCGACTGAGGCCCAAACTAGCTGATGTGGTCTCTGGCAGAATGACCACCGCTGTGGAACAACTCTGCTCCTCAGCATAATCCTGAGCCAGGGCCAATTACAAACACATCACACACGCATTACACAATTAAACCTTTTTCTTAAAAAAAATGTTATCTCTCTATTATTATTCTTTTTTTTAAATTATTTTTATTTTTTTGATTATTGTTATTTTATGTGTTTGTGTGTTTTGTCAGTAATAAATGTTATGTCTATTAAAAATCAGCTGGTGGCCTTCTAGACACTTCAGGAGCTGGCCATTAATAATAGTTTCCATTATTTTGGAGAACAAGGTTTTAGCTATTAGGAAATAGTTGGTCGGATCAGAGCGATCGTCTTTTGTACTGTAGTGGTCAGCAATCCGGGCCAAAGGCGCGATAGGACCGGAGTTAACTGAGGACCACACGTACGCAGTACAATTGGGGGGATGCCATCGAGCCCGACTTTTGAATGTTCAAGGAAAATAGATTTGCTGACAGGACATAGCCGGAATATAATTTCCGGCACTTTGCCCTAGCAATCTCCTTCTGAAGGACCTGCGAAGCGTCCACGAATTTACAGAAATAATATACGTAAATACAGATCATAATCATCAACGGCACTTATTTTTAAATAACCTCCATGGATCCTAATGACGCGAAAGGACAAAGATAAGATTGTGAATACGTCTTTCACATTGTCCAATGCATGTCATACACATATAACATACAAGTTTAAGAAATCATTGAGTATTAATCAATTGAAGATTTCGCTGTAATAATTTCCTAAATTTTAAAAATGTAATACCTAGGCATGCAGTCTGGTAATTTTTTTACTTAATAAATAAATAATACACAACCTTCTATAAGATATATTTTTTGTATATAACAACTGCAAGGCTTAAGTTGGGAGCACAGCCACTGGATGGTCTGAAGTTTGGGACATCAGCGCTAAAGATATTGAGAGAACTATTGAACTTGCATACAAAAACGTCAGGATATCAGGATATGTGATGTCCACAAATTATTTAAGAATTTATACCTTAAAAAGGTCGCGTATAGCATATTTAATTTATCAAAATTATTCGCAAATCGCCTTTTAAAGAGAACAATATTTACCAAGCAATTTCAAGTCTTATTATATTTAACGACCTTACATATAATGGTGTAATTAGCTTTATTCTCTGACATCGCCACGTATACTTAAAGACAAAAGATTAGTTATGTTGTGTTGTATGTATTTTGTTTATCGAAATCACAAACAAAATAAAAATCACGTCAAGATTTTCGGACATTTTATTATTGAAGAAGATTGAAGTATGCCAAAAAGCTATAGCTATAGAGCGTTCATTTGAAAATTAAAGACAACGTAAAGAACTTGGGTTAAAACAGAAGTCGTAACAAACTCAAAAAACGTAGTGGAGCCGGTCATATTGCGATGATAGATGAGTCAAAATAACTTAGTTGGAACGCCCCAATGGGAAGAAAACAGAGAGGACCCCCACCGGAAACCTGGGAAGATGAAGTAACAGATCCGCTATCTCTTACTTCATCTTCCCAGGTTTCCGGACAGATGATTAACGAAGAAGAGACCTTCACTCCGTTGGAGGTCGTGAACTAGTATGTAATCCTAACAATGATTAATCATCATCCATCAAGTTTACATCCATCCTTAATCCTGTACTTAAATGTAGTATATTTTCATTTTTATTTATTAGTCTAAATATACTAATCAAATACTATAAAGCATATCGTATTTACACTTTAATCTCAGATTAAATCAGTCAATTTAATTTTATTAAATCATAAAAACAAGGGCAAACGGGGAGGAGGCATCTGATATAACGAATCCCATTCACACCACCAGAGGCGTAGTCGACCTTTAAAGAACCGCCACTTTTTAGGCTGGATTGTAATTTTCCATAATGTCTCAGTAAATACACATGCATTTAAAAAAACCTCCACTTTGTGTTGCAGCACAAATAGTTTGAGTATTTAAAGAAAACACTTTTTTACCGGATTGAAGCTATGTAATGGGATCCAATAATATCCAAATTAAAACCCCAAGACAAACAATCCGCGAAAATAGAGGACACCGTGAGTCATTTCTGCAAAAACCCGTCATCTTTTAGTCGATACCAACTCCGGGAAAATATATTTGTCTGCAGCTGTGATACTTTTTGACATACAACACTTTTTGTCTTCAGTCACCGCGACCACGCACGCTGTAAAGCACGCTAAACGTCGGGAGTAATTTAAAATTATGTATAATAATTATAAGTTTATGATAATAGATAGCTTCAATCCGGTAAAAAAGTGCTTTCTTTAAATGTGTAAAAGCTATGTTAACAAAAGACAATACTAGTTTGACTATTATTTTACGAAGTCGGTATTCTTGGTTACTGTTATGACAGTAAAAAAGTTTACTATTCAAAACAATTAAAGAAACTAGCCTTTATTTCTAGGGATCCAACACACAATGTATTAAAAAATGGTTACGCCATGGCTATCAAACTATTCAATCACACAAGTTGTAGATCACTACTGTGTAGTGTGTAATACTTTCGGGAAAGGTGATTAACATTTTTAAGCCAAATTTAATTTAATTAGTCAATTTTCAAATCACGCGACCAGACATTGTGGTATTTTCATACAACTGTTCACATGAGCGCAGGTTAATTGATGAAGTCCAGAAAAGGCCAGCGATTTGCGATATAGCTTCACAATCCTATAAAAATAAAATTCTTAATTTTTAAAATTGGGTGACCTCAAAATGTTGTTTTTTTCTATACATACTTTTTGTTTTTGTAATATAACCACAAAACAATAGCTTCTTCCATGTCCATTTTCTAAGCTCTATCGAAACAGACTGACGAGCTCTCACAAGTCGCAACACGCGTTTGCGCTTGTCATTTGAATTCTGTATAAATTTGATCGTTGACCAACAACACGCGTTACATGTGAACTTAGCCTTATAGGGAGAGTATTTAGACCATAAGTTTTGACAAAAATTATGATACCTAGCATGACATTTGCATGTCTATTTTTATGAATATGCGCTGTTGGTTAATCCTAATTTTTCAATCCCTGACCACCATTATCGTACCTCCATTACACGGAATGAAAACTTCCTCCATCCCGGTGTGAATTGCTGAGTCCACCGAATACTTCCTACCCAAATCCAAGGTATGGAAACTGCTCAGGTCTGACGATTGCTTTCCAACCTTTCGTTTCAATAACGAGAATATACTCGACCGTCTCCGACCTTTGTCCTTCATCCTCCGTAGCATCTCTGGTTCTACGTCCATTGTCATTTTCTCTTTAAATATCAATAATATTCTAGTGATCCATTGTCCATCTCTAGTCTTTTGGATCTAGTTCATTGAAACTTCACATAAGTTGGTGACAATTAGAAAAGTGACAATCATCGCTTTTCATCACTGTTTCATCACAAAATTTAAAAACACTGTATTCATGAAGATTAAGCTTTAGAATTATTTGCAATAATGCAACAATACGATAATATCTGACAATTTATGTATGTAAGTAGGACGAGGCATATTATTATTAAGCGTTTATTGCTGACTTCAGTTTATACTGGGTGTATAATATATATAAACACTTGTTTAAGTTACACAACCTAACTTAATCTAATACATCAGATGTGCCGGTTTTGGTGGCCAGCGTGTCCCGTGACACATAGGCCTCTTCCAGCTGTTTCTTTTCTAATGTTAACTATTCTTGTCTAAATTGCGAGGCATAAATACTTGTAAGACTACACAATTACTATCAGACCCGACAGTCGTTTACACGACATACAAAACAACTTGTAAATCGAATCCACACTCGTTTATTCATCAAAATCGTTAAGACTATTGAGTTTAACTAAATAGTACTCATCATTTAAATAGTAGTGCCATATGGTTCGAAAAATATTGGTAAACTCGGGTTTTTTTTGTATAATTTACGTTTATAGTTAAAATTAAATGCTACAGGTTAGATATATAATAAGTGACACCAAAACGCGTAGTGTGTTCATTCTGTTGTCATACAGTGGAGTACATTCTGCGGTGCTCGTTCGCCATTGTCTTTTAGAAAAAACTTAATACATAAATTGTAGCCAATCATCTCTAGTTTTATTATATATATTTATTTATTAAAGTTTACCACGTCATATATAGTAACTAAGTCTACCGTGTATGTTACAAAATGTTTTATCTAAAAATTTACGACAATTTCGGTAAACATAAATGTTATAAAAACATATTAAAAAATACAATTAAAATATGTACAAGATAAAATAAGAATACCAGAAACTTTTGATAGGCTGAAAAAATTACCACCAAAACAGCTGATTAGCTTCGAAATCGGCCCACTGCCGAAAATATCCAGCTCCGGATGAGTAATGTTTAATCCGTTAAAATCGCACATATAGCTATATACATATAATAATTAATATTATTGATTTTCTGATTTATTTAAAAATAAAATCTTGAAGATATCTATGGTGTAACGTAGCAGTGGTAAACTGGAATAAATAAATAAGTGTAAGAAATTTCCGTTTTCGTAAATTATTTTCTCCAATTTTTAATTCCGTTTCCGTACGTCGTTTAAGTTTTATACATGCTTAAAGAAATCTTTTTTAAAACGAGTATTTAGTTTATTCATGTTTATTTCTACATAAGGAAGCTTTATATGTTTTCATTATGGTTATGATAAAACATCCACCATATTCCGACTGTTTAATTATTTATTGATATCTGAATCTTTGTTTACTTGCACAAAAATAATTACAGAATCGACATTATAAACAAAATTTACCTTATGCGTAGGTTATTTAGGGTTGACAACCGGTTTAACTATTTTTTATTATAACTTTTTTTATCTAAAACACTCATTACGAATAAATCTATTATGTATTTGAATTGTTTCATTTACCACTATCCGAAACGCAAACATATTTTTATTTTAAAATTCATATCCGCTATGTTGTTATTTAAACCAATCACAGCACGTGATGCTTGACATATGTCACACATAATTTATCGAAATATTTTGAGTTCATGAACTGTATTACACAGTTTTATTGACAGTTTAAATCATCAAACAATCACGACATCTTATAAATTGATATGTTGGTGATCAGCCTTTTTGTGACAGAAACGTGTAGATTTTTTGGTCTTTCGAGCGAGTGTTACAGCACATAGACAGAAACTTCATTGGTGTACGTACAGCCGGGGTTCGAACGACCTCAAGCCTGAGAGTCTCACCCTGAAGCCTAGACCAATACTGCTCATATACATCTATACTTATGTATACCTAGTTTTTGAAATTTCTTTCCATATTTGTCGCGTGACAGTTGACAGTTTGTGGCAATAAGTAAACACTTGACAACCCTAGCAAAAGCAATGAACGTTCTTGACCTACCATTGTAAACGCTTTACAAATATTTATTCCGATACACACCGGGCCATTGAACTAACTGTATTAATAAAATATTTACACGCCGCCATTTTCGCAACATAATAAAAACCTATGGCGATGGGTTGCCTGAAGGAGAAAGCTTATTATTACACTGTAATGATATTCTATACTATTGGTTATCGTATCAATTATAAACTTTTAAAATTGATTTTTATAGAACAGGAGACTCACCTGATGTTAAGTGACACCGCCGCCCATGGACACTCAAGAGGTCTAGAGAGTGCGTTCTGTTTCATAGGGTAGCTATATATATCTATAGGGTAGCTAAGCAAAAACTATCTCAAAAAACGCTCAGTTGTGGAACGAAGGACGTCAAGGTGTGTGCGTTGCCGGCTTTTTAAAATATTCTACTAATATAGAGGAATGATATATAACTCGAACTGTTTACATATTTAAAAAATCCACACAATATCGAAGGACCATATTTCCAAAATATGAACGATAGGCATTCGAATCCACCTGAAAAAAAATGTCCCACGAGATATTTTTATCTAGCTTAATGCTTGATTAGATATCTTATCAATAGATAACCGTTATTAACAAAACTAATTTACAAGAAACTCACTTCGACATCTAATACTTTGAATTAATTCGGCTAAAAATATAGCCTACGTCACTCGACCTAGGTACCGCTGGATCGACTGTGGATCAAGCCCAGCTGCAGCTGAAAACCAGCAGAGACACGACCGCAAGCGCTGTACGTTACTCGTTTTGGAGACCAATTTTTAATATGTTGGAAATAAATATATCGTCATTAGTCGGAGACCAGTCGGCCTAGGTACCCACTATGGATGATCTGCTGTAGCTGAAAGTGAACAGGAGATGAAACAAGACATCGAGTTTCTCATTTCAGAGCTAGCGGAGTCAGGGTTTTTAGAAGAAGAATATATCCAGAAGTTGAGTTTCATCGTCACAAACATAAAAATACTTCCTCCTTATTTTGTAATTTAGGATTACTAAAAACGTCTTTCCATGAAGCACTCAGAGTGATTCACTTCAATACTATGTTAGTAATCATAAAAATCTCAGCTGTGTACATAATGCCCCTGATTATAAGTTCTGTGCACTTATTTAAATTAATGAACGACTCTGCATAGGTCTATCAATAATAACTGTATTTAATTTCAATCTTGATTAAGGATAAGTAGAATTACATTTATTTCGTTACTACTTGAGACAGTCATAATTTATAATCCCTATTAAAACAAACACCGTTTCACGCGTTTTTACAAACTTTTTTTATTCCAGCCAGTAAAGTTTTCAAATTCCTATTCGGTCTCTTTGGTGATTGATGCAACATTCCAAATTCAAATTATCCAGATTAGAGAGCTTTATAGTCTGTTTACACTGTAAATGGTTACAACAAAGTTGTTTTACGTTTAGTTTAATATACAACCGATATATTGTTTTCATGAATACAGTGATTTAAAGTCAGTGAAATCGCTACCATACTTTTAAATAACGACAACTTTTATGTTACACTTCACAAAACACGTCCATACGACACACAATAAGATACACAACTGTGTTATCGCTGCGATAATTGTTCATTATCGTAATGGGTGTCATAAATTTTATTTGTTAGATTTTACTTAAGGCTAACTTTACACCAAGAGGGAAGCTAAATACGTTTAATCAAAAATAATTACTAGATGAAATTATTTTGATAATTATGTTTTATAACAAGGGGTCATTGTAAATTTCAAACGCGTAGGGTTTGCGCGATATTCGAGTACATAATTATGATTACAATGGACTCCATGTCATTATATTTTTCTTCTGCCTCGCCTCGTAATTAGCAACTACTTATATATATTAATTGCGAGTCAATTCACCTTTGGCACAGCTTTTAAATGTCTGTTTATACATATTATTATTTATATATTTTCTTTGAATTTTATTTTATTTAATTTTAGTTATAGTTGCATGTTATTTTGAGTTGTTATTTAATTATACACTTCTTGTACCTTACCCTCTGAAGGTGTTAATTTTTTATTATCCCATATTAGGGTTGCCTGGAAGAAATCGCTTGTTAGCGATAAGGCCGCCTGTTGCCTAATAACTTAAGTAACCTACTTACTTTGTGTTTGTATAATTATGTATATTATGGTAACAAAGTATAAATAAATATATTTAACATTAGAACATCCCCTCCGACGGAGTGAAGGCCTCCAAATTCTTCCACATCCTAGCCACCACTTTACAATCCTCCCCCACTATATCTTTCAATCTCCCCAGATTCTGGTGGACGTCTGATCGGACCTCTAAGGCTATTTTTCATACGCCAGTAACCATATCATGCGTGATGTGATGTGACCGGCCGGAAAACTTTTTGAATTTCATTACACAACTCTAAATTTCTAAGTACGTCCGTCTCTTTTTATCACAGCGTAAGCACAGCATGTCGAAAAGAGACGAAAGACTCCTTTACTTTAAAGATATATTGAACACTGTATAACAGTCGCTTAACAAACAAGGTCACGTCGTATCTAATTTACATAATCATAATTCTCGCTAAAATTATTTATATATTTTTTGTTTGTTGTTTGATATCAAAGTTCGCTGTATACAGTGCCCGAGTCAGGCGTCGAGTGTCAAACTTAAAAATGAAAAACTAGTCTGTCTATATTGTCTATGTAGCCTTAGGGTCTTAAAACAATAATCAGAATAATTACACTACGCGGTATTCTGGGATACACTGAGCTCTCCAACGAGCGACTGTGTCATCACTGCCGTGAAAGCCCAATTAACCAGCATATCAAGCAACGCTAATGAAACTGGAATAGGCCATACACTACGAAGGGATTCCAATCATATCCCCAGCGAGGCGCTTGATTGGAACCCGCAAGAAAAGCGGCGTCCCAAGCAAGCCTGGTAATATATACAGTTGCAGATGTGGCAAAGAGAGTCGAAAAGACTTGGAGCGAGCTAAAATGCGAAGCTCAACACCGAACTCAACGGAGGCTCACTGTGGACGCCCTATGAACCAGTGGTTATAGGTAATAAGTCAGGTATATTTATTTGGCTGTAAGTAAATAATAAAAGATACAGCGATGTATAGATGATTTGATCATTTTTAAACGTCACAAGTCAAGTGTATAATGAATTTATAAATTACTTGATCGGGTATCATTTTAATTCGAATATCTATCTATATATTTAAAAAAATCTATAGGTGAAGATTTTTAATTTGCACACATTGTTATAAATCTCTCTATGCGTATTCTACAAAGTTTACTACGGTGAGAGTTCTGAAGAGTTGTTTGGGTTGAACCCTCCTGCCTCGTTTCAACGCTGTACGAGCCGATCAATGCAACATCACTTTTACGAACTAGCGAATCTCTGAACTGTGGAATCGACTCCCGGTGGGGGTCTTCCCTGAGAGATACGACCTCCAACTATTATATATTATATTAATGTTAGACTTAAACTATGTTTAAGTACACTATTTTAATTTCCGCCTAATAGAACTAAATACAATTTAATTCAAATTTATTTTGCATATAAACTCAAACTCGGGGTCATTCACCTCAAAGTTCACGACCTCAGTTTGACCTATAAGCTGATACACCGCATAAATTTACAAGGATTATTATAAAATACACGTCGGAGCAATGACGTTATCGTCAGCTGTCATTGTCGATCTACGTCACCTATATAAACTAACAACTTCAAAGTCAAATATAGTCAAACCCGTTAATAACGTTATTTCTTTTGTCAATATTGTCAGCTATTGTTAATTTATAAGCCCTGTGACATTTAATGACAATGACAGATGACAGTAACGCTAGTAGTAACGCAGTTTGTTATAAAATTAACATTCCCTGTGTCTTAACTTTTAGGTTTCTCGCAACTCAATACAAAATCACAACACACACAAAATCTAACACATGAAATAAACGCGATCGAATACGAAATGTGCTCTATTTATAAAGAGCAAAGGTTTATGGCATTATGTGCACACGAAAACATATTTATGGATCTAAATGGGCACTAGTTTACTAAAATGTATAGCTGCAAGAGTGTGGCTGGTAGCATCAGCCAGCTTTACGGCTAGACTATGCACTCGGCAATATTTTTAGTATGGCATTTTTTATGGTAATGAATGTTTAGTATCCCAGCGGTATGGCCAGAACGATGGCTTTGCAATATTATTGCCGTCTCGCTTTACGGCCTAAGGGACACACCCTTTTTCATGCTAAAATCGTAGAGTTATAGCTAATCTTGTACAAACAGGTCCAGGACCAATCTTGTGAATAATGTGTACAAATTCACTCTTTAACATTCGTGTAAAGTTTTTAAATATACGTTCGAGAGTTAATTTCAGACATAAAATATCTGATACTATTGAAATAAGTTCGAATTCACGTTTTCTTAACTTTTTTGTTTTGACTTTGCTTTTAAAACAACGTAAGCTGCTGCAACTCGTATGTGTTCGTCATGTGGACCGTGTGAAGACAAAATAATAAAACATATACTGTTGCATAAATATTGCCGAGATGTACATTTTTCAGCCACGTGCTGCATTAAAATCTTTATTATTTGAAAACTTGACAATTTATACGTTCTAATACAATGTGTATGCCTAAAAAAAATACAATAAAATATGACATCACAAATTTAACACATATACACATCAATTATATTAGAACATAAGTAATCTATCAAAGGAGAAAATTAAAACAAACAAACACAATAAAAAAATAAACTAAAACTAAAAATTAATAATAAATAAAACTAAAAAGATAAAAAACAAAATAAAAATAACAATAATAACCTAAACTTAATGAAAGGTAAACCTCATTAAGAGCATGAATAGCGAGGTTACTGTAACTTGAAAGACTGTTGTAAAACACAAAAATATTTTCATCGATGTTAGTAATCAATTTGTAAGAGCGAGATAGCCTATTCACTGGACCATTCAAAGTTTTGATCTAGCATACACTCAAAGAGCATTAACCTGGATCCATTTCCTTACCCTTAGCAACAATTTTCCCCGCTATGTAAACGCTGTTTTGGGAAATTCTGTCGTCTCTTTTACCAGTTTGAGATGCCTCAAAGCTGGCTGACGGCAATTTTGTGTAATCTATTAGTGAATACTTTTTGTACGGCGTCGTCCTAAAAGTGTTCGAACTTTGCTTTATTGATTTGGTTTGTCAAAGGAAAAGATTCACAGTGATAATATGTAGTCATAATTCCTGATCAGTCTAGATTCTAAATATTAAATTAGGACATACGTGTCTTTAGGATATATTCTTCATATGAGCAAGATTTTTGTCCTTGGATTTGCGAACTTAGGGTAAAAATCTTAAGGCTAGGCGTGGCTACCGTACGTCAGTAATATATTAACATATCTCTCTTAGTTCGCGGGAGTCTTAGTTCGCGCTAGTTTCGTTTCTATATCTGAGGGTAGGAAAAAAAATCCAGTTGGACAATCTCACGACATAGGAGTTGAAAAGGTTTAGCAAAGGTTTGCCAACGTGCCAAAAAATATAGTTCAATCATCTCTTGAACAAAAGATTCATTTAATAGATAGAAAAAAATCTGTTTTAACGCAACAGATTTTAAAATTAATTCCTAGCGATTCAATGCCAATTTAAAAACTCTTAAATCATTCATATATTCCTTCCTACTCTACCTACCTTCTACTACAGTTACTGGGAACTTCATCAGACGAGGACGTAGTCGTATCCCTGAACCTCTCATCCGAGGGCGCAGTTTTAGTAATCAAAATATTCTCCGGCGTATTGCAAATAACCTCTGAATCCCCCAAAAAACCCATACTCTTCAACTTATGAGCGTCATCTTCCGAGTCAGTCTTAACGCCGGAGTCCCTCAAAATTCGCTTTTTAACATAACTTTTTCTAATTGACGGCGTCGAACTACGTCTATTGGTTTTCTCCTCGAACGACTCGCGTAATTTTATTTTCGGCATATCGAACAACTTGAGTATCGGCGAGCGTTTTAACATTTCTAGCGCCATTGGACTGGAGGTGAGACTCCTATGGCGAATTTGCTTTACATCCAGGGTTTTTATGTTATCGCTCGATGATGATCGTTTAGGTGGTTTAGCGGGTGTTGATATGGAGGATTCTAGCCTGAATCCTACTTAGCGTACGGGATAGGTTGAGAACAATAAATATTAGTTATCAACTTACATTTTATCGGTGACATTTACAAATAATCACATTAAAACTGAAAATTTAATTAAAAAAACATCGTTAAACATTACGTTTTTATAATTTCGGGGTGACCTTTTACTGTTTATGTTTAGTCGAAACTTCTAAAATTCAAATGATTTATTTAATAAACTTTAATAGTAATAATATTTTGGTCCTTCGAACCGGACTTACCGTGTTCATTAAAATGTTTCTCTAGTTCCTCGTGTGATATATTCGTTTGGGTTGAGGGTGCATCCGCTTCTACCGTTTGTTCAGGTCGTGAGCGGGAACATCTAAACATTATTTAAATATCTATTTAAAAAATACTACAAAAGCCTTTAAGATTCAAACCCAATATAAACTATCCAGAAAAAAACTCACAAATCACATAAAATTACGCTAGCTGAGTTGGACGTACTCTACGTATCTTGACATGACTCTGGCGTACCAAAAACTAACACAGTATACATAAGTATACGCTGTAAGCGTATACTTATAACACACATACTTACTATCTACTACTATAAGGCTTGTGTTTGATTTCCCCGGAATAATTGTTATCTAGCCACAACACAGAGACTCTCTAGTGTGGATAAATTGATGAATTTTGTGGTACAGTAGCACCACTGCTGGTACCTTGAGTGTTGGAACAAAATCGGGCAGTGAAGAAAGCTTACCGGTATTAGCTGGATACCGCTGGATCGACAGATCGACAAAAGCCAGCAATTGGAGGAAGTTTGCAGAGGACAGGAAGATTCTCATTTCGGAGGCCAATACACTTTTTGGGTCTCAGAGCCAGTAGAGTGAATGCAACCAATTAGGGTTCTATCAGTCTGGGCGCAAGTCTTTTATTTTATTATCTTCACGTACGCCATAACACCAAACTCACCTGAGCATAGCATTGCTGCATCGTAGAGCCAGTTCAAGACCATCCAGCCAGCAGTGACCCGCCGCTTGAGATGGCGCTCGGAATATCAAGTGTGCTGTTGGTAACGGTTGGACCACTGCACCTGATAATTTTATGCAATAATATAATAATAATTTATTAATATAATACAAAAATAAGTTCAATCCCCCACCCGGGATTATTTGCAGTCGCTAAAAATTAGCAGTTTTAACTAAACAGTGCCGTTTAACTTGCGGCCACAAAGATATTCAGCTAGTTGAACAAACAGCCAGGCAGGCGTTTTGGATCGATGACGTTTCATTACTTGCCTAGCCTGTTGACTTTTAATTAAAATTTAGTTCCACTTTCTGCCACTCTCAAACTCGAAACAAAACTCTTCGAACTGTCAATATGGTAGATAATGGAATAATGTGAATTTAGCTGTGACTGACTCAAGCAATTTAATTTTTTAGAAATATTTTTTATGTCTTGTTTCATGTTTTTTATTTACGCCACATGGTAACACTAGTGTAGGAAAGGATTAGCCAGCCAATTTATTAAATGTTGTAACAAACTCTACGGCTGAATATCTTCCAGGCCGCTTGTTAAACGGCGTTGTTTAGGTAAAGGCCTAGACTGTTCATTGAACGGCTCATTAAGCTAGTTGGTTGCGACACATATAACATGATTTAGATTGTATTATTTTTTTAAATAAATAAATATTTATCGCGCAATTTGTCCCAGGTGGACACTTTGAAAATACATATTTTGTAAAAAAAAATATTTTTAGCAAAAATTTAAATCGGTCAAGAAGTGAGATTTTTTGTTACAAAAATACAAATCCACTTTATAATACATACCTATAGTCTCGTTGTGGGGTCCTCTCGGTGCCCAAATGCTTTGCTCCAACGGATGGTAGAGCTTGAAGCAAAATCCGTCCTTTTTACTTGGCCTTTCGATCACCTGGCACGACGTCAACAGTACAGTACCGACCCAATGACTTCTCTGTAACAAATTTATTTATATATTTATAAAATAAAAAAGGCCGGCAACGCACTCGCGAGCAGTGGAATTCAGAGTGTCAATTGGTATCACTAAACTTATCTGATGATAAGCCTCATGCGTCGAAAAAAATTGAATCGACTTCAAAATGCCCTAAAAAGCATTCAATTACAATCCATCTAATTCCTATTCATAAGCAAGGGAATGAAGTGTCCAAATTTTTGTATGGCTCCGAGTCCTGGGCAATTCTTGCAGCTGACCGAGAGAAGACAGAGGCATTCAATATGTGGAGGAGAATTTTGCGAATACCATGGACTACAAGAACCAACCAACTGAAGATCACTACAAGACTGTCGACTATTTACAAACGTGTGCTTAGCTACTTTGGCCAGAAGAGAATCGGTTCATCACGACAAGCTGGTAATGGTAGGGAGGAGTGATGGCAGAAGTAGGTGTCAATTGCCTCCCCATTGGTCAGCCCAAATTAAGATAATTATGGGTCCTCAACAACCTGAATGCCCTGAGACAAGCTGAGGATATAGCGGAGTGGAGGCAGTATCGGTTAGGGAAGACAAGTCTTTCAGTAATGAAGACTGTATAAACATATAATTATGGATTTCCTGATAAATAAATTCATTTACAAGGAATTCTACTGCGAAACACTTAAAAAATAATCAGTGGTGCTACATCTTTTTAGGTCTGTGCCTCAAATTTCTGCATCTGTTTCGTGATATATTATTTATTTTTTTATGTAACACAAGGCTAACGTGGTTCACCTGATGTTAAGTGATACCGCCGCCGATACATTGTCGGAAGGCTCGCAAGTACGTTGCCGGCTTTTTAGGAACTGGTACGCTCCTTTTTAAAGGACACTTAGGCGAACAGTGGGCAACTAGTTCGATTTAAAAGCCAATTCGCCTGTCTAGCATATGTCGACAAAAAATTATACTTTAACTTATATTTCGACCATACAATGAGAATTTGGAGAAACTGATCGTGGTTGCTAGCACAGTAGGCAAAAGATCACGTGCCGGTTCACCATCCAAATGGACAGATCTAGTGAAAGACCCATCATCCTCAAAATAAGAGGCGATGGACAGAAACCGGTTGAAACAGATTGTCTGCTCCAGATGCTTCGTTGCTGACCATGACGAGTCATGACTGAAGAGGTAAGTAGGTAATCAGCCTTTTGTGACACGCCGTCGAATTTTTATTTCTTAGGCATGCTGGTTTCTACTCGTTCTCCTTCAATACGAGCCGTAGCCGAGAGTAGAAGATCATAGAAGGTGCATTGGTGGACCTTCACCACTGACCTTACACATAAACCTTAATATAACTCACCTTTGCCTTTGGACTCTTATACAGCAGTAAAAGACCAGGTTTGAGAACGCACCACAGCTTAGTCCATGATTTTAGCGACCCCCGAACCTGAAAACGCGATTCAATAAAACACTGTATAATAAGACTTTTGCCGGCAATGTATCAGGTAAGCCGCTTGCCTATTTCCCGTTCTTTAAAATCTTTTTGATGGTATTAGTATTATATATGTCGCAGTCAACTAGCGTAATAAGTCCAATTAACAGCCTAGCTCAGTGATGGGCAAAGTATGGCCTGCGAAAGTCTTTAATCCGGCCCGAAGAGGGTCCATCAGCATGGATTGTATGTGGCCCGTTATAAATTCACTTTGACAGTCGAGAATAAAAAGTAGATTCTATTTGTATCTTTTTTATAATATTATAATTAAAAATTTAACAACAATGGTTTTTTTTATATATTTTCCATTTAAGAAGTTTGCCCTTCACTGGCCTAAACCCTTAACTAAACAGCACTATTTAATTAGCGGCCTGAAAGATATCTGTGCTGTGGCAACACTGCTCTATGGTTATCCTAAATCTGGACTCTGAATCTTACCAGGACAAATAAAAACTTCTCTTCTGCTCTTATTTTGATTGACCTTCTATACGGGCTTAAGAGCATATGGTCTACTAATTATGAAAAATCCTCACCTTCAACCAATCAGCCAACACCACAACCGAGGGGTCCTCTATCGAGTGCAGAAGTGCTGTGGCGGCTCTCTTCTTCTCTTTCCTATAATGTTGCCTTTGCGCTTTATAACTCTCTTTCCGGGACAACGCCGTGCTTGAGTTCCTCGACACGCCTACGGCCGTTTCTGAGGACTGGAGAGACAAACAAAATAATTAAACATTCATTTCTTGTTATTAATTGATTATTAATATACTAATATTTTAAGTATTCGTTTTTTACGATAGGAGGCAAAGAGTCGAGTAGGACTGAAAGCAGGAAGCCAGCAATTGGTGGGACAGGTCAAATAGCGCTGAAAGATTCCTATTTCGGAGGCCAAAACACTTTTTGGGTCGCAGAACCAGCGTTAAATTCATAGGAAAAGGGGGTGGGGGGAGGCAAATGAGACTACGAGACGCCCAATAGGGGCTGTTATCGCACCACATGGACACTCAGTTCAGTGGGTTACAGGCCTTTGAGGGACCATGCTGTTTTTTAACAGTTGGAGGCCGTATCTCCCAGGCAAGACCTCTATTGGGAGTCGATTCCAGTTCGATATTTCGCAATGGGTTCTTCTGAAGCGCACCGCGACTTTCAGCTACCAAGTTGATGCGGATGACATTTTGGATTATAGATATAGGATAAGACGCACACGAAATTTGCTATGGTCATATAAAAGGGAGACTAAATATAAGTAACCATGGGTAGCAATTTTATATAATTCATAAACTTAATATTAGCTTTTAACTAAAACTACGCAAATTATACAATGGCGTATTTCAACACTATCTACACGTGGGGATATAGCTCAGTGGTAGAGCATTCGACTGCAGATCGAGAGGTCCCCGGTTCAAACCCGGGTGTCCCCTAGGTCTTTTTTTTATTTTAATTATATTTTTTTTAAATTACCCTCATATTTGTTTATTTGTTATTAAGTTTCTGAGTTCAATGTTTGGATTTAGTTAAAACATTCATAACACAATAGCAAATATTTGATTTTCTATTCGTTGTTAAAGTACTGATGACAAAATATTTTAGGATCATCACATAAAATTAGCCGTGTATTTAATTAATGTAATTAGCTTGTATCCGAATAACTGATGCCATGCCATGATCCAGGAACATACCTTATCTGAAGAAGTGCCGTCGGGCGGTTGGGCTCGGTCTCCTGAAGCAGGGGTCGATAAGGGTGCACCCGGGGACCGCGGTGGAGGCGTAAGCGTTGGTTCACCTATAAATTAAGCGCTTCTAAGAAACGGGTAAGCAACACTGGCTGAGGTCAGAATTGTGATGGGTAAAAAGACCTGGCTTGTGTTCTTAGTTTTTTTTTTAAATTCATAGTGTAGTAAACAATTATGATATAGAAAAAGAAAATGTTGCATATGGCGTCCCTGCACTGACCTATACATCTACATAAATCAGTTAAACTGAGTCCAAACAAAAGTCTTAGATATTTTTGTCTCGTCCTTACTGACGTCATGGCATATCACGTAGCTTACAAAATAGAGAATAGAATCTTATAAATAATTTTATTCTGTAAGACACGCCTGATTCTTGAAGCGGCAGTGGGCATAGACCACAAACTGCGGTCCACAGACCACAGCTAAGGTACTTCGCGCTCGCTTCCTCCACTCCCTTAAACGACCATTCAGCTAATATTCTGATCTCATATGATGTAATAATCACATACGGAAAGTATGTATATATACAATCTACCAGTGATAACGAAACTGAAAAAATGTTTACCCAATAGGTACCCCTAGTTATTCAGTTTTTACTGTAAAATATTCTTCAGATTTCAGTATAGCAATTACCGTATACGGGTGGAGAGGACGGTGCTGAACTTGACAGGACCACGTTCAGAGGCTGGTGCGTCTTCTGAAATGTTTTAGATACATGAATTTAATGATGAATACCATCTATAATGCATAAAAATGAACAGGCAACATATATACGGTCAGCATTTCCGAACGAATGCATCAAATTAGATGTATTATTAGGACAAGGATATATTTGAAAAATTTTGTGAGTGAATGAGACAGAAGATGGCCAGAGATGTTCAATTGTCAAAATAAAAAGGCGCTACTATCTGTTTGGTCTGCGCTTTTCGTGATATTTTTTTTTCTAATATGTGATCTGCCTGACACACACTTAAACGTAAATTTTTGGGACTAAGGCATGCCGTTTTCCACACGATATTTTCCTTACGTACAAGCGAATATTGAATGCAAAATAGGTCAATTAGTGAGCAACTGTGATTCGAACGAACCACAGGGTTGAAACAGGCTCAAACCACTTTTTTGGAGGTACTTTATAGAAGCTCTACTCTGAAGTAATGTATACCTTTAAATAATTTGGTGTGGAGGTGTGAAAATGCGTGTAGTCCGGCAGGCGAACCGCTGGCGAAGATGGCGCTGGTGTCGACGACTCCACGGCTGGAGAGGAACTCATTGTGGCGATCAGATCATCATGGGAATTGGAACAGGATTTGAATATAGAACACAACTTTCAATGTCCAAATGTTTTTCGAATGGACGATACGTTGATATTAAATTTCGAATTAAGAACGCGTTGTCAGTTTTTCAAAACGCTTCAATTTGTCAAGTTTAAATTCAAATTTCGAATGCGTCGATTAATTATCGTCGTTGGCTTACATAAGAATAATGAATTTTATCTTAAAACAAATCGACAAATATAACGCTATATCTTATATTAATACTAATTATTGCTTCTATTTAGTAATTAAATTGTCAATTATTGTGTGCTTAAAATATTGAAGTGCAAATATTCTTATTACAATTTTTCTATTAAGAAAAATTTAAGCTAAGGTATAAAATACATAAATTCTACTAAAAAGTAGATATATCAATTATAAGCGTGTGAATTTTATACATAAAAATATATTTTTTATCACTGACAAAGACACTGGGTTTGTAACTAATGGAATGACAATGGCGTTGGCAGTGTTTATATGGTAAGGAATGTCGCTAGGAAATATAGTATGGGAATGGGAATGAAAAGGATATATCCTGAAAATTAAAAGAAAAACAAAGTTTAAAAAAAATTACCGCCCCCGGGTGGGCTCGAACCACCAACCTTTCGGTTAACAGCCGAACGCGCTAGCCAATTGCGCCACGGAGGCTATGAACATTGCATCGAAATTATGAATATGGTTCTTAAAACACACAACTAAACTTAAATCCATTACTTATATCGTTAATATAAAGCATCATTTTAAAAATGTCACTTCAATGTCTAAGTGGATGACGCATAACGGTGGATCAGAATTTTATTCGTGACGAATGTTTTAAATTAGTATAACTACTCAAGCGATATCTATATAACCATTAAAGTAACACGAAAAAGTAATTGGCACATACCTCAAATGATAAAACGTAATTATTTGAAAATAATATGATTAATTATGTGATTTAGCAACAAAAGTTCCAAGAACATACAGACATCGTGAGAAGTTTATTCAGGGTTCTTTTTACTTAATAGAATGCAAACGGGCAGGAGACTCACCAGATAAGCCGCCCGTGAACACATTGTCGGCTTTTTAATAAGTACAATTGCCCTGTGACTACAATTAGTGTACCACTGAAGTATTTCCGAACCAACTGAACTTTAAAGTCCGGCAACGCACTTGCGAGCCAATTGTGAGTGTCCATGAGCAGCAGTATCACTTAACAACAGGCGAGCCTCCTGCCCGTTTGCCTCCTATTACATAAAAATAAAGCTTATTCAATTAATATTGGAAGAGAATATTTTTTTGTATTATTTCATAAGATTTGGTTATGTACTTCTTCTACTTTGCCCATCATATTTATTTTTTTCCTTTACTAAGGTTGCCTGGAAGAGATCGCTTGATTTTTTTTAAATATATAATAGCGAGGCAAGCGAACGGAACGCCCAAATACGCCAACGCCATCTATTTTAAGGCCAGCTTTTTCTATAAATGTAACGAAGTGTAAATAAATTACATAGTCGGAGTACCACAGGACCCTAAACATTTCAAAACAATTATTTCACAAAATAATTATCGTATCCCGTACAAGTGGGTCGCAGTTAGCGCCGTTGCAAGGTCAAGCGACCTAAAAACATTCGTCTAATCACTAACAAAACACAATTTGGGTTAATTTCCTAACTGACTTCAAAAGAAGTTCAATGACGCAGTACCTCTGTTTCGGTCAATAACTAACTGCCAAATTATAGACAACTTCTAAACAAAATATATATGACTAACTTAACAATAGTTGAGTAACATAAATATATATATATATTTCAGTAAATAATTAGAAACGTAAACCAAATGTTAGCAATCATCGTACACTTGAAGCCAATATGAGCCCTTTTTTCCACTCTCGTACATTGTAATACAACATTCTTGTTTCCGATAATGTCCAAGGTATTGTTAGCGTCACAACCCCTCTAGCAGTAATTTTGTGTGTAAGCTCATATTTTAAACAATCGAAGCCAGTTGTTAACATGCTTCAAACAAACTGTTTTGTTTAACATATATCACATATATCAAAATGAATAATGTAAATCACTACCACACTAAAATACCTTAATGATGCTAGTATGCGAGAGTCTCAGCCTAGGTACATAAAAATTGGACCTGAAAATCGCCATCATATTAGGCAAGTCCAATATCACGTTTGTAACTAGTCTGGCCATAAATACGGTTACATAAAACCTCTTTTTTTCAACTTTTTAATGGTTTTGAATTTGGAACACGTATATTATTTTAAAAACTTCTTTCGATTTTGCGCCATTTCTCATATTTTTTCGTGTTCATTATCAAATTACAATATGGAATGAGGTGTTAAAGAAAATAGGATTGCATCGCCTTGCATAGTGGGTATGGAGCAGTCGGTATAACCGACACTTCAAAAGCTTGGTATTATCGTATATCGTACTATAAACAGACACAACAACACTTCGTCTGTCGAACAACAACGCGGCCGCGTGCTGTTAAGCTAACTGCAAATACTGTTAATGCTAAAGTCAGAATTCGTCAAAACCAGGAAGCAAAAAATCTTATCGCGAAAATGAAGATTCTCGCTAGGACTCGGTCGCGTATTATAAAACAAGACCTGAAGCTGGGTGTCGTCTAATCGTCGATATACAGGACATGCCCTAAATCAATCTTTAAAATTAAAGAGAGTGGATAAATCAAAACGCCTTCTGTCAGGATACAGGTGAAAAGCACAGAAATATCCTCTTTACCAATGAAAAAAATTTCACGATTGAAGAACACTACAATAAGCAAAATGATAAAGTGTACGCTCACAGTTCTAAAGAAGCTGCTGAAGTGGTCGATAAGGTACAACGTGGTCATCATCCTGCGTCAGTGAAGGTTTGGTGGGACGTGTCTTATCAAGAAGTAGATCACAAAACTAAATTTTTGTGAAAAAGGAGTAAAAACTTCAGCCAAAGTGGAAGTGGTATAAAGAGACACTCTTGGAGCATGTTGTGAAAACTCTCAATACAATACACTTTTTAAAAATATACCGTGGACTTTCCAGCAGGATTCTGCACCTGGTCACAAGGCACGAACTACCCTGGCATAAAAACAACTTTCCGGGCTTTATAAGAACTGAAGACTGGCCCCTTATCTCAACGACTAGAAATCGATTCGTGGCAAAATAGATTAAACGACTGTAAAAAAGCCAAAGGTGGCCATTTCGAATAGAATTATTTTTGAGACTTTAATAAATATGTCGGTATAAATTTTAATAATATTACAATCGTTCATTTAAAAAAACGATTTTCATTTCCAACCGTAGTACTTTATTTCAATTATCTGCCGCCTACGTTTCGGTTAGTAGATACGGGCAGTCAATAAAATAGACAGAAAAATATTCAACCGTCTTCTTCATAACCCATATGAAAAACATGAGAAAAGAAACATTCAGTTTATGGTGAAATAAAGGCATTACTATGTCTAATAATCTGGTATATCTGGTGTCGTAATAAGGCAATGCTGTAATCTGATGAAAATGTTAAAAATATACAACAACAAAAAATATATTTTCTTGTTGTCTATAATTTACTTGAGTATATAATTATATAAAGAATCTTTGACAGATGATGTTAATTAAAGTATTTACAAAACCATTCATAAGTATCAAATAAAGAACATAAGGTTAACCATTCTAGCAATAAACATTTGCACACTCAAATAAAGCAGTACCTTCATAACCAAAGGCAGAGGGAAAATGTTCACTCTATATAATATTTAGGAAGCAATCAATCAACCGGCTCTGAAACTGATAACCCGATAGCCTTATCATGTATGTAATACGATCAAGCATTCGTAATAAAATATCTTTATATAAAGTGGTAATACTTTCATAATAAGCATAATTTTCTTGTCAATACATATTTGAACAAAAACAGAAAAACAAGTCACCTAATACATATCTCGTTTCTCTCTGCTCTTTGAGCTTTTGTATTCAAATAACCAATTGAGTTTTAATTAAAATATATGGGTACACTACTATGATTATTGTTAAATTTGATAACTTGATAACAACTTCTCATTCTCACACAAACACATATATGAGATGTAATAGAGTATGAGATATATCATCGTGATATCCCTCATGTATGAGAGATAATAATCCAAATTTTATTGTTGTCTTCATATTTAATATTTATGTAACTAGTTTTGGCAATTTGCCAATGTTGATCTTTGTATGACAATGAAACAATTCCTAAACAAAAGGCACATTTACATACATGCATTCTTTAAATTCATTTCCAAAATGCAAATTTTTCTTGCCATGAAAGTTTAGAGTTCTTCATTTCTATGAGCAATGCTGTAATGTAAGGACAGCAATAAATTTGCCATACCCAACTCGCTGCGTAGGCCTCAAAATTACTTTTGTATTATCTCAAAGCGATATAAATTATTGTTTTATAATATCCCTCTATTTATAATCACTATTGTCCCTGTAATATGTGCTGTTAATCTCTATCTTGCATCAAAGAAATTTTTCATATGTGATCATACTTCCCTGATGATAAAACTAAAACTTTCTTAGAACTAGGTTACAGCGGCAGATAATAGAATCATATAATCAGATACAGTTATGTAGATAATGATAAAAATAAAATAATCACGAGTTATCTACAAAAATACCATAAGCATCACTCATCATACTACTTTTTAACACAGCATGGTTATTTTAATGTATGAAATCTTTTATTTTAGGAGTGAATATGGTGTGACTCACTGAAATGTATGATTTACCTATTAAAATAATATTATTATGGTAGTACAAGACTAAAATACATACCTATGCCTCTAAAATACACATATTTTTAAATTTCATAATTTAATTTTAAAATTTACAGAAAATAATGTTTATCAAATGTGTTGTTTATCTACATATTCTATAATCACTACAATATTGTGATAAAGAGGAAAGACTGCTGCTATTGTTTGTAATGAATAAAATATAAAATGACCCAACTGTTTTGAACAATTGTTTCATCAAAAGCTCTATCTTGAGATTGACCTCAGAAACTACAGGTTTGATTTCAATTTTTTGAGCTAGTATGGATAGTCAATTTATTTAGGAAGACACATCACAAATATTTTTTTATTTCATCACAGTCTATGCTTTGACAAAACGTTCAAAAGAGTATGAATATGAAAATGGTGTAACTCAGTCATAGTGATGATTTTAGAATAGGCCTAACAATTATATTGCCAAAGTCCAAAAATAATAATGATTTATAAATTATTTGAATATATAAAAAATGTTAATATGTAAATAATATATATTTTAGTTTTATAAATTAATATGGATATGTAAATCTAAAATATATAAACAAACATAATGAGTGAATATAACAATAATTCAAGTTGGAATACCTAAGATTAGTCTAAATATTGAAATACCTATTAAGGTATATTAATGTATATAAGGTATCCTGATTAAATAATAATTCCACCAAATTAATTCTTATATAACTTCTGATAAACATTCTTATATGTATTATGTATTATCATGTATCTAACATATATGATATTAAATGCTGTTGCACTTAAAAAAATTACTAAAATATATTTATTTTTATCTATTTTACACTAGCATGATTCATGTCTTGCTATAAACAATCCAAGTGGAATCCTATTAGACAAGCGCCTACTGACCTAATAGTGCTAATTAGATTAAAATAACACCATCTTATAAATAAAATTAATCCTGATTACAAGATGTTTTACACAATTTCCTGTAAAATCAACTCCAATTATTATTTTATTTTGCCAAGTTGTATTTTTGTTTTTTAACAATACTGCATATGAATATTCAATTAGGAATATCAACTAAGCAAACTATAATTATTTCTACATACCAAAGGTCTCACAGCCAATATCATCAGTAGATTGTTTCTTCATCAATCAACTTGTTTAGCACACACTGCGGAATTTTCTACACCGGTAAATATTACGAAAAACATCACTATTTACGAGGTCACCGTGCTACGAAGATATTTATTGCGATTAAAAACTAGACGATTGTCGCACGAGCACAGGAAACTACGCAAATAATATAATTTAGGAGCTAATAGCTATGCAGAGATAGATGTGGATCAAGGCTCAATTACTTCGTTAGTTTATGTAAATATACATAGGTGCCGGTCTACACCAATTTTTCCCTACTTATGGTCCACCGATAAGCACTGTATGCAATTGTTCCGCGAATAAACTAAGTGTTTTTGATAATTTTATGCATCGAAGCACAAAAATCGCCTTTCTTTTCTGACGTACGACATGCGTGAATGTATGTTGCCATTTGTAAAATTCTTGTGGAATTATAAAAAATGTATATAGATGTCCACTACTAAATTAGTATTTTATAAAAATATTGTTTTACTATAATTCACTTATTTATATAGGACTTACCAAGTGGATACATACTTACTATTAAATAATACCAAAAGTGTTTATAAAATCAGGATATTAAAGTGAACTGTCAAAATCTAAATTTCGGATGTTAGATAGATACTTTTGATTTAAGAATACATCAAAGCATAGCTTGTAAATTTCCTAATTTTTCTCAAATAGGCAACTAAGCAGAACGGTTTTATTGGGAACGTTATTAACTCACACTCAACATAACTCTATTCATGTCTTAAAATCGTTTTTTTTTTACATACAACTCTGCTACAAGAATATATAACTAGTGTAGATTCTAGTGAACTATATTTCTACTTACTTACTAGTGTCTTTTTTTAAATATTAATATACATATATAAGATGAAATTTTTTTCTTTAATCTTCAAAAAATAGAAATAAATCTTACATTTATATATTTTTGTAGAGGGTAACACTGCAATTTTTTTAATTTATTAGGAAAGCAAATGTAATGTAAATATTATGATCTAAATGAAATAAGAAAAGTATTATAAATTATGTCATCATTTTTGTGTTTTTTATGCCACAGTACAGTGAATGATGAGACCAATGAAGAAACACGCGAGAAATATAAGGAAGTCGTCGGTATTCATGTAAAAACCTCTTTAGTTGTTCTTCAAATATTTGCGTAATCCATGCTCAGCCTGCATGCTTATGACACCGCCTGTATACCTCAGATATATAAAAATATACCCAGCAACTGCTTTATGAATCTTTGATAGATTTGTATTTTATTATGACCAGGTGCTATTTATACTATTGTTTTTAATTGATTTTATGAATCTTGTAAGTTCGGCGGCTATAACTCACACATAAACCTTTTCATAAAACAGGATGATTTCGGAATAAACAAAGAAACATAATATTTATAGCTCTGCCACATGACTGACTACCTACTACTTTACAGTTACACAAAAATTTGTAAATCCAGTTGACCTGAAGCATCTATTTTATTGTGGGATCACAATTAACAAATGCAATGTATTATTTCAGTTGTGTCCTGACTCTCATCTGTGTTATATATGTTGCCATGTCTTGCATAAACTCTTCATGTTTCGTTCAATTTGTTTGAAGCGTAGTTTGGAGTATCCTGTATTATTTAGGTGGGTTTACAGCAGCATAATACTTTGTGTGCTTTACATAATTTTAATAAGTAATTTAGTCTAATAATTTATCTTGCTATCAACATTGTAATTAAATAATTAACTCAATAATCATGGTAATCAAATTTATTCTTCTGTTTTAAATGTGTAACAAGACAAAGTAAGTGAAGTCAACTTATAATAATAAGATTTACGATTACAAGACCCTAAATTTGTTTCAGGAAATTTATAATATTAATTACCTTCTAATTTCGAAACTTGAATTTTCAGTGAAAAGGGTACAATCAATTTACACAGAAGTGATATAGAAATAAACATATTATGTCCAGAAGAATGTGACCAATACCAAGAAAAACAATATCATTATGACTATAATAATGATTTCAACACACACTTTAATGATAATAGATTTAATGATAACCAGTATGTGGAGTTAGAGGATGAATATGACTATTTTAATAAAAATCAATATGATGTTGAAAAGGTTACTGAAAGCTATGACTATATTAATGAAAAACCAGATGCCGTGCTAAATGATGAACATTTTCATAACTTCAATCAAAATTTTGATTATTTTAAATATAACGAAGAATTACCACAGATAAATACTCTACAAGTAAATAAAAATAATGAAAATATTGGCTTTAATTATATTGACAATAGGACTAATGATTATTCAAATGTTTTTAGCCAAAATACCTTCGATATTCCATTAGATGATTATGAGAATCAAATAAAACATAATATTATAAATCAAACTTATGTAGAGAAGCTAAATAATGTAAATAATGATTTAGAAACAAACTATCCACAAAATGCCCATATAAATAATAATGTTGTTGAGGAGGATAAAGAGAAAATTTTGGATAATGTAAACGAAATTGATCATATTATAGAACAAGATAATGATTTCAATGATAATGAACAAACTAATCATATATCAACCGATGATGAAACTCAGAGCAACATAATAAATACTTCTGATGATACAAAAATAGAGGAAAGCGGTGAAGTTGAAAGTATACAGGAAATAAATATTAAAAAGAAAAAGAAGAAAGGTTTTAAAAAGATAGTTTTATCTTTAGAAGAACAGAAGAAGGAATTAGAAAGAAATAGAAAATTTAAGAAATACACAGAAGCTGAGTTTAAATGTTATAATTGTGCAATCGGCTTCTTGTTTAAGGACACATACCAGGCTCATATGATGAGGCATGAGGAGGTGAGTAAGATATCATGTAATATCAAAATAAATTTTAGGTCTGTATTCTAAAAAATGATTTAATCATTATTATTAATAATAAATCATTAAGCTTGTTTTAACACTAATTTCTTAGCCAAATCTTAAAAGTCAGCTGTTGAGCACAAGCTTTCCATGGAATTTTAATAAATCCCAATTTTGCTAACAAGTATGTATACTGCCAAGTGACACTTTTACGGATCTAAGAAAAGATTTTCTTTTTTTAAAAATCTCTATGTATGCTTACGACATGTAATTTTAAATATTTTCTGATAAAGAATTTTGTTAAGACAATATATATTTTTTAAATTCATTATTATTAGCGCAATAGTTGGTAGAAATGTATTCATAATTTCGATGCAATGTTCATAGCCTCCGTGGCGCAATTGGCTAGCGCGTTCGGCTGTTAACCGAAAGGTTGGTGGTTCGAGCCCACCCGGGGGCGCAAAACTTTTGTTTAATTTTTTTCTTATAATCCACAATATCATAGTACATACTACATAAATTAAATTAAAAAAGTAAATTAAAAATTTGGTCCCTGTGGCAGTGCACCTTTAACGCGTGCAGCATTTCTTCGTTGTATTGCGACACTTATTTGTTGAGCCAGGAAAGATCAGCTCTGTGGTCACCGGTGCAAACTTAAATCTTTAATTAGCCCTTGTTTTCTCTTTATTATTATTTTTGAAATGAAACTTTACCGTCACATTTTTCCGTTACGCCCCATCTTTTTCTTGTACCACGGTAGATTCGGTTATTCGAAGCCATTAATAACAAAAATATATAAAAACGATAACAATGATAGTAATGAGGTAAAATGAAATAATTGTATTATTTGTATTCAAGTCTATGATAATAAAAGCCTTTTGTTAAACTTTATCTAATTTAACTTTAAATAACCAATTTCTATAAAGTTGCATATAGTAGATCATTTTTAGATATTAAGCTCATAAAGAAGTTTCACTTCTTACTTGTGTACATTAGTACACGCACACATTTTTTTATTATTATGTACGTTCAGAAAATTTGAATGTCATGTTTACTTAAAAAGATAATTTCGACATTCCTTTTATCAAAATATCTGACATTGAAATCTGTTTAACAGATTTTGAAATATATTTCTGAACATACCTAGAGAATGTTGACAGCTTGTCAATTTAATATACCAAATAACATTATTTAAACAGGCAACATTACATATCAAAAATCTATTGCAGTCAAATGGCGAATTTCGTTGTCTCACGTGCACACTACGGTTCTCAACTCATGCGCTACTACGGACACACAATACATCCCACTCGGACATATATGAATGTCTGAATTGCGGTCAAGTGCTAAAGCCGAGGGCAAAACGGACACACCCGTGCTTCAAAACGAAATCCGAAGAAAATGTTTCGTGTCATTTGTGTGGGAATCTTTTTAGGTGGGTATCGCTTCAACTGCAAAAGTGGTGGGGTTCCGTGTTGGTCTGGCTTCAGCGTGCGATTCTCATCCCTGAGGTGGTAGGTCACCCCAGCTGTACACCAATGTACTTTCTTTCTATGTGCGCATTTAACGTTCGCTCGAACGGTGAAGGAAAACATCGTGAGGAAACCGGCTTGCCTTAGATTAAATTAGATCTGAGGCCTAGATCTAAAAAAGAGACTAGCGTGATGTACCTAGTTCAAATAATATTTATTTAAGAAATTATTCAATATGATTTTTTATCATCATTGTCATTGGTTAGCCTAGTTCGTTTCGCGTCTTTTATCCCTGGTATAGCGTTCGAATCAGGGCTGTGCACCAATTTCCTACGAATTTAAAAGGAAAACGTGAAGAATCATGCGTCAGACTCGAAAGCGATACGTGTCAGACAACCCTGAGGTCGTAGTTCCGAAACCCATGCACTAATGATAGTTTTTTTGACTATGATTTGCGTGTTATTCCCACGAGAATGTAAGTGCGTGCTCCTATTTCACCATGCCTCCTGCTGATAGAGGACAAATCTTTTTTTAATTTATTATAACTAATTAAGATGTCATGTGGAACATGGTGTAATGACAGCTCCTTACAAACATTGTGTAAAACAAAAACTTGGCGATTGAAAAGAGTGTCGGAGAGTTTATTGCCATTTCTTCTCTTCCGTTCTACGCCCTTGATTTGAGAACGGGCAGGAAATGTAAAATTATAAGCATTTAATATGTATTTCTTTTTTGACGTTCATAAGTATACATTGTGTTACCTATATGAATAAATGATCAACTTTTGACTTTTTGAAATGGGTTGTCTGTCCATGTGCGCGTTGCCTTAGACCCATAATGTCGACGTGTGTAAGCACAGATTGATTACTTGCCTATTCAGAAAAGACCAGACTTGGTGTTCATCACAATTATTAATCAGCCCTAGTCCTATCACTACCTTCTATTCTTCTTTTTTAATTTCTTCATCGAAAACTTCTGTACTACTCATTTCCTACCAGTAAAAAGATATATGTCGGAGAAAAATCACTCAATCGATATTGACATCGTCATTAGCTGGTTTAGCTTCACATGGGTAAAGTACGAGCATAAAATCACGAATGAATATCGTACAATATTTAATTTAGATTGATTCTTTTTAACATTACAAATAACAAGAGAAATTATAACGAGCAGCGAGTGGAACTGCAATCTACTAGACACAACTCGGTCCAACCTCTCAAAATAGATTTGTATTTATAAAAAAATATAACCACCTAGTAAGGGCTGTCGCAGCATCTACCTGGCGGTGAGCAAGTAGACCAGCTGACTCCTTGAATGGAGACCTCGACCTGGGCTGCCGACATCAAGTTGGCTGCCAGTGGATACAGAGAGGCCAAGGAAAATCGTTAAGGAGTTCTTCCTCTAGAAATGGTTATTTGGTATAAAGGAGAGTAGGATGATGATGATGAAAAATTTGATTTTATTACAGAGATGCAAACGGCTTACAGCAACATTTAAGACGAGTTCATGCAAAGTCATCGAACCGACTCCACTCGTGTACGATATGCAATGAGAATTTCACTAATCCGTCAGTCTTGAAGACACATATGATGTAAGTAACCAGAGAAAATCACCGGATTCTAAGTCTATTTTTTTTAGAACAAACGAGCAGGAGGATCATCTGATGTTAAGTGATACCGCCCCCCATGGACACTCAATGCCAGAGAGCTCGTGAGTGCGTTGCCGGTCTTTTAAGAATTGGTACGCTCTTTACTTGGTTGTTTAGTAATTTTTTGTTAGACAAGTGGGGATCAGCCTAAAAAGCCCATTCCTGCAGAGCATCGAACCCACGACTTCAGGTTAAAGTTTCACGCTCTCTTGGACAAGTAATTTATACGTAAAAGTTTAAAAAATTTAAAGAAAGAAAGTGTTATTAATATATTGTAACAACGTTTTAGAAAACATATAAACCGAAAATTTCATTGTGAGCAGTGTCCAGCGGTGTATAAGAGCCCGTACACTCTTGCGCAGCACAAGAGGAAACACGAGGTGTTCGGTGAGAAGCATTGCTGTACACTTTGCGATGTGGTTTTTGATAGTCGGAAAAGTTTGTTAGCGCATTTTAGGCGGACGGCCGCTCATCAGAATAACGTGTAAGTGAATTCCCTGATAAATAAACCTAAAAAACTATTGGCGCTACAACTTTTAGGTCTAGGCCTCAGGTTTCATGGTAATTTGTCAATCTAATAGGCAAGTAGGTGATCAGCTTCCTGTGTTCGACACACGCCTTCGACTTTTTGGGTCGTGAGGAAACCAGCTGGTCTTACGCTTAAGACCAGCTGGTTTCCTGATATTTTCCTTCACCGTTCGAGCGAATGTTCAATGCGCTCATGGACAGAAGGTCCTGTGTCCAGCCGAGATTCGAACCTTTGACCTAAAAAGTACTAAGAAAATATATTAGTAAAAATAATGTAATAGAAGAATCAAATAAGATAAATCGTTCCAGCCTAGAATGTCCCATATGTGGCAGAGTTTGCGCAACACAACTAGCGTTAGAGGCGCACGCGCAGACGCACGCATCCGCCCAATACACGTGTACGCATTGCACTAACTCATACAGTACTAGAAAATCGTTGATACGACATTTGCGACGGCACACAGGGCGGGATCTGATAACGCCTGCTGTCTGCCATTTGTGTGGCAATACTTTTAAGGTAAGTTATAGGCAAGCAAACACAACACAACAAACAAAATTTTAAAAATTGTTCCAAATGTACAACCTTATATAGCTGCTAACATCTCTTGGCTGGTGCTCCCAAAACCAGCTTGTTCCTTTTGACCAAATTCAGCGAAGGGCTTGTCGAATTGTCAATCTCCAACGTATTACTGATCGGCTTGATTCCCTCTCTACGCAGAGACATTGCGTATTCTACAAAGTGTACTATGGACAGTGTTCGGAAGAGTTGTTTGGGTTGAACCCTCCTGCCTCGTTTTAACACCGTCCGAGCCGTATCAATTCCAAATTTCATCAACAGCACCTTGATGGCTGTCTTCCACAGCGCGTTTCACAAGGCATTTTCCTTTGCAAACGGCAAGTCTTCCCTGAGAGATACAATCTCCAACTATTCAAAGTTAGAGTGTACCTCAAAGGCCTGGCAACGCATCTACTTCAAATGGGTGTCCATGGGCTGCGATGAGTATCCTTTATGGGCGTCCTGCAAGCTCGTTTGCCCCCCTATTACATATAAAAAGCAAATATGGACAAGATGAGCGAATTAAATTTCAGATTAATTAAATTTCCTCCAATCAAAAGAAAAGATTATACCAATTCTTAAAATGCTCGGCACTTATGGAATTGTGTTTATGTGGGTATCACTTAACATCAGATTGTCAGAGTCTCCTGCCCGTTTGCCCTCTGTTCTATAAAAAAATTGTCTCCATTATGGTTGCGTGGTAACTGTTTAATCTAAAGTATCACTGTCTCGATACGCTTATTGTCCCGTCTCGCTCATTGTATGCAATCATTTCATCAATGTTTTGCTATGACGTCACGTTAAACTATCGTCCGTGAACCGACTTTACAGACAACCATTTTTTTAAATTAAGTCTTACACCAGCTGTACCTGTCCTTTTTACCTATGGCTTTTGCGCCGGACATCTTACTATAGATTATTTTTAACTTACATCGTAAATATTTTTATTTAGCCTTCGATCTAGCTCTTCTGTTTCGGCGATTACCTCGAATTCTGTCTAACGAGCATTCTCTGTGGGACCAAATTTGGAGAATACGGTTAATGCTATGTCTATGTCAATTAAAATCTTATAAATTTATGTGCCTGTCTGTTGTTACTGTCGCTTTTTCGGTTCATCGACTTTTCAAAATTAAAATAGTTTAGTTTTTATTAAAATTCAATTTTTTTTAGCCAAAATTTTTGAAATTGTCTAGCACGTGTGACCACAATTTTTCTCTTTATTATTAATATAATTTGTTTCAGGGCAAGAATAAATTAAACCGGCATTTAAAACAAGTTTGCGAGAAGGCTAAATTGGAGGAACAACTCGCTTCTTTATACCAATAACTGTGATATTAAAATATACGTTGTTTTTATTACAGACAGCCTTATTGATGCGTAGGGTTCGTGCGAGTACTGATGGTTATACTGGGTTCATATACATGTCCATGTATATGAAATATATGGACTTATAATGGTCTAAATGAAATGATTTATTTATTACAATGAAGTCTTATTCGCACCGTGTTCGTGATTATAAACGTGTTCAGAAAATCTCTGACAGGAGAGGAAGTAAGCCCATCTTAGCACCAATTTCACTATCATAATATACACCCCAATTCATTAAAATCACGTTATTTAATTATTTATTTGTTACTCCTACAGTTAACATAAATTATATATAACAAAAACAAGTATATCGATATAACCATAGATAGAATACATAATATAAAAAAGTGGAATTTACGGAAGTATAATCAATAAAAGTCATTAATACCTAATTCGGGTGTGATGTGTGAAAGTGTGGGTGTGTATGTGGAGTGTGCTTATCATGCATTATTTAGCTTAGGATATTCCTAATAATTAAGAATATTAGCTTAAACAAATCAAGGCTAAAATAGTGATCGTTGTACGTCCGGCTTGCGTAATACAAAGCTTAACAGAAAATCTATTCTCTTTATGTTACATTTTCATCACACTATGATAGAATCTGCAACAAGATGGATAGTTTCTATACATCATAACCTGTAATAACATTTTTAATTTATTTTGACATTTATACGGTTTGTCGTTCGCTCGGGGCCTAAATTTATTCCTTTACGTCGTGTTTTAAATATAAATGTATTTTGGCTATATTAATATATATAATATACGATTAAATTATACGTAATAAAATAAAGAAGACACAAATTTTTATATTTTATTCAAGATTGCAATAGATTGAAACATTGCAATGCGGCAAATGCAATCAAACTATAATTGTTCATAGCTTTGACGATTATTTTATTTAAAACATCACTGCAATCCACTAGAATATCCTTTTCTTCCTTTTGAAAAACCTCATTTTTAGTTAAATTCCATTTCTTTCGCCATATCTCGGTGATAGTCGACCGTTTTAGAGATTTATCTTCTTGTGACTGACTAAATCTAGTGTTCTGACTGAATTGAGTAATTTTAATATGTTTTTTCAGCAATGTTTCTAATAAATGAAATATGTAAGCGAGATTTTCGGTTTTATTTATATTTGTTAATTCAATTGTGTCTCTTTCCAATTGTTCATGGAACGATTCGAGAATTTTAACGATTTTTTCGATTGTATACTTTATTATATTTTTAGATTTGTTCAGGAGAAGCAGGCGCCCGATAGATTCGTCGGTGTTGAAAAACTGTGGAAACATCGAGAAATAACAATGCAGAAAATGTTAATACGAAAATAAAAAAAATCATATGAAAATTTAACATCAGTTAATTGTACCAAGTTTCAGAAGCGAGACTCAGTCAGACGCTTGTACGTACAAATACGTATACGTATTGGATTTTGACAGGAATTTTCAAAAGACCGGCAACCCACCCACTAAAATAGGTGTCCATGGACTGTGATGACTGCCCTTTGAGTACCGTGGGCACGTTTTCCCTTTAGACTACATATAAATAATATTATATATAAATTTTACCACATTCACATCACATTTCCCCTCATATATTGTCGAAATTAAATTTGCTATAAATTCCAACATTTCTTCGAGAAAACTCGGATATTTTTCGTTCTCATGTAATCTATCTATAAGTTCACCTAGAACCTGAAAAATTGTTGAAGATAAAACTGTAAATTTTTTTTTATTGGAACTTTAAAATGACAGTAACACTACACAGACACAATTTTGTAAATAATTATTTAGTCAGTTATGTCAACTTCAAATACCCCTAAATATTAATTAAAGACCTCTAAAGTGTTTGTACACTTGGTTTAAGAGTTGGAATTCAAATATCTATTAAAACTACACGCAAACAGTATTCAATAGCTGTTATTTCGATTTTGAAGTATTATATTTGATATTTCAGTTATAGCCACGCTTTGACACGTTTGTATTTGGATTAGGTTTTGAATAAAGTTCCGCCCAAAAATTCCCCTATATAAATTTATCGCATAAAGGTATCGGTGAAAGAAAACATGGTGAGGAAACCGACTTGGCTTAGACCTAAGTAGAAACCGCGTGTTAGGCGAGGCTGATCACCCACTTGCCTATTATTTGACAAATGATCATGAAACAGATTCAGATTTTATTTTAATTAATAAGTAAAAATAGGGTACCTTAGCGATTTCGTAATTAATTTCGACGGTAGAATCAAAAAGGGGTGTTTGAGCTAGGTACGTGAATAGACAATGTGAGGACTGGTTAAGCCAGGGCGTAGATTGAGATGCTAAAAACAATATAAAATGAAAAATATCTTTAATAATTATTGAGAAATTATGACAATATTCCAAATAATTCGGATATAGCGATAGATTTTCCTTCTGTAAAGTTCTCTACGGTACTCGTACGTAGAAGTGAAAAATTTATTTACTTGAAATTTGATCATCCAGTTGATTAATTGTGGTTATGGTTATTTGTTATATCTATTCGTTTAATTGAGATATTTTAAATTGAATTTAATGACGACCTGTGTTAGGGACACAAAAGCTGTTTGTTTCAGAGCAGTTTGCATACATCACTATTGATTGCTTTAGTAAGGAATTTGAAGAAATTTGTAGTCTATAGGGGTTACATCCCTTCAAGGCTTAGGGTTTAGGGACAAGGAAAAGGTTCTTAGTGCTATTTTTTAAATTTTTGTACTTAAGTGTATTTGTAACGTTAAATACATACTATAAAAAAAATATATCTTTCTAAATGAGCAACTTTATATTCCCCACAACTATGTGGAACCAGATACCCAATAAAACTTTCCGAATCAATTCGACTTAGGCTCGTTGAAAAGAGCGTATTATTTCTTAAAAGGCCGGCAACGCAAGCCCTCTGGCATTGAGTGTCGAATGGCGGCGGTATCACTTAACACACCCGTAGAACCAAATATTAACGAAAATGAAAATCAACGTAACATAGCAATTGCCGATATATAAGTGTATCATTATTGATAATAATAATTTATAACGTATGAAAACCGTAACAAATTTCACACATAATAATTGTATATTTAAATTACATTACCAGTAGATGACCTGCTTTTAAAACCAGAATCTAATGCGTGGCTGTCACCAACATCATTTTTATTTAAATAGGACTTAATTTTATTAAGTTCTCCGATCACTTTGAATGGGATTATTTCTGCTTGAGATTCCGTTAAATCATCACTTTCGTTCAATTCGAAGTCATGAGATTTAAAATTTTCAGTATTTGTATTTATGACTTCGTCTTCATAAGCCTTATTTGTTTTTGATTCTTTTAATGCATTTACTGGATTATTGTCATTTATTCTCAATTTGTTTCCAGTTAAATTTATTTTATTTAAATTAGTATTTTGTACTTTAACATCTACATTCTGAAGATTTGGATCAAATAGTGAGTCGCATTTATTTTTTAAGTATATCAACTCATTTTGACTGCTACAGATTTTTGCGCTAACGCATGGAGATGCTAAAGTTAGTATATCTTGGCTTTCTTCAAAAAAACTATTAAAATCATGATTAAATTTTGAATTTGTCATGTCTCTTATATGTATTGAATTTGGTACTTTTGATGTTACAGCATTTTGCGATACAACATTAGTATTATCAAAAATTTGTACTTCATTGGAACAATCAAAATTAATATTTTTCGGGTTTAAAGTCGTATTCTCCAATGTTATTATATTGTTTAATGAAGAATTTACAGTGTTTAAATATTCTATCGTTTTCGAGTTAATATTATCTATTTGTGTTTCGATATTTTTACTTCCGTATGAAATTTGATTTACTCTTGAAGTTTCGTATTGTGTTTCAGCTGTATGAACACTGTTCCCATCTGTAATACTCTCTGTGTACACAATTGGTTTCAATTTTTTTCTTACGTGAACTTGAATTTCAGAATCGTCTTTATTGTCAAGTAAACTAAGTTCATTTTCGTTTTTTCTTTTCATATCGAGAATTTTCTCATTGTTAAAATAATTAGATTGTACGGAAATATAATCTTGGCTTTGACTTATGTGTGTGTAATTTTGAGTATAGCACGAGTTTGAGGCTTGTTCATCAAATTTGTTAGTAGATATCAATTGAGGCTGGTTCGGTTCAATCTCTTTGAATAAATTCTTTTCCATTCTTTGTTTTAATTCTTTATCCAAAGTTCCAAATTCTAAATTAGTATTTGTTTGAATATTTAGTTGTGTAGGTAAAATAACATTTTCATTGTTTTGGGAGGCTGCCGAGTTAGTTGTGTGTAATAATGTCTGCAAAAAATTCAAGCGTAAGAATATTTTAAATATTCTATAATAAATAGATGATATTCAAAAACGAACAGAGCGTTCCATCTTAGTTTGTTTATCGTTTAATAGATCACGTCAAAGATACAATTACTAAATATGAAAATGGTTAGGCATAGGAAAGGGTTCAGGAGTCCAAAACCATGATTGCCATATCAGGTAAAAACTGGCACCAGAAGGCTATTTTTATGATTTTGAAACATATTTAATCTGATTAGCCAATATTAAAATACCCTAAAGAATATAAAACAACGCGAGCAAAAATAATCGACCTCATTCGATCTATCCAAAGGTTTACCTTTGCACCGAAAAACTAAAACGTTATTGCAAATTTTCTACAAAAATATATATATAGGTAATATATGATGTCGAGTATATATATATATATCTACATATTTATGTTTGAAATCGTGTCACGAACACGTATAGCTGTTAGTTCTGTCACGCTCGATCTCGGGATATTCAGGATGGACTTGTTCCAACTTGCTGTAAGTTCATGAAATTTTCATTGCATTGGCGTAATAGACAGCATTTTTTAAAAGCAGCTACTTTTGAAGATTCACGGCTTTGTTTATCACATTAAGTTTAAATGTTACTGAAAGAAGTTATCGTCAATAAGGAACAATTACTTAACAATGGACTTAAGGTTAGATTCATGACTTGGCGGGGTTGTTTGATTGATTGTCAAAACCGTATTGATTTATAAAAAATTGTTTAGATAAAAATTTGAATTCATTACCTCAGTATCCAGATTTGTTAAATTTAAATCATCTTTATCCAATATGTTTTCGAAATTTTGCAAAATCGTCACACTTCCATTGGAATTGTCATCAATATTTAAAGATACGGTATTTAAATTTATTTCATCATCGCTTATATTAAAATCTTCTTCATCAACACTGATCGCTTGTGACTCACTTTCCCGTATATTATTTTTCAATTCCATTAGGTAATCTTCTATACTTATATTATTTGGTTTATTTTGTAATACAGCCAATACGACTGCTAAACGGTATTTTTGCAACAAAAGCTCAACTGGAACCAATAATCTTTTTATTTCACAGAAACAACAAAAAATGCACACTACTTCTTGTAATAACCGAATATGTACCTACCGTAATTTTCTTCCATATCATTTAAAGGTATTAATTATCAATCCACATTAATTTCGATGTTAATATTATTCTTAAGACGTTTTATTAAAACAATATTAAGAAATAAACCGTCGACAAGAGCAGTGGACCCAGAGTAAACATCATATTTTGCCGCTATTTCCTCCCATAGATTTTTTAGACAGCAGACTGCACACAAACCACAGATTCACTAAAGTTTATCGATCAGATTTGTCTATGGTAGTATAACTTAACTATATATTCTTTACCATAGATCCTAAATTATTGTTTATTTTGATGTCATTTTATTTATTTTTGTACATTAACAAAATATGTTTTTAATAAATTGTGGAATACATGGCATTATACACAATTTTATTCGGAATAAGTATTTTCATGATAGCTTTAGTAATAGCGATAATCAAGAGAATGTTTTTTCATTGGAAACAAGAGCATAAAATTGAGAGACTGACCACGTTCGCTGTTGAAAGACCAGGTGTTTTGTGTTTTTTTTTAATTTATAGCTAGTTTCCTTACTTTAGAAGATAGAAGTAGTTATTCCTAAGTTCCTTAGCAATGTGTGTTTTGATAATAAATAGTAACGAGCGATATCTAGACAACCAATACAAATTTAAATTATCGACCATAATAACGTGGAAATGTTTTTGCTGAATAAGAATTAGCTATTATATAATAAATACTATTAGTATATAAGATAAGACATTGAAACTGCTTTATAGATTTTAAACTTCTATAATATTACTTTTTGAAAAACTTACCTTTCAACTACATTAATAAATTAAAACTAATATATATAATAGTACAATGTGATTTTTAAAAACTACATAATTATTTTTAGCTGTAGGTTTGATAATCTATGCAGAAAAATGCGTCATCGAACGGCGGCAATATGCAGGCGATGTTACCACCTACGACGTTTTAAGTAAGAGTGATATTAGTTTGACAAAACAGAACATTGAGGCGTAACTTTTCAATAAATATTAACGTTAATATTTGTTATTTATTGTTTTAGATATAACGTAACCCCTCATTTTTTAAATTTAGAAATTATTATTTTTTTATTTTAAAAGATACATAATATTTTTTATTAACACGTTAATGACTTACATTCATTTATGAAGGCACATTTAAGGACTTGTACAATAAATCGTATAAAATGACAGGTAATGCAAAATTCTATTACTAACTAAAACTATTCTTTATTTAAAAAATATTATCTTTAGGGTGTGAAATAAAGGCAACAACACATTTATAACGCTTTAAGCTTCATTCGTCGTTGGTTTACAAAACAGTCTATACCATATACACTATTGATTTTTATTATATCGTATTTTGATAGTAGATGCTCATGTTGGCCTAAAGATTTCATTATGCTTCCGTCTGGATCCTGGAATTTTTTTAAAATATATAAAATAAAATCATAACATCATCATCAATCAAATAGTGCAGGATACTAGTATATTAATAATATCCATATTTTATATTAAAGATCGATTTTTAGTTAGTTATTGACGCAGTGTGAATTTTAGCTTTAGTGATGGTTATAATTAAACATCGGTACCTGCTGTAATCACTTTTCTTTTTAATAAAGTATATAAACATGTATAGACTTCGTGAAAACGAGATTCAATCAAAATCAACACATCGAGCACATTTACTACCCAATGAGGCATGAGAATCTAATCGGTTGAAAATATCTCGCCGGGATCGAACAGCCATACCCTTCCATAAAACCAGTGGCGCGGCACTGGCTGCAGAGTTCTGTTTCGTGAACATTGTTTTTTTCTAATAGCCAATCAGACTTCTGTCCACACAACACAAGAAATTTTCTTGTGTTTTCCCTTATTGTGATGTCTTACCTTATCTTTAAAAGTAGCGACAGAAGATATTCCTCTCTTGCCAAGCCTCCTCCAGAACTGCCAAGCTGGGTGTGTTGCGCTTTCATAATCGTATGGCAGAGGTAGCGTAGCGTCAGAACGGATCTTTTCAAAATGATGCAGTTTGTCTGGTGAATATTATTTTTCTGTTTATTATTCATTTATTTGGTAATTAGGCAAGTAGTTGATCACCTTTCAAAGGCGTGTATGCCGAAGGATTGAAAGGAGTCTAAGAGTAAAATGTCAAAATAGATTTGACATGCGGAAGTCATACCAATGTATGTACCGAGTCAATACTCGATTCTGTATCCCTAAAACATGTGTATAATAGTATTGGTTAACATATCTTTTAAACATTGAAAGAAAATATTTTTTTTACCGTATTAAAGCTATTTGTATTATTATAAACTGGTCACGGTGACCACGCACCGTTCCGAAACGTCGGAAATTTTAAAATTATGTAAATTAATTATAAGTTCATAATAATACAAATAGCTTTAATCCGGTTAAAAATTGTTTTCTTTCAATGTGTAAAAGCCATGTTAACCAAAGATGTGTGTTTAAATGTGTGCGTGTACCAGTGTACACACGTAAGAGGTGAATCTTCTTTATGACCTTATTTTTGGAAAAATGATCTACACAAATTGGTTAAATAAAGTTAAATTAGAAAAGTTTAACAAAAGGCTTTTATTATCATAGACATGAATACAAATGATACAATTATTTAATTTTACCTTATTACTACTAAATTTTTTACAGAATTTCATTAATTGTAAGAGAATCATACTATCATTGTTAAACAACATGAATCAACGTGGAATTTATATTACTGCTTTTTTTATGCCACAAACAAACAGGTAGGAGGCAGACCTGATGTTTAGTGATATCGCCCCCCATGGACACGCTCAATGCCAGAGGACTTACGAGCGCGCGAACCCTTTAAAAATTGGTACGCTCTTGTCTTGAAGAACCCTGTCGGATTGGTTCACAAAAAAACAGTGGAAATACTCCAAACGGGAATTTGAATAATGAAGCCATAAATTGACGACCAATATTTACCCCACTTAGAGCAGACATTTTCTAAATACACATTCTATTAAGAACCAGCATCAGTACTGTCATTTCCAACAAAGATCCCGAAGTATGCATTCAGATGAAGTTATTTCATTGTTTGAGCGCTGATGTCGCAATCCTACTTTCATATGCTCCTAATGAGGTTTCAGTTCAGGAAATTTAGTTTTAATTTTGATAATTTATGTGTACAATACTGGGCCTCACAGACCACAGGATATTTAGATAATTAAACAGATTGTCCCTTACCTGCACGTATATGTCTGTTATGTACTCGTATATGTTCGTCTCTGTCGTGACGTGATATTTCGAAGTAGAACCCAAGCATGGCCATAACCATCATGGCGGCATATTGCCTGTGTTGCCCACCTTCAAATAATTCTAGTGCGCCGAATACCTGGGAAATTTAAACGGAATGAATGCAACCGCAACTTGCAAACCCTATATTTTATAATTTACTTTGCTCTGGTTAAAAAAATCAATAGTGCTACAACCTTTTTAGTTCTGGGCCTCAGATTTCTATATATCTGATCATTCGTTAATCTAATAGGCAAGTAGGTGATCAGCCTTCTGTGCCTGACGCACACCCTCGACTTTTTGGGTCCAAGGCAAGCCGGTTTCCTCACGATGTTTTCCTTCACCGTTCGAGCGAATGTTAAGTGCGCACATAAAAAGTCCATTGGTGCACAGCCAGGGATCGAACCTACGACCTCAGGGATGAGAGTCGCACGCTGAAGCCGCTAGGCCAACACTGCTCTATAATATATATAGTTCGCGTTAAAACAATCAAAATTTCCTGACCAACGAAATAGAAAGACTAATAAGGCCGTGGACAAGAGGCGAACAAGCAGACGTGTCAATTGCTGCTGACTGCTAACTGCTGAACCTGGTAACCCGTAATTCTTGGGTGCTTGTGGATGTAGCGGAGCAGGGCATGCCTTTCAGCTTGTAGCTACGCCTTTCAGCGCTTACAAATCGCTACGATGACGTCATATCTTAAAACGCGTTAACGAAGATATTCCCCTTAAGAATATACGTATATACAACTTCTCGAGCTAGGCCACGGGGGCCGGCAAGTCAGTGCTTAGACTATCATCCCTTGAGGTTGAAGGACACCTTCCTCCCCATTTGATGTCAATTCATACTTGAAGCTCCTATACTCATACTTGTAAAGAAGTAAATAAAATATCGTTTATTCATAAAGGTACTTAAGAACATGAGTTCTTGCAGCTTCATAATTAACATTTACTGCCAATTCTCAAATCAAAGTCGTAGAGGGAGAACTGGCAATAATCTCGCCATGAATCGTCAAAGATTTTGGCAAAATATTTGTTGATATAATTACATCTCAATTATAAGAGTGAATGGAAACGAGACGTTTAATTATTTTCTTCATCAGGAACAGGATTGTGACGGGAACACGGACTTACCTTACTGAACGTAGATATCAAGAAACATTTTTAGGATTGTATGTATTTTTATGACCTTTTAGGCCTCAGATTTTTGTATCTGTTACGTGATCATTCGTTTTTCTAATAAGCAAGTATACGGTATTGATGCACAGTCGGGACTCAAACCTTGACCTCTGGGGAGAGTCGCACGCTGAAGCCAACGCACCAATATTGCTCACAATCGAACGTAACGTAACGTACGAAATTTCCCTTCAACATTAGGTGCCGATAAGGAACTAATTTGTATATAAGTTTTTACTAGGAAATATACTTACTGCGATTTTTGGAGATTAAAAATAAAACACTGTATACATTCCTTTCTATATTTAACTTAATTAGTTTAATTACAAATTGAGGTAGTGTCATGTAAAAGTACTAAAGTTATTTTTCAAACTGTTCTAGATGTCCCATGACCAATATGGGATTATGGGGTGAATTTAGTCCTTGATTAAACCTGAAAATTAGCAATATTGTTAAGCATTCACGCTCTTTTTATCACATTATAAACAACACAATTAGACAGAAAGAGACAGAAAGTTCTTAAAGATTTTGTATCTATGCAAAATAAAAATGGTGATCTCATAGAAAATATATACTATATAAACACTTACCTTGTAGAAAATTGGTGATCTGAAATTCTAGAACTAATGTAAAATTTAAATTCTTATTATAATGCGCATTTTCCATCATACAATTTTCCTGAAAATAAAAAGATAGTCTTACAACTAAGTATTAAAAAATATATATGTATTGGTTAACAGTTTCGATAGTTTAAAAAACATTTGACATTAGCGTTTCTTCAATTTATAGTTAATTCTTTAATTTCTACAAACGCAAAATTCAAAATCTAGTTTTTATAGTAATTGTTCTATTAACAATGCATAAGAATTACGAACTTTATATTACTAACATTACTACCTAAAGAAAATATCACACTTTATATAAAATGTCAGTTGTACTGACAATTAGAATAGACTATCATTTCACACATATACATAATCTGTAAAGCGATCGAAATAAGTTTCCAGGCCGGATACGGAAACAAAAACATATATATATATATAATAGTATATTGATAATACATAAATTATATATTCATACGTCATATCATTAGTTAAATATAATGTACACGATTACAAGTTTTGTAGAACTAAATTTATAGCTTGACTTATCTCAATAGCCCTAATCAATTAAGGTTTTTAACTGTGGATAAAAGAATGTATTATAAATGTGACCGTGTGCACCGTTAAACGGGTGAACCGATTTGGATGCATTTATTTATATTTATTATTCACATACGGATACCATATCATACCTATAAAAAATATTATAACAATGGCTTATCATAATTAAAAAATTCTAAGGAACATTATTAATGTTTGTATGTTATCTTTTAAATTATTTAATTGTAAAAAAGTCTCGTGGACTACTATACATTTATTTTAAAAAAAACTCACCTAAACCTAATCAACCTCCGTAATTGTTGTTGCTTCGTTTTCTATGTTCTCACTTCTTTGTCTTTTAGCACGATGCCTCCATCTCTTATTCAATTTACTTATGGTAGCAGACCAACGACGTAGCAATTCCGACATCTTTCTCTCATACTCCTCCCGAAGACAGTCCATGTTCTCTTCTACCCAGGCGATAGCGTCTTTGCATTCCCCAATCAAAAATGCACACTCGTCGCTACTCAGACTCTCCAAGCTATCGACCACTGTCTGCTTTACCCCATAAATATAAGTCTCCAACTGATTTCTGACCTCCAATCTTTTTCTATTCTCGATATCTTCTTCTCGAAACTTCTCAGCATCAGCGATCATTCTGCTTACGTCATTATTACTTAAACGATGCGTATTTTCTATCGTGATAGTCTCACAATTGCCTGTGCGTTTATCACGTGCTGAAACTTTTAAAATGCCATTTGCATCTATATCGAAAATTACATCGATTTTGGCAACTCCCCTCGGTGCTGGCGGAATATCGTTCAGTTCAAAAACACCTAATAAAATATTGTCTTTTGTCAGTGTTCTTTCGCCCTCGAATACTTCTATTGTCATACAATTCTGGTAGTCCTCCAAAGTGGTGATTTCTTTGACTTTACGGCATGGTATTGGCGTGTTACGTTCTATTACTTTGAACATCATACCCCTAGCTGTTTCAACACCTAAAGATAATGGCACAACATCGACTAGAAGCAAGTTATTTATTTCATTTATATCTCCAGACAGGATTGCTGCTTGAATGGCTGCACCGCAGGCGATCGCCTCTTCTGGGTTAATAGAACTAGTTAGGTCTTTATTGAAAAACTCCTTCAAGAGATCTTTTATCTTTGGTATTCGAGTACTTCCTCCAACTAATACAATGTTATGGATGTGCCTTTTTAACATGCGAGCATCTTTAAGGGCTTTATCTATTGGTTTGATTGTATCTTCAAAGAGATCGGAGCATAGGTCTTCAAATAATACTCTTGAAATGCGATTATGGTAATCAATGCGGTCGTATAAAGATTCTATGTGCACTGTAGCCTCAGCTGCTGAGGTCAAGCTTAATTTGACTTTCTCAGCCGCAGATTTTAAACGTTTCAAGCACTTGCCGTGTCTAAGCACCTCTTTGCCGTAGCGATTTTTGAAGTCCTCGGCGAAATACGCCACTAATCTATTATCAAAGTCTTCACCACCGAGCCGCGAATTTCCAGCAGTCGCCTTGACTTCATACACAGAATCACTTATCGTTAAAATAGAAACGTCAAAAGTGCCACCGCCTAAATCGTAAATTAAAACATTTCGTTCACCACTAAATTTCTTATCATAACCAAACGCGAGCGCGGCGGCGGTCGGTTCATTAATAATTCTAATAACTTCTAAGCCAGCAATACTCCCAGCCAATCTAGTAGCCTGCCGTTGAGCATCTGTAAAATAAGCTGGCACAGTTATCACGGCCTTATCGACAGTCTTACCTAGATACGCCTCGGCAACCTCCTTCATCCTGAAAAGTATCATAGAACTAATTTCTTCGGGTGAAAACGACCGCATCTTGCCCTTATACTCGACTAGGATCTTTGGCTTACCATTTTCGTTGATCACTTTGAAGGGGTAGAGCCGTAGATCCATTTGGAGACCCACATCATCGTATCTACGTCCGATGAGGCGTTTAGCGGCGAAAACTGTGTTTTTTGGATTGAAAGCGGCCTGGTTTTTCGCTGCTTGGCCGATGACACGCTCGCGGTGTGTGAACGCAACGAATGATGGTGTTGTTCGATTGCCTTGTTCATTCACAATCACTTTTACATTGTTATTTTGCCACACTGCCACACACGAATACGTAGTTCCTAAGTCAATACCTACTGCCACCATTTTCCTACTATAAAGTACCGCTTCGAAAAACGAATCTACAACATTGAAGCCGTTGTCAAGTTTAGCGCGCTCTTATATACTACGAATGAAATGCAGAGATTTCTAGAACCGAATCGACCAATCAGGAACCTGTATCAGGCGAATATACTAGAAATGGGTTGCCAGCTTAAGAAATTTAAATTACCTTGACATATGCAATATTTGCATTTGTAATTTATATGCAATACAATGCTCCGAATATAATAATTGAAGCAATTTTATTTGTTTTTTTATTACTTTACATACATGAATTGATAAAATGGCTAGTTTCTTTGTTTCTGAATATATTTGTGTGACATTTGACGTTTACGATTTTTATACAGTCTGAGTTTAACACAATCAATGAAATGTTGTAAACGACAAACTTATTGTAATTTTAATTATAAGTAAACATTTATACACTAATGAAATTAATATTGAAAGTTTTCCCAAAAACGGGATAACTGGTCTATGTCTGGCAGCCCTGACTCTGTAGCAGGTATAACAATATCTACTACATAGCCAATAGACAAACGTAACCTTTGTCCATCTCTGTTTTACTAATACATATTTATAATGTTGTCTCTGTTTATCAAGTTTAAAAGGCGCCAATTTGAATTGAATAACAATATTATTTATGAAATCAATCCGAATCAAAGTTATATATACATCTTGGAAAAATATAAACAATAAATGTATTGGGTAATATTTGTAAAACAATATTATAACTTGTTGACGTTTACCAAAAAATGTTTTTGTAAGATTATAAATTTAATATTAAAAACTACTACTGATTTAATCTTATTTTTTATAATTAAGTAGGTAATCTAAATATTAAGCCAGTATAAAAAGTAGCATTATTATAATGCATGTAATATGCATGCAAAAAAATTATATGTATATAGTACTAGCTGCCCCCGCGAACTTCGTTTCTCCTTATTGTGGTTTTAGTTAGCCTTAATACCGTGACACGAAAGAATAATTTCACTGTATTATCGTCACTATAATTTGAATTTGATTTACACTTCGGTCTAACTAACACATGGTTGGCTATGCGAACACCAAAAATTAAAAAATTAGAAATAATTGAATTTCACGATATTTCGTTTACTACAAAATAAATTAAATTTATACTTTAGCCTCAATAACACGTGGTAATCGTGATATTGAATTGTAGCTTATATTATGACACGTTTGTCGGTTTATCATAGCAGTGCCATCTATTGATTAATTACTTAATCCAGCCGAAAAGTATCGACATCTGTTAGAATCTTTTGGAGTTAACAGATAATTGTGACTGTCAATTAATTATAGACAAATAATTTGCAATAAAATAAAATTGCGACCATAATTAAAGATGTAAGCTATCTCTTAAGTTGGACCAGACTGCTCACGGTGTGCCAATTTAATTCAAAATCGGTTTAGTAGTTTAGGAGTCCATCGCGGACAAACATCGTGACAGGATATTTATATATATTATATATAAATATTCTATACTTTTTGATACATCTTTAGACGTAGGCGCCTGTTAAATTATATTTAAGTAAAAGCTTTCTGCACAACGTAAGAATACGAGCTGGAGAAACGAAAAACGGATTCAATGACCTCGTATACGTCAGAATTTTTAGAGATATATCTTTACAAATATCTATAGACTATGGACCTTCTTTGACGTCACGTTTTTTTTTCTTTTCTATTCTCAATTTCTTAATGGTAAAAGCGCAATACCGACCGAGAGAAAAATTTAACAGGCGCTTACGTCTTAAGATGTAGCAAAAAATATAGAATATTTATATACTATATAATTGTTTTGAAACTATTTAATGTGTTAAATTATTATGCATATAAATATTTGTACAGACACATTTTTATCTAATGGCGTAAAGAAATCAGAGGCACTACAACCTTTATAGGTCTTAGCCTCAGATTTATGTATCTGTCATAATGTAATAGGCAAGTAGATGATCAGCTTTCTATGCCTTGCCGTCGACTCTTTTGGTCAAAGGTTTCCTCACGATGTTTTCCTTCACTGTTCGAGCGAATGTTAAATGCGCACGGTGAAAGAAAGTCCATTGTGTACACAGCCGGGGATCAAACCTACGACCTCAGGGATGAGAGTCGCTGAGTTCGTTTTCCAGTAATTAATATAAAGACACAGAAGTGTCACTTTCAGTCTATAAAAAAAAATTGTATCGAAAAAGTTAAAGAACTTTTAACTTTAAAGTTAAAGAAATTACTTTTGTATTTGATGCCCACACCTGCAATCCCGGAGCCTTTCGGGTGTGTTGCCGGCCTTTATAAATGTTAATGTACGCTAATACTACACAGGTTTTGATAGATATAAAAACGTATTTGTTATTAAATCTATAAATTTCGACTGCACTGGCCCGAGAGGTGATAAACCCGACGCGAAGGTCTCAAATCGAACGATAATGCTTTAATTACCTGTCTCCCACCAACTCTGCCTGTGACGTAATCAGGAGTTGTATCCAGCACCAAGTAATCAAGGAACTGATCCTCATCAGAGATCTCCTCCAAGCGGACGCATGTCTTCTTCATCAATATTCTGTTTACTTCTTCTAGGCGAGACCTAACATCTTCTATGTTATCTGGAAATAGATTGTGTCAAAAGTCGACCAATATCTTTGTTTTTGTCAAGCATACGTGTCCGTTTACAAATTGAAGCCGACTTTAAAAGCCCATTTTAATCTCCTACTCTTTCTGGGTTCTTCTTCAACTTTTAACGTAAAGCGAAAAATAAATTTATTAGAGTATACTCCCCCTACAAAGACCGTGAAAAGAATGGCTGTCCCTGCCCTTTATGTTTGTCCTGAAAGCTCGTTTGCCCCCTATCCTATAGAAAATATATTTATTTTATGAAAACTATTGATTGAAAGAAAACATACATTTTCCATTATCAGTTATGATATATCTCACGATATTTTCCTGCCATTTCCTCTCGTTATAGAACTCTCTGTTTTGCGCCGACAGCTTTACCCTTGGAATTTTCTTTCTCTTTTCTTTTCTAGGACTGGAATATCGAAACAATGTTACGTAGGAAGAGAAAACTTTATATGTGCTAGTATTGGTCTTTAAGATGGCAGGTATTCATTCGTTAAAACGGTGTTATTAATTTCTGAATATATAGCAATGAATGTCATATGCAATATAGAACTAGAAGATACTAAAGCTTGGACAGTGCAGCGAAGTAATCTTCCAAATTGTCTTAAACCCTCGATTTCAGAACCGAGATATTAGTTATCCCAGACTCGTTAATTAAAACACTTTACGTAACGGTTTTAGCATGTGACTCTCATACCTGAGGTCATAGGAACCCTGGCTGTGCACCAGGTCAGTGCGCAACACTCGTTCCATGACTCCTTCATCGGCTTTAGAACCACCAAAACAGTCGTTTGTGTGTCAGGCACAGGTACTTACTTATTACCAAAATAATACCGAGAAAGATACAGAAAATGATTCGTGTTTTTTTTTCAACTAATCCAGAGATGACGTAACTGTATTTAATATTTAATCTATCATTAGGTATAATTAGGTACTGTACGTTCACATATGTTCATTTATTTTGTAAAATTTCTGGGACAACGGGATGCGTTATATAATAGAGGATTTTTGTTATTATTTTTATAGGCAAACGAGTCTAACGATATCTAAGGGACGGGGCCAAAAAGGGGCGTCCCTTAGACATTAAAGGGGGGGCATCACAGTCCATAGTCCCCCTTTTACTAGGTGCTTCGGAGGTCGTATCTCACAGAAGAGACACCCACCAGGAGCCTATTAGATAGTTCGCTAGATTGCAAAGGAAAATGGCTAGTGAAGAAGAACGTGGAAGACTTCCATCAAGGTGATGCTGAAGTTTTGAGTTTTACGCCTCGTACGGTGATGAATGAGGCAGGAGGGATCAACCGACTCTTCAGATTTGCTATATTGACCACTCCTGTATAACAAAATTATTTAAATGCTATTAATTCTCATATTGCTGAAGTGCCTGCATCTGACTATACTCTCGGGGCGTAACTCCGACGATAATCCCCATGCTTATAAAACTAAGAAAGCCTGAGTGAACAATGAACATCAACATCAATGAAATTAAGGGTCTGACTTTTTTATGTATTAGGAGGCAAACGAGCTGGAGGCTCACCTGATGTTAAGTGTTACCGCTGTTGACGGACACTCACATGGCCAGAAGGCTCGCAAGTGAATTTCCGTTTTTTCCCTGGTTCCTAAGTCGAATTGGTTCGGAAATACTTTAGTAGACAGCTGGTTCCACATAGTGGTGGTGCGCGACAAAAACTGACTTAAGAAACGTTGAGGAACGACGGACGCCGAGGTGATTCGGGTAGTATTTTGTATTCTGCCCTGACGTCCGATAATGAAACTAGCAGTAGGGATTAAAACTGACTACAGCATTAGCTATTTTGCCTACAAAGAAGCATAAAGATTTACAGCTGTTTTGTTTGGCTGATTTCTTGAGTTTGATTCTAGGTTTTAAAATACAGAACGTACCTGTTTTGCTCTGCATCGATATTCCTTTCTACAATCTCTATTTTCTCACTGTCTTCTTCTGTTCTGTGCGGTCTCTTTTTGTGACGTAACCTTCTAGTTCTCTTCTGTTGTGAATCATCGTCATCAGGTCTTGAAATATTCGTCTCCATCAGTATAAAACGAAATGGCACATTTTAACATAGGACCAGATTTAAATAGACATTACAAAATTACCAGCTGACTCGGCAAATTTTTTGCGAGACTGGTAGTAGAAGGGTTAGTCAAGCCTTGAATGTAGATACATTGATGAAGTTTAATTAAAAGATTTTAATGCCCAATGTCGATAAACGTCATTTTTGGGTGGACTGCCATGCCTTGGTCCGAAACTGGAGCCAAATCGACCACGATATATGGTTTACAAATGCAAGGTAAAAACAACTTAATAATGAATTAACGTACGTGTAAGAAAAAAGTGAAAATATCCTTTTACGAAATATATATTTTAAAAATTAGGGATTCAAAGTTTATTCATATTTAAATACGTTTTTACTCCTTTTATCTAAACTCTATGGTAACTTATAATTTTAGTTATACATCTTTTGAATTATTACCATCTCATGAAATAAGCTCATGTCCCCATGTACTGTTTAAACAGAAATAATACCAAACCTATGTTTTATGTAATCTGTCGAGCTATAATAGTTCATACCTATATAGGAAACGTCAAAAAATTATTAATAAATAAAAAATATTATATAACTTCGTTAGTTTATACTTTATATTTTTCTAAATTGGGAATTATGTTTGAGATAAATATAAAGACTGTTATCATTAGATCATTTAATTTTAAAATGTCTTACCTATTATTATACGATCTTCGCATTACTGGCGCGTAATTCTTTTTCTTTTGGGAATTAATCGTTGTTGCCATTCTTAAAATTGATCTTGATGTTTCAATATTATCTGTGTCACTTGCTTTTTCTGTTACATGTGTAGTAGATTTTACTTCATCAGCGTCTGTTATATCACTGGCAACACTTCTTTTTGTTCTTTCAATTGATTTATTATCTGTACTGTTTTCTGGTCCCGCTCTATAGCCCATATGCGCATAGTTATACGTAACAGCTCTGCCTTGATGTTTAGTAGATTGGATATAAACTGGCCTGTGTTGAGTAGAATACTTAACGGCACCAAATTTGGTAGATTTAAAGTATTGTCTACATCTACCATTTTTGTTATCATACCAGCTACATCTCGATCTGACATATTTGTCCATAGACTGTGATGTTTCACAGAACTCAGTCAAATTGGATAGAGCATTATCAACTATATTTTGTGTATACTCCGTTATAACTTCAATGATGCCTAGTATATCTGTTTTAGGACTTTTATATCCTCTTTTCGAGTCCGAGCGGAGAGGCTCTTTAGAATCATTGCAGTATTTTATTCTAGCGTTTTTTAAAGCTAATGATGTTAATTTATAAACATCTTCTATTATATTTTGAACTTCATTGTGTATACCAAGGTCTTTGATACTTTTAGATACTTCTTCTGTCAGGTTTTCTGGTGGTGGAGTTATGTCGGGATTGACTCGAAGGCTTCTAGTATGTTCTAGGTCGATGTTGCGTTTTTTACGAATAATTCCTGGGTAGTGTTGACATAAATCTATTTTAGCCTGGCGGTCACGCTTTTGGCACTCTGGACCATAGACAATCTCAATCTTTCGAAGATCCGAAGTCGTTAGACCGATTCTATTTTGTTTTGTGTTGCGATCCTACAAAATACAGATTTCGCGTGAATATTTAAATTGAAAGAATTTATGTATTAACATTATAACAATTTCTAAAAAAATGTAATCTCGAAAATTGAATACTCTTTAAACATATTGAAAATGCGAATTTTCCATTTAAACAAGCTAAAGTGTAGTCCCTCAATTTACCTATTAAAACCAGTCTATATCGGATAAGCGTAAATTTAATTAACTTTTCTGCTACTATTCAAGTCCAAATCAAACTCAAACTCACAATAACTTCATTCATATATACTCTAAGCCGTCTTATGAACGTCAACAGAAAAGATGTTAAATTGATTCTAAATTTACATTATTACCAGTTAGCAAGTTAAGGGCGTAGAGCAAAAAGAGACTCTCCGCCACTCTTTTAATCGCCAAGTCTTTAGTCATACAAATTGTTTGAACTGGAGTAAATCAATTAAAGTCAATTGTAAGCTAATTAACAATTTCTCTTTATCAAACATATTTTATATTGCCTTAGACAATCATAATTAATACTGTTTTATCAAATTACCTTAAATAGAATGGTCCTATGTCCGTTCTTGCTAAATTCCCGATCACCAAAGTGCAGAACACTGTTCACATCGTACGACAAGCTTCTTAACTCTGGGGGCAGCCTCAAATCCTTTGTGAATAGATCTATATGACCTGAGAATATATATGAGTAATATGTTCAGTGTTTGATAACTATGCGATTCTCAAACCTGAGAATATAGAGACAAAGAGACTCTTGCATATCAAGAAAGTATTGGATTTTGACATAATGGAGTCGATGAACTCGCCCTCAGAATAAAAAAATGTGTCACACACAGACTAGTAATCGCTTCAGTGCAATTTATTGATCAAAGTGCACTACATCATATATAATGCTATATCTACAGTATATGTTACCATCTTTTTTAAATACATTTATAAGACACATAAATGTTACAAAAAATGTGTGCGTCTACTAGTGTACACACGAAGAAGTGAAACTTCTTTATGACCTTATTTTTCTAAAAATGATCTATATTTAACTTTACAGAAATTGGTTAAATAAAGTTAAATTAGATAAAGTTTAACAAAAGGCTTTTATTATCACAGACATGAATACAAATAATACAACATTTTCATTTTACCTTATTACTTCTAAGATTATTACAGAATTTCATTAATTGTAATAGAATTATTACTATCATTGTTATCGTTAGTATATATTTTAATGGCTTCGAATTTTTTCGAATCATCCGGTAGGGATAAGAAAAAGATGGCGCGTAACTGAAAAATGTGACGCGTAACCGAAAAATGTTAGGGTAAAAATTTTTCCAACACCGATAAAGAAGTTTCACTTCAAAAATGACATGATTACACTTCCAATTTCGTCGACTTTTTGAGTCTAAGGCAAGCCAGTTGTCCTCACGTTGTTTTCCTTTACCGTTCGAATTTTAAGTGCGCACATAGAAAGAAAGTCCATTGGTGCAAAGCTGGGGATCAAACCTACGACCTCAGGGATGAGAGTCGCACGCTGAAGTCACTAGGCCAACACTGCTCAATAAGTAGTGTTTATTCTGTTATACATATTCGTAAGAGTGAGAAATAGATAGAAAAACTTTCAATGGAACACACAATGTAGGAGTGGTTGCCTGAAAGAGATCGCTGGAAAGCGATAAGGCTGCCAGTTGCCTTTGAATTGAATTGTGTTCACTTTTTATATTGTAATGCAAATTAAAAATAAATAAATGTTTCAGCTCAAGTCTTATCGTAGGACACGCTTAAAAGAAATATAAGAAATTATTATTTTTATTAATGAAACATTAATTAGATATCCTAAAACAATAAAAATTGATCCTTAAGGTAAAAAGCTGCAGGGTTTAATGTACACAAAAAATTTTTGAATGGTATAACAGATTATGTACTTATAACTGATTAATGTTGTTCTCTATAGTTAAATGGCGTGAAAACTTTACGTTGACAATATTGTATGTGTAAAAACAAAAAAATGTATGTGTAAGGAAAACTGTGCCAAGACATATCTATGGGTGCTGGACTTTGGCTCTAAGAAAACGAAGACTACGTCAAAGGAATGTAAAACGAGGATTTTAGAACTGAAATTCTCAGATAACGTTACTAACAGTACTATTAGGAAAACAAAGAAATGTAGTTGGCAAATGAGTAGCCGAATAGAGGATACTAAATCACACACGTAAACATGTTAGACAGATAAGTGGAGACACTTTCACAGAACCTCAAGATGGATGTGGTTTGCAAGAGATTGGATGACGATGTTTTAAGCCTTGATGAAGATTAGGTTTTAATTTTCTGTTACTGTAATACGGTTACTAAAATGCCGAAATATACAATCTGTAGCCCAGGCCAACATTATAGGCGAATACAAGACTACGGTACTCATGGGCCAAGATCGGCCGGTGAAAACGGCTTACCTGAGCCAGTCTAGTGGTCCGAGACCATTAGGTCGACCTAGGTAGTGCTGAATGGACAGAATGGTGGTGGATAACAGCTGCATATGAAAGCCAACAATTGGCGGAAGGTGGCACAGAGAGCGTTGGAAGAGCGCGTAGTGAGTGAGTGTGTGTAATTCGGTAATAATAATGGCATTTTATTTGTGTGTGAATTCATTTAATGGGGTAACCAGTTCACGTTGAAGAACCCGACAGGAACTTAAACAATATAGGTTCATTTTGTATGTTGAAGTTTCAAATAAATATTATTTTTTAATGTTTTAGAAGAACTGTAAAGTTAATATAAAAAGGCTTACTGTAAAGTTATCGATTGTCTAGTTGATAAAAGGGCCCACTAGGGCTAGACAGGCTGCTTCTAAATTGCGATGTTTGTTTTAAAATAAGTGTTGGTGATTTGCTTTTTTAAAAGAGTACTGAGAGTTTTTTACACCGGCTTTTTCTCACGGCCTACACCCTCTGTCTTCTTTGCCAATGAGCATCGAATTCAAATTTAATGACGTGGAATAAGTGATAAATGTAATATGTTCCATAATAAACATATTTTTTTACTAGAATTGAGGTTATATTAAAGCAACGTCGTTGTATAATTTGGGTGAATTTAATATTCTATTATCATAGGTATAAAACGATTACTATGATAAGAAAATTTTGTAATGTTGCTAAGCAAATGCAATGCAGATATGATCAAATTAACTGATAATTTTTGTTTTGAAATCTAATTAAAATTTATTCTGAATATAATTTGTAGTGTTTTTGATTGTCAGGGGCAGGAGGAGGCAGGGTATCAAGGTACAAGTAACTTGAATTTGACTGCACAATAAATTTCATTACGCAATAATTTATTAAAAAAGACGTTTCGTTTGTCCATGTCTATGCCAATGTTTAACTTATTTAATAAAGTATATTATGAAAGTTTATCTAATTATTTAATCTAAAATTTTGATAATTTATTAATAACTTATATATGTGTATACAATATAAACTAATAAAAGTACCGTTGACACCAGCTGCTGCTTTCCTCGCCCAACAAATAAGTAAGTAAGTAATAAGCTTTTTCATTTTTTAATTATTATTATGTAAGAATATTTTAAATATTATATGCAGAATAATGAAACATTTCTATGAGTTATGTATACATATATTTATTTATCCGTCTGAGTATCTGTCTGTATCGTACTAAACCATGTATAACTACGAATATATGAATATTTTAAGGAAATAAAGCAGACTATTTAAGATATATTGGACGTTACAAACAATAAAAAATTGTTTCCTTAATTTGACTTTTATAATAGAAAAATCATGATATAGATTTTCTTATTGCGGTTTTTGTTAAAAAAATTCAACACTGTTTTATCTAATTAAATAAAAAATATATCAACTAAAATATCCAATGTGTTATTACCTATATTCTGCTGGAAATCAAACCCAGGACTTCGGGTATCTAAGCCTCGGAGGCGGTTAGATAATTGTATGTTATTAAGGTCAAGGAATTGCGTGTGCTGATACATTTAACATCTTCAGTCACCCGTAACCATGTAATTGAGGCACGCAAAACCTTTGTTTATTGGTTTATGATAAAACTTAAATTACATTAAATTATATTAAATTACATAGTCAAAACTTTATGGGCGTGGCACAGTGTCAGAATAGGTACAGCAGTTGGCTCCTCAGGGAAACAGCCTGCGCCACCAGCGATGTCCAAATGCGTGTATTTAATGTTATTCTCCTCGACACCACCCACTTTGATTAAGAAACCGGCAGCCAACTGATGGTTTCGATATTTCGCATCAGTGTCGTATTGAACCAAGTCGTCTCCCTTACATTTACCATTATTGATAGCCAAGTCTTCAGCTCTAACGGTGGACACCTCGATGCCTTCAGCCATCCTGGAACCACTGAACAGCAATTTGCCTGAGTGGTTTGTGGCTTTGGCACTGTGATTGTCCATCGCAGCTGTATAGTTTCCATAGCACGCCCTGGCGTGCCCTGTCAACGTAGCTATCGTGTAGATATGTGGGTTAAGTTCCTTAAGTGCAATCTCTGAACATTTGAACAAGGAATCCGCCATTGCCAGACGGCCTTCTGCATCTGTGTTCGTCACTCGTACAGACTTACCGCTCCTGGATACAAGCAACTCATCTGCCACATACGAATCTTCACCAATTGAGTTCCTGCATAGACAGAGTATACCAGTAACTTTAAGATGGGGTGGTTTTAAAATGGAGCAAGCTTTTAAAAACCCTGCTACCGCAGCTGCTCCACTTTTGTCTCTGGACATACCAGCCATTCTACCGGAGATCTTAACATCAGCTCCGCCTGTATCGTATGTAACTCCTTTACCAACCAACAACAGGGTTTCAATCACGCGGCTTGGAATAGAAGGATTGTAATGAATTTCTACAACTCTCGCTTTATGTCTTTCCACATTATTCGCAGCCCTAGATACAGCTGCTAACAGAGGATATTCCTTCGCAATTACCTCTTGATCCTCCATGACGTTGACGCTTATGTTGGTGTCACCAGCGAACGAGTTCTTCACATACTCAACGATTTTAGCAGGGGCCATTCTTTCTGGATCGCCACCAGCGATGTCACGCGCAAAGATCCTCGATCTCTCCAACGCCAAAGCATTTCTCACTATTTTCTCGAATGCTTCAGTAATTTTTTCATCGGAATGAAATCCTATATGGATAAAATTCTTCGAGTCCTTAAGCTCGCGAATTTGCAAAGGTACATACATGGCTTCCAGCGCACCAAGGATACCGACGAGCTGTCCATCTGGAAAATTGACGACATTTTCAATTACCAGCAGTGGTTTCTTCATTCCAGCGTCCAACGCTCTGGCCATTCCCTTTTTGGCTGCATCCTTAATGACACTTACGTCATGGTACGGCGTTATCTTCCCCGTTGGAGAGAGTACAAGACGGCCTCCAGACACATAGTCACAATTCCAGACTGTAGGAATTTTGTATATATGTTTATCCAGCTTCGAAATATTGTTTATGAAGCTGTTTAAATGACACGGAATGCTGACATTCATCTCTTGAGGATATAGAATAAAAATAACTCCGTCATAGTTCGCAGCTTGTATATTTGTTTCAATAAAAATATTCTCGTACAATTTAAATTCTTGAACCAACATGGCGCCGTCACTCTCTGATACGAACTGATCATAATTAATGTGTGATAAATGTTATCTGGTGCTGTGCGGGCCGTGACTTTGCGTTACAATAATTATTATAGAATATCGCTGTGAAAACTTTTCTCTAGAAAATCGCTTCTGTTTTGTTATAAAAATAACGAACAATCACGAAATAAACAGAGTACTCCTTAGTAACCTATCATTTTGTCCACCACCAGAATAATCCCAAAATAGTTAACGAAGCTATTAAATTGTGAGACCTCCCGAAATCCATTTATATCACCGAGAATAGCCCACAATTTTCTACATGAAACCTATAAAAACTGTCGTCATTTGGCTTAACACTTACCAAACATAATAATAATAATGCCTAATATATTCCCATATCTTTATGTTTTATTACAAATGTTGTTAGTATTTGTAATAAAAGTAAAGTTAACTTATAGCTAATGTTAGTCTCTTGCGGACTTGGGTAAATCCTTTCCAGGTGACTCTATCTTTCGCAATAGTCTGTCAGGAGCCCCCTTTAATCCATTTATTGTAGAGGTAAGTGGAAATGTGATTATGATAATTATATAAAAAGGTGTCTTTTGTTTCTTTAAGACAGGAAAAAAACCTAGATAATTTCTTTATATATAAATTTATTCTGCCTATAACCTGTTCAATGCTCACAGATATCCAGATCGAGCAATCTGATATACGAGCAAGGACTGGATATCCATTATTGCTTCTGTAACACTTTGAAACGAATTTCTTTACTTTGTGTCTTTTTCCTGTTTGTTGTTTGCATAATGCTTGTATTGAATTAACATTAAATCTTGTATTGAGTATCAGTGCGCCGAGCGTTGAACAGCTTTTCTAAATATATAAACCGTACGATAAAACGTACACAACAATCAAAGTATAAGTAAGTACAAGAACTATATAAACCCTCTTATCCGATATTTCAACATTCGAAATAATTTTAGGAGTTGTTGCTAACATAACGTGATTAGCATTCCATGCATTAAAAGGATTTTTTTATCTGTAACAGTCTTTTCATGATTAATAATTAATATTGATAATTTCTAACTATAACATTATTTTCATAGTGTATTTATTAATGAAAGTAATATACAATAATTTATAGTGTAATAGTGTAAAGTTTATTAGATTAACAATTAAGTAATAATACATACACAGACACACTCACACACCTACACACGTCGTTTCCTTATATATATATATATATAGTTGTTTATCCTCTCAAAATTTTTCTCTGCTTTTTAAGACCTGTCGATCCGAAGTGGTGGAGGACTGGTGACTTGTAATACAGGTACTCCTACCTTTAGCAGGCATCAGTCTCACACCAACAAGCATTTCCCTCAATAGAGGAAATACAATTATTTATTTATAATAATAAATAATTGTCATTGTTTACGTAGTAAGTTTTTGTGAGACAATGAATAAAGATTAAAGCAATGCATATATAATGCTTGTTCTACATCTTACAAGCTAAATATTCTAAAATAACAATTGTAACAAACAAAAAATAATAGAAATCTTCCAATTTCAGTTTTTAATAATAATTGTATGCTTAACAATGCGTATGACGAACCAGATAAGCGCTGAAGAACGCTTCTTTTAATCAGCCCATTACCGAATATATCAATCTCTGGGTAAGTAGTATTCATTCTGTTATACTGGCAAAGAATTCGAAAAGAGGTGCCTGAACTCCTAGGTTGGTTTTTTGCTACCTTTGTTAACGCCAATGTTCCGTATTTGATACTGTATATACAACTTCGTGGAATTATATTTGTTAAATGTTTATATATTAATTATTAATACATTTTTAATACAGATCTTTAGATAATGCGAGTATTAACTCGCTTATATATATCGCTCACTTAACTAAAATTGTAAAAAAAAATATGTTTATTATGGAATGTAAGTGTGTAGATATTACTTCTACTACTAGACATTCTGTTTTAACACGATTTTCCATTACGAGCAAGAGACCATTATAAAAATAGCACCAAAAGTGACAATTTACAAGATTTATGTATGATTATTTAATGAAAGCGGCATTTTAAAATATTTATAACTAGAAAATAATTAATGATATATTTCTCGTATTTACAGTAAGTTTGATAAGGAGACAATGCCACTGTTTATGTGATAAATATTTACAAATAAGTGTCAACACAGGTTATAGATAAGTACAATACTAGTGCAGACATTATTCTGTCTAACTTATGGAATAAATGTTTTTTATTTGTTTCAGCTATATGTTTTCTATGATAGTAACTTATAATGAAAATTAAAAACAATTTAAAAATATCAGGGCTTTATCTATCTACACTTCGTTAAGGTTACATAAGTTATTAGGCAAGGGGCGGCCTTATCGCTAACTAGCGATTTCTTTCCTACTGAGGGTAGAGTCGAAGAAGTGCATAAATAATTAACAAAAACATAATTACATGTAATAATAGAAATACTAAATAAAACTAAACTAAAATCTAAAAAAAATGTAATTATAAAAAAATTTTTAAAGGTAATCTTTGGGTTAATGCGTCATAATTAATATATGTACATTAAGCAGTGTTGGAATAGTGGCTTTAGCGTGCGACTCTCATCCTTGAGATCGTAGCTTCATTCCCCGGCTGTGCACAAATGGACTTTCTTTCTATGTGCGAATTTAATATTCGCTCGAACGGTGAAAACATCGTGAGGAAACCGGCTTGCCTTAGACCCAAAAAGTCGACAACGTGCGTTAGGCAGATCGGACTCGCAGGAGCCGCTCTTGGGCTAGTCGCGGGAAAAAGCCTATTCATGCCGAGATGCGCTCGCCAAAACAAGGTAACAGCGAGATTCCATAAAATAATCATGTAATAACATAATAATTTGTATGCAGTATACGAATACTTTTACGAATACATATACAATAGTCGTAACTGTATATAATTAAATAAAAATACACGTTGGTTTATAAGAGTCATGGTATATAAATAATTACAATTAAGAACTACAAAAAATTATAAAAAGTTGGGAAAATGAGTGACTTTTGTCCCGGCTCAAGACGGGACCGCCATGTAGGTTTTAATAATAACAATAACATAAATCATACCATAACATAAACCAACTATAAACATAACAATTAAGAGATTCTGGCTAAATATGTATTTGTTGCGTCATCGCATTTTTCTATAAGGCGATTTTTTTTATATACAATTGAATGTTTGGTGTGGAGAATGTAACGAAACTTACCCGATTCAATATTCTCGAACTGCACATCGATAAACACATCGCGACTGGCTCGATTATGTTCGAAGGGAAAGCCAAGTGCCCTCATAATCATCATATCGATGTCTGGTGACTTAAGACACTCGTAACCAAGAGTCAGGTGCTGGAAATATTCGTTAACAATAATAATCCAGAGGCACTAAAACAATGTCAACTTTGTTCAAAGTCGGAACTTATTCGCCGGTTGGAGTCCGTTTAAACCTTTTGGACAACGTCAGGAGTTATAAATTTATATAAATATAGTTAAAACGCGTATTCATCTTACACGATATAATGAAATATAGACAACTGAAATAAGCTTCTTTCGGTGGTCGATCGACAGATTGGACCTGCTTCAGCTGTAAGCCAGCCATTGGAAGGCGGTGGCTCTGGAAGTTTCTTGTTTTGGAGGCCGTTTTTGGGTCGCAGAGTCAGCGCAGTAAGTAACATATATGCTATAAATCCCGTGACTACGAAATACTTACATGAGGTTCTTCAAAACTATGAGCTTCGTTGTTCAAATCGCATTTTCTTCTTCCGTTGGGATTTTCAATTAAAAGGACATGATGATTGACAGGTTCAGCCATCACTGGTGCGAACTTGAGGCACGTCTTGAACGCGAAGAGAGAGAGGGAGGACAAAATTGATAGCGATTGCTCAGCATCTGTAAAGTGAACACCGCTACTGGAGACATGTCAGGACTTCGCACGGCTGGTCGTTTGACTCGAATGTCAAGGCGAATGCAAAATTTTTCGAGTTTACGAGTTTTCAACTTAACAAGAATTTCGAGATACATATGATTTAACTACTGAAATTTCGATAAGCAGTCGCGCGCTTTCTATGTGTATTTTTCCATTGTATTCATTAATTGCACGTGTACAAGACAAAAACAATTGATTAGTAGCCCCGAACCCGAATATTCATTTTGGATTTTATTGCCATTATTTCGGGAAATTTCAAGACGTCATTATACTTTACCAAATACGAGTTACGGAGTATCCTTTTTGAAGTTTCAGTATAAATATTTATTATCAATACTTCGTAGGGACCGATAAATTTCGTTCGCGTTACGAAGTCTAAATAATTCGAGATGCCGCGTATTTCAGCGCAAAGGAATGGCAATTTTGTTTGACTTACTGAGGATTTCGACTTTACGAGGTTCGAGTTATAGAGATTCCACTGTATTTAGGAAACAAATGTAAACTATTCAACATGAATATGTTACATGGCCATGCAATTGCATGATTTAATATACATAATATATTATGTACCAATAAAATATAGTGATTTCAATTGAACAAAACCTAAAGGACGACAAATTCTAAAAGTATGTATATTCATCAAAAGTTTCACTTTTATTTATACCATATCCTGCAAAACTGCTTATTTAGTTTGACTGCCAGTAACTCGCTTTATATAAACATAGCTTATAAATTATAAAATTAGGTTATATTAAAACTATTAATTTACGTAAATGGTTACAAAGTATTTAACAAGTGTTTTTTTAATAAACTTTTAAATTTAGCAAGTGTAGGCGCACGTCTTATGTACTCGGGTAAACTATTGAGTCAGTATGGAATTCGTTTTTTTAACGTTCTATCTCCATAGTAATTTGTATCATGAGTATTTCAAATTTACCTTTGGACATTGACGTTGTGCCCGTTTTATGTTGCACCAAATTAGTGAAACAATCCTGTTTGCTATGATTGTTTACAAGTAGAAAATATTTATGTTTCAGGCTAGCCGCTAAAATGTTACATAATCTATATAGTTTAGTGTAATCTCCTTTACATCGATTCTGTCTTTTTATTTACGAGTAATTTTTACAATCTTGTTTGCAATGATTATATTTTATCTATGAAGTATTAAGTAATGTTTCTAATGTTGAATTGCAAAAGCTTTGTTAACGATGAGATATATATATATTTTTAATTTATTAGGTTTGGCCAACTTAAAGATGTTTGTTCTTAGAACATCTTTAAACAGGTGTTAAGGGGCATAAAAAATGTTTATGTGCGTGGAGGTACATAACAAAATAAAAATGTGGGCAATTTTTTTAAGGAAGGTGTGCAAGGCATTCTAGCTGAAGAGAACTACACTGATGAGTCGCAATTACTAATTATTTTCTATAGAACGAGAAGGGACAGGAGGCTCACCCATTGTTAAAGGATATGAACACTCTGAATGACAGAGGGCTTGCGAGTGCTTAGCCGGCCTTTTAAGAATTGGTACGCTCTTTTCTTGAATGACTTAAGTCGGATTGGTTCGGAAACACTCCAGTGGGCTGGTTCCACAGGGGTGGGGCTACATTTCCAACATACGTTTTTGACCGAACTGTGTCATTCAACCTAATGTTTAGATATTTTGGATTTAGTTTTAATATTGCGTTTGTTGCTTGCATACTTTTACCTGTATTTATGTTCCTTGATTTTTGTTGTTTCCAATTTCTACATCGAAATATTAAAATTTCTTTGTTCGTGATGATGAGTATCTTCATACTTATCTCTTATATTTAAGTAGGTACATGTCGTTTTAGGACTTATAAATTAATAATTTGAACTCCCAACACTACTGTAGGCGCCGAGACGCCTAGAGTCATGGTGGGAGTAGTTTCAACCCCTTATTATATACATATACCTTGCTACAGCAAGGACTTACCAAAATGATCCGAATTTATATAAAACGGCACTGTTGCATTAGGCCAGTAGACGAAATGACGTTCCGGGTTAACTGTAATTATAATCAATTATCAGTTATCTAGTATCGAGAGTATCTGTTACATTTGCGCAACCCAAATGTAACCCCATGGCACAATTTTTGCACGCTATCCACAAATCGCTTCATTCGTATTATTAAATCAATAATGCCCTACAATATATCACGTCTGGGTGGTCTATTTTTTAAACGTGATTGGATGAGGGAAGATCCGATATCAATAATTGTAACGTCTTCTTGGAAGAAACAAAATGTAATGTAGTTCCAAATGGCCGAAAATCCACCACTATACGTCAGGGGTCTGGCGCCAACTACAACTGACCCACTATTTTGTGTCTATCTCCCTGCCTATACCTTTAATATAAGTTATGGGAGACGCAAAAATATATATACATATATAAATATAAACGTTCACGACCAGATTCTTTCACCATAAGTTGAGACTATATTATTAGGCTGTTTTATTGATATTCATAAAAGCCTTCTGTATCTATCAATCCGAAAAACATCATCGGGAATAGAACCCACAAATTCGGGGTTACACACCAACTCAATAATTAGAAAATCTTAAATTGTTTTCTTAAAATACAATATTAAACTGCGTCCAGAAGTTTCTTCCCCGTAGTTATAGATACTTATAGCACTATTCGACAAACATAGACTATACTCGTATTATATTCCAAAACCAATAATAGTTAAATCCAAGCCCTGAGATTAAACCGTGCAACAAGATAACTAATTTCCTTTATAATCATTTAAAATATACTTACGTTCGTTATTAACATTTTCTATTTTACATATAGCTAATATAAAATTACTAAATAAAAAAAATAAATGAAATGTCGATATCATTGTGGCGAATTTTCTCTTTGAAATGGAGTTTCATTTGTTTTTTACGGCTCGTAAAAGTTAGTAGAGCTGATAAAACTGTGATTTGATTTTTTATTATACACTTGCTTGACTCGCATTTACTTTTGCAAATTAAAAAACGATATAACGCGAATGAAATGATGAACATTATGTTGTTTTCGAATTTGTGAAGTCAATATAAAGTAACTAAGTCACTGACATCAGTGAGATCCAATTTTTAAGTTTTAGATTGGGAAACAAAACCCAAACATTTTTTTTAATGATGATTATAATATATTTGTCTATATAGTAATAATAAATAATAAAGAATTAATAAAGAGAAAATTAAAACAAGTTTCAAAAGTTTGGTCCCTGTGGCACCTTTATCACTGGCAGCATTTCCTCACTGTATCGCAATACTTATTCGTTGAGTGAGGATAGCAAAAACTCTGGGGTCACCGGTACTATCTATGAAATATATCTATTTAAGAAAATTGTAAATACTGTATATTTTACTTGAACAATAAACTTATCGTTTTGTCTTCATAGATCTGATGTTAAGGAGCAAGATCGTTGCTTTATTATAGCACTTGACAAAAGATTAAGGATACAATTTTTTTTTTACAAGGCTTAGGTTTTTAATAAAACACCATTTGAAATCTACACATTTAATCCTATTATCTATTCTATAGGTTTCCTCTCTGGCAAACCTAATAACTTCCTTACAGCTGTATCATAATTGTTTATTGTCTCTTCGCGTTCACCATCATTAAATAAACTAGACACTGCCAACTTATACTCTTCTTCATGATCTATTACAGATGTATCAAAACTCTTGTATTCATCTTCACTAAGTGCAATATCTTTATTAATACACTGATGGTACCAATTAACTAAATTCTTCTTAGACTGATTATTATTCCAGTCATAATACTCCATATCAGCTTCCATTTTTTCTTTCTCCCAATCTTCGACTGTCCATGCCTCATGATAACATGCCGTTAGCAAATAATTAACATAATCCAAATTCTGCCTGCGCATGGGACACCTATCCGCTGTTAAAGTTATTAAATCTGTTTTCTCATCGTAATGGTCTCCTACTAATCTTAACAACTTATCTTTCGCATGTTTGTCTAGGTTCAAAGTAGATAATTTGACTCTTAATGTGACAACTCTGGCTAATGGGTTCCGAATAGTAGGGCTTGCGTGGCAGTAGTCTGATGTAATAACCTCTACTGGATAATGTTTTTCAATTGCTTCCTCAGAGTTAAGAAGTTTTGGCCATTCTGTGCAGAATTTTTTAATTGCTTCACACTGGGTTTTAATAACAGGTGGAGTTAAATGCAAAAAATTTGGTATTTTCATGAGTTCGGCATTTGCCTTTTTGCCAGGTGGTACTTGGCCTTTGGGAACAAAACCTTGACGAATTGGCAAGGGAACAGTAGATGGGTGAAATGATCGTGGACCAGGCCAGACATTGCCCCAATTCTGAAAAATGAATTAGATGTAAAAATATATGGTTTATTAGAAAATATCTTAATATTAATGTCCAATTTCTTTCTAGAATGTATTACAGGATTGTATAATATGAGAGTGAACTGAAAACATTCTTAAGGTATCTTTTTTAATTTGATCTTGATATGTTTCCGTTCATCTTAAATTCCATATTTAGAAGAATTCCAACATCAATGGTGGTGGGAAAGTGCGGGCTGCAGACAGTCCAAAATGGCTCTGCCAGCAGTTATCCTCCAAATGACAAAGCACCTTATACCAGCCATAACTATAATTATAATCTTAGAGTATAAAATTTAAATCGATTCCTGATCAATTCTTAAGTTTGAGAAGAAACATACTCATTGTACACTTAGTAAACCAGCCTGTTTGAGTAAATTATGTTTCACCTGATCTGTAGACATTTTCTCAGCTCTGTCAGCAGGGACATCTATCCTCCGAGCAACTCTCTTCTGCTGTTTATCTCTTTTTTTAAGTATATCGAGAACACGAAACTCCTCTTCGCTTTCGTGGTTTTCTGCCACACTTGAATTTAAACGCCATAGTATTTGCTTTTTGAATATTGATCCAGGCCTATAATGTTTAATGAATAGCGACATGTTAACTTTAATACTGATTTATGTAATTATCTATAAAAATCTCATTTTTTATTTTGAAAATATTTAGAAATAGGTTAGATTTGAGGAAGTAGGTAAGATCTTAAAAAATTAAACATCAAAATCTAATTATGTTTGGCAGTTGTCAACTCTGACGAAACAAATATGATTGATGACAATTGACATAAACACAACACAAATTTCAAGAAGCGGTTCTCAGCAGCGGTTGACAGATTTAACGTAACTTCTTTTCTGACGTTCTTAAGTGTACTTACTTATATTCATAAATATAGTTATTTTAACTTGACTTGATCTCGTACTTTGATTTGATTGACTTTGATGGATGGGGCTTGTCATGCCATGAGATTCCGGTAGACCTATAGATTTAAGGATTAGACTCCAAAGATATAATGTCGAGTGTGACTGTGACTCGTATGTGAAAAACATAATGGACTCTGGATTTGACAAACCAGTGTGGAAATTATCGCTTAGTCGCGACTTTGATGGGAACATTTAGGAACGAGACTGTTAATGTAAGAATTATCTACCTTCAAATTCAATTGCAAAACTCTCAAATTTTGCAATATCAAGTATTGTCTCTTCGGATTTCACTGAGATTTTATCTATGTTGTCTAGAAATATAACATTTACAAAATATCCCAAAATAAATCATTTTGCATTATTAATAAAGCCGCTATAATAGCGGCTTCGCTAGTCTTTATTTTTTACTCAATCGATCTATTTGAAGCATTATTACATATTAATATAGGGTAATAACAAAATCAAACATTTCTGAACGCACTACTGGCTGAGGACCTATTATTAATCATCTACCCATAGATCTGACTGACATCGTCGACCGAGTGAAGGTACAGATACCGGCAAACTTCCTGAGCATTAAACATGGGAGTGGGGGAAAGTTTGCCGCATCGTACACATACAAACACACTAACGTCACCTGATTTATCAATCACGCGATCGACACGTCACTCTCTGGCGCCACCTCGTACCTAAAAATCGTTTCTGCGCAGGCAAGGGACTTTTGTTCAAGATGTTTTATTTTTTGTAATGGCAATAGTTTTAATTCTTTATGCCAGTTTCAATTTAAAGGTTGGGAAATTAATCACACGCGAAAAAAATAAACAAAGACATCAAAAGGAAACAAAGGAATAAGCTAGTTAGAAACAAAATCTGTATATAAACATACATCTTAATATTATTATTGGTTATGACAGAAGATAATACATTATAATACAATAAAGGATAAAGCAAAAAGCAGGAGATTTTAGTAGGAATCGGAATATGTAGTAATTATATGGAATACAGAAAGGAGGTGCGGTCATATTGGGAACAAGAGAAGGTTCAAGATGTTTGCCGGTATCTGTATACTATATGCCTTCAAAATTGACATTGCATGCTCTTGAATTAAGCGGTTGCTCAATATTTTCTCCTTTTCTAACTGTTAAAAAAAAGAGAGATAAAAAATGTGTCAGTTGTAAGCAAGCATGCCGTACATTTTCAATGAATTGGTTTAATAAAGAACTTTCTTGTTATAGGTATCTTCCATCATATAATATTTTGTTTTGTGACGATTTTCACTATGTGACTTGATTTGTGTATGTTTTCAAATTAATTAAAAAATGGATAATGATGGAAGGAAATGTAGAAAAACGAAACTTGTTCCACGTGAAATAAATGAATCCGACGAAGAAATTTTTGCATTGCAGGTAGTACCTCCATCTTGCTTAAAAAGTTATGTAGGTAATTCGAAAGCGTAATCCATCTTTTAAGCAAATTTTTGATTATCATAATTAAATTGTTTATTGATTTCTGTGTAAAGTTAATACAACATTTATTATGCATATTTGTAGGTACATGTTGGTTATTGATTTTTTATGCTTACCTACCTACCCTTTTTTTCATTTACAGATTACGTAATACATTTATATCAATGATTGTTTTTTTAGCATTTTATAGTAAATGTATTGTTTTTTAAACAGTTGCAAATTGGTATGATGGTATGCAATTAATAAAGATTGTTGCAATGCTGGAAATTTTAAGTAATAAAATAGACATCTAATTTTTTAACAAAATAAACAATGCTATACAATTTATTAAACAATTATTTTATTTATGACGCAATTTGTTTAGGTACCCTCTCCAATTAAACTTTCGATGAATATAGACTCACAGAAAATACTTTTCTTTCTATACAAATGTTTAGTGACAATACTGTTCCAATCTCTAGGTATATTAAGCAAGTATTAATAAATAATTTGGGTTAAATTGTCTAAACTTAACGGTTTTAACTTAGGATTTATTATGAAATATTGCTTGCAGTATGTACCTGCAACATTTAATTAAGTTTAGAGTAACTTATTTATTAAACAATAATTTCAAAATACTATTATTTGAAAAGTAGAATCTTATTATTAGTCTAATAAAATTCTAAAGCATTAACATATTTCAATACATGTTTGAAGTGGTCTGGGTAAATAGTAATAAGTCACTAGCAGAATTCTAATTTTGTAATCACCTTAAAGGTTCATATTTATTCATCATATGTTATAATTTCATAATTTAAATTTTATAATTTATTTGTACTAAAATTACCAAATATGTTTATAATATCAGAAATATAGAAAGTTTTGTACTTATACCTGTGTTTTCATTTTTGTTTTTATTTTTCAGAGTGTTGTGGAGAATACATTAGCAAGAATTAAAAGACCATGTAAAAAAGCCCTACCTGCTGTAGCTGTTGCTACACAATCTATTCAAACTACCACAAATACCATTCAGAAAATAAATCCAGACCGAAGTAATATTATGCCTATGAATTTTGATATTAAGATAGAAGTAGAGAAATTTGACGAGATTGCAATAGAAAAACAGCATGAAATAATAAGTTGGAGGGAAATAGTGAAAAAATCAACTGAAGTTTATCTTCAATCCAATAAAATTTGGGATAAAATACTACATGGACAGGTAAGCTTTAAAGAAGTTAATAATTTAGTTTTGTTATATAAGTCCTTAATCAAACAGTTTTGTCAGTAGTTTAAATAGCTATTTGATAGTCTTCATAGGTGGCACAATTAACCCGGAGTGCCTAAGTTTGGTTTAAAAATAATAATTGTTTTTAGATTTGAAGGCCTTGAGCTAATCATGTCATGTGACTTAAATATGTTTCTTACAAGTTCGTTTTCTGTAGTTTAACAAAAAATTATTTGTTATTTGTAATCAATTATTATTGTATCATTTATTTACTTTACTTTCTTCAAGATGTTTCTTAATTGTCATCTATATAGATTATATAAAACAAATGCAAATTTACTTTTAAACAATATTATATTATATGGCATATAGTATAAATTCTGAAAGGCCGCAAGTGCCCTTCTGGCAATGTGAGTTACTATGGGCGGCGGTATCACCTAACATCAGATTAACCTCCTGCCCATATGGCATATGCCTCGTATGACATTAAAAAAAAATTGGTTTCGCAGAAGGCAAAGCACTTAATCTCCTTCATTAAACTTATCCTTATGTCACACACATTATTATTCTAACTAAAATAAAGCTGTTCTTTCTATATATTGACAGTACAAGCTACAATTCGTAATTAAGATACAGTTTGGCATAAATGCCTGTACTTAACTAACACCACTAACATATCTGTTTCTTTATTTTCTTTGATACCTTCTCAGGTCCTCAACACATGCAAACCGAACGTAAAAGTATTACTAAAAACGCCCCATGAGAAACTTTTAGACCGAGCATTCACACGATGGTGCGATTGGGCCTCCCTCACAGAGGAGCCCAAAGATCCGCCGTTATTCTACAAATGCTACATCTGCGATATGGCGTGGTGGCACTTGGCCCACTTCCGCGACCACATACGAACCCACGAGCCTTCGAGACTCCGAGTCGTTCTAGAAATGAATGACTACGTTGAGTGCAATATTGTCGCTTACTACAGCAAATCGGGGAACAAGTACATCGGGAATATAGAAGGAAAATGCTGGAAATGCGGCGAAAATGCGTTTGAACATACGAAACTGAAGAACTGTGTCGGATGTAAGAAACGGTTCTACACGTGCAGCAAGCTACGCCAACACCAATGGTACTGCCAGGAGTTCAAAAAGGCACACCTAGAACTTTTCGCGTCAGCTGAGAGGATATTTAAGTGTCACCTGTGTCGGTTTTATTTTTTCAAACAGGAGGACAGTATAGAACATATGATATTACGGCATTCTGTGCGGTCCGATGTGCCCATACCGGGCTGTGCTGTTTGTGAGAAGTGCAAGGAACTGATGGCATATGAAGATGATCATGTATGTGAATCTAAAAGGTATGTTAAGACGTGTGGTGCGTGCAAGAAAAGAGTCACCGAAAGCAGTGCTGCAGTCCATCAAATTGAAGGGAACGTCACATGCTCTGTGTAAGTTGTTTTGTTATTGCTTCAACATTATAAATAAACTAAAAGTACAGAAAATACCTTGGTGCCTGAAGGACTACACCACAGTACAAAATATGTGGTGGTATACATAAACCCCTTCAAAACTCCCCCCCTCAAAAAAGTCCCTATTCCCAGTTACTCCCAGTTCTCAAATCAGAACTAGAACGTACGAGAACTGGCAATGAACTACACGCCATAGAAATTAAATTAGCATTTATTTAAGCGCAAAGTAAAAAACTTGCATTAAGCTTTTTTGTGTTTCAGATGCAAAGTGAAAATAGTAAAGAGTTGTTCAATACATCTCCACGCACTTCGTCATACGAAGAACTATGGATTGGCCTATAAGTGCCTTACCTGTAATTTTTTTATAATCTTTGACTTGGAGCAGATTCAAAAACACAAAATGTTTTATCATTCCAATCGTGATTTTGATTATGATCTTGTAAGTATTCATTTTTCATTACTTTAATACCGTAGAACAGTGCGTGCCTAGTGGCATCAGGGAATCGTGAGGAAGCTTAGACTTTAGACCCAAGTCGACGGCGTGTTACAGTCACAGAAATCTGAAGACCAGATCTAAATATTGCAGCGTCACTGTAGTTTTTCATTCGGTATTTTTCTAAATACAAAATTAAGACAAATTGTGACATAACAATATAATAAAATATTTTACGTGGTTTTGGGTTCAATTGACAGTAAAATAATTGTTTCCTTAGTCCATTGGTTAGCAGGAGCTGATCAAAAATTACCTGTGAAGCAGGCAATTCCCATCCTTTGGATTCCCTCCATTGGAGTATGTTGGTATTCATATTGTATTTACACAACCTTTAGTGCAAATCACATTAATTTTAATTTGCTAATATTGTTACGAAGACGGGTCGACTGCAATGTTTCTAGATTTTTCCACTAGTTAGAGAACTTTTCAGCAAGCTGTAATACGATTTCTGACCGTTTCAGGAGAGGGTCAATCACATATTAGAAAATTGTAATTTTCATAATGTTACCCTAGTTTTCAGGAAGCTGAAACCTTTTTTCAGTCGGTTTCAGAACATGTGTAGTCGAGTAGTGCAGTTTTCAGGAGACCCGTTTTCAGGCGTTTTCAGGCCTAGTTATACCCCTTTGGTGAAGGAATATTCTAGACCGAACTTTCTAGGTGTGAGACAAGGACGAAATGATACGAGAGAGAGAGAGAGAAGATCAGAACTTTCTCGAAACTAGACGAGCACTCTAGAACGCCGTACGACAAGGACGGAGCAACGTGCGAAAGAGACAAAGAGTGCGAACGTTCTAGAATTGTGCAATCGCTACTCAGTAGCAAGCCCGCCTAGAAAGTTCTCGATTATTGTTTAGAATTATTCCCAGGGATATATAAGCGAGCCGAAACGCGACTAGTCAGTTTTGAATGCGATAACAAGAGCGAAACACCGAAGCGATAAAGTGCGAATAAAGTGAATATAAGTGATAAAGTACTGTGTGAAGTGTGCATAAGTGAAGTAATTAGTGACTGTGTTTTTGTGTGCTATTAGTGAATCTCTGCAATTAATTTTGTGCCCATAAATTCCTCAATGATTTATCAAGAAATAAACCCTTGAATAAATTCACGTCATTTTCTATCCGATCCCCTAGCTCGTAACAATATATTCATGTGGTGTGTCCTTAGTAAATTATTTTTGATTTCAGATTTCCGTCCCAAAAACCATAGTAGATAGACTAAAATCGACGCCAACCAAGCATGATTGTGAGTATTCTTGTAAAACATACATTTTACCATATAATAAATCATATTATTTCCTTCCTGTTTCTATCCATAATTCAAACTTAATTTTACAGCACCGGTGGAACAAAGTCAAATAAATAATTTCCTATTGTCTCATGATACTCAAGATATTTTAAATGAGAGAGATGATGATGATGTCATCATTGTTGATAATATACCTGAAGTTATTGTTATCCCATCTGATGACGCACCTAACGATGATCTCCCTTGCGTCATTGCTAATATTAAATCTGAACCACTTGAAAATGAAATACAAATATCTAAAACAAAACCTCCTGTTACACCACAAAATGATTTCGAATGTAAAACGATGGTAATCCATATACCTAAAGATGGAAACAGAATTAATGATGAAAAAGTATTAGGTATTGATGAAATTAAAAAGGAACCTAATAGTGAAGTGAATGTTGCCGTGGCATCTACACTTGGAATTATAAATACACACACTATGACGACAAATTTAAATAAAGTTAATACACATAGATCGCAGTATGTACATGGTAAAGAAACATCAAACACGCAAACTCTAAAAGCGACTCCGGAAGAAATCACAAAGTCAACGATTTATATTAAGAAATCAATGGATATAACTTATAAAGAAATGGAATCCATGAAAAAATATATAAATCACTCCAGTACAAATGAGAGAGAAGTCGATATAGAAAGAATGCTACCTTTGGCGTTTGTGAAAACGAAGTCTTCGAAAAGCCCTGTAGTGATACAGAAGATGCAAAAACCGAGAAAAATAAAAAAGTTAAGACAGTATAAACCTAAGATTAAACAGACGCTGCTAACCGATGTTTCACTAAATTCAGAATCAGATGTTAAAATTGAAGTTATAAAAAGTGTAGACGTGATGGAGAAAGCGAAACTAATAACAGTCGACCTAAGTGATACACAATTGAAAAAACAGAATCGAGAAGAAGATAGACCGATAGACATATCTCAAAATTTAGAAAAAATTACTGCAAAAGAATCGCAACTATCAGAACCGCTAAAGGTAGAGAAATTAGTAGAGACAGTTGTCGAAATCGATATCCCATGGGACACTGTTCCAATAAAGGAAGAAGCGGATCCGGAAATGGATTTAAAACTATCGGATATCAGAAGGATATATCATATCGATGTTAATGTTGGTGAAAACGAGATTGAAGTTAAGCGAGAAATTAATGAATTCGATCTAACCGGACAAAGCGAGAATTGGCACCAAGACAGCTCTGCTTATAATGTAAGTAATAATAACTCAACACTATGTCAATTAATACAACACCAATGACAAACGTACCAAAAATAACAGAATAAATATAAATATATTTAATCTGTAAAACACGATCGTAGACATATTTTCTTCAAATGTCAAAACCTTTAACTAAATATTTGTTTCCAACACAATATGCATAATCTACATAGTAATTAGTACAATGTACAGGGATTTTGTAATAATAGGAATATTTAGTAAATACAGTTTATTCTGAGAAGACTTCTCGTTAAATAATTCGGAAGTAATATCATTCTTTGCGTTCCAAAATACGTATTCTAATAGTAATAATAACTAAAATGCAAAACACATACAAAATGAAAACTAATTTAAATAGTTTGGTCCTTATGACAGTGTTAGTGCAGTGTCCCTTTTATGCTGGCATGCTGGCTTGTCCGAGGGAGTTCATACTGGGCTAATATGTCCACACAAGTAGCATCCCATACCAAAGCCCATCCCATCCGCCCGCTGGATTCTAGCCATGCCTATTGACTCCAAAATCGCTGGAACATTGCAAACCGGAAATTTAGTTGAATCTTATAAATTTCAGTCGCAACATTCGAGTGATGAGTTTGAGAATGATTTGATCACCATATCTCCGAATGTAACTTTAAATACTGATGATGAAAGTAACCGAACACAGAGGAATAAGGGAAAGTGAGTTATATATTATATTGTTTATAAGGATTATAAATGAAATTTTCTTAAACAAGTCCGCTTACAATCTAAATGTACATAATTGTTTAGTTTAAATGTAATATAGAGTTTCAGTGGGCTGGGCTGTGAGAAATATTCTTACTCCCGAAAGTCCTAAATGGATTGGATTTTGAATCGCAACCTAAATTACTTTAATTTAAAAAAGCCAGTGGCGCTACCTTTTTAGTTCTCGGCCTCAGATTTCTGTATTTGATTCATGATCATTTGTCAATCTATCAGATCAGGTGATCAGCTTCCTGTGTCTTGAATTTTTGGGCAAGCCGGTTTCCTCACGAAGTTTTCCTTCATCGTTCTAGCAAGTGTTCAATGTACATATAGACAGAAGGTGCATTAGTGCACAGCCAGGGATCGAACCTACTACCTCATGGTGAAAGTCGCACGCTAAAGGCCATCACTGCTTCAAATGACTTAAATAAAAAACACTAAAAGGGACGGGACAAACTAAACCGTCGCAAGATTTTGTTTATAAAACTCTCACACAAAGACTGTTTACTTTTTTGTTACAGACTATACAGCTGCATTCGCTGTAAGTTCAAAGGCGTGCACAGACTATATAAACAACACAAACGATACGAATGTCAAAAATCTATTCAGCTCTATAATTATCATTGTTCGTTATGTGAAAAAAGTTTTGATTCTATGCAGAAATATCTGTTGCACTTCGAAAAGCACGGCGTGCCGGAGTTGATCTGTCCACAGTGCGGTTACGACGGCATATCCTTGAACTCTTTGTGCGTACACGTGAAGTTGCATATAAAAAGCCTCTTTGTTTCGTATAGATCTTTGTACTCCGAGGACACGATGACGGTGCCAGTTTTAAAGTAAGTCCCTATTATAAGGCTCATCTTAGGTATTGTCCACTGTCGAATATAAAACTGTATGTCCCTGCCCACTGTCGAATATAAAACTGTATGTCCCTGTCCACAGTCGAATATAAAACTGTATGTCCCTGGGTGACCACTGAAGTATCTTAGAACCAATTCTTAAAATACCAGCAACTCAGTAACGAGCCGTCCGGCGTTGAGTTTCTAAGGGTATCCTTTAACATTAGGTGAGCCTCCTTCCCGTTTGCCCCTTGTTCTATATAAATAAAAAACAATTATTACGAGTACAAAAAAAAAACTACAAACAGTGCACAAGTCCAGCTCTCATACTACTGAGATGAGACTTTGGCACTCATCTGTTCATACGCCGTGTACTTTATCTTATATATTAAATCTCCTGTGTATGTGTGTAAACGGCTTGGGCTTGTAAACGGCCGGACACTCCATGACACTAAATCAAGTGACTTTTCAGATGCAAAGTGTGTGATGCTGACGTCACGCGACCAGATTTCATAAAACACTGGGATACGCATCTTGATCTAAATAATTTAAACAAGCGTCTCAAATCATCAGAGTTGTTAGAACCGCATCTGCCCCACGGGTTTCAGTCATTGGACCACGATGACACACCCGACATTAAGAAGGCTTTAAGTAAGATAAACAATACAAAAAATTCTGTATTTCCATTTCATTTATGTCCGCCATTGGAGAATATTTTTTTTATTTATTTTTTTGGCTGACGTTTATAAGTCTGTATTTTCGTTCTAGGGTATTGTAATTAATTTAATTAATTAATAAAATATGTTATTTATAATTGTTGTTCGGATTAACACAAACTGAGTTTCATCATAGGACGTCGAGGAATACGAAGTTCCGTATCACCGTCCGTCGTTCAACCACTGAAGTATTACCTAACCAATTCGACTTAGGGTCCTTAGTGACAAGAGCGTACCAATTCTTAAAAGGCCTGCAAGACGAGCAGTCAGGCATTGAGAGCTCTGTATCACTTAACATCAGGTGAGCCTCTTGCCTGTTTGCTTCGTGTTCTATTAAAAAAAAATTAAATTGTTTGAGTGTCTAAAGCATTTTTTTTAGATTTATTCTTGAACCCGGAAAAATTGATGGATTTGGAGAGAACGAATTTCCGTGAATGTATTTTATGTGCGCGGAATTTTAAGAGACGAAATGACTGCAAGCGTCATTTAATTGAGCACTTTCTTAAAAATGCTTACACAAGCAAGACCCAGTGCAAAGGTTTGAAATGTCAAATTTGTGGGGACGTGTTCGAGAAGATTGATATGTAAGTAGTTTTTTAAGTGAGATCTTATACGCTTAAAGATTATTGATTTTGAGAAAATAACATGGAATATAATAAAGCTACTTTAATTCCATATTGTTAATAATAATAATAATAAAACCACTTAGTGCCATATTGTTAATAATAATAATTAAAACCACTATGATTCCATTTTTGTTAATAATAATAAAGCATTTTAATTCCATACTGTTAATAATAAAAATGCCATTTTAATTCCATATTGTTAATAATAATAAAGCCATTTTAATTCCATATTGTTAATAATAAAGCCATTTTAATTCTATAATGATATTAATAAAGCTACCTTAATTTCAAATTTTTAAAAATTACTTATCAAATGGGTGTTAGTTTTGTTATTATCTCTTAGTCTACGTTGGTTATTGTATTTCCATTACTTCGTGTGTGTATGGACCCCTGTAACTTTCCATTTGGATCTGTTCTTGCTTCCTTCATTCGTTTCTCCAGAAACTTTAACTGTGGTTCTGGTGCTGCCCACGTTTCTTTATCCTGGAGAGACCCGCTTGGATGACTTTGGCGGTCCTTCTTTTATCAGTACACTTTGCCTGCCCATTTCGATTACATGGAACACACACTTTAGTAAATATATTTAATTTGTATTACAAGGTGATATATAGCATTGTCTTTTGTTACCGTGACCACGCACGCTGTAAAGCACGCGAAACGTCGGAAAAAAATTTAAAATTATCTAAATAATTGAAAGTTCATAATAATAATACATAGCTTCAATCTGTTTAAAAAGTGTTTTCTTAAGGTGATATATGTTGTTCAAATGTCAAAACTCAAAACCAAACGTTTTTCAAGGACATGTGTCATTTGGCTTAAAATCTAAAAGTATGTGTGCGTTATATATTTTTTTTCAATTAATTGTCTCTGCACTGTTGATAGAAACATTACGATCTAGCCTAACATAAGATAAATAAGTAATTTAAATTTAAGCAAAACATATAATTTAGCATAGGGAAGTGTCTAATAACACTGTTTACAGTCTTTATTAAGGGGAAGACGCTGTTCTTTTGTACTATTTTTTCACATATATTTTCGTTTAGCACTTAACTACTGACAACTAATTTACATAGAAAACATCACCCGGGAATAGGTCTATTTAATCAAATAAAAATTTGTTTAGAATTCACGTTACGGGTTTGTGTAAGTTGGTTTAAAAGAACACTGACATTGGAGGAGTTTATTTATTTATTTCGTTATCATACAGCTAAAAAAACATGTAAAAACAAACAATTACACTAAAATATAGTCAAAGATCGAATGCATAATATTTACATAAGGAAAAGAACAATAAAAAATATTAAATACATTTAACTACTTAATACCTAATTTGGCTGTGACGTGTGAAGGTGTAAAAATGAGGGTATCTGCGTGAATGCGTGGTTTATTTAAAAATGTATTGAATGCTACTAAATACTTAGATGATGCAATTAAATAATCGTTATATCGCAGCCAACTAGCTTTATAAGCCATTCAATCAACAGCGCCATTTAACTAGCTTGAAAGATAGCTAGTTGATGAAACAGCAGATGACTTGGTTTGACGTTTGTGCTCTAAATATCCTGATAAAAGATTGTGTTCTAATTAAACTGTCACGAAAAACTATTCTGTGGAAGGTTTCACGAACTCCATAGAGACGTCAACAATTCTTCTATTAATGTATTTAAATTGCAATACAAATGCGACTTCCCCGATACAAAAAGTCGTCTCATGAGCTGTGTACTGCGAAATTGTGGGCTAATCGATTGTGAGCAAGTTGCATGGATCTGTTTAGCGCTGCGCCTTAAGTTGTCGTGTTATTTTCCCACGTATTATTTTTTAAATACATTTTCATAAGTATCTGATTGTCCTAGTTTTAACATGTGTGATGCAAAAATAATATAAATTTATAATTAGAGAAAAAATTCCAGGTTCAGGAGCCACATGCGGTTGCATGCCTGTCTCCCAGTATACAAATGCGAAATATGCAATAGAACATTTAGTGATTCCAGTAACTTTTCTAAGCATAAGAAAGTGCACAATTTCCAAATATTGATCTGCGATATTTGCAAGAAGAAATTCAATAATAAAGCCTACCTTGCAAAGCATATAAAGGTATGTGATAAGACAAATGACATAATGACTTTTAATTTATATTTGTAAAGGTCAATAGAAAAAATATTTTATTATAATTTTAGTTAGAGACATTTTGTTATCACTATAATGCGTACGTGCACGTACTTCAACGTACACACTGCCGGTAGAGACCAAACTTTAGCTTTTTTATCATTACTTATTAGAGAGCATGCTCTTTCTCATTAGAGAAGATCCTCGACTAGGCCTACCAGTGACTGGCTCGAAGGCCCCAGTGGCTAATCCAGAAGCTGTATATCCTTCGGTATAACTTCTTAAGCGCGTTTCAAGGAACGATGTCATCACAGTAATTCTTAGCTATTGATAGTAGTATATGTTATGTGGAATACAATAAAAATACTCGCCATCTCCCTCAAAAATGGGTGTCCCCTGGCCGCGATGACTGCCCTCTTGGGCGTCCGGTAGGCTCGTTTAGAGGTTAAAAATTTGAAGGAATTTACTCCCAGTACCTTATTCTACGGCCTTCATTTAAAAATAAATATTATTTACAATACACTTTCAGGACCACGAAAATACCCCCATGATAAAATGTGACAAGTGTAAAAAAACATTCGTGTGTAAATCAGCATACAAAAAACACTACAGGAAAAACCATTCCGTGTATTCGAGGTTTAAATGTCATGAGTGCAGTGAACTTTTTTCTACGACCAGGGACAAATGGGACCATATGTGGAAAGTAAGCATAAGAACTTTTAAACTTTGACTATAATTTTTTAACAGGGACAAACGGGCAGGAGGCTCTTCTCCTGCCCGCCTTTCATGGCCACTCTCAATACCAAAGGGTTCATAAGGCACTTAGTCAAATTGACTCGGAGATACTTCAGTGTTGGAGTTGTGTTGTGTAGGAAAGTGTTCGATGTTATTTATATATGATTACCTTTTAGTAAACATTCTGCAGTTTTAACTTGCAACCTTCACATTAACTATCTTCAAATAAATCATATTTTAACAAAATACAACATAAAACATAATTTCCAGGTACACAGAGAAAGAGAGGTTCAGGCAGACTGCAATTTATGCGATGCAAAATATCGGAAAAAGTCCGATTTGAAACGACATCATGCGTCAGTGCATAAAAGGAAGGCGCCAGATATCACAAATGCCGATAGTGAAGCTGTCATTGTCAAGTCTGAACCAGAGTAGTTTTTTTATATATATATAGGGCAATTTTTCGTTAGGTTAATAATCTGTGGATAAATTTGACATTTAAACACCGATAGTCAAAGAATAATTACTATAGGTACATATTTTTAGTATTGCTCTACATCTGTAGGGTCGTTTGCGTTTAAGATTTTTTCAAAACGGTCAACTTACTAATAGATGAAGTTTGTATAGTATTTTACATGTAATAGTTATATTTTTGACATTCCATAGAACACATTTTATATAAACGACATACATCATAAAATGAATTATTTCCATGAAATATAATTTTTGTTGACATGTTATTTGTTTTATGTTTATCACTTAACAGAGAAAAGACAATTCACATAGCAGTTTGAGCACTAAACATTGTTAGTAAATTATTTAAATTGAGTCCAAAACATTATTAAATCTGAAATACTTCCTTGACAGTTGTAAGGATTTGTGAGACTAGATTTTTGTCACTGTCACGCGTTTGACAGCTGGAGACATCTCGTTCTATTCTCTATGAACCTAAAAATCATATATTGAGCATTACTGCAATTTTTATTGTGAAAAATTCTGTTTTTTGAAATTGATATTTTTGTAATTTCTCTGCGTGTTATTTTCTCAAATATAATGTATTTACCAATAGCATTTTTATTTAACAATTTGACTGTGACTCTTAGATCTAAGACTGCCCAACTCCACCTGTGCACCAAGTAAGTTAACTTCGAGATATTGAATAATTTATTAAACAGCCTCTGTGCTTACCAATCTCAAGGCATTATTTTGTGTACAGGATGTGTAAATCTTAATGATTGGCAGAATGGTGAATCTTTTTGCAATAATAGGAGATCTTTATATGTGTCTCCCTACCCAATACTAAGCATGTATGACGCAACTTATTAAAAAAAATGTATAAACTTATGAACTGTTGGCCTAGTGTATTTGGTTGGATTCTTGCTAAAACATGTACAAATTTAATTAAGAAAACACTCATTTTATTCACTTTTACCTACCCTACCATCTTCATTTCACTCATTAAAAAAGTATGTAGATCTACGATCTTTTCCTATACAATTGTTACTACAATTTACGTGGAATTTTCTAATCTGGCCTACGTAATTTTCAAAATCCGAGTTGGCAACACTGCACGGGACCTCGTCCACCGGGCACCGACTACCGAGTGAAGGACGAAGGTATATATATATATACTATATTATGCCGTCAAAATTGACATTATGTGCTCTTGATTAATCATTAAGCGATATTTCAAATTTCAATATTTTATCTTACTGTTAAAAACAAGAGAAACAAAAATTGTGTTAGTTTTAGAACGCGTGCCGTACATTTTCAATGAACCGATATAATATAATAATTCACTATATGAATTGATTTGTGTGTTTCCAAATGAACTAAAAATTGAAAAATGATGGAAGAAAATGTAGATAAACGAAGCTTGCTCCACCTTACTTAAAAAGTTATGTAGGTAATTCAAAAATGTAATCCATTATTGTACCAAATTTTTGATTATCATTGTTAAATTGTTTATCTATGTAGGGTTTTTAAAACATTTGTTGTGCATATTTGTTGTTTATTGATTTTTATGGTTACCTATCTACCTTATTTTTTGTTTACAGATTTTGTAATATGTTTATATTAATAGATTGTTTAAGGGACTTTATAGTAAATGTATAGTTTTTTATGTTGTATGATGTATGCAATGAATAAAGAATGTTGCAATTCTGGAAATTTTATTTAAAAATAGACAATTTATTGAATAATACAATATTTAAATCTGTTTCGGTCCCCTCTCCAATAAAACTTATGTTTAATATAGAAACAGAAAATGATTATCTTGCCATACAAATGTTGAATGATATATTTGCTGCACAAATGTACCAATCTCTAGGTATATGAAGAAAGTAATAATAAATTTTTAATTATTATTATGGGTTGAATTGTCTAAACTTACTATTAAATTTGTTTAAACTTGACAAACCCACAAAGAGTTATAATATGCATACTCAAGTTTTTAGTTTATCTATATATGCACTATGTACACTGGCTTAATACCTGGCAGTGTGTATCCTCAACATCTTAGTTATTAAAGTTTTTACACTAACTTAATTTATATAATAAAACTATTATAATTTCAAATTATGAATAATAAGCATATTTTAATAAATGTTTGAAGTGGTCTGGATGAATAGTATTTAGTCACTAGCAATGTTTATGAATCTTGGCCTTGGATCGTTGATTTAATCTTAAACTTCTTTGATAGTAATCTTAAAGTTTCATTTTGAAAAAAAAATTATTCACTTATAAATTCACATGTGATTTCAGGTCTTTTATATTTTTTAGAGTGTTGTGGAGAGTAGATGAGCAAGAATTAAAAGGCCATGCAAAAAAGCACTACAATAGCTATTGCTACTCGATCAATTCAAACAAACACAAATTCCATTCAGGAAGTAATTCCAGTCCAAAGTAATAATATGAATTTTGACATTAAGGTAGAAGTAGACAATGTTGGTGAGAATGCAAAAGAGAAACAGACTGAAACAAGAAGTTGGAGGGAAATAGTGAAAAAATCTACTGAAATTTATCTTCAATCCAATAATATTTGTGATAAAATACTACATGGACATGTAAGCTTTAATAAAATTAATTATTTAGTTTTAAAGTCTCCATAGGTGGCACAAATAACCTGGATTGCCTGAGTGATTCCGAAATAATAATTGTTTATACATTTGAAGACACTGAGCTAATCAAGTCAAATGACTTGTATATGTCTCTTAAAAGTTGTTATCTGGATTTTTCATTTCTTTTGGTAGTTAAAATATGCTCATTTGGCAGGAAATCAATTTTCTTCATATATCTTAAACTTAGGTCACACACATTATTATTGTCCCTTAAATTAAGCTGTTTATTGACAGTACAAGCTACAATTCGTAATTCAGATATAGTTTCTTATTAAATGCCTGATCTTGCCACTAACATATTTGTTTCTTTATTCTCTTTGATAACTTTTCAGGTCCTCAACACATGCAAACCGAACGTAAAAGTATTACTAAAAACGCCCCATGAGAAACTTTTAGACCGAGCATTCACACGATGGTGCGATTGGGCCTCCCTCACAGAGGAGCCCAAAGATCCGCCGTTATTCTACAAATGCTACATCTGCGATATGGCGTGGTGGCACTTGGCCCACTTCCGCGACCACATACGAACCCACGAGCCTTCGAGACTCCGAGTCGTTCTAGAAATGAATGACTACGTTGAGTGCAATATTGTCGCTTACTACAGCAAATCGGGGAACAAGTACATCGGGAATATAGAAGGAAAATGCTGGAAATGCGGCGAAAATGCGTTTGAACATACGAAACTGAAGAACTGTGTCGGATGTAAGAAACGGTTCTACACGTGCAGCAAGCTACGCCAACACCAATGGTACTGCCAGGAGTTCAAAAAGCCGCACCTAGACCTCTTCGCATCAGCTGAGAGGATATTTAAATGTCACCTGTGTCGATTTTATTTTTTCAAACAGAAGGACAGTATAGAACACATGATATTACGGCATTCTGTGCGGTCCGATGTACCCATACCAGGTTATGCTGTTTGTGAGAAGTGCAAGGCCCTGATGGCATATGAAGATGATCACGTATGTAAATCTAAAGGATATGTTAAGACGTGTGGTGCGTGCAAGAAAAGAGTCACCGAAAGCAGTGCTGCAGTCCATCAAATAGAATGGAACCTTACCTGCTGTGTGTAAGATATTGCTTCAAGATTATAAATAAACTAAAAGTACAGAAAACACTAAAATACCTTGGTGCCTGAAGGACTATACCACAGTACAAAATATGTGGTAGTATACATAAACCCCTTCAAAACTCCCCCCTCAAAAAAAAGTCCCTATTCCTAGTTACTCCCAGTTCTCAAATCAGAAATAGAACGTACTAGAACTGGCAATGAACTACCCGCGATAGTAATTAAATTAGCATTTATTTAAAGGCAAAGTAAAAAACATTATGCATTAAGCTTTGTCTTTTTTCAGATGCAAAGTGAAAATAGTAAAGAGTTGTTCAATACATCTCCACGCACTTCGTCATACGAAGAACTATGGATTGGCGTATAAGTGCCTCACCTGTAATTTTTTTATAATCTTTGACTTGGAACAGATTCAAAAACACAAAATTTTATATCATTCCAATCGCGATTTTGATTATGATCTTGTAAGTATTCATTTTTCATTACTTTAATACGGCAGAAGAGTAAACGACTTCAGGAAAGACATCGTGGAAAAGCTGGCATGCTTAGAGCCGACGATGTGTGTTTGGCGGAGGAGGGAGATCACCTATTAGAAACAGATACAAAATTTAAAGCCTAGAACTGAAAGGTTGTATTGCCATTGGTTGTTGAAATAACAAAAAACTTATTTAAGATTTCAAATATAATCATTCAATTAACCAACACCACGTATAATATTTACGTGGTTTTGGGTTCGAGTGCCGGTTAAATAATTGTATCCTTAGTCCATTGGTCAGCAGGAATAGTTAGCTGATGAAAAATTACCTGTAAAACAGACCCATTCAATTCCCTATTGGATGATTTTAGTATTTATATTTTATACGGCCTGCAGCTTAATTCACATACATTGTATTTTGCTTATATATTCATATGCTGTATGATTATTGATAAAAATATTTTTGATTTCAGATTTCCGTCCCAAAAACCATAGTAGATAGGTTAAAGTCAACGACAACTAAATATTATTGTGAGTATTATTGTAAAACATAAAATTTACCGTATTTTAAATCATTGTATCCTTCCTGTTTCTATCCATTGCAAAACATCATAATTTTACAGCACCGGTTGATAAACAAAGTCAAATAAATACTTTCCTACTGTCTCATGATACTCAAGATATGGTGAATGATAGAGATGATGATGATGCCATCATTGTTGATAATGTACCTGTAGTTATTGTTATCCCATCTGATGACGCACCTAACGATGATCTCCCTTGCGTCATTGCTAATATTAAATCTGAACCACTTGAAAATGAAATACAAATATCTAAAACAAAACCTACTGTTACACCACAAAATGATTTCGAATGTAAAACGATGGTAAATCAAATACCTAAAGATGGAAACAGAATTAATGATGAAAAAGTATTAGGTATTGATGAAATTAAAAAGGAACCTAATAGTGAAGTGAATGTTGCCGTGGCATCTACACTTGGAATTATAAATACACACACTATGACGACAAATTTAAATAAAGTTAATACACATAGAACGCAGTATGTACATGGTAAAGAAACATCAAACACGCAAACTCTAAAAGCGACTCCGGAAGAAATCACAAAGTCAACGATTAATATTAAGAAATCAATGGATATTACTTATAAAGAAATGGAATCCATGAAAAAATATATAAATCACTCCAGTACAAATGAGAGAGAAGTCGATATAGAAAGAATGCTACCTTTGGCGTTTGTGAAAACGAAGTCTTCGAAAAGCCCTGTAGTGATACAGAAGATGCAAAAACCGAGAAAAATAAAAAAGTTAAGACAGTACAAACCTAAGATTAAACAGACTCTGCTAACCGATGTTTCACTAAATTCAGAATCAGATGTTAAAATTGAAGTTATAAAAAGTGTAGACGTGATGGAGAAAGCGAAACTAATAACAGTCGACCTAAGTGATACACAATTGAAAAAACAGAATCGAGAAGAAGATAGACCGGTAGACATATCTCAAAATTTAGAAACAATTACTCCAAAAGAATCGCAACTATCAGAACCGCTAAAGGTAGAGAAATTAGTAGAGACAGTTGTCGAAATCGATATCCCATGGGACACTGTTCCAATAAAGGAAGAAGCGGATCCGGAAATGGATTTAAAACTATCGGATATCAGAAGGATATATCATATAGATGTTAATGTTGGTGAAAACGAGATTGCAGTTAAGCGAGAAATTAATGAATTCGATCTAACCGGACAAAGCGAGAATTGGCACCAAGACAGCTCTGCTTATAATGTAAGTAATAATGACTAAATACTCTAACACCAATAGACAAATGTCACGCGTACCAAAAATAACTGAATGTACACTTTAGCAAATATATTTATTATGTATAACAAGATCATATATTTTCTTCAAATGACAAAACAAGTCCTTTATACTATTTATATATAATATTTAGTATATTGATTTACCTCTTTACTATAATCATCTGAGCACTTGAACCCCACGAGTCACTACTACAAGCAGTGGCGTAACTATACCATCTGGGGCCGGTGGCATTTTGCCAGCCCTGCCACCCTATATACGCTACTGTATCTCAAGTTAATAAAGTATATATCTCACGTTGATAAAGTTTATATCTCAAGTTATTAAAGTTTATATCTCATGTTACTAAAGTTTATATTTCAAGTTTATAAAGTTTTGATTCCATGTAAATAAAGTTTATTGTTCAATTTAATAAAGTTTATTGCTCAAGTAAATAAAATTTATTGCTCAATTTAATAAAGTTTACATCTCAACAGTGGCGTAACTATACCATCTGGGGCCCGTGGCAATTTCTTTTGACTTTTTCTATAAGTAAAAATCGACACGTTGTACTCAGTGTAATTTTAATAAACTTCGAGATTTTCAGCGTACTCACCGTATACACGTAGGAAATGTCCCACTAATGACACAATAATAACTCCTTTCTTAGGCGAGAGGGAATGGTTTGTAGGCGCTAGCCCAATGCGTATTATATTCATCCATAGAACATAATATCTCAATGCATTAATCATCTATTCGCTAGCGTTTTGGTGAAGGAAACGTGAGGAAACCTGCTTACAATAAAAAATATAAAAAAGCTCGAGACCTCATGGTCAGGGCCCTCTTGGGTCGGGGCCCCGTGGCATTTTGCCAGCCCTGCCACCCACCTGCCTATTGTTACTCCACTGACTCCACAAGTCTCTAATCAAAGGGAACAAAATTTGGAGGAAAGACTCATTTAAGCCGTTTATTATTTAACCCCTAATCCGCGGCCGCGCCAGCTTTTGTGCTTGTCCGAGGGAGTTCATACTGGGCTAATATGTCCACACAAGTAGGATCCCATACCGAAGCCCATCCCATCCGCCCGCTTGATGGCTGCAAAATGGCTGGAACATTGCTAACCCATAATTGTGTTAATCCTTATAAATTTCAGTCGCATCATTCGAGTGATGACTTTGAGAATAATTTGATCACCATATCTACGAATGTAACTGATGATGAAAGTAACCGAACACAGAGGAATAAGGGAAAGTGAGTTATATATTATATTGTTTATAAGGATTATAAATGAAATTTCCTTAAACAAATCCGCTTACAGTCTAAATGTACATAATTGTTTAGTTTGAATGTAATATACAGTTTCAGTAACAATTTTTATACGTAAACGGCTGTGAGAAATATTCTGACTCTCGAAAGTCCCAAATGGATTGAATTTTGACATTCGGGAGTCATAGTTCGCGCTAAGTAAGAAGTCTGAATCGCTAACTAAATTCCTTAAATTAACAAAAAACTAGTGGACTAGAACTAAAAAACTTTTTTAGTTCAAGGTCACATTCAGATCAGATAGCCTCAGATTTCCGTATCAGTTTCATGATAATTAGGTGATCAGCCTTCTGTGCCTGACACAAGACGTCGACTTTTTCTGTCGAATTAAGGAGGAAGCCTGTCTGTTAGTTGGGTATATATATATATCTATATATATCCAACTAACAGAAAAACACACACGCACACACACATATATATATATATATATATAGTGTTTATGATTGTTCTAAAAATCTAACTAGCAAGTACATTTGTCTCTCTTACGTATTTAAACGTTCAATATTAATATTAATTTATAAATCGCTATTTTAGTGCTATTGAAATGGAAGTCGTTGCAGATGTTCATCAGCATCAGCAACAGGCGCAACAGCAGTCGCAACGAAATATAAAATCACGACCGTATTCAAATGCTGAACGGCAAAGAAGATACAGAGAAAAGAGAAAAGCTGAAAAAATGAATGAATGTACTACATTCAGTCAATCTTGCGATGTTCAGCCTCAGCAAGAACAACCACAACATGATGTTAAAATAAATAAACGAAAATCTCAATCGAATGCAGAACGCCAAAGAAAATATAGAAAATCATTACGTAAACAACAGGAACACAAGAATAATATACCACATACATCCAGTATCGATCGACTGCAAAAGTAATTATTTTATTTTATCACACATATTAATGTTTTAACTGTTAATATATATTTTGCGATGTATGTTACAATTTTAGTGTGGACCAAGCTGAACTTGCACGAAAGCGACATTTAAACAAACAACGACAAAGCCGGTTTAGAGCAAGGCGAAGGTTTGAATCGCCTAGTACATCGCATCAAGCGCAGGCAGAGGGGTTTATTCTGTAATTATAAAATATAAACAATAATAATATTACGTGAAATAACAATTTTGAAGTTAAAACTTTTTTTTATTTATTTATTTATTGTATAAGTGTTCTTAATATAAAGGAAGTTGATGTGGTGGAAACACAAACTGTTCACAGTTTTTCTATCCACCAGGACGTCGAACATAATTAAATCATACATATATATGTGTGTTAATATATCAAACCATTCAAACGATTTAAAATTGCACGTAAAACGTCATAAACAAATCTAAACACTGACGCGCCATAGATAGCCGATGCAAGAAACCTGTTCTTGTCGACAATTCTCATTCACATACAGGGATAAGTTCCTATATTCGAATATTTTTTTTAATGACGAATATAGCATAATTTTTGTTATGCATAATTTATAATTGTTTGACTTATGTAGTATTTTTTTAATTTAAATTTAATATTGTTTCTTGTTATATTAGTAAGAAGTGTAGCTGGTATCGAGTTTATTAAATTTGGAATAATGTAATCTAATGTTTTTTTCCCATATAAATTATTGTATTTGGGTAATAGAAATTCGTTTTTTAATTTTCTACGTGTTGAGTAGTGATAGTGAGTTTTAATTGTTTTGAGATAATTTTCTGTAAAGTAGTTTTCATTTAATAATCCTAGTTGTACTTTCTCGTGTATAGGTATAATTTTGAAAAATGCAAATAGCTTTCTGTAGTCCGCTTTATATTGTGATTTTAATTTTAAGGGAGCAATTGTTTTTAAAATACGTATTTGTATTGCAAATATTTGATTTAGATAAGTTTTGCATGTTCTCCCATAGCTTGTAAGTCCATATGTTATAATGGATTCGGCTAGTGCTTTGTATAATAGTAGCAGAGTTTTAAGTGGTATTTTATTTTTTATTAAAGTGAATTTGGCAAGTATCGCTCTTAGCCTATCACAGACAGAATTAATGTGCATTTTCCAGGACATTCGGTCATCTATTGTAAGCCCCAGGTACTTATGGTTATGAACTAATTCTAAAGCGTTGCAGTTGCAGCTATTGGGGTACGAGTTATAAGAATGTGCACATGTGTGGTTGTGTAAGATTAAGATGGGTGTACGTGAATTTAGATTGTGACTGGATCGGATATGCATGAACTTTGTTTTGTTAGGATTTAGTACAAGTCCTACGTCGTGGGACCATTTAGCCAATGTATCGAAATCAGATTGTAGCTTTGTTTCTGCTTCTTGGATGTTAGGCCCTGCAGCTACTAGGCATGTATCATCTGCAAATTGGAATATCTGACAATACTTTATTATGTTAGGTAATGTGTTAACATAGGTAAGGTAGTGTAAAGGCCCAATGACTGAGCCCTGAGCCGTACCTTCTGTAATAGATATTGGAAAACTTTCTTCGTTGCACACTTTAACACGATAAGTTCTGTCTTGCAGATAGTTTTCACACCACTTGATAGGGTTTCCTCGTACTCCGCAGTCATTTAAGTTCTGTAGGATTACGCTGTGCCTTAATGTGTCGAATGCCTTACTGTAGTCAATTAACACTACTAGAACATGATCTTTTTTATTTAAATGTTTATAAATGTGGTCTGTGAATGCGGATAGCAATTGTGTGGTATTTTTATTTGGTTGGAATCCATATTGTTTGTTAGAAAGAATATTGTGTTTTTTATAATAATTTTGAATTTGTCCACCTATGTATTTTTCTATTATTTTGTTAATTGTTGGCAATATAGTTATTGGACGATAATGATTATAGATTTTTTTGCTACCATTTTTGTATATTGGTCGTACTATGCCTGTTTTTAGTAAGTTAGGATATTTTTCAGTATAAATGCTCGTATTAATAAGGTTAGCTATGGCTACGTTGATTTTATTACATAATGTTTTAATATCCATAGCTCGTATTTTATCTGCACCTGTAGACTTTCTGTCGTTTAATGATTTAATTATCTTTGCAACTGATTTAGGGTCTGCTGACTGAAATCTCATACTAGTATTTTCTGCATGCTGGTAAGAGCTTTTATCTAACAGTGGATTTACACAGTTGGTTGCTATATTACTAATACTATTGTGGAAGAAAGTTGCAAATTTTTTTGCAATATCTTAACATGTAATATTTTGGTTTGCAAATGCGTTCTGTATAGCTACGTCGATGGATGTTTTAATTTTTCCTGTTAGTTGGTTTAATATATCCCATAGATTTTTTAGATTTTTTAGATTATTTTTATTAGCTTCTATATTGGTTCTAATTGTTTTATTTTTAGTTTTATTGACATAATTTCTGGTTTTATTATATTTTTCTTTGAGTATTAAGTTGTTTGGATCTTTTATATATTGAGTAAAAAGTTTATCTCTGTACTGACATGCTTTAATAATTCTATTATTAATCCAATGCTTACTATTTCGAAGAGAGTTAGATTTAAGTTTAACTGTACATTCAGATTTTTTATATGCTTGAGTTAATTTATTTTGTATGTATATGTTTTGTATATACCAATAGGACACTTCATTTCTATTGTCGGCTTCCAATCAATTTGCTCTAGAAGGATCGTTAATTTATTATTGTCAATTAATGTTTTATATGTTGGAACATCCCTGTGGCTGTGTTTTAGTGCAAGCAAGCACGATCGCTCGATGGTCCGCTAGTTTTGTGCCAACCGCTGCCGAGTATAGGTCGTGTGTTTGGGATGGAGCGTATATGTGGTCTATGCATGATTTTGTAATGGTACCTTTGTATAGTTCCGCCCTAGTGTAAGTTGTGATCCCACACATAAGCCCTAAACTGTGTAAAGTGTTGCAATATTTATGGTTTATAGGAATATCTAGCTTTAGATTTATATTAACGTCTCCCAATAGATACAAGTCAATATTTTTCTGACAGTTGTTCTTAATAATATTATGAAGTTCATCAATAAACAGGTTCTTGCTTAGGCTAGGTGGGCGGTAAATAGCACAAATTTGTGCAGTGTATTTTGTCTGAGTTGTGATGGTAAAAAAAAGTATATTCTCGAAATGTTGGCTTTTTACAATTTGCATATAAAATTTATGTTTCTTTTTTACATATACTAAGATACCTCCACCTTTCCTACCATTTCTGAGTGCCGAAAACATATGGTATCCATCTAAATTATACAGACAACTGATTCTATCAGAAATGTTTACCTCTGTAAGAACAATAACGTCAACAGCGCCAGCCGCATAAATACATTGCTCGAGACTAGCAAAGTATTTTATGACTGACCTTATGTTTATGTGTACACACAATAGATTTAAATGTCTACTAGGAATTTTACTCACAAAATAACTTATGTTTATACAGTCTTCTAATTCACAAATATCACTAGTTAAACTATCCATCTTAATAATAATAATTTATATGCATTTAATTTGGTCAGTTAATTGGCATTCTGTCTTTTTTTTTAGCACTTGTATATCCAACACTGATCTTAAGTTTTGTATTTTAGTGTTTTCATCCTTTCTTGCACGCACCATACCGTTTTTAAACCATACGTATTTAAATCTTTGTTTATTCTTTAATTCCTGTTTGGCTTCCCATAAAATGCTTTTGTTGTATTTAGTCATTGCTTCCCTGATGAATACTATTTTGTTATTGTTGGGTTCATAGGGGCAAACATCGGCCACCATAGTTTTAATGGTTTTTGCAGCTTTAATCCACTTTTCTTGGGTTGCTTTATCATTAAGTTTTACTTGTACAATGCCCGGTTGGTCGTTAATTTTGGGAGGGTAAACCATTTCGTTACGTAACGCGTTACGGCACCAGTCTGTCTAGCTTTCCTTTCTCTCACTATCTACTATCTAACTTCCAATCCATATTTGTGCTGCAGAGGCGGGCTGTTCGGGGTATAAGTTTTGTTTCCCCAAGAGAGTCGGTACGGAATATGTTTAAGGAATTAGATAGTAGGACAAAATGTAGTCAATATATCCTTGAATCCTTGTTGTATGTACAAAAAAATATAAACAAATAAAAACAAAAGGTGAATTTAACCAGTAAGATACTGGACACAGAACTTATCTAAGCGTACGACCTGCCATACTCCAGAAGATAACCCACAGAATAAACCCTTGTATGGAAATTGTAGTCGTTTTTACAACAAAGTCCCAAGGGAAATAAGAGAATTACGCTTGGATTTGCAGGATGTGACTGGCGACGTCACATCCGTTACATATACATACAATTTAAGTAATAAGCTTTTCTTAAGTTAAATTTCAATATTATATAGTTCAACTTATATTAGTTATCGCTTCCGTCGGGCGTCTCGAGACGCACACTTTTTTCATTTCTTTAGGTACTCTTCTTTATTTTATTATTAGGTTCTTTAGGTACATTGAGAGGAATTCACTGTAATGATACAAAATTATTCTTATTTTAATTTCATTAAATGCCAACATTGTTTGTTTATACAAGGCTGTTTCAATTCCATAATATTCCAGGACAAAAAGAAATGAGAGGGTAGAGATAACCTTCGTACTATACAAAGATTTGCCTCCATTAAATTTCATTCACATCCGTCACTACTGATTGCAAAGTCAATCGAAATTTCGTAATTCATCATTCCAAGTTAGCGATAAGCGTTGAACTATTTTGAAATTATATTATGCCAGAAGTATTGAGATCTTTTTAATAGCTATTTAACTGTGGTGAGCTTTCAGACAGCGTGTACATATTCAAGTACTAATATGGTTAGAGCAGGGGTTCCCAGAGGTCGTAGTCGTTTACATTAGCTCGAACAGTGAAGGAAAACATCGTGAGTAAAACCGGCTTGCCTTAGATCCAAAAAGTCAGATCAGTCAGCTACAGAATGCTGATCACCTACTTGAATATTAGATTAACAAATGATCATGAAACAGATACAGAAATCTCAGATTTCTGTATCTAAATAGGTTGTAAGCCCAGACCTAAATAGGTTGTAGCGCCGCTGATTTATTTATTTTATAATATGGATTACATTAAGTTTATGTTTTATTGATATAGAAGGGATACCGCCAGAAACCCGGTAAAATGAAATCAAAGAGATCGCGGGGTAAATAGTCGCGAAGATGAGATAAAAGAGGAAGAATTCAGAGGCCTTTACTCCGTCGGAGAACGTATTATTATTAAATGCAATAAAACATAAACTTAATGTAATCCATCCTTCGGTATAACTTTCTAAGCGCTTTCCAGGGAACGATGTCACCGAAGTAATTCTTAGTTATTGAAGGTGTCGCTACAGTTTATTACATATAATATATATTATTTGAAATCTTCTACGGCCTTCATTTAAGAATAAATGTTATTAACAATACACTTTCAAGATCACGAAAAAACCCCGATGTGACAAGTGTAAAAAAACTTTCGTGTGTAAAAAAGCATACAAAAACACTACAGGACAAACCATTCCGTGTGGTTTGGGTTGGGTTTAGATGTCATGAGTGCAGTAAACTTTTTCCTACGACCAGGGACAAATGGGACTATTTGTGGAAAGTAAGCATAAGAACTCTTTCAATTTGAATATAATTTTTTTAACAGTGGCAGGGCAGGAGGCTCTTCTGGTGTTACTTGTTGGAGTTCCGAAGTCTTCGATGTTTCTTACGAATTGGGCACGCTACGTTTTTGATGTCATTGAACTACACAGTTACTTAAAATATAGGAATGTTTTCAGTTGCATCAGTTATTTATTTCTTGTTAATTTTTTGTAAACATTTTTCAGTTTTTACTTTCAACTATCTTCAAGAATTTTATATAGAAAAATACGTTTGAAGACGGATACAAATAATACAAGATTTTTTGAAAGTATTTGTTTGTAAAGTATGCGTCAGTGCATAAAAGGAAGGCGCCAGATATCACAAATGCCGATAGTGAAGTGCATTATTGTATATTTTATTTTTGAAGTGAAACTTCTTTATCAGCGTTGGAAAAAAAATTAACCGTCACATTTTTCCTTTACGCGCCATTTTTTCTTGTCCCTGGTACCAAATCAGGCGACTACCACGACAATATGAATTTTGAAAACTACGAAAAATGGCTCCGAACCCAATTAATGCCCAACCTACAACCCAGTTCCGTCGTGGTAGTCGACAACGCGTCCTATCATAATAAGCAGTGGGATCGCGCACCAACCTCTAATTCTAAAAACGCTGATATGCAGGCCTGGCTCACTGAAAAAGGTATACAGTACGAGGAAACACATTTGCAACCTCAGTTATACAATTTAATAAAGATCAACGAAGATAAATTTAAAACATTTTCGATTGATCGAATCCTAGCTGAACGAGGTCATCAGGTACTGAGACTACCACCATACCACCCCGACCTAAATCCGATTGAAATGGCATGGTCGGATATTAAACAATATGTAGGCAGCAAAAATATAAAATGGAGTGTCAGTAAATGTATAGACCTAATACAAGAAAAGGTTTTACTAATGGATACATGGGATTGGCAAAAGTTGTGTAAAAAGGAAGAGCAATATGCAAAGAGTGATCATGTCGTGGATTTGGTAACAGAACAATTCATTATTCATGACGATGGAGATAGTTCCGAGGATAGCAATGAATATAACGCTAGTGCCGACGAACGAAGCAGTCCTGAGCCCGGGCCCTCAGTAAGCAAAAGGCCTTGTCGCGAGACCATTGAAGGCGTGATACCGTTCTCTGATTCAGATTAATAAAAGATTACAAATTAAAAGATAATGTTTTTATTTTTCTACATCCCATAAACTTGTTAAAATATCTTAGGTCTTTTCTGGAAATACATTCTATGTACAGACACTTTTTTACTGTCTTATTATATCTTATAGATAGGTAATATTACTTACATGCGCGACAGTAATCATGCGCAGCAGCTATCCTTCACATTTCGTTCAGCTTAATATCGTTATTTAAGGTAATCATTAATCAAAGTGGCATATAATGTATTGCGTGCGCGACAGTACACATGCGCAGCAATCCCTCCACGTATCGGCCAGCGCTAGACTTATGCCCGGTTCACATTATTCCAGTCCAGCGCTGGCATGCTACTGGAATAATGTGAACCTGCACTGGAATGTACCATCCAAGTGATCAATCCAGTCCAGTTGACTGGAATGACTGTCTATTTTTCATTCCAGCTAACCCAATCCAGCGCCACTGGAATAGTGTGAACGGCCAATCCAGTGCTTGAATACACGTTTAACAGTGAACACACTTTGTTGTTATTTTATGGAATTTTATAGGTAATTCCGAACAATGAAATTAACTGAAAACTAAACTCTTCAATTTGTTTATTTGTACAGAGAACATGTGTGTTTGTGGGATATCACTTCGGAATTATACTTATATTATATTATATATTAACTTTGATTGTATGCAAATAGAAGGTACAGTAGAGGATGTAAAAAATCAAATCAAAATCTGTATTCCAAGGGATCTTCTTTTGCTGCTGCAAAAGCATTGCTGAGCCTCATTTTTCATTTCTTTCGCTAATCCAATTTCTCACCCAAATCCGGTTTTTTATTTTTAGTTCTTCTTCCACTTCATCAACTACTTCTTCTAACAGTAATAATTGAACAGTTTTAAAACAATTTCTTCAACTTCTTTCTTGAAAGCATTGTCACTGTAGTGTTACCGATCTAACAGCTTTTGAATGACTGGAATAATGTGGACGTTCCATTCCAGTCCAACACTGGACTGGAATGACTCACTGGATTACTGGACTGGAATAATGTGAACCGGGCATTACGTGCCGTTGCCTATACGTGTGACCACTAGTACACGCACACATTTGTTATTTTTAAATACACCACACACACGTATAATGCATTTACAACAGTATATGTTACCATTTATTTTCGACATTATTGTGTTGGCTTAGTTACTGTGTATGTATTTTTGTGACAAATAAATAACTGTTTTCGCCTGTGTAACCATGGAGTTTACTTTCGTCACAGACTGTTAGTTTAAGAATGACAATTACCAGTATTACGTCATAGGGATGGTGCGACGCCATTTTGCCTAGGAAAGCGTTTTGGCGGGTTCTTGATTTGTCTAATTTAAATTGTTAAAGCCAATACTTAAAAATAATTGGTTTCGGTTCTATAGTTCATTATTAGCTCCTTGTTATGTACGGAAATAAAAATTGAGTCCCAGAGGCAGTTAAAAAAAACACGTGAAGTTTTCTTATTAATTTATTTATCAATATAATAATATGTATATTATGTATAACTTACAGCCTTCTACATGCCAGTCGGGATGCGTTTATTAAGAGGATTTAATTTTGAAAAAAAGTACACCTCAATTTGACAAGATAAAATGAACCCAACCACAACCAGCAATCAAGCATTATTTAAATTTCTTAATTCTCAAGTACACTAGATTACCGACTAAAACAGTTTCTATATTTTAATAACAACGAATAGTTTTTTGCATTGGAAAGCACATCAAGGTGTAATATTACGTTACAAGTAAAATATAGAAACTCATTAATTTTGACCTACTATCAGTATTATACAAACAACCGTTTAGCAAATTAAAATCAAAAAATGTAACTCAACAAATTTTCACTGGAAAAGTTAATTTACACCACTTATAACAGCATTTTTTTGTATTTTCATTTATACAATAATCCTAAATTTTAAGTTTTTATCATCGTCTCCTTTGGCGTTCTTTCGAAAGAAATTGCAACAAAATACCTACTAACTTAAAAACTTAACAAATCATACTGTTGCTGTATAGTTTTAAAACCTCTTCGTTTTAGAGTCAGACATTCCCAATTTGTTCAACATGAATTCGCTCGTGTGACTGATTAGTCTACTTGCGCACTTCGATACATACTAAACCTTCTTTTGTATCTATTGCACAGCGTAAAACAAACATTTGTGTGTTAACAGCCACTCTTAAACCCCGGTAACCTATAAATTTGACACCGTATAGCGTTTCTTAAAACTTTTTTTACAACCAAAACGTACGTGATATTAATTTTAAAACTATACCACAACACCTCGATCGCTTCCGAAACTCCCGCTTAATATGGGGACGGTATAAAAAATTTTTACAACACAGAAATCGTCGCAATTTGCCTTGCCATAGCCAATAAATGACAGATAAATTCCCAGCCCCATAGATTCTCGAGTTTTAAGAGATACAGAAAACAAATATTTATTTACTATACGTGAGGGATATACTTAAAGATATAAGCAGTCTTGCTAAGCTATCAGATTATTAGGTAGGCCTCTAAATTCGTTATTTTTATGAACACTTGAATAAAATAAGACGTGATGTTAATGATAATATCTAAACATACTTACGATTTCTGTGTTGAATTGTAAAAATAAAAATGCTAACGGTTTTAAAATATATTAGGAACTATGTTTAACATGATAGAAGCGACCAAAGCGAACTAAAAATTACTATAAAGCACGCGGCTCCGGGTTCTTGGTAACGGAGATTAATTTTTTTGTATGGCAACCGCGTACTTAGCTTACGACATTTTGGCGCCGGTGACACTCAATTTGACGTTTGACACGAAAGAAATCAAAAACCATAGAGAATGTTTTAATTCATCGTTTTATTCAGAGTTATGGGGTTGTGTAAACTAATTTTAACAGCAAATTGATATCACCGAAATCCAATGAATCGTTAGCACTTAATATTAATAAAAAAAGCATCCTTATACACTAGAAAAAAAAAAGAAAAAATAATCGTCACACCCTTAACTTTGTTTATATTAGTGTAATATACATAAGATTATTTAGCCATGAATTAATCAAGAAGGAAGAGGATTTTGTTCAACTTCATTGAATTTTTACATGTTAATCGCGGTGAACTTTTAAAGGAAATTCGTCTCTCTAATTGAAAAATTCATTTGTCAACCTAACATCCGAATAAAAAACCATATTGAGCAAGTTAGTGCAACTATTTTTTGACACGTCTGTATTAAAATCACATAATTTGTAAACTCATGAGAATTAGATTGACGTTGAGTGCATTTTAGTATATAGACGAAATGTGAGAACGTCAATATTGCGATTTAACTGTCAAGCTGTCAATGTCAGCTGTCGAATTCAGTTTGAAAAAGGAAAAATTTGTGCTAATTCAAAACGGCTATTTAGCACAGACGCGTCATAAAAACTGAACGTGATCAATACATGTCTATACTTAATCTAAGCGAAACTCACGAATTATACAAAAAAACGAAATGTACGTCGTCGCAGGGATGTTGTGACATCGTGTGTCAACTGTCATGTGTCTTGACAGTTGAAGTATGAATATTGACATTCCACCTATAAATTGGCAGATCGATTATGCTAATAATTATGCGAATAAAATATGTACTCGACAGCTACAATCTTCGCTCGCTAATGCGATAGTGACGTTATATGGGGCTCTTTATTTTTCTATGTGATTAAAAACTATCAGGCCATAAAGCCAAATTGTTGAGAAAGATTGTTAAATATCAATTTCTAGTAAGACGACCCCAAACATCCCCGCGAGTGGCCCATTACGTGCATGCAACCTTAAAAACAAAATAAAACCCATATGCTTTTTGTGTCGTGAACAAATTGGCAGTTTTTAAAAGGAATAACTTCTCACATTTAGCGTTTCAGATATCTATATTTAGTAAGCAATCTAAGAATTATTATATCGTATCGTTTCCAAACACTCGAAACCATCCTTTAAAATTAACATATAAAACTAGCACTACCGAAAATAACTTTTTACAAATTTCGTCTAAATAGCATAATAGCCAGTCTTTCCGACAGATTTTCCGGGGCCAAAAATAGTTCGGGACTAACGGAGAATTGTTAGAGGCACGTGTAATTAATATAAACTTATTATTGGTTATATTTTAACAGTATACAGTATACAGATAGATAGATTATAGTAAATTTTATTTTATATAATTCCCGCTAGACCCAAATGAAACGTAACTGTACAACAGATACCGGTCTTAGGACAACCGCGAGCGATTATAACGGACATTTTTCCAAAACAGATTTTTTCATTTAATTAATAAAGAAAGTTAAGTTTCCGAAAAGGATAGATGAAGTTTTGGCTATTGAAAAATGGAACTAACACGTCTTTGTCGAATGACAAAAAGGAAAGAGCCTATTTCTGCGCCGGAGTTAATTAAATATGGTAGAAATTAAAATGGGGAGAGAGCCCCTAAAGTGCTAGGCAGCAACAATCGCCCATCAAATTTGTATGGAAAAGACCATGCGAGAAGCGATCCTGTCACCCTCTGAGAGCCTGGTATAAATTGACAATCTGTCAAACTCGCCCGCCATTGCCCATAGACACGACAGCACCACAGTGTTGCCACTTAACTACCAAAAGCTACTGCCTTATTCCGCATCAACGCCTACTTAGCCAAAGATTTTTTAACGATTTATTTGGATTAATCTAGATATGCGCACAGGCAGTAGTACACTAAGATGCTATTTTTGAAATCAATGTATATTAACAATGTCAAAAATATATATAAATATAGTTCGTAATATAACTATAGCTACTGAATGCGTGCAACGCCGTAGCCTTATTGTCGATGCGTTTACAAGCTGTGGACAAAGAAAAGAACATTTATATAAAAATAATCAAATAATATTTTAATATAAATTTACTGAATGGAAAGTGCCGTTTTCTGTCAAACGAGTTTGATAAAACGAAACGGCCATAATGTTAACACATTTTGTTATTTAAATAAGTTTATTTAGTAAATTTATACTTATACACTGATAATTATCCTCATTCATAAGGTTACGAATATTCGTTAAGGATTATTTACAACAAACAATATGTAGCCACACTGCTAGCTGCAGCTGTTATCATTATATAGAAAGAAATATATATAGGAAAAAAATAGACGAATGACACTGTAGTATGGAGATAAACCTCAGAGTAATATAAATTCTAATCCATAAGTCACTATAGTTTTGGTGTTAATATTATTTAATAGACTTATTGAACTTGTGAATTGTGAACTTCCCAAAATAAAAATGAATAATGCAAAGGGAGTAACTTTAGAGTTCTTTGTCCGATCTTCTCAGAACAAGGCCTCCTGGTAGAATAATGAACGGATGGCGTAAATTTGAGATGCTTAAGTGTACAAATTGTACCTGAATGATTAAATAACTTTAGAATAATTTTATCATTTAATTCATTTTTTAAACAATAGATGGCGTTGTGCATGTATAAAACGCGATTGCATAACGACATCCTAGATCAGTATGGCCGAGCTACGCTCGCCAAAACAGCCCGAGCTGAGCTGTAATGGCGCTTAAGGCCAACAGCGAGATTCCATTAAAAAAAACATCCTAGATATATATAGTATTTAGAATTTAATATTAAAATTAAATTGTTCCCCCCCGTCTTAGGTAGATAATAAAATAGTATCATATGTGTCATTCTGTTGATAAGTTGCGTTTTGTTTATGGACGTCTAACGGAAATATGGAGAGATATTTGACAGAAACTTATGTATACAAAGTTCGAATAACTCACCTATGCTTCATTCACACACAGCCTGCAATCCCAGAAAACCGCGAGGTCGCATCGTGACCGAAGTAAAACCGGTGATAACCGGATTCGACCGGTCGGTACCGTCGAGAACCGGTTACATACACTTAACACTAGCGTTCAACACTTTGGGTCCATAAGATTTTTTGAATTTTTTTTTGTTTTATTTATATAAAAATGCAATGTCCTATAATTATACGAACGGCTCAGTCTATGTATATACACGTTATGTACGTTCGTCTGTACGCATCACTGCGTACGCGCCGCGACCGGCTGCTTCATTTCTTGATCCGGTTTTGATTTTGGTGCTGAAAACAAAATAATATTATTATCCTGTTACGCATTTTGTTATTTAAATTATATACAGGATGTTATTAGATTAAAGATTGTTGTGTCAACATTGCACCCATACACATCATAAAAACGTGTCTGGAACGCCTTGGCGACACGTTCTCTATCGCACTACTTTCGCAGTAACTCAGAATAGTTATGAAATCTATTCCAAGTGGACATTCAGTGCAAAATAGTTAGCCTTCAGTAGTTCTTTCTCTTCTTTTAAACGCATTCCAATAAATTATTGCATGACTGGACACAAATACAAAATAGTTCAAAAACATAGGGTCATAGAAATAAATATATACAATAATAACATAGCTATGTTTTTTTCAAATTCTGCCCAAGCTCGCAGCAACGCAGCAACAAATTCGCAGTTTCTCATTATACAAATAGAGAGAGAGAAAAAGAGTTACCAAGAGGATAAATTATATTTGGAAGTCGTGAAGATATAAAAAATGTAGATACCTACGCCTAGTCCTGTTGATAGCGACAACGCTTTGGGCGCCGCAAGAGCCAGCTCGGCCGCGTTCGTTGTTGCCAGATGTGTTTGGAGCTCTACAAAAATTATGCTTTATTAGACTAAGTCACTACCTCAGCCATTTAAGAGTTCTTTTAATTTTATGAAGAAAAGGCATTGTGTGAATACCGGGTCGAAATTATGACCTACGGAAGTCATGTTTAGGGTTAAATCTCGACGTGGGTCAGGCCAGCCACTTAAAAAAACAGACACACAAAAATGGATGTCCCATTTGCTTCTTTACATCAATTCATACAATTGAATAATGTCAGCTTTTACTCACTTGAAATAGTTCCTGTGGTGCTGATGGTGTGGCCTATCGCTTTCGGACACAGATCTGTGTCTGTCGTATGGCCGGGCGTGGGGCCCGCGGCCTGGTGCATTGGGCCCTTGCGCACCCAATAGTTCGTTCAATTGGGGCTGGAATATGATAAATAAACGTTAAATGAGGGTAGTTTCAATCATTCTTGTGTGTACATTCGTGAAAGAATTAACAAATGATTTAACAAATTTACAACATAAAAACAGGGGTAACGTCATAATTTATATTTAAAATGACGGTAGAATCAAATCTTACCTCAAGTACTCTGAAGTCCTCGATAGTGTTAAAGTTGGCGAGGTATCCTTTGAGTTTAGGCTCGACTTGAAGCGCTGCAGCATGTTTGTAGTATTTCAGGAACGCCCAGAACTTTTCTAATCCATATAATTGACCTAAAATGAAATAAATAAAATATGTTTTAAACAGTTATTATTGGAAAATTACAATTATCAATGACGAGTATGCATAGTGAATGTCATGGATGAATCGACAGCAGTATGTCAGGACCGGATCCGTGATCTCTGCCTACTCCTTCGGGAAAATAGAGTGTTGATATCAATAAAGTCGATGCATTATTAACTCAGGCTTCGGGTCTCACAGGTCGGCACTCACAGGTCTTATGGAGAGATGTAGTGATGTGCGTAAGAATTCGAGTGCATATCGAAAACGGAATAGGTACGATCGATATGCTAAGTATTGATAGGAATAATTTTTCGCTATTAGAAAATAAATTATTTATAGAGCATATTGCGTAACGAAACGTAATGTAATGAGAGTCATAACAAAAATTCTTATATTTACATTTATAGAAAAATAGCAACCCTAACTTGTAACGACCAATCAAGAGTCAGAGTTATCGAACCCGTTATCAACATAACGGGTTGCATTGCGTACACATTCCTACAGTCATTGATATTTATTGCCCGATGACTTAGTTTAAGATGCATTAATAAGAAATAGGATTAATATCGTGTTTTTTACGATATAAATACCAAAATTGTTCAGATTTATTTTCTACAATATATATAAAGAAAAACTATTACTTTATGCCACATCAAACAAACTATAATTTAAATATCTTATAAAAGTATGTTTTAAAAGAAGTTTATAAAAAAATATCGACTCACCACCATTCTCATAGTCCTGCATGGTTTCAGTTTGGAAGTCTTGGTACAGCTCCGGACGGAATTTACGCTCGAGTCCGTATGAGTAGAAACGGAAAAGGCATTCGAGGCCGTAACGGAAACCAGCAACAGCGTCTTCATTCGCCAACGCTCTATACAAAATAATTAACAATTAAATCGTGAATTCTTTTTTTTTTTATACATAATAAAAACTGCGACTACCCTCAAAATATAATTTTAACTTCTTTACAAATCAACAACTGAATATAGGAATTGATAATACAAATAATAATTTCGTGTAGAAAAATTATGAATTATGAACGACAACTATTATGACGTACTTTTTACACAGAACATCGTAATTAAAAAAACCAGTACTTTAAAAGGTACTCTTAGTTGAGAGACGTTTATAGATAAAAGTATCATGTAACTCAATTTCAGATTCAGTATTTCTTACCTGAATTCATTGTACATGGTCCTGTTAAAGTGGTCCCGAAGGAAGAAGGACCAGAAACGGAAAAGTGTGTTCATCTCTTGCGACTGACCGATTCCGAGCTTCTTGCGTTCTAAATTAAATCAAAATTTTAATATGGCAATCATAAATCTTTTAACTAGAATTGGCACAATACCGATTGGCAGGCTTTCATTCAAAAAAAAAACTAAGTTACAACTCGGAATCTTAACCGATATTATTATAGGAACAATGAATGATGCTATCAGATCCTCTACAAAATTGAATAAAACTAACTCAATATTGCTATTTAAAAATTAGAAGCAAACAGTGTGAAAAAGAAAAGAAATACGTTCTAGATAGAGACTGTTAAGCCGGAACTACATTACGAAATTAGTGGCCTGCATATGAAATGAGTTTCACGAATTTATTTTCTTAAAATAATTAGTATCGTGAAATCCACAGTAACCATAATCCAGTAAGTAATGCACTAACCATGGCTAAATTATTGCATGTTTTACGTAAATATTAAATAATATGTGAAGCTGTTGCTAAAACTAATAATGTTTAATTTCCTGCCACTAATTTCGTAATGTATGTTAGTTACGCAAAAATATTTATGATAGTTATTTATTCCAATAAATGTACAAAATAAAGACTGGCTATAACCATTTTGTTCTAAAATGCTAGTTTACAAAGGTTTTTCATAAACAATATTATTGCAACAATCATTAAATTAGGAAAATTTATCTCAATCTCTCTACCTATTGGACGATCTTTACCTTTAAGGCACCGTGAGTGATATTTGTGATAGGCCTGTTGCGTGAAGTGGTTCTCTCGCAGCAATCCGTGCGAAGGGTGATGGAAGGCAGGCAACGATTGAGGAGCTGAGCCGCATGAAGAGCCTAGTGTCGGTGAAGTGCCGAGGGAAGACCTACAAACATATTTATATAAGTCAACGTATAGACAGCCATCGTGGAATTTGAGGCCGTTTTTGTCCTTGTTTTGAAAGTAATCCTACTTTTAATATGAAAAAAAAATGTATCTAAACGAATTATCAATTATATTAGTTTCTTTCACCACTAGACCAACTGTCATTGGTCTCACTAGAAAAAAATATCCAACTTCAAATGTCAAAATATTTCTACGTACAGAAACACAGTTTCGACACAGTATGGATATGTCAAAAACTTTATAATTGTTCAAAGGTATACAAAAGGTAGACAAACAGTTTTTAGCACACAATAGAAGTCCACTAAAATACATATACCAAATGTACGTATGTGAAACTAACCGTTTTTAAAAGCCTAAAAAGAGAAATGTGGGTACTAACGAAATCTTTTAAAATGACGGTAGACAACAAATATATCACGGTGTTTTAACAGTCGGTGAAAACACATTGGTTCTTAATGATTTAGAAATGATTATCTCACCCGCTATCCCTATGATGTCTCCTATGCTCGCGGATGTCCATGACCCACCCGATGTGATGCTCCACTGGAGGGTTCAAGCTGTGCCGTGTCTTGTGTTTGCGGCTGCTTCTAAAACAATTAAATAAAACTTTCAGATGTCACATTTATAACTCACGAGTAAATTTATTAGAAATATTTAATTTAAAAAAAAACACGTGCAATTCACACGTGGTAGAAGTGACAACAAAATTATAAAAATAATATGTAAATTAGACTTTTTCCCCAATCCAAATGTATTAAATAAGTCAAAAAGTAGAGCGTTCAAGTATTACGTCACGCAAGTTTTGACCATGAAACGAATCGCAACGTTTTCTGTATCCAATAGTAAAACGTTTTGTGACCACCCCCGGTTACTATTTATACCTGAAACTTACCATTATGTGGTGTAAAGTACTAGAAAGTCGAAAATAATATTAACAATAACGCGTAATTCAATCCCCGCCCCGCATCGTAACGTTTTACAAGAGGAAAAATTCGTTACGTAATACTTGAATGATCCCTAAGTAGTTCAATTATAAAATTAGATCAAAATTAATTATTAACATGCTGTAACAACAACAAATTTGGCAGATACAAGTAAGCTGAAATTTGTCTGACATATGCCTTCTTTGATCAGACATCATACTATCATGAGGACGTATTTTTCTTTCGTTGAAGATATAACTGAGAACCTCTCGTATGTGAGCATTGAAAAAACCCAAAGCCTGCTCGATTTCTCTTTGCAACTCTATCTAGATATCTAACTCTAGTCTATGTATGTCCTCTTATTCAGTTATTAAGCAATATTTCTACGAGTGGCAAGTTCATGCTATAAACGTCTTCTCTTTCTCCCTCTCTTACTCCTTCACTCATGCCATCACTTTTTTCTTTTTTTATATACGCAAACGTGCTGTTAAATGATACCAACGCCGAGAGGTCTAAATTTGGTCCTCTTTTTTCTTGTAGAACGAGAAGTCAAATTGGTTCGGAAACTCACATGACATCAGTGGCGTGGGGGTCCTTGCTGGCGGCGTAGAAGCGCGCAGTGCGTCTTGGCCGCTTCACCTTACCCGCTTCGTTTTGGGACTCCATCTGTTCCAAAAAAAATAATTATAATTCATATATACCAAAATATAGAATTTATTGTAAGTTTTAGATGTAGCGTTAAAAATGCTAGTAAATTAAAAATAATTATATTTTTTTCACAATACAGAACATTGCATGATATGACAATACCATAATCTGTATTGTTAAATGTAACTGGACACAGGTATAATTTATATATATTAAATTGAATCTTATGTAAAACTATATGTATGTACGTAATTTTTTAAAATCATTCCAAAAATTGTGTGTTTTTTTTTAATTATTTCGACATTACATTTTTTCAGAAATTTTACGTTATATATATTAGTGGACCTAATATAGGAGCTTAAACCATCATATACAAAAAAAAAAATTATACCTGTTGCGTTTGATGCGGCGGCGGTGGCGGAGGTTCCGCGGGGTTGCTGTGCTTCTCAGCAGGAACAGTGGCTTCAAACTGCTCACGACTGATCAAGGACACGGTGCGGTATTGACTGCCACCACTGTTACACTGCACAGGGAATTATTTATGTAAAACTTTTATTTACAACACAACAATACAATTGACTAAAATCTAAACATTTTGATAAAGTCGCAAAGAATATTGCCGAAGCTGCGGTTGGAAGCCAGTATTTGCATCATAAAAATTGAAATACATTAAAAATATTACCATAGAAAATTCCCCCCACAAATCCTCTTCATAGCGTCGGAGTCCATCTGTGATCACCTGCAATTCATCGAATAACAATTATTTAACTTTTCAAACATTTACCAAAAAATTAATAGCATCAACATCATAATGAGATCTCGCGTACAAAACAAAAAAGAAATAGATTTGCCATTTTGTTTTCCAGATAATTCAAGGATAAAAATGATTCAAATTCGCTGAGTATCACTCCCGTATGATAAACGTATTAGATTTTGACATACGGGAGTCAGTTCGCGCTGAGACTCGACTCTGAATCTTAACCTAACACTCCTAAAGTGTTTTTTAACACCCATGTCTTGGAATAATAAAGCCTGAGCCTACTGGTAACACTCCGGGCGTGCCGGACATCCATTTTAAAGAGTTATGAAACAGATAGTGCACTTGCATCTACATAATTTCCTAATACCTATAAGCCGCTATCAGAAAAGCATTATTTTACCTGCTCCAAGTCCTGAGTGATCTTAGTGCGAGTGGACCAATCGCCTTGACGGTCGTAGCCGTCATGTTTAGGCGCCCTGGTAGTCGTCTGGGTAACGATGAGCAGCCGGCCTATGTCCCCGTCTGTGAACTCCGATTCTGATTCGTCGTCAGACCTGACAATGAAAATATTGTATTTATTAAGCGAAATATTACATTTTAGTTTCGTTCTGATAAATTTATAGCAACAAATATTCTTATAAAATACATTGATATTAAAGAAAACACTTTTTTACCGAATTGAACAAAAGATGTAACAAAAGACAATACTATGTACATTGATTATTATTTTTATGGGACAATGGCTACCAAAAATTATATAAAAAAAATTTTTTTAGGAGTATAACAGCATTTCGTTCCAAACATTAATTATATTTCTAATTTTAGGAAAGTTTTAGTACGTTAGTATTAAGTGCTAAACAGTGCGAGAAAAAATCGAGCACAAGAACAGAGTGTCTTCCCATTAATAGAGACTGTAAGTAGTGTTATTGGATACTTCGTTATGTTAAAAAACCTTTTTAGTAAATTAGGTTAGACTTAAATTACTTATAGTCTTAAGTTAAGCTAGATCTTAATGTTCCATGATGTCTTAGCAAAGACACATGTAAAAAAAATGTTGTGTCAACATTGCACCCATACACATCATCAAAACGTGTCTGGAACGCCTTGGCGACACATTCTCTATCGCACTACTTTCGCAGTAACTCAGAATAGTTATGAAATCTATTCAAAGTGGACATTCAGTGCAAAATTTATATATTAAGTAAACGTTTAAGTTCACTCACCAGGCGTCTGTGAAGGTGTTATGCCTCGGAGGGGGCAAATCCAGCTCTTCATCCAGCTGGAAGTGCAGCTCTTCGCGAGGCTCCTCGGGTTCCTCGCGTGCGTTACCTCGCTCGCGGGACCCAGCTTTTGTGCGACGTTTCACCTGTTTTGGAAATTACATGTAAGAAAAAGTCTGTGGACCACATTCGTGTTTCAATATTGGGCCTTTATGGTAAATATGACCAGAGCGGAGGAATCAAGAGGGAAGGACCGCAACTGGTCTACGCACACCCCATTGGCAGCAGAGGTGATTATATATAGTCAAGACCGGTTACGACAACATCGTTTAGAACAAAATATCGATATACAAATATCGGTTATATTGGTCAAAATCAAAGGGTGAATTCTATGTATTAAGTACTTTAATAAATGTGTGTGTGCACTAGTGCACACACATAAGATGTGAAACTTCTTTATGACCTTATTTTTCGAAAATGATATACTTTATGCAACAGAAATTGGTTAAATAAAATAAATTAATAAAATATGAATAAGTTTATCAAAAGGCTTTCATTATCATAGACAAATAATATCATGAATACAAATAATACAATTATTTCATTTTACCTTATTACTGCTAAGATTATTACAAAATTTCATTAATTGTAATAGAATTATTACTATCATTGTTATCGTTATTATGTATTTTTGTTATTCATAGCTTCGAATCTTTTTGTGTAGAAAAAACAATAGAAAAAAGGTATTTAATACATTGATAGTTCTATTATCTAGTTAAATAGTTTATAAATATCACAAAATTATATTAAAATATTATAATAAATATAAATATAATTACATAAATGTTGACTTTAGCTAACTTCAGGTTAATTTTTTGTGCCGGTGCGCACGCGCATCGTAAAAATTTACTCTCATCGTTTTTCCCTAACGCGCCAAAAGAAGAACTTCAAAAAATCACTTCAACTAACCTCTGTCCAAACATTAGGATCAGCAATTTCATTGTTAGGGCTGCTTAGCTGCTCCGTTGCTTCTTTTTCGATTGGTTCCTCTGTAATATACCATATTTTTTTAAACCCAGCTCAACAAGCGAAATCTTTATACTAAAAATGATGACGATGACGTCACACTATAAGTGCCACGTTAGAGTGGCCGTTATATGACCGGATACTGCCACGGAGACCGTTTATTAACGTTCGTCAGTCAATTTTAAAGATGAAATATATAAAGATGGGTTCGAACAATTTATAAATTGGGAACGATTTTCCCGATCTGTATGATTTTTTATTTATTGTATTTGTATGCGTCCCGAATAGCAGAAGAATTAATAAAATTGACGAAAAGTTATTTAAAAAAAATACGATACAAAACTTGGGTTTCGTAACTGTTAAATATTTTATGATTATCCGGTCGATACGGTTAGTTTAATTGAAGAACGTGTTTTAACAAAGGTTTCAAATTTAAGATGTAAAAATGAACACAAATGTCAGTAATGAAAAACGATTGACATATATATTAGTTAACAGTAGTTTACAGTTCATATATATTAGTGGTCACCGTGACCACGCATGATGTAAAGCACGCGAAACGTCGGGAAAAATTTTGTACAATATATATTATTAATAGATAGCTTCAATCCGTTAGATTATAATAATAGATAGCTTCAATCCGTTAAAAATAGTGTTTTCTTTAAATATATATTAGTTGCCAAATATTCATGCTTGCGTTAACAGGTATTTCTCGTTGTGTTAATTTCTTATTAATTATTATTATTTTTTGTATTAATAAAAATAAAAATTAAGTTCACATTATTTTCTATTAAGCGGAATACGTAAATAGAATAAAAATAGATATTTTTCAATTATTTAAATATGAAAAACAATGATATAACTCAATGTCAAATCAGGAATTCTATAGCATGCGCATGCGCACTACTAAACTTTAAAACTAGAGAGCGTTGAAAGAAATGGGCCTTGCATGCTTCAGCCTTCAGAACTCAGAATACATATGAATTAATAAAATACAAAGCATATTGATAGCATGGCTTTCGCGTGTACGTCACTTATGTCGAAAAAAATCTCTGACAAAAAGACTTTCTCGCGAAAGTGAAATTTAATTTACCCATAATGCGTAACCCAAAGACTCTATTGATGAGAGATTTCGGGCCTAAATTACGGGTTTAGGCTTATTTCTTATCATTATTCATTTATATAAACAACGACCGAATCTAGTGTTTAATTTTGGGACCGCAATTGAAAAACGCCATTTTAATTATATACACTTTCAGTTAAGAAAATTAGCGGTGTTCAACCCCACGGTTTTACCCATGTACGCATTAATAAATGGCTAAATAATGGTTAGTCCTTATGGACAATAAAACATTTTTATATAGAGGAAACAATAACTGTATCGGAAGCTGCATTGGTACTCTGTAACTTCCAAACGCGAAAGCGACGTATTTCAATGCAAGACGTAGTTCAATATCCGTAATTCACTTCATTCACACTTCAGGTGCTGATCAACGGTTTAAACTAAAAACCATGTATACTCACGTTGTCTCACAGCCTGCGGAACAAACTCGGGTACATCCGGGTTTAAGTTGTCCCTGGCAAGAGGCGATATGGAACCCGGGCCACGACTGCTCCGGAACATTCTGTTAGTAAAAGATTAATTATAGAAATCTATAACAAGAGATTGATGAGATGTAGATGATGACAAAGCAATCAAAGAAGATCAAAAATCTGTTTCGTGATCATTTGTCACTCTAATAGGCAAGTAGGTGATCAGCCTCATGCGCCTGACACACGCCGTCGACTTTTTGGGTATAAGTCAAGCCGATTTTTCTTACGATATTTTCTTGCACTGTTCGAGCGTAAGTTAAATGCGCATATATAAACAGTTCTTTGGGGCACAGCCTATCAAACCTACGAACTCAGGGATGAGAGGACGCTGAAGGCACTAGTCCAACATTTATTTTGTGAAAATGTGATAATTAAATATGATATATAAAGCCAAATGCAGATAAAACTAACCTTGGCAATGGCGGCGGCGGAACGCATCGCAACAAACTGGAAACGGGCGCAACCAGTGGACCACCCATGGTCGCTAACGGGAATATTCCCACCATTTGCTTCTTACGGCTGGAAAAAAATCATCAATAAATCAAAACCATGCCTAAATAAACAAATTAAGTGAAAATTGCATACGAGAACAGAGTTTTAATAGAGACTGTAAGTTGTGTCATTGGACAGTTTTCTATGTTAAATATGCTTTTGAGTAGTTTTAAATTACTTATTCATGTTTGTAAAGTACCATGTATGAAGAGACAACTTTTTTTTTATACAATCGAATTATTTACGAGCCCAATATGCAAGCAGACTATATCTATAATAAATGAAATAGACTGCTTAATATCTACCCCGCTCAACGTCTACAATCTAAAAATACGACTAAAGGACTGGCTTATGAACACACCCTACGCAGTGTTAGAGCTGCTTCTGAGACCTAATATGTAGCTGCACACTAAGTCATTCACTCACTAACTCATCCTCTCAAGCGTGTTGATAACAGTTGTAAAAACAAAAATAAATACAATAAAATATGTAATTGAATTATATATTTAGGAATGTATAATGTGTTATGGAACACCTGGGAATCCACGCATTTTTTACTTAAAAGGGTTCCCAAATCTTACACATTGTAATGCATATGTACTTAAAATTAATAAACACATTTTTTATTTATTTTCATAACGATTGAATAGGTATTGAATAAATTTAATATTTATTTCTTTTCAATTAATTTATTACAGTAAGAACGCGTCAAGGAACATTTATTAAAGTATTATTTAATCTCTGAGCATGATATCATCCAAATACTAAAATTATAGGACACATCTTTAGTTCAAACAATTAATTTTTCATCAGTTCTTCATTCATATTAACAAATTTTGCAACTACCCTCCCTATACTATAAGAAATCATATAATACATATCTTTATTTAAAAAAAAATTAAGAACTATTCATTTTTGAACACTTACCGTTTCTCCCCAGGCTTCTCAGACCCATCAGACTGTAGCGGGAGGTCATCATTGGACTCCTTTTGCGCATCTTCAGCTTTCAATTCCTCATCCACATCGTTATTTTCTTCACTAGCCTCCTTCACTTCATCTTTAATTTCGTTTGTTTCGTTAGCGGATTGCCGGGCGCTTTCAGAAATTGTTTTCTGTGAATTTTAATATTATGCTATAAAATCATACCATCAAATGTTGTTCAAGACATATATATGAATTTGACCTAATCCTTGTGATTGTCATAATGTTAGGTAAAGGCTTAATTTTTTAAAGATTTTATATTTAAAAATACACGCTACATTACGCTAGCGTAAGTTATCGTAGCGAAATTTTTAGTAAAATTGTTATGTATGTCAAGACTGAGAGATTTAGACTGCAACAATAAAATAAGACAGCAGCCTTACGAAGGAGCCATAATTTAAGCATAGTCTTTGTGGGGGTAACTTACCAGTACAACATCTTCACTATCTATCCTCGGCGGGTCTTCTATCCGCTCCCCGCGAAAATCCTCCTCCGGTTTATCTTTAACATCGACTGTCTCCTTATCAGAACTCTCTTTATCCGTTCCAGTTTTCTCTCCTTTATCCTTAGGTTGTTTTTCCGTGTCTGTTTTATCAATTGTTTCAGTTTTCTGGGATTTGTCCGTGTTTTCAGTTTTTTCAGTTTTCTCTTCGCCATTTGCACCTAAGGCGATGTCAGCTAACACCCATTTCATAGGCTCGATAGCTGTTCGCACCTGATGAGATATAATATGATTATAACGTATTCTGTATATTTTAAACACTAATAATACAATACCAAGTCTCCCTTAAATTTTATCATACCTTAAATCCTTGTATGAGTTCCAGCTTATCAGAATCCCGTATAGCATCAAGCACGAGTTGCACGTCAGCTGTGAGCGCACGTACGCGGTGGAAGGACGCGATCAACGTCACGGGAATTGTCCCGTCGGACGACATCTTACGACGGAGGAAGAAATCACGCGCTAAGTTATCCGGACTGAAGTAGTACTCGCTGCGAAATATAAATATATCTTTATGGTAGGCCTATAAGTATACGTATTCTATATCTAACATATCGTTTCTCTAACGGTAGGTGGCGACTTCATTAAAAATAGCGCGCCACGTACATGTTGTGTATGTGTATACGTATACGTAAGCCATTGTGTATTATACAATACACATTGGCTTTTCCGTGGGTCGTGACGTAAAATCGGTTGAGAAACGACGATCTAACACATATTTCGGAAAAAATAGAACAAAAACAATAATTTTACTTCTCATGTATTCGTGTTGTCTTCGCAGGAATAATATTCTTTACGCGTATTAAAAGCGAATTTAGTGATTGACAACGATTGTACAATTTTCAAAAATTCGAGTCAAATTAAATTCAGATTTATATATTTATATTTATAGTCATTCAAAGAAATGTTGTAATTTTTACAACAGCACCTCTACCAATAGTTATAATTATACGGTGGTGAAAATAATATAGCATTAGACTTGAAGACAAAAAAGTTTATCATTTTTATTATTACTATGTAGGTTAAGAATATTGTAAATACTCATGTACGTGTTTTATACATGTACAGCTTAAATAAAATAAAAAATACAATTGAAGCTCATAGTGTAGTAACCACGATTTACATATATTCAACTTAAATGATATATTAATATAAAAAGTGACATATGATAGATATTAATGATAACTTTAATGAATAAAACAACCATTTGTATTGGTTTTCAGAGTAATTTTTCCTGTTTATATACTAAAATTACAAAGACACGTTATCTCAACATATCTTCCCTATTATTCACTATATATTATTTACGAGTATATTACCTTATGTAATTTATCCGGGATTAGGCAATATAATACTTACATCTGTTTCTTAATGAGATCTTTAAGCGTGACTTGGTCCAATCCAATTCCGAAGGCAGCCGTATTCGCCGCCGCAGCACCAAAGTAGTACGCCTGAGCCAATGGAGGCGCCATAGCCGGTGTGAGGGCTCCCGGCGTCAGACCCCCAGGAGCGATGGCTCCAGGGGTCAGCGCTCCGGGAGGCCCTAGGGCCCCGATCCCGTAATGCAGCACGAGACCCTGAGGCATCGCCGACTGAGCAACTCGGAGCTAGGGGAGGGGTAGGGAGTTATGCGTTGTTAGTTAACCCATCCGACTGTGTATGTTTAGCGATATTATTATCAAAAATATATTTTTTATTATATATGTACAGTGATGATGAACCTTTATTATGTTTATATAACATTGTGTTACGTGAAATCATTTAATGATAACAGTTACATATATCTACAATTTTAAATACATTATAAATGTAATATAATAATGAAATTTATATATTTTGTTATTTTAAGTCAGGTATTACGAACGCTTACAAGGACATACACAGTCGAAGTGAACCATTATATACACCAAAGCAAAACATGAAATGAAAACTAATACTGTATAAACTCCATTTGTCAAAACCAGACAATGTACATGTAGAATGTAAATTGTCTAATTACATGTGTATGTAATTACTTTTGATATATGTAGTTTACATTGTATTTATTGAAATTTTATAATCAAATTCCATACGTTCTTATTAAAAAGTGAAAAGCAAAATGTTCAAAAATTCCCATACAGGAACCAAAGCAATAAATCTGTTTAAAAAATTTATTAATGAACTACATTATCACCGATAATACTTTATTTAGGTAAGATAAGGCAATAAGCGGTGTGAATTTACTTAGGCCATAAAATTTGTGTAAAATGTTCAAGGTTTCCTCACGTTTCCCTTTCTACAAGCATTATTTGATTAGAGAAAGAATCTTTTCTGGTCTCCGGGTTGAGATGTACACTTATCACTAAGCTATTATTGATAATAAGTAATGAATAATTATTAAAAGCATATTAATGATTTGAAATGACACCCAGGCGGGGATAATTGGGATCGCGTTTAGGTATGATTCCTCTTAATTAACCCCAAAATGAAATTATAAAAAAAGTAATCATACCACGGACATGACGCAATCAGCCATTTACGCATGCCGCAGTTAAAACTTAAAATAAATTTTAAATTAAATATTGACATTCATATTATAAATTACACCGTTTTAGTACAACTATCTCGGCGTGGTAATCGGTCCATAGAACGCCTTGTCGTGTAGGGGAAGGAGAAGTCACGTACGCGTTGGACTAAGATCAAATCTGTCGTAGAAGGTTCACTCAGTGAGTGCAGCAAGATGTCCTCTAAAAGGCAGTGGCGAAACGTCTCAAAGTTACATCTGCCCCTTTTAAAATGACTACTACATAGCGATCACGCCCGCTGTGGCAAGAGTGTACCGGATAAGAAGAAAAAGTAAAGCTATCTCTTTTGACACACAATTCGACAAATAGAGACGAAAGATAACTGAAGACGCTGATTTTTTTGTAAAGCTTCCCTCTAAATCTGTCAATTGATATTTGAGAGCACCCAAGATTGTCTTTGGACTCAAATTTGCTCGAAAAGCAAAAAAAAAATATGACACACACCTTGAAAAACTATTAACTATATTTTATATCTAATGTTACCTGAGCTAAATCGTGATGCGGATAATCCGGGTGATGGTACAGCGGATGTGGATGCGAGTGAACGGATGCAGGACGGGGACCTGGCCGCCTGATCCCCCTTGCACCCCTCACTGCGCCCCTACCGCGTGTAGCACCCCTCTGTCTGTCTTCCCCGTTCAGAGACACTGTATCTATAGAAAAACCTTTTCATATGAACTTATTATTATAATTTATTAAGTATTTATAAATGATTAGGGAAACAAATGATTCTTTCGCCGAAGCTTTAGCTTCGCGGTTTCCTAACTTAAATAACCAGTACATCATCAGGTGATCTTTTTCTCTACTGACGCCGACGTTTTGAATTCGCACCGAGGAACCCGAGGAAGGACATCAACTTAGCACTTGATATAATTATTGAATGACCAATTATCGATACATTTTTATTTTTTGTGTCTTTAGTAGGATATATAACCATTTTAGGACGACTTTGGCTTACTTAAAATTTTTTATCACATGTACACAGATAAACTTTGTACATCAGCTGTCAGCTGTCAATTGTCATAAACCTATAGAAACGATTATCTAAATTGTAAATATGTTACAGACTACACATTTTCTTAAATTTTAAAATAACGAGACCATTAACGTCATTTACAATATAACATTGTAAATGTTTTACATAGCAATGTCAACATTCTTTTAATGAATATTTTTCCAAGCATTTTGCAATGCAATAATTAACCGCCAAGGTCTACCTACAGTATATAATAATCTACTGGCGCTACAACGCGAAATGGGTCTTCTTCTATTGCATTTATGATCCGTTTTATTTCATAGAGAAGTTGGTGATCAGCCTTCTGTGTGACACATCGTTCGTTGGATTTGATACATGATGTTGATGAAAGCCCATAGTGATGGACAGCCGGGCAGATACACATAGTATATTATATATACATACCGTTATCCTGCCTGGCATTATGTTGACCACCATGCTTGCCCGGACGAGCAGCCTTCACGTCAATATCCAGCGGCACCCATTTATGTTTGCCCGACTTATTACCGCCTCTACCACCTGAAATTATACATTTTAATTATTCATTATACATATTAATAATATTTTATGATGTATGTGAGTTGTAAGTTGGATAAGTAATAGTGAGATACTTGGGCACTGTGGGTAAGAAGAGACAAGAATACGAAAGGGACTGCTTAGGTGATTTGGCCCAAAGGCGTGAACGAGAAGCGGTTAACGATTTGGGTAGGAATTGGACATATCTGAACCAAATCCAAGAGGTACTAGACAACTACCTTAAATAGGTATGTCAGGACCATAGCAAGAGATCCGTGATACGACTACCCCTTCGGGAAAACGGCGCTATAATATAAGTAAATAAAATAATTTGTAACATTGTATCTAAAAATATAAAATTACCAGTATTCTTATTCTTCTCGCTATGCGCGTGTTTATCGGTGTGATTCTGTTGTTCCAACTTTTCTGGCTTGGGCGGTTCTTCTGGAGGGTTCCTCTCTTGGTCCTGTAATTATTAAGATTTAATTAATTATTGACAAGAATAACATTGCCAGTACTACACACAATACAACGATAATAATTATTAAATATAAACATACATAAAAAGATACTCTGCACCTGTGTGCTTTCTACCCCAATCTCTTCATTAAAAAAAAAGTACTCGTGAAATTAACTATTTAAAGATCATTTATGAAAAAAAAGGCTTCGTTAGATAATATTACTACTATTAACTTTTAATTAATTAACTAAAAACACAAAAATTAACCCATCCATGATAACAAAGCAATTATAAAAATGCGGGTAGTATTATACGAAGTACCGTCTTTATGTGTTATGTAAGCTATGCCTACTTTTCAACATTAAGTTCATCAGTTCATCATAAAGAACCTTCTCCCTGCCTATTAAGCCCTCAAAACTTAAAAGGCACAGACCTATAAGACACAAATGTACTCCCACTAAAAACTCACCGCATTGCCATTATGGTGCGCGGGGTCGTCGTGCGGCGGCGGTGTTGAATGACACCGAGCGGCCACAGCAGCGCCTAGCGTCGGCCAATCGCCTATATCCGTGAAATCCGATGCCTGTTGACAAACACAGGGTTAGTTCAATGACCTGATTATACCCTTAATTAACTTATAAGTGGCGAAGAGTTTCTTGCCTTTTCACTCTTCTATGCCCTTGATTACATGTAAATTTAGATTGTTTTCTTCAAAAGTACTAAGTAAATGATATTAATCTTTATACTATTAATCACTTCTTCACGTGATTCATAATTCTACCCCCAAAATAATTCGCGCGTCGCGATAAACCAAACAAGATTTTCACGTTAGATAAATGTATTGGATTCTTGTAGCATTTCAAAGTAAAATATTATTAAATTATTACAACACTAAAACAATCCAAATATGTATAGTTATTGAATAATTTAAATTAATTCTATCAATAATCTAACTTGATTTTAAAGTAAACACGAATTATATTTATTTGGCACCAATACTTTAAACCTTTTTTTAACTTTTTGTTTACGATAACTAATGACTATTATAAACACCCGAAACATCTTCAATAATTACCTGGGTGTCATTCTCAATTCGCGCCCAACTCTTCCTCGAGCGCGATTTGCGCTTGGTTGCCACGCCGGCAGTCATTATCACAACAGAAGACTTCACAGTTACAGACTTACAGACTTACTACACTAACACACACTAACACACACTAACACTTCAGTAGCACATATTTTTTATTAAATTCTCTTATAATCCTGCTGGTTTCTGTGTAATAATCATTGTTGAGTATTTTTTAAAATAAAACATAAGCCCCGAATACACTAAGACTCCTAAATAACACATGAAAAACGCAATGTACTTTTGCCTAATACTACGCCTAACCTAATCTTTTTCGTAATTTAATTTGTGTTTCAAAAGTTTATTTTTCTAATGTGTGGATAAAATCTAAAACAAAATAAATAGTCTTAATAAATTGTTTAATAAATATACTATAATTTTGATTAATTAAAAAAATACGTTTGTGTTAATATACTAACTTTTATAATTTGTCTAAAAAAATAATTCGGACTCTCATTCGACTGATCCAAAATGACTATTTCTGTCTGACCCAAAAATCATCATAACCTAAGTTGAAAACTGGTTAAAATGAAATCGAAAATGTCTTCCTATTCGAAATGTCAATATTAACATACTATATGTCACACGAATATATTATATCACATTGCTACAAGGCCGCTAATTAAACGAATTGTTACTTTGCCAATAAATAAATGTGTATATGATTTTATTTTCAAGAAAGGACAACTGCTGATGTTTTAACATTTATTAAATTTCTCCTTAATTTTGACTTTATTTCAAAAATATATGGTGTTACATAAATTTCATTTTAATAAACATACGTAAATCAGTTCCAAAATTGTATAAGCACTTCCGCGTTTGACACGTTATAATATCGCAATCGTATCGATGTGATATTAATCAATATTCACAAACCAGTAACAGGTAACGCCGTGTGTCTTGGCTGAGAAAGCTGTTTATTACAAAAATTTTGACTTCTCATTACTAAGCTCAAATAACTTAATCAATATAAATTTCATGATTATCATGTATTTGTCTTGAAATTTGTTCACTAAGGTAGAAAACAATACTCCGAGAAACACAACACACGTCTAACAACTGTCACAAGCTAAGCAATGTATTTATAAATAATCAATAATTTTTCAAAACATCTAGAAATATAACCTAAAGTTTTATTTCTGTATTTGTGGCGGCGTCTCCAATTCGATGTAACAATATATAGAAGACCGGCTTGTCTTTGGAAATTGCAAGTCAATTGTAGTCAATTGTCAGTATATACCACGTTCAAAAATTGCGTAATCTTATAACCTAAAAACCACGTGCTCGGACCACGTTGTCGGCTTACGCATCTGTCTCGCTCGCACACCTCGCCGGTTCTATCTCTTTCGTACATCCAAGGTCAGCGCGACCGACGCGATCTCACAATCAATCATTCGCCTTGTTTCTTAGTAACGGGAAATTAAATAGAATTATAGATTTAATATCCTTGTGTATAAGCACTATCTTTCTGTAATGTATTTTAATTATTCAATAGAGGTGATCCTTACCATAGTTTTTATTCATACATAGCTTTTGCATTAATATAAAGCTGTTCATGTTTTACCATAATGCTACATATATGTGGGGACCTTTGCCTATTCGAATGTAAATCCTTTCTCAATAAAAACTCTGCATTCGATTGTCTATATTGAGCTATATTGATAAGCAACTTACTAAAGATAAAAAGTTATGTTAGGTTAGGAAAGATTGTCTATACTTGAGTAAAATCACAAACAGTTTTCAATGTTAAATAGTAAATAATACGTTCGGGCGCCCAAGGAAAGCTTGGCCTTGGATTGGACGACTAGTCGGATATTGGCTCTAGGAGACACATCAAGGAGCAGCTATGTCTGCAAAATGAGCTTGACTATGTGAGTTAACTTTTACACCTAAAGGCTTGCTTCTAGCATTCAGAAGCCTTTAGAGGTAGGTCTACCCAGATATACTAACGACTGATGTGTAATAACAGTTTAAATTATAATCTGAGCTTGGACCGGATATAGGACTTGAATCTTCACGGGATATGACAATTAGATGGCGCATTTTCCGATTTACCAATCACGATCACGCTAAATAAGTAGGACTTCTTTTGTTTTACTTTGTTTCCTCCATGGTCTCCTTCAACTTAAATTGGCATCTTACACCTAGATATCGAGTGTATCAAGCGGTAGGGTACAAATATCAGAAATAATGATTATGTCTTTCCTCGGTCTGTTTCAGCCTCATAAAAAATGTTATCTACTCATTTTATTAACGGAAAAGGCATATTTTGTACGTAAATTACTCTTATTACCGCTAACCTACATACCAAAATAATTACAATACGTTAATTACATTAATTTATCGTTACTATTTGCATCCTAATGCAATGCGAGTAACTATCCAAATCTAATGAATATTGATTCCCACTACAACAATAAATATAGTTATACGATACCAATTTTTTTCTTAAAATCCGTACATATATCATTTACCTGATAAGATAAAGAAAACGTATGCACAATCTTAACCCAAATAAAGTCGAAAAACCCAGGTCGAAATTATTAGAAAATATCATTTACCATTTAAAATAAACTTCATTTTTGCAGTTAAGACACTATACATTAATTATTGAAGAAACCAGTTGCGCTACAACCCTATATGTCTGGACGTCAGTTTTCTGTCTCGGTTTCGTGATCATTTGATTTTTCTAACAGGCAAGTATATCAGCCTTCTGTACTCAGACACACGCCGTCGATTTTCGAGTCTCAGGCATGCCGGTTTCCTCAAGTTAATTGCGCATATAGAAAGTCCATTGGATCCGTTCGAACCTACCAGAATGCTAAATCTATGTGGCGGCGATCTTAGGGATGGCAGTGGCGCGCTAAAACCACCACCACTGCTCGACGTACGTTAACTACTAAGGCATTATTTTTGTTTCTTACAGCCAACGGAACAGACTACAGACTAATGGGTCATATAAATTAAATAAAGGTCACAAAGCCACCCAATTAGCGATTTATAAGGTCCTTATACTTCCGATAAATATACGCATCTGCTCTTGGAAACACCTGCCGTCACATAAACGTAACTTAGGATAAGTATTTATCGTAAATTGTTCGAAGTCAGGGTTATGCCAAGTTTAGGAAAACATTGTTCTTGTCGAACTTCCCATCACCCTATCGTATTTGGTTATGACAAAATAAACTTTTACTAATCTGTGAAGCCAGATAAAACGTTACGTGTTAAAAATAAAAAATAAAACTTATTTATATGTTACGGTGACATAATAATTGTCACTGAATTAAAAGCAATCCGAACGGCTTGGTCTTGCGTAGATGTGGTCTCTCTGCTTCTACTACCGCATTTACAATAGAGAGTGTTCAGATGAGTTGTACAGATTAGTACCGGCAGCTGAGTTTCATCATCGGCCATCAAGGCGGAATATGAAACGCCACAACACCTCCACGTCCGTCGTTCCACAACTGAGCGTTTTTAAGAAAGTTTAAGCCACGCGCCACTACTATATGGAATCAATTGCCCACTGAATTATTTCTAAACCAAATCGACTAAGGGTCTTTTAAGAGCAAGAGAAAAGAGCGTACTAATTAATTAAAGATCAATTTACATCAGCTGAGAAAATGCCGCAAACCAACGTTTTCTTATACGATATGTACGTCTCGTACGTACATATGGACAGCTTAATAAAATATGAACGGACAATAACGAACAATGCAGTTTCATCATAACATAAAAATATAACAGATATCTCACTATTGTGTCGAGATACTGACACATTAGCATCGCTTCCACGACCTCGAAGCAAATATTCGTATACATAGTTGATATAGGCTTGAATTATGTTACCTAACATTAGTTAAATTACATATATATGGAAGCGCAACCCAATTGGGTATAATAATAAAAAAATGAGCCCTTTAGGTTTTACCTCACTTATAATTTGTATATCAAAATTTTCGTGTCCAAAACATACTTAGATTTACGAACCTTTCAAGAAGTTAGTTTTGTGTTAATCCAGCGTGGCAGACCCACCACCCTTAATATTATCTTAGTTTCCCAGCTTCGAACAAAGTGTTTCCTCTAACATACATCTGAACATATAACAACCGCCACCAAACTTAGACTCTTGCAATAAGTTACGTGTTTTATAAGACATTCGTATTCGACAAAAAACTGTTAAGAAGCTCCAGTTAGGCTTTTTCTATGGAGACAAACAGACAGGAGGACGGAACTCATCTGATGAAAAGTAATACCAGCACCCATGGACGTTCAATGCCAGCACGTGAGTGCATTCCTATAAAGAATTGGGACGCTCATTTCTTGAAGCAACTTTGTTGTATATTACAGCTATACATTACTTGGTCTCGCTACAGAAATCACTATAATTGAAAATCCATGCCGACATTCTGCCTCATACCGCGCCACCCTTTCCATTGTATCATTGTCTAATGTAAATATTTTGATGTCCCAATGCTTTCATTGTACATAGTACATTGTTTGATGCAACCAACATAATGCTTATCGTAAAACAGACTCAAATTTTTTCAGTACCCTTCCATCTACCTGCAAAATGAAAATTCGACCACAATGCGATGCCTCCTAACAGGATTTAAATTACAAATTATATTTTGTCTAGTTTTTTAAATATAAACACAATTATATTTCTATCTCATTCTTCTTAGCTATCTGTATACTCTTTTTTGAGAAGGCCTCCAATCCAAATCCCTCCATTCCCGTCTGCACTGTGCCACTCTCTGCCATGTACCACATGTTTCCTTAAGCGAACACAGGAGACCATTGCAAATCTTAGATCGCCACAACCATCATCCACCACCCTTGGTTGATAAACTGGCTGCTAATTGATCTCCGGCAAGAAGAAGTTCTCAAATCATTCTCTTACAGTTTTAATATCTGGAAATGGAATCCTACCACCGGAAAGACATGTTTTTAATAACAAAATTAGTATTCACTGCGTCAAGGCATTGTGTAAGGCACTTTCGTTACTTCCGGAACCAAATGGAATTTTACTTTCAATTTAGTACGTTCAATCGATCTGATAACATTAAGTATACCATTTAACCGTAAAGTGATCACTGACGCTACCCTATTGACAGCCAATGTTGTGTTTCTATATTAAAGTTTTAGTTTCAAGTGGCCCCACAGTAGTAGGCCATCATTAACCTAACGTAATTGATTGCAAAGATATACCTTCATCAATTATTATGAAGTTATGCTGCATACACAACAATAAAAACGCAACAAGTACGTTGTCCTGCAGGATATTTTGACGCGATAAGGATATTAACCAAAGTATGAAAGTACCCACTTGTAAATCTAAAACATCCAGCGCGCCACCCAAACGCTTATAAAAACACTATTCAAATCGGTCCAGCCGTTTAAGAGCAGTTCAGCTGTACTAGTGACGTACACGGGTACAGTTGAATTATATATATAATGATACTCATTCTGGGCTAAGAATGCAGCTTCCTACGTTTCTATTCACATCACTGAATTTGTAATACCTAACTCTAGAGTATCAGACGGCTGATCACCCTGAAATTACGAAGTCCATTGGAGGGTTATGGCAGGGTAACTGCATACAAGTAGACCTTCAACACCTTTCTCTATGAACTTTGGCATTATGGTTAATTGGGACGGTTAAAAAAACTTATTAAAAAATTATAGTATGCTAACTCTACACAAGGTTAACCGGCACATAATTCTATTATTAACAATTTTAATTCATATAATTTGCAAGACCTTTAAGCTCTTATAAATTATTGCTACTATCAATTCTATACTCCATTAAGCCTCTAATAATTGAGGGAAATTCAGCATACGATATCGTCTTTATAACTCTCTTGTGAATTTACTAATAGAGAAACGAAACAAAACATTCGTCGACTAGGGCTTATTTTAACAATTTCATTTCGAGTCTATTATAGCATCTAATTTCGTTACAATAGTAACGATGTTTATATAAACAGTAACGTGTAGTCCACGTCCCAAATTATCTATTGTTGGTGAGACTGTAACATAATGCCTCCAACGCAACGCTATCTCATCAATTGATACCCCACCCCCGTTTGCCCCAGTACTACAAAAAATCTCCAAGTGTGACTCCATTATGGTGGCTGTTTAATGCTGGTAACTGTTTCAGTCAAAATAACTATCTATTTTAATACATAATGATCTGGTGATGTCTTCCACTCTTGAAAAACTTGACTTAAAATGAAGAGAGTTCATTTTTTTAATTCAACTCTCGTACCAAGCTACGTTTGTCTATTTTGTCTCTGGCTTACTGTGTACTTTTTTTTCACTACCAACTTAATGCGTCCGAAACCGACTATAAGACTATATAAAATTTACGTGACAAATACAACATCAGCGTATAATTAAAACGCATATATAATTAATATGTCCGTCATTTACGTTCACCTGTTAGACCGGTCCGATTCGTAACATTTTGCACAATTCCACAATCTTATGAAACTTTTATTACTTTATTTCGTAGTATAATGTTTCAAAAATACTATCGAAACATTTTATACAAAAGATGAAAGCCCTAAATCACAATGATTCGTCATCCCACTCCAATATTTTTCAAGACAGACTCTCCGACATGATTCGTTAAAAGGACGCGTTTTGGCCTAAACTCATCGATATCCAGATTGAGCATTCTGATCACGAGCTTAGTCTGGATGGATATCCATAGTTTCTCCTCTCACATTCCTACTCCACTCTCCTCATATATAAATCATTTTTCCTTCTGTTTATATAATTATGAATATATATATTTTCTTCGTGTTTCTTGTTTGCCTATAAGTGCTGGTCACGTTGTATTTTTCCTTATTTACCAATGTATGTATGTATTTGTCGAGTGTTAGCAAGCTTTTGTAAATAAATAATCAGATTTTTGGGTACAAGGCTCGCAGGTCAGGTTAGGTTAGCGACCTTGGGTAGAATACCTGACGAACCCCGAGGGCCCATCTTTAAGGCGTGTGATGGGGTTTGTGTGTGGAATCTCGCTAGCCCTCTGAATAGTAAAGGGTTTTTGAGCGTACACCTAAGCCCAATATCCTCGCGGCAGGCTCGACATCCATGGCGCGGGTGAAAATGCGCTTGCGCAGGGCATTTTCACATAATTTAGAAAAAGGTTAGGTTAGCTATTATTATAGCTTTCATAGATATAATTATGAGATTTATTCAGAAAAGTGTTTTGCACTATCAATCAGCATATTGGCGGTAAACGCGTAACAGACAAAACTGTGTTTAGATGACAACATTGTATACAAATTTCCAAAGCAATGTTGATGTTTGGCCAAGTTCTATTAATAATATAGGCAAGTATTTAGATGTACGGTTTGAATTTTAGAAACCTTACTTCCGTAAGTGTATTCCTTTGTAAAAAATAAGCCACTTGATCTAATGTGCGAAATAATAACATTTATATATTAAAAATACGGTATATTATAAATGTATTACATAAATACAGTCAAAACCGTTTACAACGACATCGTTTAGAACAACATACCGGTTATATTGAAAAAAAAAACTAAGCTCCCGGCTGAATTCTATTGCATTAGGTACTTAATCACAACGTCATCGGCTGTTACGACTATCGGTTTTTACGACCAAATATTAGTAGTCCCTTTGATGTCGTTATAATAGATCTTGACTGTACATACATTTTTATTCAAGTTATCTATGAATTATACACCTAAAGCTGTATCAGGACAAAAACACAGCTTCACTGCAGATTTCCTGTTAATTGACAAGATAGAAAAATAATCATTTTATTTCAACATAGTAATAGTTATATCCTCTATAAAGCGATTTCACTCATATACCGCGGAATAATCTTAAGTTATATTTCTGTACAATTAGAAAAGATTTGTCAAGTTTTGCGTACCTTTGCAGCTGCTTCAATTGTGTTAAAAAATATTAAATAATAAGATAAAATTAAACTAAATTTACTTTTTAATTTGTTTAAAAAAAGTGGTATTACGAGAACAACCCTACAACGCGATTTCCTGTAACGTGGACCTAGTCTACCGCGTTAGAGGGATTCACTGTACTTCTCAACCTTCGTCAAAGAACACTATCTTTTGGTAACATTTCAAAAAAACATTGTATAGTTTTTGAATTCGGAACCGGGGACTTCGTTATCAATGTAATAATCAATAATATGTACATACCATTATGTATAAACAAAACACATAACAGTCACGATATGTTTTATTTTAATAATTTTCAATTAGAGCATGACGCGAAAACATCTATTGAATTTCTAATACTGTTTTTCCTAAGGTTCTCGATATGTATTGGATTATTGTCTATTATGATGATGATATTAATTTATCTCAATGGGAATGGCAAAGGACTTTAGTCCATACACCCAGGTCTTGTTGATGCTTATCTATTCTGGGATTGGATTGTTATTTAAAACACAAATATTTCCACATAGTTGTTAGTATTTAAAACACAAATATTTCCACATAGTAGTAGTATGTTTGGGTAGTAACTATTATTTTTATTTTTTACTCCAAAAAAGGTTTTAAGTCAAAACTTTTTCTTGAAATTTATAATTTTTTAAACTAGAGATACGTTTTACATATAAAATAAATCAATGGCGCTACAACCTTTTTAAGTCTTGGCCTCAGCTTTCTGTATCTGTTTCATGATCATTTGTTAAACTAATAGGCAAGTAGGTGATCAGCCTTCTGTGCCTGACGCACGCCTATTTGGGTCTAAGGCAAGTCGGTTTCCTCACATAGTTTTCCTTCGCCGTTCGAGCTAATGTTAAATGCGCACATAGAAAGAAAATCCATTGGTGCATAGCCGGGGATCGAACCTACGACCTCAGGGGTGAGATTCGCACGCTGAAGCCACTAGGCGAGCACCGCTGCTTTTGTTTACAAACACGTTTTACATATACAACATGTATAAAATTTCCGAGATGACATAAAAAAACGAGTGCAGCATGACAAAGACTCGAGCGGAAGCGCAGATTCGGCTGTGTACATCGAGAGCAAACAACTTATATGGCGAGAGAATGTTGAGGTATTTGCTACCGCGGCTAATTAATGGTCTACCCGATCAGATATTAGACAGCCTAACGCTGACCAACTTAAACAGTAAATTAAAAAAACTACTTTTATATGCAATTGTCGCGCTCCTAAACAAGACTGCTATGTTTACATTAATACAAACCACAGCGGTTTTCTAATGTAACATAGTCTGATTATATTATTTTGTATAATAAAGAGAAGAAAAAATGGAAAAAAAAACTAGTTACAACACGATACATGCCGTTCTGACCTTTATCGTTACTTTTAATTGACCTTTGATATCGATTTGATCGACGGAACGTATATTTATATGCAAATAATCTATCAGCACTGTACCCCAGAACAAAAAATGCATTTTAAATATAAATTATTCAGAAAAGAATTTTAAGAAACCATAAATTTTATCGATACAATGATCACGAAACATCTGAATTATTATCTAGCCTTAATCAGCTGCCTTATTACCAGACCTCAGCTTGACATTGATTTGAGTCTGTATTTCTTTATTATTTAAACTAGCTAAAACGAAATACTCAAGACTCCTTTTTATCATATGACGATATAATAACCACTTCAATAATTATATTATTTGCTATATGTTTAAATGCTTTAACTACCTCTAAGCTTCAAAACTTCTGAACCGATTGCACTATTAAAATGCTACATTATATGAGTAATACTATACTTATTTCCAAAGTACAGCCGTGAAAAGCCGCGAGACGTTGATACTAGCTCGAATAAACTATGTATATATATGTATCTTAGGTGGAATTATTATTCTTAATTAAATATGTTTACAATAAAAAAATGTCTGTCAGTCACCGTGACCACGCACGCACGCACGCGAAACGTCGGAAAAATTTAAATTATGTAAAATAATTATAAGTTTATAATAATACATAGCTTCAATCCGTTGAAAAAGTGTTTTCTTTAATTGTTTACCATAATTGTCATGTATTTTAGAATATCTTATAACATATACTGTAGAAAATACAATATATATATATGATGTACGTTAATAAATGAATAAATTTACGTCCTAAACTTACGAGTACGGTACTTAAGAGTCAGTGTATTCGGGATTTAGATTTTGCAACATTTGTTTGCGATGCAATGTTTAATGATTTTAACCACAAAGGTTGTATGCATTCCAATTTACATTAAACCCAGACGAGAATAAATTATTTACTGCGTTATGTAAACCATATAAACATTCCATCACCAGAACAAATCTGGTAGAAAACAATTTTCTGATAACACACACATACACCAACAAAACTTCCACTTGTTGTCACTAGATTCTATCAACAATTAACGCGCGACACTACTGGCACGTTATAGAACTTTACAAATTTAAATTCGGAATTCAAATTAAAGTTCTATTTTCATTCGAAATTCGAATAATGCGGACACACAACCGACACCCGAGACGCGCGGAGGTGAACTGACTGTGGCTAGAGACGCTAGAGCTGGGTAAGGCTCGATACCTGAAACCTATACAATAGGCGGCGGTGCAAAGGTATTATCCCCAAAAACAAAAGATATTTGAAATAAAAAGGTAATATATTTTTATGACGTTAACAATGTATAGTTTTATTTATATAACAGCTGGCCTAAAGCCCCTATTGTCTGCGTTTATACAGAAAAACAATTAGGAAATCCCTAACTACTTAAGAAATAACGGTATAATTAAAATTACTCATGATAGATATTAAACACCGATTTATCAACACTTAAACCGTTAAGATTCTTTTCCATTTATCGACCTTTATACATCACTAGAGGCCATTACACAGAACAAAATGGAAACGTGTTTTTGCACACTACAATATGCTGTTCGATAAACATTATTATATTCCTTGACGCACTAATCACTTTAATTATATTATTTTTCAATTTTCAACCTCAAGAACCGGAATTTATCACCTACTGGGTGACAGAACTCTATTTCTGACAACAAAAAAAATTGAATCGGAACCTTACAGCTGATCCATAGACCAAATATTATCAGAGCTTAAACTTAATATTAAACTTAACAAATAAATACAATTCACAATTTTTTATTTCGAAAAGAAGTCTGTAATCTTTGAGTGAGCAAGTTCTGACTATTATTGTCAGTAATATCAGGTATGCATGATAAACACTTCAAATTATGGAGAGTATGGAAGCCCTGACTTCAAATATCTTTTTTTATAGAACGGAGTAAACGGGGAGGATGCTCATCGGATTAAGGGATACTGCCACCCATGGACACTCAATGTCAGAGGGCTCGCGAGTGCGTTGCCGGCGTTTTAAGAATTGGTACACAAATACTTCAGCGGGCAGCTGGTTCCACATAGTGGCGGTGCTAACAAAACGCTCAGGTGTGGAACGACAGACGTCGAGGTGATACGGGTGGAATTTCGTATTCTGCCTCGACTGCCTTTTATTCCATTTATCAATGTATATATATTTATTTTCCAAAAACAAGAAGAAAAAACCGAGTGTCAAATTTCGACTATATATAATTATAAAACATACCTTTTGATTGATTTTGACATTCTTCACAGCTTTTACCACTATGGGTTTCACTACAACAGGCGGTGGCGGCTCTGGAACTAAACGATATTTCATTAATGATAATCATAGTCCCCTTTAACATACAAAAACGAATTAATATAATTACGCAGGCTGATTTTTGTATATCTATATACAAATGATTCTATATAGATAGACCGGAACGATTGGCAAATTTCTGACCTTGAGAGAACATTGGTCTTGGTGACAAACATATATAACATATATTAAAACACCAAAAACATAAGCATACATACTTCCGTTAAATCCGTTCTAGCTTCAAAACATTTTATGTCTTTTATTAATATATAAATTAAACCCCTAAACGGCTGAACCGATTTTTATGAGCGTTCAAGAGGATATTCCCTATAGACCACCTGTCTGCAATAATTATCAAACTGAGCCAAAAAGCTGTAGCTGGACTAAGCCTTCCACATACACGAAGTCGGGAGATAATTGAAATAAATTGTCAAATAATACCTGGTGCTACAACCGGCACTGGAGCAGGCCTGGGTTGTTGCTGATGCTGCGGCAGCAGAGGCGATCTCTTCTCCGTATCATGGGCGGGCGGCGCTGGCGGAGGCACTCCGGTACTGCCGCCACGAACCTGATGAAAATATATTTTTTTTAAATCTAGATATGATATTCATTATAATGTTTAAAGAACTTTATTTCTCATTACAAAATGATATTTAGTGGAAACGTCTTATTAGTAAAGTGGTTCTTAGTGGTACAGAGAATTCTTATCCTACGCAAACATTAATAAAATATACATAAATATATACCCGCTCCATTAGTGTCTGCATTAAGACTATAACCTTACGGGAAAACTCGAAAGTCTGTTACCATGGTTACCAGTTTGTATAAAAATAGAGTAGAGAAAGATATAAACTTATATATCCAGTAATTATAGCATATATATATTTCTGTTGCTACTTGCATCTCGTATTGCAACAAGCCGAGCGATTTTTGTAATCTTGACCGAATCAAGTTTTGATATCAGAACCTGTTCTGTGTCAAAAAAAAATGTGTGGAACAGGTCATGGTCAAAGAGCGATTTATATTAAGTAGCTCCTTCTCTATCTTCCTTTAAATTTGTTCTGTACAAACATTACCTGTCCACATCGTATCCCTAACTTTCTTTCCAACTACTAACTGACGTGAGACTTATCTTATATTATCTTATCTTATTACTTATCTTATATTATCGTGTGTCTTTTATTTTTTTTATTTTTAATGTTTAGTTTAGTTTTTTTTTGTTCCTGTGTAGTTTTATCTTAATAACTGTGTATAACATGTACTTTTGCACTTCTTGCCTATCTTATGCAATTTAATACATTGATATTATTTTTTCTTTACTCAGAGTGGTTGTCTGGAAGAGATCGCTCGAAAGCGATAAGGCCGCCAGTTGCCCTCCTTTTCATTTGACAGCTAATGAAACTAATTTAAATTTGATTATAATACAAATTACAATAAACGGTATACATTCATTTTAAGTAATGTATTTAAACCCTGGCTACAATTAACTAAAACAACAAAAAACTTTAACAACTGATCAGAAATTATCGGGATTCATGTGCACGTTGTGTCTTAGTGTTAATTATTGAGTCCCTTTCACTGTTTATATATTTGAATTGCTTTGTTTCATGAGTTTCGTCTAAATATGTCTTTTACACGTCTCGCGCTTATCTTATCTAATTTTGTTACTTACAGGGGTGGCCTGGATGAAATCGCTCCAATGCAATAAGGCCGGCAGTTGCCTCCCTAATACTGTACTATATTTATGTATACTTGCAACGAAGTGTTTATAAAGAAAATAAAGTAAGGCCTACTTAAATCATTTAATCGCTCCCGTCCGCAAATTGGACCAGGCATCATTTACAAATGGTATCAATTCGCTATAATTCGTTACAATAATTGCATACCAATCTGGATCTTATTAGCGGGTGATACAACCTATATTCCCCGGGTCATTAGGACAAATATGTCAACTCAGTTGAGTAATTAGTATACGTTCATTTCTCAAGTATATTATGTGGTAAAAGTGCATTTACTACGTCATATTGCGTATTTAAAACGAATGAAATTATTTATTAATTATAATGGAGCCCGTATAATTTATGTTCTATACATTTCATTTCTTGTTATCGTAATATATTAATTTCCTTCAGAGCATTGATCTAAACCTAGAGGGGTTTGAAACAATGCCTTTTCCAAATATCTCTATTCATGGCTTCTATTTCTTCTATGCAACTTTTTTAGGAGTGCCCCGAAATTATTTATAGTTAAGACAAAACATCATTTATTAATATTATCCTTTATCCAAAGGGGTAGGAAGGGAGCAGCACAGAGCTCTACCTGCTGCGGTCCAGACGTACCTCTTACGCTTCATCCACTTTCAGGACAATCATCATGCATTCTCGTCTGTTATGGACTAACTTGTCAATAAAATTCAATATTGTAGAAAAGAAAACAATTAAAGAGCTTATTACCAAATTGTTTTAGTTTATTAGACATTCTTAAAGACGAAGCATATGACCAATGACGCTGTTATCTGGTCCCCCATGATACATTTTTGCCGTAAGACCTTTCCAGTACAAGAAATACCACGCCATGTCCAGACTTGACCATTCATATCCTGCCTTTTTACTATAATTTATAAAAAATATAATTGCAATTCTAGTGGAAATAGAAGACTAGGCATAAAACCGCATTACAATATATTTATCCTTATCTAACATTCGTTTTAAAACACCAGCAACGCACACGCGAGCCGTCTGGCATTGAAGGTCCATGTATCACTTAAAAGATGAGTCCTTTTGCCCCCTGTTCGATAAAAATAACAATAATCTATTTTTAGAGTACTTTTCACTCTCACTATGATTTCCTTAAAGCAATCCAAACGTCGAGTATATAATGTAATATACATATATATTCGAATGTATATGTTCAAATAGGACATACTTCTTATATACTATACTGCATTCAAAACATTACTACTGCTCCTGTATTCGTAATGAGACTTGGTTTTATAAAGTTCTCCTCGTTTCTTGTTCGATATTAACAAACGAAACTGCCAAAAATGTTATTTAATCCACGCTAGTACACCCCAACAACGCCCTTGGTCTTCAACCCTCGATCAAAATTGCGAAGGGGATAGAATGCGTCCTGTGATGTACTTTTGTCAAAGCACATACAATTATTTGAAATTATTTTATAGGCAATACTCTGGCTATCTTATTATCTTTCTAAACATATTTCATTGTTTATAAAGGAAGATTCAACAAGATAAGTCTGATTTCTATATGTCAAAAAATACTAACACTATATATATATATATATATATATCTAGTGCTTTGTTTCCTATTTTTAATAAAACAATTTTTAAATTTAAAGAGTAGCCAATTGGCCAGGCAACTATTTATCGTAGTTATGTTTTGTATGACTTCACGCTTGCCACCAAAATCATCACAATAGATAAAAGAATCGAGTGTATTCATTTTGCACATTACCAATACATAATTCGAGTTCACAAAAAAGTAAAACGCGATAGACAAGAATATAACTTAGTCGATTTTCGTAGAACCTATGCCGACTGAGACTCATTACACGTCGAAGAGCCTCCGTGATCTGAACCAAAAACCGTTGGATCGACATAGAACACCATTTCGGGGCCATTTTGTTTAATCGTACGACGACAAGCGTCTAGGAACTTTAAAGTATTATATCATTGCACAGCCAAAAGCTGTTTTTACACGATTGCGCACTTATACAAAAAAAACTTCCGTTTTTATCGCGTAATGGCCACGAAAAGACTATTGTGAATATTAGTTTGGCACTGTTTTGGATCAAAGCAAGTATTGCGTGTATACGCGTTCACACGGACCGTATACCAATGCTATAAAACAAATTAGCAAGAATATTTCTGGTACACAGTATAATCACCAGCCTTACAGGTACACTGCCCCAGGGACTAAACTTTACAAATATGTGTTAATTTCCTACTTATAAATTATTTTTATTACTAAAAATATTGTAAATATTGTAAATACTGTTTGTGAGTTGGAAATAGATAGATTTATTTTAAAATATGTCGATGTCAGCGTAAACTAGACCGTACAAACATATATCAGTTTTAAATAATCGCCGATTTACTGGCCATAGGCAGCACGAAACACCCACGAGACGTCAAAAATGTAGCTAGCACTTTTTGTAACATTGGTCGTTGACATCAACTAAAGATGTTTTTAATAGATACGGCAACGAGGTATCACTGTCTTTTTTTGACGGAATCTTTTGGATTATCCACTCCACTTCACATCCTCCACTTTGCTCTCTGAGGAGCGAACCACCTTGTATAGTTCCAACAAGGTCACATAAAGCTCTCGGAGTGGATTGCCAAAAGGGTTGCCATATGTGTAATATCGAGTACATGTCTACTTTGAAAAAAAAAATATTAATATTATTAAAATTTTGTGCTAAATATATTTAAATAACAGTAATTTTTGTAATATACTAAGTGTATTATAATGATATAGTGGACTGAAAGGTTCGTTGAAAGGCTAAAACATTGACGCCTACTAGTATTAAGTTAATATGATTTTTTGTTATCCCTAACCTTCAAAAGACACGTATAAATTTTCCAACTGTCGTATTAGTTTGTGGGATTAAAAAAGTGGATAAAATTTCGTGTGTGAAAAAATCATTGCTTTTTGCCAAAAAAATCTATTGATATATCCAAGACTTTACGACAGGATTCCATATCTGGTGGCCCAGGCCCAGTACCTGTTTAACTGCAGAGCATATAATCAATACACAGGCCCGTGAGCAATGAAGACACGATATTAGCAGATCGATGCCTCCTTATCGCGCCAAGGTCCCGCTAATCAGTTAAATAGTTGCGCCAGCGCATTATCTTCTATATTATAAAAATGTAGCTGGAATGTGTCTGTACATAAAAATACTTGTAAGTCATATCGTAAATTTCGGATACGTTTTTGACCTACGAAAGTCATACTTAGTACTTTGGATCTCACCCATAGAAGCTACAATCAGTGGCTCTACTATGTTTGGAAAAGTATCATATATTATATTACACGAATAAAATATGTCGTTATATATTTGCACACACACTCATGCGCACAAAACTAATACTTTTCATATAACATTCTATAATAGAACTTGGGGATTTTTATATTTATTTAATATGATAGGGAGGTAAACGAGATGATGGACAAGTATGTCAGTGGGTGCGCTGCCGGCATTTAAGGGTCTATGCTCTACTTAATTTTTGAAGCTGACGGAAGAAAGCCATAAAACCGGTATGGGTTACTAGTTCATTTTTAATTTGGTTGCCACACCGCTTATCGCAACAACATTTCGTGTATGCAACGTCCAATTAAATAAATTATTAAAAATTAAAAAATCTGCTACATATATCATCTGTGGTTAATTAAAACCCAAACTTATAGTGTCCTTAATAATAATTTATTGAAGTGAAACTTCTTTATTGACGTTGCAAAAAAAATTACCGTCACATTTTCGGTTACACGTCATATTATTCTTGTCCCTAACACGGTTGATTCGAAGCCATTAATAACAAAAATATAATAACGATAACAATGATAGTAATAATTCTATTATAATTAATGAAATTCTGTAATAATCTTAGCAGTAATAAGGTAAAATGAAATAATTGTATTATTTGTATTCATGTCTATGATATAAAAGCCTTTTGTTAAACTTTATTTAACCAATTTCTGTAAAGTTGCATGTAGTACATCATTTTTTGAAAAATAAGGTCATAAAGAAGTTTCACTTCTTACGTGTGTACAGTAGTACACGCACACATTTTTTTTATTTACACATTATTGCATTGCACAATATTGATGTTAAATTATTAGAGCTGCCCAGGATCGATCAGACTGGTTTTCTACGCTGAAAGCCCTCTGCCCCACTTGGAGTTGGCAAGTTAAGTATTTCATACATGACTGCACTCCGAATCTACCTGATCGGAATCTTACCCTCTGACATAACACAGACAGCAACCACCTAAAAGTGTACATAATTTTTTGTTAATTACGTCTACAGATGAATAAATAAGCCATAAAAAGAAGTAAATGTAACTGTGACAGACGAAATGTCTGGCTATGAGCCAAAAACGACGCGCGTTCAGAATGACAAGGTAAAATTGTTATTCGCCCTACGACGGGTTGCGCATGAACATAGTCAATATAGATCAGCCTATTCCGGTGATACCAACTCCTACAGAATTTCCACACTTGAACCAACTTCAAATACCCCTAAATACCGATTTTAAACCCCAAAACTGTGTACAAGCGATCAAAAATTCAAGTCGTTTAAAATTTCGAACTTCGAAGTATTACAGCAGTTTGATATTTCAGTTATAGTAATATAAATTTAGTAGAATCGTGCGTCTTTTATGAAGAAAAAAATCTAGTAAAAACTCCCCAGGACATCTTGATTCCTCCAAAATTTCTGTGAGAACCCCCAAAACTCATTCCAAAAGCTGACACACGCTTATTCAAAAACTCCTCTTAAAAATACATTATAATAATATAAAAAAAACAATAATACTAAAGAGAGAAAGTCTGGAAATAAATAGTTATTAAGACTATGTGTTATCATCAACATTTGACTTGTGTAAGTAAAAACTTACTTGTGTTATATAAAAAATCACTTTTGCATAACAATTATATATTTTTAGTTAAAAAATTTAACCACGCCCTGTTACATGACTCTGATTATTCTAATACTGATAGTCTTTTAATTCAGATACTTTTACATTTAAACACGTTTCTATATCAATCTTCTTTTAGGTATCTGTGTGTCCTTATTGAGCAAAGGCCTCCTCCAAATCCCGTCATTCCTCTCAGCACTTTGCCACTATCTGCCACGTACGTCTGCTGTTTTATAATAATTATATTAGATTTTCGCAAAATTAACTATTAAATTCTAAATATGCATCAACAATTTAAAAAATACCACGCATCACATTGTACCGATTTCTAGGAAGTACATTGTAAACCCAAAATCGGCTTAACGTCTTTCGTAAAGATTTTGAACCCTTGGTAAATTGTTTTATGGCAGTAAAAGTTGGGTCTTTTGTCTGTAATTTTTACATACAATAGTTTTATGACCGGCTAAGCCAACAATAACCAAATTTTACGTGAAATTAATTAAGTCCCACAATAAATTCTTACCGAAGGTCTTCATTTACCTGAGCATGATCTATAGAAATTAGACGCTTTACCTGACTTTAACTGAATAATTTCCATACAAATATTATTAATATATACCTCGAACCTAGTTAAGTTGAAATACTCAGAAAGTAGAAAAAAATTGTCGTTTCCTACCGCGGTATCACGAATTATTTAGACTTTGAGACTAAAGACTAGACGCGAACGAAATTTTTTCTTCTACGTAGTATTTGATAATACATATTTATACTAGAACTTCAAAAAGGAGACTCCGTAAGTCGTAGTTAGTAACATATAAAGACGTCTTACTTGGAATTTCCCGAAATAATGGCAATAAAATCCAAAATGAATTTTCGGGTTCGGGGCTTCTAATCTATTGTTTTTCTCTTGTACACGTGCAATCAATGAATACATGAATACATTAATTGCATACAAACGAAAAATACGCTAAGAAATCGCGCGACTGTGTATCGAAATTTCAGAAGTTAAATCATATGTATCTCGAAGTTCTTGTTAAGTCTAAAACTCGTTAACTTGATTTGACATTCGATTTATAGAGATTCCAATGTAGTACGTTTATATAAACCCCTCTTGGGTGAAAGCCTTCTTCAACCCTTTCTGTATCATCTTTGCCAATAGCCTGCCGGTATTTTCCTGCTATTTCAATCAAGTCATCAGCCCACCCTAATTTCCCGGGTGGTAACTTCCCTTGTTTCCATCTGTATTCTAGGTATCATGTTACATGACCATGCTATTTTAGTTACAAAGATTGTGATATGACATCGGTTCCGTCAGTCTTTTTGTCTAGTATATGTACATAGTATTGTCTTTGGTTAACATAGCTTTTACACATTGAAATAAAACAATTTTTTAATCGGATTTAAGCTATTTGTATTATTATAAACTTATAATTATTTTACATAATTTTTAATTTAATTTTTTCCGACGTTTCGCGTGCTTTACAGCGTGCGTGGTCACGGTGACTAGTATATGTACGTTGAATGCGTAAGTGTGTTCAATTGTTTAATCAATTACCATTGAAAATTCGCAATATTAGAGCGTTTAACAAATTCATTAAAGATTCATGTCAAAGTGAACCTATTAGACTAAAATTGGGACCGCTATTGGCGACGTGTATCTCATCTCGCTCGCATATTATGTATATAGTTTCTCATGTAAAAAAAAATCATTTTTTTGATTTGAGAAATAAAGGCCTTTAAACATTAATACTTTTGAAGCAAATAACTGAATATCCCTTATATACGAATCAATTCTTCGGCAAATTAACATTTGTCAAACCCAAAGGTATGGATAAAGTAATCTAAGGTTGCGTTGTGTATTATTAGTGACTGGCGTTGGTCCAATGTTAACAGTTCAGCTGATCACTATGACGAAACAAACAATAAAACAATTAGTAAAACGAATTCCCGTTCGAGAACAGCTTTATAAAATACTTACAAGCTTAATTATGCTAATTAGAAGAAAAAAAATCCTTCCATCCTAAACGAGATGGTTCACGATGTGTCGGAATGTCGAAAAAGCATCTCAGAACATCAAGCAAGGGAGAGCGTACTTGGGCCATGTGTTGAGGCCATGACCGGTACCACCTCCTTCAATATGATGGGTATGATCCAGGATAAACGGCGTGATGATAGAAGGAAAAAATCAAGGCTGTATAACGTTTGAGGACAGTGGAAGTTGCTTCATCTGACACAGGACAAGATACGCTTCACGGGACGGCCAACCTTCAGTAATGGAGAGGCACCAGAAGAATTCAAATATTGAAGTAGGTTTAAATATATAAAAAATCTATATTAAATTTCACAAATGTTCATATCATCATGATTTAATTTGTAACGTATGTTATGTGACCTAACAATAGTTATGTTACATATATATATTTTTGTTAATCATTAGGAGCGATCAACTAAATTTTAGCAATTATCGTACACTTGAGTCCTTTGGTATTTTTCTCACACTCACAAATTGTAATATAACATTCTCGTTTCCGACAATGTCCAATAGGTCGACTTTACTAATATTAGTACCAGTAAATGAAAAATTAATGTAATATTCTTTGACGTTCACAAGTGTACATTGTGTTACCTATATGAATAAATGATTTTTGACTATGACTTTAGAACCATTAGATAAGTCAAATTAGTTTTTTGTTTGACTAGCCCCACCACCCCTAATTTTATATTAGTTTTAAGCCCAAGTTTGAAACGGTTCCGGCAACCGGCTTCAAACAAATATTCATTTAATTTGAACATCCCTCAATCATCCGCCACCGAACTTAACTCGTGGCTGTTGTATTCTACTTATAGAATGAGCTGAGTATATTTATGTAAATAATTTTCCTTGAATATTCATAACGTTAATAACTAATCTATATTAATAAAAGATCATAGGGACACGCGTTAATTTAATACCATTTATAAGTATCAAATAGACGATAAATATCTATACATATATACAGTCAAAATCATCTAAACGACATCCAAGGGACTACTTATCCATATTTGGACGTAAAAACCGAGAATCGTAACAGCCGGTAACGTTGTTATTAAGTACCTAATACATTAACCGCTGAGACCATTGATTTTTGTCGATATAACCGGTATGTCGTTCTAAACGATATCGTCGTAAACGTTTTTGACTGTACTCGCATGAGCTACTAGACCAACACTGCTCTCTTTGTGTTAGTGGCGTTCATTGGTGGAATTGGCAACAAGAAACTGAGAAAAAATAGTGGCCATGCCTCATTCAGCAACTGTCATACGAATGCCATGGTCTAGTAGCTCATGCATGCGACCCTCGGTCCTGAGGTCGTGGTTCGAATCACGGCAATCATATAAACTTGCTCGCACAGAACCCAAACATCGGCACGAAACTGATCTCTAATCCAAAATCTCGATGACACGAAACAGAAGCCCACCTACTTGCCAATAAAATAATAACGGATGCAATCTTAAACTCTGATTAAATGGGTGTCCATTTAGGATATTTGTGCCGCCGTATTGGGCACAATGGTATTCTTGTTCAATGCATACGTGATCAGGAGTTACGGTGATATTTAAAAGGGAAAAGCAGTTATATCAATACAATTCAAGGGCGTAGGTCATGTTCATTATAACGGCTGGATGTCTGCCAGGTTGCATTTGTCATACGCAGATTCGATATTCAGATACGTAGAGGTCACAGGGCCAGTGGCTTTGTTACGTTGCAACTTGTCATATTCGACACAAAACATCTCCATCAGAGGAGAGTTTAATATTAACTGTATAGTATATAAAACAGGAGGCAAACGCGCATGAGGCTCACCTTATGTTAAGTGATACCACCCATGGGCACACAAAGCCAGAAGGCTCGCAAGTGAGGGCCTTTTAATGCATTTCTTTTCTGCAGGAGCCGTCGAATTGGTTCGAAAACACTTGAGTGAGTCTCACATAGTAGTGTGCGACAAAAACTGCCTTAAAAAAGTTGTGGAACAACGAATGACTATAGAAAAGGACTCCAGCGCAACAACCATGCATAAGTCCTCAAATTTCTATATTAATTTTATTTAACTTATTCTAAATAACTTAACTTTGACATTATTTTATGTTCTTATTATAAGACATTGTAAAAATTGATGACATTTACATGCCTATTTATATATGTCTGATTATGCGTATATTTGTAGTTGATCGATCTAACCACTGTACCACTATCTTGGCAAATAAACTATTATTATTATTATTATAATGGATGAAGAAAGATTCATACGTAAACCCCCAGACGTAGACTTTTAAGGGATTTTCATGGAGAAACTAGCAGATTTGTCTCTACCACACCAGCATGTATTAAATATTCACTTAAAAGAAAGAATTTCATTGGAGAGAAAAGAGTAGAAACCTCACCGCTATAATATTGCCGTATTAGTAGATATTAATTAATTATTTTATAGCAACCACTCCCATTCAGGTATGTCCAATAAAGCACAACACTTAAGACAATTCATATTCAATTAATCTATCATATAACATTGCTAATTAACGAGATCCGTAAGATATTTAAATTTTAGGCTCTGGCATTCGTACGCAAACGTTACGCGTGCTAAAACAGTAGTCACCATATAATAGCTATTTGCGAGTGTTATGTGCAAGGTCGTTCATGTTGACGTCACTTTGAAAGGTGTTATGTCCTAGAATAATCACTGAGGCAACCCCCCATACCCTAAAAATGAAATGTTCTGTCCTCATCACAGTAATAAAATAATAACTTATTCATATTAAGTTAAAGAACTGTTAGTTTTCATATCGATCGGCGCATAAACTTATAAGTCTTGTTTTAAAATATGAATTATTTTTTATAGGATTAGTGTGAAAACGTGCCTTACGCACCACCTATAATGAGTTTTTGGGGGAGAAGTATGCTCTCTTTTTGAACAATTGGAGGTCGTATCTTCCGGGGAAGCCCTCCTACGGGACTTCGATACCCTAGTTCACCTAGCAAAGCGGAACGTAAACCGTGTGTCCTTCAAAGTGATGTGGAAGAAATCTGGAGTTCGGGTCGAACGGTGATGAAACGGTGTTATTTAACTAAACTAAGCTCAAAGATAACCCTTTACCTTACCAAGATTACCCTAATTATATTTTAATAGATGATTTTATGATGATGATTAACGATATACAACATTTTCGTGTTCCTTAAAAATTCAGTAGAACCCGTTTAAGACGATCACGTTTAATACGATTCGTCATCCCGTTTAATACGCCTTCCATTGATACCAATGTAGCACCGTACGAAATTCAATCACTAAACGAGGCCCTAAGTGATAATGATGAAAACGAAGATGAGTCAACTCCGGTTTTGTCAAACGCCCAGGCATTATCAGGTGTTAATGATTTAAGACACTATGTAGCTTCTTTGGATCAAAGCGAAGACGCGCTGCAAAAGTTGAATTATGTATTATTTTTTATTGCTAATGAATTAAAATCTTTCTGTCAAACTAAAATAAGTGGTTATTTTAAATAATGTAATTATAATTACACTACGTAATTATAAATGTATAATTTAATACCTATATATACCAAAATTCGAACATAATAATATGTAGTACGTATTATTTTCCATATCCCGTATTATACCCTTTTTCGCTTAAGACGCGTTTTTGGTAGGGTCCCTGAGAAATCGTCTCAAGCGGGTTTTACTGTATATATGTAGTTTGATACACCATCGAACATTGACAAACAAACATCAATCATGTTATATGAAAAATAATAATTATAACGACAGAACGTGGCAATTATTTTTAAATAATATTTTAAATTAAGTCTGACGAATTTCCTACGATAACCGAATATGACGTACATTGTCGTCAAATGGCCTTGAAGATAACATGAAATATCTTTTATATTGTTCTCGCTAACTTTACCTAATAGCACAGTAACACAGTTTTGATTAAAAAAACGACTTTGCGCTCACCGTCTCTCATATGTTTGGATGAAATGCAAATTAATTTAAAAGCATTAGAGGCAGACATATTTCCTTGATTACTTAATGTAAAAAGGAGATATTTGTGTGTGTTGCCAGCCATTGCGGAAGGAATATCTTTTTCTTAGGTCGTATCACCCTATATTGAATATCGCTATCTGTGCTCTACGATATTATATACTTATATAACCACCGTATCCTTTTGCCGTGCTCCTATTTCACCCTGCCTACTGCTGATAGAGGACAAATCTTTGTTTTTTATTCTTTTTTTCAATATTAATTACTTAAGATGTCATGTGCAAAATGGTGTAATGGCAGATCCTTATAAACACTATATAAAACAAAAACTTGGCAATTAAAAAGAGTGGCGGAGACTTAATTGCCAGTTCTTCTCGTTTGCTCTACGTCCTTGATTTGAGAACTGGCAGTAAATGTAAAACTTGAAGCATTTAGCATTTAATATGTATGTATTTATTTACGTTCATACGTGTACTTTATTGAATAAATGATTTTGACTTTGACTTTTAACAAATTGTTTTTACGACGGATATCGACCTCGGAACGCCGAGTAACAGAGGTGTAAAGGCGTTTTTAGACCACTATAAATCAATTAATTCAATACCCCTGGGTGAAAACCTAATAAAATTTACCTACAATCCATGGTAAGTGTACGGTGTCCAATAAAAAATCAATATAACTGTTCAAACAGTATGTTTTTAATAAAAAAATATGTTTAAACAGCCGCTAATAAAACTGAAACAGTCCCGCATCAGCCTTCAAACAAAGCAGTGGCCTATAACCTCTAGGTGGCCTTTAGATTTCGTAATAACTTATTTTTCTTAATATATATATAATAGCCTTATGTGCCTGACCCACGACATTTGGGTCAACCTGCCGGTTCTCACACTTTGCTTCAGCAATCTTAAATGTTAATAGAAAGAAACACCACTGGTGCACAGCCGTGGTTCGAACGCACGACCACTGGGTCAACTCTGCATCAGCTTCGGCCTTGTAATCTTTATCTGTATAGCTACGACAAAATGTCTTGTTCTGTGCTTGCATATTTAAAACAACGACAACGTGGCGATATCGCAATCAAATTACTTTATCGGCGCGTATCGATAATTTCGGATATATGAAGCTTACAATTATCCAGAACGATAAGGCTTAAAATAAACTGATTACACTATAAATGCTTTAAAGAATTCGGTAGCAATTAAATAAAAATAAAACAATTCGATCTTTATTTTAATGTAAATGGCATTGTAATTGAAGCCAGAAGACATATTATTATATATACCCAACTAATCCTTCATGGCTCAAAGACAAGAGATTCAAAAACAACCGTCACTAAAATTTTGCTTAACAAGTTAAGTACAAAAAAGGTATCCCTTTTTAGATTGTTACAAAAGGCGAGACAATAACTAGATATCCCGAACAGAAATAATGAATTGTTCTAAAAGATATGCTATACAATTTTTTTACAATGACTATCGTTCTCAAGCCGAGACCCAGGTAAAGGATCCGCATCATATTTGAAACATTCGTGCAACATTTGTTCAATGGCAACACCGAATGAAGCACATGGCTTTTTATCTTACAATTATGATAAGGAGCTGATAGGATTCCGATAAATATAATATGTATATAAATTGCGAAATAATGCATTATTATTGGTTTTGCTTTCATACGCATACAAATATTCACACCCACAGTGCTGTACCAAACTGGCCTTATAACAATTGACGTATGATCCTCTATACCAACCACAGCAATTGATAAATTACATCTATAATTTTATACATATAGATTCTATTATCAGTAATATGTTTTAGTAATATGAGGCAAACGGGCAAGAGGCGCTCCTTTTAAGCGATAGCATCGCCCATGGACACTCACATTGCGGAAAAGCTCGCAAGCGTGTTGCCGGCCTTTTACGACTTGATTAACCAGTGGGTAACTGGCTCCACATAGTGGTAGTGCGCGGCAAAAACTGCCTTAAGCAACGCTCAGTAGAATTTCGTATTCTGCCTCGACGATAATGAAACTCAGTATTAATCCGAACAACTCTGAAGTCAATTACGAGTCACTTACAAAAAAAAATGCCGCTTTTAGCCCAATTGACCAACAAATCCAATTTTGAAGCGAACTTTACTATTAACTAATTGCTCTATGCTGTTTAGCTTAGCTTCATATTAAAATGTATTAATGCACGATTCACTATAAATAATTAGATTTTTAACCGTTTAATGAGTTTATTACATCTTTATGTCTAAACCACGAAGTGATAACGTATCAACCACATTAAAACTCTATTTAAACGTTCCTCTAGTGTTATACATAAGAACAACTTGTCTTTACGACAAGCGTTGCCACTGGTCTTCTTGTGAAATCAGTAATACAGTCAATACATACAGTAGGTCTAAATTTCATAATGAAATTAAATATTGAATTGACAACCTTCCATTTTCTTTTAAGTAGATAAAAACTACAAGTATTTTGTCATTAAAGGTATGTCAGGTAGATCCTATCGTAGAATTGTTTTTAGATAAAGTTACGTCTTTTTATTTAAATAAATAATCTCGATATGTCCCAAATGATAACAATAATAGAAATGAATTGAAATTATAGTCTCCATGGCAAGTATATAATTTAGCGGCCATTATTCCAACATAATTAATTAAAATATTCTTTTTTTTTTTTAATATTATGTAACATCTCTACATATATCGTGCAAATTTATTTATCTTCTGTGTTTTTTAAATGTAATATTTTATCTATAAGTGCCTATATGTATAAAAAAACGAAAACGACGAAAGCAAATCTTTCGTTACACAATACGTAATATAATACAAAATAGAGCGTATTTACGAAATATACATGTGGCAAATAACAAAAGCTGGCCAAGTGTGCGAGTGAGAGTGATTTTATATTTCGTTTGTTTCTCATATTCAGACAATCCATACATGAAAATCAAAATCTATTCCATTATTCAGCCTACTCTATAAGAAAGGGTAATGTACAATAACAATTGTTATTAAAAAATAAGCACAGATCTGTCTATTAAAAAATACAGAAAAAACAAGTTACACTACTATATTAATTACTAAAATCAAATATTTAACAGTTACTTATGTTTTGTCTATAAAGAAACTTTAGGAGCACTTCATAGACACATTTAGAACTAAGCAGGAATTTTAATTTATTTACATATTAAAAAATATATAACATATACAAATTGTATGGAAAATCCAGCTGTTGAACTAACATGTAAATGGGCTTTGTCCTTTTTAATAAATGATCTTACAGACATTAACCTATATTTTGTGATAACATGCTTTGTAATAAAAATTCACTATTTATTAAAAAAATATCATAGTCATTGAAAATATAAGCAAAGTTTATGTGTTTAATTAAAAAGAAAAGCATTGTCCAGACTTGAATTTTGATAAGACGTTGTACAAAAGAAAAATTATTACTATGTCTTACTTGCCAATAAAATTACTGAGTTATCAATGCACAAGACCTTTGTGAGTCAGTGTAATGTTCTGGGCACATGGCTGTACTGATTACCTCAAATTAAAAACTCTTTGACATATCTCTTAAACTATAATAATCTGTTACAGTCTTAAGAATCTATCGTAATACATTGGTTATCTAATGTGATTCATAGTAACAGGAAAATTATATTTATAACAGGTTTCAAGCTTATTAAGTAATCACAAGTTTGGTCACCTTATGTAATTGTAAAATATAAACAATGATATCTTTTCTATTTAACTATTTGTACTCTAAACACCTAAGAATGGGAGTCTCATCGGACATAGCCAGACATGCTTTTGCTTAATTGATATTTTTTAAAGATCAAGTCAGTGTTATGCCTTTTGCGAAAACCAAATTAAAACAATGATTATTTTCTGGGAATTGAATTCATCCTGAATAATATATTTCACCACAAGCTATGAATTTATATTAGCATTACTCTAGTAACTGTAAATAATGAAGATTGTATTTATTGTAGGTGATATGTTATCATTGTATTATCTAACATTTGAAAAATATCACTTATAAAAGACACTTTCTAAAATAATAAATATTAATAAATACATCTATCATTATTAAATTAATTAAATTTAAAAAGTTAATTTAAATAATAAACATATTACCTATTAGTATTTGTAACCTTGGTAACAGACATCATATGCTTTTTATCCAACTGAATGCAGTTGAAGTTAACAGCCGTTTTAAATAAATGTATCCTATACAGAATTTCATTAAGTTTAAAAGCTCTTATCAATATTAAAACTTTCTTCTATAGTAACTCAAATTATATTTGTTATAGCAACAGCTAAATAATAAGGACTATTTGTTATTGTAATTTATCTTAATTAGCCTTTCTCAACTTCTGCAAAGTAATCTACTATGTATCTATATGATGACCCATATAAAATTTCATCCAATTGGTTCAGCCATTGAATCTTTTAAAATTATAAAAACATAGGATTGATATACAGGACGATAAAAATTTCCATCAAACAAATGACTTCTAAAATGTAACAAATTAGACCAATAATTATTCCACATAATGAATTTGATCAATTAATAAAATTTAAAAGTGAAATTGCTTTTTTAATAATCAATTCATTAGAAGAACAAAAATGGAACATTTTAATTAAAATTTAACACAAACTGTATTGCTACTAATTATTATTTCAATATATAATTTGAACACAAGAATACTAAGAAAATTTATAAGATATGAAAAAAAGTAGGTAGGTTCAAAAAAGAAAAGTTTCGAACAAATAACACCCCTCTACATATTGTTGGTATAAATGTATAGTTAACTAACAAAAAGATAAGACACACTATCCTTAACATTCATACTATCTTTAAAAGCAGTAAATGCAATTTAGGATAAAAAACTTCCAAGGAGGATATAAATTCTATTAACTGTATTAAACTTGAGTATATATTGTTATCAATTATACCTCAATTATGGCATCATTATGATACTTTTATTTTCATGCAAATTAATGTTAGGACAGACTGAAACACATTTAAATAAATTAACAACACTCATCTATGGTTTCTGAAAGTTACCTTGATATAAAAAAAATAAGGATTATGAAAAAATATTAATAAATAATAAGAATAAGTGCCTAAAATTTTAATTTGAAATCAATTTTCCATGCACATTAAAACTATTGATTCATTATAGGGGACTTCCCTTTCCCATTGGGGGGACATTGATCAAGAATAAGTAATTTAATAGTAATGACAGTAATTTTCTGATTGTATAATGAAATACTTAAGGTAAACATGGTGAATAAGCAGACGCTGTATATTTATAGTCAATAAGGTCCAGACTAACTAAGATAAGAATAGTATTATAAGTGTCAGAGCTAGATTCAAGACTTGGTGGTTAGTACTAAGTATGACACCCATTTCTCAAAACTAACACATTTTCAACTTCAAGAGGCAGTCTCAACCCTTAATCTGACCTGACTGTATATGCCCCAGCAACTTCTTATGTTTTTATTATAAATAATCTCAGCTAACATACTACATTACATACTTACGATTCTTAAAAAATAACCCTGAAAACTTATTACAGAGCAATGTATAATTTTTAATAATACTTTTATGAGAATAATTAGATGAGTGGTGGACAAATCATCATAATTTGACAAATAAGCAGTTGTCTTGTAGTAAACAACATGTATCTTATTAGTGGAACATGTTGTCATTTGGCATAATGACAAAGTACTTTCCAATTTAATTTTTTTTTAATATCACATTAATGTATCTAGCCCAGGGCAAAGTATGGTATATTTTTCTTATTTAAATTTATAAACCTGATGCAAAAATTACATAACGCTAAAATATTCAACATTAGGCAATACTATCAGGAAATAAATTTTAAGGTTATGTCAGAAAAACATGGTGATAACAGAAACTGTTAAATTTTGAGAATTTCTTAATACTATGTGAGCTATGTAAACATGTCAGTCTTAAAATATTATTTTACTCAGACTAACATTACATCATAGCTACTAATATAATATAAATTGTATGTTATGCACATACAAACTTACACAATATTTAGTAATTTGTATGTACCAATGTATGCATATGGATCAATAATGAGTATATATGAATAATATATGTACATTATTAATATATAATAAAAAAGTTCAATGAAAAACGATTTAGCACAAGGAAATCACTAACCTGCCAAGGGTTTACTTTGGGTATTGGAGCCTCGACAAATTTCTTAGGCTGAGGATCTGTTGATTGTTGCTGCTGCTCAGGAGTTGGCTGGGGCTCTGAATGTGACTGCGATGCCTTGTTATGAGCCCGAGGAGCCGCCCTACGCTCCCGTTCTCTGCGGCTCTTTCCTGGTCTTCTCGTGTGCGAAACTACAGGCACAAAACCTTCCTCCCCCTCGTCTTCATGTCGAGGAGGAGTTTCCACGACCTCCGTGGACTCAATGTTTTCTTTGTTACTCTCCGCACCACCGAAATTTAAAACTGACGCATACGAGGGTCCGCTTCCCTCGACGGAGACCTGTGTGGCCATACCACTGCTGAGTTATGTAAGTGCAGGCGCGCGCTCCGCGCCAACCGACGATCACGAGCGCGACGCCATGGAACCTCAACACATGCTTGCAACGAAACTAGCAATCGAAAAACTTTCCCGATATATCGAAGGTTAAATCTGTATCACTAATCTATCCAACAAAAACTCGGTCACTGAGATATATGCGCACAAATCGTAATGCTCACCAGGTTGACCCTGGACCGATCGTATTTACATCGAAAAAATTCACTTCCGTCGAATTGTTCCAACTATTTCAAGCACTTGAACACGAGGACTCGTTTTCGTAACAAATGGAAGTATATTACACCACCGTACAGGCCTTTCAGAACCGAAAATCACTCAAAAACCATATTTTGTTCACAATTCACACATGTGGTCGGACGCCCAAAAAGGGTATTTTCCGCAACACACACGGAACTTGCAGAAGGCCGACTTCTAATTATACAAAACGACGTTTTGACAGCAGAGGGCGCTTAAAGTGGTTGACTTTAGTTGCGTTCAAATAGTTTGAAGCTAAAATTACATATAAGCAATGTTTAGGGAATTTTTTAAAATAATATATATACATTAATAATAAATTATCTCAAAACTATGTAAAATATTGCTATACAACGAGGTTACTTAAATTTGAAATTTTATATTCATATTTAATTTCATATAAAGCTTGAACGCATCTGCAAAAAAAAATCACATTGCATTTCTATTTGACCTTTAGTTTCAACATAACCTAATTAAGTTATTCAATATCCTCTATTCAACATCAAATATGTCTGCAATGTTAACGAAAATTTTTGTAGGCAAACATTTTTCGATGCATGTTATTATTATCTGTTATAAACCCCAATGTTGAATACGATTTATGATAAGAAAAAATAAATAAATGGCAACATTTAACAATCTTTTCTTATTCTATTGTAACGACAGATTAAAATTTAGTCCTCGCATAGGTAACACTCTATCACTAGACCCGAACAGTGAAATTATTTCTTTACAAATTTAACTTTATGTTACAAAGGATATAACGAGATGGATTCATAATAACAAATTCATTCAAAATCAAGTTTCATTTTCTCGATGCATTCCTAAAATTTCTAATTATTAACGGAGGACCAGAAGGCTGGGTTCTATATGAAAAATTATAGACCGTGTTGTATAAGATCAGTCTTAAAGTTTGATTAGATGCGAATACATATAGGTTTTTATGACTTTCATAGCTTCTATACCTTTTTATGAAAGAAATAATTGGAAACGAGTAGTTTTTCAATTTATCTAAAAATTAATTACATTAAATTATAAAATATTATATATTATATAAAAAATAGGTTAACAAACCATAGTCTATAGAAATTAACATATAATCTGGATAATATAATAGAATAAAAATGCTAAAGTTTTGCAATGTATATTACGAATATGAATGATTATCTGGGTTTGTCGGGCAGTACATACCTAAATAGTTACGACAATTTCTGCAATAGTGATATACATCTTTACAAGAACGTAAAACATACGGAAGAGGTGCGCAAATCCAGCAACAAAATATACACAAGACAAATGCACACAAATGTGTACATAATGTTACTTTTGTCCTAACCATAGTCATTCCTGTATATCCACATTCTGTACAAATTACAGGCATCGAAGTAAATCCAAAATGATAAACTCGAGTGGTCGGAGTCGGTAAAGTACTACCCAAATAAATGTCAAAAGCAGCAGCATAATTCGGAGGAGGAGGATGTGTAACAAAAGAAGGTGATGGAATAAACGTTCCCATAAGTCTGGGTCTTCGTCTAGCATTCATTTGGCGTAGAACAAAAGAATAAGAAGGAGGTGCGCTTGTTATGGAGTCAGGTGGTGAAAGCTCTGGTAAATTACATGTATATTCCTTTTTGAGGGTATTACTAAGTAATTCGCTAATTTTTTTATTATTAGCGAAAGCTAAGCTAATAGAACTTTCATTTAACTTTGCCAAAGTTAGTAAAAATAAAGTTTGTGGCTGATTAGGAATGGTTTCAGATTTTATAATTGTTTTATTCTTTATACTGCTATTAAATGATGGTGCCACTGGGTTTTGCATTACCACCGACGTTGGTCTACTAAAAATTAATAATGGTATTGAAGTCGTCGGCTGCTTACTAATTGGTAATATTTCCACATTATGATTTGGTAACGTATGAGACATCGTTTGCTCAGTCTCAGTGGATGTGAAGTCAATTGTATTAGTAACCAATTCATTCGAAACTATCGACGAGTCGTCATTATCTTGCGTAGTTTGAATTTCTTGCGATGTGGTAGGGTTGTTGTCTTCTAAATTTATCTGTAGATTTCTATTTTCCATTCTTAAAATAAATTGATACACTTATTATGCAGTACACATTACATTTTTAAGAGGCACAAAAAGCTCTGACAAATAGATATTATAAAGATATTTAATAGTATTTTGACATGCAAACATTTAATTTGTCATAATTTTTATGGCAGTGACCCGAAAAAATTAATTTGTAGTAAAATATTTAGATATATTTTTTTATTCTTTGAGAGTTAAATTTATACTCTGCTATTTAGTTAATGGTTTTTTATTATTTTATATGGTAACGGTCGTTAAAACTTGTCAAAGCGACGTTATGGTGAATTTGACAATGCGTGTCTTCCGGTCCTTTTATTTCTCCGTGGCATGGCGGATGGTCTATACCGCCGCCGATAGTGTGTTTTTGGAGTAATAGCTTCGCTAAACAAGCGAAATGGTAAGTAAAGCTAAAATAACCATGCAATAACTGTTAATATTTGTTTAGTGGTAAGAACTGTTATGAATCGACTATTTCAAATTGTTTTTGATTCGCGGTGTGGAATCCACGTGTTGGTGTGCAAAATAGATTTAAAAACTTCAATTTGAGCGTTAATAAGAAAATTTTATGGTATGATTGGGTTTTCCTAGAGCTATTTATTGCATATTTTCTAAAATTGTTGAGTTCATGGTTCTGTTATAATGAATATTTTGTTGTTGTGGTTATGGTGTCACTGAAGAATTGTGTTGGTTAAAACATGGACGAAAACTTGGCGTTGCTACGGATTGCAGTGATTTACATAGCTTAAATGACATATTTTCATATTTTATCTATACTGTTTGGATCTTATTTTTGAGGTTATACTTAGTTCTATGTATTTTTTTTCTGATGCTATGTTGAGAACTTTTTTCAACTTAAGGTTTTTTGTCCGCTTAATGGTGGTTATTGTTCCAATTCGATTAAAATGAGGCTTATTAGAACAACCCCCTAAAACTCTTCCTAGTTGTGCATTGTTGTCTCCTAGGTACATGTATGGGGGAAAATTAAAATTTCCTCTAGGAAACAGCATGATGTCTTTATTCATGATGTGTCGACATATGGAAAACATTAAACACTTCGTCCATTTATTTTTTCTATGTATCTTTATTCTCACTATCATAATAATCTTAAATAGCTACTAAAATAAATCCATACATCTTTATTAGTTCAAATTTTACAATAAGACTAAATAGTTTTTATAACCAAATACTTTTCTTTTTCAGAGTCTATCAGTTGCCCGACCACTTGTGTCGGTTTATTCAGAGAAAAGTGAGGTGGTCAAAGATGCCTCTCTTCCACTTCCATTCGTTTTCAAGGCACCCATCCGCCCAGACCTTGTTAATGATGTCCATGTCTCAATGTCCAAGAATGCTAGACAACCCTATTCCGTTAGCAAGGAAGCTGGTAAGAATAATTATTTTGTATCTCATGATATAAACAGGAAGCAATGTTATCACCTAATTTTATGCCAGTAACTACAACATGAAAGTAAATGTTGCAAAATAAAGTGCACTAAATGTCCACATTCAAATGATTATAAATATCATTGAGTGTTACTGCGGAATAGTGCTATATTGATGTATTTGCTAGGCGTTCCATAGCTTCTCTGTAGTAGCGATGGGTGCATTGTGTATACAACAAATTATTTTCTTTTTATCAAAAGTAGCCTGAAAGATAGGCCCTTTTTAAGTTATGTTTATAATTCACTGTATAACCCTAATTAAGCTCAAATCAAAGAATTATTGCAATTATGTATAAAGTAATTACTTAATGTTGATTCCTATTCTTTACAGGTCACCAGACAAGTGCTGAGTCATGGGGTACAGGTCGTGCTGTAGCCCGTATTCCCCGTGTCCGTGGTGGTGGTACTCACAGGTAACATGAAATTCAATATGAATTTTTTCCATCTTGACTAGAATAAAATATATAATTTGGATTAATAGGCCTCTTAGGACAAAGAAAGAAGTTGGTTTAACGCATTTTGGGAAGCACATTACTGTTATCAACAGTAGAAGCTAATGTTTTTATTTAATATATATTACTATTCCAATTATCTTTATTTCCTCAGGTCTGGCCAGGGAGCATTCGGTAACATGTGTCGTGGAGGTCGTATGTTTGCGCCGACCAAGCCATGGCGTAGGTGGCACCGCCGCGTAAACCTACGTCAGCGTAGGGCTGCTGCCGCCGCCGCTGTTGCCGCTGCAGGAGTTCCCGCGCTGGTTCAGGCTAGAGGTAAGATTTTTTAAAGATACATTTTTTATTTCATACTTATTCTTTTACTTGGAAACACTTTTGGTTATTTGTGATAATGGTATGTGGTGACATAAAGTCATGTTTGCTATGTTGTTTTGATAATGAGCCTGTGTATAGTAAAATAAAATGTTTCCAAAGTAGACACACAGGGGGACATTTAATAAAGTAGTGATAGTTATACATGTTATTTACTTATATTTGTCAGTTTACACATATAAAATAGATGAAGTACGCGGCATTAAGACTAAATCAATTATTTAGGCTATGCCATCTGAGGCTCGTTGCTAAAGTTATAATTTTAATTTCTTAGGTCACGTGATCGAGAAGATCCCAGAATTGCCCTTGGTAGTATCTGACAAGGTGCAAGAAATCAAGAAGACCAAGGAAGCCGTGATCTTCCTAAGACGCGTCAAGGCCTGGTCTGACGTGCTTAAGGTGCAAATTATTTATTTTAATAGACCAGAACAACTAAGTTGTCGAAGTTTTAGTTCATTCAAACATTTTCTTAAAGCACATATCTTCAAGCAATAGAATCTTACTAAATACATACACTCCTTTGAATCTGACATTAATTTTACATATTGTTATGGTACATAGTGGCCGTTCAAATATTACGTAACACTATAGTGTGGCAGGGGTTCATTGATTTTCTTATTTGGTGATTATGTCAACAGTCATATCTACTTTTTTACACATATTACCCACACATTGTCTATGCTTCAAAAAGTAAATGCATTTTCGAGGATTCTTACAAAAAGATAATTTGTTTATGTGCTATTATTTTAAAAATGCTTACTTTTGCTGACAAGAGGAGGGAGGGGAACAAATTGTACTAAATCTGCATACATAATACTTGAACGTCCCTATACTTCCTGCATCATATTTTATGTATAAAAGGAATAATTTTGGATTATAATTACCAAAAGAATTGGGTCACTAACCCAAGTCCCTATTCTATGTCACTCAGTGTATAATCTGTGTGTTATTCCATAAGGGACAATATTAAAGTTCTGGCACAACAATCGTGTTAATACATCATAACATGATATAGAGTCTGGAAAACAAAAACATGATTATAAAATATAATAGCTATTAAATCCTTTAAATGTAGCTTAACCTAAAACAATTGCTCTTAGGTGTACAAATCGCAACGTCTCCGCGCAGGAAAAGGTAAAATGCGCAACCGTCGTCGCGTACAACGCAAGGGGCCATTGATTGTATATTTCAAAGATCAGGTAAAATTAGCTGATTTGTAATAATATTTCAATGTATTTTACCAAATTTAGTATTGTTAATTTAAAGCAATAATAACTCTTAATGATCCAACTTGTGTATCCAATGAAATTGACTTAAACCTAACTTAACTAACATTAACTAAGAAAATATTTTTTTTGTTGTTTTATATATACCTTCAATGATTTATTTGTGGGAATAGCGTTTTATATTATTGACGTTGTTTAGGGTCTTAGCAAAGCCTTCAGAAACATCCCTGGTGTTGAGATGCTTAACGTAAACAAGCTGAACCTGCTTAAACTTGCCCCTGGTGGCCATGTTGGCAGATTCATCATTTGGACCCGTTCTGCTTTTGAGAGGCTAGGTAAAGTACATACTTTCGTTAGTTACAAAACCGAAACGTGTCCCCAATAAGCCTTACCTGTATCTTTAAATTTGGTTCAGGTTACAATTAAAGGGGTATATTAAGATAGGCCCGAAGGAAACATCAAAGAGACAATCTGTCTATTGGTGTGTCGACATGAGGCCTACATTTTTATTTATGTTCTCTCTGTAACTCTGTTCAACATACACTAGTACAGAGTACAGAACGCAGCTATATATTATGATACATGTTATCCTTCATTTGCATGTATGTATTGTATCTGGATTATTATAAAATCATATCTTTTAACAGATGCCCTCTTTGGTTCATGGAAGACCCCATCCAAGTTGAAGAAGAACTTCAACCTGCCTCAGCCTAAGATGGCCAACACTGACTTGACCAGACTGCTTAAATCAGACGAGATCAGAAAAGTCCTCAGACCAGCCAAGTAAGTCCTCGATAAACTTTTATACATATTTCAAACTGATTTAGATGGTAAATTTATAATTAAATACTAGAATTATCACTTTTTTATCAGTGAAACTTTTTGTGGATATATCCAATGCTTTAATTCTTATGTTTATATTTCTTTTCTGACTTCTCCTTTTAGAGATGTATCTGTTTGTTTCCCAAATGAATAAATAAATAAACTGTTCCTGGTTTGTTTGCTTTGCACATGATGATATCCTCTTATCAGAGCATTGGGTTATGAAAAACCATGATTACCTATCACGTTGACAATTTCTGACATTCTCGACGACGAATTTAACTTAGTCTTCTTTCAAATGGCTCAATTTTAAATCAAGTAATCTTTCAGCAAACGCGTGGAACATGCCCAGCGTAAGCTGAACCCTCTGACCAACACACGCGCGATGTTGAGACTTAACCCTTACGCTGCTGTACTCAAGAGGAAAGCTATCTTGGACCAGCAGAGGAGAAGGAATATCAGAGCTATTACACTCGCTCAAAAGCGTGGTGTAAGTATATGTAATCTAGATTAAGAAATTTGATCAACCCCTAAAATGCCTGTTTTTTTCTGTTGAGGAAAAGTATGAGATAGATAAGATAATTATACATTTTAATTCATGATGATATTCTCTTATCAGAGCATTGGGTTATGATTAACCATGATTACTCATCACGTTGACACTTTCTGATGATTTGTACAAGAATATAAAAAAACTACCACTAGGAAAAAAATTATCATCTTCATTTTTCAGGTTCAACTGCCTGAAGACGACGTGGCTGTGAAGGGAGAAAAGCTCCGTGAGAAGCGCCTTAAATCTATCAAATTGGCACGTTCCAAGCTACCCAAGAAGCCCGTAGCTAAGAAGACCCCGCCACCACCTCCTAAAAAGAAGGCAGAAAAGACCGAAAAGAAGGAAAAGAAAGTGCCGGCTAAGAAGTAAAGATAATAAATTTATCCATTGATTGTCGAGTTTTATTTTAGCTGTGTTTATTTTCACCCCTGTTAGTTCAAGCTATAACGCCTCCCTTGATCTTTATCAAGAACTTTTACTTTACTGTGACTTTATAATATTAACGCTACATATAGGCAATGTTCAAAAATTTTGACGCACGTTTTCAAATCGCTCTACTAGACAACATGGCATTTATTACGTACAACCGATCACATGGGTGCGCGTCTGAGTGTTTACGAGACTCGGAGAAAAGACTCTGGGTAACGCGTGCTTCGATAGCTATGTATGTATCTTCCGTTGAGCACACGTTTCCATCACGATTGCACATTTTTTTAGCGACTTGTTTTGGTATACAAATCTAAATATGTAACATAATCTAAAGGTAATAGCTGCTTAGAGCCATTTTCTATGCTCTATCGAAACGCGCATTAATTAGCGCTTGTCATTTTAAATCCAAACATGATGGCACGTTGACCTACGTTAAGGCGCGTTACATGTGAACAAGGCCTTACTATGTCTGAAACATACGTACTTAATTAAGGAAAAACCCCTTTCCAACTAGCTTCTCCGCTTTATAGTATACTTTTCTCGTACTACATTCGTTTATAGTCTGGCCAAGGACGGATCCAGGTGTCATTTTACAGGTACGTTTAAAAAAGAAAACTTGTGAATACGAGAAATCTCACTCATTAAAAATTATACATGACCAAAGCTGATGCGAGGTCTTAACGGTTCTTACGGCAGGAACTACCAAAATAACTACAGTAGCTCTCGCGGCATGAAAATCTTCAAAACAATCCAGGAATGTGTGTTTAAAACAGAATTGTCATCATACGCATATTCGACTTGCATACATTAGATGATTGGTTTTAATAAAATTTACACAAATTATTTTTTGGCGTTTCAATTGTAGAAAGATATTTGGCATCTTTCTAAACTTAGAAAGAGAAAAATATACATAGATTGGACACCGTTTATCAGGTAAGGCCTATATTAAGTCGTATGTTTCATCTGTATTCTGTAGATGAATGGACAAAATGTAACGTGCAACACCTAGTAAATTTATTTATGAGAAAAAACCCTTTAAGCTCTCGAATGTTATGTTTTTTTAACATTAAAAGACTTCAGCAACCGTTTGTCATAGTTAGAAAGGAAAACAGTTCTTTTCTCGAAATGAGCATAAAATCGTCGACAACCAATAATTGCTTTCCGTGCGGCTTGGCGTTGCGTAGAGATGTTGGGTCTCTCTGCATCTTCTACCGCATTTACCATACCATATATAGGGAGTGTTCAGAAGAGTTGGTCTAATACCTGCAGCCGAGTTTCATTATCGTACGTCAAGGCAATATACAAAGTACCATCCGGATCACATCAACGTCCGTCGTTCCACAACTGAGTTTCTTCTAAGACAGTTTTTGCCTCGCACCACCACTTTGTGGAACCAGCTGCCCACTGAAGTATTTCCAAACCAATTCGACTTAGGGTCCTTCAAGAAAAGAGCGTACCTATTCTTGAAAGGCAACACACTTGCGAGCCTTCTGGCTATTTGAGTGAGCATGGGCGGCGGTATAACTTAACATCAGGTGAGCCGCCTTCCCGCTTGCCACCTATTACATAAAAAAATTTACTAATTACGATAGGAAATAATGTTTTGTGGGTAATGCTACAATTCTGTGTAGCATATTTAAAGTTCTTTGCAATAAGGTAATAATTTGAGTTCCTAAAATAGTATTTTGCTAATTGAATAATAAAAATAAGCCCCCAGATTTCTGCAATGAAACTTTAATAATTTTTTAAAACTAGGCAAGTGGTTGATACCTCTTAGAGCATCATATTTTTTTGGCATAGTGTCTTTTAGGTATCACGCTGTATCCTTAACTGAATGAGTTTTATATGCGCATATAGACATAAAAATCATTCGTGCACAGTCGGGTCACACCTACTACTGTGCTAGAGTTGAGATTTTCAAACTTAATCACCGGGTACTGGTATTAGTACCTATATCTTAACACTGCTTAGTTAAATTATGCGAATATAGAAAGCAAATTATATAATATAATTTACAATATCCAGATGTCCCTTTATTGTTGTTTAGAATATCGGTCTTAGTACATTTTTTTTTTCTTTTCCTATCACATAACATCTTCAAGGACAAATCAGCGATTGTCCTTTGACATCTTGACACAATAATTGTCAATTTTTGTCATTATTTAAATGACAATGACGTCTTATTTATGAAAACAAAAAGTTGAATGTGTTACGTTAGCTGAAGGTAACAAATGCATGCAAATTAGAGAAAATTTTACAAATAGGTTATTTCCAAAAATAGCCTTGATGCACCGGAAGTTACACGGCGAAGAGAGCTATCGGATCAATACACAAACATTGTCTATGACTCGTATTAAGAATTATTAAAGTAAAGAAAAATACTCATTATTAGTGTGGACATTTCTACTATTATCTTAATAATATATGCAAAACTTTAAGGTTAATACCATAATTTTAAGCGTAAAAGTAACGTTTTATTTAAGCATTTCTTTATATATTTTTGATGGCAACATTTCTAGTTAAACTTTTTCGTTAATGAATTAAAAAATATTTTTTAGTTTATGATATTATTTTTACATCTTGTAATACTATGATTCGATTACCCAATAATTTACTATCGATATATTTATTCGACATAACGACATTGAAGGTAAAAAATTAAAATGACAATGAAAGGAAAGTTTTCATAATATATACAGGAATATTGTATATTAAAGAAAAATTCATAATACTTTAATAATTGAGTACCAGTTTACCAATCCAGTCAAAATTTTTATAAATTTAAATTACAGCACAACAGACTGTGTAACACTAAAAACTTATTATTACAAGTTTTTTTTTCAAATAGATCATCAATTTCTTAAATCAGAAACGATTATCGTTTTGAAAAGTAACACTGGTTCGTATTCGATTATTGAACTCTTACTCAGTGTTGCTATAATCTATTTCTATTGTAAATTACATCACCATATTTTCATGGCAGTGGCACGCATTTGGGACTTGGACTTTTCGTGACAGCATGTCATTTTCGACATTTGATTGATAATTTTCCAAAGATCCATCAAATTAGTTTGTTTGAAAGTTACTTTAGGCGCTAAGTGTGTATATTTTTAAGTTTCTACGTTAAAATAAGAATGTGAGTGAACAGGACCCGTGTTTGGTTAGCGCGTTTCAAGGTACCCAAGATGAGTGCCCAGAAATGCGTTGTTGAGGGCTGCAACTTGGAATATGATGTAGTGTGCAGTTTCTCCTTCTACAAGTGAGTGTTTTCCCGCCTTTTATTCAATTGAATCTGAAAATTTCTTATTGCTTTGTATAGGATATCCCGGGCTTCGCCCATTGACCTCGAAGCGTTGTTCCCACCAAAAGCGCTTGATAACGCTAGCCTATACATTTAGTTCCTATTGGATGTTTACATTTTGTCTTTATCCATAACAACATGATAACTGACTATAAAGTGTTGTAACTTGAAAGATTTCATGCAAATTTAATTCCAAAATGCATTATATTAAATTTGAATTACATGTAATTTTTGGTGGAAAACTGAACTCTATTTATATGGGAGTAAGGGTCATAAATAAAATGAACATTTGATGGATTTGTCATCATTAAATTTCTCTTAATCCTTGCAATAAAGTAACTTTCTATTTGTTTCATTATTTATGAATAAAAATGTTTGTTTATTATTATCATATGTATGTACCAACAAGTTCATTAAAAATTAATAGCTGAACTACTTTTAATGAGAAGCATGAAACCAATATTAAAAGTACATTATTACTCTTACTACCACCTGTATCACTAAAGATAAACACAGTTTCCAAGAGTTTCCATGGTACAGTGGTAAAGAAAATTATTAAAGCATTTAAGTCATGGTCTCAAGCAGGGAGTAAATTAAGTATAGTAAGTTCAATTTTTGTAATTAAAAATTGAATGTTGGCAAGATTGAGATATAAAGTTCTATCGGTCAAAATACTTGGTTGTGACTGTTTTTTTCAATTATTACTATAATAAACTTAACTTTTGTAGTATCAAGGATTAAATTGCAACCATCAACTTATTTTAGTATAGTATGTTTATATTACTTCCCCTATTTAATATATGATATACCTCAGTAAAATAAGAAGATTATAAGATATAATTTAAGAGCATAGCGACTACATAATATACAAAGAAGTAACAAAAGAAGAGTATGGGCTTGGTTTTATGATAGAATAATAACTTAAGAAGAAAAATACTGGAAATCTATTGAAGGATTGTAAATTGTGGAAAAGGTACTTGTCCATAAAAGACTCCATGAAGAATGCCACCACCATATCAGTGAAGGAAACTCTTCAATACAGAGATTTTACCAATACTCACACATAGTTGCCAGACTTGTTCTATTACACAAACCCTTCACAATAAACTAAGAACTAGCCAGAGAGTCTTGGCGAGAAGCACCATAGGATACAGGAGGAGTAACAAGAAAAGGGCCCCAGAAGTTAGAAAATTCATGAAGCTTGAGGGTGTTGTTTGAAAAAGTTGACAACTCAAATGGAAGCACACAGGCCACATAGAGAAACAGGGAAGTGAACAAGGAAAACCACAGAATATATTTCATATATTCGCAGGCTGTTCATCGTAAATGTGGGAAACAGCTCAATCGATGGTTGTAGAAGATAAAAATGTTAGCTGGTTCATCTGGCTGAGAGTGGCGGGAGATATATGGGGGTGGAAATTTGCTGAAAAAGGCCTATGTGTATGCAGAATACACTGACTTAGAAACAAAACAGATGTTATTATTATTGCTTATCAGCTATAAAGGTTTTTGTATTTTGTACACTCCAATTAGAAGTGAATATATGCAATAAAATCATTAATTTTGAGAATATTTCTTTTAGTGTTAACACCTCATCAGAAGTGGATGAGAAGCGACAGGACTGGATCGAGGGGGCGATGCATGAGGAGAGTGAGTGTCTCTGGCGACATGTTAACTTACAGTTGTGTGGGTATGTATCATATTTAACATCTACCCTGTTGCCATTAAAATTATTTTATATATTAAATCCATCTGTGCCACACAATTGTTCTCTAGAGTATGAAATACAGAAATTATTGAATAGGATTAATAGGATAACCTTTTTGTCTTCATTTATCCTACAAGTTAATTGTTCAAGTTAAACTTGTAAAATTGTAATAATTTGCAACACTGACTCACATGAATCAGTAAACTCCTTACACCAGGAAGACTACATTTTATATATTATATAGCCTGAGTCTGGGGATACATTCAGAGTCGAGACTTAGTGTAAATAGTCATATTTACCAATGTCAAAATCTAATTGTGAATGAACGCATGAGATGCATTTAAATGACATACCGAGAAAAGATAAATCTTTATTATATAATTTTTCAGGTATCACTTTGAGTTGGACTCTCAGGGCCTTTGGATAGACTCACCAATGCTACCTGAGCTCTTGTCGCCTCAAGAACAAGCTGCCATGAGACAAACCCCCGAAGAGAAAAAAGGTAATATATTCTTGTTTTACCAGGTACAGTGTTGGCCTTGTCCCTAATTGAATCCCAACTGCTCAATTCATTTTAATCATCGCAAACAACACTTTTTCATATAGTAAAGAAAAACAGTGAGGAAACAACATGTCTTAGACACAAACCTGTCAGGCACAGAAGACTGATCCTACTTGTCTATAAAATAAAATGAACAAATATATTCATACTGTTTAAAGCTAAGACATAGGGGTGTTGCGCCATTAGTGTGTATGTTTCGAAGATAAATGTGTCAGGTTCTTTAAGTATAAAAATAATATACTGATTAAGAAAACTAATATAGTCGAAATCTGTTATAACGACATCGTGAGTCTACTCACATTTGGTCGTAAAAACCGATAGTCGTAACAGCCGATGATGTTGTTATTAAGTATCCAATACTTTTACCGTGATGCCGTTCTGAACGATGTACTCGTAAACGGTTGCGACTGTAGTACAAATTTTGAATGAACAGCTGACTAAACTCAAGAATAATATAAAACCTTTTATTTGAATAATAAAGTATTTACAACATTACGTCATTTAATGAAAAAAATGTTTATTAAAAATCTATATAAATAAAAAGTAATAGGAAAAACTTGAAAACTTAATCGTAAGAAGAAACTCTGGTGTCGCTGGAAGACCTACAAAGGCTTACTCGACTATCAAGAGTTTTCTTTATTAAGAGCACGTGTTAAAAATCTTATGAAACTTTGTTATAATCGCTATATAGAAAGGATTGAACAATCGCTTAAATCTAATATCAAACATTTTTGGAAATACACGTCCACTCTAAAACAAAGTAATTTAGGTTACCCTAAACTAATGAAGTATGGCAGCATTTCATCCGACGATCCCAAACAAATAGTTGAGTTATTTTCAAATTATTTTCAGTCAGTATTTGAACCTCAAACTCACTCGGACGGAGACGCTGTGACAGTTGAAGAGAGCCTTTCCAGTGACTCTCAGATCCTTGTGCATAACTTGTATTTCGATGTAGACGAGATCAGCAAGGAACTATATTTGCTTGATCCGAGTAAAGGTCCTGGTCCAGATCAAATTAGACCAGTTTTTCTAAAGCATACACATCGTTCATTGTGTGTCCCTTTACAGATTATATTCAATAAGTGTATGTCCAGTGGCACTTTTCCTGATTGCTGGAAATTATCTTATATAACGCCTATCTTTAAGACTGGTGAAAGGAGTGATGTCGAAAAACTTGAAAAAGGAAAAAATTGCTTGGCTCAAAATTAATTTAATCAAGAGTAATTTTTCGAGAAAGGTTTTTATGGAGAGAAAAATTGGAATGGAAAAAGTCCTCATCCCCTATAATGCTTACGTAATATTTGAACGGCCCCAATGAACATTGGATGTTTTATCCCAATACTAAGCAAATGGTAATTCAGAGTCTAAGTAGATAGTAGGTAGAGTCAATAAAATTTAAACCTAGTTTCAGCCTGTCAAATCACTTCTTTCTGTATGAAGTTTGACATATTGTGACAAGACTTTGCTATACGAATTCGATTTCAGAACAAAGTATGACTCGTATGTCAGAGACGTACGTGACATACGACAGTTTTCCTAAGTTTTTAGAATATCGGTTATCACCCTTAAACACCAATGTATCCCTGATATAAAAATGTTATTAGACTCAGTGGGGGTCAGACTCTTTTCATAGTAAGATTTATTATTGTGGTAGCAAACCCCGGCGAACTTTATTTATTGAAGTAAAAATAAACCTGCTTATTCATAACTTTCGTTCGGTTTCGCATGGCTATTTATCGCGGACTTTGAGTATTAATGTCCTATATAAAACTGTAGTACATGAACTGCACATCGCTTTGGTCTATTATCGCAGCGTCAGCGTTTTACGTCTATGTTGAACAGGGAGGTAGGATTCAAATAGTGAAATAATTTTTTAAGTCGTTTCAGTAGTTTTGGAGCAAATCTTTATTTTTATTAATAAAAACTAAATCTAATATGTTTACCTGAAGAATAAATAAAAAGATTAGTAGTTTACATTTTTTACATCATCCCAGAGATGGAGGCATCATAACATACTTTGAGAGCAAGTTGTGGCTCTACACAAAGCAAAGTACGCCATTGCATAAATAAATTAAAAGTAATTTTTTTAAATAATCTTTCTGTGTCCATTCCGCATGGACTGTATTTAAGTTCTGACCAACTAATCACAATATATTAATACTTAAGTAATCATAAAATAATTTCTAATAATACAAGCGACTCGCAGTCTCAATAATGTATATTTATTTGCTTTTTAAGATATTTCGTCATACCATCGATTCAGCGTTATATTTCATTTTTTGATTGTTATTAAAGGTATATATAATACTAAAATAAGTTTAAAAGTTTGGTCCCAATGGCAGTGCACTACGGTCCGCTTCACTAGGAATTTTTGCGAACTGTGGCATCGACTCCCGGAAAGTCGTCCCTGATATGTTTAAAAACAGAGCATGCTCCTCCAAGGCCGGTCACGCACCCACTAAAATAGGTTGCTATGCTATGGCTATGGAGGAAATCACCAGCTCTCGGATCACCAGTGAAACCAGGTGCCAACTTAAATCTTTTATTAGAGCCCCTGGAACCCCACAGCCCAAGAGTGTTCTCCAAAGGGAACTAAATCAAAGTTCCAACTTTCCTCCAGACCCTTTCCTAGATTTTTACGTTTAATTACTTTACGCCTGATCTGCAGCCGAAAGACATTAACCACCTGTTTTGCATTGTTGGCATTAATTGTTATATTGATTTGAACTTTACCTTCTGAGAAATAAGATATATGTTATGTATTAAAATCTTTTATTATTATATATCGTGGGAACGATTCATAAAAATTCGTTTCTTTTGTTTGTGTTTTCGTTTAAATTTATTCCGACATACGCGTATTCGCTTGTGAGATACTCAGATTGCCCTCTTATTGCAGGGTCAACGTACCAAGACCTATTTGCAAAATTCGCTAAAGGGAACCAAAAAGGTACTCAAACCCAATGTAATATGGATGTTACGCATGAGTTGGAAACTATAATACATTTTTATACGTCTTCGAAACCGTTTTCATAAAAATATTTGCGTGAAGTTTCATTTTACCCTAGTAACGGGATCTTGTATAAATATTTGATGACAGAATTGAATTTCTCGCTCTTCATTTGAATAAACGTGGAATCATAAAAATAGCAATATATATCTCGTTCTCTTTGCATGGGCAACCCGGTTGCTCTTGCTCATTGTCGGTAACAATCTCGCCTCAGAAAAGAGGTAACCATTTACGGGCAAGCCATCCCGTGGCAAAAGTTTCCCCATCAAATATCTAGGAGTCACGCTCGATAGTGGCATGTCTTTTCGTAAACACATAGCCGCCGTTCGCAAGAAGGCATCTTTTGTCCTCTATGAGAATCGCGATGCGCCATTCTACGTGAGGAAAGTCGACCTCCACCACGACCTCCCTGGAGCTCCCTACCATAGCGCGTTGGCGCGTGAAAGCATCAACTATTACCTCTTCGCGAAGGGCCCGAAGGAGACCCTGATATATACTAACGGATCACCAATCACAATACAAGTAGCTAACAATAAATTAAAAGCTTAAAAAAGCGGCTTAAAAGAATTGCCTTCACCGGAAAAGGCGTGAACTTCGTACTTCGATCACTCCGGTGAGCTGCCGTCCTGCCCTTCAGGCGATTGACCACCCCGCGACGGCCCAAGCTGAGGTCCAAGTCAGGCAGGAGACGCCCTTGTGGTAGTCGCGGGAAATACGCACATTCCGGCCAAGCTGACCTTTAAAAGCCCTTAAGGCCAACATCGAAATTCCATTCTGAGAATAAAAATATATATTTTAATTTAATTTAAAATAATAGGCATTATTTCAAGCAGTTAATTTTGTTTTAAGTAATATAACATTATTGTGATGAATGTTGACGCTTTGGTGGACTGAGAAATTGTGAGCACTGTTCCACCGCAATTTCTGTAATTTTTTAAAATCCAAAACTAAACTATTCTGATAATGTTTTATACTAATTTTACGGTTATCATTAAGGTAAGGGAATGATTTTAAGCTAAGTTTCTATCCGTGACGCAGCGCCGGCTGCTCGAACCATATGACGCGTCTGCAATGGTGGGGGCTATATATATCGCCTAGTTTAATCTTCTTGGTTTCGACTCCAACCACTCATACCAACTTCGCTCCCAAATTTAGAGGAAATCAAACCAACAAACTTAACTAAACATCAATTCTACATATATACTACTCCAATACCGAAATAACAGCCATTGAATACTACTTGCTACTTAAATGTATTTTTGATAGATATTTGAATTCACCTCTCAAACCAAGTGTACAAACAAAAACTTTAGAGGGTTTTAATCAATATTTAGTTATGGGTATTTGAAGTTGCTTAGGAGTTGGCATCACACTCTACTAGTACTATTTCCTTTTGACCTTCCGTTTGATTTGTATTAAAATTATAGTTATTTGTTACAGCCGCGGAAATAATTCGTGTGGAACACAATTATAGCATGGAGGCTTGTAAGCAGGAGCCGGAGTCTATTTCTCGTCTGAATGTCAGGCAATTGGTTGATACACTCGGTTATCTGTAAGTATCATTTTACATTTAATTGTATGACACACACATATACAGTGTCTTGTTAAGAAAAAGATAGATAAATAATAACACTTTATTTATATCACAAACAATATAAACAGGGGAAGGAACCACCGACATTATTGCGGTGTGATACTACGATGCCTGAAGTTACATTCCGGCAACGTGCTATCCGTAAACATTTATTTTCCCTGGACATCCATAAGTCGAGCAGGCCTGATGGCATCCCCCCAATTGTGCTGCGTACTTGTGCTCCTGAGTTGGCTCCGGTCCTAACGCGCCTTTTCCGGTACCTGTACTCCCTCAACACTGTTCCGAAGTGCTGGAAGACAGCTTTGATACATCCGATCCCTAAAAAAGGCGATCGCTCTGATCCGTCCAAATATCGCCCAATCGCAATAACCTCCTTGTTCTCCAAAATAATGGAAACCATTATTAACGGCCAGCTCTTGAGGTATCTAGAGGGCAGCCAGCTGATTAGCGATTCTCAGTACGGCTTTCGTCGTGGTCGCTCAGCTGGTGACCTCCTTGTATACCTTACACATAGGTGGGCAGAGGCAATTGAGTCCAAGGGGGAGGCGCTGGCGGTAAGTTTGGACATAGCGAAAGTCTTCGATCGGGTGTGGCACAGAGCACTGCTCTCTAAGCTTCCAGCCTATGGGCTCCCCGAGAAATTATGCAACTGGATTTCCAGCTTTCTCGCTGATCGGAGCATTAAGGTCGTCATCGACGGAGCATGCTCCGACCTTAAACCCGTCAATGCTGGTGTCCCACAAGGCTGTGTCCTATCCCCGACCCTGTTTATTCTGCATATTAATGATATGTTGCAACTTAGCAACCTTCATTGCTATGCGGACGACAGCACTGGGGATACTTTTTATACAGGCCGGGCAGGTATTTCTCGGGCTGTTGTTGATGAGTGCCGGAACAAAGTTGTGTCTGAAGTCGAAACTCTTTTACGTGGAGTCTCGGGCTGGGGTAGACTAAATCTAGTCCAATTTAACCCCAAGAAGACACAAGTCTGCGCGTTTTCCGCTACTCCCCGCTTTGAAGGCACTCTCCTTAAAGCCTCAGCTAACATCGGAATATTGGGCGTTGACATATCGAATAACGTCCAGTTTCGCGGTCATTTGGAAGGGAAGGCTAAATTAGGCTCCAAAAAGCTTGGTGTGCTCAGCAAGGCGAGACGGTACTTCACTCCGGGCCACCGCTTGCAACTCTATAAAGCGCAAATTCGGCCCCACATGGAATACTGTTCTCACCTCTGGGCGGGAGCTCCCCAATGCCAGCTCCTTCCACTTGAACGAAGTATTCAACGAAGAGCGGTTCGAATCGTCGACGACCAATCACTTTCCGTGCGGCTTGATTCCTTGGCGTTGCGTAGAGATGTTGGGTCCCTCTGCATCTTCTACCGCATTTACCATGGGGAGTGTTCAGAAGAGTTGTTCGGTCTAATACCCGCAGCTGAGTTTCATTATCGGACGTCAAGGCAAAATACAAAATACCATCCGTATCACCTCGACGTCCGTCGTTCCACAACTGAGCGTTTTCTAAGGCAGTTTTTGCCGCGCACCAACACTATGTGGAACCAGCTGCCCACTGAAGTATTTCCGAACCAATTCGACTTAGGGTCCTTCAAGAAAAGAGCGTACCAATTCTTGAAAGGCCGGCAACGCACTTGCGAGCCTTCTGGCAATATGAGTGTCCATGGGCGGCGGTATCGCTTCACATCAGGTGAGCCTCTTGCCCGTTTGCCTGCTATTACATAAAAAATTACGTACAAACAAGTTAAAGATATACCAGATACCGGCAAACTTGAGCATTAAACAAGGGAGTGGGGGAAAGCTTGCGAATCGTACACAGCGCGGGACACTTTTAAATAAAATAAATATATAATAAAAAATGGTATACATATTTCTATACAAAAAGGTTACACATTTACGAAAGAAAAGCAATAAATATTCTTATACATTTAACAACGTAATACCGTAAACGTTAAATTCGGGTGTGTTGTGTGGTGTGAAAGTGAGTATATGTCACAAAAAATATCTATCAGTGAAAATGTATGTATGTATGTTATTTTTGTAATGTAAATAAATTTGTTAAATGTTATTACAGATCACTTAAGAACCTACAGAAGAAGCAATTATGGGTGGTGAAAGTGGAAAGTGATAAAGCTGAAGCCTCCATCACTCAGTCGGAGCAGGTCATCACTAAGATGCAAGATCCTAAACAGATTATAGAGGTAACATTAATACTAATTTAATGTATAGTCTTTATGATTTTAGAAAGCAGAATTGACCTAATGGCAGATCGTAGGTTCGATCCCCGGCTGTGTACCAATGGACTTTTTATTTATATCTACATTTAACACTCGCTCGTGTGGTGAAGGAAAACATAGCGAGGAAACCAACACGTCTAAAACCCAAAAACTCTGTCTGTGTGTCTGTTGATTACCTGCTTGCAAATAGATACAGAAATCTGGGTTTCAGACCTAAAAGATAGTAGAGCTACTGGTTTTTTTATATCAAAACTAAGTTATACATATAATATATAATATATTGAAAATTTCTTAAAAAGTGGAGTAAATTCCTAAAACGAAAGTGTTGACTTTCTCTTTTTTTTTTTTTTTTTATTTTATATATATAAAAAAATCGATATCTTCCTGCTGAATTTGATCTATCCCATAAAAATAAATTGATTTTATTAAAAAGGTACACATATTTATATACAAATTAAGTAACTGAAAATGTCCAACACAGTAGTGTATAGTGACAATGAAATAATATAAAAAAAATAGCATCTAAAATAATTTGTACCTTACATTTTTGCTTCAATACAATTTGTTGTGTATATCTATTTGTAATGGTGCATATTAATATTAAATGATCCTTACAGATAATCCCACAAACATCTCAATCAGTAGACAACAGTCTTCAAAACCAGACTGAAGTGCTTCAAATGATAGACGATGGCACAATCGGAGATAACTTCATATATGAGATTGCTGAAGAACAAGAGATATCCATGGATGAAGTGAAGGAAATACCGGCTGCTGAGAATCAGGTAATTGACTAGTCAGTTGTTTGATTTTTGTCTACTTTTTAATTTAATTTAAGTATGCTTCGGAAGGGCCGGTAGTGTGTAATAATATTAATATATTGAGAAATAGTTTAGAATTTAGTCTCATCAAATTAGGTACACACATAAACATAGTTCATTATATTAAACTAGGTGTAAGGAAGTTGAAAAAACTATTCTACTATATGAATCTTGCTTGATTTCTGCATATCTGATCTGCACTCCTGCTACTTGTCCGATGTCGTCTTCCAATCTTTTTTGTGGTCTTCCTCTACTCCTTTTGCCTTCTCTAGGGTACCATTGTGTCACAATTTTACTCCATTTTTCCTCCCTATCTTGTGCCCAGCCCATCGCCATTCTCCAAGTCTTCTTATTTTGGTGGTTACTCAATATAATGAAGATTAAACAAATAAAATTGGTATAGTATTCAGTACATATATTAGAAGAATTTAGTACTGGAGATCATTTTAAAAAACCCAGGATTTTTATTTTTTTAAGGTAGCATATATTTAGTAAGGTACATTTTAGAGAATTTATATATTTAAAATATAATTGTTAATTAGCAATCAACAAATAGTTATTATTAATTTTTATTTTCTAGGAGTGGACTGTTAACATAATACCGGACGACTCTAAACCCAAATACGCGTACATCAAACATTGCAACTCGGGCAAGAAGAAGCGACACTTCACATCAGAAATGAATACCATCTCTTTACAAGGTAATTATTACTTCATTATATGATTATTTTTTCTTTGTATGTTTGTAATTTTATTGTTGTTTCTGCTAAAGGAGATTTTTGTGACTGCCCAAACGATACCATGGACCATAATAACAATTACTCTATTTGACTCCAAAAACATTACATTTTGTAAACATACAATAGACAAAGAATTGTTGAGATACAATACTAATTTTAGTTAACTTTATATATAGCTTTACTTTATACAGCTTTAATTTTATTTAGTTTTTTCTTTTTTTTTCAAATAATTTCATAACGTGATGTACACAACTAACCTACTCTAAATATTCTCGGTAAGCGAATGTAATTCTTTGAGAAATAAAGTATCTTTGAACCACTATACTTTTATGAGCACTAGCGTTTTAGGCCTAGTCTGTATCTAAAACGCTAGTTCCATGCAGTGTCAGTAACAAATTGGTTAAGTTGTTTGTCATTAGATGTTTATTAATAATAAGTAGTTAATATTAGACTTAAAATTAATTGATGTTGCAGGTGACTTCGAAAACTACTACATACTCCCCGATGTAGACCCTTCAGTTGGTGTTGAAATTACTACGAGCTATGACCAGGAAAATTACATAGTCGAAGAGTATCCCCACTTGGTCTTAGAGGAGCGACCACGAAAACGTGATCCCGAAAGAAAGAGGAAAAAAAAAACTCCCCCTACCGTCAGACAGCAAGTAAAGCAAATAAAAACTGAAATTGGTGAAGACTGGGTAATTGACAGTAATATATATGAGGAGCAAGATGAAGAATATGATGACAAGAAAGCGGCCAGGGTGAGGAGAAAAAATAAAAAATATTTAGGCTATGATTTTGTCACATAGACTTGTATTGTTTGAGTTGTACACAGGTTTGAGATCCTGAGATGGAAATATAATTAAAATTGTCAAAGTGACAGTTTGTATTAATTTAGATATCACATACTAAATTAAAATTATTCTATTCCGTTCCTTTTGATTGATTCAAAAATTTGGGACAATCTTGAATTTAGATAATTTTGCTGTTTGATATCTTATTCCACCTCAGGTATCTGTTCTATGGAGGGAGGAGAGTTCTATGAGCATGTTGCAATATTAAAAATACTACTGTTTTTGGTTCATAATCATAACGATTGACAGTGGTGAAATAAATTATAAATTATCTGAATAGAATTTTGGATGACCCATAAAATTTTGTTTTAGGTGTATTTAAATGATTTTTCAACGAATGTCTAATACAGAAAAGCCATTAATAAAGGAATTATATATAAAGGAGGTTGGTTCTCACTCTCTTAAAACAGGGTCAGCAGTTATTTTAAAAGCTCCTTTTGTTTCATGTTAGTGTGAAAAGAAACATGGCAAATACTAAATGGAGAATTATTCCTGTGTAAAATCAACTCAAATAAGGAGCTGACTAAAAATCTTCAATTTCTACTCCTTAATTACATAACTGGAAATAAAATGTGTAGTATAGATATTAATATATTATAAATGTATTTTTTTGCTTCCTAAATAATCATTATTAGTGTAATTCACGTTATTAATGTTAAGAAAATTTTCATCTACACTCACAATTAAGTTTAATTCCTAACAGAGATAGAAATTTTGAGGGTAGATGAGAATATTTGATTGTTTGTCAATAGTATAGTTTTCTTTAAAAAATAACTGCTTCAAGATTAATCATAGGTGATTTTATAATGTTGGGGTAGTATTTAATTCAAAATGCTAATTGTGTTACTCCATGTTGCATCAATACCCGTTAATAATAAGGTGGGGTGATTCATGTTCATAAAATGCACTATCTGTTAAGTTAAATAAAAGTATAAAAAATAGAGCACTATATTAAGAATGTGTAAAGCCAATTTTTATTAATTCAACTTTAATAAAAAATCAAAACAAGCTAAGTAATTTAGATGTTCATATTAAAAATAAAAGATAATGAGCCGTAATAGGTGTTTACTATATTTGTTGCACTATTTGTGAACCTCAGTTACAACAACCCCTGAATCAGGGTAAGATCCAGAGTGGAGACAGAGATTTAAGTATGTCAAAACCAATATGTATTTGACACTTACGAGTCCTACGCAATAAGTCTACTCTGAATATTACCCCTAGCATTGACAGCAGGGTGAAGCATAGCTCAATATCTGATGTACAATTCTCTTGTTATGTTTAATCAATGATTACTGTGAACTACAGTATCTACACTATTTAGATACTACTTTTGACAAGGCTCTAATGTTAACTTAGTACATCAGAAGAAACACTTATCATTGAAATCCTACATATAAATAAATTATGTACAGATAATGGCTTTTCACCTAGTATAAATTAGCCATTCTTCCACAAAAATTATGTTTTTGAGTTTCGTTACGTACTGAATATAATAACATTTTAATGTTGTGTTTTATTTTATCCCTAACTATATTCGCACGATCATAAAGAACTGTAGAGAACGAACATCTCACTGTCCTAAATTTATTCCCACAGTCCTCAAATCGTGAATGGGGTCAAGAAATCACCTTTAAACAGCCGAGAAAGTATGTTTCGTCTTATAATTATATAGATAACGCAACTCTTGTCGGGTCAGAGGATTAGATAGAAGAATCATGAAGCATTAAACGGAAGAACATTACGATTGAACAAAAATAGGTCTTCGTCTCTAATTAGTTACTTAGTAAAAAAAATGGATCACATCAGGATAACATTATTTTATATAAAATTTCTATAGTTACCGACCAGTAATTAATAAAGAAGCCTGTGGCTATGTGGCAGTATCCGTCAATGTCATCTTATTAAGTGTCCGTACTCCGTTGCCTCATAATTCAAAAACAGTATTGTTTTGCGTTGGTATTAGTGTGGTTGCTAGGTGTTTGTTTGGCATATCTTACTTCTTATTTACTGGAAAACAAAACAAAAAGATGGCTGTAAGTAATGGAAAGTTTGTTATAACTATTGAATATCTTTGGGAAGTTCATGACATATCGAATTGTTTATTGTTCCAATATAACCTCAAAGTCGGCTAAAACATGAAGTCAGTTTTATACTTAAATCTCTAAAATGCGTTTAAAAAACTGTGTTTAAACTTAATAATAGTACATTTTTATTATTTATCATATGGCGCTTAAATCTATCATTCTTTATAATAGGTAAACTAGTTACTCTCCTGTATCATAAAATATGTTTTAGTCCCTAGCAGCAGCACAGGTACAAGAGGTACGCTCAATAACTCGAATAGAAAGAATTGGCGCGCATTCCCATATACGTGGCTTAGGTCTTGATGATGCCTTGGAGCCACGAGCAGTGTCACAGGGTATGGTGGGGCAGAAGATGGCAAGGAAGGCAGCTGGAGTCATTCTACAAATGATACGAGAAGGTATGATTGATCAATCTGTTTGTTGCCATGACTACCACATTGCTTAAAATGTGTGAGGTGACCGATCATGTTTATTAGGATTTAGCCTTTTAATATAAACAATTTTTTTTTCTTAAACATTTTGGGAAATAAACAGGTGGATTTAATTCTTTGTCTATTTATATTATACATTATTCTTACATCCTCTTTGACGATATTTACAGCATGCGTACTGTCAATGTTGTGTCACATGAAAATGAAGGGTACATGAGAAAAAATTAATTGTTAAGGCGCTATTCATTTAAAAAAAAAAGATTTTTTTTTCTCTCATAAGAACCTTCTCTTGATTATAACACAAAAAATAGAAATAGCAAAATCGGTCCAGTCGTTCACGCGTGATGACGTGACCAAAGGAAATAATGACTTTTTAGATAAGTTTTAAAACAAGAATGTTCTGCTTTTATCATATTTTTTTTAATAATATAGGTAAAATAGCAGGCAGGGCAGTGTTATTAGCTGGACAGCCAGGCACTGGCAAGACTGCCATTGCAATGGGATTGGCACAAGCTTTAGGACCTGACACACCATTCACCAGCATGGCAGGTATTGAGAAATTAAATTCAAGTTTAACATAATATGTTAATAAGAAATCACACTTTGTATGTGTTCAATGGTACTGTGGTACCTGTAGTGGTTTCATTATTAATTCTCATCAACAGGTATAAAAGTAGTTTTTTGTCTTTTCATCAGACTGTAAACACAATTGGACAGAAGGATACTTTAATTAAAAGAGAATAAGGTTATAATATGGTTTTATTATATTGTACTTTTTATAATTATTGTACTTAATGGTCCATCCATGACTGTTTCAGGATCTGAAATATATTCATTGGAAATGAGTAAGACTGAAGCATTAACTCAAGCCATCAGGAAGTCCATTGGAATAAGAATAAAGTAAGTATTTTTCGATTTTTTTTGTATTAAATGTGTTTACTAGCAATAGTTTTTTAAGCTTATAGAATCACATACAGTATGTACCCCCAGTTAGGAATACACTGTTTTTTATTTTTACTTTATTGGTTGTTTTTTAAATACAGTTGATTTGATGCTTGTTAATCTGAATCTTCGATAATTTGTTTCTTTCTGCCCCCTTAAAAATACTTAATAAATTGAATGAATAATCAATTAGAATTAGTTGGATCAGTATCTTGCTTGCCTTTAAGTGACCTCTGTGGTCTGTGGTTTTATTTTCTAGCAAAACTAAAATGTCTGGCTAGAAGAATTATTAATTTAACAGATTGTGTTCCTCGTGACAGTATTATGGGTTTTACAGGTCTTTAAAGTTTAAATATAAAATGTTATAGTTCTTAGCTTTAGTTTAACATTTGATAATTTTTGTAAACAGAGAAGAATCAGAGATAATAGAAGGAGAAGTGGTAGAAGTAGTGGTGGAAAGGGCAGCAGGTGGGGGTGGAGCCAGAACTGGTCGTCTCACTTTAAAGACAACTGATATGGAGACTAATTATGATATGGGAACTAAGATGATCGACTCACTGCTTAAAGAGAAGGTATTTCTACTTCTGTCTGTCGGTGCATTACTGAATTATTGTCTTTGGTTAACCATTTAAATAAAACTTGTTTAAGGGCAAAATGAAAATCACACTGTTTGCATAACTCAAGTACAGTGCTCTTCTATTAAATACTAGCAGACCCGACAGACATTGTCCTGACTTAAGTATGAATATTGATTTCGAATTGGTATAATTAACTAAAAATGCTTTATGATATGATTTCTTTGTTTGTTTTTCTGGTTGGTATTCCGACATGGGAACAGCCGACATATAACCATATAGCCATGTGAAAAACATGGATTTTCAAGATTAATGCCACAAACAATTACCGACTGTAATTATTTTATATGTATTTGATCAATATAATAACTCCGATCGAAGCATCTATTTTAAACGATATACATTATTCTTACATCCTCTTTGACGATATTTACAGCACGCGTACTGTCAATGTTGTGTCACATGAAAATGAAGGGTACATGAAAAAAAATTAATTGTTAAGGCGCTATTCATTTAAAAAAAAATGATTTTCTTTTCTCTTATAAGAACCTTCTCCTGATTATAACAAACACAAAAAAACGAGAATTAGCGAAATCGGTCCAGTCGTTCACGCGTGATGACGTGACCAAAGGAAATAACAGATTGTAAATTGCTATTTCAATCAATAGACTAACTAATTAGTCTATATAGTGACAATAATTTTTAATTTGTGTATATCACACATTTATCTATCACCTTAAAACGTGGTATATGTATTTACATATATTTGTTACAGCAGTTTTATCTTAATAAGCAGAAACTTGATAAATATTGATTTTGTAACAGTACTAGTTTAATAATTCATTATACAATCGCAGGTGCAAGCAGGGGATGTAATTACCATAGACAAAGCAACGGGAAAGATAAACAAACTCGGCAGAAGTTTTGCAAGAGCCAGAGACTATGATGCTACAGGTAATATATTTTTTTTATTGAAGTCCTAAAATTTATTTATTTTAGAGGAATACTAACAATACACATGAATCAAAGTTATGTATGTATTTTAAATGATAATAATAATTTATTGCAAGAATTTGGTACAAAAATGTGTAAAGTGGTACAATAGTATGTTCGCATATTCTGCCACACACAATGGCTAGCAAATTTGTCTTTGAAGGAGTTTGTCATTTTACATTATTAGTCTATGTATTGGTCAATTCTTACATTTGTATCGTACATATCATATCGAACGTTATTAAATTTATATCAAGTACAGTGTCTCACGCCCTGATATATATCATTGTACAGGTCAACAAGCCCGTTTCGTTCAATGTCCCGAAGGAGAACTTCAGAAGCGTAAAGAAGTAGTCCACACCGTCACATTGCATGAAGTAGATGTCATCAACTCGAGGACACATGGATTTCTAGCTTTATTCTCTGGTGAGATTCTATCGAGAATATTAATTTATATATTAAGTAGAGGTGGTCAATAAGAAGACCTTTATTCTAAAGCTAGTTTTAAAAAAAGTATTGCGTCATCATCTTCAAATCTATGGCACCTCAGATGTTATTTTAACCCCAGAAATAGGTCTGATGAATATAGAGAATGTTCCACCAATTCGAAGGTATCTGGGCAGGCTGAACTCGAGCACGGGGCGTTATCTTGGTGAAACATAACAGCTTTAGGGAGTTTGCTTGCGTATTTGATCTTGCAACTTTGCTATTTGTTCTTCGTACTAAGTCTCGGTAATTGGGGCAAAACAAAACATTTTTTTTATTGATAAGCCTCAAATTAGTATGTATCAGGAACCCCTTCCGGTAAAGGCCTCCTCCAAGGCTTGCCATCTTTCTCTATCTCGAGCTATTTGCATCCATTGAGGAGGACCCGCGATTTGTTTGATGTCATCATCCCATCGATAAGATAATCGACTTATTAGACGCTTAATAATTTGGTTAGCGCTGATTAAAACTTGCGCTAGATTCGATAGCGCTAAGTCGGTGGCATTACTGTTTCTAAACACGTAAATGTTTATTACTTTATCTGTGTAAATAAACCTTTTTACACATTGATTTAACAAATTTCAGGTGACACTGGTGAAATTAAGTCAGAAATAAGGGAGCAGATTAATAGCAAAGTGGCCGAGTGGAGGGAGGAGGGGAAGGCAGAAATGATTCCTGGAGTATTGTTTATAGATGAGGTAAGACTATGGAATATCGAAGTAGCTATTAGTCCAATGTCAGTGAATTTCTATTACTAAGGAGTTCTCAGTTATTTTTTGCTTGGAGGCAAGCAACATTTAGTGTCTATACTTTTCAAAATCCAAATGTTTATTTACTACCGTGTGTTTACTGAGATTGCAAAAACAGGTTTCCATAAAAAAAAAATTGTCGATAATAAAAGAACTATATCAAATTAATGATCATTCTTGTGAGTAACAAAATATAGAAACAAATTGATTCATTGCAATGAATATTAGTGTGGCTGTGGAGTAGTAAGGCTGCCAATTTTTACCAGCTATAGCTTCAATATCTTTTCTAGGCACACATGCTGGATATAGAATGTTTTTCATTCCTCAACCGAGCTCTTGAATCTGAAAGTGCTCCAGTGGTAATAATGGCAACTAACCGCGGGATAACCCGAATCCGAGGGACAAATTATAAAAGTCCACATGGAATACCGTTGGACCTTCTGGATAGAATGATCATAGTCCCCACAGCACCTTACTCGGCCCAGGAATTAAAAGAAATACTTAATATTAGGTAAGCTAATTATTTTTTTACAAAAATACTCATAATAATCCACGGATTTAAGCAAACTGAACAACACGATGGCTCTTCCTGTTGAGACTGACCTATGCAGGATTGTGTATGTATCAAGTGCATGCAGTAATCTGTAACTGTATACTTTTTTTACATATGTGATACATTATGTACATTAATTTTGCGTTTAAGTATTAGACGTTTTGTTGGTCGAAGTTACACCTCAGCCATTATTATTTTTTAAGAACTTATAACTATTTATATTTAGGTTGTTGAGCAGTGTTGGCCTTGTAACTCTAATCCCTGAGGTCCTAGGTTTGATCCCTGACTGCACCAATGGACTTTCTTTCTATGTGCACATTTAAAAGTCATGGCTTAAATAGTGGTGGTAGCAAAACTTAGAGTTTTTTTAATAGTTAATGATGATGTTTTAGTTAACAAAGCTAAAAGATGAGTTTAATTTAATTTAATAAATGTAATAAAAATACTTTAACAGCTACAGGAAGTTAATTTTAACCTTTAGTATTATATTCACTTGTACTGTTGTGCTTGTGTATTTTAATACCGTACATATGAATAATTTTATATAAGTACCTCACGCACACAAATATGGTAGATATGTGTCGTCAGGCATGGAAGGCTGATGACATGGCTATGACGAAAAATGTCACTGCCGTTGCGGTCGTGATGTCTTAATTAATTTTTTTTTAATTAATTACATAGGTGTGAAGAGGAAGACTGTCAGATGTCAAACGACGCGTTGACAGTGTTGACGCGTGTCGCCACAGAGACCTCACTCCGCTATGCGATACAGCTTATCACTACTGCATCGCTTGTTGCTAAACGGAGGAAGGCCACCGAAGTGAGTACTACTTTTACATAACTTCTTCTTTTAATAATTTGATTTAAAATTAAATATCTATTTATATTATCATGCCTTTTTCCTGACGGGGTAGACACGGATCTCCATCTACAGTCCAGACATCCTCTCGCTTCATTCACTATGCACGCTCGTCCCATTTGGATACTTTTAACTTGTCTTTTGGATTTGGTCCAGCTATGTTCAAGGCTTACCTAACCCGACATCGTTAAACGCTTCTCCTTCATCCGTTCGACATGGCCAAACGCGACGACAGCCCTTTTTGGGCGTCCCTTAGTCCCGGTTGTTGGTCAGGCAGAGTTGGCCTAGTGGCTTCAGCGTGCAATTCTAATTAATGAGGTCTAAGGTTCGTTACCCGGCTGTGTACCAATGGACTTTCTTTCTATGTGCGCATTAAAAATTCGCTCGAATGGTGAAGGAAAACATCGTGAGGAAACCGGTTTGCCTTAGATCCAAAAAGTCGACGGCGTGCTTCAGGCACAGAAGGCTGATCACCAACTTGCCTGTTAGATTAACAAATGATCATGAAACACATACAGAAATTTGAGGCCCAGACCTAAAAAGGTTGTAGCGCCATTGATTTTATTTTTATTAGGCTCGGTTGCCATAAAAAGGAACATTTATCTGAGGCGGTCAATATATATATCGTGATCCTTGAGATCTCGTCAATATTTACTGATAAGTAAACACGGCAGAAATAAATATTGAGCATATTGACATGAAATCTAGTTTTTTTTTGTTATCCATCAATATTTATTGACTGTGTTTGTGTTGTGTTGATGATTTGGATGAGCACTCAGGGTAAGATGTTGGATCACTGTAAAAGTATTTTTGTGTGTACTGATTACGCAAATTTATTGTTTTGATGAACTTACCTTAATATAGCATTTAGATAAATTAAAGTTTGCCCTATATTATGGCAATACTAGTCAGTAAGTCAACTGTGACTACTGACGATATTTATTGACCGTCTGTGTATCCAAATTAATAATGACATGTATTAGTTTTTGTATGTGAAATATATTTTTCAGGTAAGCATGGAGGATGTGAAGAAGGTGTATTCTTTATTCCTTGATGAGCATCGGTCTGAGCAGTTCCTTAAGGAATATCAGGATGAGTTTATGTTTAGCGATGTATCTGGATCTGGTGGTAGGTCCATATTATTTACCAATAACAATATATCAGTATTTCTGACTGCACATGGCTGCAAAATAAATAAAGCCTACGATATTCAGGCGTATCACTCCTTCCCGATATGTTCTAACGGATCCAATCACTGTAGCTAACAATAAATTAAAAGCGCGGCAAATAATGATAGTCAAAAACAGATTAGGATAACAAATCGCCTTCACTGGGGAAAGCGTGGACCTTTACTTCGTAATTCGCTCCCTCCGTGAGCTTCCGGCCTGCCCTTCAGGGGATTGACCACCCGGCCCAAGCTAAGGTCCGAGTATGGCAGGAGACGCCCTTGTGGTCGTCGCGGGAAAAACGCCAATTCCGGCCAAGCCGACCTTTAAATGCCCTTGAGGCCAAAAGCGAGATGCCATTCCCCAAAAAAAAAACTGGCGTACTATGTATCTTATGGTGAAATTGAATAAAAGGCCGGCGACGCACTCGCGAACCCCATTCAGTGTCCATGGGAGGCGGTATCACGTACGCCTCCTGCCCTCAGTTAAAAAAAAAGAATATTAATCTTTCCTTTATAATATTATTTTAGATGAATAATTGATTTACAGATGCAATGAATATAGATATAAATACAAATTGGAATTTTTGATAAATAATTTATTATTTATTAATCTCCATCACAACGAAACAGATGTAACTATTAAATAGCGCAGTTGATATTTTGCTAAATCGGCTGGTTTTATAATAGAAACCGAGAACCTTAAAGATTTGTCAACCTGGCTTTAACTTTACGATAGGTTCATATAAGCCGAGGTTAAACAGGCTTCTGTTAGACAGGCGCGCCCTCTAGGCCGAGTCTCACTTAACTACAGCTGGGTTTGACGTTTAAAATAATTTTTTTTTCCCAATTGTTAGATTGTGATAGTTTGCACGTATCTTATAGATATTATATACAATTTACTGAACGAATTTATTCCGTTTCGTTCCAAATACGCATGCGCCGCGTTTCTGAAGTTGTCCATCTTTCATTTTATATATGAATATTGTTTTTTTATTATTTTTGATACTTTACAAGCAGAACAATAAATAAAACTTTAAACTAACATTTTGAGCCCCAAATATATGGTTGAAAATAGGGTATAAATAATAGAAAGGCCGGCAACGCATTCGCGAACCCTCTGCGATTGATTGTCCATGGCGATATCACTTTACATCAGATGAGCCTCCTGCCTTTTTGTCCCCTGTTCTATATAAAAAAGAGCTGACATGTCTGCGGTCTATTTTAATGGTCCTATTACAACACCCATATTTTTTCAAAATGTTGAACAAAAATTATTAATCAAACTTATAGATCTCGATTTCTATTCTTAATTTGTTTTAATGTAATCTATATTATTTCAGATGGACCACAATTGATGGAAGTGTCTCAGTAATTATCTAATGTGAAAAATTTTAATTGTAAAAGGACATTTTGTTTAAGTTACTATAAGAAGTTAGCTTTATGTTTTGTTACTAATTAAATACTATATCATAAGAGACTTGTGTTTTTTTGGATGTCAGAAGATAATTTATTAGGTAAATTAAATCCTAAATTTGGACAAAATTTATTTGAAAATTCAATTAAATATTTCATACATGGGGTTAATTGTAACTCGACATATTCCTGTTAGGATGTAATATAGGTGACCATTAGTGATAATTTAAAACCCCATATTCATTATTCAAAATTGAACCATTTTTGAGTTGTGTTTTAGATGTTTTTAAAATCAAAAATAATGTCAAAACACCGAAAAAACGTTATGAAACTAGGCTTGCCTTATTTTGAAAACAGCTAAATATACCCATCTCTAAAATGGATCTTTTGCATATAAATTATCACCTCCTAACAGGAAAACGACTAACATAAGTATAGGAAAACCAAGTCACTATTTTTCTATAATTTCAAAGGGCTAGTTTTTATTGCTTTGTTGGTCAGAGGTGCATGTCAAGGTCTAGTTCCAAATCTATACTAAATGAACAACAAGTGTTAATATAAGAGGTTACAAATGAAAATAATTTAATACTTTTATAATTTAATTTTACTTAATACACTACAATAATACATTAATATTAGCATTTATTCTTTGCTACGGTAGTTCTTCATGTTGACAAGAACCCACCCAGGAATAAACAACCAACCAAACACCATACCAACGGAAAGTGTGATCATTTCCTGAAAATCAGAATTTAATTAAAAAGAGCTTGGGAAAGATCACTGTAATAACTTAATAACTGTTTTTGGTTCCTTGACTTAACATTAATAGGTACAGGTAATTCTTTCATTTGTACTCAAAGTCATTAAAGATTATGTATAGCTTGATTTAATTAGTATTTAACACAAATATCAGAATAGACCAGAAAATATTGAAATGGTACCTTATGATTATTTTGGTTGGTCTCATAATAGACATGCTAAACTACAGAGATTAGAAACAAAGTTAGAATTGACAGAATCCACCACCAATAATAAATAAAGAACCATAATTACGAATTAGTGATTGAATCTTTTTGTTAATTCTCTAAGGACAAAAGCCTATAAAATAATCCCATAAAAAGTGTTATCAACCTTTAAACGATGAGAAAGATAACCTATTTTTATAAAATTACGTAATATATCGATTAACCAAAAATACTTTGATCGATTAACTATAACGTAGAATTTATGAGGATAAACCTATAGTACATATTAAGGACAATTATAACACTATAATAACGACATACCAATAAAAATATGATACTCACCCCCTTGGAAACCTTGTTTCTGGTTGGGATGGAGACCACACTCATATTCCTGACCTGCGGAGCATTCTTGACGACTTGAGTCGTCCTTAAAAGGCTTCTGACGGCTTGCATGGTATATTTTAATCAATCAATTTAAAGACACTGCAATGCAGGAGAACGAGCGTACTTTTTAAAATAAAATTTAATGTTGTGCTATGAGATTATTGAAAAAATGCTATCTGTCAACTGTCAGCTACAACACATGAATGTCATGTGTAATCAAATGGCCATAGTCGCTGAGCAAATCCTACTGAATGTTTTCTCTGAATTCAACTTCAAAGTCTCCTTAATATTTATGAGCAACCCAAAAAGACTTTTTGTTGTACATTCGTTTTGATAGGTAGTTTCAAATATAAATTTAAAAAATACATTAAATAATAAACATTTGGCATTATTTTATTACTGGAAATATTAATTAAATACACACACACATAACATAAATAAATTATGTATGTGTTTTTTTTCAAGAATATCTTAAATAGTATAGGTCTCCTCCAATTGGCTTCATCTCTCAATCTTCTCCACCAACTTCTTTAGGGTGCAGCCACATCTGGCGAATATGCCGCGAATGTGCAGCTTGCGAACCATTTGCGAGCTTCGCGCGTGCAGTCAAGGCATTGGTTTGGTTCGCCTCTTTAGCGAAAATCATGCAAGGCTCGTACAAAAAATAAAAATCAATTAAGTTTGACATTACGATTCTTGGCCACTTGAGATTCCTAGACAAGCTTGCAGTATTTTTTTATCAAAGTGTTCAGATTTCATTTGAAAATTGACCAACTCCTGACACGGTGTGTTCCAAATATTATTAGCTGAAGAGTAATTTTGAATTATATTTTATTCGAATATTAATCAATTGCTGACACGGCTCACGTGTGTTCCAAATATTATTAGCTGAAGAGTAATTCTGAATTATATTTTATTCGAATATTGATCAATTGCTGACACGACTCACGTGTGTTCCAAAATGTTAATAGCTGAAGGTGCGTAATACACCAACATCTCACTTAAATAATATTATGTATGTGTGAATAGGTGTAAGTAGTATTTTAAGTAGTAGTAGTTAAAGAGTACAGTTCCTTAAAGGCTTTTTTAAGTTATTGATTTTCCAGAGTATGTAGTCTATGTGCATAATACTCCCTTTTTATATTCTTGTGTACCTTAATTGATGATTTATAATGAAGGTTAAGCCCTTTTTCTCCTTCTTTTTAACACATTTCTTTTAGGTAAATTAAAAAGGTAAAAACAAAGGTAAAATTATTTTCTTGGGCAAAATGAACAAGAATTTCTCCTCTTTTATTTCTTGTACCATAACAATATTGACATATAGTGCGTTCGTTATTTTTTTGCTCCTGACCGATAAAAAACCTTGAAATATGTAAAGAATAATATTTTTGTTGCTTTGATCAATAGCGTGCTGTAGTTAAACATCGACATTGAACTGTATAGTTGGCACCGCTTTTAAGAGAATAAGCTTGAATTATTGAAATACAAAATTTTGGATACAGACTAATTCTAAAATTGGTAAAAAGCTATAAAAATTTTACGTTTTTCTTCATCGCAAAACCGACGTATATTATACGTCATGTCTATACGTATAACCCTGTAGTTTTGCCGTAGTCATAAAAAATATGTTCTTAGTCTTCCAATGTCCTATTCTTCGTATCTCAGAGAGCCTTTGATGAGTCTCTCATTTGAAAGTGATCTTGTATTGTACGTGCAAGTAATAAAAAAGAGTGGAATTAAGGGTTGTGTAGGTATTCCCCCTTCAAATTCAATTTTTTTCTGGAGTAGCAAATGACGAAAGAGGCTGTTTAATAAATGTTTATGTAGCAGTAATGTAGAATCAAAGAGTTCATTGAATCTCTAGACAGTTAATTTAAAATCGATATTCATTCAAGTCGCTAAAGTTCCGTCAGACAAGTGAGTGAACGAAACGTTTAATGAGTTTCCGAAACGTTCCTAGGCAACAAGACTAACCTAACCTAACCTAACCATTTACAGTAAAGCAAAACACGGAATTTCCAAGCTATCAGTTCTTCACGATCACACCAAAATAATAATAACATTGAAAATGAAATAATCATGGCGGAGTCTTGTTTTACATTGTTAATCAACACGCTTTCGGTCAGACAGATAGGTCAGACAAAATGTAAGCGACTTGATTGAATATCGACATTTAATTAACTGTCTACAGATTCAATGATTTAACTACTTTACTGCGACATATACAAAGGGAAAAGCATTGAGTATGAAAATTTTATAAATGAGTTTACGACCACCAAGCAAAAAGCACACGTGTGAAAAATAGGTGTCTCATTCACTCTACAAATAAGTCATATAAAACGTTTAGAGCCAAATAGGTTTTAAATTAATATATTTATTTTTTATTTTCAATAATCTGTGTAAAAATGATTATGGAAATTATTTTGTCATTCGTAACGTATAAATATAAAATAGACAGACAAAGGATAAATAATGATATGATTTAAGGTATACTAAATAAAAACAATTTAAGCTGAATAAAATTTAATGAATAAAATTTACTGCCACCAAATATAAGTAGGTATGAAATATATGCGTTGTTTGCGCTTGTACCTGAAACAAAAAGGAGCATTTTATATAAGTTTACAATAAACTTTGACAGTTTGAAATAGGATGTGTTTCTATTTGCAATTAATCATAAATTTAACGACAATCGATAACTAAATTTATACGTTAGTTACGTGACACAAGACGGTCACAGATTAGTCGTAAATGATAGACCATAATCTATTATTAAAAAAAAATGCAAGAGCTGTCATTCCAATAATTTTGTATGAAGTTTCACACATTGAGACAAGACAAGATGTGTTTGCCTTGAAATCCGAATACTGTCTAGGAGTTATGGCCGGCTCGTACAATGACAATTGTTTAATTATTAAAGCCACAGAATTAAAAATTTCGTTCAAAATCAAGTCTATCACTAAATAATCGATGTTTTTCTGTTCTTTATGAAATAAATGGTAAAACAATTTCAGAAAAATTAAACATTCTGATCGAAAAATAAATACCTATCAACGTCATTAACCTATATTATAAATGTCCGCTTCAGAGATACACCCATCTCTCAAATACTGTACCGATTTGGATGAATCTTGAAGTGTTTACTTAAATAATATTATCCCTTTGACATCCAAGAAAATATTGCACAATAATACAACATAAATTCTAATGAATGTTATGACGAAATTTCTTAGTCAGTTAGAAATAAGTACTTTAAATTACTCATTGTCTGAAAATATTTTTTTAACCGGATTAAAGCTATTTTTATTATTATAAACTTATAATTATTTACATAATTTTAAATTTATATTTTTCCGACGTTTCGCGTGTTTTACAGTGTGCGTGGTCACGGTGACTGAAGAAATTATGTAAATAATTATAAGTTTATAATAATACAATTAGCTTTAATCCGGTTAAAAAATTGTTTTCTTTAAATGTGTAAAAGCTATGTTAAACAAAGACAATACTATACTTATTGTCTCTTCATGGGCTGGCACTCCTTCGCAAGCCATTTATAATCTTCCAAAAGGCCACGCTGTTTAAGAATCGGTCCCAATATGTTCAGCACTCTAGCGTGGTATCCGTTTAAATATGACAACTGCGAAAAAATATTTATACCATATTTTATACGATATAACGAATAATTTCCCATTACATTGCATTTTTTTAGTACAAAGTCATCGGAAAATTTTGTTGCAGACTTCTCTCAGATCTGTAAATCAGAAAACCGTCAGGCAGAAATCTTTCTTGATTTGTAAAGCAAAAAAAATACACTTCTAAATCTGCCGCCCTAGGCTCCTGCCTACTGAACCTGCTGGTAAATCAGCCACTGAATCTATCTCTATTTAACAAACCGCAATCAGAAAGAGATGAAAGACTGCTTCAGTTTATGAATGAGCAAGAATTTTATAGGGGATTATTTTAATAATTTCTTAACATATAGTAATTTTCAACAACCTAATTCTAATATTTAGTAATTTTTAAGTTCCCAATTCCAATAATTAGTCATTTTTACACCCGTACCTAAAAGGCTGTAGCGCCATCTTAATATATAAATCTCCTGTCACGATGTTTGTCCGCGATGGACTCCTAAACTACTTAACCGATTTTAAATTAAATTGGCACACAGTGAGCAGTCTGGTCCAACTTAAGAGATATGATAGCTTAGATCTTTAATTATAGTCGCAAAAATTATTTTATTGCAAATTATTTGTCTATAATTAATTGACAGTCACAATTATCTGTCAACTCCAAAAGATTCGAACATATGTCGATACTTTTCGACTGGATTGAGAGGGTAATCAATAGATGGCATTGCTATGGTAAACCGACAAACGTGTCATATAAGCTAAAAATCAATATCATGATTACCACGTGTTATTAAGGTTAAAATATAAATTAAATTTATTTTGTAGTAAACGAAATACCGTGAAATTCAATTATTTCTACTTTTTTTTAATTTTTGGTGTTAACATAGCTAACCACGTGTTACTTAGACCGAAGTGTAAATCAAATCAAATCAAGTGTAAATCTTTCGTGTCGCGGTATTAAGGCTAACTAAAACCATATTAAGGAGAAACGAAGTTCGCGGGGGCAGCTAGTTGTTATATATATTAAAGAATATTGTTACTTATTTCATATTAAAAATAATTTTACGTTTTTGAAATAAATTTTTAAGATCCAGATTCTACAAAAAATATCCGTTCCGGCGATCTCACCTCAAAATCATCAAGCAATTGCAAATCAATGCATTTCACGTGGTGAGGCACCATTGTCAACGTGGAGAATCCAAGGACGCCTCGACCGTCATAGTTTCCTAGCAGGTTTGATGCCTGTGGACAAATTTCTCGTTAATAGTAAGTTGTGGTACCTGATGATCCTGTTGATTGAATCTATATGAATAAAAATAGATCGCAAAATAACCGCTAAGCACAAAATTCGAAGATTTCTTCCATGAACTCTGAAGAAGGTTTTTGTACAGAAATAAATTGCAGGGGCAATCCTAAAAACCAGTTTTTGTTTTGACTTTTTCTATAATTGTGAACGTACACGAACGTATATCTATAGGGTAGCATAGAAAAATGTTCCATATATACTAAAAAGGTAGGCGAAGTAAAAAAATAATTATAAATCTCTCACTACAGAAATTTAACTTGAGAAATCTCCACGTTATAGGGGGGGGGGGTAATATACACCTTTTATGGGGGAAAGAAATCGCGATACACTGCACAGTGTTCAAAAATAGCAGTTTTCTTGTGGAACTCACCCTCGGATGAGTGGAATTTTTGTTAACATCAATAATCTCCACCAGGTCCTCATGGCGGATGCCATACTCTCCCACCTTGTAGTACCCAGGTTCTGTAACATATCTTGGTCAATTTCATTGTAGTTTTACTTGTCTATGTATTAGGAAGATATAATTATATAGCGACGCTGAAATCAGAATACAGTTAACTCCTCCCCGGATGCATATCTTCAACTCCAGAACATCGCGCCGTGGCATTCCAGACCTGCCGACCCATACAAGTACCCTACTACGACACCCGGACCAAGGCGAAGATTAAACCTTGGTCCCATACCACCGGATTCGACACCAAGAATATGAGCCCAGGACCGAGTCGAGCGTCCTCGGTCCAACAACAAGAAGAGCCCATGTCCCATTCACAAGGAATAAATCGCGAGGAAACCAGCATAGACCTAAAGTCGGTGTGTTTCAGGCACAGAAGATTAATCACCTACTATTAGAAATGACCACAGAACAAATACATTTATTTTGCCTATACTCTGTATTTACAGATCAGATTTTAAAAATTATTTCACCAATAGACAGGGAAGTTGTCGGAGTTTATATATAAGGTAAAGTCGGCATACTTGCAAAGTAAAAAAAAACATCAAACGCAACGGTTTTCTACAAACGCAACGATGAGAGATATATGATGCCTACAAGGCAGCGACATGTCTAACTTTTACATTATATAAAAACAAGACTCACTCATAAAATAATGCAGTAAAGTTCAAAAACATTTAATTTCGAGCACCCACGAGACACCCAATACTTACCATTACTCAGTATCTGTCCAGGTTTTAGACCAGGGTCATGCGGGTATGGCCTCCAGGAGATGCCTGATGGCCCCTCGTGTACGTTGAGGAAGTGTCCCACTCCATGTCCCGTTCCATGGGCATAATCCAGGCCCACGTCCCAAAGGGCTTTACGGGCTAATGTGTCGAGGACATTACCCTGTGATAATGATATATTTCAAACTCAAACTGAAAATAACTTTATTCATATAGGTAACCAAGTACACTTATGAATGTCAAGAGAAAAGATGTTAACTTTAAATTTACATTTACTACCGATTCACACGATTCACACGTCAGGGCGTAGACCGGGAAAAACTGCGAAGAAACTCTACGCCACTCTTTTTAATCGCCAAGTTTTGAGTCATACAAATTGTTTGCACTGAAGTAAACCAATCTCAAGGATTAGGATCAAAAATCGTCAAAATTAAAAAGCTAGTGATTTATTTACATCACAAGACAAGGTCACCCTTACTGCTTAAAGATTCTTCCAGACCCGACGTAATTAAATATATGCACAGAGTATTAAAACACAACAAGTGTAAGTGGTATCATCTTAGTTCAGTTTTTAAAGACATAATCTGTGAGGTCTGAATGACTACAGGCATTAAACAACCAAATGGCAGGAAATTTAAAAAAGCTGGTGCATATCCATAAATAAAACTTTTGAACTGATATAAAATATAAACGGGAAATACAATAAAGTAATTGGTAAAGTCCAGGAGAATATAAAGCAATAAATATTAGACTAATCAAGACCAAATAGTTATGTCAACATGACATGATAGGTGACAGCTAATACCGTCGCCTATGAACACATACATTGCCGGAAGGCTTCCAAATACGTTGCCGGTCTGTTTTTGGCACACGAATCTCACACTCAATAATCGAATTTAAAATAAGAGAACTAATGAAATGTCGGCAACGCATTCGCAATTAGGCGAGCCTCTGGTTGCTTCGTTTTAGAACAACATTGTACCTTAACTCCTTTGGGAAACAGTGCTGATCCCAGCGATATTTGTCCTTTTAGTACACGTGTAAACGCACTAATTTGCTCCGCGCTAGGTTCGCCCATATGACGCGTCCGAGTTATATCAGTTGTCCCGTCTCTGTGAAAATACATCTGGAATTCTATAGGGAACACGAATTGGACTGTGTAACATACAAGTTCTATTAAATTCAGTTACGCGTTACTACTACGGACATCGCGTTATACTGGTAACGACTTACTGGAGTACTGTATAGGAAATAGAATTAAATCATATTTGTAAATTTTCTCACCGGTATTGCCCACCAGAGTCGAGCAGAAACATATCTGTTCCCCTAATGATGCGTTGGGGTCCGTCCTTCGATGGGCTGTAGTGGATGATCGCGCCATTTTCCCCAGCACCAGGGATTGTGTCAAACGAGGGACCCATAAAGTCTTTTTCGTCTCTGATACAGATAAACTATGTTATTACTGTAATAATAAATATAAGATATGGGGCAGCCGAGCCTACTGGACAAAAAGAGTAGTCATCAGAGCTCATGGACACCCATTCTAGTAGGTGCGACCTTTGCAGGATGTATGCTGTTTTTTTAAACAATTCGGATAGTAACTCCCAGGGAAGACTCCCTTACCGGGAGTAGTTCCACAGTTCGATAGTTCGTAAAAGAAATTGTCCTGTGAAAAAGCGAACCATGGACACATTCCAGCCAGTACTAATATTTTTAATTTGGACAAATTTATTTGTAGTGTTAAAATTAAGTAAAATATAAGTATTTATCTTATACTATATATGTATATTTGTTTAGCTAACTTATCCTAGGTTATATTAGATTAAATGTTTGGGTGAGGATACCCACCAGAAAACATGGGAATGAAGAAACAATAGCGGAGAAAGATTGAAAATTAGTAGCGAAGATATGAGGCAAGCCTTAATTATTTATTTATTTTCAGCTAACACATACATGTTATACAAGAAAACACTAAGAAAATGTACAAACCCAAAACTGTAAACCAAACTAGCTAAAACCTTAATCTACATTGTTATACAAAATATATTAAGAATAACAAAACAATCTACATTGTTATACAAAATATATTAAGAATAACAAAACATTAATAGACAAAAAAAATAAACTTTAAATAAACGACAATTAATAATCGATATATTTAACTTAAAACTCAATTGTTACTGCTAAATAATGACAAAGACTTCGTAATTAATTTTGTTAATTAAAATATTATTCAATTACGTGATTTCTGTAAAATTACCTGAAAACCATTTGCTATTCATTAATCTTTTTAAAGTATATTTTTTAAATCAGAGTATATTAAATTCTTTAAATTTCTTCTGTACAAACATTACCTGTCCACATCTTATCCCTAGCTTTCTTACTACTTACTGACGTGAGACTTATCTTAAATTATCGTGATTTATGTGTCTTTTTACTTTCTATTTTTAATGTATCATCTTTTTAGTTTAGCTTGTTTTTTTTGTTCCTGTTTAGTTTTGTCTTAATAACTGTGAATAACATGTATTTTTGTACTTCTTGCCTATCTTATGTAATTGAATACATTTTTATTTATTTTTTTCTTCACTCACGTGTCAGTGGTTGTCTGGAAGAGATAAGGCCGCCAGCTGCCCTCATTTAGATTTAAATATGTTTAATTTTTTTTTATATTGTAGTGTAAGGAAGAGTTAATAAATAAATAAAATAAATAAATAAATAAAAATTACCCCCCATTGGGAATTATCTCAGAAATATCGTTTAAAGTCGAGGACATTCCAAAGAGGAATTGAAAGAAGCACGAGTAACACTGGGACATCGCAAAAGAGCAGAAGATTAACGACCAAAGTAGGGGATATTGTCAATAGAATAAGACCATTGAAATGGCGCTGGACCGGGCACATGACAAGAGGCAGCAGGAGGAAAGAAAAGAGAAAGAGATAGGCAAACGATATAAAGAGAATAGGACGTTCAACTTGGACAAGAAGAGCTAACATTAGAAAATAATGGAATCAGCTGGGAGAGGCCTATATTTCACAGGTCACGCTGATCATCAAAACTAAAACAAGTGTTCATATATATAATACTGGGTATTAGCAATAAAGGCTTAATAATATTACTCCTACGCTTCACAAAAACGTCGCTCTACTTGACGAATAAAGGCTATTAATCATTTATTTATTTAAATAAACACTTACCGTCGGAACTCTAACAATTTGGCATCAGCTTCCAACTCAGTTACGTTGGTACCGGAAGCAATTTCATCGTGAAGCCATTTGAAGAAACGAACTACCGCGGTACCGTCACGTATATGGCACTGTCTGAAACCCTAAAAACAAAAATACAAACCTCTAGAAGTCTTTGGAAATTATCGTAACAATTTACATAATGTGACAAAACAGGGTTTAAAAAATAATAAAGACTAAGGATTTAGATGGAGCCTACTGTTAAAAAAAGGTCCTTCCAGACAACCCGAACACTTAACAACACCTGATGTTGAATGTGATTCCGCCGCTTAGCGATTGCTTTCAAGAGTATATTTTTATTAGTTACCTCCATTTCAATATTGTTTTTCACCAATTTCATAAGTGCGACGGGTGAGACCTCAGACATCAAAGTCAGAGGCTTCTGCAAAACGTCCTCCTAAAATATTTTTATTATTAACACAAATCATAATAATACAATTTTAATAAGCGAGCGTTCAATTATTACGTCACGCAATTTTTGGAGATCTTGACCCACCCACCCCCATTAATTTCCCGTACGTAATACTTGAACGCTCCCTAATACAATATTACTGTGCAATCATTTTACCCCTCCAGCTGCTCTATGTATGGCTTCACTCGCTTCACTTGACAGCCAGATGTCATGTTCACCGTCACCACTCTCTGACAGCTCCTTCTACAAAATAAATAACATCGTCACTAAAAGTTTACCTATTCCTTAAAACAAATCAGTCTAAAGTACATATCTGCCTCTTATCATCATAGCGATAAGTGTTTGACAGAAAGAGACGAGGAACAAGAGATAATTTAAGCCTACGTACAAGTGTAAGAGTGAAATTATTTTTTAAATCGCTTCAATTTTTATTACAATACAATTGGTTAGTCTTTCAATTGATATAGGATGATAAAGGAAAAAAAAGACATGACACTGACGTTTCATTAATTAATAGATTAAAAAGAATACGATTGAAGTTACTAGAAACATCATCGAGCTTTACTAGTTTAGCTCGATTTAAACCATAAACTACTATTTCTGTAGTCTGTGCAGAAAGAGAACTGTCATGGGATTTGAGATCGCTGCAGTTGTAGAATACCTTTGTTTTTATATGACGATCTTGATAATTTATGAAAACTAAACTTCACTAAAAATATTTTTTCGTGGATTAATTAAATGAGCTTTATAATTAGAATTGGCTATTTGAGAACCATTTTTAAATTATTTACTAGTGGATAAGGATCCTATACATGGGATATCTCAATTTTGAAAAAATTCAAATTTAACATAATTTTTTAGAACCCCTGTATCTGTTTCACGATCATTCGCAATTTAATAGACAAGTAGATTAGCCGCCTATGCCTGACACACGCCGTTGACTTTTTGCGTCTAAGGCAAGACGGTTTCCTTACGATGTTTTCCTTCACCGTTCGAGCGAATGTGAAACGCGCTCATAGACTAGTCGATTGGTACACAGCCGGGGATCGAACGACCTCAGGGATACGTTGGGACCTCAGTCGTACGTTAAATCCAACACTGCTCTTTTCTACTGTCTCTTTTTCTAATGTCAAATAGCTAACTATATTAATGCATTACCGCATCACTGGTTTTCTTCCTGTCTGTTAAATATCAATAATTTAAAGTAATATTTAGAGTCTAATTAATGAGACTATCTAATGTTAGTCTATGACATATTGGCATACGTAACAATTCTCAGGCCTAAACCCTATATGGTCACTTTGAAACTTCGTTGGAAGTCGCAAAAAGACAAACAAGTCACGAAACTCAGCCAGGGTTATACTGATTTAATATCTGACATTTAAAACATTTACAGGTACAATAAAATAGATAATGAACTCACAGCCATATTTTCCAGAATTGGAACAACTCGATCATACGGAAGACCTTCGATCTGGACTCCCTCTTCGTCCATACTCTTTGAAATCGTTTCTGGTATTTTTCCATCGTGCCAAAAGAGTTTCACCTTTGCAGGTGTTATAACGAGGTACGAGAAGAAAACTGGGTTGTATGGAATATCACTGCCACGAAGATTTAGTGTATCTGAAGGCAAAATATCAGTACATAGTAATTGATATATCGTAGGGAACAGAAGAAACAAGTCACGCCTGTCGGACCGCGTGACGTTTCGCGTTTCACGTTTAGGAATATTTTATGAAAATGGTCACGTTCACAAAGCGTGAACTAATGTTAATGCATTCTTGATTAAGGTTCTATGTCCCCCAGGTAGGGTTACGTAGATAACCAACCTGATCGGTTTTGGCCAGCTCTTTTAACATCACTCCACGTCATCAAGCCTCTACAGTGATGCTTCATTGCCATCTCAGTTTTGGGCGGCATTTATTTTCGCTTTCAGGGTTGGATGAGGAAGGATTCCAGTCCAGCGCTTGCTTAGCAATATGACTATTATCCCTGGGGAGCGTATGGCCGACCTACTTCCACTTTCGGCGTTTTATAGTCCTGTCAATTCACTAAGTCCAGAATATGCCGATGATTTGACGAAGGCGATTCAATAATTTTTTTGGCTCGCAAGTGTGTTGTCGGCCTAAAAGAGATGTCCCGAGCCCCAGTGCCTACCATACTGTATAGACGTGTGTATCAATCATCGTGTCTATATTACTAGCGTAAGATTATTCCAGTATTCAACACTAGCAGTGAGTCATGGGGTAAAATATGTGATGATAGAAAGAAACGAATCGTTTATTAAGTATACCCCATGTCTATCGTTACCAAAGATTCAATTTAATGAAGCCCCTAAAAACACACATGTACTAATCGAATTTTTGAAGTGAAACTTGTTTATCTTGTCCCTACCACGTTTGATTCGAAGAGATTCGAAGCAAGCAATATAACGATTAATAGCAAGCAATATAACGATAACAATGATAGTAATAATTGTATTATTTATGTATAACGATCATTTTTCGAAAAATAAGGTCATAAAGAAGTTTCACTTCTTAAGTGTGTACACTAGTACAAAAAAAAATCAAAAATGTTTATTGTGTCTCAAAATACACGGTAAAAATTGCCATAAAAACACTTGTGGAACGACGGACGTCGAGATGTTACAGGTCGAATTTCGTATTCTGTCTTGACGTCCGATTATGAAACACACATATATAATATATTAAATACACTTACAAGCAATTTCATCTAAGGCAGTAATAATTAAGGCAGATGCTCGTTTTTCAGTCATTTTTTCTCTTAACTCTTCGATTTTCTTTCCCGCAGTTTTACCTATGAAATTTTTTTATGTATAACTTTTATTACGTATACAGTGTTGGCCTAGTGGCTTCAGAGTGCGTCTCATATCCCTGACGTCGTAGGTTCGATTCCCAGCTGTGTACCAATGGCTTTCTTTCTATGGCCGCATTTAATATTCGATCGAACAGAAAAACATTGTAAGGAAACCGGCTTGCCAAGTCAACCAAATCGACGGCATGTATCAGGCAACGAGGTTGATCACCTACTTGCATATTAGATTAACAAATGAATTTTAAATTCAGAAATCTGAGTCTCAGACCTAAAAACGTTGGTCTCCCCCTGTCCAGCACCCCCCCCCTTATATTACCTGTATAATTAGTAGGTAAAAAAATAATATCGTTGTGTGGTCGTTCTGGTGGAGGATTCTTTAGTTCCACTCTTGCTACATCCACGAGATTTTTCGATATTGCTAGAAGTTGAATCTTTGATTTCTTAAGGGCTAGCTGTAAACAAATCATACAATATTTTAGTACAATTCTTTCTCATATATAAAATACTAGCGAGTAACCTATGCCATATTAAACATTTAAATAATTTTGACATTTTAATATCGTTTACGTGGTACATACTGAACATTGAAATGAAGTGATAAGGTACCTGTAAAGGCGTTTTCTCCTCTCTACTTATAATATGGGGATCGTAACCAACAACGGACCCTGCTGCCAGATTGGAACTCAACCATTTCTCGATTGATGGTGTATCTGGCAAGGCTGTAACAGAACACAGGTTCGTACAAAGCAATGACACCAAATAGATCTGACAAAAAAATACTAACATTGCTTCATCAATGTCCACAGATTCAAATCGACTTCCTTTTCAAACTGTGTGTAGTACCGCCCATCAGTCCATACCAGCGCTTTGTCATTTGTCACAACGGCTGTACCAGCGGATCCAGTGAATCCTGTCAACCAGGACCGCCTCGCATCTATATCTGCTATGTATTCTGACTGTAATAATAACGTTTAGTTAATATTGAGAATTTAGGTTGTTTAGGAAGGAAGGAAGGGTACGAACGTGTTCTTCTCAGAACAGTTCGATATCGTGGGCTAACGATAACGCAATTAAGTGTTCTTTTCAGAACAAATTATTGTTTCATGACGATAACGTTTACAACTGTCCTTGTCAGGACACATCACTGTTTCATTACGACACGTACTAATCACCTACAAGAATATTCTCTATGTATTATTTATTAGATTAACGAAAAGTCCAAATTGAGCATACACACTTATACAATACCGTTATATGACCTGTCTTAATGTACAGGAGGGCTTGTACCCTAACCATGAAAGAGAAGCAGGACTGGTAAAGGATTGCGAAATACTGCGTAAAATCCTAGTGCCGACAAGGAGGGATCACGCGTCATGGATAGTTCGAAAAAATGCCAAAATAAAAGAATTGGTAGAGCAGCCCAACAGTTTAGGCGAATTACAAGACCTATGTTGGCCAGGCATACCTTAGGCTACCTAGAGCTCGGAGACCGTAGGTCGGCCTAGGTACCGCTGGATTGGGGGACTATTTTGCGGAAAGATGGATCGTGTACTCCAACATGGAGGGCACGATCTCCTACCACCCTGTGCGGTGTGGGGTTCCTCAAGGCTCAGTCCTTGGGCCGCTTCTGTGGGACATGGCCTACGATTGGGTGTTGAGGGGCGCGCTTCTTCCGGGATTGCGCGTCTTCTGCTATGCAGACGACACCCTCGTAGTGGCCAACGGGGCAAGTTATGGGGAGGTGGCTCGACTCGCAACGGTCGGCACCTCTCTTGTTGTGAGACGGATAAGGGCCCTGGGCCTTAGGGTGTCTCTTGAAAAAACGGACGCCCTATTGTTCCATGGCCCTAGGAATGGTCCACCTCCTGGGGCGGTCTTGATGGTGGAAGGAGTGGGGGTTCCGGTGGCGTCCAAGATGAAGTACCTTGGTCTCGTCTTGGATGGCCGCTGGAACTTCGAGGCCCACTTTGAAGCTCTCGGGGGGAAGGTTGTAGGGGCGGCGGGGGCGCTTGCAAGGCTATTGCCGAATATTGGGGGCCCTAAGCAGAGTGTGCGGAGGCTGTACTGCGGAATCATACGCAGTATGGCATTGTATGGGGCCCCTGTATGGGATGATAGGCTGAGGGCGAGGAACCGCACCCTACTCAGGAGGCCACAGCGAGTGATGGCGGTTCGGGCGGCTCGATGCTACCGGACCGTCTCGTTCGAGGCGGCGTGCCTGTTGGCGGGGACTCCCCCCTGGGAGTTAGAGGCGTTGGCCCTAGGCGACCTGTATCGTCTCAAGTGTGAGACTAGGGCAGGTGGCCGATGGGCTGAACTGGTCGGACCGGCAAGGAGGCAAGCCAGGGAGGCCACCTTTAATAGATGGGCCCATGATCTGGCTATGCCTAGGGCGGGAGTACGCACCGTGGAGGCGATTCGCCCATGCCTACGGGAATGGGTGAATCGCCCGAGTGGAGCCGTGTCCTTTCGGATGGCGCAGATACTGTCTGGGCATGGGTGCTTTGGGCGGTATCTGCACAGGGTGGCGAGGCGGGAAACCCTTCCCATCTGCCACCATTGTGGTGCCCCAGAGGACACGGCGGAGCACACCCTGGCCGATTGTGCCACTTGGTCGAGGCAACGCCATGACCTAGTGTCGGTCGTCGGGACGGACCTCTCGCTACCGAGCGTTGTTGCAGCAATGCTTGGTAGCCAAGAGGCATGGCGTGCGGTGGCCTTCTTCTGTGAGCATGTCCTGCTGCAGAAGGAGGCTGCCGAGCGTCAGCGGGAGGTGCGTGGCGATGGCCGAAGGGGTTGTGCTCGGCGGCGGCGAGGCGGGGGTGCGGGGGCAAGACGCGAGGAGCGTTTGCCCAACAGTATCCCCCTGCGCCGTCGCTGAGCCCGTATGCAGTCATATTCGCCTGAGTTCCCTGGGTTGAATGCCTAGTGCGACCCCCGGGGGACTCAATGCGGTGCCAGACGTCATTCATTCAGAATGAATGTGTCTGGCATAGCAGGCGATATGGAGGGCTCAGGAGGAAATTTTAGTGGGTCGGGTTTCTCCCCTCTGATTAGCAGAGGGATAAGAGTTAACCATCCCCACAGTCCCCGCGATAGCGACTGCATGCGCTCGCGGGCCTGCAGTTGTGCATTTTTACCTCCTTCATAAAAAAAAAAAAAAAAAAAAAGGTACCGCTGGATCGACTGTGTGGACCTGCTGCAGCTGAAAGCCAGCAATTCGCGAGAGGTAGCACAGGACTGGTAGGAGGAAGTTTCTTATTTTCTAAGCTCAAAACACTTTGTGGGTTGCAGACCCAGGGAAGTAAGTAACAAAAAGAAAATTGTCCTAAGTAATCATTTGGTTACCATTTAATTGATAATCAAAAAAACCAGTGGCGGTACGACCCTCAAAATGACTCGGATTTTTGTGTTTCGTATTCATTCGTTTATAACAGGCAAGTATCTGACACGCGTCGCGCAAATTTTTGGTTAAAATGCGCATATGGAAAGTCTATTGGAGCACAGCCGGGGTTTGAAAATACGACTGGATGTGAGTCGCACGCAAGACACTTGGTCACTGCTCTATGAAGTGACCAAATCTAGAAAAGTAATTTTTATTTAAAAAAAAAAACATATAATAGATAATATATGTATGCTATCTGAAACTGGCATATCGACTTGTACACATACACATACTATACATGTAGACTTGACAAATGTCAATACGCATCCGAAAGTCTGTTTTTATTTTTGTCTTTTTATTATTGCAACATTATAAATAAACATAAAGTACTAAAAAACCCACAGTGGGGTTGCCTTGGTGTCTGAAGGGCTAGAACAGTGCTTTAGATTCCATATAAACTAGAGTTTAAAAAATACAATGAACACAAAAAACCAAACGAAAACGTACAATAAACGGAGAGAAAAATAAATTTTTAGATCATAATATTACTTTTTAAATCTTTTTCCAGGTTATCCATAAAATACCTTTTAAGGGTACCCTTGCTGTTAAAAGATGCATGTTCGTGTTTCTGTTTATCATTTCCCAATATTTATTATCAGCTTTACAATTTCAGTAAAGAATTCAGATAACAGTTTATAGACTATACATAGGATACACATACTATAAAAACTTTTAACACAAGTTTTTAAATGGTAACACTTGGAGGCCACAAGGTAGGTATAAAAGCAAAGATAAGTTTTTTTGAGGTTACCCGGGGTAGGTTGCCACCACCCTTACGCTTCCTGGATCGAGACGTGCCGTGGAAGTCGCCGGTCACCTATCTAGGGGTCACCATAGACCGGAGTCTTACCATGAAGCACCACATCTCCAGGGCTGTAAGGAGCGCCAAGTGGGCGACGCACACGCTTCGCCCACTGATCACAGGCAACCTACCCCTCCGCACCAAGCTCGCGCTACACAAACTGTATGTGCGCCCTCACCTCACGTACGCGGCACCGGCGTGGTTCTCCTATGCCAGCGAGACCAACCGCCGAAGACTGCGCATCGTGCAAAACACCGTCTTACGACGCGCAGTAAAGGCACCACGCTACGTGAGGAACGCCACCATAGCGCGAGACTTGCGGATGGAGTCGATCGACGAGTTCGTCGCACGGCTCGCGATGAGGATGTTTGATCGAGCGGACGCCTCTCAACATCCTCACCTCCAAAACATCGCGCCGTGGCATTCCAGGCCGCCCGACCGATACAAGTACCCGCGTGAGCTCTTCTCCGCGGGTCCCGACGACACCAGGGCAGCAGCTGCGGCTTCGACCGCTGGTCGCCTCGCTGGGCCTCCCCCGGGTCCACTGGGGGTCTCACCCGGCGGAGCTTGACCGCGAGCCGCGCTAGCTGCCCGATACCACCTATCATGACACCAGGGCCAAGTCGAGACTACTCCTTGGCCCCCTCATTACCACCGGATTTGACACCCCGGACATGACCCCACAGGCTGCGCGCAGCGGGTAGAGACTGAGTCTCCCCGCGCGCCTGCAGCCCCCACCGATGGGCTATATGCCCGCCCCCGTACCGCCCTGTATCAGCAGGGCGCGAACAGAAACACCACTTGAAGGGGGCATACGCCCCGAACAAGACAAAACACCCCCCTCGCGAGGGAGGGTGCAACAATAACCACGATTTGAGGTTACTCACACTATGAGGGTCTGCTGTAGGCACAATGTAAGCTGATAACGCAGTCGGCTGACTGGCCATTAACGCCCGCAGCGTTGTTAAACGTTGTAACGCCATCTTGTCTACGCACGCCACATACGGGATGACTCTGTAACAATAACAGGAAAAAATTGATTTTGACATACAGGAGACAATGTTTGGACTGTTGTTTCTGCATCTGACGTTCGTTAGACTTATATTCGTAAAGGGTTCATGGTAACTTTACAGATTAGATCAAATAAGTTCATTATAATATGATAAGGCCATCGGAAGCTAAAAAAGGGTCTTTCAATTCCTTAAAATAATCGATAATAGTGCATAAAATTTTGTAACAGATTTCCACTTAACCGACATATTTTTATCTAATTATATAGTATTCAACCGTTAGACATAATGAACAAGTTTGAACTGGACCGCTGTACTGTGCTAAACGGTTATATAATAAGGAAGATTTAAAAATATCATACGTTACCCAAATACGCAATTACTAATTAATACACGATATACACGGCGCACGATTCAATCAAAAGTTATATACTATTATATACACGTCTTATGATTCACCATGCAACATTATAAAAGAATTTAAAAATGAGGCACATGGAATTGAATAAGAACTGGTTTTTGAACATGGAGTTGTCAATTATGTAAAATGTCGGTAGTATTTGAACGCTACCCACATTACATACTTCTAAAAAATAAACTATAGAACCGCGTCTACAGATGCCATATAGAATATTTGTTTATGCTTTTTTCCACAGTATAAAAATTACATCTCTGAATCTACCGAAATCCTACATCTAACTAACTTTAATTTGAACCGATTTAGGACCCTTTGCGAAACTGCCAAGCCTTATTTACATCCATTAAAAAAACTTCAATCAAAGCTTTTTGATTTAATTGTGTACGTGTATAAAATAACAAAAAACAATTGTTTTCAGTTTTGGTGCTTAATTAAAGCTAAACTTTTGTTTTGTCCTTTTTCACATTAATGTTAATGAGCCTTCAAGCTGCGCAATATAAATGATTAAGCAAGCAAAGCACACCATACGACTAAATATTCATACATTTTGCATTACAAAGGTGAAATATTTGCATTTTTATAAGGACTCAACTTAAAAATTACTAGAGCAAAAAAATTCTTTCACCATTCCTGTGTTCGTAGTACATAGATTTATTTTCGAAATATTAAAAAAAAATTGAGCCGCGAGTTATGTTACCTTGCCACGTTAAGTTAAATTATATTTTATTTAATAATTCTAAGCGCAACCAAATGTCACACACAAAAAGGACTCATTATTGTTGATGTCAGTAAGTAACTGATACATTTTAATATAACATTCTTGATTCTGATAATGTCCAATACACTTGTATTGAGACGTCACTTAGATTTCCTCACGTTTAACAACATTCATTTGTGCACAGACGGGGCACGACCCTACGACCTTATTCATGAGAGTCGCACGCTGAAGCCACTAGGCCCTCACTCCTCATTGGTCACTTAGATTTAAGAAACCTTAAATAAAGTACTTTTATAGCGCCCCAACCTCACTACCCCTTTATGTTGAAGCCAGTTGACACCCAGCAAATCGAGGGAGCATTTTTCCGTCCGTCGTTACATGGAGTTTACACTGTATATGTCAATGAACATTTATTACTTGATTTATATACAACTATTTCGTAGCCATTTGCGATGGTGAGGTTACCGTTTGTAAGCCACACACGTAAAAAAACGCCCAGACCCACCTAAAAATAACCCAGGATAGACAAATATTTGCGACCGCATAAAATAAACCTATCGTATTTAAAATTGAAACACTCGTCAGCTAAAACCGATTTTACGCTATTAATAAGAATATAAGCGAATCAAAGCAAAAATACTTATATGACAATACAACAAAACCACATTTTTACAATTTAAAGTACATTCTCATATGAAAGCAATTACTTAAATAATGAACCAATTTGTTTTCTAATTTAGGAAAAAATTGCTAATTTACGTAATGTGAATAACAGTTGATGACAAAAAATACGTTACATTATCAATAAAGTAGAAGAGAGAATGATCATTAATTGTATATAGAGAGGTCGCCACGGACTTAGTGGACTCATCGGTTGACAGTCCGCGATCCAGAAACATGATATTATGGAGAATATATACAAAAAAAAATATCTTTCAAATTTTTTTAATCAAACAAAAATTTGCGGTATCCCCTGGCTTAACGCTTATATTTGAGATTTTAGTTATGATCCGCTTACAAGTAGAAAAAAAATACCTTGCGTTTTCTTTATCTTGTACGTATATTTTATATGTAAATACAAATTATCTATTCATAAAACATTAGTGTTTTACATTATTTCAATGGTTATTATTACTTTATGTTAGGTATGTAACTCACTAATGATAACTGATCAGCATTGTAGGTACACTAGTCGACTTTTAGATCATGAGGATTTCCTCGGGATATTTATTTGTTTCAGTGGTTTATTTCTCTGCTAACTGCGAAATATAATCCTGCTTTAGTTAATATAGAAAGAAAAATTTATTGGTGCGCAGAACGTAACTCAGAATCACGCGTTTAGCTACTAGGTCAATGGTTTACAAAATACACATCTGAAAACAAAATATTGCTTTATTCGTAAAAACTAAATGTAATTGCACCATTTTAACAGAAGCGCTCGTCTGTTCCTTTTCATCACAGTGTAAACACAATTTGTCAGAAAGAGACAAGAGTACTTTAGTTAAAGTGACATTATTCTTTTTTATTAATGATTTAAACACAAAGAGATTTGTATTGTAAATCATAAACTTTAAACTTCTTAACCAATTATATTTGTCTCTAGAATTATGTACTATATATGTTTTTCTAAAATAGGGGACATGCCGCTATTGAAAGAAGGTTGTATGGTAACTCCTCATATTGAAGCATAAATCCCAAACAAAAAAAGTTAATCAATTTAATAATTAAAGATCTTATAATCCCACTTGTCTAATAATAAAACCTAAAATCATTATACAGAGTCTATTCTCATAAGGTCAAATTTTATGGTTGACTTGGCATTCTGAAATGACCTTTTAAAGTACATATTTACTGTTTGACTTAAAATTAGTACTAAATATTAATATGCTCATGGCTTGAAGAGTCACCTCTGTAGCAAATTATGCAGACCTGGATTACTATGACTATAACATATTACATTAATAAAAATATATTTTAATGCTATGTAATAAAGACTATTACTACACACAATTTCAAATATTATTGATGACATCCGGCAACCATGGAGGTCTAATATTGGAATTTTTAGTACTTCAGCTTTAAGGATTGGCCATTTGTCTAAGAATAGTAACTAGACAATAATTGTCAAATAACAATATTTAGAGTAAGGTTCAGTGTCAAGTTCTGTATGTAAAAAAACTGAGGATTTTCCACATGAATAAGAAAATTATATATAATGTTTACATAAGAGAGTTCTTATGGAAAATCTATGTAATAAACTCATGTTTTGACCATAAGATGAACGAAGAATGTGGGTTGTATTAGTTTAATAAAAAACTGCATTCATATTATATTTTTATTAGCCTAATATTAAAAAATAACATATCTACAATTTGTTACATACTTAAATACACTGAAACTTGTTTTTATTCATATGATACTAATTAAAGGCATTGATTTGATAGCATTATGTTTTTCTTTAATTAGGCCTACAACAAATAAAATGTTAGAGAGTAATGTGACCATATGATGTCCACTGCTGCTATACCAATGCATAAATAACCAATTGCAAGAAGATTTAGAATTAACTGTTACCATATGTTTCATGATGAATAAATAACTTGATGTTGTATAGTTTAACATCAACTAAGTGTTTTTGAGTTAGGATTGTTTAATGGTATAGACGATAATTTCAAAAGTTATATGTGACTTATTGGATGTATTTAAATCATATAACAAATAAAACCTTTTTAAGCATACTATGCCAGCAGAGCATGATGTAAAAATTAAAAAAAAGGAGAAATTTTTTCATGTTTCTTTTCCATACAAATAAAGTTCATCATCAATTAAACATTATCTATTATTATTATTGATGTGAATGTTGTATACTCTTAATTACATTTAGTATAATAATCAAAGCTCCATATACAGATTGTAGTTAATTGGTAAATAGTCCCAACTATTAAAAAATTCATGAGTCAGGGAGAGACTTATATATAGTTGCCAATTAAACTTAAATTCTCTGATAAGCTAACAATATTTTTTTATGATTTGAACTTATAATCTCATATTTCCTCTCAAAAAAATCATAACATTAATATATCCACTTATACCAGAAAACTTAACCCACTCAATTGTTTTATGTGTCATGAATGTATTTACAATTTGAAATAACATACACTAAATTACCACATTACAGTTCAGATACAAAATAATTTCAGTCCCTGTTTTATAGTTATACCTCAAATTATTTCACAAACATTATCACAACAGTCCTTTAGTTTTAGACCCACTTGCTCAAATTTAATCTTCATTATCTATTATATACAATCTGAAAAGAAACAATAAAATTATCTTTCCTGTTTTTATTAAGTAGATAGCTTCTTTATTTTACTAATTTCTTTTAATGGCTAGTAGGTGTTCAGATTTTTATTGCCCCGTAACTATTCTTAATTTGACTCAAGACAACTAAATTAAAGGCATGATAGACATTCAATCTTTGCGAACACCAATTTGTTATTATTGTCTGTAACACAATACTTATTGTCTACATCAACTGCAGCCATACTGGCACAAAGGCTTGGGTACTATCTGTTATGATTTCAAATAGGAATGTCACATCACATGCATATTGTAAAAAAAGCCTAATTCCATGCTCTATTAAATGAGAAAATCATTCAAATACCTCACACCAAGAACAAACTTGAAGATATATAAATGTTACATTAGACCTACTCCTACAGCATTTGGGATAATTATTTCATGAATAAATAATATGCTTCAAAGGTTTTATAGAAAAGCCATGATAATGGTTAGGAACAAGCCTTATAATGAGCATCGGAAGCACTTGATGTTAATGAATTAGGAAGCAGGAGATTAAGAGGAAATCTCATTGAAATCTATAAAATTCCAGGAATTGAGACACTCTTTTTTTTTAAGTGAAAATATATATGTAGGCATCAGCTTATAAAGCTACTAATTTTTATAGTTACATAATAATAATATTATACATGCTTTAGATTACTTCATTTAACTAAATTATCCTTGTTATATTCTTTTGAACTATCTAGATAAAAAAAAATATATGATTTAATTCCAATATCATTCTTATTAGTTAAATACAAAATATTATAAATATTAGCTATCAAAAGTGTCAAACTTACTTCAGCACTCCATAGGAGCAATAGAGTTTGAGTTATCACCATATCCACTAAGGCTTCCTTGAAATTCTATACCACTTATTTGACTATCTGCATTGAAAGATGCCCCATATGAATCATTGCTAGGTGCATGAGTTGATTCTATGTTTCCATCACCAGAATCTGTTGGTACTGCATCTGGTTCTGCCCAATTGATCTTAAATCGTGTCACTCTAGGTTCTGAAGCTAGAATATTTCTTAATACTTTGTCGAATTGCGGTTTTGCTGGAGGATTTTCACGTAATTCGGGTTCTGATTCACTGTATTCATTATTAATAAAATAACCGACGCGGACAAACTCCTGCCCCCTATAAGAACACGTTAAAAGTACAACTGTTACGCCTAACGCGTCGTTCTCTGGAATTCGGTTAACGTCTGGTGGTGGTGCTTGGAAGACAAACATGTGCCTGCCTTCTGGTATAGGACCAACGTAAATTGTGTCTAATACTTGATCGTGCTCCTCTGTTTCAGCTGATCCGACGTATATCATCTTCCATTCCAAGTCTTCCTTGAGCTCTTCTATGCATTCGAAAGTTAGTTCGAATTGGAAAGGGTTTAAGAAAGGACTAGGATTGTCGAGTACAACAACATTGGTTATATGCACCTTAGCCATTACGAATGTGACGGTTCTTTAAAAAAATCAATATGCTTGTAGTATAAAGTTATTTAAAATTTGTTGTAAAAGTGATAATAGGTTTAATTGTTAACAGAAAGAAATACGTTACAATAAGACATTTAGAAAAATGCCGATCTGCTGAAAATGACAGTGACAAGCATTTTGGCGGTTATTTTACTTAATCACGTGATCAAAATACGTCATTCCAATTTTGACAATCATGAGATATCGCTTTGGATAATTATAATTGGCTCAGTTTGATAAATTTGGAGCATATTTTTTCTACGGTTCTGTGTAAATAACGAAAAGTGAATACATCGTTTATACGATTAACTAACAAGGAATCAAATTAAATTTTATTTACCTAAGATTTTCTTCAATTTAACCTCCTGTTTCTTCTTGAACAACAAGGCACTGTCAAAACTTAGACGTCAAGTACATGTCAAATCTCTAAAATAATACTGATAAAATGTTGTTTAGGTACTAGTCTTTTTGACAAAGAAATTACAGCAAATAATTTTTATTGATAAATTTCGTTATGATTACTCTATGTTTGTATACACACTAAAATAGAAACAAATCCATTAAAAATGTATAAGGTATTTAAATGTCGTTGTGGTATACAACTATTGCCTTAATTATGATTAATGTTTCACTTGTATTAAATTAACGGATAAAATGAATTGTTTCAATAGTAATAAAATGTAATTAAGTCATTAAATTAATTTCAAGTTCTTTAACGCTCATCGTGTATTTTTTGCAAAATGCCTTGTATTCAGCAAATCGTAATTAAAAAAAAATAAAGCAGATAAACAAATATGGCTTCGGCTCGTGCCAATCTAATGTTTGTTAAGTGAAGTCCCTTGTCATTTATGATATATAATCCATTATTAATTAATGCTATGCACTATTTGAAACAAGGATATGTATCGTTAGAATAATGAAGGTCGAGCGTATTAAATGAATATTTAACTAGTGAAACCGTTCATGCGCGCTTTGAAAAGGTAACTTTATTGTTAATTTAATTTTGTATTTTAACTTAATTGCCATTTGTATAGAATATTGTTACTATACACTATAATTGATTAAAAATAATTGTTATATTTATGACCTAAACTATTCTAATCCTCAGTATTTAAACAATGTTATGTCGCAATATACTTTCTCTTATTTTTCTACTTCCCTAAATGGCATTCGCATTTTTTTCTATTGACTCACCGAGACCCTAATTTATTCTTTATTAATGGTGGCATCAAGTTCATTTAATTGTTCGCAATACCTAAATTGGTCAAGATATTTTGCAATCATGTTTGATTTAAACTTGGATATGGAGAAATTTATGTATTATCTTTCCACATGCTTATAAAATAACATTTTGTAATTAACTGTAGTACTAGCGACTTGAAGGAACATGCAATATTTGTATCTATAGATTGTAGGTATTAATATATATCCACAGATCTGTTGGACAACAAACCAATTGTGTGCTAGTGATTTTTATGTAAACAATTAGAGATAGATAAAGGCTTTAATGCTATTGATTTTTTAAGTAAATAATGCACATAAACAGTTTTGAAAAATTATATAAAGGTAGAAAACATTATTGAACTGCAACTTCAATATATATTCTATTCTATCGAATATTCTTTTTATTTTTTTTTATTTAACAGTCCCTTCATAATTTTAGCTCCTGAATGTAGTTGAAATGTCATCAAGTCGAGAGGAAGGGCCTGTGTACTACCGTGAGATACAGAAAAATGCATATCTTAAAAGAATACCAGATGACTTCAATGGTGGAAAGCTGCGACCATTGGTGCATAAGGTAAATTGATAAAAAAAACATGTATCCTATAAGATGTTAATGAGTATAGAGAAGCCATATTATTTTGCAATTATGCATGCATGTCTATAAAATGTAAGTAAGGGATGTTGCCGATTGGCAAACAGTAACACTTTCCAATATTAAAATTTTGAATATGTGATATCAATTAATGCTAATAACATTTCATAATAACTTTTCTTTTTTTCTTTCTATTTAATCAAATGTAAAGGATATAATGGAATGTAGATGGGAATCTTGTAGAACTAAATTCAGAAAACATAAATTTGTTACCATCTTGCTTAAAAGAAAAGTAATAATTAAAACAAATGCATAATTATTACCCACTGCCCCTGGGGTTATAGAATTTCACTTTTAGCAATAGCATAATAATGAAGTGTGTTTATAACTAATGTTGGAGTTGTGTGTGTGTATAGTAAAAGATTAATTGTGTTTTAGTTTAATTGTTGATAAAACTAATAAGACAGGTGTAAGATCTCTGGGATTAATTATTTCTTTTTAATAATATACAAACAGAACCAGGATTAGAAATGGGCCTCACTTATTATACAAAAAGTTATATATTATATATTATATATTATATATTATATATATATATATATATATATACATATTTATAAGTTCACACATGTGTAGTGTTGGGTTAGTTTTCACACTTGTCCTTTTGGTCCTTTGTGTGTAAACTTCAACAATAAAAAATAAATTTTTTGCTCATTATAAAACTTTCTCTAAATATTTCACTCATTTTACTATCATAAGTTTTATTGTATTACATATAAATCCTATCCTACCATTATTAATTCACTTTCAGAAGCCGCCTCTTAAGCCTATGTGGACATTATTCTGTGTGCACAATGGTAAAATACCATATCTCGAACAGTATCCACAGCAGGACTGTTCATCCACTCATGCTCATAGACCACTATGGAGAGCCTGTCTTAAAACCACAAGACACGTGACAGCAAGTGTGAAACCCGTCTGTGGGCAGGAGTATGATTTTTTGATTGACACAGATGTTGGGCCTGTTAGAATGCTTGCGCCAGATTGGTATGTTTGGTTTTAATTTATTGACAAATTCACTGACATGATCAGGGAACTAGGCCGCCTAAAGATAAGCGTACAAACCACGACTACAACCTATTTCAAACCACTCCCTTACATGTAAGGATAATTTTATTCAAGATAACTAATGTGATTAAAAATCAAAGGCAGTCAAAATATATCTTTACATTGCAATTTGCAATAGACTTTAGGTAATAGGTTTAGCAATACAGTTACTATAAAGAATTACTAAGTTTATAAAGTATTACAGTACACATATTTTATCATTATTATGAGAATTTATACAAGATTCGTTTTTAATCTCGACTCAGAAACATAGTTTAAAATGTCTTAACATAAACATTCTAAAAAGAAACAGTAATTGTTTGTATATCACAAATGGTTTGAAAATACATTCCTGTCATATGAGCTAGTGCCTATTGCGAGCTGAGTATTTTGTTTCTCAATTAAAAACATTATTGCTTTGACATTCTGGCCTCTGTAATATTTTTAATTAATGGGTGATTGATGTGATGAGATAAAATCACTTTGCGGCGCGCTAACGACAAATAATTTTTATGGGAGTGACATAAGCTCACGATTCGTCACGGTCACGTCAAATTATGGTATGATGACTGGGTTTGTTTTACCCAAAAGCAGTAATGCCTAACAGTAACTCCTATAGAATGTTCGAAGGACCAAATTCAAATACCCCTATTATATATTGATTAAAGACCTCTTAAGTTTTTGTTTGTACACTAAGGAATTCAAATATGCATCAAAAAGTGCGTGCGCACATGTCAGAAGTGAAACTTCTTTGGCAAACAATTTTTTAAGTCTCGTTCATATTTATACAAATCAAAAAGTTATTTTTCCGAGATTTAGAGGGAGGATATATTAGGAATGTAATTGTCATTAAAATATTAAAGGTACCTATCGAAAATTAATACAAATTATAAATTATTTTTTTATAATTTAGTTCTTCGATATTTACATTATTCGACGCGATTTCTATTGGTATTGTTGTGACTAAAGCATTATGATAAGTAAAATATGCGATATAAGTTCCTCGTTTTAACATTATTTAAATATATGGTAAAAAATAGCATCTACTGTCGTTCTGCTCTCGCTCCATGGCTTTTTGCTTCATGCTCCCTTCGCCCTTTCTCACTCTCTCTCAAACGGTCTCAATCGCTCTCTCCCTTTTCTTCGACAAAACCGCTGCACATCTTCGTGACGCTAATATTATTATTATTGCGTTTCATCACTAAAAAAAAATACCCTCAAAGAAGTTTCACAACAAAAATACTTTTAAGTATTATTATTCTGTTATTTCAATCTTGGAATATTTATAGTATTTGATACGTCAGTCACGTATATGGCACGAGTAATGTAACTCAATATTAGATTCTTTTATTTACAATCAAAACCGTTTACAACGACATCGTTTAGAACAACATACCGGTTATATTGACCAATATCAAAGCTCCCGGCTGAATTCTATTGCATTAGGTACTTAATAACAACGTCATCGGCTGTTATAACTATCGGTTTTCACGACCAAATATGAGTAGTTCCTTCAATGTCGTTAAAAGATTTTGACAGTATTTAAGTTAATTACCACAAGCGTGAACCAAATGTTAGCAATCGCCTAAAACTTGAAGCTAGCTAGCTTGAGCGCTTTAGTTTTTTTCCACTATCATACATTGTATTGCAACGTTCTTGTTTCCCATACTGCCCTAATAGGTCGAGTACACTATTGAGGTGTCATTTATATTAATGAACTCCTAAATAAGTTAGGCCTAACTTTGTTACTTATAAGCTTATATTTTAAACGAGTAAAGTCAGTTGTTACCATGTTTCAAACAAATTGTTTCATTTAACATATACCTGAACATATACAACCGCCACTGAACTTAACACACGCTTGGAGTGTTTTGAAGGCTTAATTGTAAAAAAATGTGCGTTTTTTAAAGAAATTCTAATAAATTTATTGAATTAAGTACTCCCTAAATATCCCCTTAAATAAATATACCCCCTAACCCCTACCCCTAAACTACCCCGAAACTTTATCTTGTTACTTGTCTCCCAAGTAACAAGGTAAAGTTTCAGTTTTAAACAAAAAATTGTTTTTCCAAATTATAGCGCCATCTATTGCGTCTAATACGGCTTTTAATCACTCTGAAGTGATTATTTTTAATGTAATAGAGTTAGACACTATAGAACAAATATTTATATGTTCCAGGGACGCAATGCAAGACTGGGTTACGACACTTAGAAATAAATTGCACGAACTACGAATACTCTCTCGCGGCGAGAATGTGTATGGGGCGCCTCCAGTCGCCCCTTTGCCCCGTGCTGCAGCACGTGATCCCAATTCACCTTTGCCACCTACTCCGCCCGTACCAGTTGATAGGTGAGTATCTATTAAGCTTGTAATAAGTCTATACGTCTGGTTTCAGGTTTAATCTATTTCAGAGGATTCAATCACAACTAATTAAGTACGATTATATGAAATGCTTGATACTAGGTCTCGTCTTGCAATTACATCTTTTGAACTTGTGATAAATAAATGGCTAAGGGTTCTTCGAGAAATGAGCGTACCGATTCTTAAAAGGCCGTAACGCACTTGAGAGCCCTCTGGCTATGTGAGTGTTTATGGGCGGTATCACTTATCATCAGGAGAGCCTCCTGCCCATTTGCCGCAAAAGTAGCATATTTGTATCATTTACACCCCTTGAATGTCGAGGATATTCAGCTTCTTGACACCAAGAGCAAAATGACAAGATTAGGAAAAAAAGGAAAAACCATTAGTGTTAGTATATGTTTAGTTTTAAGTGCTAAACTCTGGTAAGTGAAATATAAAAATCTGGTAATCTAATAGGCAAGTAGGTGATTAGCCTCCTGTGCCTGACGCACGCTGTCTTCTTTTTGGGTCTAAGGTAAGCCGGTTTGCTCAAGATGTTTTCCTTCACCGTTTAAAAGAATGTTAAATGCGCACATAGAAAGAAAGTCCGTTGATGCACAGCCGGGGTTCGACCCTACGACCTCAGGGATGAGAGTCGCACGCTGAAGCCTAACACTGCTCAAACGTTAAAGTTAAAAGTTATAAAAATATTTCCCACAACTTTCTTATTAATTTGGTATAAGGTATTGATATTATATTTGAATTTCAGGGTACCAGGCATTGAGTTGGGTCCAAATGTCCGTCCAGTAACCGAAAGTAGTACAGAAAATGCTACCACAAATAGTATAACAACTACTACACATATAAACCCAGAACCAGAAAATCACAGATGTATAAATAATGTCACAACAGTGACAGATAATGTTACAAATGCCACGAACTTATCAGTACAGAGTGAAGCAACAAGGGAAACATTGACAAACGCGAGAAATCTGCTCACAGTCAACACGACCAATGTCAACTCCACACTTAATGACATTAATGTCACAACATCACTGACAAATGTCAGAAACGCACTAAACAGTATAGTGACATCTGACATTGACATTTCGAATTGGGATGCTACGCCAAGTACAAGTAGAGAAACAGATAATAAAACACGTGATAAAATTGAGTCCAAAAGTGTTGCCAAGATCTGTGGCCAAAATGTCTGTTTGGACGATTCAATTTTGAAAAGGACATCTCGGAATAGTGATGATGAATTTTTTGCTGAGCTTGATAGGATTAGTGACTCTGTTGATGATGACGATTTTACATATACACAAAGATTGAGAATCAATGATGATGAAGTTCCTGAAGGTTCAGATAGGTATGTATTTTATTACTATAAGACACTACGATCGGAGATCTGTAGGCGTTGTCTTTGATTTCCTTATTTGGTGATTACGTCAACAGTAATTATTTACTTTTTTACACATATTACACACACATTGTCTATGTTTGAAAACGAAATGCATTGTGGAGGATTCCTACAAAATATTAATACGTTTATGTAATATTATTTTTGAGAGTTTTGCTTGCTTTTGCTGAGAAGAGGTGGGGGGGGGGGGGTGAAATTAAATTGCAGTAATCTGCTTACATTGAACGTTATATAGCCTGACAAAAATAATTTGTAAATAGATTTTAGTACGTATTTAATCATGTTTATTGTTTTCCTTTCGTAAATGTGTGAACCTTTTTTGCATATGTATATCATCTATGGCTATATGTTTAGTATTATTGTTTTCTGTTGTATATAATCTATGTTAGTGTAGGATTGCGAAATAATTTGTATTAGTGTTGCTAAACTTTTAAATAGGATTCTTTCTCACAATTTTTATTTTTGTTTCAGCCAACAACGTTCTAATATAACGGTCATACAAGTTTCAAATAAGGGTCCTCCACACACCGCCATACCTGTACTAGGCCAAGAAACAGATGTTTTCGACTTTAATTTTAAACAAAACTTACAAATTAAACCCGATTTCGTTAATATAGTTAACACGGAACAAAATGATTATGGAACGGTTTTTGAAAAATCCGACTCGGAATATGGCCATATAAGCTTGACAACAACTGTCAGTGTCACCAGATCGGGTGTCAATTCGCTGACTGATGTCACTTCTGTTACAAATGTCAGTGCGGTTGGCAGCGCTGCCCCCAATGGGTGTTCTGTGACCAATGTCAATGGTGACAAAGGGCCAAATGATGCTGTATATGAGAGGTTGTGTATGGCGTCCACGTCGAACGCTTCCCCTTTACCTATAAGGCGCTTACAAAATGTCGATAAAGTCCGGAAATCATCATTACCTAATTTAGATTTGTCGGAGTCCACATATGAATGCTTATTTCCTAGTCAAATTAATAGTTTAAACAATGTGGACATTAATTCTAAAAATGTTCAAAATTCGTCTAATAAGTCTATAATACCAATTTCGAGGCCTGTGCCCACTTCAAACGTTTCAAGTGTTCCAATTTTAAATTCAAACATAAACTCGAATGGCGGTTCTGTTGTTCCAATTTCAAACTGCATTCCCAGTTCGAATGTATCTTGTCCTATTTCAATATCTAATTCAAATGTAAACTTTGTTTCGAATGTTCGAAATTCGAATAACGTAGCTAGACCGATCATAGACTCTAATGTAAGAGGGTTAAGGTCTAATATAGAAAGGTCACATAGTCAGAATGCATATGATGTTGCACCTGGTGTTAGAGAGAGACGGAGATTGCTGAATAACAGTCCTAAGACAGAGACAAAAAATGGTGAGTGATGTTACAATTAATTTCGTGTCAATAGCAATTAAATTGTTATATAAACCCGCTAGATTTTATCGGATAATATTAAATTTCAGACAAACCGGAAACGCCACATCAGAAACCGATATGGCGGCGCGGATTGACGGAGCTGTCATTATTGACAAGATTAAAAAGTATCAGCCTAAAACGTCAAGAAAGTCCTTCCAGACAGAATAATGAAAATGACAGGTATTTTCAAATTCTTCACTCCAGTCCATTTATTATGAATTCATTTATAGTATAAACTAACATTACTATGAAGGAAAATCACGTTTTATCACTAACCACACCTTCTATATATGTCGCAGTAAAGTAGTTAAATAAGAGAGTTAATTGTATCTCTAGACAGTTATTTAAATGTCGATATTCAATCATGTCGCTAGCATTTTGATTTAAATAAAGCAGCGTCGAAATCGTTTAACAATCTGTGTGACCGAAAGCCAGCGTGTTGATTAACAATGTAAAACAAGACTCCACCATGATTATTTCATTTGTTATTGTTATTTCGGTGTCATCGTGAAGAACTGAGAACTTGGATATTCCGTGTTTTGCTTTATTGTAAATCGTTAGGTTAGGTTAGTCTTGTTGCCTAGGAACGTTTCGGAAACTTGTTTCGTTCACTTACTTGTCTGACGGAACTTTAGCGACTTGATTGAATATCGATCTTTATTTATCTAGAGATTCAATTAACTCTCTTATGTAACTGCTTTCCTGCGACACATACATATCGCAAATTACGAAGGCCACAGCCGAAGGTTTCAAAAAAACCCAAATGTTTTAAACTAATTTATTTTAAAAATAAAATTACAATTTAAACTATAATTAAAATACGGCTAAACAACCCGAAGTAAGGAAATTGAATGCGCATAAAATATGGAAATAATAAGGCTCGAAGAGGCACCAATTGCTGACACTATGCAACGTGAGGCTCGTGTAACTCGTGTAAGTTTCGACACCATGTAACATTAGCGACGTGTTATTCTTGATATATTGCGAAATGCAGATTCCATGGTATAGGGCTACGAAACACGCACTCCATCCACGCGTTATTTGTTTATGTTTAAATTTTTTTGTATATTATATCGGCCCGGAAGAAATTACGTGAATAGAAGACATAATTATCGTTCTCCATAATTAGTAATAAAATACATTTCAGATCTGTAACATCATCAGTGAAAGTGGTCCATCGCTCAAGAGCAGATACAAGAGTGGACAGCAGTAGGAGAAGAAGTAACTCTCTTAGCAATGGTGAGTTTGATTTAAAATTCTAATTAAGTGAATTAGTTAAACTGTTTGAAAACACAGGGATAATCCTGTTGCAGCAATATTTTTTTGTGTTAGTGAATATTTGCAAATATATGTAATAAAATAATGGTTATAAAATTGGATGAAGCGACACAAGTAAGACGGTAGCAAGTGGAGATCTGTTGTCTCTGCCTACCCCTTCGGGAAAACAAGTGAAAATTTAAATAACATCAACAATTAATAGAAATATAGTCAAAGCCGTTTATGACATCGTTTAGAACAACATACCGGGGTTATTATAGTGACCTATGGGGTAGATAGTAGATAAATTAACCACCATTTTAAAGTAAATTAATTGTATTTTAATGTTTTGTTATAAAGAAGTAAACATAATATGTGCATCCAATACAAAGCCACCAAGCGCACTTCTTACGTACAACGCGGTTACCTGCGTGCACGCACACATTCGCGCGAATCATGCAAAACCAGTTTTCTGTAGGTACGTGCGAGTGTCGATAAAAATACTATACATGTGTATGCTACAGACCAAAATCAAAGGTCCCGGCTGAATTCTATTGTAGTAGTTACTTAATAACGTCCTCGGCTTTTACGACTATCGGTTTTTACGACCACATATGAGTAGTCCCTTAGATGTCCTCATAACAGTTTTTGACTATATTAAATTTAAAATTAATGATTATTGATTTGCTTAAAGTTAAATATCATTTGAAGATATCTTCATTTATTCACATTCGCAGGTCAAACCCCAAGGATACCACAATCTCCCCCCACGCTTCTACCCCTTCGGGCGCGTCAAGCGGCTTCCCTGTTGGCCGAACAACGCCGCGGGGCGTGTGTAGCGACCACAGTCCCAGTTAGAGACCCACCATTGTTCTGTGATTATGAGAAGCAGATTTGGTAAGATTTTTAACTTTAAAAAACTCTGTAAAAATAACTAGAAAGATCGGTAAAAGTAACTGGAAATATCGATATATATTTACTGATATTTTCTTACCTCAAATATTTGTAAAGAAAACTAGATAATTCGATAATAATGGGTCCACAACTCATAAATAATATGTGACATGATAGATTTGTCTAGTATGTCCTTGATGTATACAACATTATATGAAATATAAAAAGTACTAGTTAAGATAATAAAAGTACTTTTGTTAAGATAGCTTTTACACATTAAGAAAACACTTTTTAAACGGATTGAAGATATGTATTATTATAAACTTATTATATATTTACATAATTTTTAATTTTTCCGACGTTTTTCGTGCTTCACCGTGACCACGCACGCTGTAAAGCACACGTTCATTTTCATTCCATTTAAGAAGTGTTTTCTTAAAAAGTAATAGTCCATGTTTTATGGTAAGGTTATCTATAATAACTAGACTACAAAGTTGCCAATCCTAATCAAATGGAATGTACAAACGTCCCCCTTTTTTCTTCTTTTGTTAATCTCTCTTTTCCTTTGAACGTTTGAAGTCGTGTTTTGTTTAGGGCCTTTGTCAATTTGTGTTATCCAGGGTGGCCCGTTGGGGTGGGGCCGGAGTGCGTTGTGGGGGCCGCGTGGGGGACAGATTGGCAGCGGTGGGGGGCACCCAGCCTACGTCCGCGCAACACGCGAGGCATCTCATGAAAGGCTCCAATAGACATATGGTGAGTTATACTGGCTGTTCGAGGTTGCACGTAATCAGAACAGACATACTGCTGCACAGTAGTATGGCTGATTGTGTGGTTTCTTTCTCAATATAATATTTAAGAGAATCTTCGTGGGATTTGGCGTGTGGCAGCAGTACAGTTAGGTTGTACATTGTTACGTCATTATAGTACGACAGTAATCATTACTAATAATTAGTATATTTTTTGGGAATAAATTGACATTAATGGCGTTGAGTAAAGCTCCTCCAGCATCTTCTACCGCATTTAGAGTGTTAGAGTGTGATTTGTTGAGTTGTTGTACCGGCAGCTAAAATACAACGGACGTCCAGGTATTCGATATACCACTCGCAGCTTAGTGGATGCGTTGCCGGCGCTTGACGGAGGAGTACACTCTAAATTTGAATAGTTGGACGTTGTATCTCTCAGGGAAGACCTCCACCGGGAGTCGATTCCACAGCTATTTCGCTAAAGAAAATGCCTTGTGACTGTGGAAGACTTCCACCCATCAAGGTTATATTGATGAAAATGAGGCAGGAGGGTTCAACCCAAACAACTCTTCAGAACACTGTCCATAGTACATTTTGTAGAATACGCATAGAGACGCAATGTCTCTAGATTCACAATTCGACAAGCCCTTAGCAAGCTGGGGTTACGGATTATGGATATTATGTCTTTGTTAAATGATTTCATTTTCCATTTACAGGTAGACTTACTGTTTCACCGGGTGCCATTAGGAAAGATTTATGTTATAACCAAGAAGGACCACGAGAGTTTAGGTAAGTTCTCCTGTCATTATACTATGTCTTGTAGTCCTTAATATATGTAATATATATGTATATATATAATAAATGTCCTAGTTTTTGATGTTTTTTTTTTATATTCATTTATCTAATAAGTGAAAATACTTACGCATGTGTGACCTGTAATGACATTTGGTTAAATAAATATTTACAAAAATACAATTTTGTCGTTAAATAAATCAGTGGCGGCAAGCCTTATTAGGTCTAGGCATCAGATTTCTGTTTGGTGATTATTTGTCAATCTAATAGGCACAGGTGATCAGTCTCCTGTGGCTGATACACGCCGAACTTTTTGGGTGCAAGGCAAGTCGGTTTCCTTGTGATGTTTTCTTTCACCGTTCGAAAGAAAATGAGTTTATTGGTGCACATCAAGGGATCGTAGCTACGACCTCGGGCTCGACACGGCTCCAAAATTTTGTCTTTAAGGCCCTTAATCAACAACTTATATAAAAAAAATAGGCACTAACATGCTACTGTATTTTATTTTAAGGAATTTTAAGTATTATTAAACATGACTTATATGTTACAAAGAGCCGTAAATATAACTATATATCTGTATAGTATATTAAAAACGAATTTTTCTTATTTAATAAACTTTATTTTATGAGTAATTACATGATACTATATTAAAATCCTAAATTTTAATCTTTATAATGACTTTTGGTATGGTATTTTTCGAAAAAAAACCCAGGATGAAGCGAAGGTTTTGTCTCACATGTTTTGCAAAAATAGCATGTTTCTTTTCTCCCCTTGGCCATCAATGTGGACATCATTGTCAAATAGTTATCATGGTTTTCAGGTATAAAACTAGACAATGAATGTACGATACAATCTGTGGATAGTGATAGCCCTGCCTCTCGGGTCGGTTTACCGCCCGGTAAGTGGGCGGTCACTGAAGTCAATAACCGGCCTGTTAACTTACTTAAGGTAAGTTTACTGCTGCTTTAGCTTTTTAAAGAGAGCTTACTTTGATTGTCTGTTATGAACAGGTTTAATTATAAATCTAACTCAGAGTCTGTTAAACGTCATAAAACTTCTTCTTTCGAGTTATATTCTTAATTGTTGACGCTTGTCTCTGTAACTAGTTATTTATCCCCACTTTGTTCGATCTATAGCTTCGCTTAGCTCAGTTGTTCTGTGTGTGTTTAAATTATTAGTTAAAATTGCGATGTATTTAAATTAAAAACGAGAATGAATCTTTTAAAATTACTTTATGACGTGACAACGTCTAATAAATGGATGAACGTCGTGCAGCCGACGCACGAAGAAGCATGAGCCATTGTCCCGTTACGCATCTTTGTCTCTTTCACTCGATTCCTATGCGTCCGAGGAGAAGAAAGACAATGGCAGCACACAACTTACTCGTGAACTTTTTCGACATTTATAAACGTTATACATTTTGTATTTTTTAAAAATAGCATCGCTCGCCGAGTGCAGATATGATACGTTGTGTTACAATTGACAAAAAAATAATTATGATTCATATAATTGATGATAGATAAAAAGGTTTCTCTTCTTTATAATTAAGTATCGTAGTAAGTTGTATTAGACGTTGTCACGTTAAACTATAGTTCGTAAACCGACTTTACAGGCAACGATTTGTTTCTTCTAAAAATCATTCGAAGCTCAGATGCCTCGATTCTAATTAAAATTTACTTTTGTGAATTGGTGTTTTATATTGTGGTGTGTATGAAATATATTTTAGGGGGGCGAAGAAGAGATGAATAGACTGAGTGCGAGAGGGACGGAGGTATCGATTCTCATTCAGCCGACTGCGTTAGTGAAAAAATTGCGGGCAGCTCTGAAAGGCAGACCCTTGTTGGCTATAAGATAATATTTAATTGTGATTTTCGATATATATATACACTAATATACAAAATATTTCATTGGAATTTCTTCATTCATAAAAAAAACTTGTGACTAAAGTCATCTTTCATCGGATTTTTATAAGAACTTAATATTCAGGGATCAATGACCGAGCGGACATTGACCTCAAGGACCTGTAAGGTAAAGGCAGCAATATTATACATTTAAGAGAAAACAATTATACAATAATATCGCTAAGGTCTATAATTTTATTTAGACTCATGTGAAGATTATTTTCGCACCTGGTTTATAATATTTATAAGTATGATATTTTTTTTAAATTACGCCGTACATTATTTAAATATACTTAAACGAATAAATGTAATTCGCGTTTATATCCGTTATAACTTGTTTAATTACTTTATTTTAAGAATGTTTTAAATTTTATTATTATCGCGTCATTTATGTAAACATTTTATACGCCATTTTGATAATCTTTGATTTGAAAGAAAACACTTTTTTACTGGATTGAAGCTATGTATTATAAACTTATAATTATTTTACATAATTTTAAAATTTTATTTAATTTTAATAAATAATTAAAATAATTTAATTTTTATTTATTTGCCCGGAGTTGGTATCGACTAAAAGATGACGGGTTTTTGCAGAAATGACTCTCGGTGTCCTCTTTTTTCGCGGATTGTTTGTTATAATTATAAGTTTAAAATAATAAATAGCTTCAGTCCGGTAAAAAAAGTGTTTTCTTTCAATGTATAAAATCTATGTTAACAAAAGACAATTTTTGATTTATTCGATTAGACTGACAGTGAATCTAGATTGCAAATAAATAATTTATATATAGTAATACATTATTATTATTATATTTAATTATATTATTAACGAAAATGTGATTAACAAATGCAATTGTATGACTGTGCACTTTCATATCAGACTTTTTATAACAATTTAATTTAGCTTATTTTAATAGAACTTCTAATTCGAAGATTTTTTTTAGTAGTAGACTTGAAATACGTCCTTCCAACGACGAGTCTCTTTGGACAATATCTCTATAGAATATAATCAACACGATATATTTTGTCCTTTATATTGCAACTCCATATTGAACGCCTGTTGTAATAAACTATAGATGTCCGATAGATAAATCGACCCATTAAATTATTACAAACTTTAAAAATATATAATTGTTTGTCAATGGGCGTTGGTATCATGTGACATTTTGATATAATCTGTAAGATCCGAGAGAATTTCCGCTCATGGTGGCAACACCAGCGCTACAGATATTGAGAGAACTACTGCAACCAACAGAGAATTAGGATCCTTCAATATAAGAGCGTACCGTTTCCTAAGGAGTTGGCACTTGCCTTCTGGCAGTGTATCACCATGTCCATGCGGTAACACTTGACATCAGGTGAGACTCCTGCCCGTTTGCATTTGTCTCCTGTTCTATTAAGAACACAGATATTTAAGTTGACAGCAGCAGCATAAATGGCGTGGTTCATAATTTAGTAAAAGATGAAAGCTTGAAAACATTTGGTTTGTCGAAGTCCCAGAATAGTGATTGTAAAGCAGGTGACAAAACGTGTCGTTATATTGTGATTTGGACAACCGGAGATAATATATATTATGTCAGAATCTCTATTCCAATAATAACTGTGACCAATCACAAACAAACAGAACGTACAGTTTCTATTTTTATTTTTACCTGTTTTTGGTAAATTTTGTCCATATTAACTAAGAAATTTATAAAAATATAAATCGCTGTCAAATTGTAGAGAGAATAGAAGATATTATACCCTAGGCAACTATTTCGTTTGATCTTAAATATAGCGCGACTGTATATTATGTAAAATTATTAGGTGTAATGTAAAAGTACCAAATGATATGTTTTTATGGAGATTTTGGAAATATTTACTTAAATATTAACAATAAGGTGTTTGAAAAAAAATGTAATGTAACATAATCATGATATAAAATAGAATATTATTTCGAAGGTGGCAAACCACGAGTTAACCGAGGGATTTCAATTACGTCATTTGAACATCGTTCCGAGGTGAACTCTTTTTATCACCTCTATCAGAAAATAAATGTAACTTGTGAAGTAAAGTTTATTACTATGCTTTATTAGGCAGACATAACTTTTAAATCAGTATAATAATAACAAAAGAAGCGTTTCGCGCGTTTTTACATTTTAACATAACCTTTTTTTTCACATAGATAAAATTTTGACACCCAGTATCGTTTTTATACAGCATTCGATACTCTCTGGTGATTGAACCATTATCCACATTCCAAATTCAAATCACTTGATTTCTAGGGACACACCTACTTTTCTTGGCCGGTAAGAGCGTTGTTGCTGTCATGAATATTAGTATTGCCAGTAAATAAAAACTAACCAATATAAGGGGAATAATTTGAAGTCATGCAGGCTAACTTAATAATTTATTGAAATGTCTTAATAAAACAATGTAACTAGAAAATACAGTTAAAACTTTGCCATATTTAATATGCAAGGAATAAAAATAAATACATTTTACTTGGATTTTTGTTAGATGGTAGATAGTAAAATTATTTAATGAACAGTAGTAGCAATGTCAGCCGCCGGCCAAGAAAAGTATGTGGCACTAAGAATAAACAAACTCTTTTTGAATAGATGTGATAAAAAATGTGAATAATATTAGATGTTAGAAGGTATGTTTTAGGTATTTTACTAAGTACATACGAACTTTACACAATCTCACGTCTTTGTATCAAAACATCTGCATCGTGGCACACGAAGTTTTCTGCTAAAAATAAGTCAGTAAGTTAATGGTAAAATAGTTCTGTGGAATGTTTACATTTTATGCTATTTAGTACGAAGTCTATGCCGGGTGCTAAAATCTACTTTAGTTCCATTTAATTTGTATTTTGTATCTTGTGCCCGTGTATTTTAAGCAGCTTTCTGAATTAATTTAGAGTTATTAACCCATTACCAACAATTTACATTTGTTATATTTAGTAATATTCTTTATTGTTTAAACACAAGAAAAATGTCCATTTACATAATTATATTCTACGAAATAACACTGTATAATAAGAAACGTAGTCCAACGGCCTATATCCGTGGCCGAGGTTCGACTCTCATACAAAACTTTTTGGTTATACAAAAACAGTTTAGCTGTAATTCTCAAAATTTACGACCAATTTCGAATTTAAGTAATTTATGTCTTTGATATTTTGTATTGTACACTATTGTATACATATCTCTAACATTGTGATCAATATATGTTTATAAGAATTATTTTGTTTTATTTAACCCAAGCTTCAAATTATTCATGAATAATATTTGCAATAACATTTGTTTTAAAAAAAACTAGCGTGTTGTACATGAAAAGCTACTTTTTAGTAAAAATCTTGTGCGTTAATAAAAGTTGTTTCGTATATATAATCGCAAATTGGTTCCATCCTTTTCCAGTGATTTACGGTAATTATATGCGAATAATTACCGTTTCCCGTCAGTTTAACTACATAGTTACATAGTCCTACATAGTACTTGTCTAAACTAAAGACATATGTGTAAAGTTTAATAATTTTGAAAGTTGTGGTAGAGCTAGAAAGAGATAAAAATGATGTCTATGGACATTTACAAAAAACGCGGGAAAGCGTGTTAAGGTTTCTCAAAAAGTATTACAGTCGAGTAATATAGTAAAATTCAAAGAAAATTTGTACTACGCTTGACCGGTGAAGATCTGGCTAACCCTTAGGCTCCAAGGATTGATGTTAGGATAAAGGTATCGCTCAGAAATTTTGATACTTTTAAAAATTTGTATCTCACGAATCACAATCTATTGTTTAGCGCTGTCAAAAATGTCAGGCTTCGTACAAAAAAGACAGCTCCCGTAAGTAGATTTGTCCCATTGATTTTAAAGTATTACGACGAAGGTAGAAACATATGTAGACAGTAACGTAGAATGTAGAAACTAGGTTACTGTACCAGTAATAAAACAATCTTAATCGATTAAAAAATATATTTAAAAGTTCCAAAACCTGTATATAAGTTGATTTACATTAGATTAAGAAATAAAATATGAAAAATATTTTGAAATAATTAAAACAAATCCTATTATTATTTACATAAAATTATTTGTAAAAGCAATTCTATTAGTTAAAATATAAAATTACGCTAATAAAGCTAATTAATATAGAAATCGTAAACTAAAATTAATGCATAGTACGTAAAATATTTTGTTCGTCGTTTTATAAAACATTAACGTCAATATCAACAAATAATAATAGACAAACTGTTGTCTTGATTGTTTGTTGATTTTCGCCAGGTGATGTAAAATTATCTAAATAAGTTTAATAAAAACTTGGCAACACTTCAGGAACATTAATAACGATACTTTTACAATAATCCTTTAAAGAATCCATTCATCTCGAATTGTGATGATTTAATTATTAGCAATAAAAAAATAAGTTTAATCAAATTACAAAGTATTCAAATGAGTAACATTAAAAACCTTTAAACAACATCTGCTTAAAGTTAATCTATTAAGGCAGTTTAAATACAAATTGACAATTTACAATGTCAGAATTATATTTTAATTTAGCGCCATCTATTAGAAATTGAAATATATTATTTTAGAAATAAAATAACCATTCAAGTGAAATTCAATATAACTGTGACATTTCAGATTATCTAACAAATTCTCGAAACAATTACTAATAGTAATTTGGGAATGTCACCAATTTTATTAGTATCTGTGGGGGATATTGGCTCTTTAATTTGGTAGCTTTATAAAACATGGCGCTATACAAACATATATTGGCTGTACATCCTCTGTGCGAGTAATTATTAATTATTTATTCGAGGGTAAGGTATATCACATAATTACTTTAACATTTATGTTTTTCATTAAATACTGAGTGTAAAACGAATGCATTAAAAGTTGAATTATCACAATGATTCTTTACACCTAAAACTAAAACCCATTTTCCTCGCTAAATTACGCCTTTTCAGCGTTTTCCAACCTCTTCCTACGTCTTTGAATGAACGGTACAAAGATCCACAGCGACGCGCCGAAACTTAATATAAACCCGAGTGTAACAAATAACGACTTATACGATTTTGTACGTTCAAACCATATTCCACATATAGGCGGACCGATCAGCTGCAATATACCATTTACAAACAAACTTATACCATAAGAAGACATCAATCTTTCTGTACCCAACATCTCCGTCATAACTAAAGCGGTCACACCAGTATTTATCCCTGAAGCAAGCCCAAAAACAGAACAAAAAGCGCTGATCGCCGAATAACTAGAAACCAACGGGATCATAGACAAACTTATACCAGAGAGTAGTAGGCCGGTTATAAAAAAATAACGCTTCGGTGTTGTCACCACATCTGACAGCGCGGATCCTCCAATTCTGCCAACCAAATCGAGCAACGATATTATAGATAGTAAATACGCGCCTAAAGTCTTGTCAAAACCGCATTCTTGCGCGTACGACGGAACCAAAATGAGGAAATTCGTGTATGATATTGCGTTAGTACAGTTCGATACTAATATCACTAAATAAATTGGATCTTTTAATAAATTTACATCGAAATATTTGTTTGGCTCCTTCTTCGTACCGTCGTCTTTACGTTTTCTGCAGCCGCAACAGTAGGTTATGGGAGCTAAGCTATCTGTGACGGATTTTAGGCTAAACTGTGAGGCGAATTCGCTTGGTTTCTCAAACGCGGATAAAGTGGAACCATGGAATGGTGTTGACATATACTGGAAACTTGAGGTGGAAGGGCTGCGTTTGGGCGTTTTCGGTAACAATTTCTTTCCGAAACCCTCTTGAGAATTGACGCGACTGGTCCTTCCCTCTGGCACAGATTCTAGAAAGGATGGATTGCTTGGAAGATTGGAAACCTTGCTGGATATATGCTGTAGGCCCTTGGAAGTTGATACTTTACGAATCCTTTCGTTGACTTGGGCAGAGCTCACAGACCTTACGACATCATTTCTCTCGTCTAAGTGTGTATTAGATTTTGGCTTGTGTTTGAGCGGGGATCCGTTCGGCTGCTTCTCTTGATCATCCTCAGTGGTGAAGACCAGTTTTGGGTTTGAGAGATTCAAATCACTAGGGTCTTCTTCCATGAAAGTTTCCAACTGAAAAATTATTAGATATTTACTTTTAATAGGTTTTAGGTTAGGTTAGGTCCAGTAGTGACTTTTTTGAACATATACGAGTAATCTCTAAAAGTGTAAGCTAAATTATAAATATTGTATGTATATGCAATTTATTATTTTAAAGGCCGGGACGCACTTGAGAACCTTCTGGCAATGTGAGTATCCATGGGTGGTATCACTTAACACAGCCTCCTAAAAAAATCCGTGTATTAGCAATATTGTTTAATCTTACTTTTAGGGTGTTACAAATGTTGTAAATAAAAAACATTAAAAATATCAAAATATTTATTTACATAACAATACAAATCCCCTAATTAGTAACATACATTGTGCTGTTACAAGTATGAATACATTATTTACTCTGTATTATCTCTCGTAAAAAATACTAATAGGATAAATCAAGACTGCCTCGTGTAACCTCAATCGGCACTCGAAACGTCAAATCCCTATAAATTGCCTAGATCTGTGTAAAAGAAATTAATTAAATTTACTCGCGTCAACCAAAGACAGCCTTAGATGTGTCAAGTTTCACTGACTTTTGACAGTTCTCGAGACGTAACGTTTTCGTAGTAAATTATTGGTCATAATTCACGGGTTTCTCCCGTATTAGTAGAATTTTTGATTGAGAATCTTTTGTCAGTGATTTAAATATGATAAAAATATTCGCTGACGAATTTTGATACTTAAATTTATAATTAATTAGGATTTTATCATTTTAACGAACTGTTTTGGGTGTCACTGAAATGACACGTATGTTATGAAATATTCTATCTTATAAAAATAATTGAGTTTTTATATAAAGTAACTCGCTTTAAAACTAGAAAAGGTAACTATATTTAAAATACTCGTTAAAAATTCGTTTGTCTAAAATATTAAGTTTGACATCACTACTTAGGATAAACAAAGGTAACTCACATAGAATGGTGATATTTAGAGTCGATACTTAGCGCTAAGTATGACTTCCGTATGTCAAATCCAAGTTTTTTTGACATACGAGTCATAGTTCTGAATCTCAAGCTAGGAGGTTCCTATTTTATCCTGCAAGAACTGTGTGGACGTCAGCTGACCCGCTATAAAAGTATTTTTTGGCAAAAATTCAAGCCTCGATGTAAACGAATATATTATGTAAAATTTATAAATTCGTACATATCTTATTAGATATAATTAAAAATTGTGCTAAATACATTTGCGCGTAAAATTTTTATTAGTACTAAAAATATAAAAAAAAACCTTAAAACTAATTTGTACGCTACACGTGTTGGCCCTCCAACTTCTTTTTACGTCTATTAATTATGGGCATAAACAACCATAGAGACGACCCCGCTATGAAAATAAACCCAAAGGTAACAAACATATTGACAAAGTTTTTATCGTGCTCGAACCATAGACCACAGACTGGCGGTCCTATCAACTGCAACAGACCGTTGACAAATAAACTAATACCGTAAGTCGACATTAACCGATCCACCCCCAAAATTTCGGCCATTACTAAAGTTGTAACACCGTTATTTACACCTGAAGTCAAACCGAACAGCGCGCAGAAAATACTCAGCGTTGTATAGGAATGTAAAAACGGTATAATCGCTAATATAATACCGGAAAAGAATAGACCACCGACAAAATACACGGTTTTCGGTATAATATTCAGGTCGCACAACGCGGAGCCGCCGATACGTCCGACCAAGTCGAGCGCCGACACCGTACTGAGTAACAACGCGCCCTGCGACTTATCGAAGCCGATGTTTTGCGCGTATGAGGGTAGGAGGATAATAAAATTCGTCACGGAGATGGCGACTGTGCTGCTGGAAATCAAAATGACTAAATACGTGGGATCACTCAAAAGGGAAACGTCAAAGAATTTATTTGGCTCCTTCCGCTTCTTCCGCTTGCAACAGAAACAACAGTATGCGACATCAGCCACGCTGTCCGTTATGGACTTCAGGGAAAATTGGGAGGCGAACTCGTTCGGCTGATCGAAAGCTGACAAAGTAGAACCGTGGAATGGTGTGGAGACGTACGCAAAGCTAGTGGTCGACATGTTCCGTTTGGTAGTACTGAGCCGTCTGCTGAACGTTTCAGTGGAGCCGAGTTTTCTACTATCGGGTACGCCATCTAGGGCCATGGAAGCCGAACTGGTGGGTTTTGGAATGGGACGAGTGTACGAAAGCTTCCGTTTGGAAGCATTCTGACGTAGGTTTTGTGTGGAATTTGTGCGTGGCGTGTGTATTTGAACTTGTGAAAGGGTCCTCTCAGAGGTCTCCTTGCTTAAGTCGGGTTCGCCATTTTGTTTTTCTGTACGTAGATTGAACGTCTCAATTGGTTCCTCCTCTTCGAATAAAATGTCGTCCTGCAAAGAAAAAAATCGCTAGAATCTGTAGTACTATTAATCATTTATGAAATTGGTAACTTCTGGTCCATATTCTAATTATCTGATCTAGAGCGCTGTCAAATATAAAAATGGTTTAACGGCTTTTGAAATTATATACAGGTTTGATCGACGTTTAAGAATAGGGGCCTCAGTTTGCGTGTTTTGGTATCACAGAATTTCTGGAAGCGGCCTGATATATATGTCACAGTGAAGTAGTTCAATCAGAGAGTTAATTGAATCTCTAGAAAGTGAATTACATGTCGATATTCAATCAAGTCGCTAGCATTTTGATTTAAATAAAGCAGTGGCGAAAATGTTTAACTATCTGTCTGACCGAAAGCCAGCTTGTTGATTAACAATGTAAAACAAGACTCCGCCATGATTATTTCATTTGTTATTGTTATTTCGGTGTGATCCTGAAGAACTGAGAGCTTGGAAATTCCATGTTTTGCTTTATTGTAAATGGTTAGGTTAGTCTTGTTGCCTCGGAACGTTTAGGAAACTCGTTAAACGTTTGTTCACTCACTTGTCTGACGGAACTTTAGCGACTTGATTGAATATCGATCTTTATTTATCTAGTGATTCAATTAACTCTCTTATTTAACTGCTTTACTGCGACATATATGTAATCTTAATAAACTGTCAGTCAATTGACACACACAATTAGTGACACAATTTTAAGCTGTTTTTCAGGCCTATTATTATAGTTTTAAAGACTTAAAAACGTACAAGAAGTTAGTTTAGGTCTCGACTCTCATAAATCATGCTTCAAAATGTTTCTGAACTACAGTAACTTCAGACACAGTATATAAGCTGTAATTTTCTATCGCACACTATTCAAAGGAAAATCGTTTTACTGTACATGAATCAAAATACCAATATGCTTTATTGTTAGTTTTTAATTGAAATTCTGAAACAATAAATCTACTAAGTAAAAATAGAAACGTTTAGACACGAAGTTGGCCATCGTCCCAAAATACACCTATACTTAAAGTACGTAATTATTAAACTTGGTTACATTGCCACACCCAAACATGTTAAAACTATACCAAAAGCCGGCGCTACCCGCCCATAATCACTTTCTTAACTAACTTTATAACTAAGCGTAAAAATGCCCTTTGAAAATGAAACTTCACACGTTAGGGAAAGTGATTATTAATGGCCGGTTCCCATATTTAAACCGTTCGTTAAAGTTGTTGTAGTTAAATATTGGAACCGATGTGCGTTAGTGTCGTGCAAAGCTGTGATAATGAATGTATAAGTGACAGTCTCCAAATTGAATAGTGTTAGTAAGAAATTTTAACCTAATTCGTTAACTTTAATAGTTTATTATTATTGTCTTTTTTTAAGATAGCTTTTACACATTAAGAAAACACTTTTTAAACGGATTGAAGCTATGTATTATTATTATATAGTTTTAATTATTTACATAATTTTAAATTCATTCCGTTTAAAAAGTGTTTTCTTAAGATTATTATTATATATTTCATTGACATTTTGAAAGCATCGCAGTGAGAACGTAAAACTACCGAATCGTTGCGTTGTGATTGGTCAACGTAATATGACGGATGACGCGTGTCAACACGTAGGACTTGGGATGGTATATCCCAGCTATAACACGGTAGATTGGTTCTGCGTTGTAGATGTATTTTCGCATAACGCGCTTGTATGGCCACATATAACGCGTTATGTTCAAAAATATTTTCGTTTAACTTTTCTGTCTAAAATTACGAAAGATTTCAAAATACCCGTGTTATACGAGGGACCGAAATCGCGTAATATGAAAATGCGTTATAAGACTACCGTGTTATCATTAACTGTATTTTTTTATTTATATGTCGGAACAATGGCTATACTGTCAGCTGTCATCGTCAATGTTTATATACAGCAAATGTATGGCCAGATTTTAACTAAAAATATTACAAAACTTTATACATGTAAATGATTTTAATAAAATTACCAGAAAACTTTTTTGTATCCATTATATATCTTAAGTTTATTTTAAATGAGTTCAGTCACGCTAACGTCAAAGTCTAATTAGTGTAACGTCGTCGTTAATCTGTATATCGAAACCTGTGGTTAACGACTATTTCATAGTCTGTAGTGACTCCATTATTAAACGAAATATAAAATAGATGTAGTTTGTGGCCATTAATCAAACAAATTTACTATTTATTTTTAGTCTAATGGTAATATTAGCTGAAAAGACTGGACGTGAGTGACACAGTAAAGGTTGTCGCAGTGTAAACGAGTGTGGGATGCCACATAGCGCGCAAGGACAAGAACTGAAGGTTCTAAAATGGAGACCTAAGCAGAACAAATGACCGCGGGCCGCCCATCGACTCGATGGACTGGAACGAGGTTGGCTTCTAGTGGATGCAGGGCGTACCGAAAGGAGAACGTCCAGAAATGTACCAAATAATGCTTTCAAAATGTGGAGTTCAATAAATGTTGTGATTCGCTTTTTTCCGTCATTAAATATATATTATTTGTAAACCAAAGACATTTCTGTTGTCCATAACAGACTACATATTTTCGGACATAGATAAAACAAGCAGGTTGTATATGGATTAGTATTTCGGTGAATGTCCATTAGCTGCTAAAAGATTTTAGGGTGACAAACACACAGTTTGACAAGTTTTAGACTGCCACCCACACAAACACAATGAAGCAATATTAGCGTAAAAATGTAAATTGTCAAAAATACCTTTTCGACAACTTGACATGAATAAAAAATGAAATATCTTACTTTATGAGAAGAAATCACCGTTCCTTATGTTCGTTTCATTTTCAAAACACTTTATCAAAACAAAACTTGGCAAGAACTCGTGCGCATGTCTGCGAACGAATCTTGCCAAATTGCGTTCAGAGAAACATTATGAAAGTATTTAAAAAAAATGTGGTCGTGTGTATTTTTTCATATTCGCATAATCATTAACAAACAATCTTACGAATAGTACTTAAAAACGAACAGTTAAAACTAAAAATAGTACTAAGTATTGCAATAATGTTATTATTAGTATTTCTTTTTGTAAGTGTTACTGGAAGATATTGCTAACTGGCAGCCCGTAGCATATGTCCGATCAAAAAAAAATTTTTTTTACGATAATCTGTACTTTGGAACTGTCAACTAGATTTTATTAAATCCACGAAAACTCTACCCAAAATATCGCGATAAAAATATACTATATATAAATTAAAAAAACTTTCTTAAGCAAGAAGTTTTTCTTGTAGTCTATAATCTGTACAAATCGCTACAATGACGTCATAACCTAAAACGCTTTCACCGGGGAAGGCGTGGACCTTCGCTCACTCGAGAAAGCTTCCGTCGTGGGAAAACGCCCATTCAGGCTATACTCGCCAAAATAGCCCTTAAGACCAACATCAAGATATCATAGAAAAAAATAGCCGTTGAAGAACCTGTCCTCAACATGAAATTTCAACTTTTTGTGATTTTTTATTACAATTTTTTTTCTTACCTGCGGCCCTTCTTCATCCTCCTCAGGCTCGTTGAATTTCTTCACCATATGCTCTTCCACCGGTTGAAAGAGTAACGCAGCAGCCCACACATTAAGCATAATACCACCAAGGATCAGCACTGCGCCCCTGAAATATACGTCAAACGGTTAGGGAGCGTTCAAGTATTACGTAACGAATTTGGGGGGGGGGGGGGGGGGTCTTTTTGTAAAACATTACGATGCGGGGCGGGGATTGAATTACGCGTTATTGTTTATTATTATTTATTACGCGGTACTCTATACCTCATAATGGTAAGTTTTAGGTGGTCACGAAACGTTTTACTATTGGATACAGAAACGTTATGGCGCGTTTCATGGGTGGGCCCCATCAAAGTAAAAAATAAATATTAATATAAAATATTTCGATATTTGTAATATCAAAGAATTAATTGTGAAAAGAAAATTGGTTCATAAAAATGAATATAAAAATACTCACTTATAACCATACGTCTCCAATAAGTATCTCAATACTGGTGGTAGGATGATACTGCCAAATGCTGAACCAGACATACAAATTCCGTTTGCTAATCCGCGGAGACGAACGAAATACGACGTCACGATGTATACTGTGGGGGGGAAGGCCAGCCCCGCTCCTGTACCCACCATGGCGCCAAAACTAAAAAACAAAACGATTAAATTGTTTTTTTTTTGTAATTTGGTTGTGAAATATCCTAACATCAAACTCTTCTACATAACCATATCCTATCCTGGTCAATATTTTGAAATACTGGTATCACAATTTTTAGTTTATTTTATTTATTTATTATTTATTACCACTTCGTTGCATTAAAATATATAAAAAAAACTAAGGGTCACTGGCGGCATTATCGCTTTCGAGCGATCTCTTCCTGGTAACCACTGTGAGAAAAAAATTGAAAATGTATTCAATTAGATAAGGTAGGCGAAAAGTGAAAAATACATATAACATATAGTTTTAGGATATATACTTCTTGTACTTTGAACTTCTTGTACTTTACCCATCACATTTCATGTTTTTCTTACAAGGGTTGCCTGGAAAGAGATCGCTTGTTAGGGATAACTGGCCAATTTATTATCCCGTCTAATTTGTATGTAGCATGTTTATTGTTTTTCTATAAATTTAACGAAGTGTAAATTACATAAAATTCACTTACCTAATATACAAATAACCTATTGAATACGCCATACTGCTGAAAATCATTCCGAAGGCTGCAAAGCTGCCTCCGATTAAAGTAACTGTCCGATACGACCATCTTACAGATAGAATTGACGATAGTGGCCCTGAAATTAAGTGTTATAACAATGAGTAACTATTTGTCTCTGTGTGTTATTCCTCCCGTATCACCTCGTCGTCCGTCGTTCCACAACTGAGCGTTTTCTAAGGCAATTTTTGCCGCGCACCACCGCTATGTGGAACCAGCTGCGCACTGAAGTATTTCCGAACCAATTTGACTTAGGGTCCTTCAAGAAAAGAGCGTACCAATACTTGAAAGGCCGGCAACGCACTCGCGAACTCTCTGGTATTGAGTGTCCATGGGCGGCGGTCACTAAACATCAAGTGAGCCTTGCCCGTTTGCCCCCTGTTCTATAAAAAAAGGTTTTTTTCTCCAATATAAGGCAGTCGAGTCTACAGCGATAAAAGGCAGCCCATGGATAACCGCCAATGGTAATGCGTGCCTTACCTTAGGGAGAAGTATAATAATAAAAATAAACTCGTTTCATTTCCAATCGCGGCAATAAAATATATCTTATTCCCTAACAACCGGTGCCGTCGATGGAAAACCCTTCACGGGTTAAAGGTCTCCTCCAGCTTTTTCCAGCTGACTCTGTCTATGGCTTTCTTTTTATATTCGCTTCCAGCTACCGCTTCTATTTCTTCTCTCCACCTTTTTTTGGGGATCCCTCTTCTCCATATCCCATTAGTCCTTTCTACATAGTTGTCTTTAAAGTTCACCTTTTATCTGTCTATCTTTATAGGGAGAAGTATGCTGTTTAAAAATAATTGAATGAACCAGGGAAGACCTCAAGTGGAAGCAGATTCCACTGCTCGCTAGCTGGCGAAAGAAAATACCTGGAGAAGCGGACTATGACAAAGTTCCTTTCATCGAGATAAGAGATTTTAGGGCATAAGGTCTGATTGACCTTAACAGGACTGTCCCTTACAGTGTGTGATACATTTTTTTACGCGATGAGAACATAGTGTAGAACTTTCCACTTAGTGTTAGCCTGTGACTCCAAAGGGGGTGTATCCAGTATTCTTTTTACTTTGCTTTTCTGAGTCTGATGAGTTCACAGACAACGAATATCTGTTCTAAATCCATATGAGCACATGATGCTTCTATTTCAACAAAGTTTTGTCACTGTCAGCCGTTGGTAGCGCACTCCACTTTAGAAACATGACGTGAGTTAGCCTAAGCCTTTTATACAGTGTCCCATAAGTCACCCCCAATCCGGGATAAAGTGGTCACGCGGGTGCTTAGGGAATCACGCAGGTGATAAGGCAAGTACAGGGTGACGCCAGAAAAAATAATAAAAAAATTGGAAGTCACGTATTTTTAAATTTACTGCCATTCAATGGGAAATCTTATACAGATAAGATTTTGTAAGAAAAGTCACATATGCACATATGATATAGAACCCAGATATAAAACTAATGCGTTAGAAAATATATATAAACATAACTTGTAGTTAATCTCACGATTAACATAGTTTTCATACTCAAACCATTCGTTATTCGTATATTCCATATATATCACTCGCAATGCCTTAAACAAAAACACTTAAAGACTTACCCAGACTACTGTACAAGAAGTAGCATAAAGCTACTATCCCTGATGATGCAGAGGCACTCGACTGGAATACGTCGTTGAACTCAACCAGAAGCACTCCGAATGACTTGATCGTGCCCGGGATGAGGATGTTCACGAGCGTCGCACCTGGAATTTTTAGTCATATTACATTACAGATTAGCTTTTCTGGTTATTTCTTGTAAAATTAATTGTTATATATAATAAAAAACAGTGTTTAATTTTTTGATATAGAACAAGGGGCAAACGGGCAGGAGGCTCACCTGATGATAAGCGATACCGTCGCTCATGGACACTCTCAATGCCAGAGGGCTCGCGAGTGCGTTGCCGGCCTTTAATTAACTCGTTAAGGCTGTTTATACACGTATCATCTCACAGTTCCACAGCCGAGCATTTCTTAAAGCAGTTTGCGCGCACCATAACTATGTGGAACCAGCTGCCTACTGAAATATTTCCTAACCAATTCGACTTAGGTTTCTTCTAGAAAAGAGCGTACCAATTCTTAAACGTCGGCAACGTACTTGCGAGTCTTCTCGCTATGTAATCGTCCATACCGCTTTTCACTTAACATTAGTTGAGCCCATACTCCTTCGTCATAAAAATAAATCATATTTCACTGTTTTAACTGATGTACAGCTTCTTACTGACTCCTTTCATCACAGCGTTAACACAATTTGACAGAAAAAGACAGCAGTAGGTACTTTAGTTAAAATAATCCTTTTAAGGACTAACGCAAGGTTATTCATGTTACCAATGTTATTTGTTATATACATACAAATAATACGGATTTGTGTATTCGGCGCGATATTTAAAAAAATGGAAAATATCGTCATTTTAGGTTTTGTTGTATAAAAGCTACATTTATATAATTATTATTTATAAAAATACCTAGCGGACCCAACAGATGTTGTCCTGTCTTAACTATGACTATTAATTTCGAATTGGTATAATAACTAAAAAATATTTCAGAAACAAAGTGTTTATTATCCTAATGCTTTATGATAAACAACATTCTTTGTTTGTATTTCTGACGCGTATATAAATAGTTTTGTTCGTATTCCGACATATAGGTAACTGGCCATGTGAACAACATGGATTTTCAAGATTAATGCCACAAACAATTAGCGACCGTAATTATTTTATCAATATAATAACTCCGAAGCATTATTCCTTAAGCCATCACCAAAGCCAAAGCCAAAGCCATCTTGTAATAGTATTACAAATTATATAACTTTATTGGAATTGTTATTTTAAATAAAAATCAAATCCCGCCTCATAAATTAAGAACCATTATAACAGTTTAAAATACAAATAACTACAGATATAGAAGAATGGAAATTATAATAAAAGTCTTCCACAACGGATGTTGACGTGTATCGACAGTTCAAAGGATATTATCAATTAAAATCTAAAAACAGATCTAACAGGACGTAGTCATGATCGATTCACTATCAAACTTATCATTACTATAAGAATTATTGCTTTTGCGGGGGCAGCAAGTTTCTTCATAATATTATAGTAAAGTCCTCATGAACAAGTGTAAGACAGTTTCGCCTTGCCCCTATTACTTATAAAATGAGTCACCGCTAGAAGAATTAGCACAAAACGCTTAAGATTAATCGTCATTCCGTACAAGTTATAACGTCGATTGACCTTACTATAAAACAAGTTGTTGCCATGGTTACGGTGTATATATGTATAACCGTAAAACTTAGACATACAAATAAAGAATGTAACAGGCGGAATTATCGGTAGCAAGTGTATAACAAAAGAGAGAGTCCGCTAGATCCCCAAGGATTCCCTGTGTCGTGGGCAGCTAGTCTCTTCGATACCACTTATTATTTTAAATACTAAATAAATTCTACATAACACTTACATTTTTATAATTAAACTACTGTTGATATTGACAAGACAGGATGAGATCTTGTTTAAGTGTTAGTGAATGTTTTATTAACCAATCTAATATTAAACTTCATGAATAGTCACGTTTAAGCAGGATTGGATATGGTCTGGACGGGGCGCGGTCAAAATGTCTGTTACACGCCCTCGTCCCATTGCGAACAGTTGTCCCTCGTGGCTTTAGTGGATCCCATACATCATCACATTTTACGACCTTGAACCCTACACTCCCCGGCATTTAACAATGTGTAACAAAGGCGTAGGATATGGTTAAGAAATGTTTCTGTGAAAGGCTTTCGAAAAGCCATGTGTTATACGAGTTACGGTTACAAATGAGACTTCCGACAACAACAATGTACGTATTCATCCCACGCAGAATAAACGCACTTCTGAATCGTTCTTTTTTAAGTTCCTCACATCACTTCCAGATTCAACCATCACCAATTAGGCTTCGACATGTTTAAGCTATCACGGATAGCTTGAAAGGAGTATTAAGAAGCGCTAAATAACCAGCACCATGAGCACACCTCACCTCACGAACGTACACACACCATCCACACATCACACCCGAATTACGTATTACTTAGCTATATGTATTTAATTATATTTATTGTTTTTCTTTCGTAAATGTTGAACCCTTTTGTATACATATATAATGTATTCTATCTTTGGCTCTTTATTAATTTTGTTATATATAATTTATTTTAGCTTTAGGATTACGAAATGACTCAACGTTTACAAGTTTATGTACATGAATTATTTCAACCAAGAATCGAACCGAGGTCCAACCAACTAGAATGACTAATTAATGTAAACGAACAAATATGCAATAAAAAGTTTTAAAGTCGCATAATTTGACTGGTTAAAGTAAAGGTGATAAGGTTCACTCACCTACAAGCACGCACCAGCCCCACCTGCCGTCCGGAGGCACCATCTCCCAGTCTCGTTCAGGAGCCGGCCCGATCGTAAAACGTCCGACTTTTCCCTCTTCATCCTCGGGTAGTTTCACTGTAACATAATAAGTAAATTAAAAAAAAAAGATTTGTCCAGCGCCTATCGAGTACCTTATCAGCATTGTTATAAATAGGAAATTACTTTTAATGTTTGGATTTAGTCGTGTCGTTATTATTTTGTGAAGCTTTTACGTTCACCGTTATTGTCACGTGTTTTAAAATACCATAGAAAAATTAATATATGTATATTATGTGTAAATAATTGAGCAGAACGTGCGTCGTAGGTTTGATCCCCGGCTGTGCACCAATGGATTTTCTTTATTTCTACGTTCGCATATAACATTCGCTCAAACGGTGAAGGAAAACATCGTGAGGAAACCGACTTGCCTGAGACCCAAATAGGCGTGCGTCAGGCACAGAAGACTGATCACCTACTTGCCTATTAGATTAAAAAATGATCATGAAACATTTACAGAAATTAGACCAGACCTAAAAAATAGTGTTCATTGATTTTAATTTTAATAAATAAATATAAATATACATTATAATACACACTAAAGTCATATACATAATTTCATTGTATTAAGTTTCCGGGATTTTTAAAACTTTACAATGAGGGGCGGAAACTGGTTGGAACTACGCGTAAGGTAACATTGTTTTTTTAAACCCGTCAGAACGGCAGAGATTCACTCAAGCAAAAAAAAATTTTTTTTTTCAAAATGACCAATGTATTTACTAGGGGGCAGAGAGGGGTACAGAAAAACGTTACGGCGCGTTACATGGGGGGGGGAAGGGTGTCAAAAATGTCCAATACCTACTACGTAATAAATGAACGCTCTCTAAGCACCATCTATATTCGAAATCGATTCATTCGATTTGGGTATCAGTGCTGAAGACACTTAAGCGAATTTATTGTACCATATGTTTAGAGTCACAAAATGATGAATTATTGTAATATTGAGTAAAACAATTTAAAAAATCATAGTTTATAAGACACAGGAGGTATAATTTTCATATTTTACACGAGTTCTGTGCGAATAATTAAACAATTGTACTGTCCAAAAAATATTTATCTCGTGCCAAATCGTAACGGAAACATATACAAATTTAATTCAAATATTCTTGTTATTATACTGCAAAGTTCACAGACTCCATGGCTTAGATACAAAGTCGAGATTTGCCAGGTCAAAAAACAAATTTTACACGCGTCTAAATGGGATCAGGTCATTCATAGACGAGATTTAGCGCGTAGACTTCCGTATATCGAAATACCTACTTTATATTTCCGAACCGATTCGACTTAGGGTCAATAAGAGCGTACCCATTACGTAAACTCTGGCATACAGAGTTCATGGGCTTCACTATTACTTAACACCAGGTGAACCTCCGTGAACGTTTGTCACCTGAACTATAAAAAACAGCTAGCAACAAAAATGCCTTGAAGTTTGTAATTATCCCCATCGAATATGTTATAAGCTGCTCAACCATTTCCTCCGTTCTGGGCCAGAACTGGATAGATTTGTAAAAGGTATGGGAACACGAATATAAGATGTTTTTATTTAAGTAGAAATAGCATAGCTATGTACCCGACCGTGTTTGTTCTTGATAAGGTGGGTTATGACTAGACCAGACGTCCCTTTTTCCAATTACGAGTCCCGGTATCCCTTAAATGAAGAATGGGACGCAAAATTGTCTCGTTTTCAAAGACCGCGTGAAAATTTGAGCAGCAGAATATAAAAAAAAACCGTGACGTGATCGAGAATTTCATTCGTATTTGAAATCGTCACCAGCTATATTAAAACAAATTTGTTCTTCTGATAAATATGAATACTACTAATCATTTTGGCTACCTATATTTTGTGACAATATATAATTTATGATTAACCAATGTCCCGTTTTGAATCAAAGAATAAATGGTCACTTTAGTTGTGACCTCAGAAGAGAGCTAACTTTGTCAGTGTATATATTTAAGATACTTGGGGGGTTGGGTTCGTTATGTTGATATAATGGAGAGACTGGTAGACCTAGTAGAAACCAGATACTTCCGTCTAAACTTTTGGATGTGCCGGGCGATACAAATAAACAAAATTTCTATTGAGGTAGACCTATTTGTTTGTAAACTGGCTGTGTTCACAAGAGTTGCTAGCTATATGGTTAGTTATGAAATTTATGTATATAAATATATATTTTAATGTTTTTATGTAGGATAATCGGTCCGGGAATTATTTTTTTATCTATCGAATTTGTAGTAACTCTTAATATAGAATAATGATGTGGAATAAACAAATATATATACGAATTGATGTTAATGTCTCGCTAAAACTCGAGAATGGCTGGACAGAAATTGTCACTCATTTGTTCATAGAATCAGAAATTTTGTGTATTAACTGTAATACGAGATTCGATGTCTTTGTTTGTTTAAAAAATGTTGTATTACAAAACACAAATATATGTTGGTGATACGAAGTTCACCGGGTCATACTTTATTATAATTATTATTTGGTATCTAAGCTAATAAATTTGCCTATGACACGCCGGAATGGAAACTTAAAACTTTCTATACCTTACTGCGTATAACAGAAAAAGTATAAATGTCTTCTAGTCGAGCCCTTTTATCGAGATGACATAAAAAACGAGTTGAGCATGACGTACGAACCCGGGCTGTAAGATCGAGAGCTAACAACGTATATGGCCAGATAACGTTGAGGTATTTACTGCTGATAGCCTAACGTTAAAAAAACAATCAATGACGCTACAACGTATTTAGGTCTGTGATTTCTGTATCTGTTTCATGATTATTTGTTAATCTATTAGGCAAGTAGGTAATCGGCCTTCTGTAGCTGACTGATCCGACTTTTTGGATCTAAGGCAAGCCGGTTTCCTCACGATGTTTTCCTTCACTGTTCGAGGTAATGTTAAATGCGTAGCGTTCGAACCTACGACCTCAGGGATGAGACTCGCACGCTGAAGCCTCTAGGCCAACAATACTCTAGCATAACGTTAACCAACATAAAAAGTAAGATAAAAAACTGTTGAAAGACTGCTATGTTTAGATTTATACAGACCATAGCGGTTCCATAATGTAACATATTACGATTTTATTATATTATAAATAAATAGAAAACAATTGAAAAAAAATAACATTTATCCAAAGCCAAAGGTATCGTAGTTCCCAATATTCCCGACTCTTGTGGTGCGGGACCTTACTCTAAACATATATTTTGTACAAACATATATATACATACATTAAGAAACTTCCTAATATATATATAGTAAGTAGTTAAATCAGAGAGTTAATTGATCTCTAGATTGAATATCGACATTTAATTAACTGTCTAGAGATTCAATTAACTCTTTTATTTAATTTATACTGCGACATATCGATATAAACAAATATATCGTAGTTATGAAGAGAAATGTTAGTTCTTCTTTAGAAGCATATAACCCCATGCGCATTAAGTATATTCCAAATTTAAAAATCACTTCGTCAATACTTACCGAGTTTATTTGTTTTATTTATTAATTTTTGGTATTTTGTCATTTCACACTCTTGTATATTTAATAACCTGATTTCAATAAATATTACAACTAAATGGCACACAATACAACTTCACTGACACCTACTACCCACCCACATGCAGTTATTTAAGTTAAATTAAAATTGAGGGTAGTATCAAAAATTTCACAGATATTATAAAGTATTGACTATATATTTTAATTTATGTAATGATATTCTTATTCATTTAAAGAGTGTCTAAATACAATTAAAAGCAACTACTGTGCGTATTGATGAAATTATTTATAAATATGAAAAGACAGTGACAAATGACATAGAAACTTATTTCTAAGAATTATTTTGATGTTACCCACCTTTCTTTGAAGACTTGACAGATAGTAAACCTTCATCCTGGACGACAGGAGTAACCAACAACTTCTCCTGCGCCTCATCGCTCACCTCCTCTTGCCGTATCGCTGGTGCTGCCATATTGTCACTTGCTCGTGCGCATGCTTTTTTGTGGAATGTGGCTTAGTTGCATAGTCAGTCTTCTGGTTGGCTGGTTTCGGTCTGCAATGATAATATTATGTATCTTTATATATAACATTATTGCTGTTCGTTTGTCTTGCTGAAAACCGATAATGGTTCATTTTGATCTTGAAATATTTGTGGAAGTTCAGGAAAGGTATAAAAATATAGATAGTTTTTTTTTAAATTAAGACCTGTGTTAAGAACTTTTCAGTCCGGTTATAAATAAAAACGACCACAGACGGTATCTTGGTAGGTTATTAAGCAATCACCTATTTCGCCTATTAAATTTTATTAAACTTTCGCCTATAAAATAGTTTAATATATAATAGTACATAATAGTCAACGTTAATCATATAACTTATTAAATTTTAAAACTGATGTCACACAACATTTTATTGCGATATAAAGTGCAATAAACTTTCAAGGCGAAATCTTATCAGTAAATCATTATTCCAAGGTCATTACTTACATACTATCGACGAATAGCGCGGTTGTAAAACGATCATCCTTTTTTAGGAAGAAAAAAAAACGTTCTAAGAGTTCTTTTTTCACAATATCAGAACAGACACATGATACAAATTGATGTACACCATGCGGACACGACCAGCGAAAACAAGTAGATACAAACAACCATAAAAAAAAGACTACTAATTGTACCACGAAATTAAATTATCGCTACTACTAATTCTACTCTTTGCTGAAGCCAGAGAAATATAAAATATTTCAATAGCCGTGGGCGAAGAATGTTTTGTGTAGCTTACAGTCGTATGTCGGTTTGATTTGCGTATGGAGTTGTATGGGCGATGTTTGATTCCAAAAAAAGCATATTGCCATTAAATATAGTTGCCTCGCCGTAATAAGTTTTGATTGTCTTTGTTGAAGCAATAATTTTTTCAAGCGGTTCTTTGGTGTTATTAAAATAAAAACAGTCGCAATAAACCCCGTTTAATATGTTCTAAGGAGAAATGTTAGGTTATGCCTGATGTTGGAGAGCACATATACTTCAGACTCGAAATACTTCAACGAACAAAGTATAAATTGTCCAAAATCGTTCTCAAGTTTGGATAACCCAGAATTTTATTTACCACATATCAACAGTACAATCCTTTAATCATCAAACAAGGTCATTACACTCTTATCAACGCATGATGTATTTTTAAATACACTTATCAAAGATCGGTGTTAATTTTCTTAACAGTAATAATAGGAAGAGTTGAATAGTCCAAACGGTTATGTAACTTTGGATAGAGAAAATTATTTTTGTTTTAAAAAAACCAGCCGGGCCTAGCGGCTTCTACTCCCAGAGGTTGGAGCCGAACCCCGGCTGTGCGTGGGCTTTTTAATTGTGTTATTAAGCACTCGCATGGTGAAGGACCTCATTATGAGGAAACTGGTATGCCTTATACACAAGACAGTGTGTTTCAGTGACAGAAGGCTGATCACTAATTGTCTATACAAAAAATGGCGACGATACATACAGAAATCTGAGGCCCACAGCTAAAAGGTTTTTTTTATTAACACAGATAACTTTTACATTACAATATCACTTTAAAAGTAAATACAATTTACATTTATAATTATTTAAAACAGTTTTATAATCTTACATGCGAAACTAATTAATGTTAACTGTAAATTAATTAAAATTGGTTTATAACAGTTTCGAAGAATATATATGAAATCTTTTTTCTTTCTTTAAAAATTTTCGATACGTCGTCGGTTATATATTTTTTAAATCGTCTTGAAAATAATAATCGTAATTTACGCACAACGTACCTATTGAGAGTCTAAAGCGGAAACTGAGTCCACAAATCCAAATATACGTAATTGTACTAAAACAGCTGTACACCACATAGCGAAAACTAAAGTGGAGATGGACGGGTCATACTATGAGAGAAAAGAAGCAAAAAGAACGAAACAAAAGCAGGCAGACGGGAGGACGGTATAAAGAAGGCAACGGGTTCAATGTGAATTCAAACCGCAAAAGAACGCCAAGACTGGAAATCTTAAAGAATGCCTTTATCGAAGGACAAACTGTAATTAAATAATTAACCGTTTACATATAGCTAATAAGTATAATAAATATTACTTTAGGCATATTTAATTTATATTTAGAATGTAAACGAAACAACATTAAAGGAGTTGTTTTTTTAGCTGTGCTCTGCAGTTCCACCTGTATAAACCTCTATCAATAGACTTTTAAATGAAAAAAAAAATTTTTTTTAGACATATAGTATCGCGGTGTGTTGGCCTGGTTTCAGCGTGCGACTCTCATCCATGAGGTCGTAGGTTCGATCTGTGCAATAAAGACTTTCTTTCTATGTGCGCATTTAACATTCGCTCGAACGGTGAAGGAAAACATCCTGAGGAATCCGGCTTGCCATGGTTCAAAAAAGTCGACGGCGTGTGTCAGCTACAGTAGGCTGATGAAGGCCATACATTGACAAATGATCAAGAAACAGATACAGAAATCTGAGGCCCAGACATCAAAAGGTTGTAGCGCCACATTTTTATTTTATTTTGTAATATCACCGACTTATTTGTAGAGAGTCGTCTATAAAACTGTTGTACATAGTTTCCGCTGCGCACGCGATTTAGGAATTGTTATTGGTATTCTCACCTACACTGTCGTAAAATAACCATAACGTTTTGGAAATTCTTTAGCATATGTTCATCAGGGATAACGTAGAGTTCTAATAGTGAAATAATTTTTAAAATCAGACCTGCTATATGCTATATCAATTAACATCAAGTGAGCCTCCTACCCGTTTGCCCCCTGCTATATATGTCTCAGCCAACTAGCTTAATAAGCCGTTCAATTAACAGCATTTTATCTCAACAGCGCCGTTTAACTAGCGGCCTCAAAGATTCACCCGTAGCGTTGATACCGTTTAATAAATTGGCTGGCTAATGCCAGTTGTACGTTAGAGTGACCACATGACAGAAATAAAAGAGATCAAACATCTGATGTAGAAAATATTTCTTTAAAAATTAAATTGCTTAATTCAGTCACAGCTAAATTGACATTATTATTGGACACTACGCTCATCCATTGTACTTGTTATTTTTCATTGAACTTTGGAGAACACCAGCAAGGTTGTGGTTTGCCGACGCCATAAGAGCCGTTATTAGACAGTTTGAAGAGTTTCAGACATCGTTTGAGAGTAGCTGAAAGTGTAACTAAAATTAAATTAACAGTCAACAGGCCAGGCATGTAATGAAACGTCATCGTTCCAAGTCGTCTGCCTAGCTGTTTGATTAATTGGCTAAATATTCAGGCCGTTAGTTAAAGTGCACTGTTTTGTTAAGAGGCTAGGCTGTTGATTGAACGTCTACTACATACAACATTTGCACAATTACTATATACTATAAAAAAGTAGATAATTTATAGATTAGCAAAACGAAAGTATTAACGGTTTAAAACTAATTTGACGTTGACGTTGATAATTCGTGAGCATGTGACATTATGACAATGACAGCTGACAGTTACTCCATTGTGCTGACATATGCATTTGTTTATATTTTATATGTTCTTTAATTAGATTTAACACACACAATATAATGAATTGTTGTCAAATGATGTAACACGTTTTTATTTATTTTATTCTTTAATTTTAGTTTATTTAAAATATATTAAGCAATAACAAAAAGTAATGAAAATATATTAAAGTTTACTTATAATTAATAATTATAAACACTTAAAAGACTTTGTACACATCGTCCTAAATATGTTGAAACAACAGTGCGTCATTAATATCAATGAACGGGGGAGCAACTTATTAAAGCAAATAATATTGTCCTCGTTACTCATCACGAAATATCAAATATACACATAGCTATATATCTGTAGATATATCTCTATGTAAAAATCTTCTGTACGTAAATAAACTCCCAAAGTGGACGGATTTTGATTGTTTTGTTGTGTTTCGAGAATATTTAAGATTTCAAGACGTCAGCCAGGTCCGCTAGTCAATGGTTAACGGTTGGTGGACCCAGTTTCCGCACTTAGACTCGTACTCGGTCTGTTGTGCGTAAAGTCCTGGCTGACTTAGTCAGCCTAGCTCCTCCCAGAAGCTCAGAACTTAGCTAGGCACTTCGCACTTCCGAGCGACCAGGTCTGCTAGTAATTCAAAAAATCCGTCTAGTTTTTAACTAAAGTATTTATTTGTCTCATTTCGACGCAGCAATAATACAATTTGACCGAAAGAGGCGGAGAAGTATTGTGTATTATTTTTTGATGCAGATTCCACGCCATAAACATTTTTTTAAAATCTTTAAAATGTTTGTAAGCCTTTTCATATAGGCCGTAGATCGGGCGATAAGGCTACAAATTCCTCCACACTTCCTAAATCGGAATGAGAAAAAAAAATTGGTTTAAGAGGATCTGTTTCTTTAATTTAATTTATAACCTGGCGCTGCAACTTATCAGTTATCACCTTATGGGCTTTTCTGCAGATCTTTGGTTTTAAGGTCTTAGGGTAATTCACTTTGCGCGATCTATAGTCAACGACAAAGTAAAAAATCATTTATTCATGAAATACTACTAATTTTACATTTACTGCCAGTTCTCAAATCAAGGGCATAGAACGGAAGAGAAGAACTGGCAATTTACTCTCCGCCTCTCTTTTTAACCGCCAATTTTTTTTAAATATAAAAATGTAGAGAACAAGAGAGACCGAAACTATGACTTACTATGAAAGTTTTACGTCACGCATTTTTGACCTCCGCCCCCATGAAACGCGCCGTAACGTTTTCTGTATCCAATAGTAAAACGTTTCGTGACCACCAGTGACTCTTTATACCTAAAACTTACCATTATGTGGTGTAAAGTACTGGAAAGTAGAAAATAATATAAACAATAACGCTTAATTCAATCCCCGCCCCGCGTCGTAACTTTTACAAGAGGACCCCCCCCTCCAAATTCGTTACGTAATACTTGAACGCTCCCAAATCCAATATATTTTTCTTATTTAGATAGCCAACAGCTTTGACAATAATTACAAAACCAAATGTATGGAGCAAAGAATATATCATATTAAACGTACTGGAGTCATGGTTCGCGGTAAGACAGCCAAATTAAGAAGGCATGTTTTGCAAAAGTTATCTACTATACGTACCACATAACTGTGGTTCGCAAATGTCGCTTATAAATTTCCGTATCTTGAAAAACTTTATTGCAATGACCTACATTATAAGGAAAACGCTCAATGTTTAGTCCGGTCGAGTATAAGTTTTCAACGTCATATTTGGACTTGGTTAATGAGTTATTTGACAAGATTTTAAAAGAAATTTCAGTTTATTTATAGAACCTACACAAACAGATATTTCTAATTCGGTTACTTGGCTTTAATAAATTTAAATTAAGTCTTTTTCTAGAACCCGCCAAGATACTTCTAAACACAAAAAGTCGTCTAGTTTTTTACGTGTTAATTATCAACACTAAGACTGTTAATGAACATAACCTTAGTTTAAGCTATTCATTAGTATTGTAGAAAATTCAAAATAATATTACTTATTATATTGTATAGGCTAGATTGTAATTCATGTAAAGCACTCTTTTATGTGATCCTTAGTGTAAGTAAAATCAACAAAAACATTCTTCATTCATATTTTACATATTTCGATCAAAAACAGTCTCAAATCAAAAAAAAAAGATTAGGATGAACACGCGACGACATTATTTACATGTTATCATCATGCTAGTCTGTGACCATTTTGTGTCACGTGGCTAAATAATAGATATTAAGATAACACTTCACGTTTCATATACTGTCAAATAGCCATGTAGATTGTATCATCTCTAAAGTATTGTGGAGAAAATATTATGAACACACAGACATGTGTTCATTGTGAAGTAGTAATTTGTGGAGCGAACTGTCTTGATAGTTGCGTACCTTTATTTAAGAAGTTCAAAATCAAAATGTATCTCTTCCCTGTATTTATATTTTAGAAATTTCCCTATTCGTGCACAGAAACATACATATTTTTATGTCGAAGTAAGAAGCAGACATGGGGAGAAATTGGCTGTGCCAAAAATCAATCTGGAACTGTTTAGGAAAAACACCTTTTGTATGGCAATTGATGTTTACAATAATTTACCAAAAGAATTAAAAGATCTTGAGATCTTGAAGAGTGTTTAAAAATCGACTCGATGTATAACTTTGAAAAAAATATATTTTTTAATAAATTACTATTTGCGTGAGCCACTGTAGTTGATATAAATGCAATAACGTTTTATATGATATGTACGATACAAATAATATAAGAGTTGACCAATTCATATGACTAATAATGTAAAATTCCTTTAAAGATAAATTTGCGCGCCATTGTGTGGCAGAATATGCGAACTTCCTATTGTACCACATTACACATTTTTGTACCATATTCTTGCAATAAATTATTATTATTATTATAAAAACTATGGAAAGTACGTATTAAATCGTAGTAGTACCTCATTTTCAGTGAGTCCAAAGAAAATATGACATATATGTATAAAAAATTGTGTGCTTGCACTAGTGTACGCACGTGAGAAGTCAAACTTCTTTATGACCTTATTTTTCGAAAAATGATCTACTATATGCAAATTTACAGAAATTCGTTAAATAAATTTAATTAGATAAAGTTTAACAAGTCTAACCATAGACATGAATACAAATAATACAATTATTTCATTTTACCTTATTACAACTAATATTATTACAGAATCTCATTAATTGTAATAGAATTATTACTATCATTATTATCGTTATTATATATTTTTGTTATTACTGGCTTCGAATCTCTTCAGTAAAAAGTGACGGTAATTTTTTTTTCATCGCCGATAATGAAGTTTCACTTCAAAAAATGTGTTTATTCATTATAAGTACATATGCATTAATGTAAGTATAGATATATAGTATAGTATATGTAAGATGTGGGAACCATTTCCATGTGGGTTGTTTATGTAATATAAATTTACTAAACTGGCCCCGGATGCACGTATATTTTTAAAATATTTTCGACAATTTAGCTTCCGTTACTCAGCGAAAATGTAGCATTGACTAGGAGAAAGAATTTTTGAAATCAGTTCAAAAGAATTTTATTCATTCCAAACATATATTTTATCTTTATAATATATTCGGTTTAATATTCGTATTAATTTATATTCGGATTTATATATATTATGTTGAAGCAAGTTTAATCACTTTTAGGAAAGGACGTGAAATCTCTAGTTCCAGATCAATTTAACGTATCGTGCGGTTCTACAAGTGGTTCAATTCAGAACTTTAAAATATGAATTCCGAAACTATAGTTGCATTATAACGTTTTACAAAGTTAGGATAGTTTTGGCCTGGTGGTGGTTAAAGCGCGTGACTTTCAATAATGAGGTGGTACGTTCAATTCCCGGTTGAATGAATCTTTCCAATTACACACTTGCCCGAATGGTGAAGGAAAATACCGCGAGGTCATACTGTCCTAAGTATTATATCGTTATTAATCACTTTTCAAAGGAGTACACAAAAGCGCTATGAAAAGTATTACGATGTGAGTTTTTATTACACAATGCAAAACATTGTAAATTGGCAATGTTCCAAAGTAAACCATTTATCATTTAAGAAAACTCCCATGGAAATTCCAGAATACAGAATTTCCATATTGAATAATGAGATATTAGTTGTAAATAACTAGCACATGATTCAACCAGATCACAGAAGGCTTTTCGCCAACTTGCCTAAACAAAGGCAAAACTTATTTATTCAGAGCTAAGAAAAATTAATAACCATACATTGACTTGACCATATATATATATATATATAAATAAACCAGATAATGAATTGTTGTTAATAAATTAAAATTTAACCTTTTTTTCTATTGCAGCTAGGTCTTTTTTAGAGGACAATTAAGTGTATGTGTCCCAAATTAAAAATTAAGATTACATGTAGTTTTTATAGTATGGGAGGCAAACAAGGTTGTGGATAACTACCGCATGTCATGTCAAAATAGCCAGTATTCTTGTGAACTTAGACAGTGTGACTATGGAGCAAGTCCTATAACTATTTATTTATCCTTTTAAGTTTAGCATAACTTGTTATCATACAATAATGTTCTTTAGTACAAAACTTAAATTTTCTCAGAAACTTAACTAACAAACTATCCGTCTATCTATGTATATGGAGATAGAAATATATTTAAATCAACAAATAATCAACTGAACTGATAACTCTGATCATTAAATAAATGATGCAATTAAATTGTATTCTGCTAAGTAGGTGAGTTATTGTTTTCAATAACGAGGCCATTTAATAATTACAGTTAGTGTTCTATTGAGGATAATCTTTTTATTTTAAGTATCTAAAATTTATAGATTTATATCACTGGCATAAAACTACTGCTAGTAACATATTATAGCAGTGACAGGCAACTAAAAACTTTGTTCATTTTTATTCCTAATATATATATATGAACAGTTATGAGCTGGTTTAATAAATGTAGTCTTTGTGTTTCTCATTGTACAGTCAATTAAAAGTTACAATCCCCACATAATTTGGCCTTGTTTATCTTTAAAACAATTTATATGATTAAAAAAAGTATACTTAAGTTGATACTTCAAGAAGTGAGAAGTTTAATTTTATGGAATTTTTTTACCATTATCTGTTTAAGCTTAAGAACTACATTTCTTTGTACTAAGCCAAACTGAGCTGCATTTCTAAGTAACCAATGATTTGTATTTAACTATTTTATCATCATATATCATGTTTATTAATTATAATTTCTTGTTACCACTAGATAATCTTCGTGTTATTATTATTCAATAGAAGTAATATTTATGCAGCACTATTCTATAAATCAACTGAAATATTTTATTCCTTCTCTACTTTATATAACCATATGTATTTTCTATCTTATTTTATGCACATATCGTAATTTAATGTATTATCAGCAATAAATTAGTCATAGATTTCCATTTCTCGTCTCCACGCTCTACAAACATATTGTAATAATAATATTATTTAGAGAATTCATCAAACTTACCATTTAAATACAATCGATACGTAAATAAATATCACGTCATAGGATCACTTCACAGAAACTACGCGACATTCACACAAAAATTAAAATTCACAAAAATAATAATTCGGATTGAATCACATTGCAAATCGCAAAACAATGAATGAAAAATTCAATGAATCGTGAAAATACTACGTACGACCGTCGACGAACGTATTTGACAATTCGTATTTGATTGTTAGTTGTCAGAAGGAAATGTTGCCACTACCAATTTTGATTAGACTGTCAATTAAGGAATTATACTTCAGCTACAAAAAAATATATTCTGCAAAACACTACAATAAATAAAATAAACAATTGTTTCTGTGGTTATTCTTCACCGAATTGCGATGCTAATTTAAACTGCAAGAATGTTCCGAGTTCAATTGCATTGTGGTGTCTACCAAGTGGCTACTTGTTAGGCTAATACAATTAATAAGCAATATGCGCTGTTCACGGTGTCAAGTGATTTTGATATTTAGAGATTATAATTTATATATATTATAGACATTTTTCCATGGACGTCCGATATGGAAGGTCAATTGTACTATAGTAAATTGCTTAGATTTTATAGAATATTGATTAACCGATGATAATGCTGACGCGGTAGTCCCAACAATATAGAGCTGAAGGTGCGCGATGTACCGATATCACTGTAAGCTGTAATTTAATTAAAATAAAGATTAGAATATTGCTCATTATTAAACTGGCCAAGACTTTACCTTAACCCTCTCATCCTTATTGGTGGAAACATTCCGTAAATATTTATATATTTAACTAGTTTTCAGCCTCTCGTAGTCGTTCAGTGCAGTTTGTCAATAATTTAACTACATTAAAGACTCCTAACAAAATTTAAAATAATTACAATTTACAGTTCACATGCTCGCATGCGAACTCTATTAACTTTCTCGTGTAACATACAAAATGAATATTCCGATAGCGAGTCAAATATTTATAAACATTAGACTAAACATACGCCCTACTTTACTGTTTTATAACGTTTTACTCGATTTCGTAGTTTTAAAGTGGTGACTCGGAAAGTGAAACTTGTTTTCAACTATCGCTTTCCAGAAATATGCTTTTGAAATTATTTGGCCTAGTATTTTTTTTTAAAGTTACTTGGGAAATTGAATTAAACCAACGATGGATCTTCCCTGACTATGATTTTCATTCGATAACTGAGAGAGACAATTTAAGACGAAGATTTCTTGATAGGAAAATAGAGGATAAAAATCAAGATATGAGACTGAAGATGTTTGACACATTATCAATTAACACTGTGTACTCAGAAAATATACTACATACGAAGATAAGTGAAAAAAACTCTATAAACTACGAAAACGTGTTCAGAGAATTTTTTACTATGAATGGAGTAACATATGTCTACAAAAGAGGATTTTACTGGCGGACATGGAGAAAGATAAATTTAAACAATAATGAAACAGTTGTGTGCTACAAGTGTCAGAATTATTTAAATGTTTCGTGTGCTAAATGCTACAATGGCTATTGGGTTAGTATTATTAAATAAGAAATTATTATGGATTAACTTAAGAAGAATATCTTTAGTATTATATTTGGTTTTAACAATGTTAGACGTATACGCAAAACATATTTCATAAATTATATACCCACATAGGTACATTTTTTTTAAATAAAAAATCGCTGTTTATCGCTACTAGCAGAATGGAGTGCACCGTTACTACTGTATAATTCGTTATAATTGAAAAACTTTAATATTTATTTTTAATGAATAACTTTTGTGTCGTCAAAGAATGCTTGGACGGTTTAAATATTACTCACAACATATTATTGTTTTTTTTTTCAGATTATAGACAAAAGTCCACCTTGCCCTTATGAAATCTATTCGCTAATACAACCAAAAATATTATGTGTTATTAATATAACAGAATATTATAAACCATTTGAGCATTGTCCTCAGATAATTAGCTTAGATAAATTGATGGAAACATGTAGTAATCCAATAGAAACAAAATGGAGGATTCTTCGTAATTACTCTGGAAGCGAGAATTCGATAACCATCTGCCAAGGAAGGGATAATTGCGAAATAACAACATTATATTCGGTAATATCAAATAAAATTAATATTTAAATCAACATATTTCTGTCACTAAAACAATTAATTTCCTAAATATACATTGTATATATTTGTAAGCATAACGTCATAACACAAGTCCAAACACTCTTTCATACCATTTCGTATACCAAATCAGTTCATATGTAAAAATATAATTTTTTTAAAACAATATTTTAAAATTTTACAAAAAAAATACCGAATAGCACATCTCGCGTCATATATACTTATTTTTTTACATTAAACTATATCGTTTACAGATCAAGCAAGATTCAATTACATTTCGTATTATAAATTCAACCAATCATATAATTTACTCTCGTGTAATGAAAAGTGGTCAAACGAATTACGCATGCGTTGATGATTGCGGTTATATAACCCCTCAACATGACATTGTTAAAAATGAAAAACACATTGTACTTGATTTATTACATAACCTAAAAAACAAAAGAGAGAACATGAATGAAACATTTATTACAAGCAAAGTTTATCAACTGGCAACATCGAGTACTAAAAAACCGTTATTGAATAACCTTAATTTAAAAAACAATGCTGTAATGATTTATAAAAATCCAAAAAAGAAAACTTCTAAATATAGTTCGGGAGAATGGTTTAAACCTATTAAATCGGATATGATAAATAAGAAACCGATAAATGAAAAAACACCATGCAAGAAAATTCAGGACTTCTACGAAGAAGTTGAAAATGAATCGGATTATTATGACTATTGAGAACTCAAATAAAACAGGTATTTGACATTTATATTAACTTTATTTACGTGATTTCTATTTAAAGATGGAATTATGCGTTAATTTAACTCAAACTTTTACTGCAGAATATCACGACACGACGTAGCTAAAATTATTAATATTTATTAAAGAATTACGATTTATTAACGCATTTGAATAGATAAAAGATATTTTTCGCGACTCTGTCACTTTTTAAAATTTATATCGAATGACATTTCAGTTCATTCTTACAGGGCACGGAGCCTTTGCACATTACCTGCATAGGTTTAAAATTAGGACAAGCCCAACATGTGCCTGCATTAATGAAGAACAAACAGTGGAACATGTGCTTCTACACTGCCCTATATTCGCATCGTCCAGGCACGATCTGGAGCAACAAATGCAGATGACTGTAGACCGTGACGACCTACAGGACATGTTAATAAAGCACAGACCGCGCCTGGAACGGTTCTGCGGAAAAAATATTACATATTTAAAGGAGGCAAACAAAACCGAAAGAGCGGGTCTCGCAAGGAATTGCGCCCCGGCTCGCCCATGAATATTGTAAATAAAAATATTACCGATGCAGTCGGGGCGTATTTCGCGACGCGTAGCCCGCCATTCGCGAACTAGTAAAATTAATTAAATGTATCTTGTTTTTATTTTTGGAAAAAATGTGAGATGAAAAGTCCCTGGACACTATGGCAGGGGAGTAAAGGGTTATAAATTAATTTAAAAAAAACCGGTATATCAGTTTTCCACACATACAAATCTATGCTCATATCAAAGACAATTAAAGTCATAGTCTATGCTCAAAGTTTGTATTTTTGTTAGGAATAACCTCTCTGAACTGAACCGAATATAATTGTGTCTCTATTAGGAACTCCAGTCCAGTCACACAAAGCCTGAGAGGCCGCTAAAAAATTAAAGCCAATCATGACCATGTCTAATACCTTTTTAGAATCCATATTAAATGCACCAAAACTTGTTATACAGGATCACTTTTCGGTAGAGTATTTTTTTTAACAGTGTGGTCCGAAGTAAACAAGAAGTTATGATTTGAGAAATTTTCATTTCGTAAAACTTATATTATCTTTAATACAACCAATAAACAAACATAAATAGTATGTCTAGCACAAGGTCTTATCAGTATGTGTTTTGCAGGTATTACTATAACATAACCAGAAAACACAAGCTTGTATGGCGAAGAAAATCATCGTGATTTGACGTCGGAGGTGGTTAGGCTTAAAAACAACATCTGTAGAATATATAGTATAAAATATTTTTGTTTCACAATTAAAATGCCTTTATTATTACTACTGAAAATAATTACCAGCGGAGCCACCTGCCAACGGTTTATTTCCGAACCAATTCGACCGAGGATCAAGAAAGGCAAAAGGCCAAGGCCGGCAATTTGCAAGCCCTCTGGAAATGTGAGTGTCTATAGCCGGTATCACTCAGCAGCAGGTAGCCTCCTGCCCGTTTGCCAAAATATTTTAAAATGTCGAACCATGATGACATTTTTTAATATTAAAAAAAAACACCAAATATGACAACAACTTTATTTTAATTAGTTATAATTTTACAATATGGCTTTATGTAATACTGTAACACTTAAATGCTGTTGAATGTACGAGACGAAATGTCTTAGCCGGAACTACGACGTTTATGTCAAACGGGAGTAAGAGCATGACACACACGTCTAGTACTCCGCTTGGACATATGTCATAGTTCGCGCTAAGTCTCGACATACCGACATAATTTACCCTAAATCTGTATTTTTCAATAAATAATTTACTTACACTAAAGTTACTAATTAAATTCGCTATACAATATGAGAGGATATTCATAAATTTAAAATTTACAAAAATATTACAAATTACTTATTTGCAGCTTTAATTTGTTTTAATTGAATTAAAACAAGCCACGAAAAATTACTTTGGTCACTTTTGTAAAAAATAAATCAACAAAGTTATTTCAATATAGAAAAGGTAAAAAAGAAAAATCATCATAGAGAGAGAAAATCACTATAAAAATACAATAAGAATCACAGTCACTCCTACTCAGAATCGTTCATTAAAAGTTACCTAACCTACATAAACTATTTATTAAGGATTTATCCACTATAAATGCAACTTAAAGAATCTTTAAGAGTTAACTAATAATTTGCACCGTTCATTATATATAATGTACTAATAGACATAATTTAATCTAGGACTCTGTCTTACAAAATGTCCGGAATGTGCAATACATTTTGACAGTTAATCTAAAATATAAAATTAACTTTCAAACAGCTTGTCTATGCGTCAGTATTTCACTGACATTTAACATTTATTTGACCAGAATATAATTTGAAAGTAGAATATATTAGGCGAAGTCGAAAGACGGAAAGTTGAGCCTGGCCGCAAATACTTACAGAAAAGATTACAAATTAAAAAAAGATATAACAGTCTCAGAAGCAATTCTCTAAACAGCGTAATTGCTACGAGACGTAGACTTTTAAGTTTTTTCTCAAACGACTCGTAACAATAAAGATATTAGATATAAAAAAAATATAATCAGTCTTTAAAACATATGTATAAATATAATTTTTTTAGAGAAATGTCATTATCTGTTGACAGATATCATATCGTAGACATTTGACATTACAGATTAAGTACATCATCGTAGCAACTTTTATCTGACACATTAAGGATATATTTATGGTTTCTTAAGTGTTTTTTACCTTTTATGTGATCTAATAATATGTGTTCTTTGCTCGATACTTCACTGTCACAAGTGAGGCAATTGACAGTCGAGTCATTGATCTAAAACAAATATTTTTTTATAAAATCAATCTTGCTGTGAAAAGTCTTTATTTGTGTTAAAAATAATCTGTTTCATGATCATTTGTCAAAATAATAGGGGATCAGCCTCCTGTGCCTAACACACGCCGTTAACTTTTTTGGTCTAAGCAAGGTTTCCTCACGTGTTCGTTCACCGTACGAGCGAAAGTTAAATGCCCACAAAAACGTCCATTGATCCGGGAATCGAAAACATGACCTCAGGGATGAGAGTGTTCTACTACTCCACTCTAAGTTACAAATATGAAGTTTAAAAAATCTTAGCAAAATCGAATTGTGTTAAACGTACCTTCCTTATCAATGCTGGCAAGTATTTATAGTCAAATGATTTCAATAATTTTGTATGTCTCTCTGAAGTCACGTGGCCCGATAAATCGTAGTTTTTCATTTCGACCCTGCACAATATACACTTGTAGCCGTGTTTATTCTTCGTAACACCCTGCCACGCGTCCCACGTTAACTTAAAAGATTTGCCAGCGTGGGTGATGATTTTATTTTTCTTGGCAACACTCGTAGTGATGACAGCTTCGAATTTATAGTTTGCAACAATTTTTGTGTGTAACGAAACGTCCTGGAATTGTGTTTCCTTTCCCAGACTGAGTTCGATTGTTTTTAAATCTCTTAAATTTCTGTGCCGATTTTTTATACTATCAGACAAATTACTACTGTGTTCATTCCATGCTATGTGTGTTTGTAACTCTTCTTTCGTGATCATTATATTACATATTCCGCAGTGATAAAATTGCCTATTCTGAAATTAGAAAATAATCCAATTAACGTATTATGTCAAATTACTTATTAGTACTATACAAAATGTTATTTTTAATTCATTCGTTCTTCATTCTTTTCGAGACAAGATGGCGTCGTACCATGCTTCGAAAGTCAAGTTTTTAATTGTCATAGTATTTATTGCGATCAATATCAGTCTCCGATGAAATTAAAAAAAATATTAAAAATAGACTCCGAAGAGGGACGAGGGCATTATTTAGTACCATGCTATGTCATCCTTTATTTAACTTATTTTGATTGTTTTCTGTCACGTGACTGACGTTTAAAGTCAATGAATATGTTTTGATAAATTAAGGAAAATACTTCAGAGTACATTTTACCCAATAACATTTTTTAAAGACACATTTAAACAGATTACTCTTAACCCCTAATATATATATATATGGAACATAATTTCTACATAAAACCCCAGTGGCGCTACATCCTTTTTAGCTCTGGGCCTTAGATTTTGTATCTGTTCCGTGATCTGTGCCTGACACACGCCTTTAGCCATTTTTGGGTCTAAGGCAAACCGGTTTCACCTTACGAGCGAATGTTAAATGCACACATACACAGAAAGTCCATTGGTGCAGGGGATCCGCCGGGGATCGAATCTAGTCGTAGGCTAAGGGATGCGAGTCGTATGCTGAGGCCACTATACCAAAACTGCTTTAATAGACATCAACAACAAAATTTAAGTATCAAAAAACTCACCCGACGAATTAAATTAATATCGTATTTATCTATAAAAGTGTATTTTTTTAAATTCTTCAAATGACCATCAATAGTAAAGTGCACGCCCATTTTAAATAATTCCACAGAGCACACGACACAATACCAAGTCCCGTTGCCCACAGACACAAATGTGTTGTATGATGCAAAACTAATTTTTATATTTTTATTCTTCAACTTAGCCATTATTATTTCAAAGAAAATTTCATTCACACGTTGGTCACCGATATTTTTCCATAAACCTTGATTTTTTAAATTATTAACTAATTCGGTATAAATCTCATTCACTGGATCTCGTTCTATTTTATTTTCTTTTGAAACTGTAATAAGTTTTGATTTGCGAATTACTTTTTCAGTATGCTTAATATTTGTTTCAGAGGGTTTTTCAATATTGACCAAATTATCGTCTTTATCTGGCTTTTCGGCATCTATTGGTGTATATTTAATATTTTCTTCATCATTTGCTTTTTTTATTGGCCTCGTGTCTTTATTTTCTTCTATATTGTCATCGTGATCCTTACAAAGAGCTTTATTTAAGATAACAACATCTGTCGGTGTATCTTGACGTTTATTTTCTTCATCATTTTCTTTTTCTATTGGCCTCTGGTCTTTATTTTCTTCTGTATTGTCATCCTGACCCTTACAAAGAACTTTATTTAAGATAACAACACCTGTCGGTGTATCTTGACGTTTATTTTCTTCATCATTTTCATTTTCTATTGGCCTCTGGTATTTCTTTTCTTCAGTATTGTCATCCTGGGTTTTTTGACTCTCACTTAGGTCTCTTTTTAAGTTAACACCTGTTGGTGTATATTTACCATTATTTTCTTTATCTACTGGCCTCGGGTTTTTAATTTCTTCTGTATTGTCATTCTGGGTTGTATGACCCTTACAAATGGCTTTATTTAAGTCAACAACACCTGTTGGTGTATCTTCAACTTTATTTCCTTCATATTTTATATATTCTTCATCACTTTCTTTATTTTCTTCTGCATTGTAATCTTGGGTTCTTTGATCATTACAAAGGGCTTCATTTAAGCCAATATCACCTATTGGTGTATCCTGAAGTTTATTTTCTTCATCATCATGTTTTTCTATTGGCATCAGGTCGTTCTTTTCTTCTGTAATGTCAACCTGAGTTTTTTGACTCTTACAAAGGGCTTTATTTAAGTAAACAACACCTATTGGGGTATCTTCACCATTATTTCCCTTATCTATAATATTTTCATCATCATTTTCTATTTCTATTGGTATATGGTCCTGTTTTTCTTCTGTATTGACATCCTGGGTTCTTTGACCATTACAAAGGGCTTTATTTAAGTTAACAATATGAAATGACGTCGTTATGTGCTTGTTCAGTTCTAAACTGTTATTGTTCATAACGAAATGACATAAAGCGCAATGTAACCCGCCATTTAACTACAAAATTAAACAATTATAGTGTTAGATAGAAATTTAGGATGAGGTCTCTGAGTGTGCCTTCAAACCCAATTTTTAGTTCTAAGTACACATTAATATTTTCCGAAAGGAACACATTGTACTGTACTTAAGAGTTCTTTTTATATAACAGGGGGCACAGGGCTGAAGGCTGATCTGATGTTAAGCAGTGGGCCAAACCCAACGTGGCTGTATGCCACTTTGGGTTATAAAAACCAAGTCTAGCAATTCAGTTCTACCGTAAAAAATTGTGATGTAATACCAAGTAGGTTAAGTTCTTCAGTCCCTACTTAAAGGACCTTCTGTTAAGTTATTACGTAATTAGTTAACCTAACATCTTATATTGACCATATTAATTGTATGTTTTAAATAAATAGATTTGGCAACTTGTAAGATCAATGATAGATACAATAATGTATCGATCAATTTCGATCTCTTTTACGGCTTGGTCTTTAATTTCGATTTGGTTTTTTGCTTGGCCTTTAATATTTTAATATGTAATGTAATGAATAAGGACATTTTGTAATTAGCTAACCTAACATCTTATAGAGACTATATCAATATTAAATGTATGTCTAACAATCTAATCTTATGTAATATATTAAATATTGAAACATACCCGTACGTTTCCATTCTCCAAAAGGACATTGATAATTCTTATTAAATTAACACCCATATTTGGTATGAACATTCGCTGCATCAAAAATATATGTACATCGTCCTTTAGATGCTGAGAAATATACTGTTTACTCATAGTTTTATTACATAGATTACAGTAACAATCATTATTTAGGGTAACAAACATTAAATGAAACGATAGTAATGATAATTTTATACTACAACCGAATTGCTGTATTATAATCTCATGTTTGGTTATATCATCATCATTATTTTTTATTAGACAATTGATTACATTGGCTTTTTGACCTTGAATCTTGATCTCGTTAATGGCTTGGCTTTTAATTTCGATCTCGTTTATTGCTTGATTTTGGGTGTCATTTATTTGTTGACCCTTACTTTTTGTGACGGTAATTTCTTGAAACTTTTCTTTAGTAACTTTATATTTATTGCTGTTCATTTGCATACTGTTGCTGATTATTTTACGTTCTTTCTCATTTTGAATTTCACTTCTCGGGTTTCTTGGCACTCCTGTGGTTAACAGTGGCTTTGGTTTTTGTTTGTGTGTCCGTTCAATATGATGAGCGACCGTACTCTCTAGTTGAAGATTATTGCAATTGGCGCAGTGGTAGAATTTCTCGTCAACCTAAAATTATAAAACTTCTTTATTTAATATCAATATGATATCACAAAACATTTTCCTTCAGACAAGACTTTTGTACCATATTTTGGGCAGCGACAGGAGTCGTAGAAGAGAAAAGTGTAAATGAGGTATTCAGTACATATATTAGCGCTTAGCATTAACTAAACCAAAAATTATCGGGCACAAATCACGTCAATAATGATAGTTAAATAACAAATAAACAGCTGAATACGCTTTTTTTAAATTTTAATTTTCTGAAACTACCTACAAATATTAAAAAGGAAGTGAAGGTAAAAGGAAGGTGATCGCACTATGCGGGCGATCACAAATAAAACTCCTAAGCTGACGAACAACTGTTTTCAATTCAAAAGCGTCATTCAACTGCTTTGAATGGAACCTAAACAAGAGATCCCCAAATGTATTTATCATTTTCAGTCCTAATGGTATCTTTTTGAACACACATTCTATGCGCATCTTCTTATCTATTATATGCATTGCCGGTCGTTGAGGGAGTCTGCTATGCTTTCCAATTTTTTGATAGGCGAGCTTACGGAGCAGCCATCAACAGCGGCTTTGATATCCATGACCGTGGGTGCATTGCTGGCCTTTAAATTCGATTAGTTGCTTATCTAGAGCGGTATGAAGTTTAAGAGGATAAAGTCAACGGAAGACATTCACATGTGTGGGCTATTTGACAAGATTTTAAAAATAATTTCAGATTTATTTGTTAAGACTAGGCATACATCGATACGCCTTTTTGCCTATACGATACCGATGCCGATATACTTATAGAAATACAACCTATATCGATACCAACGCTTATTGAATTAAAATTAAATTAAGATAAAATATATCAAGGTTTAATTATTAATAATTAAATTAAAATAAGAATAATAGTTAAAATTAACTTTGACAAGATTTTTGTAATTCTGTATTTTATTTAATTTGGTATCGAAACAATACTACTCGCGATAGCAGTTGCAACCAACTAAAGTGTCTAGCGCAATGTAATACTCGGGGACAATGCGAGTGAGAGAGACAACAATGCAATGAGAGAATAAAACGCGGGGATTTCCCGGGCATAGTCCGTGCCTCGTTTGCAACGAACTAGATCAAACAAGATACGCGTTTACATTTAAGTGCAAAATTTGAGAAGTATCGTTGTATCGGCAAACCCAAAGTATAGCCGATATCGGTATCACATGCATCCCTAATTTAGATAATAGAATCTATACAAATGTTATATTTAATTCTGCTAAGTATACTCTTTCAAAATTCAAAATTTTAAGAACCCACTAAACGGGTCATCCTTGGCTGTAATGACTATGTTGACTACTCTTTATGGTGGTCCCCTAGACTCCCCTTCTATTATATAAAAAAAGATATGGCCTCATACCAGACCCTAAGACCTACCAGGCCCGTAAAAATATTTTTTATAGTGTTTATTATCGTTCCTAAATTCACAATTAAGTTATTTTTCAATTAAAATGTCTGCCTCCCTCTCTGTGTCTAATCCCAATACTGTATTAGGAATACGAAAACATTTATTTGTGATTGTTTTGTGTCACGTGACTGACGTACAAATTCTTTTTTGATAAATAAATATCTATCTAATATAATAGTATCAGTTTCATGATCATTTGTAAATCTAATAGGCAAGTACTCCTGTGCCTAGCCACACCGACTATTACTATACTACTACTATACTTTGGGTTTAAGAAAGCCGGATTCCACACGCTGTTTTCTTTCACCGTTGGATCAAATGTTAAATGCGTATATAGAAAGTATTGGTAAGCCGGGGATCGAACCCCATCTCGGCGATGTGAGTGGATGGAGTGAGAGATGAAGCCACCAGACCAACGCCGCTACAATTAATGTTTATCAAGTTATTTTACTCCATAATACAGCTTACACTCTTAATACTTTTATTTTCCATCATAAAATAGGCCCATGTACTGCACTGAGTCAATAGGGGCTAATTAATTATTAGCAAGCAGGTTTTCTGCAATTTATCTCCCCCCCCCTCCTCTTGTCAGCAAAACTCAAAAAAAAAAAAAGAGTACATAATCGTATTTTTTTTAGCAATCCACGTAAATGCATTTCGTCAAGCATAGACAATGTGTGTGTAATGTGTATAAAAGTAAATAATTACTGTTGATGTAAACACCAAAAAAGGATATCATACACCCCCCCACCCCACTATTTTTGTAATTAATATTAATACTAAGATATATTTACCTTCCTTATAATGTAATTCTTATATTTCTCAACTGGTGTACATAATTTGAGATTTTCTATATGTGCCTTCCCAGAGCAATGGTAAAGTTTTTGCTGGACATCATCAATTTTTTTACATGCCATACAATAGATCTTCTGGCTCTTTATCATTATTATCATGTTCCAAGCATCATTATCAATCTTATATTTTGTACCGAACCAGTTTATAACTAAAACAAAAAAAAACAAAATAATTATTGCGAAAATCATAATTTCAATCGACAGAAAAGTTCAAACTCTTTCGTAAACGGATACAATTTTTGCCTAAGCAAGTCATTTGTCAAATGGTTATTCAATTTGACAGATGACAAACTTCGTTAAAATCTCTCACCCTTGGTCTGTTAAACCGAATGTTTTCAAAAGGGCCATAAAATGGAATTTTGCGAAAAACTTGCGCTGTACATCGGGTACAATATTCCGAAGATAAGTCGAGAATCGTCCATTGAACTGTCAACACTTTAGGTGACTGAACCGTAGCCCGATAATCCCCTGGACCCTAACTGTTATGACATAAGTATTATTTTCCTTTAACAAAATTATCTAAATGGAAAGGACAAGCGAGCTACCATTTTATACCTGACATGTATTCACTTAGCATCGCGATTAGTACAGGTATAGGATTTGCAGGCAGGTAGAATTTCATATTAAGTACAAACAGTAAAGTTCAGGTAAAAATTTGGACAATAGAGAGTAATTTGGTTCCCAGTAAAGCAGTACAAATGTTATAAACCCATTATGCTATATAAAGTAGGCTTTTTTAATATTTATACTATATGATAAATGGCTGATGAATGTTTGCACAGCATCTGTGCGGAAAGAGAACCAGGGAGGCATGAACTTATAAAACTATTATCATGATCTATAATGTCGAACTATAATGACCTAAGTGTTAATATAAATGCAACTCAATCCCTACGTCTTTTCGCACACTTGTGTGTGTGTATGATTTCTTGTTCATTATTTTATTCTATAATTAAGTTGTCTATGATAACAGTAATTGCTTCTGAATGCTAAAGTTTTAAACAACTGTGCCCCTTGCACTGAAGAAAAAACAACACTTGTTTTTTTTTAAATAATTTTTGCAACAGTTTACTCTTGCTTCTGTTTATATTTTAAAAAAATGAATATCCAGGGTGAACAGACATGCAGGTTTAAATAAAACTTTGTTGTATTAAAAAGTTTACTGTATCTTAGTACACATATATGGAATTTTTTTATTAGACGGATGAGGAATTATGTCAATGAAGACTGTCATCTCCTTACCAGAAAAATTGACAATAAGTTTCTGCCCCACAGCCAGATGGTATCAACTATGATGTTAAATGTCTCTTTAAGTAAATACTTACAAAAAAGCTTTGGCACAGCCGCAGCAACAGATGCATATGAAAGTTCAATTGGCTTGTTGTCCCAGTTAATATCATTTAATCCATCATTTTCATTGAAATCAATCCCACTCTCACTTGTACTACTGACGCTTTCCACATAATCTGCGCGTGAATGGGAAGATGAAACACTAGGTGATTCATTCGGTGAGTGTTCGATTGAATGACTGTGCGATGGTTCAAGTGAATGAGGGACTGAGGATCCAAATGATTGAGGTTGTGAGGAATCAAACAAATGAGCGAACGATGGGTCGAATGGGTAAGTGAGTTGGTCAATATTGTTCATATCTTGAACATCTGAACAATGGTTGATTGCATATAATATCTTGTTCTCATGAGATTCACTGTCAAAATGATTTTCCTCAGATTTATGGAATGATTCATTGCACACAGCACAGTGGTAGTGTTGATCAATCTGAAATTATTAATAATTGTATTAAATTTTTTTTTTTAAAGAATTCATTGTCAATTAAAAGATGTATGCTTAAATTCAGATGCTATAAAAATACTTTAATCTCTTACTCTACTTTAATGACATTGCTCAAGATATCATTAAAATAATGGTTATGATCATTCTATACCTAAACAAATTTAAAAAAGACACCTCATATGCAGTTCTTCTGAAAATGATATTACACTTACCAATCTTACAAGGTTCAAATCAAATTTGTCCAGAGGCTGATACTCATTCATACTTTTTATATGCATATCGCTTTTGATGTGAGAAATGGCATCTGCATCTAGGTCCAAACAGACACAGCACCAAATGTGATCATCCAACGTTATTATTGTATTCCAATTATTGATTGGAAGAAGTATTGCATCATTAACAATAATACCATAAAGTGTTTTTTTTATGGACACAGGAAGGAACTTGCACTCTGAAATGATAAACACATACAATTTATAATTTGTAGATAAAAAATAGTCACAAAGAAAAGATTGTATTCTCTCCTATTTGGAGAAAAAATAATTAATTAATTTATAAACATTTCAAGCATATAATATAAAAAGTGAACATAATTAAATTAAAAACAGGGCAACTGGCGGCCTTATCGCTTTCGAGCGATCTCTTCTAGGCAACCAATGTGAGAAGAGAAAAAAAATGTATTAAATTAGATAAGGTGGGCAGCGACCTTATCTAATTTAATACATTTTTTGAAGAAGTGCAAAAATGCATATTACACATAGTTGAAAAACTCATTCAGGTAATCACTAGTAATTATATTATTACAAACATTTCTGCAACTGATATAAGAAATTTTAAATGTTAATAATTAGCAGATTTGAGAATGATTCAGACATTAAAATTCACCATGTCTCACATTGTCTTGAAGGGGCTTTTCAATGTGATATAATCACAATGGTGATAGGAGATCACAGCAATATTTCAGTTGGTGTTGTGACATCTGCATTAATTTGTGACCCATCAAGCAGGTTATAAATGTTGACATCATTAACATTACATCAAAAAAACATGTTTTCTAAACAGCTTCACAAATAATGAATCACTGTTAAACTTTATTTAAGAGAGTCACAACAGTTCCATTATAGCGGTTCCATTTATTTGTGTATGAATGCAACCAAAGCTCTAAAGATAAATATTTATATAACTGGTTGGCATAAATTACATTTCCACAATCATTTTCTGCTCCTAATGATATATGGACAATTTAACACGAAAATATATTGTTAATTAAGATCTGAGATAAACCAAACAAAAAAATTACTCCCCCACCACCCAATTAAAATATAAAGTATTGATCATAACAATTTAACAATAACCAATAAAAATCATATGTCATATAGTAAAAAGTTGTATAGTATTTTTATTATTTTAAATATTAACATTATTGATTAGGTAGACTGAATAAAACTACTTTTAACAGTTAGACCATTGATTTGCATCTCATGCCTTCTTTTATTTTAAATTGATGTTGATGAAAATAAAATATTTTGTTTTACCTTCTTTGTCGAGTGTGCTACTCTCGCCCAAACTGTCTGTATCAGAAACTACTTCAAATTTATCATAGTCATCATTATCATCATTTTGCATCGTAAACACTTCCCCATTAATGTTATACTCAGTTTCTGTTTTTGTATACTGCCATTTGTTAGGTAGAAATTGTCCTTCAACAAATAATTGGGGTACAGATTGCTCAGCCATCCTGAAAAAATAAAAAATTACTTGTAAATAGGATTTTTCATATAATGCAGGTACTTAAAAGTTAAATGTTAGCCCCCATTTACAAATATCAATTACAAGTCCATTGTAGACGCAATGTATTTTTTCTTCTTTAGAATCAGGTTGTATCAGCTCATCACCTACTAATTCCCAGATAAACAGACAAAATATTCCATCATTTTACATTACATTGTAAAAGGTTACTATTGCAGAATTATTAAATACCTATCTACCTACATTCTTCACAAATGTTTAACACACAGCACAGTATAGTTTCATAGAAATTAATTTAAAATAATGTAATATAATTCCTAATTATTATTCTATAAGCCAATTAAATTATTTAGTAATAATTTGAATGAAAACAAATATGGCCAAAACAAAAATATTGTTAGACTTTAACAAACACACTCCAAAATACCACATGGGGCTTTTTGTTTAACAGATATAAGACAGAGAATAAACAAATAATGTATTATAGAAACTGCGCCTTCATAAATTAAAAAGCTATATTCAGATCCTTATAGCAAAATAACTCTGTATACTTACTTAGATGGTTTTAAATGTCTAAGTAACAATAACGATAGTAATCGTATATCAAATATACCTATAATTTCCTAATAAAAATTAGTTAAGACTTACCTTAATCTTAACAGGAACGCGCAATATAATTAACTTAGAAGCCTACTTTACCTTTTTATAAAAAAGAATGGTATGAAACCTCCTTTTCAATAATATAAATTAGGCATTAATAAAAATAACACGCTCCCTAACTTAGAAGACTATATAAAAATATATTTTATCACACGTAATTAAAAATGATAGCAATTCACATATTTATTAGGTATTGTTTGTAGCTATTCACTAAATATTATTCACTTAAAACTGATTTACTTTTAGGATAAAAAGGTAAAGCGTTTAAACTTTATGGCATGGTCTTTATTATGAAGTACATAGTAATTCAAACACACCTAAACACAAACAAAAGCCAAAATCTCAAAACACAATAATGTTATTTAACTAATGACAATGTCACAGTGAACTGTCAAGTTCAACTGTCGGCATGTTGGCTCACAGACTAGGACACTTAGTATAGCCAGCTATCATCTAAAGTGTGATGGTACATGAAATATTATCATTAATTGTAGAATATTAACAAATTTTTAGTTTATAGTAGACTAGTTGGTTGTAAAACGTGTTGGAGTTTGAATGTAATGGCAGGAAAAACTTGTCAGACTTGTCACTGTCACTTGTGAAGTACCAGTTTCGAATATTGGAATGCCTATTTCAATTTTATTACAAATGATTGTGTTCTATTAAGAAAACGCACTTCCCATCTGGACACGGACAGTGAAACATTCAGGGGTTTTATAAACATATATTACTGTGATAGTGTAGTGCTTGGAATACATATGTTAATCATGAAGTCATTGTCCCTTCAACACTTGAATTCAACCTTTCAAAATCTTTCATTTCTTAATTTTTTTCTCTTTTTTTATATATTAACAGTTCAATTATTTTATTATACAACTAAACCAAAAATTATAAAACTAAAAGTTTTACAAGGATTTTATAAAACGTTTGTTTGTTTTTTTTTTACATAATTTTATAGCCTGGTAACGAGACCTTTAAGCCAAGTCTTATTTACGGTCACTAATTTACATGTTATTCTATCGTTTCACTTGTTTTACGATTGTTTGACTTTTTAATTAATAAACAATTATTATACTTTTATGATCACGGCCTTAATTGTTGAGTTATCCTTATCTCTTTTCAATTATATCTATTGTTGTATAGAATATTGAAATTCTCCTTAATATTATATATAAATAAAAAAAAACATATAAACTAGCAAAAATAAACAAAACAAGACCTGACATAATATGGTTATTGTTATTTGTTGTACGACAAGACACAAAATCATACTTTGTTTGTTTTATTGAACTGGAAATTCAATATTTTTATAAAAACTTAAGACACAAGTTTGCGTACTTATGATTAATAGAACATAGAAAAGTTCACACACCGATGTTCTAGTCTGTGCTCATGCTATGCCAATTATGACGTTTTACACTGTGAAGTATGACTTACACTTACTGTTTACACTGACAGCGCTGTCGGTTCATTAATTTAGTATCTTGTATCAGAATTTAGAAATCAGAATCCTATATATAATTTGCTTCATACTTGGCATTTATTTATTGTTTTTATAATGCTACCACTATAAACAGTTCATAATCAACTTATGGATATCATTCATTAGAAGACTGCGCGGGAATTAAAAATGTTTCAAAATTGTTCACGAAGTTCTTTTCAAGGAAAAATCGTAGAGATACCTGGTTAGTAAAATAATTTCAGTAATAAAAAGATAATTTTTTTAAACTTATTTATAAACTACAGGTTTAATTGTAAGAAAAAATAGTATTATATGAATTTACTTATAAATTGTATTATTGCAGGGTTACACGTGGATAATTTTGAATATGTAGAATTTACAACACCAAGAGCATATTTCTTAAGTCATTGCCATTCTGATCATATGCAAGGTCTACATTCACCTTACTTACTTAAATATATAAAAGAAAAAAACATATTTATTTACACAACAGAATTGTCATATGCCATTATTAAAGATATTACAAAGGATGACACATTATTAGACTACATAAAAGTTTTGAAATTAGGTAAATTTGGTTTTTAATACTAGAGATATCTATATAATAGTACTACACAAAGTAACCATTAACTGCAAAGTAATATAAACCACGAATATGGTTTATTTGATCAAACATTTATTCAATTTCATTAATATGGTTATAAGATTTCAAAGACAATCTTTCCAAACAAAAGGTTTCATTTTTGTTAAAATGGAAATAGATCAGAAAGAAACTGTTATGTTTGTATTTTTTATTAAATATAATAGACACAATGTCCAAGTTGGACTTGCAGGTTTTAATATGAATTATAGGTATTGCATAGGTAAATACTATAAAAATATATTTATATCAAGCCTGAAAATTGAAATGGAGACACCATTTCAACTTTATAGGACCAAATTAATTCTTATTTTTATTTATTGCAGGATCAACACTTGTTACATTAGAGGGAATACCAGAAAAAAATATTGACGAAACATATGTGACAGTTACACTTGTACCAGCGGGACACTGTGTAGGAGCAGTTATGTTTTTATTCCAAACTATAAATACTACAGTATTATTTACGGGTGACTTTCGAATAAATGAAAAAGATATTTATAAATATGCAGGTTTGCATGATGTAGCTGAGAAACCAATTAAAATAAACACAATGTATTTAGATACAACATTTATAGACCTAGTTTATGAAAATTTTCCAAAACGGTCACAGAGTATAGACGCGATGTTAAAGGAGATTGAGAGTTGTTTGTTGACAGGTAGTGGTGTAGCATTACATACATCAGCAAAGTATGGTTATGAATATGTATTTAACAAGATTTATGAGAAGCTGGGAAGAAAAGTCTATGTTAATGAAGATCGATGGAGGTTTTATAGGTATTTATTTAATTTTATATGTATTATGCATAAAATCATAAGTTCGTGAACTTATTGTAATATGAAAATTCCTATTAAAAAATGCCTTGATGTTTTAAATTGACTATACTTAGGTTTTGTATAAAAATGTTGCATAGTATGGTTACAATTCCACCTGCTCAAGTTTTGTTCAAACAAGTTTGTTTGTTTTCACATTTAATTTTATGTACTATTTATGCTAATTCAACATTATTTAAATTGTCACATTTCACAAAAAAAAATGTTTTTCATCATTATCCAGCTTATGATGAAATCATGCACAATTATGAACTTTGACAACTTGCAACCGAATGCATCCGTTTTTTTAAACATTGTTTACAAAAAAACGAATGAGGTGGTGGTCAGCCTTCTGTGCCTTAGACATTGTAGATTTTTGGGTTTTAAAATATGTTAGTATGTATGTCTTGGTTTTTAAAATGTTAAAATCTTACAGGTTACAAATGAGATGTGTTTATATATTTTTTTATTTTAGAAAAATATCACATCTAGTCCCTGGCGTGACGAACAACGATAATGAAACAATCATACATTTATGTACAAAACGCAACGAAAAGAATCACTCAACCTGCATACCAAGGAACTACCCTCAATTTCTTTACATTCATCTCTCAGCGATGAAATGGATGAATAGTAACACATTTAAGCCAATTCAACGAATGTCGCCAACGCGGGTGGACGTGTGTTTCGCAACGCACTGTAGTCGGAGTGAGATATTGGGTTTTGTCAATTATTTTAAACCGGATAAAGTGATTGGTTTTCCTAATCCATATATAGAGGAGAGAGGGCTGAAACGAGGAAATAGTTTGAGGGAAGAGGGTAAATTGGAAAGTATGTTAGTGAAAAGGTTTTGTAGTTGATGTTTAATTTGGAATCAGACCTTTGTATGAGGCTTGCTTGAAAGGCTACATTAAGAAAGTTTGTGTTCACACAAAGCTCAAAGACTTCTGGTCTCCAATTTTCTAGAAAGTACTATATGAGAGAGCTCTAAGGACACGTGACAATTACACCTACAAATTTGGACAGATTTGAAAACTATGAAATATCTGGCTTCATTAATATTTGTTAATAAGAATGTGAATTAAATAATGCATTTATTTGATATATATGTATTTATATTGTCTGACAAGACAGCTGGACCAAATCCAGGAGGTTCTAGAGAAGGGACAGGCTAAAAGTACCCATGACGAGTAATTAATTAACTGTCTAGAGATTGAATTAAGTCTCTGATTTAAATACTTTACTGCGACATCTCTATAGCCCATTTAGTACTTTGTAAAAAACTACGCCTTTGTAAAAAAATACAATTTGCTTTAATTAATTTAACGTTTTATTCTAAATAATTTATTGTTGGCGTGAAAGATTAGTATTATGTGAAGTAATGGCTATGTTTTATCCCTTCTATTGTGTCAATAATATTTAAGAAATGTAAATCTAATTATATTTAATTAAAACTTATTTTAAATGATCCGTATATTATTCCGCTCATACATGACACATGTTAAAATGAGTATAATATACCTCTTATGAAAATATGATAGAAAAAGTATCAGCGCTAATCAGATCGATACAACCTCCTCACACAAGGCACAACTCACGAGGCGACTTATCTAAGAAGCCGCATGGGTCCGTCAAGCAGCCGCGGATAAATAATGTAACCTAGAACCTGATGGATGTCGCACATCATTTATTTGTACCCGACACAATCTGTGAACAAAATTCCTTATGAATAGTAATATGTATTATCTTGTAAAGGTAATCCTTCCTACATCTATGACTTTTTTATTCTTTTATGGCGACATCGTTAAATGCTAATCCTTAAAGTAAATACGGTATTTAGGATATGGTTAATAATATTTATTTGATTGTATATGTTTGTTTTAGTTTTATCCAGCACATCGTTTCATAGGGAAAACTTTTGGATTTATGATAAGCCCTGGTTAAGCACCTTACTTAGATTTAAATGTATTTATTCTAAGGTAAAACGAAAGAAATCGATACGAGAACCAATCTAAAAGTAATAAAATTAATCATTAATTTTGATTATTTATACGTTTACTGACTGTACTTTTTAGTTTTCAATCAACGTTATAATGAAATGGAGTTTTGCGTTGTTGTTTTTTAATTTAATACATATAGGTATATTATTTATTAAATTCTAATACGATTTATACATATAGAACGCAAAACGTCTGGTCACGTAAAGTAGTTCCAAAATCATTTTAAATTGTGATAATAAAATGGTTTTTCACGCAGTATGTGTTTAAGTATTTGTTAGCAGACATTTGGTCTGGTCTCGGCACAGTTGAAGTGTACCCGTAATCTCCCAGTATTAATTTGGAACTACGCAATACCAACGAGTATTGAGAGAACTACATCGAAAGCCCGTATACGGGAGGAGAATTTAATGAGTACATAAGAGAATTTGAAACAAATAGTAAATACATGATATTTTTTCAGTGAAGCTCAGAAAGAATGCAACTGCGTAAGTATTTATCTCTTTTTACTAAGTTATCACCATCCTCCGCGCCAACAGACACGTACTTCCTTCATGTGTATAGTGAACTCGAGCTCGCGTCATCGGGGTCGATTTCGTATTGCAATGGAAATGTAAATATATCTAGCAAATAAGTGTGGGATTACACAAATAAATATATTATATATAGGTCCTTACGTATGAAATTGGGGTTTTGTTTGTAGATTTTTTTAAATAGAATAAGTATATTTAATTAATCAAAGTATGTACTATTCCTATCTATGTACTTTTTCTTATAGGTCGTTCAGTGACCCCTTTACTAAAAAAAACCATTCGGACGGGAATGGAACAATGGTCCGGGGTGTACGGTGGATGTCTTTGACATTTCAATTGAAGCTTTTCTAAATTGGTAACAGTTTGTTGTGCAATGTTTGGTCCAGCGTTGTCATGAAGCAGCAGTGGCCTAGAGCTATTGAACAGCCTTTTGTTGTTTAGCAGTTAGCTTCTCCATTATCGTTTGCACTTGCTGACAATAGACATCCATCGCCCCGGCACTAGTTCACCAAACGCTCATAGGTGACGTTTTCGGAGTCAATTTTTGTTTGGAGTACGATTTGGGCAGTTTTCGATGCGATGGTGTGCGAAAAACAAATGCACGAGTGACTATACATTACATGTAAAAATTTGAATTTGCTATTTCTAACCAGACAGGAGATATTTGAGGTCAAAGTGGGGAGTATCACAAAACGTCAATTTCATATGACATAATATACAGGGCCAAAAGTCGTGGATCAAACGTAACTATGGTTTTAGATGGGGTCGTCAGCTGCAAAAAAATTTACCTAAGTCCGTCAGCTCAAGCCCTGCATATTATATTTTTCAATACTTATTAAAATTCGAAATAACCTATATCCTGTATCTTTTTCTTAATATCCACTAGATTGGGTGTATTGATGTTAATATTAAGTTATACGACATAAAATTTTCTCAAGTCATAACTCTTTGTTTACTTCGGACTCCGCTATGAAAAAAATACTCCACTGAAAAGTGAACCTGTTTTAGCACATTTAATAAGGATTCTGAGAAGTTATTGCTGAAGGTAAGGCGTGGCCTTACCTTCTTAGTGGCTTAAATTTCTTAGGACGAAAATAACAAAGTTGCGTTTGATCAACGGTTTTTTGGCCACTTATATATTTGTTGGAATTTACTTATAGAATCAGTGGGCTCTAATAAGCCCTATAGCGATCTGGATTTCAGTATTATCATACCACATAAGAAAGAAGCATGTCGTATATGAGGCGAAGAGTTCTTTTGGGCCAACGCTAGTCAAATAATACCTTTTTTAGTAGAAGAAGAGCGCGGTGGAAACTTGCCAATTCGCTATGATAAAATGGATTATTATGCGGTGTTTATTAACCCTTATGCCCTTATAAATCTATTTCATTAGACAGATACATATATAACGACTGTTTCAGGCCTGATCCAATTGTTGAAAATCCGAATTTCATTAGAGACAGAATTCGCGGTAAGAGTACCTATAATAGCGTATAATACTTTATAAACCTGATCAAAATGTCAATAGTTATGACATGTTCCTGTTTAATTGATATTGTTATAAGCGAGAGGGCGAAAGACCTATAACTAATAAAATAATCCAGTGCCGCTAGAGGCATATACGTGGGTAACGCTGAAAATGTTTAGAACGGGCCAATTGCTAATGAAAACTTTTTTGAATTTCAATTTTAGAACTCTTTGGTTACCTAATATATATTGCATTCATTTGTCATTTTTTTTGTTAATTGGCGGCAAATCTAAAACTCTTGTTACACGTGAAAATTAACGTAACGCGAGAAAATTTTCTGTAAATGATTTATTATGACTTTCGTTGTGGGATTACTCAACAATAAAGCTATGATTAGCTGCGATTAGCATTTTTTAATGAAGCCCCATTTCGTGCCACTATTTACAACAGATTTAACGAGTTTGCGTTAAGCGTGGACGTAGCAATCTCAATGATGATCCGCGTGAGGGACGTCCTTTAACAGTGACTACTGAAGATAACATCAGTGCTGTTCGACGCATGATAGAGAGTGGCAAGCCTAGGCATTGGTATGAGTCAAGTTCAAAAAATATATTACACGAACATTTAGGCGTCAGGAAGCTTTGTACCAGATGGATTCCCCATACCGGCGACCAGAAAGACCTTCGCATGGACTAGTGAATATTTGACTATGGCAGGTGTCGAGATAATGAGTCATCTGCCATACAGTCCTGATCTGGCGCCTTGTGACCTTCATTTATATTCAAGAACTAAAGATACAATTCGAGGTATTCGCTTTACGAGCCCTAAAGATGCGGTGAAGGCGTACGAAAATGCCATAGAAGAGACCCCTAAGGAAACATGGGCCCACTGCTTTTCTCAGTAGTTCCATCGAATGCGACGATGTGTAGAGAGAAACGGAGATTACTTCGACAAACAATAAAAGTATACCTTCAACAACTTTCTACATTAAGCCGTTTTTCATTTTCGAAACATTTTCAGTGTTACCTAAGTATAGGTATTGGCAACAGATTGCTGTAGTTTGCTTTTTATAATAAACGAACTGACGTTCGACGTACACCAATGGACTTAATATGCGCATTAAAACTACTCGTACGAAGGAAAACATCATGTGGAAACCGCTGTTTGTTAGACTGGACGTGTCAAGCACAGAATCACTGACTGGCTGATCACCTACTTGCCTATTTATAGTAAATAAATAAATTTAATTGCGGACCGGATCTAGTTTCGGAATCAGTAATTTCATGGAACTTTTTCCTAGGGTAGGTCAGAAACTTAACAAAATAAATAATTTGGTTTTGCCATAAATTTATAGAGAATATATGGAAACCAATGATGAACGAGTCATGGACGAAGCGATTCAAAAAGCCATTTCACCCAGCCTGGATGGATTGGTGTGATCCATACCATTGTAATGATTACCACAAAATCGTGTGCGGCTTGAATCGGAAGAGTGTTCGCTTTAAGTGGTTTCAAAGTGGTTGTCACCTCGTCTTGAATAATATGTGTTCTACATACAGAGGAAGTCTTAGTAAGTAGTAATATGTTATACTTTATCTATCTATGTATTTGTATATATCTGCAATGACTGCAGAGAGTGAGTCCAGGCCTGGAGGTCTGGAGGCTTCTGGGCATCAAAAACGTGAAGGCCGCATATTATTTTCCAAATCAACAAGTACAGTATTATTTAGTATTTGACGAACATAAAAATATATCAAAATAAATGTTGTTTACTAGTCGGAATTGGAACATTTTCTATTGTGTCTTCGTAACTATAGCGATGTTAAGAACATAATATTCTAACAATTCATAATAAATTAATAGTTTAATTGTACGTTTTACTAACGTACTCAACCGTCTTTTTTCGTCACAGCATAATTGCGATATGTCAGAAAAAGACGAAAGTTAAAAGGAAGCAATTAGATTGATTCATTTCTAATTAGTAAGCTAAAAAATCCTGGCAGTTAAAGGTACGCTGCCACAAGGACCAAACTTTTTAAATATTTTTTTTATTTACTGTAGGTAAGGCAATTGTAAATACTGTATATTTGATTGTTATGATTACTAATTAATTAATAAAAGGCGAAAATCTCTCTCCGCATAAATGTTGCGGTCATTATCAAGCTCTACAGATTGAACTGAATCATATCTCATCGTAGGAAACGTTTACGTTGGACCGTTGCAAATTCGAATACAACTACTTAGTATTTAAATCTTTGGGTTTAGCTTTTGACACTTACCGATATCGTGGCTTTCTATTGGTATTGATAATTAGCTAAACCGATTCAGCTTCAGAGATTAGCCTCGACAACCTCACAGTCTACCACTTTATAAATGCAAAATTCAAAAATTTATTCATATAGGTAAAAAATAGGTAAAATAGAAATGTTTATAAAATGGTTCTAATTTTACACTTACTGCCAGTTCTCAAATGAAGGGCGTAGAACGGAAGAGAAGAACTAGCAATAAACTCTCCGCCACTCAAACTCAAAATAACTTTATTAGTATAGATAAGCAAGTACACTTATGAATGTCAGAAAGGAAGTTAAATTAATTGTAAACTTACACTTACTACCAGTTCGCAAGTCAAGAACTGGCAAAAAACTTTCTAGGCTAACCTGATGTTAAATGATACCGCCCATGAAAACTGACAGTGCCAAAGGCTCGCAAATTGCCGGCGTTTTAAGAATTGGTACGCTCTTTTCTTGAAGGCCCGAAGTCGATTTGGTTCGGTTAACTGCCTTAAAAACGCTTAGTTGTGGAACGACGGACCTCGAGACAACACGGAAATATTAACCATTTAATTATATTTCAGAATATGACATAGTAGACAACAAGTATTGTTCCATGTATGTAATGTTTTTACGTCTCGGCTGTCAATCTGTGTGTTCAAATACGTTCGAACCTGTTTGTGGAGTTAGTCTGGTCGACAACCATCTTGTGCTATTTCAAAATCGATGCGCTTTTGAACGGAGAAATTGTCAAGGAGGGATCATAGAAGGTAAACTTTATAGCCTGCAAAAAATTCGGCGTCGGCGGGAGAGTGACGTGTCATTCGCGTGATTGGTAAATTAGTTGACTTTCCCCCACTCCCTTGTTTAATGCTCAAGAAGTTTGTCGGTATCTGTAAGCATATGTTGTTTTAGAACGTAAATAAATATCATTAAACAACAGTCGTGTCCTAACACATTTTGCATTAATCACGGAAAAAAAATTACTTTAATTTGATAATAAATAAATTTTAAGATTTACCCTACATAAACATTCATAAAAATTTTAGTAAGGCTAAGGGCATAGCAGCTAAAGGGTGGGAAGCACTGCCTTAACTAAAACCCTTGCCCGAAGATCCCAGTGGCTAATAATATAAGATCCGACTGCAGCATTAGTACGTTCATCTGTTATTTGCTAAAAACCAATTTTTTATGTATATTTATAATTAAGAAGGCCGCAGTGTAGTCGTAGATTAAAAGTGTCGCTACAAATCAAATAATTCAATTTTTGAAGTGAAACTTCTTTATCAGCTTTAGAAAAAAATTACCGTCACATTTTTCCATTACGCGCCATCTTTTTCTTGTCCTTACCACGGTTGATTCGAAAAGATTCGAAGCCATTAATAACAACCATATAAAATAACGTTTACAATGATAGTGATAATTATTGTATTCTGTAATCATCTTAGTAGGTAAAATGAAATAATTGTGTTATTTGTATTCATGTCTATAATAAAAAAAGCCTTTTGTAAAATTTTTACTAATATAAACTTGTTTAACCAATTTCTGTTCAATTTTCAACAGGGCTGTACCCAGGCTCTTACTTTCACTAATTTCACATATATGTAAAAATATGAACATTAAATTTTAATTTCTTGTTTCAGAATATGAAGAAATTAGTTTAGATATATGTTTAAATAAAATTATGTCGATGTGAAACATTATTTTTTTTACCCGTAATGACTGGACTGTTTAATCTAGACTATAATATGACCTTGGCCTTGAATTGTATATAATTTTCGTTATTATCTATACTCTATACTAATATTATAAAGAGGAAACATTTGTGTTTTTGATATGTATTTTTGAAATGTTTTCACATAAAATCTACTTGACAGATTTCAAAAATTCTTTCACCAATAGAAAGCTGCATCTGTACAGACTGACATATGCTATAATAGATTTTCCAAAAAATCCTTAATAAAATGAAATAATATTAACCAAAGGTGTGAAAAAATTATCCTTAAAAAAATCTGTGCGTGCGCTGTGGAAACTATAAATGATAGAAAAAAAACTGTCGTACAGTATTATAGAACGTATTAATATCTATAAAAAGAATATTTTACCCGTGGGCAATTGTATGCCTAGCCCGGCCTATACCGAGTCGGAACTCCATGTTTTGGACATTCCAAGTGAATGATGTTACGAATTTAAAAGTAAAATCTGATATGAATATTAATTAGATTATGAATGTAAGTGTATCAGTGTGTGTAATATAATCAAAGAAAAGCATCGATATAACAAAAGAAAGTAATTAAAAACAAAGAAAACTAAGTAAAAAAAACTTTTATAACAACAAAAATATATCTATAGTCCGGCTTAGTAGACTTTCCACTACCAAGAGATCGGTGGTCCCTTCCATTGTGTTGCCTTGTCCATCTGTTGTCTAGGTACCGTTACATGACCAGCCCATTTCCATTTTAGTTTCAAAACTTGTAACTTGCTGAAGTTACCCACCAAAAAATCATTGGAAAAGTAAAATTAAAGAAAGGTTTACAAAACGCACGCCTCCGTCAATAGGCCGCTCACCATAACGTCAAATAAATCATTTGACGTTATGGTGAGGCAGCGACAGACTTTCTAGGTTTGTAAGCTTTTAGGATATTTAAACAGCTCTTTTTCGGTGGTAGACACTTTAATCCGAGTATAACTTAGGTTCGATTGCAGTATGATAGTACTATTTGATGATGACGTAATTTTCATTCCAAAAACCAATTAGCGGAGTGTGTTAAAAGCCTCCGAAAAGCAGCCAGTTTTATGGGCCTGTCAGTAAATGTGGAGAAAACAAAGTATATGACGACAACACCATTAGGCACAAGAAATCCCTTTGTCGTGGATGACGTAAGCTTTGAACAATGCGAGGAGTTTGTTTACTTGGGCTCATTGGTGATTGGTGATAATAATCCCAGCCGAGAGATCAGTAGACGCATCATGATGGCGAATCGCTGCTACTGATTCTGGCCTTCGTAGATATTTCCAATCACGACTTCTCAGAAAGAACACCAAGCTTGTTCTGTAGAAAACTCTTCTGCAACCAGTGGTTACTTTTGGTTCTGATATGGCCCTGAGCAATAAATACGAGATTTCTCTCCTCATTCGTTTGTTTCTCACGATCTCATTTGTTTGTCTCAATTGAAAAGACTGATTATTTAAGAAATTGATATTTTGTTAATGGCTGTGAGCCTAAAGTACCTTTATAGTTTAAGGAAGACCAGGTTTTTGACAATATTTGATTATTTTCTTTTAACTTAAAAGTCTAAGTTTGTTATAACGTACCTAAAGTTTATAATGCTAAATGAATCAAAAGTCTGATTATTGAAGCAGTTAAGTTTATAAATTGCTGTAGGCCTAAATGCCTTAATAGTTGAAGTGAATAAAGGACATGTTACATATTTGTTTATTTCTGAATATTTTCTTTGAGATTAAAAATTTGACCAAAAGTGTATAAGCCTGTTTTAGCGTTTGTAAAGTTTCTTATGCCAAATAAATCTTTATATAAAATATAAAACTGGTTTTCAATTCCTAATGTCACAATCACGGGGTAAGTTGTAACACTCGTCAGTTTTTTTTAAAGCCGTTTTTACCAAAAATAGTTACAGGTTTGATCAAAAGTTTATTTGAAATCGACAGTTGTATAGTTGTTAATTGGAATAGTACTGCTAGATTTCATGAATACGAAACAAGTAAGCTTTCATACGACGCGACAAATTGTTACAACTAGCCCCCACTACTGAACACACAACCCGGTGGAAAGAGAAAACCCGGTAGAAAGAGGCTGCGTTGGTGGGATGGAGTTGTGAAGGACCTCGAAATAATAGAGGTTCGCAACTGGAAGCACTGGATAGATTGCGATGGCGAAGTGTACTAACTAGGCTAGGCTAAGGCCTATAAGGGAGCGTTCCAGTATTACTTCACGGTTTTGGTAGTAGTATTTTGGAGATTCTTAATCCCCCCCCCCCCCCATGAAACGCGCTGTAACTTTTCTGTTTGCAATATTAAAACGTTTCGTAACCAACTCCAATGACTCTTTAAACCTAAAACTTATCATTATGTGGTGTAAAGTACTGGAAAGTAGAAAATAATAAGAACGCGTTATTCAATCCCCGCCCATTGATGATAATTTTTATTCCGATGGAATTGTTTAAATATGGCTGAAAGATTTTAATTACGAATAATCAGAACATAAAAATATTTCAAATACAATTCAGTTTCAGTTTATGAAATGCGTTTTCACGTATTGATTTGTGTCATAGTCGGTAAGTTTTGACCTACGCCATAACTGTGGCAGAAGTCTCATTCAATTTAATCCTGAATTTTAATTGCTTTGCGCAGAACTGATTAAGTACTTGCTTAATATAGATTCTATGGTTGTCACATGAATTATATTTTTAGTGATAGCAAATTAAACTTTTAGTTCAGATATTTTCGGTAATAGATTATACGTGCAATTATTAGTTTAAAAAGGCAATTATATTCGCTTTTAATAACCATTTTATGTTATTTTTTGTTTAAAGAACTTTATTTCTTATTACAAAAATGTATTTTTATTCACATGAGAAACTTAATAAAAAACGAACGAGCCTCAGCAGTCCCAATTTTAGTCTACTAGACTCATTCTGATATGTATCTTTAATGTCCTTTTGAATTGGATGATATTACGAATTTTAGACGGTAATTGGTTAAATAATTGCACACATTAATAGACTTCTTGAAATTATTTGTACGCGGATTCGGAAAGAGAAGCAAACTCGCCTTACGAGTATTGCGTGTATGCGTTTTTTAAAATGATAAGCTACGGATCTATCTAGCTATCTATGGAGAGAGTTATTTATTATTTTTAACAGGTGGTAGGTATGTTATAACACAACTATAAACATACCTACAGTTGTTTAATCGTCATAATTTTGGTTTTTTGGTAGTTTTTTGTGTGTGTTAAAAAGTTGTATCTAACTAGTGCTTTTATTTTGTAGTGTTTGTATGTTAGAAATTTTGTTTTTGAATGCTGTACCTCATATTTCAATTAGATATATGAAATGTGGCTTGACTAAACAATTATAAATTAAATGACGCACAGATTGCGGACTGCATTTTGATGTTGACCATAATCTTTTAGTTTTCGTAATTATATTTCTCCCATTGCAATGTCTTGAACTTTTAGCGGTTGACAGAAAGGAATGATTTTATTTGTTGCCCTGAATATTACATAAGATGGAATTTATTGGCTTTATGCAGTGTATATTCGCGGATGCATAGCAGACTTATGCGACTTCTTGAATACAAAGAGTCCCCTTGTATATTGGGTGTTGAGATATTACGGGCTACTCGATTGTCAGGAAATTGCATATGTAGCCTTGTCTTGCCTTCTTAAGTTTTCGAGTTATTTTCAGATTTATTATCATTCTCATATATATTCATAGTATGTGATTATCCTTCTTGTAACAGGGTGATGTTTGAGAAGAGAAATAAAATAAAATAAAAATAAAAAGTCTATAATATATTCTATAACGTTTTGATTTAAAATTTCATTTTATTTGAAGCAATGCCTATTAATGACACCAAAGAAACAAAAACAACGTTACCATTACGACAACGTATCCAAATACTAAGAAATCGTCTAAAAGGCGAGATAAAACAACAAATTTTCGAAAATGACGGCGCCAAGGATAAATTCGCCTTTTCTGACGAAAACTACGACTATATTGAACAAACAAACGACAAAATCACACCCATAGTAGACACAAAATTTAAAAAACACAGAAAACGCAAAAATGTCACAGCCTCAATTCGCGCCACCACAATGAAGGACGCTAACGAACTGTCAATGGTGACAGATAGTCCAATGTCAACACCCAAGTTACTACGATCGATAATTAAAAAGAATATGAAAAAGCCCGTGGATATTTTTTACCGCCGGAGTTTTTCTGACATAATAGATGAAGAAATTCCATGGGCCCACTGTCATTACATAATAACTCCGTACTTAACCGGCGTAAAAAAAGATGTAACTACTTCTAAAGGGTTAGGACCTAAGGATCCCACAGTTATCAGGTATTTTTTATATACTTAAACTAGACGCGCCTTTATAGATCTAGGCTTCAGGTTTCTCTTATCTGTTTCGTGATTATTTGTTTTTTCTAATAGGCAAGTATGTGCCTGATACACGACGTTGACTGTTTTAGGTACAATATGCACACGATATTTTACTTTACTATACGAGCGTGTACACAACGTACTTGGGAAACTTTTTTTTTTAGCCGGGGTTCGAACCTATGTCTGTTGTGAACGTTGGTGTATGTTAGTACTTACTTTTCTGTAACACCCCTTAGTAATTTTTTATTAAAACATATGTTACATAAACGTTAAATATTTAAAAAAAAAATTGAACTCATAAACACTTTATAAAATTATATAACTTTTTTAATAAGCTGCTATTACAGGATACTAAATGTGGCAAACCTTTACATTTACATCACATACAAAACAATACATATACATGCAATAAAATAAAAGAAAAACTATCTACAGGCAAAATTTAAACCCCTTAAGGCCACTAATAAAGCGTTTAAAACTTGAATTCTCTAAACGTTGTCTCTTCACATTACTCTATAATTTTAATATGACATCTATGGCTATCTGCTAGCCTACGTATGTTCTGATTGCGTATACGTACATCTCTGGCTATATCATAATTAATAATTATAATAATATAAAATATTCACAAAAAGACTAACTATTTCTAACACCATAGTAACTGACATGAAGCAGACCTTTTTGAAGTGAAACTTCTTTATTGGCGTTGTAAAAAAAATTACCGTCACATTTTTCGGTTGCGTGTCACATTATTCCGTTACGTGTCACATTTTTCCGTTACGCGCCATCTCTTTCTTGTCCCTACCACGGTTAATTCGAAGTGATTCGAAGCCATTAATAACAAAAATATATAATAACGATAATAATGATAGTAATAATTCTATTACAATTAATGAAATTCTGTAATAATCTTAGTAGTAATAAGGTAAAATTAAATAATTGCATTATTTGTATTCATGTCTATGATAATAAAAGCCTTTTGTTAAACTTTATCTAATTTAACCAATTTCTGTAAAGTTGGTAGATATATAGTAGATCATTTTTCGAAAAATAAGGTCGTAAAGAAGTTTCACTTGAAGAAGTTGTGTCTGAAGACGAAACTCTGCTACATCAAGTCTCGGACTGGGGTAGCAAAATCTAATACAATTTCACCCCAAGAAGACATAAGTTTGAGCAATTTCCCCTAACAAACACTCTTTGTCGCTAATACTCACTTCGAAGACTTTCCTTTAAGTCATCAGCTAGCATCGTAATTCGACTTATCGTATGACGTTCAGTTTCGCGATCTTTTGGAAGGAAAGGCTGAGAGTCCAAGGAGCTTGGTGTACACAGCAAGGCCAAACAGTATATCACTCGGGGCCACCACTTGCAACTTTGCAACGCATTGGTAAACTGTTCTCACCTCTGAGCCCGGTACCAGCTCCTTCCGTTTAGCCGTATTTAACGAAAAGCAATTCAAATCGTCAACCACCAGTCACTTTCCGCGCTTGATCGCATTGTGTTGCGCAGAAATGTGGGTATCTTATACTCCATTTATCATGGAGTGTTCAGAGGAGCTGTTCAGACTAATACCTGCTGTGAGTTTCATCATCTGACGTCAAGGCAGAATGCAAAACACCATCCGTATCACCTCGACATCCGTCGTGACTGAGAGTTCCTTAAGGCAGGTTTTAGCCGCGCACAGGTTGTGCGCGGCAAAAACGATCGATGTCGCCTCCTAGTGTAACCATCACCCTGTAGGGTGAACCCTGAGGTCCACGGGAGCACTGCCGAAGCACTACCGGATTGTTTTCCTTTCCATTTTATAAGATATCTTGTAAATTCTCGGCACACTGTCCGATAGAAAGTTTAGATTAGACATATTAACAAAGTCTGGTCCCTGTGGCAGTACATCCTTAATTCTGCCAATTATTCGCTGCTTTGCGATACTTATTCGTTGAGCGAGGAAAGTACAAAAACTTAAACAATATACACATCCAACAGATTACATAGATAAACAATGAACAGAAGCATAAGTACGTTAATAGACAAAAAGAAAATAATTATAACAAACGACATTTTATACTTAGTATTTTATAAAGTTTTTTCCCGCCTCTTCAAATAATCCTCACATTTGAAGAGGTGGGACTCAACATCGTTCTCTAATTCGTTTTCGTACGAGGCACATGAAACAATTGTGAGCAACTTGTCGCTAAAAATAAACTAAAAACTTTTTAGATTAATTCAACTTCTAAGCATGAACACGACTGGGATGGCGAAGGAAGATATCTACTCGATATTATACCAAATCAGCCATTTGCACATTCGTCTCTTTCAATGGGACCTGTCGCCGATTAAAATGCTTCTAAACGTTGTCATAAGAGGTACCTTACTTTAGCTGTTATTTTTATTTTAGTTTGTTATTTTAATTCTGGTCTATAAATTACGCGGCACGTTCTCTGTCCGCTATGAATTCCAAAACTACTAAACAGATTTCAATCAAATTTGCACACCGAGTGGAGTTTGATCTAACTTAAAAGATAGGATAGCTTACATATATATATGTATAATTCTTCTGTACGTGTGTATGACACTAAACCCCTCGTAAACGGCTGGACCGATTTGAATGATTTTTTTGTATGCGTTTGGGTGGAGCCCTGGATGGTTTAGATTCACAAATCAGCCCGGCAGATTTTGAAATATGATGCAAGACTACGTCTGTCGAGTCCGCTAGTGTTACATATACTATATGTCTGTTAACTATTTAGGCATTTCCTATATTTTATTTATTTATTTATTAACACTTCGTTCCAGTACATAAATATAAAATCAAGTCGTTGCATCTACTGAAGGATGTCTTCGACACTATCGACATATTTATATGTTCGCAAAGTGAATTCACAGTAGCGATATTGTGTATATTATGTGTTTAATAATATATATTTTATTTAATTTTTTTCTCGGCACTATCCATAGCCATAGCCATAGCATAGCATATATTTCCATAGCCTGTAAGGATGATGTATGTATTTCTGTAATAAATGAATAAATAATTCAATTGACACATGTAAATAAAAAGGCGGCCTATTGGCCGCCTTAAAACTGTGAAAATTATATAAGGTAGTAGTGAAGCAAGAAGGGCTAAAATACATAAAACACGTAGTTATTTAGACAAAACTATACTTTACCCTGAGTATGTATTCAATTAAATTATTCCATAGGGCTGTCAGGAAGATCGCTTGTTAGCGATAACGACGCTCGCTGTTAGTGTAAATATATAAATACTGTTTAAGTATGCTTCTGTTAACGTTTACTTTAATTTTAAAGGAGGAAATAGCTTACTGTTACTGAATAAAACATGCAGCAGTGGTCATATTTGTGTCTATCTTTATATATATAACTAGCGGGCCCGACACACGTTGTCCTGTATTAAAATTTTAGAAAAATTATATTTAAAGAAAAACAAATTAAGAAATATAATTCACACATATTATGTGATTAATTAATATATGTAAATGTGTAAACTACACCGCATATACTACTATTCGATTATCATATATATTATTAGTATTTGCGTGTTGTTCACGAAAATGTAAGTGCGTGCTGCTATTTCAACATGCCTCCTGCTGATAGAGGATCTTTGACAATCTGGAACAAATCTTTGTTTTTAATTTATTTTGTTATTATAAATTACTTAAGATGTCATGTGGAACATGGTGTGTGTAATGGTTGCAGCACCTTACAAACGTGTAAAACAAAAACTTGGCGACTAAAAAGCGTGGCGGAGAGTTTATCGCCAGTTCTTCTCTTGCATTCTACTTGCAGTAAATATAAAATTACAAGCAACTATATATTTATTTTTTGACGTTCATAAGTACATTGTGTTACCTATATGAATAAATGATTTTGAATTTTGAATACTACTTGAATGTATTTTTAATTCATATTTGAAATAACCTCTCAAACCGGTTTTAGACAATATTTAGTATTATGTTGGTTCTTGGGGAAATATATTTTAGGAGTTAGTGGCATTACTGGTGTATAAACACCAGTGATGCCACTATATCTCTGAAGTTATGATGAGTCATGATCTATAACTAGAGAGCTGGCGAGCATTTATTGCAGGCAATACATTTTTATTGATAATCATTTGCTCGTGTCTGCCTCTGGAGTTAAGGGACAATACCATTTAGATAACGAACAAAATCTACGCAGACATCCAGGTCATTATCGCTATTTAAAAAGTCTGCCACACGTGCATATCATTTAGACATTTTATACCATAAGAGAGTGTACATTTCAGAAAAGACCCATACCTTCCGGACTCTGAAGCACAGCGTTCAAACTCTATTCTCCGAGTGGAAGCTGGATATTAGTAATGTCTCCAGCCTTCTTAAACAAACAAGACTTTTCCGTCCGCCCTGCGTCAGGGTATCGGACTTGGATGGTAAGTGCTTTTCACGTTTAGCTCTGGTTTCAATAGCAATAGCTTTACAGAATGGCAAGTTTTGTTTGTTCCCGACAAGTCTTTACGACTTAACTTACTTTGACTTAATGTCCTATAACCCCTAGGTGGGGCAGAGGGCGTCCACAGTGAGTCTCCATCGCGTTCGGTCTTGGGCCTCGTGTTTCACCTCACTCCAAGTCTTTCCGGCTCTCTTTGCCTCGTCCGCCACTGTTCGGCGCCAGGTTTGTTTGGGACGGCCACGCTTCCGCTTTCCTTGCGGATTCCAATCAAGCGCCTGCTTGGGAATATGATTCAGATCCCTTCGGAGTGTATGGCCTATCCAATTTCATTTGCGTCGCTTGATCTGCTGGCTGATCGGGGTTACTCGACAGCGCTCCCAAAGTTGCTCGTTAGAGATCTTTTCAGGCCAGTAGATGTTCAGAATACGGCGGAGACAGCGGTTAACGAAGACTTGGAGTCGGTGCGAGATGTGTTTGGTGACCTTCCACGTTTCACACCCATAGAGCAGCACAGATTTGACGTTGGATCCGAATATTTTAACCTTGATTCGACGCGTCAACATCCGTGACTGCCATATAGGCCGAAGTTGTGCAAAGGTTGCTCTGGCCTTGGCAATGCGCGAAGTGATGTCCTCTTCTGTACCTCCAGTTTCAGACACGACGCTTCCGAGGTAAACAAATTGTTGAACGCTTTCTATGTCCTCTGCACCCACCCGCATTGGGGTGCGATTCTCAACTCCAACACGCATTTCTTTCGTTTTCCGGGTGTTGATTTTGAGTCCCGCAAATCCCGCCTCGCGTTCCAGGTCGTCCAACTTAGATTGCATGTCGCGGTGCGTGTGACTCAGCAGACAGAGGTCATCGGCGTAATCCAAATCTTCTAAGATGTTGGTTAATCCCCACTCTATTCCGCGACGCTGGTTCTGATGTATGCGATCCATAATCCCGGCGAGAACAACCAGGAAAAGTAGTGGCGAGAGTAAGCAGCCTTGCCGGACGCCTGCGTGCACTTGAATATCGTCTGAGACGAGACCATCGTGAATCACTCTACAAGAATAGTTCCTATAGCTGGCCTTAACTAGGTTAATTATCTTTGGCGGGACACCAATGTTAGAGAGTCGCGACCATATGCTGCTCCATCTCAACGTATCGAAAGCTTTTTCGAAGTCAACAAAGGTTAGATAAATCTCTCTCTGCCATTCTGATGCCTGTTCGAGAATGATACGAAGAGTGTTAATTTGGTCGGTACATGAGCGGTTAGGCCGGAAGCCAGCTTGTTCTATGCGAAGGAGAGGCTCGACGGCTGCAGACAACCTGTCCAAGATAATTCTGCAGAAAACCTTGGAAGGGGCCGAAAGCAAGGTGATACCTCTCCAATTGCTGCATTGGCTTAGATTTAGATAGACCTTTTTTGGGCACAGTAATAAGAAGGCCCCTATTCCAGTCCTCCGGAAGCTTCTCGCTGGCCCAGATTTTCCCAATGAAAGGTGTCAGCGTGTCGACGGTAGTAGCCAAGTCCGCTTTTAACATTTCTGCGGCTATTAAATCAAGCCCTGGTGCTTTACCAGTCTTAAGACCCATGACCGCTCTCTCCACTTCATCACGTGTAGGTGGTTCGATATCGATGTCTAGTGGCCTGGGTGGTGGAAATGTGTCTTGCATGCCTCCATGCGTAGCTGTGGGACGAAAGGTTTCCTCGAAGTGTTCACGCCAGCGTCGTAGTTGCCCTTCTACTGTTACGATAAGTTGACCGTCTTTTGATTTTAGAGGCTTTTTATGCTGACTTATCTTTCCTGCCAAGATTTTAGTCGCTTTATACAGTTCTCCCATGTTGCCGGTGTTAGCGGCAATTTGAGCGTGGTCAGCAATACCGTCAACCCACAACCTTCTGTCCTTTCGCGAGCTGCGATAGATAGACAAGTCTGTATAATAACTTAAAAATATATTAATAGAAAATTGAAACAAATTTAAAATGTTTGGTCCCTGTGGCAGTGTAACTTTAACGCTGGCAGCATTTCCCGTTGTATTGTGATACTCATTAGTTGAGCGAGAAAAGCATCAGCTCTGGGTTTACCGGTGCAAACAGGCACCAACTTAAATCAAACATTACTTCTGTCTTTTGCGTTTTATAACATTTATAACTAACGAATGACTAGGCTTTTTACTATCAATGAATATTATTGTATTATTCCAATTTGGACAAAGTATTTAAATATATATCTCGAAGTAATGGCGTATATATCAGTTGCTACATTAATGGAATTACTACTATTATCGACCGGTAGTATTAGCCACTAGGCTTCAGGGCCTCCCATCCCTGAGGTCGTAGGTGTGCAACAATGGACTTTGTTTCTTTGTGCTCATTTAATATTCGCTCGAACGGTGAAGGATAACATCGTAAGGAAATAATAAAGATCCGAAAAGTCGACGGCGTGTGTCAGACAAAAGAGGCAGATGCCTCGCCTATAAGATTGACAAATAATCATGAAACATGCACAGAAATCTGAGGCCCAGACACAAAACCCAGACCTAAAAAGGTTGTAACTCCACTGATTTATTTTTTATTTATTTTATTACTATCGATTACTAAGCTCTAGGTTTTGAGACAATCTCACTTTTGGCGTGACCCACTATCGCTAGATGAATGAAATGACAATTGGCAGCTGTCAGTTACGCCATTGCTCCGACATTTATACATTCATCTTGTATTTTATTATGTAACTTTTTTTTATTAATTACTAAAAAAAAATTCTATACAATTCATCAAGAGTGGATTTTTGTATGTCACATTGTATTTTTAATAACTAATTTCGTAACAGGTTCAACTAAGTCGCCGAGAATAACGTTATACCCGAAGAAGTTGACTCAACCAACCAAATGCCCAGATGATGATGATGATCGAATAAAATAAATGTCATTTATCTACGTTTTATTATTTATTTCGTACAACAGCTAACTTAAATAAAAAAAGTTATTCTTACAAATATCCAAATATGGAATACTTAATATATACAAAAAGATTCAAACACTTATGAAAGGGAAAAACAATAAAAGTTATTAAACACATTTAACTGAGTACGGTAGACTGGGTACGGTTGAAACGGGGTACTGTTGAGACGGGGTACTGTTGAAACAGGGTACGTTTGAATCGGAGCGAATATGTCAACAACCGTGCCTGATGCGTTGAGGGTTACAAAGGGAGAACTAAACGGCCGACAATTGTAGTGTTGCGATGCCTTTCGGGTGCTGTGAATGTGTATGGAAACCGCATTGTCTTGTTTGTCTGAAAAGTAAGTATTTTTTGTTCGTTTCCTTTAGTAATTACTATGATTCTATAAAAGGTATCATATCGAGGCTTTTGTGTTATTTTCTTCGGAGTTTGTCGATTAATGCTGTATGGTTAGATTTAATTTAAATTTATCCTAATCTAATTCGGCTGTGTTGTGTGAAAATGGGTGTGTATACGGAGTGTAATGATGCAGGTTTACATGCGGTATGGATATTCCTTATAATTAAGCATATTTTGCGATAGCTTAAACAAGTCAAGGGTTAAATTGTACTTGTATGTCAAGGCTGCCCGATACAAAACTGAGTTTATTGCGTAGTTTGATTTTGATGTGAGAAACGTTATCCTAATTTGAAGTTAGCGATTGAGACCGAATGAGAGAGAGTGAGAAAGGGCGAACGTAGCATGAAGCAAATAGCCATGGAGCGAGAATAGAACGATAGTTCTACTCTCGCTCCAATACCCACAACATAACCATAGTCACAACAATACCAATAGAAATGTAAATATCGAAGAAATAATGTAAAAAAAAAAACAATTTATAATTTGTATTAATTTTTGCCACTTTTAATGGCAATTAAATTCCTGACATATCTTGCTTTTTCCCTCCCTGCCTCTCGGAAATCTAAACTTTTAAATTCGTATAAATATGCCAAAGAAGTTTTCCTTCTGACATGTGTAATTTGTACGCACGTACTTTATATTTAAAAAAATATTATATCCCTGCTCGCTTGATTTTTCTACCTTTTTTTAGCTACTTACCAACATATGGAACCTTTTATTATGCTACCCCACAGACAGATCGCTTTTTCGGTATAAAAACTGAGCAAAATAAAACTATAATTTGGCGATTTATTTTTAATTAAATAAAAATAAGTTATTTTTAAATTCTTCTCTTTGCTGAAAATGCATCAAAACTCCCACTCAAACCGCGTCCATTCGCAAAAACAATTTTCTTATTTCCCTCTGTAAATCTTTTTGGTAATTCCTTATAATTCATCAAATTATACATGGATAATGGTTTCAATCCCTTACCTGTGTAAATATATTGATTTATAGGTTTTAAATGGTCAACTTCGATAGGAATTTTTATTACTAAATCAGTTGCTTGAATCACTGAAATAAATAATAAAAATACAGCAAACAATTTCAATTCCATTTTACTTGTTTTTGTCAAAAATTTATATTCAATACAATTTGATTTATTGAATATATTATTATTCTATATATTATATAAAGTGTTGAGCAGTGTTGGCCTAGTGGCTTCAGCGTGCGACTCGCATCCCTGAGGTCGTAGGTTCGATCCCCAGCTGTGCACCAATGTATTTTCTTTCTATGTGCGCATGCATTGCATGCTAATGCATTAGCTCGAACGGTGAAGGAAAACATCGTGAGGAAACCGGCTTGCCTCTGACCCAAAAAGTCGACGGTGTGCGTCAGGCACAGAAGGCTGATCAACTACTTGCCTATTCGATTAACAAATGAACATGAAACATATACAGAAATCTGAGGCCTAGACCTATAAAGTTTGTAGCGCCATTTATTTATTTTATATGATATAAAAAGGCAGTGGGTCAAATGTGGATCCGAGCCACTGGAGTTCTCTAAAATTAATTCAATAAAATATTTTAAGCTCAAATAAATTGCATAGTAAATGAAGTAGTTTTATTTACGTAACTCATTAATATTAGCAATTAGATTTTTTATTTTCTATTAGTGTTAAAAAACAGTTCAAAGGTATTCCGTTTGCATGCAAGGCCAATATATAAAGGAATGGACAATTATTTTATTTTAAATAAATCTCTTTAAAGTACATAATTGCGTACCGTTGTTTTTTATCTTAAATATGCCATCAAGCCCTTTATAACAGCCACATAACATCAATGAAAGTACCAATACCTAAGCGGCTTTCTTTTTAACGTTATGTACAAAGAAATGGCTAAATACATTTCTTTTTTTATGTTTTTCAACTAACTTACTTTTAATTGTTTATTACGAAAATAGAGACTTATTTTTATAATAATCTGATTTTCTTGTTAATCCTCGCGGGCGGATTGCCGAAGTGCTTAATGTTTTCTCTTTGTCTATCCCTTTCTGGAATTGGTTCATTAAAGTCGTACCTTTCAGCTACCGTCGCTAGACTACCAAAATAGTTCGGTGTTACCATTTTATAAGTTTCCCTAGTTGGGATTCCAGTCCCAACCTTTTCATTTCTGTTACCATCTTCATATTCTAATTTCTCTGTTCTCGCCTTTATTTCGTTTGATTCAACAATTTCAGCGTCGTCTTCAGTTGTCATTGTTTTATACTTCAATCGTTTGGTTTCTAACGTGGGTCTCACTTCTATTTTGTTATTTTTAATTTTAAATCTGTTCTCTTTTGGATGTTCGTTGCTGAAAACGTACGTATCCTTAGCCGGTTGTTTGTAATCTTCATAGCTGTCGTCTTTTGGCATATCAATTTTCTTGAATGACATGTCAAAATCGTGAGTTTTAGGTACATTTCTAGATGTTTCTTTTATTGTATCATAATTTATTGGATCTGCATACGTAGGTTCAACATTTTCTTGTGTGTCTTTTTCGTCATACTGTTCTCTTTTAGTTGTTTTTGTGTTACCTCGTGCATGTTCTGTCATTTGCTTAGTAGGTCTTTTGAACTTTTCTCTTTTATCATTACTTTTACTTTGGAATTCTTTTTCTAGTCTTTGCCTCACTCTATCGACTAATTCTTCAAAATCTATCTTAGTACCAGTTTCCTTTAAGCTTAATGTCGGTTCTCTTTGTCTTACTACAGGAAAACTTTCGTCTGCGTTATATTGCCTGGATTTTGCTCTAGATTTCACGAAGTATTTTTGAATTTCTGGGTCATTTGCTATTTGTTTGAGTTCGTCAATAACTTTTGGTGAGCCAAGTTTCTTTGCGATCGTTTGGAAGTCGTCTATATTCGCAGCAAATAGGACATAACCGTTTGTCAGAGCTAAAATATTTAAATAAAAACCTGAAATGATTAACCAATTAGGCTCTAAAAGAAAGTAGGACCCAATCTTTGTGCACTTGTTTCATTACTACCAAATTATTACAAACAACATCAAGCTTAAGATTGATTTTTGAACTGTAACGGAGACGAAATAAAAATGTGACGAATATAAAACTTACATGTTAACGATAAGAAATCCATTTCATGTATGTTTATACCAAAAACATTAAACATTTTAAATTAGAGCGAGATTTTTTCACGGTTTTTATCAAACTTTAAATTGATTTCTTGACATAATTGTTCCAATTGAGACATAAATAATATTTAAAAAATTTATCTTATGTAAAGTATACCTTTAAAAGCTACTGGAATACCTTCTAAAACAAAAGGTGCGTGCGTACAAAGTACACATGTGAGAAGTGAAACTTCTTTGTAAATTAATGATAACTAAGGTAAAAGCCCCAAAAGATGATCATGTACCAGTATATGATCACTCCATGTATTTGTATATCTATATTCACTCTGTTTCCACACTGTATACGTGCTAATGATAATATAAATAAATACAAAATCTGCGTTTACTGCACAAGACGTTATGTGACAGAATTGCCATCTAAAGTTCTATTTTATTAGACGAATACACTAATAGCGTGTATTTTTTCTCACTCTTACTCAATCGGTTTCAATCACTCTCGCTCTTCCTTTTCTTCGACAAAAACGCTGCACAACTTGTTGACGTTTCGTAAAAATTTCACCCTCATTCGCCTAAAGAAGTTTCACATCAATAATAATAAAATTCTTTCGACATTCACTGTTCCCATAGGCTAAATTAATTTTCAAAAAACATACAAAAACAAATGTCCAGCCATGCCTTGTCGAGTATATACGAGTTGTATAAAGAAAGAAAAAATAAAAATCTTCATTATGCACAATATTTAGGTAATAAGAAGGTAAATCCCCAGGCTAAGATACCCCATATCAAACTCAAAATAATTTATTCACAAGTACACTTAAGAGCGTCAGAATAGAAGTTAAGTTAAATTAAATTCTAACTTTACATTTACTACCACTTCAAGTTGTAGAGCGGGCAAGAAACTCTCCGCCACTCTTTTTAATCGCCAAGTATTGAGTCATATAAATTGTTTGAACTGGAGCAAATCAATCCTAAGGATTAGGATCATTTAAATATACGTCAAATTTATGAAAGCTTTGTTGATTAATGTACGTTTAACGAGAGCTTTGAATTTATTTCATAAGAGCAGCCAGTCTCCTTCTTTCGACATGTTAACGGTTCTTGACAATAATTTCTACACCTACTTACATTTTATAATCAAATACTGTTGCATAACAAGAATATTTTCTGTTTCACCATAGGACAGGTTCATAAGTTGTTGTTTTAGACTATGATGAATGAATGTATAGTTTTGAATCGTTAGTGAAAATTTTGTTTTTAAGAAAGCGGTTATAGATGAAAGGGCCTCTGAAGGACAAAACGTGTTGGGCGAAGAAAATGCGTGTTTTTGTAGGTTTCAGTTATGTGTGCTGTGCTGTGGCCGATGTATGTTTCAAGGTTTGCTTAATTTCGATTCATAAATTATCATTTAGACTACATTTTTGTAATCGTGGTAATCGAGAAAATGTTTTATTACTTGAAGTGAATACTTATAATGTTTTTCTTTATACTTATAATCTTGGAGATTTTGTAATATTCTACACTATAGCTTTAAAGGAATTTGCTTTTGAAATCGTAATTGTTTTGACTTTTATGTATATGTACTATATAAATTGCTGTGTATAAAAAATTTATTTATTAGCATTCTAGTTATGTTTTTGTGTGTTTTTATGTATGAGTAATACATGAAAAAATCTTATGTGTGCAACAATTTAACACTTCTATAATTATAACTAGTTTTTTTATATGTATGGAGCAGTGTTGCCTAGTAGCTTCAGCTGCTGATCTCATCACTGAGGTCGTAGGCTCAATCCCCGGCTATGCACAAATGGACTGTTTTTTAAGCAATTGGAAAAAAATCTCAAAATATAAAAAAGTAAAAAAACAAAGAACAAACTTTATTATACATTGTAAAAAATTATATTTAGTTAAAAAGAAATATGTTCATATCATCTACACATATCTATATCGATACATATCTTCTATTTTTGATATAAAATTGGAGATTGTTCTAGTAAAATGTATCTTCAAATCATTGAATTTATTATTTCAACCCAATACTGATCTACTTTGTTTATCTACTACGTGGGCCCAACATTGGCATGCTGTGTGACACAGCAGGCTGAACCCCTACATGCCTATCAAATGACCACCAAACTGATACACAAGAGGCCCAGAAGTTGTATCGCCACTCGGTGTATAAATAATACGAATCATATATATATAGTATATCTACCAAATTTCATTAAAATGGCGCCGAAGCCAATCATGTATTATTATCGGTGTATAAATAATACGAATCATATAATCATAACCATTTATTCCTTAACATTATATGTCCAAAACATTATCAAGTATAAAATTATTGACGCATCACCATGTCCTTATTTTTACGTGTTTAATTCGTCTTTGAGTTGTTCACACTTCTTGATACACGAACACTGGGGTATAGGTCTGTAACGATTTCATATTAATGTTACACCAGCCATTTTTTGAATTTTAAAGTACATTTATTGACAGAAACTACATTATATATCGGCCACTAAAGCGATAGTAATGCTACAGGTATAATAAAGCACTACGTACCTATACACCCTCACACACTCAAGCATTCACGCATACTTAATGCCTTATAAGATTTGTGTTTGAATAGTTGTAACACTAATTTAAAAAAATCACAACTCCATCACACACTAGCGATATATGAATTCTATCATATCCTATTTGCCATTCATAAAGTTTTTATTATTATTATAAGGTGTGGCAAAGATCGATGGAACGATAGATCATCATTAAGAAGATTAACTAGAAGTCATAAAGAAAAAAAATATATAAGTGGAAATGGGTGTCACATGGTTAGAAGAACAGAAAAGTGGAGTAAGAAAGTATTAAACTGGTGTCCAAGGTATAATAAACGCAAAAGAAGGAGACAATTTAGAAGGTGGTACATGGCAGACAGAAATAGCGGTTTGGAGGAGGCCTTTACCAAAAAAGGGCACACACTTAAAAATAATGAGATAATAGAAAAATGTGTTTAAAGTATCTAAAATAAAAGGCTTTTAATTAATTACTATTATATATCTTGATAAATCTTAAAAAATATATAATTGTCATAAAATAGCCAGCCTTAAGGACGTAGCATGTGTAACTGACAACAAAATCTTTGCAACCAAAAAGATTATTTTTACGCAAAACTGACAAAAATGCAGTTGATTTGTTTTATATAAACAAAAAAAAAACAATTGTAAAAATAAATTTCATCGAACAATAAGTTCAGTTTGCAACACAAAAATACAGTTATACAAGTTTTGGATTAACTAACTAATTCCTTATCTTCCTTTATATCTCTACTGTACAAGCATAACCTGTCCAGTGTCATTGACGTTCATAAGTGTACATTGTGTTACCTATATGAATAAATGATCTTTGACATTTATTGACATCGTATCCCTAACTTACGTACTACCTGATCTGAAATTATTCGTGTAATCTTTTTATTATCGTCCGATTCACTGTTGACATGTGTTGATATATGTATATATGTTTTAATTGTACTATCTTTCTGTATACCCGCAACGAAGTGTTAAAAAAATATTTCACTTACCATACGTTAATTCTCTTCCTAATCTGGGAGAAAAATTATAGTTCCTCCCAAGTCGCGGAGAGAATTGGTTAGGACGATTATTCATTAGCATTTGATCCTGCCTGTAGCTGAAAGGAGAATTTCAAATGGAAAATTACATTAAACCTATATAATTCTAATAAATAAAAGCAAAAAAATCAGTGGCGCTACAACCTTTTTAGGTCTGGACCTCAGTTTTTGTATCTGTTTCATTTGTAATGATTAATTGACAAAGGCGATCAGCCTCATGTGCTTGACACACGCCGTCAACTTATAGGTCTAAGGCAAGTCGGTTTCCTCACGATGTTTTCCTTCACCGTTCGAATGTTAAATGCGCACATAGACAGAAAGTCCATTGGTACACAACGACCATCACAGCCACAAAGCACGTTGAAGCCACTAAGCCAACACTGCCATTACAAAAGTAACCAATCCAAAAAATACCCAACTTTTACGCAAAGACGTTCTTTATTCATTGTCATAGACAAAGAAAATTCTTTTGTTTATCATTGACAAAAAATATTTCAAGGAACTTAGTACCTCTCCTCATCAGTTACTGTAGGTAATGCCTGGTTGATCTTCCGCCTGCCCAATCGTGGTGTGAACTCTACATCATTTAACAGTCTTTCGTCGATTTCCCTCCCCAATTTTGGTGTGAAGATTATTTTGTCTGCAAAGTGTATTATTTAATAAAAATTTGCCGCGTCCAAGCGAATGTTTACTAAATAGATCTACATACCTTGTCCAACGTCAGATTGCAATTCGAAAGGAAGCTGGTCGTAGTAGTATCGGAGGTTATCAGCAGATTCTATTAATCGTAATAACGTTGCTTTACTGAAAAATAATATCGATAACAATCATAAGTGTATAAATGAAATAATCATAAACGCTGACGGCTAAAATGTGCTTTTTAAAGATTACTGTTTCACGTTATCTTTAAAAGTCTATTCTATATTATAGTAGCTATTTATATATATTGAAAGTAATCTGTGTAAAACATGTCAAAAATTATTATAGAGTTGATTTGTAAATGATGAATTTTTCAAAAAAGACGTAATTTAAAATATTTCGTCAGTTACGTGACACAAAATGGTCTCAGATTAGTCGAATCGATGATGACGCATGCCAGTTAATAATATCTTGCCTGTCTAGAATCCTGTCTTGGCATTTAATTTTGCCAAAGATTGCTTTTGATGAAAATATAATATGAGTAAGAATGATAACACATAAAACTTGACGTGCTAAAGAATGAATTGGCGCGACGCCATCTTGTCTAGAGTTTTGGCGGGTTTTTAAAATTACTATTGTTGTTGAATTTTTAAGCAAATACTTAGCATTTCATTGCTTGTTTTTTTTTACTATCGCTTTCGACCCAAATAATGCTTATATTAATAAACAAAAACGGTTAATAATTAGCATAAAATATTTTTGTACCTATCATCTCCAAGTCTCAAAGATCTTTTTCCAAGTCGTGGACCAAACCACACACCTCCGCGATCACTGTGAGCGCCTCTGTCTTGGATGTCATCCTAAATAAAATGACAAATGTATTAGTATTTTTGTTGTGTTTGGATCTAGTTAAATTTTTTTGACTATAGTTAGATGCTGTCAATATAAAAATCCTTGTATTAAACATTTCTTTTGTAAATAATATCTTTTACGCTTATTTTGATATAATACTTTTTGTCACATAACTTGCCAATGTTATTGAAACTGCTTAAAATTCAAGTATATATATATTATATATAATCAGCGGTTAAGTATAACCTATAGCAATAGAGCATGAATCCATCTGTAGTGTCTTAGATACGATTTTTAATACACTAACAATCAATTGATTTTAACATTGAAATATATTAATGTTTATGCAATTTTTTACAACAATAAAATACACAATTTAATGTTTATTTATTTATTAACACTTCGTTGCATTACAATATAATAATTGAACATAATAAAATGAAAAGGATTTATTTACGCTTTACAAAATAGTTTTGACTTAATAACTTTATGTAGTATGTATTTTTGCACTTATTGGCTACCTTATCGAATTTTTTTTTCTCACAGTGGTTGCCTGGAAGACATCGCTTGAAAGTGATAAGGCCAGTTGGCTTATTTATTTACTTATGTTCAATTTTTATATTGTAATGCAACGAAGTGTTAATAAATATATAAAATAAAAACTAGATCGCCTTATCGCTATAAAGAGATTTCCTCCAGGCAACCCTAATCCTCAATTTGATAAAATACAGATAAGGAACAAAAAAAAATTGTATATTTTATGGTCTTAGTAAGACCATCGATAATACCACTAGTTACAAGAGAGCGTTCGTTAAATTAAGATAATGTCTCGGATGACGTTCCCTTAAACGCGCAAAGTTATTCCATCTAATGTATATTTACTCCAGCTTTTTATTTGAAGCCTTTGACGAGTCCGCTGTTAGACTTAAATATACTTTAGATTAGGAGAAACAGAAACAGTAAACCTTGTAATACACAAATTGACTTACTAAAACTTTAAAAATATTATTTTTAATTAATTAAATACCTACCTTAGAATCAACACCGCAAACTAAAACCAAACTATACGTAACAAATAGTAAAACAGTGAACATTATTCTGTCTAACGCCATTGCTCCTCTCTGGGTTAACTGATGTTTTGCTTAAGAAAGAAAGCCCTTTTATATTGCTGTGAAGGAAAGTACCGATGAGGAGATTGGGGTTGAATGGACACGTTAAAATCTGTATAAAATATGTGTGTTTAAGTAGAAATGCCGTTTTAATGGACAAATTTCAACTAATGCATAATGGTACACTTTTCATAGAGAAGAAAAAATATGTTTGCGTTACGATTATAACTCTTTAACGCCTTAATTTCAATTCACGGTGTATAGTATTTATTTAGAAGAAGAATGAAGGAGAGAATATAATAGTCTTTCCTCCAACTTCGATTTGTCCCTTTGAAGTAGAGACTCTTGGGCCGTGGGGTGCAAGTGATAATTAAAAAGTTAAGTTGGCGCCTGGTATATATAGTAGGTAATGGTGCTTTCCTCGTTCAACGACGCAACGCAATACAGCGAGGAAAACACAGTACACCGTCACAGAAACCAAACTTTTCAATATGTTTTAATTATCTTTTTATTAATTTTTAATTATGTTTACTATAAATACTTTTTATTTGATTGTTATGTGTAGGTTTTATTTCAATAATTATAACTTTAGACTTTGTTACCTTAAACATACATATTAAAAACAGGTTATAGATACCGGCAAACTTCTTGAGCATTAAACAAGGGAGTGGGTGAAAAGCGCGGGGTACAAACTTCAACTGATTTACCAATCACGCGATCGACACGTCACTCTCCCGCCGCCCCCCTCCCAGTGATAGGAAAAGGGCGGCCGTATCGCTAACAGGCAATTTGCTCTGGGCAACCCTAATGGAAAAAAACGAACTGAATGTAAAGTACATTGAACACTAGAAATATACTAGCTAAAAAAAACTAAAATTTAAAATAAATAATAATGTTACGTCTACTCTTAAAGTTAATGATTATATAGTACTGTAAATAAATTTCAGGTCTGGGCCTCAGACTTCTGTTTCATATTAATTTTTTAACCTAATAGGCAAGTAGGTGATCAGCCTCCTGTGCCTGACGTACGCTGTTGACTCCTTGGGTCTAAGGCAAGGCGGTTTCCTCTTGATGTTTTCTTTCCCCGTTCGAGCGAATGTTAAATGCGCATACAGAAAGAAAGTCCATTTGTGCACCGCCAAGGATCCAACCAAGAATAAGAGTCACACGCTTAAACCACTAGTCCAACACTGCATTAAACAAAATACCTTAACTATAAAGCATAAAAGCGTTTGCCCAATATAACATTTGTCCCCAATCTCCCCCAAAGCTTAAACCTTCAGCTAAATTGAAACAAATGTTTCAGGGAAAATAAATTATCGAGCTTGGATTGACATTTCTATTATTAGCAAATAAATAAATCTCTTGATTTAATTAAAGTTTATAGACGTTTATTAGTGTTCGCTTCGCGTCTTTCGTAAAGTGTGGCTTCAGCGTGCGACTCTCATTCCTGAGGTCGTAAGTTCGATCCCCGTGCACCAATGGACTTTCTATGTGCGCACTTAACCTTCGTTGTAAAGGTGATATAAGTAATTAGCTTTAATTGGTAAAAAGTTTGCTTTTGTGATAGTTATAGTATTGATACGATTATTGTACTATATTTTATTTTGAAAGTATTAATTATTAAAGCTGTATTATTTATTCGATCAACAATTTTTTAGTTTAGATTGTGTAGTTTATCTGTGGAATATTTCTTTACATTTGATGGAGTGACTCATTTACGAAAGAAAAAAAAAAGAAAAAATCTGTGTGCCTTTTTAGGTTTGGGCCTCCGACTTCTGCATCATGATCAAGTGTACATTTAATAGGCATCAGTCTCCTGTGCCTGACACACCGTCGACTTTTTTGGGTCCAAGGCAAGCCGGTTTCCTCCCGAGGTTTTCCTTCACCGTTCGAGCGAATGTTAAATGCGCACTTGGAAAGAATTGGTTGAGGCCACTAGGCCAAAACTGTTCTACTGAATTACTTTTTTAATGTCGTTCATAATTGGATATACCAATATGAATAAATAAATTTAGATTTTATATACAGATGTGTCGTTCAAGTAATAGTATGTGTTAAAGATTATTTGAATTGTATAAAATTACATGGTAATAATTAAAATTAATAAAAAGAAAAACACAGGCACTAATTAAAGATTTAAGTTGACGCATGGTAGATAGTGGCGGTGACCTCAGAGCTGCTGCTTTCCTGGCTCAACGAATAATTATCGCAATACAGCGAGAAAATGCTGCCAGCGTTAATGGTAAACTGCCACAGGGACCAAACGTTTTAAATTTGTTTTAATTTTCTATTTATTAATTTTGAATTATTTTAATTAATTATCATCTATATATATAAATGAATCCTTATTCACTTGGTCGTGGCATCACGCGTGAATGGCTAGATCGATTTCGCTAATTCTTTTTTGTTGTGTTTGTTATTATCAGAAGGTTTAAAAGGAAGGTGTAAAAGAATTAAGAAAATAGCGAGGAAAATTATAAAATTTATGAATACTTTTGTTACGATAGCAAATTTTTTGTATGTCGTTTTTAACTTTTTTCATGTAACCTTATGGCGTTTGACATAATATTGACGGTATGCGTGCTACAAATATCGCCAAGAGGATGTAAGAAAAATGAGTCAGAGAGATATTGATAAAATACATATAAAATAATTACAGTAGCTAATTGTTTGTGGCATTAATCTTGAAAATCAATGTTTGGACAGTTATATGTGGCCTGTTCCCGTGTCGGAATACCAACAAAACTATTTATATACGTACCATAAAAACAAATAAAGAATGTAAAATCATAAAGCATTTCTAGTTAATTATACCAATTCAAAACCAATATTCATAGTTAAGACAGGACAACGTCTGTCATGTCTGCTAGTGTATAATAAAGTTACATGAAGAAATGCGCAAGCAACGGCTTGGAAAATTCACTAATGTTGTTTCGTTTCACCAACACCCGTAGCACAAGTCCAGATTGGCAATGGCTGGCTTCGAATAGGTGGAACATCCTCTATATTCCCTGTACCTAGTGATTTCTACCTATTTCTACATCTCAGGAGCCATAGATTCAATGATTTCCAGTTCTTCTTGCTCGCAACTTGACTTGCGATATCGTAGTAAATGTAAATTCAGAATCAATTTAACATCTTTTCTGTTTACGTTCATAAGTATACTTGTCTACCTAATCATATAAAGTTATTTTGAGTTTGAGTTTTAGATGACGATGCAGTGGTACACAATTGTTAAAGGATCAGGATTCTTATAAAAGGGTGTATTATATTTACATTTAATAAAAGATAATTGCATCATGCTGATTAGGTCTGTTTAAGTTTTGATGTAGCTTGGCCAATTGCGGGTTAACTGCTGGCAGAGCCATTTTGGAGTGACTGCAGTCCGCCTTTCTCGACCGCTGTTGATGTTGGAATTCTGCAGTCCCTTGGCGAATCCAGGTTCGCACTTGCGAGATAAGCAGTGGATGGAGCGGCTACGGGTCAGCAGGCATCATTTCGGAGCCTACATGTACCTTTATCTACTGTAGGGTAACTCTGTATGTCAGAGTTATTGCCACCAGTTCATTGTGACACTGTTTTTGAGTGGGTTATCACGTCTTATTTCGTGTGTTTAATTTTCAGTGGGAAGTAAAAGGAACGTCCTCCACATACAAGGGAATTGAATAAAAGAAATTGTGGGGAAAGATTACTTGGATTTGAAGGGATTAATACAATTAATACAATACAATGGACGAATACAATCTTGATTATTTATTTATTTATTTATACTACGTTACATTTATAGATAAACATATAACATTATACATAAGAATTATAAGGGTTAATGGGTGGCCTTAACGTTGACAAGCGATCTCTTTCAGGCAACCTTAGTAAGAAAAAAAAGTAAAATGTAATGGGTAAAGTGCAAGAAGGTAAAAATATAGAATCATCAAACTTAATCTAAAATTTAATAAAATAAACTAAAAGCTTAGCTCGGATTCATGTATTGCGATTCAATTGAATTGAATTACAAAAGTCAGGATTTACTAGGATAGGATATGGTTAAAAAATGTTTATGAAGAAGAGTTTTAAAAGTTTTTTTAGAATAATAATAATAATCGTTTATTTGCCAAGATAGTGGTACAGTGGTTAAATCGATCAACTACAAATATCCAATTAGACACAGGCATGCAAATGTAATATAATTTTTTACAATGTCTTATTAAGAACGTAAAATAATGTCAAAGATAAATTATTTACAATCAAATTTAGTACTCTAATAAAGGCTATTTTTATTTTATTATTGTACATTTTAAATAACGCAAACAAAACTTTTATTACACAGTATTCACAGTATGTTTTTAGTTTAGTTTGAGAGTCGATGAAGTTTTCACTTATAAAATAAGATAACAGTGAAATAATAAAAAAATACATTTGCAAGGTTGGCAATACACTCATACCAAACTTGAACATATAATAAGTTTCTGTGTCCACACACAACCATGTTATTAATCCTACAAAGGCACAGTTCGTTTTCTCCGAAGAATGTTTTTGAAGTGAAACTTCTTTAGGCACATTAGGGTAGCATTTTCATGGATGAAACGCAATAATAATAATATTAGCGTCACGAAGATGTGCAGCGGTTTTGTCGAAGAAAAGGGAGAGAGCGATTGAGACTGTTTGAGAGAGAGTGAGAAAGGGCGAACGTAGCATGAAGCAAATAGCCATGGAGCGAGAGTAGAACGACAGTAGATGCTATTTTTACAAGATATTTAAATAATGTTGAAACGCGAACTTTATTGCATATTTTACTAATCATGATGCTTTAGTCACAACAATACCAATTGTATTTGTGGTATTAATTTTCGAAACTTTTAATATTTTAATGACAATTAAATTCCTAACATATGTCCCCTTTTCCCTCCCCTAAATCTTGGAAATCTAAAGTTTTAGATTTGTATAAATATGATCAAGACTTAAAAATTACTTGCCAAAGAAGTTTCACTTCTGACATGTGTACTTTGTATGCATGCACTTTTTTTCGTGTATCCACAATTTGAAGGCAGTCTCCTTACACACAGACACGAGGTTGGCATATCGAAAGATGTCCAATTCAGCAGTCATCTGGAATAAAAAGGCAAACTGGCTTTCAAAATGATGGGAATTTTGGGTATAGCTAATCTGTGTTTCACTCAGGTACAACGTCTGCAGCTCTACAAGGCTCAAGGAATACTGCTCACTGGCTTCATTCTCTCTTTCTACGCCGAGACATTACGTCTCTAAGGGTTGTACTAAGTGTAATTTGGTGAGTGTGCTGAAGAGTTGGTTGGTTTGATCCCATCTGCCACGTTTCATCACCGTATGGGCCGTATTAACTTAGAATTTCAACCGCATCACCTATGTGGCTAGGGGTCTTCCACAGTCCGCTTTACAAGACATTTTCTTTTGTGAACTAGCAAACTGTGGAATCGACTCCCAGGGAAGATACGCCCTCCAACTGGAGGGCTCACAACTCCTCCAACAGGTGAAAAGGCATACTTCCACCACTAAAATGGACGTCCACGAACTGGACAACTGCCCATGTTGGACGTAGTCTTGTTTGCTCACCGATACGATATATATTTCTACTATGTATAATACCGTAACAAAATGGAATTAAAATTGATTTTACTTGATCACATTAAACGTCTCGTTGTTCGTTAGTTAAAATAGGAAACGATTCGAACCGGATTCTACACCTACTCGGTCATATGCATGACCACTCGGAAATGAGCCGTTTACTGTATAAAGATTGATTGGACGGCATTATGCAAAACGTATAATATTTAAATTAATATGTGTGTCAGTCACATGTATCTGGGTGCTACCATAGAAGTCTCAGGATACAGAACAATGTTTTCCTGTGTAATAAGATACGAAGTAAAGGGATTTTTATGCCTTAAATTGATGCCAGTCATACACAGAAATTGTCCCAATGGATTCATTTTCATTTTTTTCTAATGTGTATGATAGGGAACCGGGCCGAAATGTGACCAGATAAGCCGGATAAGGCTTAGTACTTTCGCCAAAACAGCCCGTGTCGAGCTGTCAATACCGAGACAACAGCGACATTCACACTAAAGAGATGATACGCTGAAAGTGAAGACAATTTATCAAGTATATATAGTTAGTGTATATCTGAGTGTAATTTGTGTATTTTATGTGTAATAAATCATGTAATTATTGATTAATTTAAAATAATTAGAGAAATTTACGGCGTTTTCCATCCCTTTATTATTATATTTGTTCTGCGCCCGTACTAAAATACGTACCGACTCTGTCAGCTTCTACCTCTAAATTATATTTACGTCTGAATGAAAAGAGATAGTATCTCAAAGTACCATCATTGGTACCTAAGTTAAAATGTCCCAAAACTAATTTATTTTATAAAAATAAGGAGCACCAGTGCAAAACGGGAATATCATTATTGTGTAATACATTCCTGCATAGAACCATCCACTCGTGTATCGCTGAATTACTAAAATGTCTCCATTTATTCTTCGACTACAATTGTACCACATCGTACAAAATGAGTAAGTACCTTCTTAGTAGTTTGTGTGAGATAGGATCAAAAAGTTAAAGTTAATTCAAAGCTTATATCTGTAAATATAAGTATAATTTATATAGTCTGCGTGTAAATTAAAAAAAATAGTAAGTCTGATTTACGTTTATTTTTGGCATTCAAGAGACGTCCAGCGCTACGTCTCGACTGTAAAAAATATTCCGTGTTCTCAGAAAGTACTTAAAGGCATAATACTTTCGGGATAGGTTCTTTAGCCCTTACATATAAATAAGTTTTTTTTCGAAATATTGATAACTTGGCAATACCGTTGAAGTCACGTCAGCTAATAGGGGGTTGGTCTTTGATTTTTTTATTTGGTGTTTACGTCAAAAAAAAAATTGTTTTTATGGCCCGCACGGTTTTTGCATTGTGGCCCAGGGATTATATGTTTATGTACTATTATTTTTAAGAGCTTTGCTTACTTTTACTGAAAAGAGGGGGGGGGGGATAAATCTGGTTACGTAATACTTGAACGGCCCCCAAGGCAAATAATAATTTCCGTCCGAATGTTTTTTTTGTAAAGTGATTAATACATACTTTGATGAATTAAATATATTCTACTTTAAAAAATCCACCTTTCGGTCCTCCCATACAAAACGCCAATAAGATATTGGCGGTAAGGACTTAATATTAGCTTTAGTTGATAAATAATGAGCTATGTTTTAACGATTAACTGAAGAAAATACCTCTTATAATCCTTATGTAATTTTGTAATAATTATTGTGTCACTTACGTGTCACTTACCAAACCATATTAATTTATTGTGAGACATCTCACTATCTAGCATATACCTCTTATTATGATATACCTCTATATAAGCGAATATAATACTAAAATAACTGAAAACACCGTACAAGATAATAACTAGATAATAAATATTTTTGTTTACCAGGGAACCCTGTCGTATTCCTAACGTTACTAGTAGCGGCCAGAGCATTTCCAACAAAAGATATCCTAGAATTAAACGCATTAGAGAAACCTGACATCGAACATATAGATAAGGACATACGCACGGTATCATACATTCAAAACTTCAAAACGATAATGTCTGATTATGTTAAAATGCAATATAAAAATCTAACAGTAACAGATATGGAAGTTGTGAAAGAAACATTGGACGGGTTCTTGCAAAATTTTGCCGTAGATCTGCACAATGTTATTGTCAAGGGGGAAAAAGAGGTTATAGAAGAAATAAACGATGGTATACCAAACTCAACGTTTGATGATGTAAAGAAATGTATTAAGAACGAACTGCCGGATGTCAATGAAGAGATGGCTGATCAGGTAGTATATAAATTGAGGAAGAATCTTTTGAAAACGAGAAATATTTTAGATGGTGTTATTAGAAAATCACAAGTGGACGATGATTTTAATGTAGGTTCTTAAACGTATTTATTTAAGGATAAATATTTTAAAATAAGAATGTCCCACTATTGTTTATATTTTCCGTAAGATAAATCCGTGATGATTATATGTATTTGGATAAATACTCTAACTTATTTATTTATTTATAAGTTATCTTACAGCTAATATACATATTATAAAACAAAATTCTTAGACAGTACAGAAAGCCAAAACAGATTACATTTTAAAAACTTCCTCACATCTTCTTTGGTGAGGTAGAAAATATCAATATCCTCATAGTTGCTGTCATAGTTAGATAGAACCCGAAACATTGGTGAATTATTCATGTAAATCGAGTTCGTACGAGGCACATGGAACAATTTTGTGTATATTGTCGCATAAGGAGGAGGGATTTCAAGATAAATTAACGACAGCAAATAGGGGCTATCTATACGCCCATTAAGAATAGCGTGCAAAAATAGCAAGTCTAGCTGACTCCGCCGACCTTCTAATAAGTCTAAATTAAAGTATTTGCAAGTACCTGCATAACTTTTGAAACATTGATATTTTTTAAAACTAAGGAATTTCTCAAACTTTTTTGTGTAGTTTCTACAGCTTTTTTTATATTTTATATCATATGGAGACCAGATAATACTAGCATACTCCAGCACACTTCTGACATATGCAAAATAAAGACTTTAATCCAATTTATGTTTTTGAAGGACTGGCATGACAGCTTCACAAATCCTAGTTGCTTATACGCTTTGCCTGTTATGTCATTGATATTGTTGGTGATTAAATTACGGGGATTAATTAACGTTATCGTAAATAAACAGTGATATGTTATGGGAAGAACAGTTAGTTAGAGAATAGGACCAAACCGTGTGGTACTTGTTACACCCGAGGGCATGTTTATGCCCCCTTCGGGTGGTGTGATGGTTCGCTCCCTGCTAAAACAGGGTGGTATGGGGGCTGGAATATAGCCCTTGATGGGGGCTGCAGCGCGCATGGAGACGCGATCTCAAATTATGATATACGCTCAGCCGATGGGGTCGTGTCCGGGCAATCCAATCCAATCCGGTGGTGAAGGGTCAAGGAGTAATCTCAACTTGGCCCTGGTGTCGTGGTCGGTGGTGTCGGGCAGCTACAAGCTACGCCGGGTGAGACCCCCGGTAACCCCGAGGGACGTCCAGGAAGGCGACCAGCGGTCGAAGCCGCGGTTGTTGCCACGTCATATCCAGTGTTGTTGGCACCCGTGGAGAGTAGCTCACGCGAGGACCAAACCCTTGCCGCACCGTGATTTTATAGAGCCACGAGCGAGAGAGCACTAATGTTTTCGCTCACACGTATTGACAACGCCTACGCATGTTATCACTAGTACTAAGTGTAGGATAATTTTTTGTATAAATATATATAGTTTTAGAAAATAAACTATTTCATCTTCACCTCTTCTCTACAATACAATAAGGAAGTTTTATTCTATCTCAACCAAGAAACCCCAAAAATATGTTCTGATAGGCCCATTTGTTCAGCATTTTTTACCGAGCCTCACTACACCTCAGCTTCTTCTTCACAGCTTCTGTATGAAAAGAATGGCCAGAAATAAGTGATTCAAACACTTTGTTGAAACCAAATGCAGTAAAATAAAAACAACACAATTGCTCTATTGATTTATTAATATTTTTGGTTCAATACATAGATTGATTTTTAAAATGCTTGCTTACTTATAAATGTCGGGTTAGTAAAACCTAAATTGATTGCGAATGACTGCTGGCATCTGTAAGTAGTTACTGAAGCAAATGCACAGTTTGCCTTTTGATTGCGGGTAAGGTACGATTCCGGGGATAACTGGTTCGATAACTGGAATTTGAAAGTTTGTTATTTAAAACGAGTTCCTAGACAGTTCGAAAAATAATGTTGTCAATCGGTATCTAACGAATTTCCAATGAAAGTATAACGCACTTTATTAACAAAAACTACGATAGAAAGTAGTTCACTAACCTGTTACACCAACACCGTACCCAGTGATAGAGCCGGTGTCTGATCCTGAAGCAGAGCCTGAACTCCATCCACCATTGTTTCCTCCAGTGCTACTTCCCGAGCCAGAGCCGGAACTAGAGCCAGTGCTAGTTCCTCCAGTGCTTGCAGAACCTGAGCCGGAACCAGAGCCAGTGCTAGTTCCTCCAGTGCTACTTCCTGTGCCAGTGCCAGTGCTAGATCCTCCAGTGCTTGCAGAACCTGAGCCGGAACCATAGCCAGTGCTAGTTCCTCCAGTGCTACTTCCTGTGCCAGTGCCAGTGCTAGCTCCTCCAGTGCTTGCAGAACCTGAGCCGGAACCATAGCCAGTGCTAGTTCCTCCAGTGCTACTTCCTGTGCCAGTGCCAGTGCTAGCTCCTCCAGTGCTTGCAGAACCTGAGCCGGAACCATAGCCAGTGCTAGTTCCTCCACTGCTACTTCCAGAACCATAGCCGGAACCATAGCCAGTGCCAGTTCCTCCAGTGCTAGTTCCAGAACCTACGCCGGAACCATAGCCAGTGCTAGTTCCTCCAGTGCTACTTCCAGAGCCAAAGCCGGAACCATAGCCAGAGCTAGTTCCTCCAGTGCTAGTTCCAGAACCTACGCCGGAACCATAGCCAGTGCTAGTTCCTCCAGTGCTACTTCCAGAGCCAAAGCCGGAACCATAGCCAGAGCTAGTTCCTCCAGTGCTACTTCCAGAGCCAGTGCCAGTGCTAGCTCCTCCAGAGCTTGCAGTACCTGAGCCGGAACCAGAGCCAGTGCTAGTTCCTCCAGTGCTAGTTCCAGAACCTAAGCCGGAACCATAGCCAGTGCCAGTTCCTCCAGTGCTAGTTCCAGAGCCAAAGCCGGAACCAGAGCCAGTGCTAGTTCCTCCAGTGCTACTTCCTGTGCCAGTGCCAGTGCTAGCTCCTCCAGAGCTTGCAGTACCTGAGCCAGAACCAGAGCCAGTGCTAGTTCCTCCAGTGCTACTTCCTGTGCCAATGCCAGTGCTAGCTCCTCCAGAGCTTGCAGAACCTGAGCCGGAACCAGAGCCAGTGCTAGTTCCTCCAGTGCTACTTCCAGAGCCAAAGCCGGAACCATAGCCAGAGCTAGTTCCTCCAGTGCTACTTCCAGAGCCAAAGCCGGAACCATAGCCAGTGCTAGTTCCTCCAGTGCTACTTCCTGTGCCAGTGCCAGTGCTAGCTCCTCCAGAGCTTGCAGTACCTGAGCCAGAACCAGAGCCAGTGCTAGTTCCTCCAGTGCTAGTTCCAGAACCTAAGCCGGAACCATAGCCAGTGCTAGTTCCTCCAGTGCTACTTCCTGTGCCAGTGCCAGTGCTAGCTCCTCCAGAGCTTGCAGTACCTGAGCCAGAACCAGAGCCAGTGCTAGTTCCTCCAGTGCTAGTTCCAGAACCTAAGCCGAAACCATAGCCAGTGCTAGTTCCTCCACTGCTACTTCCAGAGCCAAAGCCGGAACCATAGCCAGAGTTAGTTCCTCCAGTGCTACTTCCAGAGCCAAAGCCGGAACCAGAGCCAGTGCTAGTTCCTCCATTGCTACTTCCTGTGCCAGTGCCATTGCTAGCTCCTCCAGTGCTTGCAGAACCTGAGCCGGAACCAGAGCCAATGCTAGCTCCTCCAGTGCTTGCAGAACCTGAGCCGGAACCAGAGCCAGTGCTAGTTCCTCCAGTGCTAGTTCCAGAACCTAAGCCGGAACCATAGCCAGTGCCAGTTCCTCCAGTGCTAGTTCCAGAACCTACGCCGGAACCAGAGCCAGTGCTAGTTCCTCCAGTGCTAGTTCCAGAACCTAAGCCGGAACCATAGCCAGTGCTAGTTCCTCCAGTGCTACTTCCAGAGCCAAAGCCGGAACCATAGCCAGAGCTAGTTCCTCCACTGCTACTTCCAAAACCAAAGCCGGAACCATAGCCAGAGTTAGTTCCTCCAGTGCTACTTCCAGAGCCAAAGCCGGAACCAGAGCCAGTGCTAGTTCCTCCATTGCTACTTCCTGTGCCAGTGCCATTGCTAGCTCCTCCAGTGCTTGCAGAACCTGAGCCGGAACCAGAGCCAATGCTAGCTCCTCCAGTGCTTGCAGAACCTGAGCCGGAACCAGAGCCAGTGCTAGTTCCTCCAGTGCTACTTCCAGAGCCAAAGCCGGAACCATAGCCAGAGTTAGTTCCTCCAGTGCTACTTCCAGAGCCAAAGCCGGAACCAGAGCCAGTGCTAGTTCCTCCAGTGCTACTTCCTGTGCCAGTGCCAGTGCTAGCTCCTCCAGAGCTTGCAGTACCTGAGCCAGAACCAGAGCCAGTGCTAGTTCCTCCAGTGCTAGTTCCAGAGCCAAAGCCGGAACCATAGCCAGTGCTAGTTCCTCCAGTGCTAGTTCCAGAGCCAAAGCCGGAACCAGAGCCAGTGCTAGTTCCTCCAGTGCTACTTCCTGTGCCAGTGCCAGTGCTAGCTCCTCCAGAGCTTGCAGTACCTGAGCCGGAACCAGAGCCAGTGCTAGTTCCTCCAGTGCTAGTTCCAGAACCTAAGCCGGAACCATAGCCAGAGTTAGTTCCTCCAGTGCTACTTCCAGAGCCAAAGCCGGAACCAGAGCCAGTGCTAGTTCCTCCAGTGCTACTTCCTGTGCCAGTGCCAGTGCTAGCTCCTCCAGAGCTTGCAGTACCTGAGCCAGAACCAGAGCCAGTGCTAGTTCCTCCAGTGCTAGTTCCAGAACCTAAGCCGGAACCATAGCCAGTGCTAGTTCCTCCAGTGCTACTTCCAGAGCCAAAGCCGGAACCATAGCCAGAGCTAGTTCCTCCACTGCTACTTCCAGAGCCAAAGCCGGAACCATAGCCAGAGTTAGTTCCTCCAGTGCTACTTCCAGAGCCAAAGCCGGAACCAGAGCCAGTGCTAGTTCCTCCATTGCTACTTCCTGTGCCAGTGCCATTGCTAGCTCCTCCAGTGCTTGCAGAACCTGAGCCGGAACCAGAGCCAGTGCTAGTTCCTCCAGTGCTACTTCCAGAGCCAAAGCCGGAACCATAGCCAGAGTTAGTTCCTCCAGTGCTACTTCCAGAGCCAAAGCCGGAACCAGAGCCAGTGCTAGTTCCTCCAGTGCTACTTCCTGTGCCAGTGCCAGTGCTAGCTCCTCCAGAGCTTGCAGTACCTGAGCCAGAACCAGAGCCAGTGCTAGTTCCTCCAGTGCTAGTTCCAGAGCCAAAGCCGGAACCAGAGCCAGTGCTAGTTCCTCCAGTGCTACTTCCTGTGCCAGTGCCAGTGCTAGATCCTCCAGTGCTTGCAGAACCTGAGCCGGAACCATAGCCAGTGCTAGTTCCTCCAGTGCTAGTTCCAGAACCTAAGCCGGAACCATAGCCAGTGCTAGTTCCTCCACTGCTACTTCCAGAACCATAGCCGGAACCATAGCCAGTGCCAGTTCCTCCAGTGCTAGTTCCAGAACCTACGCCGGTACCATAGCCAGTGCTAGTTCCTCCAGTGCTACTTCCAGAGCCAAAGCCGGAACCAGAGCCAGTGCTAGTTCCTCCATTGCTACTTCCTGTGCCAGTGCCGGAACCAGAGCCAGTGCTAGTTCCTCCATTGCTACTTCCTGTGCCAGTGCCAGTGCTAGCTCCTCCAGTGCTTGCAGAACCTGAGCCGGAACCAGAGCCAATGCTAGCTCCTCCAGTGCTTGCAGAACCTGAGCCGGAACCAGAGCCAGTGCTAGTTCCTCCAGTGCTACTTCCTGTGCCAGTGCTAGCTCCTCCAGTGCTTGCAGAACCTGAGCCGGAACCAGAGCCAATGCTAGCTCCTCCAGTGCTAGTTCCAAAACCTGAGCCGGAACCAGAGCCAGTGCTAGTTCCTCCAGTGCTACTTCCAGAGCCAAAGCCGGAACCAGAGCCAATGCTAGTTCCTCCAGTGCTACTTCCTGTGCCAGTGCCAGTGCTACTTCCTGTGCCAGTGCCAGTGCTAGCTCCTCCAGAGCTTGCAGTACCTGAGCCAGAACCAGAGCCAGTGCTAGTTCCTCCAGTGCTAGTTCCAGAACCTACGCCGGAACCATAGCCAGTGCTAGCTCCTCCAGTGCTTGCAGAACCTGAGCCGGAACCAGAGCCAATGCTAGCTCCTCCAGTGCTTGCAGAACCTGAGCCGGAACCAGAGCCAATGCTAGTTCCTCCAGTGCTAGTTCCAAAACCTGAGCCGGAACCAGAGCCAGTGCTAGTTCCTCCAGTGCTACTTCCTGTGCCAATGCCAGTGCTAGCTCCTCCAGAGCTTGCAGTACCGGAGCCGGAACCATAGCCAGTGCTAGTTCCTCCAGTGCTACTTCCAGAGCCAAAGCCGGAACCATAGCCAGAGCTAGTTCCTCCACTGCTACTTCCAGAACCATAGCCGGAACCAGAGCCAATGCTAGTTCCTCCAGTGCTACTTCCTGTGCCAGTGCCAGTGCTAGCTCCTCCAGAGCTTGCAGTACCTGAGCCAGAACCAGAGCCAGTGCTAGTTCCTCCAGTGCTAGTTCCAGAACCTAAGCCGGAACCATAGCCAGTGCTAGTTCCTCCAGTGCTACTTCCAGAGCCAAAGCCGGAACCAGAGCCAGTGCTAGTTCCTCCAGTGCTACTTCCTGTGCCAGTGCCAGTGCTAGCTCCTCCAGAGCTTGCAGTACCTGAGCCAGAACCAGAGCCAGTGCTAGTTCCTCCAGTGCTACTTCCTGTGCCAATGCCAGTGCTAGCTCCTCCAGAGCTTGCAGAACCTGAGCCGGAACCAGAGCCAGTGCTAGTTCCTCCAGTGCTACTTCCAGAGCCAAAGCCGGAACCATAGCCAGAGCTAGTTCCTCCACTGCTACTTCCAGAACCATAGCCGGAACCAGAGCCAATGCTAGTTCCTCCACTGCTACTTCCAGAACCATAGCCGGAACCAGAGCCAATGCTAGTTCCTCCAGTGCTACTTCCTGTGCCAGTGCCAGTGCTAGCTCCTCCAGAGCTTGCAGTACCTGAGCCGGAACCAGAGCCAATGCTAGCTCCTCCAGTGCTTGCAGAACCTGAGCCGGAACCAGAGCCAATGCTAGTTCCTCCAGTGCTAGTTCCAAAACCTGAGCCGGAACCAGAGCCAGTGCTAGTTCCTCCCGTGCTACTTCCAGAGCCAAAGCCGGAACCATAGCCAGAGCTAGTTCCTCCAGTGCTAGTTCCAGAACCTACGCCGGAACCATAGCCAGTGCTAGTTCCTCCAGTGCTACTTCCAGAGCCAAAGCCGGAACCATAGCCAGAGCTAGTTCCTCCAGTGCTACTTCCAGAGCCAGTGCCAGTGCTAGCTCCTCCAGAGCTTGCAGTACCTGAGCCAGAACCAGAGCCAGTGCTAGTTCCTCCAGTGCTACTTCCTGTGCCAATGCCAGTGCTAGCTCCTCCAGAGCTTGCAGTACCGGAGCCGGAACCATAGCCAGTGCTAGTTCCTCCAGTGCTACTTCCAGAGCCAAAGCCGGAACCATAGCCAGAGCTAGTTCCTCCACTGCTACTTCCAGAACCATAGCGGGAACCAGAGCCAATGCTAGTTCCTCCAGTGCTACTTCCTGTGCCAGTGCCAGTGCTAGCTCCTCCAGAGCTTGCAGTACCTGAGCCAGAACCAGAGCCAATGCTAGTTCCTCCAGTGCTAGTTCCAGAACCTAAGCCGGAACCATAGCCAGTGCTAGTTCCTCCAGTGCTACTTCCTGTGCCAGTGCCAGTGCTAGCTCCTCCAGAGCTTGCAGTACCTGAGCCAGAACCAGAGCCAGTGCTAGTTCCTCCAGTGCTAGTTCCAGAACCTAAGCCGGAACCATAGCCAGTGCTAGTTCCTCCAGTGCTACTTCCAGAGCCAAAGCCGGAACCATAGCCAGAGCTAGTTCCTCCACTGCTACTTCCAGAGCCAAAGCCGGAACCATAGCCAGAGCTAGTTCCTCCACTGCTACTTCCAGAACCATAGCCGGAACCATAGCCAGTGCTAGTTCCTCCATTGCTACTTCCTGTGCCAGTGCCAGTGCTAGCTCCTCCAGTGCTTGCAGAACCTGAGCCGGAACCAGAGCCAATGCTAGCTCCTCCAGTGCTTGCAGAACCTGAGCCGGAACCAGAGCCAATGCTAGTTCCTCCAGTGCTAGTTCCAAAACCTGAGCCGGAACCAGAGCCAGTGCTAGTTCCTCCCGTGCTACTTCCAGAGCCAAAGCCGGAACCATAGCCAGAGCTAGTTTCTCCAGTGCTACTTCCAGAGCCAAAGCCGGAACCATAGCCAGAGCTAGTTCCTCCACTGCTACTTCCAGAACCAAAGCCGGAACCATAGCCAGAGCTAGTTCCTCCACTGCTACTTCCAGAGCCAAAGCCGGAACCATAGCCAGAGCTAGTTCCTCCACTGCTACTTCCAGAACCATAGCCAGTGGTAGTTCCTCCAGTGCTACTTCCTGTGCCAGTGCCAGATCCACTTTTAGGTGCAGAGCTTGTGGCATAAGTGTTTCCAGACGCATTGCTGGTGTAGGATATTGCCTGAGCTGTATTTATTGGTATTTGAACATTTGGTGCAATGAGCTGAGAAATAGGACTAACTGGAGTCAAAGGAGAAAGTGTCTTTGCTATCGGAATACTTTGTATTATAGGTAATTGACCTGGAGTAGGTTGTACTGGTTGAGATAAGGGGACAATTGGGATGGGATTGTTAGGAATCGGATGCAGGGGGTAGTTGGGATTTTTGTAGCCAGGGTAAAACGGTGGAGTTCTAGGTGTATTCCCGGGGTAGAAGTGGGGTGGGTACCCTTGGTATGCAAATGGTGGGTAAGCTGGTGCTGCTGACGGAGGGTATGAAGTTGGAGGTACGTACGGTGGTGGATTATAATATTGATTATAATAATTCTGAGGAACTGGTGCACCTGAATAAAGAAACGTTATTTAAATACTGATTTCTTTAAAAAGACATCTTATAGGAAAATAGATGTAACATAAAAATACTACTTGCCATTATAACCAGTAAAACTATTTTGAGAATTGCTAGAAGCGCTCTGTGAATTCGCTCTTGAATTAGAGGATTTCACATAGCTGCTTCCTGGTCCATAATTAGCCAAATAGCTGTGTCCACTTGTTGCAGCACTATTGGCCTGTCCATTGTTTTGAGAGTATGCGTCGTAACCTACATTACGATTATGGTAAGTCTCAGCTTGGTCACCACCATATGACGACCCCTTCGATTGAGAGTTTGCCGTTGAGTAACCTTGTGTTACACCACCGTATTCTGAAAAAGAACATATTATCTGACCAAATGTCCTTAAAACGTTAGGGCAGGACTTCTGAAGTACTGTCGCTGTTGTTTTGACGATGCTAGTGTGTTGTTTTATTTATTTAATCAGGCAACGAAATGTGCGTTTAATTAATCCACATAGAAATTCTTTCAACGCGGTGTAAACCTAAAATTTGGAGTCATGTGATATGACAATTAGGGAATGGCCGAAAATAAATTAATAAACAGTCTAATTATGCCTATCTCGACCTCTCGGACCTTACTTACCAATCGGTACCATGTTGACGGTATAAATTGGATGACCAAATCGATCCAACGTCTTTGTGGTGGTCACGTCGTATTCTACATCGTCATCTGCAATTAACGCTTATGTCAATTGCTTAGGAAACGAGGGCCGGTCTTTGATGGCCTAAGACGATTCAACTTAAATTCATATCCTATCAAAATTCTTAAGTGGACACAATTCTCGAATGAACAATGGCAGATTCACAAGCAGGGCAACAAGCCGGAAAGAGCCGATAGGGTAAAGGAAGAGAGGTCGCCCTGATGGGGAAGATTGGCAGAAAATGCTCGAGATAGAGAGAGATGGAGCCAATTGGAAGAGGCCTTATTCTCTCAAAGAGGTTGTTGACAAGAAATATATTTATTTTTGTATAAAATTTGAGTGTATCTTTTGTAAATATGGACTGTTTGAATATTTCGGTTTTTTCGTTCTGTCTCTAACCATGTGCCAGCTGTAAATTGCAGCTGTCGTCTCATCGCGATGATAAAGTAATATATGATGCGCATCTCCTTCATCAAGGGTCTGCTAAACGGTAGTGTATATTTGTCTGAGGATACTTCCCTGGATTAGTTTAACTTTTGTGTATTCTCTTACATACGGGATTCGAAGTTCGCGCTAAGGCTCGACTTTTACTAAAGCCTAATGAATATTGTAGAAAGCATTCAGCGATAGACGATTGTTGCCCAAGCATTTTATATTACATATTTAGAATTATATATACTTTTAAAACATTAAATTGTCTAAAAGCTCTATATATTTGTGAATGCGATTTTTACTTGAATATTAACAAAAATTTACAAGAAAGTATTTACTATATCTCTCGTAACGCTATACAGCATAGAAAATATTTTTATGTGAAATTTTAGTCCTTATTTTAAATTTTAGTCATTGTAAAAAATATTTAAGTTGCCTATGGCTGACATTACTTATGGGTTGATGTCTAATACTCTGATATCACTGGTCTTAGACACCAATCGTTGATCGCTGAGGCGGATAAATGACAATTGACATACCTGGTACAGGCCATTGATAGCCAGGGTCTGTAAAATAATTAAATAGATTAATTGGATCCTAATTGTAGTAAAAATTATTTAATAACAAGATTAAATTTTATTTACCTTGAGGAGCAGCATGAGCATGCAATATCTGAAAAAAATAACAGAAACAATGGTAAAACATTACTAGGTTTGATTCCTAGAAAAACTATATTTTATTCACAGTACATACAAAAAGATTGCCAACGCCATTATGAAATGGCCAATATCTATCAACAAAATATCATCAATATGTGTCCCATTCAGTGAAGCTGAAGTGACATAGCTGAAATGGTATTGGTGCTAAGAGGTAATGCAACCGTTTGGATTATCCATATAATCTTATTCGATTACCAGGAAAACAATAAGTATTGATTTGGAAGGCACAGACCAGATAAAACAGATAAATGTATAAGCTCGAATACTTTGAAAAAAAAATTTATTTCGTCAAAACAAGCCTGATTATTTATTTTTTAGCTACATAAATCGCTAGAATTAAACTTATGTACTAACTTACTTTCTACTGCTTAATATCTACCCGCTCCCCGTGTACAATCTAAAAATATGACTAAAGCCAGTCCGGCTTATGAACACACATGATGCTTCTGAGACCTAGTATGTAGTACACACTTTATTCATACACTCACTGACTCACTCACACATTTGCACCCACGCACTCACTGTTGCACTCAGGCGTATTGATAACAGTTGAAAAATCAAAAATAAATAAAATAAAAGATGTATTTAAATCATATATAAATTTTAGAAATTTATAATAATGTTTGTTATGGAAGCTGGAAATATAAGATGGAAGCAATAAATTTAATATGGAAGTAAGGTATAAAAATTCGAGATTTTTTTTACGATATACACCGTATCGAAAAATCGACCAGTTAATATCGATTTTCTACAATCGTAGTAAAAAAATTAGAAAAGATTTATATAGAGATTATCGTTTAGTTTTTTATGTTAGTTGTATTTATTTTTAATTCTTTACTTTATTAATTTAATTTAATTGGTACCATGTAAAACCCCTCAGTGGTTTTGGTGTTTTCTTTACTTTTATTAAGCAATAATTAATAAATCATAAATAATATAAATATAAATAGAAACTTAGTGTACCACACCTACAATAAACATTTTTGACATCAAAAATACTTTTGTACTAAAATGAGAAATGAGATCATAATTATATATTATTTATATACTATAATATACAATTGTTTTAACACAATAAGTGAATTAAAAGTGAAAATTACGCTCAAATTCACTAGAATTCTATTGTTATTTAACGAAACTAATAATATAATGACAATGGGCCTCAGATTCCTCTATCTGTTCCGTGATCATTTCTAATTGGCATTTAGATGATCTAGCTTCTGAGCCTGACACACGCCGTAGCTTTTTGGGTCTTAGGCATACCGGTTTCCTCACAATTTTTTCCTTCATGCGTATTAAATGCGCACATAGACAGAAAGTCCATTGGTGCACAGCCGGGGATCGAACCTATAACCTCAAGAATGAGAGGCGCACTTTGAAAACAATAGGCCAACACTACTCTAAATAAGCTTTTAAAGCATTTCCCATGGAATAAATTAAAGATGAGATAAGTAAAAGATGGTTGTTACAAACAATTTTTTTGGGTTAGTAAGGACAAAAGGCCTATCACCTTGCCAACTTGATCAAATTACAAGAACAACTAATAATATTTACACAATTGTGAATATTGCCCATTTTACTTACGTATTAAAGGCGCTAAAAGCGCAACGAGCACGGCCACAGATAACATTGCCAATAGAGTATAGACCAAATGGCGCGACAAACAACAAAAATAATGGCGAACTTGTTGGAATTGACATTTGCCGTTTGTCATAAATTTCAACTATATTTAATAGTATTGTTTAATATACAGATAAAATACCAATTCACGTTTCGTAATATAAATTATACGAGAGGAGTTTAGCAAATTAGGTTAGACTTAAATTACTTATCAGTCTTAAGTTAGGCTAGATCGTAATGTTCCATGATGTCTTAGTAGAGACACATGCAAAAAAGAAACGAGAGGAATTAATAAATATAAAATAACTTACGCTTACAACGAAGAGCACGAAAGTAGGAATCATTTTGGCCTTAGGACCTTAGGATCCGTTTAAGACCGTAATCCAAACTGATTTGATCACAATTATTTCGAGCATTTATACGAATTTTGAGACAGAACAAACAAAATAAATTTTAATAAAATAATAGGCAATAAATTATCAATTACAACTGATTAAATATATTTGTTTAATTTATTGATTTACTTATTAATTAATAAAATTGGTCTGTATGTTCATTTTGCTTTTAAGAAAAATTGGATAACAACTGTTCTTTTAGTGCCTCATTACTAGAGTCTCGTCAGTCTCTTGTCCTGTGACAGATGCAGTACAGATACCGGCAAACTTCTTGAGCATTAGACAAGGGAGTGGGGTTTGCGCATCGTACACAGCGCGGGACACAAACGTCAACTGATTTACCAATCACGCGATCGACACTTCACTCTCCCGCCGCCGCGCCGACCCCTCCCAGTCATACCTACAAATCGCTTCTGCGCAGGCAAGGATATTTGTTCAAGATTTTTGGCGGTATCTGTAAAACATTCCCAAAACCCACTCCCCAACATTACAAAGGCTTTTTTTAACCAACACGCCGTTTCCCCTGGATTTTAGTGGTCCAGGTACACAACTTTATAAAAACCATAACTAACGCATAAGAACTCGTTATGGTATACCTAATGTACAGATTTGTATTCCATGGAAACAATAAGTCAGGAACGTATGTCCAATAAGCAGAGGTGGATCTACGTAAGGGCTTTTTGGGCTGCAGCCCACGGCCACGTGGATACTAAGGGCCCAAGTCCACACTGAAAATAATACTTGATATTTTCTATTAAAAAAAATAACTGAAATTTAAAAAAATCCAATCATAAGGTTGGAATTCCTGAGATCCATCAACTCATGTGCGATTGGCGTCTATCAAATGGAACGGGAAATTCCCCGTCACTTCTTAATTTATGAGAGGTTTTGAAACTCCTCCGATTAGATTACCTTATATTTTATTAGCATTCGTATTTTTTTTTTTATAAAATAGGGGGCTAACGGGCAGGAGGCTCACCTGATGTTAAGTGATACCGCCGCCCATGGACACTCTCAATGCCAGAGGGCTCGCGAGTGTGCTGCCGGCCTTTTAAGAATTTGTACGCTCTTTTCTTGAAGGACCCTAAGTCGAATTGGTTCGGAAACACCTCAGCGGGCAGCCGGTTCCACATAGCAGTGGTGCGCGGCAAAAATTGCCTTGAAAAACGCTCAGTCGTGGAACGTCGGACGTCGAGGTGATACGGGTGGTTTTGTGTTTTGCCTCGACGTCCGATGCTGAAACTCAGCTGCAGGTATTAATCCGAACAACTCCTCTGAACACTCTCCATGGTAAATGCGGTAGAAGATGCAGACTGACCCCACATCTCTACGCAACGCCAAAGGATCGAGCCGCTCGGAGAGGGATTGGTCATCGACGATTCGAACCGCTCTTCGTTGGATACGGTCAAGTGGAAGGAGCTGGTACTGGGGAGCCCCCGCCCAGAGGTGAGAACAGTATTCCATGTGGGGCCGTATTTGCGCTTTATAGAGTTGCAAGCGGTGGCCCGGAGTGAAGTACCGTCTCGCCTTGCTGAGCACACCAAGCTTTTTGGAGGCTAATTTAGCCTTTCCCTCCAAATGACCGCGAAACTGAACGTCGTTCGATATGTCAACGCCAAGTATTCCGATGCTGGCTGTGGTTTCAAGAAGAGTGTTTTCGAAAAGAGGAGTAGCGACAAAGGGTATTTTTTTCGCGGAAAACGCGCAAACTTGTGTCTTCTTGGGGTTAAATTGGACTAGGTTTAGTCTACCCCAGTCCGAGACTCCACGTAAAAGAGTTTCGACTTCAGACACAAGTTTGTTCCGGTACTCATCGACAACTGCCCGAGAAATACCTGCCCGGCCAGTGTAAAGAGTATCCCCAGTGCTGTCGTCCGCATAGCAATGAATGTTGCTAAGTTGCAACATGTCATTGATATGCAGAAGAAACAGGGTCGGGAACAGAACACAGCCTTGTGGGACCCCAGCATTCACGGGTTTAAGGTCGGAACATGCTCCGTCGACGACGACCTTGATGCTCCGATCGGCTAGAAAGCTGTAGATCCAGTCGCATAATTTCTCAGGAAGCCCGTAATTTTTGCCAACGGCGCTATAACGTTTGGGTCTAGGCCTTGGATTTCTGTCTGATCATTTCTTATAGTCAAGTAGGTGATCAACCTTCTGTGCCTGACACTCCTTGGATTTTTTGGGCGTGTTGGCTTAGTGGCTTCAGCTTGCGACTCATCCTTGAGGTCATCCGTAGTTCGACCCTAGGCTGGTCACCAAGGAACTTTCTTTCTATGTGCGGATTTAACATTCGCTCAATTTAAAACGGAACATCGTGAGGAAATCGGCTTGCCTTAGACACAAGAAAGTCGACGGCGTGTGTCAGGCGCAGGAGGCTGATCACCTACTTGTCTATAAGATTGACAAATTATCGTGAACAAGGTGTTCGTGAACTTTGACGTTGGTTATGTACCATGATACTTTTGCAATTGCTCTTAGGATCTATTGACGCCGGCTTCGATTTAATTTAATAAAATTAAGCATATCCGAGCGACAAAATTAGTAAAAGAATATCATCGAAATAGGTAGACTTATTTGCACAGATGTACTCGTAATATAAATTCATATATTATCAATAGACATTTGCGCATTTAACAAGTAAACATTTTGTATAATGTGAAAAATTGGTCAATATTTTTGTAAGATACATATATTCCTGTATAACATCCTATTATGTATACAACCTGGCCAAAGGTCAATGGTCTAGAAACTAATGGTTATAGATCTTCAAAAATCAGTAGCGAGTTATGCAACCCAACGATAATTAAGTTACATATATATATTAGTTAATTACATTTACTGCCAGTTCTCAAATCAAGGGAACGGAAGAGAAGAATTGGCAATAAACTCTCCGCCATTCGTTTTAATCGCCATGGCAATCGCCATCGCCAGCGTAAACAAATATTAAGAATCATCGTACACTTGAAGCCAAAATGACACCTTTAGTTTTTACCTCACTCATAAATTGTAATATAACATTCTTGTTTCCAATAATTTCCAATAACATAAGTGTCGTTTAGATTAAACAACCCTTAGATAAGCTAAGTTTGTTTTTGTTGGCGTCGCAACCCCTCTTTCCCTAATTTTCTGTTCGTTAAAAGCTCATATTTTATATCATTAAAGTCAGTTGTTACCCAGCTTCAAACAAAGAGTTTTATTTGAACATCTCCATACAAAACACCACCACCGAACATAACTATCACTAACACCTTTAGGCCTCAAATTTCTGTATGTTTCATGATCATTTGTCAATCTTATACGCAAGTAGGTGATCAGCCTCCTGTGCCTGGCATACTCCGTCGAGTTCCTTGTGTATAGGGCAAGCCGATTGCCTCACTATGTTTTCTATTACCGTTCAAGTGAATGGTAAATGCGCACATAGAAAGTGTGATCAGCCGAGGATTGAACCTACTGCCCCACTGCTGCTAACATTTAAATACGCCATTGCGAATAGTAATAGCTCTGTTGGCCTAGTGGTTTTTACATGCGGCATCTCATCTCATCATGCATCTCTGGGTTTGTAGGTGAGATCCCCGGCTGTGCACCAATGGACTTACTGTCTATGACCTATAAAAATGGGCGGAGTGTCAGGCTCAGAAGGTTGATGGAGTCGTGATGGCAGGAGGAGTCCGCGTTTCAGGTCTCAGCATCCCTAATGACCTGAGACAAGCTGAGGGTAGGGCGGTGTAGAAGAAAGTCGACCGGCTTTTCAACAGGCACGTCCTTCAGTAATAAAGACTACAAAGAATAAAATTTCATCAAATCATATAATGTAACATTAACTCTTTGTTTGTTAAGTCTAGTTCAGTAATTTAAATAATAAACAATGACTACTCGCAGTGCCAAGAGTCGCCAGTTGGAAAGCCAACTCCAATTCGCGTTCCAAGAACTCAAAAAGTACTAGGAGCAGTGTGAACAATTAATTGTTGAAAGGAATGACAACGAAAAAGAGACTTTGAACCTTTCCTTGAAACTAAGATGCCACAGCTTCACACTCTTTGCTTGGAGGCACAGGAGGAAAGAGACCAGCTTAGAAGACAAACAGGCAATTTTGACGGCTGTGGCATTATATATGAGGAGAATTCAAAAAAACATGTCTGAGCTACGGTCTGAACTCTCTTGTGCCTATGAAACAATTGAACAGCTCAAACTTAATATCATCTTAATAGAATCTTCTCATACATAAAGTCTGTTATGAAGAACTGGTCATCTCAAATCAAGTTATTAGGAACTGCAACAATTGACTTGACTGGTGATGACGACACAGAGCCATACACAAACACAATTCAATTGTAACAGCAAAAACAAATTAAAGAAATATATTAAATTGCAAAAATTCATTAAAAAAACTAAAAGAGATAATATTTCCACAAATGGCATAAATTTTATCAAAAAGATATAGAAATGTAATAAATCAATGTAAAATACTGAACAAGTGAGGTTGATGCTGTAAAAAATAAGTTTGAAACTGACTGACTTACATTGAATTCTAGGATAACAAGTCTTCATAATTCTCTTGAAGAGATGACAGATAAATACAGTTACGCCCAGCAACAAATAGGGGAGCACATATTGGCTATGGATGAGGTTCTGCTGCTGTCTCAATACAACGAACAACGCTTCCTGTCATTAATCAACAATTGCCCATGTAATTTTAATGAGACAAATGTAGAACCTTCATTGTTATCATGTGAGCCTAGTACAGAGACAGAAAAAGTCATAGAAAAAGTTAGCTTTATAAATAAAAGTGAAATTTTGTTGTTTAGTGATGAGATATAGGAAAACATATTGGCATTAAATTATATCAGTCCTCTGGCAAAATTGTAACTAACAAAGTTTTGTGTGGAAATTACACAAATAACACAACGATAGTATTACTTTTTGGGAGAAGGGGAAATCTAGGACAAATTGAAGTATTGTCTCTTATTAATAAATTAAAATCGCTTGATGTAAAGAACCTTGTTTATATTTCCTAACATCAGAGTTGCAACAAGGGGAAGTAAAATTAGATATTAGTTGAACATGCTGTATGAACATTAGTTTAACACCTAACAACATACACTTAAATTGTGACTTAGATACACTACCTATGTTAATTGACATTAATTGTATATTTAAATGTAACTATGTATTGACAAAGGATAGGTTCCGTCTACCTAATTATTATTTACAACAGATAGCTACTGTGCTATCTTTCTTTTTATTTACAACTACAGCTAAATGTATAGCAGATCACTGCTTCTATTGAGCAGTTTAGTTTATTAAAAGAATGTTGTGCAGTAAATATTAATAATTTAAATAAGATAGTTTGACAATAGAGTCAACCTCTAGTAATAACTTATTACAACTCAGCTCAACACAAACACGTAATATTACTTACAACTGTTTAAACTTGATGCATCAAAATATGCAAGGTATGTTGGGCAAAGAATTAGAATTGGAGTTATTTTTAAAATCAAGTAAAATTAATGTCCTATGCATTACCGAACATTGGCTTAGAGAATGCCTGATCAGCACCAAGTTGCAAGTTCCTTTTGAAGATTGTCAGCGATTCATGGGGGCTCTTTGATTATAGTAAATAAAAATGTATAAAGAGCGTAATGACATCGTGAGTCTGTCTGTAGAACCCCTTTGGATTGAGAACTGCATTATTTTAAGTGTTTACAGACCACCAAGTGCATCTTACGATTTTTTTGAAGAAAAGTTGGAGGAAATTTTCTGTAAAGTTAGTTTTAAGAACAATAAGTATATGGTGACTTCAATATAAATTTATTAGAAAATACCTCCATTGGTAAAAAAATCAATCTGCTATTAAAACCTTACAATCTTGTAAACATGTTTTTTGAGCCCACTAGAATTCCAGCTCCACTGCTACATGTATACATACAGATGCAGAGGCAATGCAAACCTCAATTACAACGAATCTTAGCTCAGATCATTGTGGCCAGTTATTAGCGCTAGAATGACTATCTAGACCAGTGAAGTACGGCCCGCGAATGTATTTAACCGGCCCGAAGAGGGTCCATCATCATGGATAGTATGTGGCCGGTCATAACTCCGTTTTGACAGTCGAAAAGAAAAAGTAGATTCTATTTGTATTGTTTTTATAATATTATAATTAAAAGCTCTAACAACAATCCATTTTTTTAATAATTGTAGCCGTCTAGAATTTTTTAAACTTTGTGGCCCGGCATTAAAAACGTTTGCTCACCACTGATCTAGATAATCTAAAGTTAGTAATTCTTTTTTGGGAAAAGGGATACTCTTCTTTAATAAAATTCTAGAGGCTCTTTTATCTCTGCCTTTTATTTAATTTCAGAAATGTACCTATTAAAGAAAATCTGTGTAAAATGGCTTACTACAAAGTTAACGATTATCTAGTTCATAAAAGGGCCTGGGACTAGTGCTAGACAGTCTGCTTCTAAATAATTTGCGATATTTGTTTTAAAATAAGTGTTGTTCTATGATTTGCTATTTTAAAAGAGTACCGATAGTTCTTTACGCCTGCTTTTTCTCTTGGCCTACATCCTCTGTCTTCTTTGCCGATGAGTAGGGATTCTACTTAGTCTACCTATTCAAATTTAATAACGTGGAATAAGTGATACTTGTATCTTATGTTCCATAATAAATATATTTTTTAATTTATTTTATTTTTATAGCAAAAACAATTAACTTTAAAATTAAAGTATGTTGCCGCTGGAGGTCTTAAAAAATTAGTACATAGGCAACAATGAAAATGTTTAGAAAATGAAAAACGGCTTAATGTAGTTGCCAATACTTGTATTGTTTTTCGAAGTAATCTCCGTTCCTCTCTATACATCGTCGCATTCGATAGAACCACTGAGAAAAGCAGTGGGCCCATTCTTCCTTAGGAGTCTCTTCTTTGGAATTTTCGTACGCTTTCACCTCATCTTCAGGGCTCGTAAAGCGAATGCCTCGCATTTTATCTTTAGTTCTTGAGTATAAATGAACGTCACAGGGCGCCAGGTCAGGACTGTATGGCAGATGACTCATTATCTCGACACCTGCCATAGTCAAATATTCACCAGTCCATGGTGAAGGTGTTTCTGGTCGTCGGTTAAATCGGCACGGAGAATCCATCTGATACAAAGCTTCCTGAAGCCAAATGTTCGTGATATTTTTCTTCGTATCTGCTGATAGGTTACTCTCTTATATTACTCTATCATGCGTCGCACAGCACTGATGTTATCTTCAGTAGTCGCTGTTAAAGAGGTCCCTCACGCGGATTACCATTGAGATTGCTACGTCCACGCTTAATGGGATGGGAGATGGGGCTTCGTTAAGAAATGCTAAGCTGCAGCCTATCATAGATTTGTTGTTGAGTAAGCCCACAACGAAAGTCATAATAAATCATTGGCCGAAAATTTTCTCGCGTTAGGTTCATTTTTAGATTTGCCGCCAATTCACAAAAACAAATGACAAATGAATGCAATATACTACGTTGGGTTACATAAGAGTTCTAAAATCGAAATTTAAAAAAAGTTTTCATTAGCAATGTTTCTAACTGGCCCGTTCCAACCATTTTCAGTGTACCCACGTTATTATATATTAGTGTGTACAATCTATATACAAAATGACAAAACGCATAAAAAATATTGTGGCCGAATGAGGATGACTCTGAGGTTCCAAAAAGGGACGCCTTTAACAATTCTTAGCCAAATACAGAGTACATCCTCACACACCCATTCACACACTCATACATTCACGCTTAAGGTCTTAACACAATTTTTGTTAGATTACTTTTAAAACAAAACTTCTTTAAATTATTCCATAATATTATTGATTAATATAATTAACGCATGCGAAGTAATCATACAGCTAACACAAATGAATATAACAAAAAACAATAACTAACCTTAAAAAATAATTACTAAAATATATTATTAAAAGGAGTCCCTTTAGGCAAGGTCCCGAAGATGCTGGCAGCGTTTCCCCTTTGAATAGCTAAACTCATTCTTTGTCCAAGGTAGCTGCCAGCTCTTCGGTCTCCTGTGATGTCGACAGCAGTAGGGATTCCCGGCTCACTTCAAAGTTCCCCAATCTAACTTGCTCTTGTTCGCCCGCTCATGGCTGACCAAACCTAAAACGAAAGTTTGAACTCTTTCCCCACTAAATAGGCCGTGCTGTGCCGTGCGTGCGTAGTAGATAGAAGGAAGCGATATCTCTAGTTTCAGAGATATTTTTCCCAAAACCCTAGCTAATTATCAGCTACTATAAAAAAAAACCTTACCTAACCTCGCAACCTAACCTACGGGTCTAAACAAACAATAACAATAATAAATATACCTAACCTACATTAACACCATTATCTATAAAAAAGATAGTCAAAACAAAACATTTTTATTCCAGGTAGTAGTAGTTCTTTACACATTCTATTTTTAGGCTTAATGAAAGTTGCAAAGTTAGCTTTTCCAAAGCCACTACGTCCTGCTACGATGGCAGCAAAGGGATGAATAAAATCGAATAATTATTTTTTACTTCTGTCTTCATCAAGCACGGAAAGGAATAAAACTAAGTTGATATTTTAAAAACAATTTATTTATATGAAATATACAGAAAATGTAAGTGTAATATTACAATATTAATTGTATATACATTTAAAACACAAATTTATTTTACATAAAAATGTACAATAATAACTTAATTACATACTAATGATTTTGTTATGACCCACAGGTAACGTAACGATTTTGTTTGGTAAAATGTAATGCGTCATTAAAAGATAAACATATCTTATTTATTTCTTGTGTAAATTGTATGTTTTAATGATCTAAACCGATACATTTTACAATACTGTACGTTTTTATTAAACAAACAGGACTTATAATAATTTAATGTTATTTTTTTGTAATACATTTATTTACACCCTCCGCTTTCGTCACCATCTTGTCATCCACTTGTATTGCATACATTTTAGATCTTAACTCTCTTTTTTATATTTAAACTACCCTAACTTTTTTAAATTTAATTTTGGGAAGTTCAAAATGTTATTTTCATCATAGTCAGATGTATAAAAATATGTGTTGATATCGGGTTTCATATCATCATAAAAGTTATTTGTGAATATTTGATAAATAAGACTATCGACAACTGTGTAAAGTAATTTTATGTTTAAACCAAATAGTTTGCATATAGTTGTAATGTAAATTATAAATCAATATTTCACCAAATTTTTTTTTCCGTAACACGATTGATTCGAAGCCATTAATAATAAAAATATATAATAACGATAACAATGATAGTGATAATTCTATTACAATTAATGAAATTCTGTAATCTTATTAGTAATAAGGTAAAATTAAATATTTGTATTCATGTCTAAGATAATAATAGCCTTTTGTTAAACTTTATCTAATATAACTTTAATTAACCAATTTCTGTAAAATAAGGTCATAAACAAGTTTCACTTCTTATGTGTGTTCACTAGTACACGCACACATTTTTTTAATTGTATGTATGTGATTGGCCCTCCTTAGGTGGTTGGCAAAATTCTTCTTGAACACACACATATTTCATACACTACATATGACTGTGTTTAATGGTTTACCTCTATTATTTGAAGTAGATGCCTACGGTGTAGAAGTTAATAGTGTTTTAAATTGCAATCGCTTCTTATCACCCATATGAGAATCATATTGTGCTTTTCGTTTACGACCTCGTCCATATTGTTCCTGCTTAAGAAAACACGTTTATTATTAAATAAAATAAAATTTTAAAAAGATTAAGTCCGTAATTACAAAAATACTTACAATTGCTTTTCCACTACAACACATAACTCAACCATTACACTGTGATAAAAGAATTTTGAAGATTATTTTTCTTCAGTTGTTCATTTACCGATTCATCATTTTGCAGTTCACATTCCCACATTATCTCCTCCGTAATGTTCAATGAATCCAGGTTAACTCATCAATGATTTAAAGTCCAAGGAATGTAACGCTATTTATAGATCAAGAGAGCGTTATTAAATAAATACTTGTGTAATTAACTAACCACCAAATTATTACAATACAAAAACTTAAGTATTTATTTTATATAGTATATCATTATGCCTGCGGTTCTGCGCTGAAAATCTCCCGCAGGTGCGGCACTCGGGAGTGGACCGTCAAACATGCCCCTTGAAAGGTGTTGTATGTGTAGAGCTAAGTCCTCTATGTGGAGGTCCCTAGCAATGGTGGTGTTGTACGCACCACGGGGCGTCGACGATCCGCCATAAGGTCTTGTTTTGGGTCGCGTGCAGGTGCTTCTTTTGTGTGTCTGAGGCCTGTGCGTACCAGGCCGGGGTCCCGTATGTCAGATGAGGGTAGACGCAGATTTTGTATAGGGCCACTTTCCGCTGGGTCAACGTCTTTTGCACCTTCCGTACTTTTACTCTTTACCTTCATCACTTTTTTTATAAAAAGACTCATTACTTATGTTGAGATCATATTATGTGGGTTAAAATGAATTCATTGGTACAAATATGAATTGATAGTAGGAAATGTAGTCGCTAAAAGAGTAGGGGAGTAAACGCGTAGTAGTAAAGTACGAACATACTAGAAGTGCAAATGACTCTTCGTAGAATACATCCAGAGCAACGTATATCCTTCAAATCGATTGCCGATGTATGGTCTGGTGCTAGCACTTAACATATGTAATCTTAACCCTGATTCACAGCCGAGGTCTCAATGGGTGGCTATTTATATAAACGTCGAAAGAGTTGTGGAATACTTTGATTCATTTGGACGTAAACCTATTGAAGCTTTAGAAGGATTTTTAAGGAGGATTTGTTGCATGTGGAGGTACAATAGCGTTATGGTTCAGGATTATCTATTGGCGGTGTGTGGAGAGTAGTGCTTGGTATATGTATACTACAAGTTCAGGGGATTAAAATAGAAGACTTCCTTAGAAATTTTACATGTTACTCAGTGAATAATGATATGCTGCTAGTAAAGTCGTAGATAAATATAATGGACATATAAATAAAAGATGAACCTGGAATAACCCTTACTTCTAATTATTTTATAGATAATGGTGTTAATGTAGGTTAGGTTTCTTTATTGTTGTTTGTTTAGACCCGTAGGTTAGGTTGGGAGGTTAGGTATAGTTTTTTATTTTTCATTTAAAGCCATAGATTAGGTTACTGAAAGTAGTTAACTATAACGATGCATTCGTACTGAGGGAGTAATTAGATAAGGAGTGGAAATTTTGTGAAGAAAATAAGTAGCAGATAAGGTGATAAGTAATTAGCCAGGGTTTTAGGAAAGCTATCTCTGCTAAACGGTTACAGATATCGCTTCAGGAGTGAGGAGTGAGTCAGGACTATCGACTAAACTTTTTACTTTTATTTAAATTATCAGTTTATCCATATACTTTTTATTTTATGTCAAAATATCCAGTAATGAGGCTCCAAAAGCACAGAAGAGTTGTTATCCAATTTGTTCTAAACAACGATTTTACAAAATATACAGACCAATCTTTTTATTGTTTAACTAGATGACCCGGTGAACTTCGTATCAGCTACATAAATTTGCGTCGATACTTATTTCAACATTTTTAAATAAGAAAAAAGTAATCGGACCTGATACTTCAGCTATCAAACTATTTCGGAAGGCTCATCTTATTTACTTATTATTTATGATTCCCACTGTTTAAAGGTTCCCTGTAGTAAGTCGCATGTCACACGTAGCATTAATTTATAATATCAGTAATTGATAGCTTATCGCATATGAAAATTATATTTCTTTGTTCTGTCTCAAAATCCGTATAAAAGCTCGACATAATTGCGATCAAATCAGTTTGGGTTACGATCTCTTACGAGTTCTAAGGCCAAAATGATTCCTACATTCGTGCTAGTCGTTTTAAGCGTAAGTTATTTTATATTTATTATTTCATCTAGTAATATTTAAATTGCGAAGCGTGAAACTATTTTTTATAATATAGTAACCGACCCGGCAAACGTTATTTTGCCATGTAAATAATTTCTAGAGAATTTCTAGTGTAGAAAAAAATAGCTAACTTATGGGAAGTGTGTAAGGATGTGGTGATATGATTGAAAGGCATGGAGGGCCGTGAACGATAATATAAAAATAACAAAACACCATTGTTTATATTTATTTTAAGTAATAATTATTCATATTATTAATTCATTATATAATGGTAATAAACTTGATGGTTTATCCACTAGAGAGCACGCAACGTCCGTGTGAAAAACATGATGTTTTCAACAATTTTCAAAGGAGAACTAACCCACAAACAGACATTGTTTGGCCTTGGGATTTATTAATAGTCATTGCAAATGCCAATCTAATCGGAAATTTAATACGCTTATATTGAGTTCGCACTTGTGGGTATAATAGGTATTCGTGGTATTAATATATTTTCACGCCGAAACTTACCATTTAAAATGGTGGCTTCGATAACGTTTTTCATTATTTTTTTTATGATTTATCGCGTACTTTGCAACGACAGCCATGGCGGGTTCAAATTACGGAGCAAAATAATTGGAGATCCAACCTTCAATTGCAAGTTATGCGGTGGCATGCCTGGCAAATCCAGTAACTTCAAACACTCTGTTGGAAAATTTACAGCTTCAGTGGCATCGGAAACTGTATCAATTGATTTATATGATACCAAGTCCCCTGGCAATAACTGTTGTATCTTCAGATTCAAAATGTCAATGTGCATTTTTTGCCGCTAAAATTGCTCTTTCTGCAAACCAAATGTGATTTATGTAATTCGTGTGTACATATTTTTCCAATGATAGCATCTTGCGATTCAATGATTGTGCAGAAATCAGTCGGTAATTTTATGCATCCAGTTTTATCTATAGTGACTTTTCCATCGCCGATATCTAAGAGTTGTTTTTAGAATGTTTCTGCGGATGGATTTTGAAGCTTTTGAACTCGCATATTTTTAGCTGTACTTTTTCAACATAACGCCACAATGGCGATGATTTTAAGTAGGCGTTGATTTCATCAGCGTATGTTGAACGTCATTGCACGTTAACGGAAAGTGTTTGTCTGAAGTCACCTGAAAGGACGGACGGAGTGCCACAATATAGTATGTCGTTGTTATTAATATCTTTCAATACTCTGTTCAAAGCCTCCAGCGAATGTTTGTGTGCCAATAAAGTTGCCGCAATGCCCGATGATGCAACGGCCAATGCGATACCATTATTTGATCGTATTTCGGCGAGAATTAGCGAAATAAGGAATGCCTTGCCAGTTCCACCTGGTGCATCTAAAAAGAAGAAACCATCAGGTGCGGCGAACTGCGATAATAATCCGGTCGTAAATGGATCCTTGTTCCTCATTCATGAGTGGGGCATTGCGAGTCAAAATCCCCGCCATTTCTACAGTGTTGTACTACAGTTCACGATTCATTTCATTGTTAATTAAATCTAGGTATTTGGCAATCAAGGAATTCATCCCATAATGACTGAGTGGTGAGTTGGCAATGATAATGCAAAGATCCTCAATAGCAATCAATGCTTGATTGTACTTATCGTCGCTGATTGTTATCGCAAGATCGTTACACGATGTACGATGTTGATGCAATATATAATCAATCGTTGAATCTTTGTGATTATCCTACAATATCTCTGCTTGGGCTGGAAAACATGTAGTCAACACTATATCGAATAGTAGACGAATTTGTATTGCTGTACTATACAATGCTACTTCAGCAAGCATACATTCCCACTGGTTGTCATCTTCATGCAATCCGAGTGCAAGGCATGTATCTTTATATGTTGGATACTGATACCCATTTACTTCACATATGTCTTAAAATGGCAATGGGCCAGTAACATTAACTAATAACGATAAAAGCACTCAGTCTATCTTGGATTTCAGCTTTTGTCTAAACACACACACAATTAATTTTGGATTACACGTGAACGTGATAAATAAACATGGTCGGCCATATAAGCACACGAAAGTCGCAAGTGAATGTACTCTTACGCACGTAGCTTGAGTTGATTAAATCGTAAGTATCGTACTCGTTCGCCCTCTATCTCGTAGTCATCGAGTACATATCGACCTTGAATTGTTGACAAAGCTATCGTAGAATGACCTTGCCCGCGTCTAATCATCAATCTAATATATCCTTCGAGCTAAAGTATGCACTTTAATATATGCACAAACATGCGTTTGTTTCGGCTCCTGTTATAATATATTCATAAATATTAATTTAAATTAATGACGTTTAATTGTCAATTTGAAGTACCTGATACGGGATCTCGTTGCTTAATGTTTAAGATATATCCGTCTTGTCTTTTCCTGAAGATTAGCAGATATTGGAGATCGTCATATAAGCGGTGTGTTTCAGCAATGAACTGAAGATTATTATTTCTCCTACGAATCACAATTTCTCGTGCACCTATACGATTGCAAACCATAATTCCAGCACCGTCGCTGATGGTAAAAAAAGCACCAACTACCACTTTTGAATGAGCATAATATTCAATATCGGGCTCGTAGTGGATTCAAGCTATCTTAGGAATGATTAAGCTACAAATTCTCGGAGTACCTGTTATCGTTGTTGGTCATTTGCTCTGCGTCTTTTGACAATAAAACGGTGTGATTGTCCTTGTTCTAATTGACTTCATTGCCTTCAACTTCATTGCTCGTGTATCGTCCAATTATTCTTGACGCAATTGCGCCACACACGCGCTTCAGTATTTTCTTCCTGAACTTGTTCTTCGGTTCTTTGGGCTATTTTATTTTTAATACTTCTAGATTTATTTGTATCACGGCTCAAACTGCCCCCTTTGCGTTTTGGTGGCATTGTTCACTGTGCAATACAAAACACACATAAATATAACTGATTGAATTATTTAATGACGAAAATTATTATATTAATAATTTTCATTCATTTTATATAAGACAGATAGATAGTAAAAAGTTTTAATTACTACGTTTGACGCATAAACACTTATAATAGTCGTAAACTGTAGAGGGAGTGAGAGAAATAGGAGACCATCTCCGTTGTCCCTACTCCGTGTTATTGACTGTAAACAAAGTAATACTCGTGTTTTAGAAATACTTTAAAGTATCATTAAGAGCAGTGTTGACCTAGTGGTTTCAACGTGCTACCTCATTCCTGTGGTTACAGGTTCGATACCGGATGTAAACCAATGGACTTTATAGCGATGTACGCATGTAACACCCACTCGTACGGCGAAAGAAAAAATTGCGAGGAAATCGACATGCCTTAGACCCAAAAAGCAATGGTTCGTGTCACGCACAGAAGCTTGATCATGTAAATACCAATTAGAAATGATCACGGAACAGATAGAGAAATCTGAGGCCCAGTGTCATTATATTATTAGTTTCGTTAAATAAAAACAGAATTCTAGCGAATTTGTACGTAAAATTACAGTTCTTGTGTTAAAACGATTATGTTATATAATTATGATCTGATTTCTCATTTTGGTACATAAGTACGTTCGATGTCATAAATTATTATTATTTATTATTGCTTAATATATAAAAACTCAAAGTAAAGAAAACACCAAAAACGACACCTTCGTTGCTGGTGGTCTACGCCACAGTACAAACAAACAGAGACAAAAAGTGTGTGCGTACAAAGTACACATGTCAGAAGTGAAACTTCTTTGTAAATTCATTATTACTAAGGTAAAAGCCCCAATAGATAATCATGTACCGATATATGATCACTCAGTGTATTTTTATATCTATATTCACACTGTATACGTGCTAATGATAATATAAACAAATAAAAAATCCGCGTTTACTGCACAAGCCGTTATGCGACAGAATTGCCATCTAAAGTTCTAATATGTAACTACTAAACGAATACATCAACCAATAGCGTGTATTTTTTCTCGATCTCCGTTACTCTCTATCTCAATCTTTCTGACTATAGCTCTTTCCCACCTCTCGCTTTATGGCACTGTGTGTGATGATACGTTCGCCCTTTCTCACTCTCTCTCAATCGGTCTAAATCGCTCTCTCCCTTTTCTTCGATAAAAACGCTGCATATCTTCGTGACGCTAATATTATTATTATTGCGTTACATCCGTAAAAACTATTATCTTAAATTTATGGCAATCACGTCCCAAGTTGGCTAAAAAATACCTTTTAAGGATATTAGGTTTTCGGGTGTTAGAATTATGTAAAATAGATAAGTTTAATTGTATATGTATATTGCTTGTTTTGATGAATTAATTTAATTTGTTTCAAAGTATTCGGGATGATGCATTTATATGTTTCCCTGTTTTATCTGGTCTGTGCCTTCCAAATCAATACTTATTGTTTTCCTGGTAATCGAATAAGATGTTATATGGATAACGCATGCGTTACCTTTAAGCAACACCCGTACTATAAAAATGTTCTTCCACTGGCCCCACTCATATTAGGATATTATATATTTTGGTTACTGCTATCCCGTTGGCAATATTTTTGTTCAAAGCCTTCTAGAAGATAATTGAAATATAGGAATTCTCTGTTTATATGGCAAGCTGATCAACGTGTCAACGTCACTTTACTGTGAAAAAGATATAGTTTTTCTAATAATCAAACTTACTAATGTTGTACTATGATGCATAGTGTTATTGTGAAAATTATTACGATTTTTATGGTTATTTATTTCAGATAGCAGAGATGCATGCTCATGATGCTTCTAAAGGTAATTAAAATTTGATCTTGTTTTTAAATAGTTTTTACCAGACTTATAAAACAAATTAACAATTTAATTTACATAATTTATTTATTTAATGTACCAGGTATATCAATTGTCAATTATCTCCCTCCACGTTGATGTTGGTGTCTAACAACAGTGATATTTTAAATATTTTGATTTATTTGATATACTTACCAGAGTGTCAGTCATCAACCAAGTAATGTCATAGGCAACATAAATATTTTTTACAATGACAATTTAAAAAATGGACAAAATTTCACATAAAATTATTTTATGTGAGAGATAAATACTCTCTTGTCAATTTTTATTTATCGTCAAGTAAAAATTCACATTGAAATTTATAGAGACTATTTGTATTACATATAACAAGTTTTTAGTTAAGAGCATTTTTTAGTGAATATAATTCTAAATATGTAATATAAAATGCTTGGACAACAATCGTCTATAGCTGAGTACTTACTATTAGGTCCTTACATATGAAATTGGCGTTTTGTATGGGAGGAACAAAAAGTCGAATATTTTTAAATATAATATATTTAATTAATCAAAGTATGAACCATTGTTTTCTATGCACTTCTGCCATCTCATAGGTAGTTCATTGATCCCTTTACTAAAAAAGCCAGTCGGACGGGAATCAATAAAATCTGTGAAGGCAATTTGGACTGCCCCATCTTAGAGTTAAATTATTTCCCTTGCAAAAAGTTGTCCAAATTTCGAAAAAAATGGTAATCTGTTGGAGCAAGGTCCGGGGAGTACGGAGGATGTCTTAGACATTCCAATTGAAGCTTTTCTAATTTGGTAGCCGTCTGTTGTGCAGTGTGTGGTCTAGCTTTGTCGTGAAGTAGCAGTGGCGTGGAGCGATTGACCAGCCTAGGTTGTTCAGCCGCTAGCTTTTCCATCGTGGTTTGCAATTGCTGACAATAGACATCAGCCGTAATAGTCTGGCCAGATTTGAGAAAACTTTAATGAACAATACCGGCACTAGTCCACCAAACGCTTACAAGTAACTTTTTTGGGGTTAATTTTGCGCTGAGCGCTTCCGTATTATCGTAAAGAATCCATTTTTCTTCACAGGTAATGATTCGGTTTAAAATACCTTCATTATTGTGCCGGTACAGTAATGTAACGCAGCAGTCGACGCGACCTTTCAAGCTTTTGAATCTTCCCAATTTGCTTCAAGTGAATTAAAACAGTTTTATCACTAACACCGCAGCCTGCAGCTGATTCGAACGTGGTTTGCGATGGATCCGCTTCCACAATAGCCTTCAATACTTCATTATCAACTTGGGTATCAGGCCGTCCACGGGGCTTGTTCTGCAGACGAAATTTCCAGAACGAAAACGTTGGAACCAAAAACGAACTGTGTTTTCTTTTGCAACATGACCGCCATACACATCATTCACCCTTCGTGTCGTTTTCGCAGCACTAGTGCCACGGCGGAGCTCGTACTCGTAAATAATGCGATACTTTAAGTTTTCCATTCTGTAAAATGAGTGACGCAAACAGAAAAAAACAGAAGAAAAAAACAAATGAATTACGGTCATAGCTGAACAAATTTGAATTTGAAATTCCTAACCAAAGAGGAGGTATTTGAGGTCAAAGTGGCCAGTACGACAAAACGCCAATTTGATATGTACCTAATATAATATTCATTAGGCCTTAGTAAAAGTCGAGACTTAGCGCGAACTTCGAATCTCGTATGTAAGAGAATACACAAAAGTTAAACTAATCCAGGGAAGCATCCTCAGACAAATATACACCACTACCCTTTAGCTGACCTTTGATGAGGGAGATGCGCATCAGATATTACTTCACGATGAAACGCGTCATACGTGTAGTCTGTACGAATATAATAATAATAATGAAGCCTCATTTATTCTTTGAAACATGAATCAATATTTACAAAAGATACACTAAAATTTCATACAGAAATAATTTCAAGGACCTCTTTTAAAGTATCAGCCTCCTCCAACTGTCTCCATCTCTCTCTATCTTGAGCATTTTTCTTCCAATCTTCCCCACCAACTTCTTTAAGCTCGTCAGCCCAAGAAGGCGACCGATAATAATAATAAATAGCTATTTGCCAGAACATTGATAGTCGTCGTATTAACAAAAAATTTCCGATTTTAAACGTTAACAGGAGTTTGAAACCTGTAAAAAAATATTGTGTATCGTATTAGCGAATTCAGTTACGTGTTTCTTTTTTTAGGTGCACCAATTCTTCAGAATTATTATAATCCACCACGGGAGGTACCTCCAACTTCATACCCACCATCAGCAGCACCAGCTAACACACTATTTGCATACCAACGGTATCCACCCAACACACAACACAGTGGAAACACAGCTGGATGGACTTCAGGATCTGGCCCAGGATTAGGATCTGGTACAAATACTGAGGGAAATACAGGAGGAACTAGCTCTGGCTCTGGTTCAGGATCACGCTCATGCTCAGGCTCAGGATCATGCACAGGCTTAGGATCATGCTTAGGCGCAGGATCTTGCTCAGGCGTAGACTCAGGCAAAGGCCGACGATCTTGCTCAGGCCCAGGATCATGCTCAGGCTCAGGATCAGGCTCAGGCCCAGGATCATGCTTAGGCACAGGATCATGCTCTGGCAAAGATTCAGGCAAAGGCCCAGGATCATGCTCAGGTCCAGGATCATGCTCAGGCTCAGGATCAGGCTCAGGCGTAGCATCATGCTCAGGCTCAGCATCGTGCACAGGCTCAGCATCAGGCTCAGGCGCAAAATCATGCTCAGGCTCACAAACATGCTCAGGCTCAGGATCAGGCTCAGTTAAAGGATCATGCTCAGTCGCAGGATCTTGCTCAGGATCAGGCTAAGGCTCATTCTCCGGAACCAGCACAAGAGCAACTAGCTTTGGATTAGATAGATTAAATTTTGTAAGATTTCTATCCATAGATCCGTATAAGGCTTTCAAATTCCAGTTATTGAACCAGTCATCCCCGGAATCGTTCCTTACCCGCCATCAAAGGGCAAACTGTGCATTTGCTTCAGTAACAACTTACAGAAGTCCAGCCAGCAGTCATTCGCAATCAATTTAGATTTTACTAAACCGACATTTATAAGTAAAAAAGCATTTTAAAAATTAATCTATGTATTGAACCAAAAATATTAATAAATTAATAGAGCAATTGTGTTGTTTTTATTTTAGGTACTACCCTTGGTTTCAACCCAAGTCACTTATTTTTAGGCATTGCTTTCACACAGCTGCACTACGTTTTCCCGTAAATTAAGAGTTACGTTGATAAACTAATTACAGACAATTAAAGTAAATATACAAATCATTGCTAAGAAAAAGCCGTAACAATCGTGATAATTACACATTTTGACGATGGATGTCAGAAGTTGTATCAGAATTAGAAATATTTACAACAGTTTGGCTTTATCCCCACAGGTTCATTAACAGAAGAAGTGGAACATCGGAACAATGATTTGGGACTTTATTATTAAGTTCTGATCCCCATCTAACCACGAATCGACATTAATTTGCCCTGACTACAATGATGATGATTAGATAATTTAATGCCTCTGAGAATATTTACAAATTTAAAAAGAAATGTTTTTGTTGTTGAACAATTGAATGTTCTTTATGACCTTATTTTTCGAAAAGTTATCTACTATATGCAACTTTTCAAAAGTATGGTTAAATAAAGTTAAATTAGATAAAGTGTAACAAAAAGCTTTTATTATCATAGACATGAATACAAATAATACAATTATTTCATTTTACCTTATTACTACTAACGGTATTACATAATTAATGGTTGAAAGATTATTTTTTTAATCGTATACAATGAGTGGTAGGCAAACTTCACAAACAACAAATCTTGTAACTACTCAATAAACTGGATCCAAAATCGCAGGACGCAGAATCAAGTTGTCAAACTGTGTTGTGCAGTATGAACTATAATTATTGAAGTTTTATTGAAAGTTTTGAAATGTAATGGTCTCGAGAAAAAACCTTGAAATTACTCGGATTCTGTCAAGTAAATGCAGCGCTTTGAAATCCTAGCAATTGTGAAACTAGGCGCGAGAAACGAACACGCAAACAAGAGCTTCGTTTGATTGCAAATGTATTTAGAATATCGGTTTTCGACATAACAAAGATAATATAGTATTTGAGGACTCAACATAACAGAGAATTAGCTCGAGAGGCTCTAGCCCGTTACGATACGTTACAAATTGGTATGCCTATGATTACTTACACTTTTTACAGGATTCAAATAAGCCACACAGACTTGTTCATCGGTAAGTTATATTCCTATAAAAAGTATATTCAAAACAAATTACTTACTGTCACGGTAATTATACAATTGGCCTTAATCGTAATTAAGTTTAGGTAAATAGTAATAGTTTGTATTTTAATAGTTTACTTAAGATATATGCTATTGCCCAATTTAGGAATGTGACATTTCAAAGACAACTTCATCTCCTATTACTTTTCAGGCTAATTATACATTTGATTAGACTAAAAATGATGCCTTATCACCACGACCTAATATGGAAAGAACTGAAAATATATTGGATTCCGACTTAGTTTATTCATCAACAGCAAAGAGAGATGAATTTTCAGTATTTGGTGAATATATACAAATGAACTGCGTTCACTAAAATGTGAAAAAACATATTTGACGTTAAAATGAAACCTACCAATATCTTCACAACAGCTATTTCTCAAGCTGAGCCTCAAGTGCGGAACTTATTGTAACGAAGGTAATAGAATTTTGAGAGAGGAATATTCAAATAGATACTGATTACTAGCTTTTGATTTAACACCTGACTTGTCGACTAACTCTAATGTTGATTGGAATCTCGTTCGCCATGGCAGTAAGAATGGAAGTAAGATTCGAATGCGCATTGACTGAACTAATTAACTGTGTAGTTGTTTACGCAGAGTTTTAAAATATTAAAGAAATAGATAAGAACAGAAATGTATGTTTAATTCAGTTTAAATGAATTCTTTGGTACCAATATGAATTAATAGTAGGAAACGTAGTCAGTAAAAGATATATATAAATGAAAAATAACGATGCATTCGTATTGAGTCAGTAATTAGATAAGGAGTGGAAATTTTGTGAAGGAAATAAGACGCAGATAAAGTGGTGATAAGTAATTAGCCAGGGTTTTAGGAAAGCTATCTCTTCTAAACGGTTAGAGATATCGCTTCGGAAGTTAATTCTATCGACTCTGCATGGCATGTTTAGTCGGGAAAGAGTACAAACTTTTTTTTTTGGTTTGGCCAGTCATGAGCGGGCGGGCGGGGTTTGAAGTGAGCCAGAACCCGGGAATCCCTACTACTGTCAACTAAGCTTTTTACATTTTTTAAAATTATTTGTTTATCTATATACTTTTTTTTTAAGTCAAAATATCCTGTATGAGGCTCCAAAAGAAACAAAGAAGAACAGAAGAGTTGTTATTCAATTTTTCTCATCAATGATTTTACAAAATATACAGACCAATTTTTTATTGTTTAATTAGAACTCGGTGAACTTCGTATCAGGTACATATATTTGTGTGGATACTTAATTCAACATTTTTAAATAAGAACAAAGTGATCGGACCTGATACTTCAGCTATCAAACAATTGATAACTTATCGCATATTAGACTTATATTTGTTTTTTTTTGTCTCAAAATCCGTATAATAAGCTCGACATAATTGCGATCAAATCAGTTTAGGTTACGGTCTCTAACGAATACTTAGGTCCTAAAGCTAAAATGATTCCTACTTTCGTGTTCATCGTTTTAAGCGTAAGTAGTTTTATATTTATTAATTCATCTCGTAATATCTAAATTGCGAAGCGTGAAACTATTTTTTATAATATAGTAGCCGACCCGGCAAACGTTGTTTTGCCATGTAAATAATTTCTAGAGAAATTCTAGTGTAGAAAAAAATAGCTAACTTATTGGAAGTGTGTAAGGATGTGGTATATGATTGAAATGCATGGAGGGCCGTGACCTAAGAGGGAATATAAAACTAACAAAAAACCAAAATGTATTTTTTTAATTTATTATAATTTATTTCAAGTAATAATTATTCATGTTATTTATTCATTATATAATGGTTTTTCCACTCGAGAGCACGCATCGTCCGTGTGAAAAACAAAAACAATTGTTTTCAACAATTCTCAAATGAGAACTAAGCCACAAACAGACATTGTTTGGCCTTGGGATCCAATCGTATTTCGGTGAGAATTAGCGAAATAAGGAATGTCTTGCCAGTTCCACCTGGTGCATCTAAAAAGAAGAACCCATCAGGTGCTGCTGAAACTGCGAGCATAATCCGGTCGTAAATGGTTCTTTATTCCTCATTCATTAGTGGGACATTGCGAGTAACAATCGCCGCCATTTCTACAGTGTTGTACTGCAGTTCACGATTCATTTCATTGTTAATTTAATCAGTTGTTCCTCGATTTGGCGAATTCATCCCGTAATGACTGAGTGGTAAATTGGCATTGATAATGCAAATATCCTCAATAGCAATCAATGCTTCATTGTGTTGTGTTATCGCAAGATCGTTACACCGTGTACGATGTTTATGCAATATATAATCAGTCATTGAATCTTTGTGATTATCCCACAATATCTCTGTTTGGGCTGGAAAACATGTAGTCAACACTATATCGAATAGTAGACGAATTTGTTTTGCTGCACAGTTCAATGCTGCTTCAGCAAGCATACATTCCCACTGGTTGTCATCTTCAAGCAATCCGAGTGCAAGGCATGCATCTTTATACGTTGGATACTGATACCCATTCACTTTACGTATATCTTGAAATGACAATGGGCCAGTAACATTAACCAACAACAGACGAAGATAAAAGCACTCAGTCTATCTTGGATTCCCTGTAAATACTTGGCGTTTGATCTGAATAAATTCGGACATGCATCAACTGGTGAGCCTTGCTTGCGGGGTATCCATTGTGGTACTTGTGAATAGATTAATGTACGTGCAAAAGCACCAAAATCATCCGCACGATTACACAATTACAAAAACTTTTGTGAGTATAGTATTTGGTGGATTCATAGCATGATGAATCGCTGTTTCGTTCGTGAAATAAACACGCTGACCGTTTTCAAGATGGACGGCTAACTGAACAACTGTTGGATCCTGTTCATGAATCGCAAAACCAAAGATACGCTTCATTGGAGCTTATGTACTGACCAATTTAGTACAGCGTTATATCATCGTTTTTAATCACTGGAAGAGTATTCACATGGTATTTTCCACTCTTAAGACAGCCTTGTCACTGCCTTTATGGACATACTTGCAAATGTATTTGATGCTCTTCACATAAGTGCAGAACTCAACATTAATCTGAGCATTATATATTTTTCTCAGCAGGGGCAAATATGGCATGACCCAACGATTGTCATGGGCATGAGTGGGCATGAGGTAATCCTCGCTTTTGCCATTCAACCGAATATAGCCAGCAACCTGTAGGACTGAATACAAATTAGTAATAAAATTTATGAAAGATTTCAGCTTTTGTCGAAACACACGTGCTGTAATGTCATGACGATATATTGCGGTTTGGCCAGGCAACAGCAAAGATCTAATCTTTGGCCATTATGGATTACACGTGAACGTGATTCATAAACATGGTCGCCATTATTCACGCACAAAAGTCAGAGCGTGGACTGCCTACGCATGATGATGGTAGAATGACAGAGTTTCCAATTTCGGCGGCGTCGGCGTTGTCAACAATAACGTCTCGCAAGTGAATGTACACTTTTGCACGTAGCTTGAGTCAACTCATGATTATATCGTAAGTATCGTAGTCGTTCGCCCTCTATCTCGTAGTCTTCGCGTGCATATCGACCTTGAATTGTTGACAAAGCTGTCGTAGAATGACCTTGTCCAGCCCGCGTCTAATCATCAATCTATACGCATAATAATCCTTCGAGCTAACGTTCATGTTTGTTTCGGCTCTTGTAATAATATATTCTTAAATATTTATTGACACGAGAATTTTATATATTACCGGTCATGTCCATTACGAACTGTCAATTCCAATTTTTGTTCTGTTTTGTGGCTATTTAGTCAAACTCTATTGGCAATGTTACATATCTGTGGTTGTGCTCTTGCGTTGCCATTAATACACAAGTAAAACAGAGAATATTTACAATTATGTAAATATTATTCGTTTGACTGGTAATTTACAGTGCGAGGTGATCAGCCTTTTGTCCTTACCAACCCAAAACAATTATTTGTTACATCCATCTTTTACTTATCCACTTCAATCCCAATTTATCCCACGAGACATAGTAATACACGTGTATTAGAAATACTTTAAAAGTATCATTAAGAGCAGTGTTGGCCTAGTGGTTTCAACGTGCGACTCTCATTCCTGTGGTTATAGGTTCGATCACGGATGTGCACCAATGGACTTTCTATCTATGTGCGCATTTAACACGCACTCTTACGGTGAAAGAAAAAATTGTGAGGAAACCGACATGCCTTAGACCCAAAAAGCGATGGTGTGTGTCAGGCACAGAAGCTTGATCATTTAAATGCCTATTAGAAATGTTCCGTATTCATTTTAGATTGAGAAATCTAAGACCCATTGCCATTATATTATAAGTTTCGTTAAATAAAAATAGAAATCTAGCGAATTTGTGCGTAAAATTACTACTTAATTACTCATTTTCTTATTTTAGTACATAAGTATGTTCGATGTTGTAAATAATTATTATTTATTATTGTTTAAAACACCAAAAACAACACCTTCGTGCCTGGTGGTCTACGCCACAGTACAAATTAAAAATTTCTTATAAACTAGAGTTAAAAATAAACGATAACATTACAACAAACAGAGAGAAAAAAAAAGTGCGTGCGTACAAAGTACACATATCAGAAGTGAAACTTCTTTGTAAATTAATTATTACTAAGGTAAAAGCTCCAATTGATGATCATGTACCAGTATATGATCTCTTCATGTATTTGTGTATATGTGTATGTATATATATATATATATATATATATATTCACACAATTTACACGCGCTAATGATAATATAAATAAATAAAAAATCTGCGTTTACTGCACAAGCCGTTATGCGACAGAATTGCCATCTAAAGTTCTAATATGTAACTTCTAAACGAATATATCAACCAATAGCGTGTATTTTTTCTCAATCTTCTTTACTCTCTCTCTCTTAATCTTTCTCACTATAGCTCTCTCCCATCTCTCGCTCCATGGCAGTGTTCGTGATGAGACGTTCGCCCTTTCTCACTCTCTCTCTCAATCGATCTAAATCGCTCTCTCCCTTTTCCTCGACAAAAACGCTGCACATATTCGTGACGCTAATATTATTATTGTTCCGTTTCATCTGTAAAAACTATTTTTAATATCTTACACATAATATTACTTCTATCTTAAATTTATGGTCCCAAGTTGGCTAAAAAATACCTTTTAAGGATTTTCTTTTGCAATTTTCTGGTGTTATTTTAGAATTATATAAAATAGATACGTTTAATTCTAGCGATGTATGTAGCTACAAAATAAATAAAAAGGCTTACTTTCAATTAATTTAATTTGTTTCAAAGTATTCGGGCTGATGCTTTTATATGTTTCCCTGTTTTATCTGGTCTGTGCCTTCCAAATCAATACTTATGGTTTTCATGGTAATCGAATAAGATGTTATATGGATAATCGAAACGCATGCTTTACCTCTAAGTAATACCGGTACCATAAAATGTTCTTTCACTGGCCCCATGGCCTTAACTCAATTTTGTACGATTTCTATCTATAGTTCCGTATAAGGTTTTCAAATTCCAGTTATCGAACCAGTCTTCCCCGGAATCGTACCTTACCCACAATAAAAAGGCAAACTGTGCATTTGCTTCAGTAACTACTTACAGATGCCAGCAGTCACTTGGTTTCAATCCAAATCACTTATTTGTTGGCATTGCTTTCACACAGATGCACTACGTTTTCCCGTAAATAACGTAAGAGTTACATTCACAAACTAATTGAAGACAATTAAAGTAAATAGACAAATCATTGCAAAGAAAAAGCAGATTGCTAAGAGAAGCAGAAAGATAATTTACAAATTTTGACGATGGATGTCAGAAGCTGTACAGAAATAGAAATATTTACAACAATTTGGCTTTATCCCCACAAGTTCATTAACAGAAGAGGCTGCGGAACAATGATTTGAGACTTTATTATTAAGTTCTGATCCCTATCTAACCACGAATCGACATAAATGTGCCCTGACCATAATGATTATGATGAGATAATTCAATGCCTCTGAAAAAATTAACAGACCTAAGAAGTGAAACTTCTTTATGAATTTTTTTATAAAGATGATATGCAACTTTACAGAAATTGGATAAATAAAGTTTAACAAAAGACTTTTATTATCATAGACATGAATACAAATAATACAATTATTTCATTTTACCTTATAATACGACTAAACAAAGGGGGATCGCTGCCAGTACCTCCGGGAACCTTGCCTAAAGGGACTCCTTTTAATAATAAATTTTATTTATTTAAAATTTTACCACATTTATTCCTCATATTATCAAAAGAATTATATAACTTTTAGTTATTAAACTATATTTTTTAAAAAAATCCTTTTAGGTTCATTGTTATGCATTGTTTATATTTCTATACTTACCTACATATGTCAGCCATCTATTACGACTTACTTGTCTAATAACTTCGTTTTTCGATGTCGGAAAGATTGGAAAATTCTTTCTGGTACGTATATCGACCCAAAGACAATGTTGAATTGTTTTTGATGTACGTTGACGGAGACTGGAACTATCTTGCAAGTGACCGTTTTACTTTATTTATGCTCTCTTCAACACTTATGAAAATATGCTGGAAAAAGGAGGAGCAGCGCTAACCAGATTCATGCATCTGCGTCAATCGAGTAGCCCGCGATATAAACGTGTACTGTATACACGCACACACGTGCATCCACACCCAAACATGTCACGCACACATATTTGATTCACTTTTATTTTGTCCTTTTATTTAAGTAAGGTATTACCGACCACTTTAGGGCAACTTTGAAAGTGATTTTGAAGGTGGATGTGTTATTTGTTTATTTTTATATGTACATTTTGAATATGTTATGTAAAAACTTTCTTAATAAATAATATTAATTAATATAACCCAATAGAATTAACGTAAAAAAGCTAATCATACAGCTAACACAAATGAATATAACCAAAAACAATAACTAACCTAATAAAATAATTACTAAAATATATTATTAAAAGAAGTTCCTTTAGGAAGGGTCCCGAAGATGCTGGCAGCGATTCCCCTTTGAATAGCTAGACTAATTCTTTGTCCGAGGTAGCTGCCAGCTCTTCGGTTTCCTGTGATGTCAACTAAGCTTTTTACATGAAAAATGTCCAGTAAGGCTCCAAAAGAAACAGAAGAGTTGTTAACCAATTTTTCTTACAAAATATACACACCAATTTTTTAAAGGTTTAACTAGATGACCCGGTGAACTCTGTATCAGCTACATATATTTGTGTCGATACTTAATTCAACATTTTTAAATAAGAACAAAGTGATCGGACCTGATACTTCAGCTATCAAACAATTGATAGCTTATCGCATATTAGACTTTTATTTGCTTTTTGTCTCAAAATCCGTATAAAAGCTCGACATAATTGCGATCAAATCAGTTTAGGTTACGATCTCTAACGAATACTAAGGTCCTAAGACGAAAATGATTCCTACTTTCGTGCTCTTCGTTTTAAGCGTAAGTTATTTTATATTTATTTAATCATCTCGTAATATTTATAAACGTGAAACGATATATTTTTTGAATAATCTGTATATAATAATTTAAAATATAGTCAAAGTGTATAACAAAACAAGAACTGCATTACCGGTTATGTCCGTTACGAAATGTCAATTCAAAGAAGATCGCAATTTTTGTTTTGTTCTGTGGCACAGTATTTGGTCTATGCTCTATTGGCAATGTTACTTATTTGTGGTCGTGCTCTTTGCGCTTTTAACGCTATTAATACATAAGCTGATCATGAATATTTAAATATTCGTTCGTAAACAATTATGTACATATTCGTGATCAGCCTTTTGTCCTTACCAACGCAAAAAAATTATTTGTGACATCCATCTGTTCCTTATACACTTCAATCCCAATTGATCCCACGAGACAAAGTAATACTCGTGGATTAGAAATACTCTAAAAGTATCATTAAGAGCAGTGTTGACCTAGTGGTTTCAACGTGCTACCTCATTCCTGTGGTTACAGGTTCGATACCGGATGTAAACCAATGGACTTTATAGCGATGTACGCATGTAACACGCACTCGTACGGTGAAATAAAAACTTGTGAGGAAACCGACATGCCTTAGAACTAAAAAGCGACGAAGTGTGTCAAGCACAGAAGCTTGATCATCTAAATGCCAATTAGAAATGATCACGGAACAGATGGAGAAATCTGAGGCCCAGTGTCATTATATTATTAGTTTCGTTAAATAAAAACAGAATTCTAGCGAATTTGTACGTAAACTTACACTTCTTGTGTTAAAACGATTATGTTATATTTATGATATATAATTATGATTTCATTTCTCATTTTAGTACATAAGTACGTTCGATGTCATAAATTATTATTATTTATTATTGCTTAATATATAAAAACTGAAAGTAAAGAAAACACTAAAAACGAGGTGGAGTGGAGGCCTACGCTACAGTACAAAGTTAAGATTACTTATAAACTAGAATTAAAAAGAGTTAAAAATAAACGATAACATAACAACAAACAGAGACAAAAAAAGTGCGTGCGTACAAAGTACACATGTCACAAGTGAAACTTCTTTGTAAATAAATTATTACTAAGGTAAAAGCCCCAATAGATGATCATGTACCAGCTTATGATCACTCCATGTATTTGTATATATATATTCACACTGTATTCGATCTAATGATTATATAAATAAGTAAAAAGTCTGTGTTTACTGCACAAGCCGTTATGCGACAGAATTGCCACCAAAAGTTCTAATATCTAACTTCTAAACGAATACATCAACCAATAGCGTGTATTTTTTCTTGATCTCCCATACTTTCTCACTTCAGCTCTCTCCCACCTTCGCTCCATAGCACTGTGCGTGATGTGACTTTCGCTCTATCTCACTCTCTCTCGATCTTTCTCACTTGCTTGCTCCCTACTCTCACTCCATGGCTATTTGCTTCATGCTACGATCACCCTTTCTCACTCTCTCTCAAACTTTTCTTCCACAAAAAATCTTAGTGATGCTAATATTATTATTATTGCGTTACATCCGTAAAAACTATTTTTAATATGTTATACATAATATTACTTCTATCTTAAATTTATGGCAATCACGTCCCACGTTGGGAAAAAATACCTTTTAAGGATATTAGGTTTTCGGGTGTTAGAATTATGTAAAATAGATAAGTTTAATTGTATATGTATATTGCTTGCTTTGACGAATTAATTTAATTTGTTTCAAAGTATTCGGGATGATTCCTTTATCTGTTTCCCTTTTTTATCTTTTAAATCAATACTTATTGTTTTCCTGGTAATAAAACAACACCCGTACCATAAAAATATTCTTTCACTGGCCCCATGGCCCCACACATTTTGGGACATTGTTGATATTTTGTTACTGGATATTGGCCGTTGCATAATCGGGTTGGCAATATTTTTGTTCAAAGTCTTCTAGAAGATAATTGAAATATAGGAATTATTTGTTAATATGACAAGCTGATTAACCTTATTGTCTTGACTGTGAAAAAGATATAGTTTTTCTAGGAATCAAACCGAGCAAAGTTGTTCTTCGATGTTATAGTAAAGTATGAAAAAATTTACGATTGTTATTGTTATTTATTTCAGATAGCAGAGATGCACGCTCATGCTGCTCCTCAAGGTAATTAAAATTAAATCTTGTTTTTAATAATTTTTACCAGAGTTAGGAAACCAATTATCAATTATTTCAATGTACCAGGTATGTCAATTGTCAATTATCCGCCTCAATGATCAACGATTGGTGTCTAACACCAGTGATATTTTAAATATTTTAATTTATTTGATATACTTACCAGAGTATCAGACATTAACCAATAAGTAATGTCATAGGCAACTTAAATAATTTTTACAATGACAATTTGTTAATATTCAAGTAAAAATCACATTCACAAATATATAGAGCTTTTGGACAATTAAATGTTTTAAAAGTATATATAATTCTAAATATGTAATATAAAATGCTTGGGCAACAATCGTATATCGCTGAGTGCTTTGTACAATATTCATTAGGCCTTAGTAAAAGTCGAGACTTAGTGCGAACTTCGAATCCCGTATGTAAGAGAATACGCATTAGTTTAACTAATCCAGGGAATCATCCTCAAACAAATATACACTACCGTTTAGCAGACCCTTGATGAGGGAGATGCGCATCAGATATTACTTCACCATCACGATGAGACGTGTCAGACGTGTAGTCTGTACGAATATAATAATAATAATTAAGCCTCCTTTATTCTTTGAAACATGAATCCATATTTACAAAATATACACTAAAATTTTATACCAAAACAATTATAGCTTTTTCAAGGACCTCTTTTAGATTATCAGCCTCCTCCAACTGACTCCATCTCTCTCTATCTTGAGCATTTTTCTCCCAATCTTCCCCACCAACTTCTTTAAGCTCGTCAGCCCAAGAAGGCGTCCTCTCTTTCTTTTCCCTTTCTTATTATATCTTTCTGTTTCCACTTAATTTTTTAATGTAATAATAATAAATAGCTATTTGCCAGAACATTCATAGTCGTCGTGTTAATATAAATTTTGCTATTTTAAACGTTTACTGGAGTTTTAAACCTGTAAAAAAATATTGTTTATCGTATTAGCGAATTCAGTTACCTGTTTCTTTTTTCAGGTGCACCAATTACTCAGAATTATTATAATGCACCACCGGACGTACCTCCAACTTCATACCCTCCTTCAGCAGCACCAGCTGACACACCATTTGCATACCAATCGTATCCACCCAACACACAACACAGTGGAAACACAGCCGGATGGAATTTAGGATCTGGCACAAATACTGGAGGAAACACAGGAGAAACTATCTCTGGCACTGGTTCAGGATCACGCTCAGGCTCAGGATCATGCTTAGGCGCAGGATCATGTTCAGGCAAAGACTCAGGCAAAGGCCCAGGTTCATGCTCAGGCCCAGGATCATGCTCAGGCCCAGGATCAGGCTCCGGCTCAAAATCATGCTCAGGTGCAGGATCATGCTCAGGCCCAGAATCAGGCTCAGGCGCAGAATCATGCTCAGGCGCAGCATCATGCTCAGGCCCAAGATCAGGCTCAGGTAAAGGATCATGTTCAGTCGCAGGATCATGCTCAGGACCAGAATCACGCTCTGGCAATACTTCTGGTGGAAACATATCGCTAACAAGCTCTGGCTCAGGTTCAGGTTCAGGTTCAGGTTCAGGTTCAGGTTCAGGTTCAGGTTCAGGTTCAGGCTCAGGCTCAGGCTCAGGCTCGGGCTCAGGCTCAGGCTCAGGCTCAGGCTCAGGCTCGGGCTCAGGCTCAGGCTCAGGCTAAGGCTCATGCTCAGAGGAAGCAGTACAAGAGGAACTAGCTCTGGATTAGAAAAAACTAAATTTTGTCCGATTTCTATGTATAGATCCGTAAAAGGCTTTCAAATTCCAGTTATCGAACCATCATCCCCGGAATCGTACCTTACGCACAATCAAAAGGCAAACTGTGCATTTGCTTCGGTAACTACTTACAGATTCCAGCAGTCATTCGCAATCAATTTAGATTTTACTAACTCGACATTTATAAGTAAGCAAGCATTTTAAAAATCAATCTATGTATTGAACCAAAAATATTAATAAATCAATAGAGCAATTGTGTAGTTTTTATTTTAGGTACTACTACACTTGGTTTCAGCCCATGTCACTTATTTGTGGGTATTGCTTTCACACAGATGCACTACGTTTTCCCGTAAATTAAGAGTTACGTTGACAAACTAATTATAGACAATTAAAGTAAATAGACAAATCATTGCTAAGAAAAAGCATTTACTATTGTCGTCGGTTAAAGTATGAGGAATCCATCTGGTACAAAGCTTCCTAAAGCCTAAATGTTCGTGTAATATTTTTTGAATTTGACTCATACCAATGCCTAGGCTTGCCCGTATCTGCTGATAGGTCACTCTCTTATCTTCCTCTCCTCGACATGCGTCGCACAGCACTGATGTTATCTCCAGTAGTCGCTGTTAAAGGACGTCCCTCTACGTCCGCGGATCTACGTCCACGCTTGAACTCGTTTAACCAATTGTAAATAGTGGCACGAGATGGGGCTTCATGAAGAAATGCAAATCGCAGCCTATCATAGCCTTGTTGTTGAGTAAGCCCACAACGAAAGTCATAATAAATCATTGACCAAAAATTTTCTCGCGTTATGTTTATTGTCACGTGTAACAAGAGTTTGAGATTTGCCGCCAATTTACAAAAACAAATGACAAATGAATGCAATTACTACATTAGGTTACCAAAGAGTTCTAAAATTTAAATTTAAAAAAGTTCTCATTAGCAATGTTCTAAACATTTTCAGTGTTACCCACGTACAGAGAAGTTGCACCAAACAAAAAAATATGTCGAAATTATTAAATTACACACACACAAGACTGTCAATTATCATCTAGAACGGGTGCTTAATGAGTAGGAATGTAAAGAACTCCTTAATAGTGAATAGGTATATTTTATCACAATTGTTTTAATTTCTTTGAAAATGCGCCATCTATGTATCGCGTTAGCTAACTTGACACACGACGTCGTTTATATACATTTATTAATTTAATTATAGGTTTTGGAGAGTTACAAGATAAAGGCTTTGTTTACTTTTCGGTGGCGTGGACAATAATGAAGCTTATTCATCGAATCTAATTGTATTGTAATTTCTTTGGCTTACGGCTTGTTAGAATCTGTATCATACATATTACCAAAGACTATTAAAGTATTCTAGCGGTGTATGTTATAATCCAGCGCTTAATACGCAAAACATTAAAAATGACGACATATTTTTCTTTGTTTCTCTATACGTTATAATAATGTATAAATATAAGTATTTTTTAAATATAAATATATAAAACATAAATAAATATGAATACCTTATACAGAAACAATGTTTTAATTTGTTAAATAAAGCTTTCCTCGAAATTTCTATAAATCAATTGGTTTACTAATAATATTATTATATCAACCAGAGATATAAAAGTATACCAAAGTAATGCAATAATAATGATAACACAATTCCCATTTTATGAAAGTTAATATTGAACAGAGTCCGTACCTAACGTACCTAAGTACCAATTGCAATATCTTTCGCCATTGTCATTATCGATCATTATCATTAGTCGAGGGTACCGACACATTATTTAATTTTACCTGGACCAGGGGAGGCCTACGCATTCTGTAAAACAACACAACCCTACACATACAGATAAGTCTTAACCATTCGAATTTAGCCATGACTTGAAAAATTAAACGGAAGATGTTGGCAATTATTGTCAATCGATTTATATATAAAGAGATCGTGTGCATACTGTAGTACTTTCGCTGATTACTGCAATGATGTTTCTAAATCATACGTGTAGATTTTATAGAGCAAAGGACCGAGTAAAGAACCCTGTGTAATAAAGTTTGATAGAATCGGTGGCAAATATAAGCAGAGAATTTTTCCCCTGAGTACCGATATAAGAACATTGTCATAAGTTGAGCTGAGATCTAAGAAAGTAATTACTACTGACTCGTTACTTGAAAAACCTAATATTATTCATTTCGTCCGTAGTGAATATTCCTAAGCTATCCACTGTGCTTATAATTTTCCTAAAACCCAATTGGGACGTTGCTATTGGATTTTTACTAGGTTTTTTGCTGTTTTTATTAACACAGAAGAAAGTACATTAGGTATGTAAGAAGAAGGATCATCTGCTGATTTATTGTCTTTTAAAATGGGGATAATAGATTGAGTGATCCAAGACTTGGGAATGCACCCAGATTTTCTTTTGAAATCTCCTCACACTAATTTTTTTCAGCCTGTTTTCTTGCTTTTATTGCAGCTATACATTCATGATCCCACAGGGAAAGGAATTTGCGAGCAGAACTTAGTTGTATTGCAAAAAGGTTCATCGGCAGCTTCCATCCAAACCTGAGAAAGAATTTCGGCGGAGATCTGGCTACCTACTTGAGAATAAGTAGGTACTAGTTTTCTGCTCTACTCTTTGATTGAATAATTCCCAATCAGCGTTGTTCAGTCGCATGGATCACTAACACGAGTTAGCAGCCCAGTGTTTAAAATACATATACAATAAGAATCTATAATATTAGATAATTGATCTCCATAATAGTTGGAAGAAGTGCTTCCCCAGGATTGGTGTTGGCAATTAAAATCACCTAGGACTAAGAATAGCCTTGGGAGGATGGAGAACAGTTGATTAAGATGAGAAAAAATCTTCACTTTGGGACGAGAAAATTAAATAGACACTATATAAATTTTATGTACAATAGCACCGTCAACAAACAAGTCATCATTAAATGAGGGGAAATTATCTTTAACCGCCAACACCGCCATAGCCGCCAGGTCTGTCGGAAAATAACATAACCTGGAATTCGAAATGTCAATTTCGGGCGAAGCTGTTTCCGACAGAGTTGAGACAAAGGGTTCAAATTTATTATGCAAATGGATTAAATCATTTTTATTGCAGATAACGCCTCTGCAATTCCACTGGATTATTTGTTCGCGTTCGCAACGCATAAGATTGCTTTTAATTAAGTTAAGGAAGCAAAAGTTGGGCGGCTTTTATTTCAGTCAAAAGTTAGATTACATCAGAGATAGAGAACATGGTGTCATTATTGTTAAGGTTACGTTATTAAAGGGACACGTTAGAAGGAACTGGAGCATCGTAGTCCTTTATCAAATTGAAGTGCTCTGTTTTATTATATCCCAGTCGTTTTAGTTTGGGGGATGTTGGTTTAGCAAATATTGTTTTCTTATAAGATCTACTACACGACGGAATCGAGGGAGAGGAAGGCGAGACAGTAGGCACAGGAGAATTAGGAGTATTCTATGTGTTCAGAACCCGGATTATGCACTTTATTTGCTTATGCGTAAGATACACATCTCTGAACCATATATAATTTAATTTTAGTCTGCCGTTCATATTCTGGACACTTTCTGTTTGTATCAAAGTGTAGACCAGAACACAGACAGCAAGATGCGGCATCATCTTCTATGTTGTGTGTCCCAGTATGGCCTTGGCCACACTTGTAACAGCGGAGCCGAGAGTTACAATTAGACTTAGTATGACCAAGTCGGCAACAAGAATAGCACTGAATGGTATGGGTATGAGGAAAGTTCCACGGGCAGGGCATTGCAGCAGACAAATACATGTTTAGGTAGGGCTTGACCATCGAAAGTAATTACAAAAGTCTGTGATGGCTTCCACTCAAGAGGGCTGCTGTTACGCATTTTATAATTTAGTCATCTAATTTTTATAATTCCTCCTGCCCATAGGCAGTGAGATACTGTCCAATATCTCTTCGGGAGACCATACCGCGGGTACTCCTCGCACCAGGCCTATTTTAATTTTAATATTTTTAATTTTAATTTAATTCGGGTCACATTAAATGAGGGAATAAAAACTTTGTAATGATTTTTTGTCAGGCAAGGGTTATTATTAAATTCAATTGTGGGAATGATAGGGAAATTCAGTTCCTGCCTTTCCTTTTGATGCAACCATTTATTATGTTTTTAAAAGAATATTTCTTGAGAAAATACCCAAATTGAACGGGTTGCAGGGAGGGGATGTCAGTATCTGAAGAAACTTTTTGCGCAGAAAAAACAAATGGACCTATGTCATAGGCCTCATAAAACATTCGGCCTGTAGGATTTTTGTAGACTGATAACCGTGTGATGGAGGTGTTGGGTGCTGTTGGGTAGTAACAGTTGAGGTATCTTCACGGTTTACTTTGTTATGAATACTATCTAGCGTCGCATCGAGCGTTAGCGTTCTTAAGTTCAGTATATATTGAGGGAATTTCAATTTCCAGTTTTTGGCACGAACAATCAGTGTCCTTTTGTTTGTTCCGACGCGTCGGATCGAATCTTCTTTTCCTTTTGTTGCAGAGTTTGCAAATTTTTCACAGTCGCATTCTTTTTCGGTCACTCCGTTGAGCCACAACTGTAACTCCACTCTACTCGTCCAGTTTAGAAAATCTATTTTCTATTATAATGTTACAGGCCTTACAATTATACAATTATATACAAACTGACAATTATAAAAGTTAAATTTCACAAGAAAAAACACTCCCGCCACGACCAACGACCCGCGCTTTTTCTTTAATTGTCTTTGATATTGCTATAATAAACAAACCTTTTTTTATGTCAAAGATTTGCGTATTTATAAACTCGCATTGGGTGCATTAATAATTCTTCCGAATAACCGTTGGCTGATTGCAATAATACCAGTATGCCAATATAACACTGTATCAGCAATTAAATAAATGAGAATATGAATTGAACAACATAGCTGTCGTGTTAAGTTACTTTTTTTAAGCCAGCTTAACAGAATTTGAAAAATATATAATTTTATAAGTTCCATCATTAAGCCAATGGTTTTAAAAAGCCATTGGAGAAATTCAAATGTATTTATTATTGAATGAATGTAAAAAACCAGAAACCATAATACCGTATAATACGACTAAACAAAAACAAACGCAGCCAGTATCAAGTAAAGGGACTCCTTTAAATGATATATTTTAGTTATTCAAAATAATCGTACACTATGACATTTTACCACCTTTATTCTACTCCACACTATCTAAAGAATTATATAAAGATTATAAGTAAGTATGTAGAAATAATAAACATAATAACTTTTAGTTATTAAACTATATATTTAAGGATTTTCCTTTCAGGCTAATCATATGTCAGTCATCTATCACGACTTACTTGTGAAATAATTTTAAGAAAAATCGCTTTTCGATGTCGTAAAGATTGGAAAATTCTTAATTCTGGTACGTATATCGAACCAAGGACAATGTTGAATTGTTTTCATGTATGTTGATGGAGACTTGAACTATCTTGCAAGTGACCGTTTTACTTTATTTATGCTCTCTTCAACACTTATGAAAATATGCTGGAAAAAGGAGGAGCAGCGCCAATCAGATTCATGCATCTGCGTCAATCGAGTAGCCCGCGATATAAACGTGTACTGTATACACGCACACACGTGCATCCACACCCAAACATGTCACGCACACATATTTGATTCACTTTTATTTTGTCCTTTTATTTAAGTAAGGTATTACCGACCACTTTAGGGCAACTTTGATATGTGATTATGAACGTGGATGAACACATCCAAATAAAAATAAACAAATAACAATTTGTTTATTTTTATATGTACATTTTGAATATGTTGCATGTAAAAACTTTCTTTAAATTATTTCAAAACAATGTTAATTTAAAGGTGTGTGTATGTCCTTGTCCCTGTCCCTTTTGGCAAGGTTTCGAAGATACCGGCAGTTACCGGTTATTTGTTTGTTCTGTCTCAAAATCTGTATAAAAGCTTGACATAATTGCGATCAAATCAGTTTGCGTTACGGTCTCTAACGAATACTAAGGTCCTTTGGCCAAAATGATTCCTACTTTAGCGCTCTTCGTTTTAAGCGTAAGTTATTTTATATTTATTACTTTATCTTGTAATATTTATAAACGTGAAATGATATATATTTTTTTAACCTGTATATAATACTTTAAAATATAGTCAAAGTGTATGACAAAACAAGAACTGCATTACCGATTATGTCCGTTACGAAATGTCAATTCAAAGAAGAATGCCATTTTTGTTTTGTTTTGTGGCACAGTATCTGGTCTATACTCTATTGGCAATGTTACTTATTTGTGGTCGTGCTCTTTGCGCTTTTAACTCTATTAATACATAAGCTGATCACGAACATTTAAATATAAAGCCTTTTGTCCTTACCAACCCAAAAAAAATTTTTGTACATCCATCTGTTCCTTATACACTTCAATCCCAATTGATCCCACGAGACAAAGTAATACTCGTGGATTAGAAATACTTTAAAAGTATCATTAAGAGCAGTGTTGACCTAGTGGTTTCAACGTGCTACCTCATTCCTGTGGTTACAGGTTCGATACCGGATGTGCACCAATGGACTTTATAGCGATGTACGCATGTAACACGCACTCGTACGGTGAAAGAAAAAATTGTGAGGAAACCGACATGCCTTGAACTAAAAAGCGACGGTGTGTGTCACGCACAAAAGCTTGATCATCTAAATGCCTATTAGAAATGATCACGGAACAGATGGAGAAATCTGAGGCCCAGTGTCATAATATTATTAGTTTCGTTAAATAAAAACAGAATTCTAGCAAATTTGTACATAAAATTACACTTATTGTGTTAAAACAATTATGTTATATTTATGATATATAATTATGATCTCATTTCTCATTTTAGTACATAAGTACGTTCGATGTCATAAATTATTATAATTTATTATTGCTTAATATATAAAAACTGAAAGTAAAGAAAACACCAAAAACGACACCTTGGTGCCTGGAGGTCTACGCCACAGTACAAATTTAAAATTCCTTATAAACTAGAATTAAAAAGAGTTAAAAATAAACGATAACATTATAGCAAACAGAGATAAAAAAGTGCGTGCGTACAAAGTACACATGTCACAAGTGAAACTTCTTTATAAATTCATTATTACTAAGGTAAAAGCCCCAATAGATGATCATGTACAGTATATGATCACTTGTATGTATATCTATATTCACTGTTTACACACTGTATACGTGCTAATGATAATATAAATAAATAAAAAATCAGCGTTTACTGCACAAGACGTTATGCGACAGAATTGCCATCTAAAAATCTAATATGTAACTACGAAATGAATACTTATATATACTATTTTTCTCGATTACTCTTACTCTCTCTCTCTCTCAATCTATCTCACTATAGCTCTCTCCCGCTCTCTCGCGCTCGATGGCACTGTGCGTGATGCGACGTTTACTCTCTCTCTCTCGATCTCTCTCATTTGCTTGCTCCCAACTCTCGCTCCATGGCTATTTGCTTCATGCTATGATCGCCCTTTCTCACTCCCTCTAAATCGGTCCCAATCGCTCTCTCCCTTTTCTTCCACAAAAAATCTTAGTGATGCTAATATTATTATTATTGCGTTACATCCGTAAAAACAATTTTTAATATGTTATACATAATATTACTTCTAGTTGCCTAAAAATTCCTTTGAAGGATATTGGTTTTCGGGTGTTAGAATTAATTGTGTATGTATATTGCTTGCTTTGACTAATTTGAATTAATTTAATTTGTTTCAAAGTATTCGGGCTGATGCATTTATATGTTTCCCTGTATTATCTGGTCTGTGCCTTCCAAATCAATACTTATTGTTTTCCTGGTAATCGAATAAGATGTTATATGGATAATCCAAACGCATGCATTACCTCTAAGCAACACCCGTACCATAAAATGGTTTTTCACTGGCCCCATGGCCCCACACATTTTGGGACATTGTGGATATATTGTTACTGGATATTGACCATTGCAAAATCGCGTTGACAATATTTTTGTTTCAAAGTCTTCTAGAAGATAATTGAAATATAGGAATTCTTTGTTTATATGACAAGCTGATTAACCTTTTTGTCTTTACTGTGAAAAATATATAGTTTTTCTAGGAATCAAACCTAGCAATGTTGTACTTCGATGCATAGTATTATGCTGAATAATTTTACGATTGTTATTGTTATTTATTTCAGATAGCAGAGATGCACGCTCATACTGCTCCTCAAGGTAAATAAATTTTAATCTTGTTTTTAAATAGTTTTTACCAGAGTTAGGAAACAAATTGACAATATAATTATTTAAATTAAATAATTCATTTATTTCAATGTACCAGGTATGTCAATTGTCAATTATCCACCTCAACGATCAACGATTGGTGTCTAACACCAGTGATATTTTAAATATTTTAATTTATTTGATATACTTACCAGAGTATCAGACATTAACGCATAAGTATAACAATTTGTTAATATTCAAGTAAAAATCACATTCACAAATATATAGAGCTTTTGGACAATTAAATGTTTAAAAAGTATATATAATTCTAAATATGTAATATAAAATGCTTGGACAACAATCGTCTATCGCTGAGTACTTACTATAATATTCATTAGGCCTTAGTAAAAGTCCAGACTTAGCGCGAACTTCGAATCCCGTATGTAAGAGAATACGCAATAGTTTAACTGATCCAGGGAATCATCCTCAAACAAATATACACTACCGTTTAGCAGACCCTTGATGAGGGAGATGCGCATCAGATATTACTTCATCATCACGATGAGACGTGTCAGACGTGTAGTCTGTACGAATATAATAATTATAATGAAGCCTCCTATATTCTTTGAAACATGAATCCATATTCAGAAAAGATACACTAAAATTTTACATAAAATAGTTCAAGTTTTTTTAGTTTTTTCAAGGACCTCCATCTCTCTATATCTTGAGCATTTTTCTCCCAATCTTCCCCACCAACTTCTTTAAGCTCGTCAGCCCAAGAAGGCGACCTCTCTATCTTTTCCGTTTCTTATTATCCTGTTTGGGCCAGCCTTTCCACATAATTTTTTAATGTAATAATATTAAATAGCTATTTGCCAGAACATTGATAGTCGTCGTATTAACATAAATCCGATTTTAAACGTTATCAGGAGTTTGAAACCTGTAAAAAAATATTGTTTATCGTATAAGTGAATTCAGTTACCTGTTGCTTTTTTCAGGTGCACCAATTCCTCAGAATTATTATAATCCACCACCAGACTTACCTTCAACTTCATACCCTCCTTCAGCAGCACCAGCTGACGCACCATTGGCATACCAAGGGTATCCACCCAACTTCTACCCCGGGAATACACCTCGAACTCCCCCGTTCTACTCTGGCTTCAAAAATCTCAACTACCCCGTTCATCCGATTCCTAACAATCCCGCCCCAATAGTCCCCTTATCTCAACCAGTACAACCTGTTCCAGTTCAAGTACCTATAACACAAAGTGTTCCAATAGCAAGCCCACTTCCACTCTTACCTCAGCCCACTGTACCAAATGTTCTAATACCAATAAATACAGCTCAGACAACAACCTACACTAGCAATGCGTCCAGACGCATTTTTAAACGCAGAGCGCCTAAAAGTGGATCTAACAGTTATAGTTACATCTACATATCTCGCTATGGCTCCGCTTCAGATAGTGGAAACAAGTTAGGAACTAGCTCTAGTAGAAACACAACTGGATGGACATCAGCATCTGGCCCAGGATTAGGATCTGGCACAAACACTGGGGGAAATACAGGAGGAACTAGCTCTGGCTCTGGTTCAGGATCACGCCCTAAGCGCTCATGCTCAGGCTCAGGATCATGCACAGGCTCAGGATCATGCTTAGGCGCAGGATCTTGCTCAGGCGTAGACTCAGGCAATGGCCCACGATCATGCTCAGGCCCAGGATCATGCTCAGGCGTAGGATCAGGCTCAGGCTCAGCATCATGCTCAGGCAAAGCATCATGCTCAGGCATAGATTCAGGCAAAGGCCCAGGATCATGCTCAGGCCCAGGATCATGCTCAGGCGTAGGATCAAGCTCAGGCTCAGCATCATGCTCAGGCTCAGCATCATGCTCAGGCGTTGGATCAGGCTCAGGTGCAGAATCATGCTCAGGATCAGATTCATGCTCAGGTCCAGGATCAGGCTCAGTTAAAGGATCTTGCTCAGTCGCAGGATCTTGCTCAGGATCAGGCTAAGGCTCATGGCTCAGGAACCAGCACAAGAGGAACTAGCTTTGGATTAGATAGACTAAATTTTGTAAGATTTCTACCTATAGATCCATATAAGGCTTTCAAATTCCAGTTATTGAACCAGTCATCCCCGGAATCGTTCCTTACCCGCCATCAAAGGGCAAACTGTGCATTTGCTTCAGTAACTACTTACAGATGCCAGCAGTCATTCGCAATCAATTTAGATTTTACTAAACCGACATTTATAAGTAAGCAAGCATTTTAAAAATCAATCTATGTATTGAACCAAAAATCTTAATAAATTAATAGAGCAATTGTGTTGTTTTTATTTTAGGTACTACCCTTGGTTTCAACCCAAGTCACTTATTTGTTAGTATTGCCTTCACACAGATGCACTACGTTTTCCCGTAAATCAAGAGTTACGTTAAAAACTAATTACAGTCAATTAAAGTAAATAGACAAATCATTGCTAAGAAGATGCTGTAATTATCGTGATAATTACAAATTTTGATCATTCTTGCTTGCTTTGAATAATTTATTATTGAGTTCTGATCCCTATCTAACCACGAATCGACATATTAAGATTAATAGATTTTTTGAATTATTCAAATGTAAAACAGACCCAACAATAACCTAGTATATTGCAACCGCTAGAATGTCAGCCTTTGAGGACCTAGTGAGCGAGGTAAAATTTATGAGAGAGGAATTCTCAGGCCAGAAAATTTACGTGAATGACCATCTGACTTCTAAAAACAATACTCTTATAAATAAAGTAATAAAAAAACGCAAAAAAGATGGACTGGAAGTTTGTTTGGGTCAAACCTTCCAAGAAGCCAGAAGAAATCCTACATCTGCAATACTCGCGGTTAACTCATACAATAATCTTCAAAAAATTACCAAAGGAAATTGACTGCTTAACTTATAAAGATAAATACTTACTATTTGTGTATGCTAATCTAACCATATTTATTTTAATAATCATAAAACCGAATCAGTTAAGGTTGAGAACCATTGTGCGTGTTGGAGCTCTCGTCTGTTCATACTACGACTGGTTTGCAGCATGTAAATACTTTCATACAATTAATAATCACTACTTCACTGCGTTGACCATAAGGTTGCTCTTTCGCTGTACGTGTTCATTAGTTGAATTTGTATTAAATAGCATATTGAGGGTACTTAACATCTATGACCTACTTATATTCTATTCGCATATTCTTACTTTTTTAATGTATACTACAAAAAAATACCAAAATCATCTTAATAACAAATACCTATCTTTAAGTGTCCGCTTAACTCAATACTACCTATGCATAATTTCGTCTTGCTATATTTTGTCCACATTGCTCATAAAGCATATATATATCTTGCTTTGTGGGTATTATATATTTTAGTGAACGTAGTTAATTTGCAATGTATTCACCAAATACTGACAATTTATTCACAATTGCTAGGATTCCAAGCGCTGCATTTACTTGAAGTAACTCGACTAATTTCAAGGTTTTCTCGCGAGAACATTCCATTTCAAAAAAATAAAAAAACATCGGGTTTATCCTGCGATTGATCAAGCAATTTGTAGTTGATATTAAATTATTTTTGTACATACTGCACAACACAATTTGACAACTTGATTCTGTGTCCTGCGATTTTGGATCCAGTTTATTGATTAGTTGCAAGTTTTGTTGTTTGTGAAGTTTGCCTACCACCGATTGTCATTGCACTGCGTATATGATAAAATCTTAAAATCGTTACAACCATCATTTCCAAACGATGTATTAAATAGCGCATACTGTAGTATGTACTGAGCCTGTACTCAGGCACCGTTATACATTTTTTAACGAAGTTAATGGAATATCTAGAGAGTAATATTCAAATGGATATGTTTACTAGCTTTTGATTTAACACCGGATTTATCGGATAACTCTAATGTTCCTTGGAATCTCGTTCGCCATGGTAGTGTAACAACGGAAGTTAGATTCGAGAGCGCATTGACTGAAACAACTAACTTTGTAGTTTACGGAGAGTTTTCAAATATTGTAGAAATAGATAAGAACACAAATGTATGTTTAATTCTGTTGAAATGAATTAATTGGTACAAATATGAATAGATAGTAGGAAATGTAGTCAGTAAAAGAAAAAGGGAGTAAACGCGTAGTATTAAAGTACGAACACACTAGAAGTGCAAATCAGTATTCGTAGAATACATCCAGAGCAACGTATATCCTTCAAATCGATTGCCGATGTATGGTCTGGTGCCAGTACTTATCATATGGCTGGCTATTCATATAAACGTCGGAAGAGTTGGGGAATACTATGATTCATTTGGACGTAAACCTATTGAAGCAATAGAAGAATTTTTAAGGAGGAATTGTTGCATGTGGAGGTACAATAGCGTTATGGTTCAGGATTATCTATCGGCGGTGTGTGGTGAGTACTACTTGGTATATGTATACTACAAGTTTAAAGGGATAAGATTAGAAGACTTCCTTAGAAATTTTACATGTGACTCAGTGAATAATGATACGCTGCTAGTAAATTTGTATATTTATATTTATGTTTTATATTTATTTATTAAAGCTTACCACATCATACATTGTACTCAATCTACTGCATATTTTACAAAATCTTTCATCTTAAATGTATGACAATTGAAGTAAACATGAGTGTTGCAAAAAAGACTTTAAAAATTAAAAAATTCAATTAAAACAAATACATAAAAACTTATATTAAAAAAAAATCATCAGCAAAATAGCGAAGTAGGCTCGAGATAAGCACCTAACAATGCTTTCTCTAAAACCGATCAGCCCACTACCGAATATATCCAGCTCCGGATAAGCACTATTCAATCCGTTAAAATCGCGAAGAATTCGAAAGAGAGCTGCTTGGACTCCTAGGTTCGTTTTCGTCGGAGGAATTTGGAAGATATTTTAGACCTAGGGAATGAGTAAGGGACGATAATTTTATTATCATGTAAGAGGTCACTGCTCTGATATGATTATATAGCAGTTTATATAAGAAGGTAACACCGGCTAAAGTTCTCCGATCATACAGTGATATCATATTACATTTTTTAGTCGCTGACGGTACGGGTGTCTATGTGAAAATCCTCTGCTCTAAAAAAGCTAGGTGTCGCGTAAAAGAGCTTTGAATGCTGTCAACGCGTTGCAAATTGATAGCATATAGTGGATTCCATATAATACTGCCATATTCAAGATGACTGCGCACCAAAGCGTTGTACAGAAGTGTTAAGTCGGTTGCAGACCGAAAACTGAGCTATGCCAAGGCTAAACTAAGCTATGCCAAGCAAGGTAGGCTAAGCTAAGCTAGAAATAAATAGCGTGCACACCAACAGCTAAGCCAAAGCTCAGTCAGTGTTGCGTAGTTCAATTAGACGGACGTCGCTCGCCATGAATATAATCTTAAAGAAACTTACCGTCTCGTATGTCTGGATTACTTATTTCCTCCACTATTATTTTCCATACAACATTCTTTTTAATTAAGTTGTGATAGTCCTTTGATTGTATGTTCCATAGTATAGGAAATTGTTTAACGGTTTCAATAAATTGTGCATGTGCAAAGGGTGTGGGAGGTAGCGGGAGGGGCTTAGCTTAGCTCGTGCAGCTGCGCATCGGCATACACAACTAACTTAGCTTCGCATATTTTAGTTAGCTCACGTAGCTCAGTTCGCATAGTTTCAGTCACAAAGGATATGAGGTTCGTTTGAATTGACCGTCCTCTCCTAAAACCATGTTGCTCGTCAATGATACAGCCGTCAACACTTTTAGAGATTATGGGATACAGGACAGACTCAAAGAGCTTGGAAAAAACAAGATAGAATACAAATAGGACGGTAATATCTCCCTTTTTATACACAGGTACAACACGAGACCTTTTCCATTCTGAAGGAAAAACACCATCTTTAACAGATCTATTATAAATAATAGTTAGGGGCAAAGACACGGGACAAGTCCACATAGTTTTACAAAAATAGGGGGAATCGAGTCTGGCCCAGCTCCTTTATTAGTATCAAGTCCTTTTATTTTCATAGATATTTCATTATCACTAATGCTCGAGGACATTAGGACATCAGCATTTCATGCAAGAGAGAAGCGGTGAGTGACCACCTTTCTTATTTTTTTATATAACTCCAAAGACATTTAAGATTATTAGGAATGCTTGTCTCAATATTTCGCAATCATATCATAATCATCATAAAGTTCGTGACAACGTTGTCTGATAATGTGATACACTATTTCGTCTCGAGGAGTCGCATAGGCTAACATTCCAGTCGATGGTTTTCAGATCCCCTATACTAGACACATAGTCAGCTTTATAAAAATTTAATTTTGTGTTACCTCTCGTTCGCAAAAAAGATATTTCAGAATATTCAATACTTATCAATAAGCTTGGATGATTCGCGTATATTTTACTTAACGATTTGGAGGGGGCTGATACATTAATACTAGACATATTACTTAATACTAAACCTAAAAAACGATCATCGCTATTACCTATACTGTTAAATTGCTTTAGGCTATTAATAGACATAAAATCAATCAAGGCAAAGCAAAGTGTATTGTTATAATTACAAGGCGTCATAAAAACTTTACTATTGTTAGCGGTAGTTGATCTAGTTCTTAGGGTAGGAAATTAAACACTTCAATGATGAATTCACTATAATTTACTTCACTGATTTTACCTGAACTGTATAACTTCAAACTTGTACAAAGGAATAGCCCGTGCGCATGTGTCCCAACCTCTTTTATAATCACAACTTCCCTACTCCGACTGTACCACCCCACTTCCGGGTCTAGTCAATTCGTAACAATTCGTAAACAACCGAACGAGTCAAATGAATAACTATTGCACATGCGCACTTGTAGCAAGATTCTTAAGAATATGTTTCATAAAAATGTTTAGAATTTAATTAAATAAATATTAGAAGCTAACACTATTTAGCGATCTCCAATTAATTAACCCTAGATTGAAATCACCAAGAATGAAATACCAACACAATTTCACACTCATTTTACCCAAGTACTTCCTCTAAGTCTTAACGCTAAATTAATGGAATCAACACTAAAACCATAAAATGTATTATAATAAATATCTCTGAATATCTCTCGATCTGCTTTACTAAGCTGCTGCATACAGGTGAATTTCCGGATTCTCTTAAGAAAGCCAAAGTTACTCCTATCTATAAATCAGGCCCTAAAACTGACCCCGGTAATTACAGACCAATATCCATTCTACCTTCAACATCAAAAATATTAGAGAAGATTATTTATTCACGACTTGATACTTACTTACAAACTAATAATTTTATTTTTAAACACCAATACGGTTTTAGATCAATAAGCAGCACTTTAACAGCTACTGCCGATCTCATTAGTGAAATAAAGCAAAATATTGACTCTAAAAAAATGGCGCTGGGTGTCTTTATTGATTTAAAAAAAGCGTTTGATACCGTAAGGAACAACCTATTGCTAAAAAAATTATATTTTATTATATTATATATATATATATAAATTATTAGGTCCTTTGTTATTTCTAATCTATATTAACAACATTCATGAGCTCGGTTTACATGGTCGAATCACTCTCTACGCTGATGACACTTGTTTATTTTAGTTTGGTTTAAATATCCAGACTATGGTTGCTCAAGCTCAATCAGATCGAATGCAAATGCTCTATCTTGTTGGTTTTAACAGAATCTCTTAACCATTAATATCTCAAAAACATCTTATGTAATATTCAGAGCAAAAAATAAAATCATACCTATCTTTCAACCGCTGAAAGTTCAAGACGTTGAAATCACTAACAAAAAATGGGAGAAATATCAGGGTCTTAGAATAGATACACATTTAAAGTGGAACATTCATGTTTCACACATAATTGCCAAACTGAAATCACTTATAGGCAGATTTTTGTCAATATCAAAATGTATTCCGCAATCCGTACGTCATTTGATTTATAATTGTTTAGTTACGCCCCATTTCATATATTTAATTGAAATATGGGGTACAGCATGCAAAAATAATAATTTCAAACTTACAAACACTACAAAATAAATTAATAAAGGAACTATTTAGATACAATTTTTTAACGGAGACTATGAAAATTTACCAAGACACCAAAATTATGACAGTTAAACAACTGTATGTTTATAGCACTTGTATCCTAATTTAAAAAAAAATGGCTCTCTCCATAGTGGCTTATCATTTAAGATAATCAAGACACAACCACACGCAACACTCGTCGAGCGAGTTTTCTTATCTTCCCGAAGCCGCGCACAAATTATTTGAAGAGGTCGATTGGGTATGAGGGTGTGCAACTGTTTAATCGGTTGCCATCTAAAATTCGCAATATTGGCGTGTTTGACAGATTCAAGGGGGCATTAAAAAGCATGTCAAAGTGAATGTGGTGAACTAAAATTGGGACGTGTATCTCACTCAAAATATTTTTTTTTGGAATGAGAAATAAAGTTCTCGTAAGAATAATGACATCATCGCTTAAGTTCAAACCTCTGTCAATGCTGTCTAAAAAATGTGTCAAAGTCCCAATCTTTACAGGAGGAGTCAGATATACTACACATATATTTATTATTTGATTAATATTTATATGTAAGGTGACCCATAAGTCCTCAACATCCGATTCCCATGCCTCAACTCTGAAAGAAGACATGTCTTTGGAGACTCCCAATATGACACCTCCACCATCCGATTTGATATTGGTGGAACTTGAACGATCTCTACGACAAACAGTGTATCTATTGTCAAAAAAATTCCATGTTTGAAATACCAGATATCAGCCAAGTTTCAGTAAGAGCGATCTTAAAATTAAAGTAAGTAGAACCATATCTCTGCGTTCCGTAAACGGTTACCGATTCGTCAGCGACGTGATGCTCATGTTCTCCATCTCCTATATTCCTATATCTCCTATATTCCTGTTCAACCCTAAAACTCCTTATCCCTAAAACTATCTCAAAAATGATTTCAAATTTTTGGGTGCCCATAACTATAGCTTACGCTCTTCCGAAAACTATACCCTTGAAATCCCATCTCATAACTCCTCCTTTCTTGGCGATTCCTTTAAGGTCTCTGCAGTTAGGCTATGAAATTCACTTCCCGTCCCTATTCGCTTAGCTCCTTCTCTATCTTCCTTAAAATTTCTTCTGTACAAACATTACCTGTCCACATCGTATCCCGAACTTTCTTACTAACTACTAACTGACGTGAGACTTATCTTAAATTATCGTGATTTATGTGTCTTTTTACTTTCAATTTTTAATGTATCATCTTTTTAGTTTACTTTGTTTTTTTTATTGTTCCTGTTTAGTTTTGTCTTAATAACTGTGTATAACATGTATTTTTACACTACTTGATCTTATGTAATTTAATACATTTTTATTTATTTTTCTCTTTACTCAGAGTGGTTGCCTGGAAGAGATCGCTTGAAAGCGATAAGGCCGCCAGTTGC